>NW_028301595.1:6250000-7500000 GCF_987345545.1 Pholcus phalangioides | reverse complement strand
TCTCAGTGGAAAACTTCTGCCTATATACCATACAATCCTATAAATTTTTGTTCGTAGCCTGCATCATTACTAGTTGAATGTACTGTGAGAATAACAATACAATTAATTTGTGAATTTTTTGCAATCATATTTGGAATATTACATGAATTTTGCTTTAAATTTGACATAAATATGACACTATAAATAAAAACGGCGTTTAGGTAGTCCGAAGTCACGGGCTGCATCAGACGACTACGAGGGCCACATTTGGCCCACGGGTCATGGGTCGAGCATACATGCATGCCGTTGTGGCGATGCTGTCAGCAAGAGTGCGTAGGTGTTGGTTTCGAATATCATAAATCTGCCAACACCTCGTTATGTGTGCGCGCCTTTTCTTTGCCTCTCTTCCGCTCTTCGAGAGAGAAGGCTTTGGTTTCTTTCAGAGTCAAGATGTCTTTTTACTGTGTGTTCGTGTATTCATGTTCCGTATATATGTGTTAACGTACCGTGTGTTTCTTCTAATTAATAAACTGTATATTTAACCGTATCTAGAATCGAACAGTCTAAGTGGAGTCAAATGAAAATTAACTATGGATAAATAGCCACTTCAATTTAAATGTCATTACTCATCTCCGGCAACCATACCGTAGAGGGAAGTGTGAATTTTCTTTCTAGAAATCATCATCTCTATAGAAACAACCAGTTTCATGCATATCTTGTATGAGCTATAACATTGAATTATGAGCAGTGCAAAACTATATGAGTAACTTATCCCGGCTCGGCGAATATGATTCATCATATGGGGGTTCAACGGAGGAGCATCTATATTTTCCTACTAGAAAAAAAACAAAACACCAAACTATAAATAAATACAGTCGCCCCCACTTGAACGGATAAAATAATCCGGCACCGAAATCTCTTACATAGTGACAACATTGGAGTTTCCAGCTTCATATATGAAAATTCCAACGATGGGCTTAATAGTAATTGATTATGCCGTTGCTAGTTGATGCGTGAGTTCGTCTATCGTCTTCTCCGTCTTGGTTTCTGTACTTAGGTAGAGATATTGATCAGTCAATGACAAAATGGTGGTTAAAAAAACTATCGGTGATTTTTCTTATATATTATATAAAACTTATAGATGAAATATTCTAACTAATACAATACAACGTTAGTATATTGATTTACATTCTCAACAATTTGCAGCTGTTAAGACATCTTTTTTTTTTTTACTACTTCTCTCAAATCATACATGTTTTCAAGAGTAAATTTCGAACATTGCAAACTTTCTCTCTCTCTATATATATATACATACATACATACATATCTATCTATCTATCTACAAAATTAAATATATTTTCACTAAAGTGATTTACTTCGCCACAAATTGCAAAATTTATAAATTTTTTACAACATAAGTTTACAGCATCTTTTAGAGTATATTTCCATTCAGAGAAAGGTGATATGTGTATATACATGAAAAATCCAACACAAAGGCCATCAGAACCATTTAGGGCGGCATTTACCGACATGGTTTAAACTAGTCACAATTTTTTTATAAGGCATCGACACGGATTGGTTAAATTCAGGTTTTTAACCAATCCATATTGATAGCTTATCCAAAAAGTGTCACTAATTTAAACCATGTCGGTGAATACCGCCCTTAAAATACGCACATTTAATTATTTTACTTTTGTTCTTTGTTGAAACAATAGAGAGCGAAGCCTTCCTAATGATAATAATCATTGTAATTAAATAGAATTTTGGATTCAAATTTGACGTCTGATTTATTCGAGAAGCTTTGAATAATCCTTCATCAGCTTTCAACATACACACTATACTGACGTTGTGAAATGGCAATTGAATTGTTCCCCGCATGATCGGATACTCCGCTTAGTCAGATAATGTGCGCTGGAATCGTTGAATCCGATCAAGCAGGGTCGACTGTATTGCATTAGTTGTCACAGAAGAAAAACTTTGAAAGCTATAAGCGACAGATTGTATACGTCCTTTCTCTAAATAATTTCAAAGTTTGCGTACCGATCTACAAGGTTCAAATGGAACCACCAACAGTACTGTTTGTTGTTACACCAGGTTGCTGTACTTGGGTAATTATCAACGCTGCATATGTCAAAAAAGCACCGATCGATGTCAGAATGTCACTGTTGCTGATTTTCATGATGTTTCCGGCTGACATGAATATAACCTCTCTGTCGATTATTGCTCTCAGAAGCTGCAATTTTTTAGGGTCGATCCGTTGAGAATAGATCCCATCTTCGTAGATGCTTCTATAGATACGTCTGATTTCTTCTTGAGAAGAAGGTATTCGTGAAGATATAATTATGGTTCCAAGTAACGAGCAGGCATTGTGTAGCATGACACATGTCACTGCTCCAGCGAGCTCTGCATAACTGAAAGTGTTGGTCATAAAGACGAGCTGGGACAGACAGACAAACAAGTTGAGAAATTGTTGTGTCAAGAGAATGAACAACGGCCCTGAGAAAACATCGTTAAATCGTCGCACGATGTTCAGTATCTTTCTTTGTTGATCAAACACGTCACATATATTTTCGTCGGAAATATCATTAACAGATCTGATTCGAAATGAATCTAACATGCAATAAATGCGTTCGCTTAGAAGATTGTACGCGAACAAAATTAGCGTAGGAAGTATGAGAATGGTGACGTAATATGTTATCTGCCGAATCACCACAAAGAATATCGATAAACTTGGGGGATGGATTATAGTATTGAAGTTATAGTACCTGATATAATGGCCCCCATAACCGTTAATATAAATGACCATGTCCAATCCAAGTATAGGAAACAGCAGGATCAACGAAAGAAAGAATAACTTGTAAGCCAAATTGCTGTTCGACGAGAAGCCATCTTTCCGAATCATTTCATTTAAATCTTTCTCAAGTGCTAGAATCTTGTTAGATTGGATCTGGAAAGATAACCAGATGCCAAAACATATCAATAGTAACAACATTGCGGGCACATGGATGATGACAATACGCGATCTGTAGATCACCAAGCTCACGATCCGGAGGGCGAACACGTAAGTGAAACATACTGCGCTGAAAACTGAAAATTTGCTGGAAAAGATCTTCCTGAGAATTCCCCTGTGATTGTTCGTGTCGATGCCACACAACCTCAACACTTGCGTAGCACGTCGATTGTGTTTATCATTTCTCGAACCATCAACTGTTTTTGCTTCCGGCAAAAACTGCGGCAGGTCTGCTCGACGTGTTTTGAGTCTGGAGTCACTTGCAATGTGACTGATATTGAGGACAGCCATACTAATATCTTATATAATCTTCTGACTCTTGCGATTGACAGAATGATACTAGTTTTAGCTGTAGGAGGTGACTATTTGATCAAATCGAAGATGACTTCACTTTCCGGTATGACTTCGAGTCAGTGCAAAGCTAAACACATAGACGATATCTTCTTCGTCACACTGTTGACGAGATATGTTTAAACACGGATAAGATATATTTGACACGCGGGTGTTCGTGTCATCGGATAACGATTATTAGCACGAAATAAAATGTCGAAAAGATATATCGATTGATATACAGCTTCATTTGAATGATATCTCTTCACGAAGAAGGCGGTTATTAAGTCTAATATAATATCAAATGTTTCTCTCATTGGTTCTCATAGAATGTAAAGCGCAGTAATACTTTGATAGGTTATTTGTTTTTATAATCGATACTTTTATATTCATCCTGGTCATGAGATCCGTAGATTTTGTGCCCCGTTTGAATTAAAATTGTGATGTTAATCGATATATATCTATACTAATAGAAGAAGCTGTATATTGATTAATGTACCGGACCAAGTTGAAAACGTCATTTTGACGTTCATATATTGGTTTTATTTCCATTTCTTATGAAAGCCGTAGTTTTATGTAATTACAATCCAGACCTTGTTTTGTTTATATAATGCTTAGAGAACCGAAGTTACGCCCAACTTTAGTGTTGCGTTGTTTTTGCATTCGAATAATCCATGGATAGAAACGTTAAACGTGTTTTACGAAGAATCCTATTTGGGGCATTTTACCTGAGTTTCAAACATTGTTTCAATAAATATATCGATTTTAACATCAAAAAATATTAATATATTTTGGCTTATTGTTGAAATTATGAACCACAAAATCTAAGGTCTATCACATGTATTTATCTTAATGTTGCCGTTGCTAGTTGATGCGAAGTACCGAGCACTGAGCTCTCGTCTTCTTCGTCTTGGTTTCTCTACTTAGGTAGAGATATTGATCAGTCAATGGCAAAAAATGGTTGCTTAAAAACAACCACTGGTAATTTTTTTTTTAAATTACATATAACCCTTTATATAAAATATCTCACAAATACAAAACAATATCAATATACTGTTAACAGTTTTCAGTGGTTAAAACATCTTTTACCCCATCAGATTATACTTACTTTCAAAAATAAATCTCGTCGATTGCAAATGCAGTCGAATCCCGTTATAACGAACTCCAAGAGACCGGAGAAAGCACTTCGTTATAAAGAAATTTCAAGTTTTTGCATCGTTTCTATGTAAACTTATGTAGGATGATTAGAAAAATGTTCGTGAAAACGAGATTTTCGCTATAACGGTATTCGTTAAAACGGGATTCCACTGTATTCTCAATATCTACAATATTAAACAAATCAGTTTTACAAAGTGACCCACTTTTCCACAAATTGCAAAAATTACCAATGTTTACAGCATGTTTTGCAATATATTTCCATTTAGACAAAATATGATATGTGTATATACAGTCAAACCTCGTTAGTGCGTCACCAGGTTAACACGTCACTCCGCTTACCGGGTCACTTTTTGGAAGTCCCAATTGTCCTCAGGCAGGAATTGGCACAGCTATGACTTACTCCGTTTAACGGGTCACTCCGCTTACTAAGTCATATTTTTGCTCTCCCAAGAGTGACTCATTAACGAGGTTTGACAGTATATGAAAACTCCAACAATGTCACCAAAAGCAATCAATGTGATTTCTAAACATTTGACAAACATATTTGAAAAATAAATAATTATAAAATAGAAAAATAGAGTAGAAGGTTACAAATGGTCATTATAATTTACAGAACATTAATACAATCCTCAGAATCATATTACGTAACTTTTGAACATTTGACAATTATATTAGATCAAAAAATCTATGCTGATTAGGTCACATAACAAATGGTTATATAATTCACAAAGCATTCATATCATATACCTTTCAATTAATATTTAATTTTATGAATGACTGTATTTACATAAACTGTTCTCACTCTACCAATATTAAAAATGGAATTGATTGGTAGTGATTAACATTTCCATCATTTCACAAAAATTTGATGAAATTTATTTATAGTAATATTTATCTATACTATGCTGTGGTACATTATTAATAGAAATACAAGGTCTTTTCAATCATAACTTCAGTGTGATTAACCATTATTGCTTGTTTTCTATGACAATTAAAATTTCTTTCTAAAATTTGTAACCAAGATATTCTTTGGTCTTAGCTGTGCTAATCTCTGTTCAGCTGGTTAGTTGGATGCTGAGCTGATAACATCCACTTCTGTGTGAAGCATCTTGCTTCTCAAAATACTTTTTGACCAATTTCTTAATATATTTGTAGATGGAGGGAATTTGTGTGAAAATCAGCGTGCAGGTCGGTTAGTCTGAAGTATTTTGGAGCACCTGTGAATCTCATCATTGCAAAGCGCACTACTGCAGCAGGAATTGGCAGAGTCAGGATGAAGGAAGTTTGATGGGTTATTACTACCCATTGGAACCCCGTTTCAACTGTTATGGTTTTCGGTATGAATTCTAATCTGAAATCGCTTGAATTTTTTTCTTTAAGTCTAGCTCAGTCACTGGGTGAGATAGGTATTTGTTAGTTTTCAAATGAGAAAATCTCTCGCGATGAACTCGTGGGTTTTTGATATTTTGGTGTGGTCTATGTTGTCAGTGTCGACGAGTAACGATTTTGGAAGGATAGTGTGTGATTACGTGCATGATTTACCTGGGACCAATCCCAGGTGAAATCATCCGTTGAGCAACAAACTCAAAAGCTCTGTAGTTTGTGAAGCAGTAGCCCAAAAGCACTGCAGAAAAATACCCTAACTAAAGGGCCAATGGCACCCAGTCAAAGGGTAGTTGAAATTGAGGTCAGTCAAAAAGCTCCACACGCAAATGCTGATATTGCACCTACCGTAGAAAAGCGCGAAGCCACAAAAGTATTGGCTAAAAAAATGAATGGTGGCTAAAATAAAAACTTTTGATGGAAATTTTAAGTTTCTTGACAACGATCCGGTACCCAGTACTAGTGATATCACAGTCGAACACCTACGACGTCAATGTTCTAATAATTTCTGTCATTCGAACTTCGGGCAAAACTTTTGGCCAATTCGTGAAGTGGCCGGCCCCGTCACGAATTGGCCGCACTTCAGCTCCAATAAATAAGCTTTCAAATTTATAAAACTCAGTAAATTCACAATTTTACTAAGTTTACAAATTTGAATGACTAATTAGTTAATTAATTATGATTTTAATTAGCATCAGGATCGTTGTGATTGATAAATGACAAGCTTTCAAACTTATGAAAATGAGAAAATTCACAATTTTACAAATTTTCATGAAAGTTGCTAAATGTCAGCATTTACCGAAGTGCTTGTTAAAAGTCCGAAATGTATTCATTTACAAGCGTTTTCCGGGCTTTTACCGTAACATATATCTATACAAATTTTATATAATATTAATAACTAAATAAATAAATATATATATTATATGTTAGATATATTACATATATAATATTAAAATAAATATGTAAAAATATCGAAACAAGCCACATTAGACATTAGACAGATTAAGGAAACAGCTACGTTGAGACTCTACAACTGCAACTTGTTGCAGTGTGACAGCTCCCATGGAGGAAAGAATAACAGGAGGTGACGTGACCAGCGCGTCCGTTGAGAAACCATGGGAAATCAGGGTTGCCAGATGAAGCCAGTGATCGCTCTATTAAAGGGACCAAGTAAGCCCAAACAAACCGTGGTAAACTATATTACAAAATCCACTTCATTAAAATTAAGAAGCGATTCGGTTTAAATAACGTTTCTGTTCCTGCAACGAAATTTAATAGATCGGATGAAAGAATTACAAAAGAAAGGTCACAATTATTTATGAATCATTGGATCTTTAGGAAAAATCAACATTTCGAAATTTTGTGTTTATAGTTAACTAGCTATAATACCGCGCGCTGCCCGGGTTTTCTTCAATGAGAGACACGTGATATCTCCCTCTTTCTTTGAGGGACATGCAAACCGTGTCTAAGTTAACCAATATGGCGACTTCCTGTGCGACTTCATGAAATAAACAAATCTAGATTTAAAAAAACATAGAAATGAATATATACTTTTCTTTCCTTTTTTAAGGGCCGCTATATATTTCTATCCCCCCCCCCCCCGAAACTTCAAGTTAATTACCTGCCTGTTTCAGCTTTCAAAAATGCTTAATTAAAGTTGTGGAATTTTTTCGATGTACTTTTTATGGGCCCATAACTAATTTTAAAACAACCTAAACTGTATGAATTGATGCAGTTGAATATCAAAAGATAATACGGAGACATTATTTTTCATGGTAGAGAAGATATAAATAAAAAGTTGAAATCAATGTTATTGCATGGATATCCAACTCAAAAGTATAGGTCCGGATAATTACTTCATATTCAATCTCCTGGGCTTCGTATATCTCTTAGCAAACACAATGTTTCAGAAATCGGGAATTCTTTACAATTTTTAAAATTATTGATGAGGCGGAAAACCCCACCAAATTTCAGCATTTCTGCAGTAAAATCGGCAATTTTAACAGTGATTTCTATGAACAGTGATTTCTTTCTCACCCTTTTCCTGACCCTCAAAGCGATGCTGATGATGATTATGACGTCTATTCAAAAAGCCTCATTACTGAGAGTATTGAAATGTAATTGTATTGAATAGTAGTATAGTGTAGTATTGGCAAACCATTATACAGGCATAAACTATTACACATATACATATACTAACAGGATTAAAGAAGTGACAAACCATTGTAAAGGCATATACACGTCTGAAACGCATTGCTAGGGAACCACGGTAACCAAAGTAAACGTTCGGAAAGCGATTGTTGAGGCCCGAAAACAATTTTGCCCTACAGTGTTTTGCCCATTTAGGGCACTTACCTTGCTCTGACAAAAATTTAAAGTAGCCTATCGTTTAAGTCGGGTCCTATTTGGTATATATGCAAAATTTGGCGACGATCCATCTAAAATTGTAGATTTGTATAGAGAACATACACACACACACACAGACAGACAGAAAATCAATTTTATATATATAGATAGATAGATAGATAGATTGTTAATAAATGTTATTTATTTAATTGTAACAGATATTCTTTTAAGCAAACAATGTGCTCTTAGTTGCAAATGTTGATCAGTTAATGAGTTGAAATTAACATACAATAGATGACATCGTAGTTTTGATTTCTCTCCCGGATCAAAATAATGAAAATAATGATCTCATTTATAAAGTGGATATTCACTTTTTGAACTTATTATACTTCAATATTTTAGACAATGTTCAGATTCAAAATGATCTTGGGGAAAAGAAATACTCGGCTCTCACATATTTGTCAGGTTTGACATTATTTACCACAATTCTAATTACGAGAGGTGGTTATGCCTACATTTGGCAATGTTTTTTTGGTGACAATTGGCCGTGTCCTGTATTTTGCGGAATATTATTTAATATCCTTGTTTACGATATTCTTCCACAATGAAATATGGCCATCGGATCATATTGGAATGTTTCTTTTTTTCGTGAAATACTATACATTTTGGTTACTAACTGCGATTCGTAGCAGCCCATTATTTCCACACCTTTCAGAAAATTTTATCCGTAATTAGCAAATTGCATTTGAAACAATAAATTGCAATTTTTGGCAAAATATTTAGTGATATCCCGTATTTAAGATCGCAGTTTCCTACATTCTCCTCGATGATGCATGCTGAATCTAAGTATGAAGGTATGATTTTATTTGAACCCATATGTATATATTACTAATATCAATTACAACGGATGAATAATTTTATCAAGTGTGCCGGCGGACCACCTATGCCATAGATTGAGAAACGCTGCCATTGGCCTCCGCATCCTGGAGCAGGGACCCCTAGGCCGGGAACTTTTGAGGGCCCCGGTCAGACTTTTCACGTGCCCTTCTATAGTTAATTTATGACGTGAAAATGCAAAAAATTATGATAGTTGTCTCGGCTGCCATAAGATTATGACCTTGGCCACGTATAACGGACGATTGGCAATAATTTCTTTCATAAATTCTGGAAATTTGCATTTTCATTTACAAAGAAATAATTCTAGAAGTATTTTTGCATTTTAATCTAGAGAGAAACGGTTTTGAATTTTCACGAATTTTGGAATTACAGCGAAATCTTGATATTCTACGGACCTTGGAAAAATATCGCTGTAGAGGGATTACCGTTGTATCGAGAGGCAGCAGTTTAACATTCGAGAATAGAAATTTCTGACCAAGACTTGAAAAATATCGTTGTAGAGGGATTTATCATTATATCGAGTAACGTTGTAGCGAGATTTCACTATGTATTTCTATTATTCTATAATTTCACCAATTCTGAAGAAAAAATTTCTCTTTGCATTTATTTCGAATTTTCATGATTTTCATTTTCTGAACTTTCAATTCCTCTCTCACAGAAGGAAAACCAAAATCGGGGCTAAGGGTCAAAGTCAACTGGAATCAATAGACTTTCTGGATATTATGCCGAGGTGAATAGGAAAAAAAGTGTTGTTCCTTTCCATCGGGAATCGAACTCAGAACCTCTTGCATTCAGCGTTTAAGAAGGGTTGCATTGGGTGTTTTAAGGAGAAAGGGATTGTCTCTCGATGGTATAATAGTAAGTACGCTTGCCCGTAATGCAAGAGGGGCTATAGGTAGAGAGACAACGCTTTTAATCCTATCCACCTCGGCAGAGGGGGCCGTTCAAGTATTACGTCATCATCGATGGGGACGGGGGGGGTTCCGATTTGCTCACTTTTGATGACAAGGGGGAATGGGGGGGGGGGGTGGATGATGCTTACGTCATCAACACCCTCTTATGAAAAATATGAAATATTCTTAATGTCATCTTACTCGGTGAGCCAAAAACGAGGAAAACCTTTTGATAGTTTGTGGGCACTTGAAGTAACATTCCCCCCCCCCCCCTCACTATTGATCGCTATATTTTTCGCGGATCCAAGTGATATGGAAATGTGTCCGGTCCGCTTAAGTGCTCTGGAACTGTGCCACGCATCACTCAAGTGATCCGTAATTATGTGCCGTGGATCACTTAAATAATCTGAGAATGTGCCTCAGTGAAGCAGAACCGCACTGGGGGGCCACTTAAGTGCCCTAAAGCTACATCACATGTCACTCAAGGGATCTATAAATATGTCACGGATCGCTTAAGTGTTCCGGAACTGTGTCCCGTGTCATTTAAGTGATCTGAAAATGTGCCACGGTCCACTTAAATGTTCTGGAATCGTACCACGGGAAGGGATTTACAGATCGCTTAAGGGACACTTAAGCGATCTGTAAATGTGGGACTTGATTCATTTTTAGAAAATTAGAAAATAAGGTTTGAGGAGGGCAGGCCGCATGAGATAACTTCCAGGGCCATATCTGGTCCGCGGGCCAAGGGCCTTTATGCGATTTATTATTGTATGGCTTAGAGGGTGGGTCGCAATGAATTTATTAAAGATAAATTTTTAGTTCATAGCCTTCAAATAACATTGAAATTAACAGAAATTGATTATAATTACATATAAAAGTATTTTCTTCCGAAATTTCTATTAACAATTTTTTTTTTTGCATTAAAAAAATAAATTTTTGATCGTGGGCCCCGCCCCGTTGTACGTCTCTGATCCCACCAATGTGCGTTAGGATTCAGAGGGGCAGAGCTGATGACGAAATTTCGCTGAGAAGGTGGGAGTGGTCAAAAATGGCTAAAAAATTTGCTTACGTAATACAGAACGGCCCCATAATACCCAGAAAGCGTATTGATTTCCTGTATCTTAGCCGAGAAAAAAATCATTATCCATCTCCACGGCTCAGCTATATAGCTATTTTTTATATGCAAGAATGTCAACCTCAGGGGAACTAAATGTCTGCTCACGAAATGTTAATGGTTTCCTGGGGTAAAATAGGTGGTTTATTTTATTTATTATTATTTTATGTTTTTCTCCCTCCATAATCGAGTCTGATATCAGGTTCTCCGAGACCGTCCATCCCTTTGGGAAACAGCGCTAACCATCTCAAGATGGTCTCAACGAAATCATTATTTTCATCAACGAAAGCTAATTTTACAATGAAGAAGAAACCACGATGCGACAAGCGCTGGTGCTGTCATCTATTGTACATTTAGGTCACTATATTTAGAAATTAACGTTCTGTATTTAAATAATTTTGCGAGCAAAACAAAAGTAAATATAGTTTTAATTTTTGAAAAAATTTATTAACAAAAAAAACAAAAAAACACATTATTTATAACTGTTGTTATTATCTAATTGTTGAATAATATATGAAACTACAAAATTATATTTTATTGTGTCGGCTTTATATTAACTGCTAAGTTACAGCGCAAGACTCTTTCGAGCTTATTGCTGCGTATTACCATTTGATTATCATCGATGTGGGAGAGGGTTTCCGATTTGCTGACTGTTGATGACGAGGGGGGGGGGGTTTGGATGATGCTTACGTCATCAACGAACCCTTTATAAAAATATGAAACATTCTTAACGGCATCATAATCGGTGCATCAAAATGGTGAAAAACCTTTCGCTAGTTTGTGGGCAACTGAACTAACATTCTCCTTATTGATATGCCCCCCAACAGAGTCACTTTAGTGCTCTCTAAATGTTTCACAGATTCTTCAAGTGCTCAGGAAATGTGTCCGGGCTGCTTAAGGTATCCGACTACCTTTCTTGTCACTTTTCTTTAAAATGGATCTGGAGTGAACTTTAAATACATTTTTTGATAGAAAGTGTCTCGAAATGGTGAAAACGGTGACAAATTTTGGTCTATCTATATATATAAAATTGATTTTCTGTCTGTCTGTCTGTCTGTGTGTGTGTATGTTACTATACAAATCTACAATTTTAGATCGATCGTCGCCAAGTTTTGCATATGTACCAAATGTGACCCGACTTGAACGATAGGCTACTTTAAAATTTCGTCAGAGCAGGGCAAATGCCCAAAATGGGCAAAAAAACTGTCACGCAACAATGGTTTTTGGGCCTCAACAATCACTTTCCGAACGTTTACTTTGGTTACCGTGGTTCCCTAGCAATGCGTTTCAGACGTGTATATGCCTTTACAATGGTTTGTCATTTCTTCAAGGCTGTCAATATATGTATAATATTTATGCCTTTTTATAATGGTTTGCCACATTTTTAATACTCCCAGTAATGAAGTTTTTTGAATGACGTCATAATCAGCATCAGCATCGTTTGAGGGTCAGGAAAAGGCTGATCCTCATAGAAATCAGTGCTAAAATTGCCGATTTTAATGTAGAAATGCGGAAATTTGGTGGGGTTTTCTGTCACATCAATAGTTTTAAAAACTGTATTCAATACTTGCTTTTTGAAATACTGAGTTCACTTACAGATATACGAAGCCCAGAAAATTAGATATGAAGTAATTAGCCGGACCTACTTTCGAGTTGGATATCCATGCAATAACATTGATTTCAACTTTTTATTTATATCTTCTCGAGCATGAAAATTAATGTCTCTTTAGTGCCTTTTATTATTCAACCGCATAAATTCACATATAGTTTAGATTGTTTTAAAATTAATTATGGGCCTGTAAAAAGTACATCGAAAAAATTCCACAGCTTTAATTAAGCATTTTTTAAAGCAGAAACAGGCAGAGATAGATAACTTGAAGTTCAAAGGGGAAATCGAAATACTTAGCACCCTTTAAAAAAAGAAAAAATATATAATTAATTTTTACGTTTCTTTAAATCTAGATTTGGTTCTTTCATGAGTCGCGCAGGAAGTCGCCATATCGGTGAACTTAGACGTGGTTTGCATGTCCCTCAAAGAAAGAAGAGGATATCACGTGATCCAAAAAGCTTCATTGAAGAAATCCCGGGCAACGCCGGGTATTATAGCTAGTCTGTTATATTTTCTATGAAAAAGTCGTTTCTATGCCAAATTTTAGGCAAAATTCATGTGATATTCGAAACACGATTACAAAAAATGTTATTAATGAAATGCTTTGTGATTTTCACAGTGTATTTAGCTAATAATGTTGCAGGTTATGGACCAAAATTTAAAGGATTGCGTGATATGTTCATAAGTTACAACCAAAATATGTTTAAGTACGTGTGAATTTTTTCGAAATTTCATCCTACATTTTGTCTGTAAAACACTGTAATTCAAAAAATGTATGTGATAGACCTTAGATTTGGTTCATAACCTCAATAATATATAGCAAAATATCACATCAAAATTTCGTAAGGATATCAATTTTTACAAATCATGTCACAAAGTCAAGTAAAATGTCGAAAAAATAGCATTCTTCGTAAAACACGTTCAAAGTCTTTATTCGCGTTTTACTTGTATGTACAGGGTGATCAGCGAATAAGCCCTTATTTCAAAATTAAATATCTCTACAACAAAGATCAATAGAATTATGCGGTAAACGGTACGTTTATTAGCAAAAATTTTAAGAATGTTGTACAGAAATTTCGAAAATTTAGTTTTGTTTTTAATTTTTTAAATTTAAAAAAACAAAAAACAAAACTGGAGATTTTGGGGTTTTGAAAATCCTAATTTGTGGGAAGAGAAATCACTGCATTCGCCTAAAGTTACTGCATGGGCTGCGGTATGCGCCATGTGTGCTGACAAATTGTTCCAAAATTGTAACGTAACGTTCAGTAGTAATCGTTTCTCGCACGAAGAAGGGGCCGATAATGCCTCTGGCGCATACCGCAGCCCATGCAGTAACTGTAGGTGAATGCAGTGGTTTCTCTTCACACAAATGAGGATTTTCGGAACCCCAAAATCTCCAGTTTTGTTTTTTTTAATTTTAAAAAATTAAAAAAAAACACCAAAATTTTCGAAATTTCTGTACAACATTCTTACAGTTTTGCTAATAAACGTACCGTTTACCGCATAATTCTATTGATCTTTGTTGTAGAGATATTTAATTTTGAAATAAGGGCTTATTCGCTGATCACCCTGTAAAAACGCAACACTAAAGTGAAGGTAACTTTGATTCTAAACATCATATAAACAAAACAAGGCCCGTTTTGGAATTGCAACAAATAGGGCTTTTGTGAAAAGTAAAAAAATTAAAATACATATTTTCTTCCAAAATGACGTTTTCAAAGTAGTCGGATACCTTAAGTGTTGTGGAACTGCGCTACGCATCACTCAAGTAATCCGTAATTATGCCACGAATCACTTAAGTAATCTGGGAATGTTCCGCGGGTAACTTGAGTGATGTAAAACCGCACCTGGGGGCCGCTTAAGTGCTCTAAAATTGTGCCACGGGCCTACTTCAGTTATCTTAAAATGTGCCACTTGCCACTTAAATGCTCTGGAATTGTGCCACTTGCCACTTAAATGCTCTGGAATTGTGCCATGGGTCATTTAAGCGATCTGTAAATGTGTCGCTTAGTTCATTTTTACGAAATTGGGTTTGAGGGGGCAAGTCACATCACATAACCTTCAGGGCCGCATTCGGTCCGCGGGTGAAGGGTTTACCGTAAATATATGGCTTAAAGGGTGTGTGGCAATGAATTTCTGAAAGATAAATTTTTGAGTTCTTACTCTTCAAATAGCATTGAAATGAACAGAAATTGATCTTTTTTTTCGTCTGGGGGAAGGCGCACGAGTCCCCCCCCCTATGCCCCCCCTCCCGCGAACGTTTCTGATCCCACCAATATGTGTTAGGAGGTAGGGGGCAGTGCTGACAAGGGGAGGGGAGGGTCAGAGTTTTGCTTACTTTCGCTGAACGATTTCGACTTGAACGATAGGCTACTTTAAAAGTTTATCAGACCCCTAGGAAAATGCCCCGAAAGGGCAAAAAACTGTCGGGCAACAATGGTTTTTCGGCCTCAACAATCACTTTCGTTACCGTGGTTCCTTAACAATGCGTTTCAGATGTGTATATGCCTTTATAATGGTTTGCCACTTTTTCAAATGACATGAATATTCATCAATACTCGTCAGAATCATCATCAGCATCACTTCGAAGGTCAGGCAAAAGATTATCCCCATAAAAATCAGTGTTAAAATTGCTGATTTCACTGTATAAATGCGGAAATTTAGTGGGGGTTTCGTGCCACATCAATAATTTTAAAAATTGTATTGAATTTTCGATTTTTGAAATATTGAGTTCGCTTAGAGATATACGAAGCCTAGGAGATTGAATATGAAATAATTAGTCGGAGCTACTTTTGAGTTGGATATCCAGGCAATAACATTGATTGCAACTTTTTATTTATATCTTCTCAAGCATGAAAATCAATGTCTCCGTATTGTGTCTTTTAATATTCAACTTTTTATTTTCTGCAGTATTTTATGAAATTACTTAATAAATGTAATAAATCTGTTGGCCTCATGGATGTGAAATGTTCACAGCATTCCTCAGAAGGGAGGTGGGTGGTGGTTCAGCGGTGTAACCACCATCCCTGTGTAGCATGGTATTGATGAATTTTAAAGATGTTAGTTTTACAGAATACATCATTTCATTGGCAAATATTAATAAAATGTGAACATTTTCAATATAGTACTTATTCTGATTCTATTTCGTGCGCTTTTGTATCAACCATTGCAAATTGCGAAAGAATAAATAAAGTACAGAAAAATTATTTAATCACTACAATTATAAAAGTTTATATATGAAATTCATTCTTATTATTCATTTCTAATATCTTACTTGCCATTACAAATCATGAAATTTCTGATTACACGTGACGCGTCCTCGCACACTGGTCCTTTACAAGCACGGCACATAGTACTTGTTAAGTGGTGCTTCTCTTTGGTACTAGAAAAGGCATATCTTTGTGATGTACACTTTACTGGAACGTAAATGTTTTGTCTTTTTATTCAGAAAATAGAAAGGACACAAACCTCTTAAAAATGCATAATTCAGTTTCCCCCCCATTTGTTATACCTTAGCAACAAGAAAATATGAAAATTATTAGCTCGTTGTACGCACAGGGGGTATTATATACAGCGATAAATAGCATTATCATCAGTCACCTCCAAATTTATGCTGTTTTTGGCATGTCTTCAAATTGGCCTTGATTACATCATCATTAAAAAAGTAATTTCACGGGAATTTCATTAACACTTTTAGAATGTAGATGGCGCTAAATACAATTGTTATTAAAGAACAACAACCGATGAGGAATTTGAAAAGATGATGAAGGTGATTTGGAGTAAAAAACAAAAAATATCGTTGTGGCAGTTTCTCCTAAAAATATCGTTTTAGAGGGATTCATCGATGTAAAATATATCGTTGTATCGAAAGCAGTTTAAAATCAGACTATAGGCTCTAAACACCTTTCTTTCTCTCTTCATGGGGAGAACGACGCTAGTTATTCGATACTTGCGAGCACGGGACCAGGGGGGCCCACTACTATAAATCTTTGCTAGTTTTTTCCGACACAACTCTGCCTCTTTTGAGGTAACGGAAGTAAGGTGCTTTGTATCAGTCCGTGGTTGTGAGCGCGTTCTATTTATCTTTCCATTCTCTTGTGTTGCTAAACTTGAAATAAAAAAATATCGTTTTAGATTGATTTTATCGTTACATCTGATGGATACTAATTACTCGTTAAGAGATACTAACCCCCGGCATGGCAAACATAGTTCACCATACGGGGTTCCCCGAAGGGAGCATTAATTTTTCTCCGCAAAAAAAAAAACAAAAAAACTTTACATCTTACCCCACGGAGCAAGCAACCATTAACAACTCGCGAGCAGCAATTCACTGTCCCTGGGGTTTATAATGATTGCTTCACTTAAGTATTATATTTTACATTGTAATTATCACATTGAATATATTTAGATATACATTCACATATCATCATATGAGTCCGACAATCATTTGATCTTTCAACATAAAAAAAGAAAAAGAAAAAAATCCTATACACACATCGGGTCAGCTGAAATATCAGCAAATCAGTCCGTCAAACACCCAACTTTCCACGAGATCGAAGAAAACTGTGATACAAGTTATATTTCAGTCAATTTATGTATTATAACTCACAGTATTAGATATTAACATATATTTTATGTGCATTGCAATACACATGCTATCACGAACTAGAAGATTACATATTTTCGTAAAAAATCAGTATATGACATAAATTGAAAAAAAAATTGTACTACATATTATTAAAATTCACAGTATAACTCAGCAACACAAAAGATTAAAGTGAGAACTTTACATCCAAAAAAGGGTATATGCCAATCCAGTCTAAATCAGCAAATCCTTTTCGTATTCATCAAATGCACTTATATATTAACACCTTACAATTATTCAAATAACTTTTTCAATAATATCTATATACACTTCTCAAAACAATTAGAGGAGCACATGGTTTTAACAAAATTACGCAAAGATGTATACCGATAAGTAACATAAAATGAATCATCCATAATTTAAAGCCTAGCAGGAAACGGAAGAAGAAAACTTCATATGCAAATCAAAGTTCATGACGTCAAAAACCAGAAAAAGAAGATAAGGGCAGAAATCGGGATGTTGCAGAAACGTCTGTTTTACTGCCGTAACTGTGAAATTTGATTGCTTTGAGACAAGGTGACTTGAGGATGTCTCAACAAAGTGATTTACCGGAATCCATGGCATGGCGTGTCATAGGCAGACTGGAATCCGGGCAAACACAACGTAGTGTCGCGGACGCTGTTGGAGTCGCCAGAAGTGTTGTTGCAAGGCTGTGGAATCGATTCCAAGAAACAGGAAATGTTAGACGTCGACCAGGGCAAGGTCCGCCACGCGCCACTACAGCAACTGATGACCGGTATGTACGGTTAACAGCCCGTCGAAACAGAACAGAGAATGCTACGCAGCTGCAAAGACGGTTGCTCTTGGCAACAGGACGAAGGGTGTCCAGCCAAACAGTACGTAATCGGCTTCATGAGGGAGGGCTCTATGCACGTAGGCCAATGGTCTGCATTCCGTTGACCCCACGCCACCGTGCGGCCCGAAGAAGATGGGCTGCTGAACATCGAGATTGGGAGCAACATGATTGGAGCCAAGTGCTGTTTACAGACGGGTCCCGATTCAGTCTGGAGTGTGACACTCGACGTGTTCTGGTATGGAAAGGTCACAATACAGACGAGCTGGTTGGATGGTATGGGGTGGAATCAGCATAGGCGGACGTACGGACCTGCATATCATTCGGAATGGCACTTTGACGGCCCGAAGGTATGCAGACGAGATACTGCGACCTCATGTCATCCCTTACGCTGGAGCCATTGGAGATTCCTTTGTTTTCCAGGATGATAATGCCCGACCGCATAGAGCTCGTCTGGTGGAGAACATGCTTGAAGCTGAAACAATACAGCGTATGGAATGGCCAGCGTGCTCTCCTGACCTGATTCCAATCGAGCATGTTTGGGACATGCTCGGAAGACGCATTGCTGCGCGACCAAGGCCGCTTGTTACTGTCCGAGACTTGCAGATTGCACTTCTTGAGGAGTGGAACAGTATTCCCCAAAGTCTGATCGATAACCTCATCGCATCCATGACAAACAGGTGTGCAGCAGTCTTAGCTGTTCGAGGAGACCACACGCCCTATTAAAACTCATGCATCATGTCTAAACAGTACTTTTTTTTATCCAAAACCAAATCCATGTAACCAAATAGTTGCCCTAAATCATCTTTTCATGTTTTTTCCATATTTTCAAAGAATTAAAGCTTAATTCCAAATTTTATGTGCCGTAGGTAACTGCCGCAGTTCTTGGATCTCGAGTCAAGTTCAAGGGACATCGGGAAACAGGCAGGATAGGACAACAAACAAGATAGGACAAAACTCTCTGGATCCTTCTCAGCTGGCATAGAACGCTCTCAGGCTCTGCTCTGGACATGGTGACAGGCTTCAGGATCGCCTCGGCAACAAAATGGGAAAACTACTGCGGTAGCGAACAGCAACATCTCGCGAGAACGATTTCGCATTACTAACATCGAATGGACCGCATTTTTTTTCGACGAGAGAGAATGGAAGACTGAACCCACCCATCGACGTTTCGAGGGTATAAGTAAATTGAAAAGTGGGCGTGGCTTCGAAATGCGCACACTTTGATTCGTGGCGTAAATTTTTACGACATCACTTTTGACCAATTAAGGTGAAAGGGCAAACGCCCTGAACGAAACTTTCTTCCTACGGGGAGACTCTTCTGATCCCAAGGACAATGCACTAAATGTTATACAAAAAGGAAAACGCTTAATTACGCACACACAACATTTAAAAATACAAATCAAATTTTACCATTAGATGGGAAATTAATTCCGCGTTCCAATGATAGGTCACATGACATACTTTGAACATACTTTGAACGTGTAACCTACAAGTTACCTTTTTCAGTTTTCCCAACTGAAAAAGGACAAACTAATTTTCTTACAACACAAAACACTTATCTACTATTTGACACAAAAATATCACATAAATATGATATGAATAACTCTCGATTACAAAAACTCTATGTCATATGTCAAAAGAGGGGGAAAAGTGTGCTATGACTTTTCCACCTTGACAATATACATCACCATTAATGTCCTATTATGACAAGAGTTAAATGAATACATAATATGATATATTTGTTTTAAATATATAGATATTATTGAAAAGTTATTTGAATAATTGTAAGGTGTTAATATATAAGTGCATTTGATGAATACGAAAAGGATTTGCTGATTTAGACTGGATTGGCATATAACATTTTTTGGATGTAAAGTTCTCACTTGAATCTTTTGTGTTGCTGAGTTATACTGTGAATTTTAATAATATGTACTACAATTTTTTTCAATTTATGTCATATACTGATTTTTTACGAAAATATGTAATCTTCTAATTCGTGATAACATGTGTATTGCAATGCATATAAAATATATGTTAATATCTAATACTGTGAGTTATAATACATAAATTGACTGAAATATAACTTGTGTCACAGTTTTCTTCGATCTCGTGTAAAGTTGGGTGTTTGACGGACTGATTTGCTTTTGTATATTTCAGCACTGACCTGTTGCTTTGGAAAGAATTTTTTTTCTTTTTTTTCTCTTTTTTATTTTGAAAGATCAAATGATTGTCGGACTCATATGATGATATATGAATGTATATCTACAGTGTGATAATTACAAAGTAAAATATATTATACTTAAGTGAAGTAATTATTATAAATCCCAGGGTCACTAAATTGCTGCTCGCGAGTTGTTAATGGTTGCTCTCTGGGGTAAAATGTTGAGTTGATGATGACTTTTTTTTTTGTGGAGAAAATAAATGCTCCCTTCGGAGAACCCCGTATGGCGAACTATGTCTGCCGGGCCGGGGGTTAGTCATATAATCCCCTCGTACAGCTAAAACCAACCTGATTCTGCCAGTTGTAACTGTCAGAAGGTTATGTAATATCGTCATGGCTGTCATCAATATTAGAGATATTGCAAGGGGCTCCGAATTCGAAACACGTCGAGCAAACTTGTCGCAGTTTTAGCAGAAAGGGAATACAGTTGACGATTCCAGCAATGATAAACACAATCAACGTGCTACGCAAGTGTGAATTCTCAGGAAGATTTTTTCCAGCAAGTTTTCAGTTTTCAGCGCATTGTGTTTCAGTTACGTGTTCGCCATTCGGATCGGGGACAGATCAGCAAGATTTTTTTGCAGATTATGAACCAAAATTTATAGGATTGTATGGTATTCTCATAAGTTATACCCAAATCTGTTGATGTCGTGTGAAATTTTTGAATTTCATTTAGCATTATAAGGTATAAAACATTAGGACAGATAGAAGTGATAGACCTTAGATTTTTATTCATAATTTCACTAATATGAGGCAAAACATATTAATATTTTGGGATTATACAATAGATATATTTTTTTGAAACCCTGTTTGAAACTCAGGTAAAATGCCCCAAATAGGATTCTTCGTAAAACGCGTTTAAAGTTTCTATTCACAGATTGCAATTGTCTGGATTGTAATTAAAAAAACTAGTGCTTTCATAAGAAATGGAAAAAAAACCAATACATAAACGTCAAAATGACGTTTTCCACGTAGCCCAATACATTCATCAATATTCACCTTTGTCTGTTAGTATAAATATATATCGATTAATATCACAATTATAAATAATTCAAACGGGGCACAAAATCTATGTATCTCATGACCAGGATGAATATACAAAGTATCGATTATAAAAACAAATAACCTATCAAGGTATTACTGTGCTTTACATTCCATGACCACAAATGCGAAACCTTTCATGTTAATTAGAATTCAGTGTTATTCAAATGAAGCTGTATATCAATCGATACATCTTTTCGACATTTTATTTTGTGCTAATAATTCTTTATGCGATGACACGGACTCACGCGTGTCGATATATCTTATTCGTATGGCGAACTATGTTTGGCGGGCGGGGGTTAGTATCTCTTATTCGTGTATAAACATATCTCATCAACAGTGTGCTTAGCTTTGTAGTGTGCCTCGAGTTATACCGGAAAGTGAAGTCATCTTAGATTCGGTCAAATAATTACCTCGCACAGGTAAAAACAACCTGATTCTACCGGTCGTATCAGTCAGAAGGTTATATAATATTGGTCATGGCTGCCCTGACTATCAGAGATATTGCAAGGGGCTCCGAATTCAAAACACGTCGAGCAGACTTGCCGCAGTTTTTGCCGAAAGCAAATACAATTAATGAGTCAAGAAATGATAAACACAATCGACGTGCTACGCAAGTGTTGAGGTTGTGTGGTATCGACACGAACAATCACAAGGGGATTCTCAGGAAGATCTTTTCCAGCAAGTTTTCAGTTTTCAGCGCATTGTGTTTCACTTACGTGTTCGCCATCCGGATCGTGAGCTTGGTGATCTACAGAACGGATAATGTCATTTTCCATGTGTCCGCAATGTTGCTACTATTGATATGTTTGGGCATCTGGTTATCTTTTCAGATCCAATCTAACAAGATTCTAGCACTTGAGAAAGATTTAAATGAAATGATCCGGAAAGATGACTTCTTGTCGAACAGCAATTTGGCTTACAAGTTATTCTTTTTTTCGTTGATCCTGCTGTTTTGTGTACTTGGATTGGACATCGTCATTTACATTAACGATTATGCGGGCGTCTATATCAGGTACCATAACTTCAATACTGTAATTCATCCCCCAAGTTTATCGATATTCTTTGTGGTGATTGGGCAGACAACATATTACGTAACCATTCTCATACTTCCTACACTAATTTTGTTCGCGTACAATCTTCTGAGCGAACGCATTTATTGCATGTTAGATTCATTTCGAATTAGATCTGTGAATGATATTTCTCACGAAAATATATATGACGTGTTTGATCAACAAAGAAAGGAACTGAACATCGTGCGACGATTTAACGATGTTTTCTCAGGGCCGTTGTTCATTCTCTTGACACAACTTTTTCTCAACTTGTTTGTCTATCTGTCCCAGCTCGTCTTTATGACCAACACCTTCAGTTATGCAGAGCCCGCTGGTACAGCGACATGTATCATGCTGCACAATGCCTGCTCGTTATTTGGAACCATAATTATATCTTCACGAATACCTTCTTCTCAAGAAGAAATCAAAAGTATCTATAGAAACATCTACGAAGATAGGATCTATTCTCAACGGATCGACCGTAACAAATTGAAGCTTCTGAGAGCAATAATCGACAGAGAAGTTATATTCATGTCAGCCGGCAACATGATGAAAATCAGCAACAGTAACATTCTGACATCATTCGGTGCTTTTGTGACGTATGCCGCCTTGATAATCACTCAAGTACAGCAACCTGGGGTAACAGCAAACAGTACTGTTGGTGGTTCCATTTGAACTTTGTAGATCGATGCGCAAACCTTTGAAATTAATTAGAGAAAGGACATAAAAATTTGTCGTTCAGCTTTAAAAGTCTCGCTTCTGTGACATATGATGTAATACAGTCTGCCCTGATTGATCACATATCAACGATTCCAGCGCACAATATCCGTTTACGCTGGGTATCCGATTATGCGGGGAACAATTCAATTGCCATTTCACAACGTTAGTATAGTTTGTATACTGAAAACTGATGAAAGATCATTCAAAGCTTCTCGAATAAATCAGACATCAAAAATGAAATGAAAATTGTATTTAATTACGATGATCGCAATACCTAAGATTTTTACTTTTGATTAGGAAGGCTGCGCTCTCCATTGAATCAACAGGGAACAAAAATAAAATAATCAAATGTACGTATTTAAGAAAACTTGAATGCTTAAAGGCGTAATAACTTATTTTAACATACAGTACCATAAATTCCAAATATTTGATTCAATGAAAAATGTGTTTACAGTAGTGGTTAGTGTATACTAACATTGACGTGTAAAATTGTAATATTCCCTTTCAAGTTATCCTTCAGCAAAAGTTAAAAAATTCTTCTAGAACTAATTAAAATTCAGAATATAAATGAAATAAATACTTTTTTCTGAGCGAAATTATGTTAATCTAAATTTTTTGACTTAAACAGTTTCAAAACTAAAAAAATTAAAAATGACGAAAATTTAATGAATGAAATAATTCTATATTTAAGAAAATTCGAGATTGTGATGAAAGAAATAATTTATAATTCATAAAGACGCGTTGGTGCTGTCATCTGTTATGGGTTAATGTAAACTTATTGACGCGTTTTCAGCAAATGTAATTAATCAGTTTTTGTACTTCCATAATGTAAGCTTCCATAAGTGTGCCATCCAGATGTTGAAACAAGATCCAACTTTTGAAAATTGAATAGTAATCCCATTTTTTTCTTCCATATTTAGATTGAGAATCTCAAGAAATGCCGAAATACCAAATTTCACTAATTTCGAACGAACATTTGGTGAAATATAAATTATTAAAAAACGAGTGACGTAATATTAAACAGAAACATCGTGTTTTTGAGCATAATTGCTGAAATAATATAGGTATCTCATTAATTTTTATTTTACATGATAGATTCTAAGGGGCCAAACATAATTTTGTTACTCATTTTGAATTTGGCTTTTTTTTAAATATGAGTTATGAATTATAAAAACATATTTTAAAAAACTATGAATAGAATCATACATTAATTTTTACTTCATTCGAATTGGCATAGTCAGAATTAATTTTCATTCCAATCTGACCTCTATTTTGCGAGATATGAGCGATTATATGAAAATGAACACTTTTAGGGACCATATACTAGATATAAATTTGAAACTCATTGAAAAATCTCTCAGGACAAATTATGCGAAAATGTTTAAATATGGAGCTCATAACTTTACTGAAATGGGCAATTATTGTTTTAAGTATTCCTCTGTGACACATCGTTTGAAGTAAGTATTTTCTTTCGAAATTTTAATAAAAAATAATATTTTTTGCATTAAAAAATAAATTTTTAATCGTCTGTGGTGAAGGGGGGGGGGTCCACAAGCCTCCCACCAATATGCGTTAGGAGGTGCAGCAGGGATGACGAAAATTTGCTTACAGTGGGGGGCGGGGTCAAATTGGTTAAAAATTTGTTGCGGTCATACTTGAACGGCACCTAATATAATATTACAAAATCCACTTCATTAAAATTGAGTTCATTGTAGGCGAGCAATAACGTTTCTGTTACTGTAACGAAATTTAATAGATCGGATGAAAGAATTATAAAACAGAACAGAATTAAATTGCCACCGTCCCCATGCCCAGCTCTTGGCTGATTGTGGGATTACGAACGGGCTCAGTAAGTCCTATGAAGAAGGGGGAAAAAATAGACTGCCAGTTTTGTTAGAAAATTAGTGTGTGCATGTATGTGTTTTGTGTGGGAAAGAAATCATAGTGAAATCCAGGTCATAGCCCCACAGAATTTAGCGTGAATGCAGATAAATCACTAAGAAAATTCCACCACAACTCTTCGATGACACGTCACTGCCGGATGGAGAGAGGTCCAACCCACATATTTATCTTAGTGGTAACTGCATGCGTCAAAGTGAACTCAATCAGAATAAAAGAATGGTGGTTACAATCCAAAGCTTTAATTTATACACTCGTCAAATAAAAACCATTCGTCCGAGTGGCTTTTTTTTTCTCTAAGTTCCAATATATGTGCCATATAGGAATTTCCATATGTGCAAGGTGTTAATTAAATACTATAATTCGATGCTCAAAAAAGTGAACAAATAGGTGCCTAGCAGATAAATGTGATTAAAATAGGTGTCACATTAGTACAGAATAAGCGTATATATATAATATTTACAGTCCTAATTATAGCCTAGGAGGCTTCCAAGTTATTCCTGCATTATCCAATCTCCTCCCAAGGGAGGTGGAAAATCTGCTGGGGTCTCCTATATACTGTTCGAGCCGATGTTTTTGGTGTAGGTGCTGAACTATAATCAATCAAGTCTGTGATATGTTCATGGCTGGAATTTTTCATTCTCTCAAATTGATTTTTATTAATTTCTTTGATATATTTGAATATATGAGGAATGCCCATTCCTGTGTCACTCAATTGATTAGGGTGGCCGAATATATAACCGATGCATTCAACCATTCTGATTATGTGGCGGCCGCCTTTTTGGATATTAAAAAGCCTTCGATAAATGTGACCATCCCACTTTATTAGCCAAAATGATTGATCTCAATTTCCCCCCCCCCCCCACACTTCATACTTTTCTTCTACAGTTATTTGATCGGCAGAACATTCCAGGTAAAAATAGGGCACTCTAATTCATCTGTTAAAAACATCCAAGCATCAGTACCACAGGGTAGTGTTTTGGGTCCACAGTTGTTTTTAATATACATCAATGATTTTCCAGCTCCTCAAGTGGGTATACTTGCCCCTTGTTTGCCGATGATGCGGCTATACTATGTGATAACCGAGACGCCTCCAAGTGAACGCTCCAATTCCACAGCGAATATTAAGATTTCTGATGAACCAAGGTGCATTCAAAAATCTTCTTAGAATTTTATTTTGTCCAGTTTGCAAGATTTTAATATTGGTTTTGCATGCATGGGCCCATGCAGGTGAGGCATAAAGCATCGTAGGGCGAAGTATTGACTTAAATAAAATAATTTTATTTTTAATAGATAGCTTAGCCTGGGGGAATGAAATTTTGTTATATATATAAGAGCACCCATTACATTGTTTGTTTTATTACGTACATAATTAATGTGCGGTAAAAATGACATTGTTTTATTTAAAATGCATCCCAGGTATTTTATTTTTCTAACCGTACTGATCTGGTGATTACCTATATATAAATGCCTATTCGGTATACCATGTTTCCTAGTAAAACATGTAAATTGTATTTTTTCACGGTTCAATACAATATCCGACCTCTTGCACCAGTCCATAATTTCTTCTGTGGTTTCCTGCAGATTTTGCAGGGCCTTGGAGGCGTCTCGGTTATCACATAGTATAGCCGCATCATCGGCAAACAAGGCAAGTATACCCACTTGAGGAGCTGGAAAATCATTGATGTATATTAAAAACAACTGTGGACCCAAAACACTACCCTGAGGTACTGATGCTTGGATGTTCTTAACAGATGAATTAGAGTGACCTATTTTTACCTGGAATGTTCTGCCGATCAAATAACTGTAGAAGAAAAGTATAAAGTGTGGGGGGGGGGGATTGAGATCAATCATTTTTGCTAATAAAGTGGGATGGTCACATTTATCGAAGGCTTTTTAATATCCAAAAAGGCGGCCGCCACATAATCAGAATGGTTGAATGCATCGGTTATATATTCAGTCACCCTAATCAATTGAGTGACACAGGAATGTTCATGTCTAAAGCCATGTTATTCTTTTCGAATTGTGTTATTGTCATCCAGATATTTTCGAAATCTATAGTCCGTTTCAAGTTAACTTTGCAGTGAAGAGGAAGCTATGAGAGAACCTCATCACTCGTTGCTATGGCAACAAAAGCCTTTTAACCAATGTATCGATGCGCGGCCTCGGTAAGGTATGGACGATTTCTAGGGTATCCGCACCAAAATGTCGTTGTGGTTGCTATAGATTTTTGGATAATGGTAAAAAATACTTTTTTCTAATTTAAAACTTTCAAACGAAGAAACATCGGTTCAAAACGATATTTTTTCATTATTTTTTCAAAATCATTAAAAAAATTGAAATATTCTGTATAAATGATCATCATAAAACTAAGATTTATGGGAACTTTATTTTGCGGCGAAGGAATACACTCTCTACCTTTCTCTCCACTGCAAAGTTAACCTGAAACGGACTATAGGAGCAAAAATCCTCTCGAAGACTTTTGAACAATTAGATAAAAGGCTAATGGGCCTGAACGATTCAGGAAGTAACGGGTCAGTTCCTGATTTGGGTATTGTTCTAATGAGTGAATGTTTCCATATCTTTGGAAAGTGGTTAAATTTTAATGCTGCGTTAATAATGTTCGTGAATGTCAAAATAATATGACAAGGCAGATTTTTGAGAGCTTTGTTACTTATACCATCATAGCCACTAGCTTTTCTGATGTTTAATTTGTTTATAATGTCAGTGACTTCAGCCAAGTCTGTGGGTTCAAAGCTGGAAATATTATTATTAATGTGTATATATAACGAGCAACTCTACGACGGAGCTCAACTTGAGTCGTTAATGGTTGTACGTGATTGGGTGTAAATTTTTTTTCATAGACGGTAGCAAAGGTTTCAGCTATTTCCTCTGCTGAGAAAACCAGACCATTGGGGCCTTGTATTTTACTGATTATACGAGTACCACCAGGTTTGCAAAGATTCCATGCTTTCCATATGTTTTCATTTTCTGAGGTAGCACACATTCTCTACAAATTCGGTAAACCAACCATTTACAAAATGCTGCACTTCTTTAATCTCACGATTGAGACGATTTAGTGTAATTTTGTCTGAACGTCTACGAAAGCGCTGCCAATTACTACGTATCTTGTTTTTGTGTCTAATCTTTTGCATGATTTCTCTAGAAATTCCATATTTATTTTCAGGCTGTAGCACTTTTGCAGATGAATCATTTAATGCAGCTTGTATTAGTTGTGTTAAATGTGATAGCGCCTCATCTATATCCTGAGCATTGTTCAGGGTCAGCCCTGCTTATTGATTTGTTTCCAAAATTTGTCTATACATGTCCCAATTAATGCGTTTAATTATTCTCCTGGTGCAATATCGAAGAAAATCCGTAATAAAAAATACTGGATAGTGCGGTGAGCTGAGAATTGATTTTGTGTAAGTTTGAACGTCAAAGAGAATATTTTTGGAGATGCCAAAATCAATTACATCAGGTTGACATCTATTTTGAGGTGGTGCATGTGTTGGTGTAGTGGATGAATGTATATTTAGGAAATTATCAAGGCAAATTTTCTCAACACTCGATCACATCTGTTGGATTTTTTTATTAAAGAATAGATTGTTTCTACTATTCCAATCACCCCCTACAAAAATTGGAAGCCCTGTTCTGAATAAGTGCTTTAGTAAGGAAATATCTGTGCAATTATTGGTGGGTTTATACATTGCACAGAAAGAAATGGGTGTTCTATCTATGTAAACAGTGACAGCAGCAGTAGCTTCCATTTGAGTGGAAGGGAGGAGTTGTAATTCTTGAATTGGGATATCAGACTTCACATATACAGCTACTCCTCCCCCCCCCCCCCACCATGTAATCGGTCTTTCCTGACGCCAGTGTAACCATTAATTTTGATTTTTTGTGAAGGCAATAACCATGCTTCTGATAGAAGTAAGATATCTACTTGATAATTGAATAATTCTTCTTTTAATTCCCTTAAGTTGTCTTTGTGACCATTAGCATTCCAGGCCATAATATGTAATGGCCTGGTGTAGATATTTCTTGTTGTGCTAATTGTTGGGCTGTGAAAGAATATCAATCAAATCTTTATTCATTTGACTTATTTTGTCACTAGATATTCCAGTGGCACTCAAAACAGTGTTGAGTATGCCATTAAATTGTAAAACTTCAGGAGGAACAGCTGATGAGTTGGAATTATTATTACAATTTGGTAAATTTGACTTACTCAAAGACTTTACCTCATCAATAGACTTAATTGTGTATGAGTTATTTGTGTTTGATTCCGCGTTCACGGGATTGTTATACAGTTCTTCATTTACCTCTGTTTCTGTATTATTTTTATTATCCATTGCATCAACATATAGTTCAGAGTCAGAAGTAATATTGTGTCTATAAGTTTGTGTAATCAATTGATGTAACAGATTCCTATAAATTAATCGTGAATGTGCTTGAATAAGATCCAATTTAATTTCTGCAGTTGTTGGGATATTGCCCTTATTTTTTGCAAATGGATGAGTTCCTTAACTAATTGTGTTGTGTAGAATCGTTTGTTTTTTCAAATTCTCATTTTGAGATTGCTCATCAGAAATATTGTTATTTATAGTAATGTTGCATGATTTTTTAGTCGCTTGTCGAGTATTTGTAATTGGACTTATCTCTGTGTCCAAATTATCAACGTCTTCATCTTCAGTGCGAAGATTTTTCACTAGATTTTTCAGAAGGCACTCTCCTAATAGGAGATCCTTGCAGCCCTGGTGGAATTGTAGGAAGGAATAATCTTCCTCTATTTTTATTTAATGCTGGCCGGGCTTTACATCCAGAGAACGTCGATGTGTGAGGACCCCCGCAGTGACAACATTTAATCATCCTTGAGTTACCTTTAACTCTACAATCTCTGGTCTCATGTGATCCGGCACAAAATTCACAGGTAGGTGTAATCCTACATCTATATGAACTGCGCCCGTATGATTGACAGACCCTACATTGAATGGGTCCTTGAGCTCCTCCGTATCTTTCTATTTCTATTGGAATTTCAGCTATTCCCATAATATTAGCAATGTTTTTGTCAGAAATATAGGTACCTCAACTAAGAAAAGGGGAAGGCATCGACCAGTATGGTAATTTTTCATATTTGACACCTTAACCGGCTTAAATTGCTTTTTTTCCAAGTCAGCAACAATTTCCAATGGGTTCACATTCGTTGGAAGTTCCCTAATTACAAACTTTAGTGTTCGTTCCGAATGAGTGTTATATGTAAAGTAAAGTAATTTGTCGATGATCTTTCTCAGTGAAGACCTGAAATACAATTGTGTTTTCCGTTGCTTTAAATTGTGGAGGTATTTCGCATATTTTCTTGGCAGCTGCAAAGTCAGAAATCCAGCCTTCACCCCATTCTGTGAGAATAATGGACGGAATATTAATTTTACGTGAGAAATTAGGGGCATTTCCAGTTGGGTTAGGGGTTGATATGTTTCCGTTGTTTGTCCCTTCATTAATATCAATGTTGTAATTATGTATCTTAGTTTTTTCCGAGTAACAACCTTGAATCCCTCATCATCACTTGATTTATCAGATGCATTACTTATACAAGCGTTTCTCGGTGTGATTTTTTTTGCAGCATTTGTGATGATATGGGCTTGAAATGGGTCCTGAGTGGTCTTATTATATGTATTAGATGCATTTGTTTGTCCCGAAGTGCTAGATCCAAGATTAACCGGGAAGACCTCGTTACTTTTTGTAATTTTATATTCGTGAGTGTTGGAGGGTGTTACCTGTTTCTTATTCAAATTACTTTCTTGTTTCTCCTGTGATATTACCGTTTGTGTAATTTCCACATCCTTGTTATCACAAGAAATAATATGTTTAAGGGATTTTGGAACAATATCAAGCTGTGTTGCCAAGGAATCATTGACAGTTTCTACAGTTAAACTGCAATCACTCATGGTACCAGTAGAAGTCGACTCATTACTACTTCCATTATGACTCAAATTTTGTGTAGATGATTCCGAAGTTGACTCGTTGGAAGTATTTAAGGAGTCACTAGATTTATTTACGTTTTTATCTTGTATAGGATTTTCATCCTCCCTACATCGATCAATTTTGGAGATGTTTCTATCGAAAGATTTACATATTTCAAAGTTGTAATTTCCATTCATTGTGAACGTTTTTGGCCCTAATTTTCTTCTTTTTTCCCTTCTTCCCATTATTACTTGCACCCCCACTAACTGGAGTGGAAGTCAGAGCATCTTTCCTGAACGTGAATGATATTGCATGTCGACAAGAATCAAAATTCAGGTCGTCAAAAAAAATTAGTGAATTCATTACAAAAGATTCTAAAACATTTTCCTTCTGCTTCAACACTGCATTTTCCCAGTTAATGAAATCAGCTAACACAATGAGATCAAAATCTCGAGCCAGGGTACACTTATCACTCACATGGCTTAGGTTATCTCCCAAACGGTTTTTTTCCCCAACAAAGTCAACCAGTAATTTTTCGAACAAAAACATGAAAAGAGCACAATTCATATGCCATAAATACGTTAGGGCCACACATACACACAGAATATACATTCCGGCATGTACCAATCCGTTAGAATTTCCGTACAGAAATGTGTACAACGTGCATTTATAGTTAAGTAAATAGTTTGATCATGTGGACACCACGACCTAATCTTCAGCGCGTGCTTAGGCTAGCTGAATTTAAATCAGTGACGACGCGTACGAACTGAGTAAATGTATAACCACCTACATCAGTGGTGCACTCCATCCTCCCCGCGGACCAAATACGGCCCAACTAGGGGTTCTATCTGGTTCGCGGAAGGGGTTTCGGTAGAGAAGTATCAATATACCCACCAAAAACGACAAGTACGCTGATCCTAGTTCCTTCATGAAAATACGGGATATTGTCAAATATTGCCATTTACTGCCAAAAACCATTGTGAAATAAAAGTACACTCGTGAATAATACCGGAAAATTCTGAAAAAAAAAAATAAAGTAGCCAATTACAGCATAAAAATGCCAATTGTAATAAATTTGCCAATTATAGCCAAAAAAATTGTTTGTCTTTTTTTTTTTCCTTACGTGTTACAGAAACAAATCGTGTTCCACGAGTTAATGTCATCAAATTCTGATTTAAATAGTTTCTCAATTTTCTTCGTTCAGAAATTCTTTGTTTCATATTTATTCTAGTTTTTTATTAGTTCTAAAAGAGACTTGCCTTCTTAAATTTCCAGCAAATGCGTGTCTCTAACTAGAAACGCTCTATTCCGGACACTAAAATTCTTTTCTATACAATTAAAGAATAATAACTTTTCACTAAAGGATGTTCAATATTTTATCAGTTGTAAAGTATTAAAAAATTACTTCTTCTCCTCCGCAAAAAGATGGATAATCAATAACGCAAAACCTTCCTTAAACTAGTTATTTGAAGCTACAGAGCTCATAAGAGCCTGCTACTTGGAACCAACTCATAATAGATGACAGCAAACACGACCTGATCCTGGTTTCAATTTCACAGTGTTAGATAGAATTTCTATAAATTTTTTTCATAAATTTCTCTCTCCTTTTTTCAACCAATTTTTACTTGAAAATTGAAATAAAAATTATTCGAAATGATGTTAAAAATACTCTTTTTGGGATCACCAGTCATATGATGAAAGTTAAACGTACTGTTCAATTTTTTTCTAGTTGAACTCGAAGAACTTTGATCAAATAATACGAATCAACTGTGCAAAATGTCCGACATCAAATAATATTCCCTATAAGTGATAGGAAAATACGCATGCTATTTGCCATTACTCGTTCGCCGGGAATATGAGACAGTCTTCCCCGGAACATTCACCATGCGACCAGCGGAAGAGATCCTATGCCAATTGTTACGTATTTCGACAATAGGGAAATTACGAACATATCCGTAGGGTATTTAGACGAATATGTTCGCAGGCGACATAGTGAATGGGTGGATGATGCATCACCCAAGGGTAAACTAACCATTTAAGCGGCAATGACGAGATATCTCGCATCCATAGAAGCCTCTTTTTTAGCATTGACAATTCCACATATTTTGTAAAGTTGATTTCTCAGTGGAAAACTTCTGCCCTTTTACCATACAATCCTATAAATTTTGGTTCATAACTTGCATCATTACTAGTTGAATGTACTGTGAGAATAACAAAACAATTCATTTGTGGAATTTTTTGCAATCATATTTGGAATGTTACATGAATTTTGCTTTAAATTTTACATAAATATGACTCTATAAATAAAAACGGCGTTTAAGTTGTCCGAAGTCGCGGGCATCAGATGACTACGAGGGCAACATTTGGCTCCGCTGGTCATGGCGTGAGCATACATACATGCATGCCGTAGAGGCAAGTGTGAATTTTCTTTCTAGAAATCATCATCTCTATAGAAACAACCAGTTGCATGCATATCTTGTATCAGCTATAACATTGTATTATGAGCAGTGCAAAACTGTATGAGTAAGAGATACTAACCCCCGTCCCGGCAAACATAGTTCGCCATACGGGGTTCCCCGAAGGGAGCATTTATTTTCTCCACACAAAAAAAAAAAAAAAAAAAAAAAAAAAAAAATCATCAACTTTACATTTTACCCCAAGTAGCAACCATTAACAACTCGCGAGCAGCAATTTAGTGTCCCTGGGATTTATAATAATTACTTCACTCAAGTATTATATATTACATTGTAATTATCACACTGTATAGATATACATTGACATATCATCATATGAGTCCGACAATCATTTGATCTTTCAACATAAAAAAGAAAAAAAAATTCTATCCAAAACATCAGGTCAGAGCTGAAATATACAGAAGCAAATCAGCTAACTTTCCACGAGATCGAAGAACACTGCGATACAAGTTACATTTCAGTCAAATTTTATGCATTGTAACTCACAGTATTAGATATTAACACATATTTTATGTGCATTGGAGTACACATGTTATCACGAACTAGAAGTTTACATATTTTCGTAAAAAATCAGTAACTGACACAAATTGTGAAAAAAAAATGTAGTACATATTATTAAAATTTACAGCAATAAAAAAGTTTCAAGTGAGAACTTTACATTTAAAAAATGGTATATGCCAATCCAGTCTGAATCAGCAAATCCTTTTGGTATTCATCAAATGCACTTATATTAACAGCTTAGAATTATTCAAATAACTTTTCAATAATATCTATATATTTAAACATATATCATATGTAGTCATTTAAATCTTGTCAAAAGTAGGACATTACTGGTGATGTATATAATATTCCACGCTTTTTTGCATGATGGATTTAGCTATTTTCTTACTTTTCACCAATGTTAAGATTTTTTTTGCATTCTTTTCTGTTTTTGTCCCATGCTTCACATCTATATACTATATGTTGAGCGTCGCTAGCCTCCTTTTTACAGAAGATACATAATGAGTCTCGTCTGTGGAACCTTGCTTGATAGACTCCCAGTGCCACATGTTGAGTTAACAAATGGCTTTTTGGTGATGCATCTCCAATCTGTTTTCTTTCATTACTGTGTGCTAGTATTATATCCCTTTCGTCATAATTGATTTCTTCTACTACTCTTTCGTAGAGTAGGGAATCTTCTAATTCGTACTCCACTTGGTTATCATTCATTCTGGAAATATTCACTTGCATTGTAACATCTGTTTGCACCATTTTATTCAATTTATCTTGTACTTCGTTGGTGATTGTATTTTTCTTCAGAATGTTTAATTCATTGGTATTTTTTTCAAACCACTCTAATATATTTAACAGGATCCTGTTCGCTTTTTTTCTTAGAGCATTTGGTAAGTTGAATCTTGTTACGCCCTTATTATTATTTGTTGTATATTAATATATCACCTTGAAAAGGACAAGATAATGTCTGATAAGCAATATGGATTTATAAAAAAACAAAGGTGCAATTCAAGCCTTAAAACAAGTAAAAAACACAATAATGGAGAACTTTGAGAAAGATAAACTAACATGCTTGATATCTTTGGATATATCTAATGCCTTAAACTCCATTAGAATAGATCAAGTTGAAATTGTCATCAGTGAAATGAAAATACCAACATATCTAAAAAATATACTGTTTATTACCTACGACAAAGAACGTATTGGAATCAACTTACAAATAAGTTTGAAGAATATGATATCGGAGTGCCACAAGGTTCGGTATTGGAACCAACGATATGGAACATTGCAGCGAATGAAATACTAAAAAAGGACACATCTAAAGATATAATACTACAAGCGTTTGCTGATGATTTCTTGATCATAACAGGAGAAGCACCATACAAGTTCATCAAGAAATCGAAGAACATTCTTAAGGAGCTTGCAAGGTGGGCGGACAGATTTGGCTTGAAAAGCTTCAAAAATGTGTATTTACTATAATAAAAGAAAGGGGGGAAATACCAACAATCCTTCTATAAAGATGAATAAAAAATCACGAAAATATGTAACAAAATTCAAATACTTATGCGTAGTTATCAATAGAAACTTCTCATGGACTGACCATCTACAATACATTAAGAACAAAATGGCCAAAAAGACGAAAGAAATTATTCAAAGACCAAGGGCCACTTGTTGGGGTGTCAAAGCTGAAGTGATAAAAAAAATTATTTGGAATGTTTAGAAAAAATGATAATATATGGGTACGAAATCTGGTACACAAATAACTCAGGATGACAAATTAATTTCTATCCAGAGGAAAGCTTTAATTGTTATTTCAAAATGCTATATTACTGTTCCTAATGAAGCATTGAATGTACTTAATGGGATACCACACATACAGATTACGCTTCAAAACCTGCTGAAATGTTGCAAATTGCTTCAACTTGGAGAACAAATATGCATTAATCAAGATATTGTTAAAAGAGAGCACATAAAAGAAGATAAGCCAGCTCTAATACCACCGTGGGAGAAAAAGAAGATCGACTGGAATGAAAATCAAAAGGACAGTATGGAAAATTCAGTTTACTCAGATGGATCGAGGATGGAAAACAGGGTTATCTGTGCTTATGTGCATTATAAAAACACGCAGATTGAAAAGGAGCAACTAATAAGGCTTAGTGATCGTAGCACTGTATTTAGAGCCGAAATTAGAGCGATATCACAGGCAGTACAATATACTCATGAAAATCACCTTCAAAATGTGCACATTTTTAGTGATTCGAAATCGGCACTACAAGCGCTAGCAAATCCTAACAATTATAAGGAAATGGATTGCACAATACAAAATCTAGCTAAATGAATAATATCAAATTTCATTGGATCAAAGCGCATAATAATAATAAAAGAAATTACTATATGGATAATAAAGCTAAACAGGCAGCAAAAAATGAACAAATTGACATTAAAACTGAAATCACTAAAATACAACTTAAAAATGATATAAAAAAGAATATACAGAATGAATGGCAGAGGCTGTGGAACTCTCTCAACTACAAAAGGGAGATTTACATACTCAATAATACCAATATCTTTGGAGACTTCTGCATCAACCAATTGTTAACTCAACATGGGGCACTGGGAGTCGAACAGGCAAGGTTCCACAGACGAGACTCATTATGTATCTTCTGCAAGAAGGAGGCTAGCGACGCTCAACATGTAGTATATAGATGTGAAGCATGGGACAAAGACAGAAAAGAATGCAATGTTAGCGATCACAACGTAAAAATATCAACATTGGTGAAAAATAAGAAAATAAGTAATTTCTTAAAATCCATCATGCAAAAAAGCGTGGAATATTATATACATCACCAGTAATGTCCTACTTTTGACAAGATTTAAATGACTACATATGATATATGTTTAAATATATAGATATTATTGAAAAGTTATTTGAATAATTCTAAGCTGTTAATATAAGTGCATTTGATGAATACCAAAAGGATTTGCTGATTCAGACTGGATTGGCATATACCATTTTTTAAATGTAAAGTTCTCACTTGAAACTTTTTTATTGCTGAGTTATACTGTAAATTTTAATACAAATACAAATACAAATACAACGCCACAACAGGCAAAATGCCCAACGAGGTGGCTGATAAAAAGATGCCCATAAAAATATGGTTGTCATATGTTTCAAAAATACAGCAACCCAATTAAAAATGCAATTAACACAAATTACAAACAATATATACACATGATAAAATATTATACAATGCCCATAAAGAATACTTATGGTTGTCTTATTCTAAGAATGGATAGCTTCTCGATTTACCCCAACATGTTTATCGTATTTCTTTTTAAACATGTTGCATGAGCATAATATGTATGCAATTTTTTTTTTCAATTTATGTCATACTGATTTTTTACCAAAATATGTAATCTTCTAGTTCGTGATGGCATGTGTATTGCGGTGCATATAAAATCTTATATATAAATGTGAAAGTATGTCTGTTCTTTATACAAATCTACAGTTTTACACCGATCGTCGCCAGATTTTGCATATATACCAAACAGGACCGGGATTGAACCGTAGGCTACTTTAAAAGTTCGTCAGAGCTGGGCAAATGCCCAAAATGGGCAAAAAACTGTCAGGCAACAATGGTTTTGGGGCCTCAACAATTATTTTCGGAACGTTTTCTTTGGTTACCGTGGTTTCCAACAATGCGTTTCAGACGTGTATATATGCCTTTACAATGGTTTGTCACACCTTTAATTCTGTTATTATAACAGTTAATTCCTTTATAACGGTTTGTAACTTTTCCAATCCTCCCAGTAATTGAAGAAAACCCGGGAAGAGCGCCGGGTATTTTTGCCAGCCTATATACAGGGTATCCTGTATATAGACTAGCCTTTATCTCCTCAACCGCCCATCGTAAAGGTATAGTTTGAATTTAAAAAATGCTTAAAAGGCGTTTGAATAATATTCGCTGCACAAGCTGGACGTATTTATTTATTTACAATAACCCCAGAAGGCATGAAATGCACTTATACTGGAAGAAAAGAAAAAAAAATAATAATAATAGTCAGTACGGGAAGCACTTCGCATACGGAGCCAGGTCGAAATCCCCAATATTGGAAGCAAATTTTGCGTAGGAGGCACATACAAGTTCTGATGGAAGACTGTTCCATATTCTCGCCACACGGCATCTATATCCGTGGAAAAAACAATCCCTTCTAGCCATTGGTACTCTTATTTGGAAGCGATGCCTACGTAGGTTAACTCGCCTGTCTATGATCTCAAAGAAAGGCTCTCTCGATGGTAGATAAACAATTTGGTGGACTAGTTTGTAGCACATCTTCAGATCTGCAGCGATTCTACGCCATTCCAGCGAGTGTAAACCCAGAAATTGAAGTCTCTGGCAATAGGATAGACCGCTCATGCCAGGTATTCGTTTAGTAAACGACCTCTGTGGCTTTTCGAGGAGCTGTATGTCCTTGATTTTGTAAGGGCTCCATACTTGCGAACAGAACTCCAGGGTCGGGCGAACGTACACACAGAAAGCATATGACAACGTATGCGCATCACACTTACGGTATGCCGTACGTAACATATATGAAATTCTATTAGCTTTGCAGACTATGCCATGATAATGATCAGTGAAATCCAGAATGCGGCTCATTGCAATACCTAAATCCACGCATGTATCCAATTGCTGTAACGTTTCATTACCTAGTTGGTAATATTCAGGATCGGTGCGTCTACCTAAATGCATTGATCCACTTTTTGATGATGAAATAGGTAGCTTATACTGACAACTCCACTGGAAAAGTTGTTGGCATGCAATTCTTAAGCCCCTAGTGTTTTCCACTGGAGAGAATAACTTCACGTCATCAGCGAATTGCAATAGAGAGATGGGTGACACAGCCTGAGTAATATCGTAAGTGTACAAAGTAAATAAGATCGGGCCTAACACCGATCCCTGGACAACTCCGCTTGGCACCTGACATTCTCTAGACATGACGCTGGCTACGCGAACCTGATGAACCCTGTCTGACAGCAGTTCTTGAATTATCCTCACAACTTTATCCGGAACCCCCATGCAAGCTAGCTTCCTCAGTAGTAGCAATCTGTCTACTTTATCAAATGCCTTTTGGAAATCGACGTAAATTACATCAATCTCTTGTCCAGAGTCTATAGCACTCTCCCATATATCATGACAAATCAACTGCTGCACTGGTAAGGAGCGGCCAGGAATGAAGCCAAACTGAACTGAGGGGATTAAGCCCATATCGTCGGCAAATGGAAGTAACTGATTGACGATGCATCTCTCGAAAATTTTGCAGGATATATCGGTTAACGATATCGGGCGATAATTATTCGGATCTGCCCTGGAGCCTTTATTCTTATAAATTGGACTAATAACTGCAGATTTCCAAGAACATGGGATAGACCCGTAGTCATAGAAGGATGTGAAGATGGAGCTAAGCAGAGAAGATATCGGGTCTGAAAGACGTTTGTAGAAACAACTGGGTATTCCGTCAGGACCCGGAGATGATCGACCAGGAAGGGAAGCAATAATGGCTTTTATCGTCTGAGTGCTAAACATGTCACGAAAGAAGGGATGATCATTCATAAGGCCTTGATAACGATAGTCGTAACCGGAACAACTGAAATTATATGAACCAGAAAATATGTCCGCAAAAACGTTTGCTTTCTCATAATCTTCCGTTATCGTGGTGCCATTCACAGTTAGCGTTGGTATGTCCCGGGATACACGAAGTCTACTGCGGACATCTCGGTGGAAAAAGTTCCGATCACGATTTTTACAGAGGTTGAGGAGATGTAAACTCTCTTTCTCTTGGACGTAATTTGCATAGTTCCTAGCCATGACCTTGTATTGTTCTTTAGTGGTTTGACTAGGTATTGATCTATATTGACGCCAAGCATGCAATTTCCTATTGTTTAGCATTCGTAAAACCTTATCTTTTTTTCTAAATCTCATTTGACGGGGAACATGTTCACGAGACCGCAGAAATAGAGCTGGCAAAGCATCCGCAGCTGAGATAGTTCCAGCCAGTACTTGGTTCTGCAGATCTTTTACAATAGCTGATAATCTTGGATAATCTGCATTGTGATAGTTTAGTGTTGATCGGCAATCTAATCCTGTTGTAATATGCAATGAGAAGTGTATCGGCAAGTGCGGTGGATTATCGCTGTTGCAGAAGGGTGGAAGTGCATATACGTCGTAGACCACCGAAGGATGGGTAGCAAACAGAAGATCTAAGAAGTTTTCCCCTTTCGTGGGAAAATCGACCAACTGAACAAGGCCTAGTTCTGCTGATATTGACATGAACTGTGACTCCAGTTCAGACGAGAATCTCCCGTTTATCCAATCGATTCCCCGCATGTTGAAGTCCCCGACCAAAATCACCGGAAAGCGCGCAGAGCAGTAATGCCTTAGTTCTCTCCAAAACTCACACCAATGATCTAAATTACATGCTTTATTTGGTGGAACGTACGCCGTAATAAGCCTGCACTTCCTATTTCCGCTTTTTATATCCACCGATATTATCTCAACATCTTGATTTCCATTATGCACGTTCACCAGCTTAGGTTTCAGGCTGCTTCGAATAATAATGCATACACCTCCTCCCGCAGTAGTTTCTCTGTCGTATCGGAAAATATCGTATCCTGGTAGACATATCAAGGAAGACGAAACTGATTGATGTAACCAAGTCTCTGCTATGCACAGAATGTCGACCTCATTTGACTGAATGCAGCAACGCAAATCGTCAATTTTATTCACAATACTTCTGGGGTTCATGAATATACCTGTAACTCTTGATTCAGAATCGGATGCGTGTTCATTTGTTGAAGTAATTGACGATGACTCTTCTCCGTACAGTCATTGTTGATTAGAGGTCACTAACATCAGAGAACAACAACTACGACGACAAAACTAGGAATAAAAATGTTCAACGCCAGCTGATGAACTCTATGCTTGCCTCAAATCATCAACACTCTGGCACGAAGTTAAAAAATTATCATTATCCACTAACATTCCAGTTCAACTGAAAAATGACTCAGCATCAATTTCACGTCAGTTGATCAAACTTTGCAATGGAAGAATTTCCGTCGAGACCCAAGCACTGGATTCATTACGTTCCCAAATGTATTTTGCCAGTTGTTAAACTCAGTTCAAGAACTTGCAGACAAAGTCTTCCCAAACATTGAACAAAATCACCGAAACCATGAGTGGCTTTGTGAGAGAGCGATTCTGGCATCGAAATGGCCCGTTAATCTGTTTGGCCCGTTAGAATCTATCATGTAAAAAATAAAAATTAATGAGATACCTATATTATTTCAGCAATTATGCTCAAAAACAAGATGTTTCTGTTTAACGTTACGCCACTCGTTTGTTAATAATTTATATTTCACCCATTGTTCGTTCGAAATGAGTGAAATTTAGTATTTCGGCATTTCTTGAGATTCTAAAACCAAAAATGGAAGAAACAAATGGGGTTACCATTGAACTTTCAAAAGTTGGATCTTGTTTCAACATCTAGAGCCCCTTCAGAAAAAATTAACTTAGCACACTTATGGAAGATCATAAACGAAGAAGAATGCTACCTTTCTTTTTTTTTTACAACAAATACAACCCAAAATATTGCCATCGTTCTGCTAAAAGTTAAGGGTACTGTACGTTGATGCTCTCAACAAGGAAATGTGATTATAGAAATTCATAAATTAAAAAGTATGTATTTCATAAATTCTGAATTTTAATTAGTTCTACAAGAATTTTTTAACTTTTGCTGAAGGATAACTTGAAAGGGAATATTACAATTTTACACGTCAATGTTAGTATACATTAACCACTACTGTAGACACATTTTTCATTGAATCAAATATTCGGAATTTATGGTACTGTATGTTAAAATAAGTTATTACGCCTTTAAGCATTCAAGTTTTCTTAAATACGTACATTTGATTATTTTATTTTTGTTCCCTGTTGAACCAATGGAGAGCGCAGCCTTCCTAATCAAAAGTAAAAATCTTAGGTATTGCGATCATCGTAATTAAATACAATTTTCATTTCATTTTTGATGTCTGATTTATTCGAGAAGCTTTGAATGATTTTTCATCAGTTTTCAGTATACAAACTATACTAACGTTGTGAAATGGCAATTGAATTGTTCCCCGCATAATCGGATACCCAGCGTAATCGGATATTGTGCGCTGGAATCGTTGATATGTGATTAATCAGGGCATACTGTATTACATCATATGTCACAGAAGCAAGACTTTTAAAGCTGAACCACAAATTTTTATGTCCTTTCTCTAATTAATTTCAAAGGTTTGCGCATCGATCTACAAAGTTCAAATGGAACCACCAACAGTACTGTTTGCTGTTACCCCAGGTTGCTGTACTTGAGTGATTATCAAGGCGGCATACGTCACAAAAGCACCGAACGATGTCAGAATGTTACCGTTGCTGATTTTCATCATGTTGCCGGCTGACATGAATACAACTTCTCTGTCAATTATTGCTCTCAGAAGCTTCAATTTGTTACGGTCGATCCGTTGAGAATAGATCCTATCTTCGTAGATGTTTCTATAGATACTTTTGATTTCTTCTTGAGAAGAAGGTATTCGTGAAGATATAATTATGGTTCCAAATAACGAGCAGGCATTGTGCAGCATGATACATGTCGCTGTACCAGCGGGCTCTGCATAACTGAAGGTGTTGGTCATAAAGACGAGCTGGGACAGATAGACAAACAAGTTGAGAAAAAGTTGTGTCAAGAGAATGAACAACGGCCCTGAGAAAACATCGTTAAATCGTCGCACGATGTTCAGTTTCTTTCTTTGTTGATCAAACACGTCATATATATTTTCGTTAAACGTATCATTCACAGACCTAATTCGGAATGAATCTAACATGCAATAAATGCGTTCGCTCAGAAGATTGTACGCGAACAAAATTAGTGTAGGAAGTATGAGAATGGTGACGTAATATGTTGTCTGCCCAATCACCACAAAGAATATCGATAAACTTGGGGGATGAATTACAGTATTGAAGTTATGGTATATGATATAGAGGCCACTATAATCCTTAATGTAAATGAAGATGTCCAATCCAAGTACAGAAAACAGCATGATCAACGAAAAAAAGAATAACTTGTAAGCCAAATTGCTGTTCGGTGAGAAGCCATCTTTCCGAATCATTTCATTTAAATCTTTTTCAAGTGCTATAATCTTGTTAGATTGGATCTGGAAAGATAACCAGATGCCAAAACATATCAATAGTAGTAACATTGCGGGCACATGGATGATGAAAATATTCGATCTGTAGATCACCAAGGTCACGATCCGGATGGCGAACACGTAAGTGAAACACAATGCGCTGAAAACTGAAAACTTGCTGGAAAAGATCTTCCTGAGAATCCCCCTGTGACTGTTCGTGGCGATACCACACAACCTCAACACTTGCGTAGCACGTCGATTGTGTTTATCATTTATTGACTCATTAATTGTATTTGCTTTCGGCAAAAACTGCGGCAAGTCTGCTCGACGTGTTTTGAATTCGGAGCCCCTTGCAATATCTCTGATAGTCAGGGCAGCCATGACCAATATTATATAACCTTCTGACTGATACGACTGGTAGAATCAGGTTGGTTTTATCTGTGCGAGGTGATTATTTCACCAAAAATCTAAATTGACTTCACTTTCCGGTTTAACGCGAGGCACTACAAAGCTAAACACACTGTTGATGAGATATGTTTATACACGAATAAGAGATACTAACCCCCGCCCGGCAAACATAGTTCGCCATACGAATAAGATATATCGACGCGCGTGAGTCCGTGTCATCGCATAAAGAATTATTAGCACGAAATAAAATGTCGAAAAGATGTATCGATTGATATACAGCTTCATTTGAATAATACCGAAGTCTAATTAACATCAAAGGTTTCGCATTTGTTCTCATCAAATGTAAAGCGCAGTAATACCTTGATAGGTTATTTGTTTTTATAATCGATACTTTTTATATTCATCCTGGTCATGAGATACATAGATTTTGTGCCCCGTTTGAATTATTTATAATTGTGATATTAATCGATATATATCTATACTAACAGACAAAGGTGAATATTGATGAATGTATTGGGCTACGTGGAAAACGTCATTTTGACGTTTATGTATTGTTTTTTTTTTTCCATTTCTTATGAAAGCACTAGTTTTTTTAATTACAATCCAGACAATTGCAATCTGTGAATAGAAACTTTAAACGCGTTTTACGAAGAATCCTATTTGGGGCATTTTACCTGAGTTTCAAACAGTGTTTCAAAGAAATATATCTATTGTATAATCCCAAAATATTAATATATTTTGCCTTATATTAGTGAAATTATGAATCAAAATCTAAGGTCTATCACTTCTATCTGTCCTAATGTTTTATACCTTATAATGTTAAATGAAATTCAAAAATTTCATACGTACATCAACAGATTTAGGTATAACTTATGAGAATACCATACAATCCTATAAATTTTGGTTCATTATCTGCAAAAAAATCTTGCTGATCTGTCCACGATCAACACGTAACTGAAACACAATGCGCTGAAAACTGAAAACTTGTTGGAAAAAATCTTCCTGAGAATCCCCTTGTAATTGTTCGCGTCGATACCACACAACCTCAACGCTTGCGTAGCACGTCGATTGTGTTTATCATTTCTGAAATCATCAACTGTATTTGCTTTCGGCAAAAACTGCGGCAAGTCTGCTCGACGTGTTTCGAATTCGGAGCCACTTGCAATATCTCTTATATTCAGGACAGCCATGACCAATATTATGTAACCTTCTGACTGTTACGACTGGCAGAATCAGGTTGGTTTTAGCTGTACGAAGTGATTATTTGATGGAATCTAAGAGATACTAACCGCCGGCCCGGCGGACATAGTTCGCCATACGCGGTTTCCCGACGGAAGCATTTATTTTCTCCACAAAAAAAATCATCAACTCTACATTTTACCCCAGGGAGCAACCATTAACAACTCGCGAGCAGGAATTTATTGCCCCTGGGATTTACAATAATTACTTCACTTGAGTATTATACTTTACATTGTAGTTGTCACACTGTAGATATACATTCACATATCATCATATGAGTCCGAAAATCATTTGTTCTTTCAACATAAAATAGAGAAAAAAAAATCTATTCAAAACATCAGGTCAGAGCTGAAATATACAGAAGCAAATCAGCTAACTTTCCACGAGATCGAAGAACACTGCGATACAAGTTACATTTCAGTCAATTTTATGCATTATATATAACTTACAGTATTAGATATTATCATATACTAGCTGATACCCAGCGACGTTGCCCGTCCCGTGAAAAATGTATATACGTACAGCTTATTAATTATTTCTTAATCAAAAAAAATTCTGCATCAAATAAGAAAAAATTACTTTCATTTTTAAATATTTTAATTAAAAACTTGAGGCAATCGCTTGTGGGTACACAATATCTTTGGTTTTTCCATCTGGTGTGTAGATGTACAAATTTTTGGGATTATCAACACGCGAACAGGCGACGAAAAGCTTTCCGTGAGAAAATCAGGGCTCAAGTAGGTTGATACCTGCCACTGCTAACGACTGGCCTTGCGCTTTGTTGATTGTCATGGCAAAAGTTAAACGAATCGGGAACTGTAATCGCTTGAAAGTGAATCGCATTTCTTCAGTGATAATTGGGATAAGGGGCCATTCAAGTATTACGTAAGCAGATTTTCAGCCATTTTTGACCCCATCCCTCCCCTTATCAGCAAAAGTTAGCAAAACACTGACCCCCCCCCCCTTCCCCCTGTCAGCAAAATTTCGTCAGCAGCTTAGAATATTTTATGTCTTCAAAAAAGGGGTGGTTGATGGCGTAAGCAACCTTCAAATCCCCCTCCCCTTGTCATCAAAAGTCAGCAAATCCAAAACCCCCTCCCCCCACCCTCGATGCTGACGTAATACTTGAATGACCTCATACGTGAAATGAAGACGTCTTTTTCTTTGGCACATCCAGTTAGAATCATTGCTTCAACTATGTAATTGCGCAATTTCTTCACGCAGAGTCTGTTGCCATTGCAGAGTCTGGTTGTCTCCAAATTTCTTAATGTTTACTTCATTCGAATCGGCATAGTCGAAAACGCAACAGAATTAATTTTCATTCCAATCTCACCTCTATTTTGCGAGATATGAGCGATTATATGAAAATGAACACTTTTAGGGACCATATACTAGATATAAATTTGAAACTCATTGAAAAATCTCTCAGGACAAATTATGCGAAAATGTTTAAATATGGAGCTCATAACTTTACTGAAATGGGTAATTATTGTTTTAAGTATTCGATGATGCGATAAATAAGTCATCCATCCAGTTTTCATTTCAAGCATTTTTTTTTCTTTTTAAGTATTTGAGTAAACAAATAAACAACGAAATTTTGAAATTTTTCACTATTTCAGAAATTCGTTTCATTCCTTAGACAATATTCATGAGCTGAAATGGTAAATATAATAACGTGCAAAGAATCCACAAATTAATACCACATACAATTGGATTGATGTCAATATTTTTGGAGATAATAACCAATAAATAACGATTCTCTCAATAGCGAAAATCCCCTTAGTGTGCGCCAAGTCTAGGGTAGTGGCTATTGGTGGAGTCGTCTCTGCTAAAACCACGATTTTCGTTTCATCCGTATTTTTTTAGCATTATTAAAAATTGAGGAATTTCGAAATGAAACAAAATTATAATATAAAATAGTGCAATGCTCAACATCGCATGAAAAAAATTTTGGTATAAATATTCGTTCAATCTCGGATATAAAGTCACTAAAATGAAGAGTAATAAAAAAAGTTTGTTTTTCACCTCCATAAGGCCGGTATTACACTATAAAAGTTTGATAAAATTCCTTTTATAAAACTCAAAATATCCAACCAATAAAGCTCATAGGTTACACTCAAGCAAATGCAACCAATAAGCTTGGTCCCCAAACACATTTTCACTCATATCTCTCTCATTTTCATACTTCCCGCGATGAAATTTTATTTTTAGGATAAGTGTATGCAATGCGATATATCAGATAAGATGGAAAATAGATGACCACTCATCAATACGAATTACACATAATCGGGTAGAAGAAACTAACAAACCATAATTTTTTGTGGGAACCGCTTCATTCTACAACTTTTAGAACGCAAGATATCGCTATCGTTCGGTTAAAAGTTGTGGGTACTGTACATCATATGCATTTTTGGAATTTTTTAAATAGTGTTATATTGAAAATCACATGATGTTCTTAAGACGGCCCTAGTGTGGCCAGTTGAGTAATGAGTCCCATTTACTTGAATATTAATGAGATGATATACTAGAAAAGGAAACAAACATATGGAAAACAGGAAGGGCAGAGGTATAAAAACTTAAAAAAAGCATAGCGAGAAATCTATCAGAAGTTTACAGAGCAGGCTGCAATAAAAAATTATGCACAATGTGGGTAACGACACATTCGGTGGTTCTGCTGAATACAATACAAGTTACTGGACAAACTTCTCACTCCAAGGATGGAGTTTGCACTGGAAACCACCAACTAACTCAGTGACAAACAATATGGATTTAGGAAAGGTCGGACGATAGATGGAACTCGTCATAATTTACTTAACAATATCGAGAACCACAGAAACGAAGGAAAAAATGTTTCATGGTATCTGTAGACATCAAGGGTGCATTTAAAAATATTAAACACTCTTCAATAAGAAATATCTTCTCTCAGACCCCAATACCAAATAACGTACAAGAAGGTCACCGACCATTCATTTTCAAGGCGAATCCATCAAGAAGACCGAATCCTTTAAAGACTTATACAAATACAAATACAAATACAACGCCACAACAGGCAAAATGCCCAACGAGGTGGCTGATAAAAAGATGCCCATAAAAATATGGTTGTCATATGTTTCAAAAATACAGCAACCCAATTAAAAATGCAATTAACACAAATTACAAACAATATATACACATGATGAAATATTATACAATGCCCATAAAGAATACTTATGGTTGTCTTATTCTAAGAATGGATAGCTTCTCGATTTACCCCAACATGTTTATCGTATTTCTTTTTAAACGTGTCAATTGTGTTACAATTTACTACCTCCGGGGGTAAGCTATTCCATTTATTAACAACCCTATTGGAGAAAAATTCCCTGCGACACCATAACCTTGCATTGTCCCTCACCAATCGATACTGGTGTCCCCTTGTAAAAGCAGTCGATTGGCGGTGTACTAAAAGTTCATGGTCCATCCTATCCATCCCATTGAAAATTTTGAACACTTCGATCATATCTCCTCGACTCCTGCGTTCATCCAATGTAAACATATTCAAAAAATGAAGTCTTTCTTCATAACTCAAGCCCTGTGTGCCAATAAGGACACGCGTAGCTCTTCTCTGCACCCCTTCAACCAAGTCTATGTCCCTCTGTAGGTATGGTCTCCAAAACCTTACAGCATACTCCAGTCCAGGACGAACTAAGCCTCGAAAAAGCGGAAGAATGACTTTAGGAGAACGCGAAGAGACCTTTTTGAAAATTAAACCGAGCATTCTATTCGCTTTTTTGACAACCGCTGAACAATGTTCAGAAAACTTAAGTCGCTCGTCAATGAGAATTCCCAAATCGGTGACTCTAGTTGCATACGGGATAGTGACACCATTCAACTCGTAAGAGAACCGTGGGTTGTTCGAACCAAAATGAGCGACCATGCACTTATCTACGCTAAACGTCATGCTCCATTCATTTGCCCATGCTGCAATCTTGTTTAAGTTGGTCTGGAGCAACTCCCTATCGCTTTCATTTCCGATTACCCCCATTAGCTTCACATCATCTGCGAATTTGCTAGTAATTCCATCGATACCCTGATCGAGTTTGTCGATAAAAAGTGAAAAAAGTATGGGGCCAAGGACACTTCCCTGAGGAACTCCACTTGTGACGTCTGTCCAACCAGAGAATTCCCCGTTCACCATAACTCGTTGCGACCTATCTCTTAACCACGATTCTATCCAATTCAGCAAGTTGCCCCCTATTCCAATCTCGTGTAAACGCTTCAAGAGTTTGCCATGTTGGACCCGATCGAATGCCTTCTGGAAATCAAGGTAAACAACGTCGACATTTTTGCTCTTACCCAAAGCCTTAGTCACGTAATCATAGAAGCAAAGGAGGTTAGTTACACATGACTTCCCCTTCCTGAACCCATGCTGATTATCCGACAATACATTATTCTCGTCTATCCACTTCACAAACTGCCTTTTGATGATAATTTCCAAAATTTTCGAGAGGGAGCTCGTCAAACTCACTGGACGATAATTAGACACCACTTCTCTACTACCCTTCTTAAATATCGGAACAACGTTAGCCAGTTTCCAATCTCTCGGGACGATACCCTCAGCAACACTACTCCTGTATATCTGTGCGACTGGCCCCAACAATTCATTAGCACCTTCCCTGAGAACCCTGGGATAGATATCATCTGGTCCTGGTGCTTTGCTTGCACATACATTTCTTAGAAGATTTAGGACCTCCACGTCTTCCACTTGAATATCGTTGAGCGTTTTATTACCCCATGCAACACCCGTATATTGAATATCATTATCTCCATTAAAAACCGACGCGAAAAAGTCATTGAAAGCACTACACATGCCTACATTGCTCTCTACCCTAGAGCCTCCTATCGAGAGGGGGCCAACTGTCCCCTTACATCCATTATTGACGTATCGAAAAAATGATTTTGGGTCAGAGCCAATGTTATCTGCCAACCTAGATTCAACTTGCTTTTTACTATCCCTTATCGCTTTCTTCAACAGTCTTCTTTTATCAGTAAACAATGATAGGTCACCTCGTCCACTTTTATACACTCTGAATGCTCTTTTCTTTTCAAGATAAAGGTTCCGCACGCTATCCGTGAACCATAGAGGGTGTGATGTACAAACACGCTTTTTTCGAACAAAGGGTATGACGTCGTGCAAAACAGAGGACAGCTTCGTACTAAATTCTTCCCATTGACTTACCACCCCTACTGATTCCAACCGGTCTTTGAAAACTTCCGCTAACCTTCTTCGCAAAACATCAAAGTTAGTTCTCCGAAAACAAGGAACCAGTCTTTTGTTATCAACCTTACCCGAGGAAAAGTTACAGTGAAATCTGACGATACGATGATCACTGGAAGAAAACTCTTCCCCCACCGAAACATGTTCAACTAGATCCTCAGAACTAGTAAGAACTAAATCCAAAATAGCAGTACCCCTAGTGGCTTCTGATACATGCTGATACAAAAAATTTTCGAGCACCAACTTAAGAAAGTCTCTTTCATACTGATTTCTAGATGAAAGGTTCTCCCAATCAATACCCGGGTAATTGAAATCCCCTAGTATGAGAACCCTCTTTCGCTTACACATGTAGGAAATTTCATCATGCATTTTGGCGATATAGTTTTGATCCCTATTCGGTGGATTGTAACAAACCCCAACAATAAGCTTATGACGTCTTTTGTTCTCAAGTTCAACCCATATGGTTTCAATATCACTTCTCTGCACGTTACACTCTCTAGCCTTCAAACATGATTTCACGTATATCAACACTCCACCCCCTTTCCTATCAGATCTATTTCTCAAAAAGTATCGTATCCGGAGATGTGTAAGAAAGATTCATCCCCATCGTTTGCCCAAGATTCTGTAATGGCTATAAGATCCAAGTCCTCCACAACTATCATAGTTTCTAAAAAATCTTTCTTGTTACCCAAGCTCCTGGCATTTATTAACACACATTTTAATTTGCCCGGTGGTTTGTTGTGAATCGAGAAGCCATCCAAGTCAGAGGTAGGTAATTCCCCGTCAGTACTGTTGTGATTATCATTAACTAACCCGCATTCCCGACTACGTGGTCTGGGAGTAAAAAACCTGACCTAAGACTATCGTAAACCTCCCAGACCCCTCTCTTATTTAGATGGATCCCATCCGAACGAAGCCACCTATCGGTAAATGCGGGAAGCTCCAAGAACGTGACCCCAAGTGGGGAGCAAATGTCCTTCAGGCCTATATTGAATTGGTGGATCCTACTCCTATATCCCCTACTACCCCTTGGCAGCACTGGAATCACTGCCACATCTGAACCCCCCTCCCTAGCGGATAATAGTAAATCCCGGTATTCTGACAGAGACTCACTAATATTCGCTCCTACCTGATTTGTTCCCACCCACAGAATCACCCGCAAGGGCAACTTTCGGCGATGAAAAACGTCTCGAACGTTGCCAATCTTCCCCCCAGGAAGACAACAGCGCTCGAAACCCCGAAAATCCCTACACACTCGGTTCCCAAGTTCCCTAACCATAGAATCGCCGATGATTAAACCCCTATCACTATCCCCCTCTACCTCATCCACGACCACCCATTCGCCCTCTAAAATGTCGTTGTTCGTGGAGATTGCTTCTTCATCAACAGGTGGCTCGACGACCAGAGGGTCCGTTATAACCGGGCCCTCTAGCACCCTAACTTTTTCCCGTAAAGCTTCGACCTCGAGTTCCAGCCTTTTTCTATCCAAGCACCCTTTACAATTGAAACTATCAGCTACTATACCCCTAGACCAGGGAAACCTCCCGTCGCAAGCTCTACACAACACTAGTCGAGGTCGAGGCATACTAACACTATTGCTAAAGCTAGATAATAATAATAATACTTAACAATAGGAAAATGAGAAACGTTAACTGGAAATTAAAATAATGTAAAATACATTACTATGCAAAATATACGTAAGAGACTATACGAAAAAATTACGTAAAGTAGAATGCTCAGCACTAAATCACGAAGAATAAAATAAATATGTATATAAAGAATACAACACCCTCTAAAAAAAGTATTAAGCTACGAAGTTCAATTTATACTTATTAGAATTAGCTAACTATCTCAAAACACTAACACTACAACAATAGGCCCAAATGGAAGGAAAACAAAGTTATTGAGAGTACCCGGGAAAAAGTATACACTGTTTGCTAACACTAACGTCCAAAAACCTACGAACTTATATCAAAGAAGCGAGCGAACCTGGCGAAAAAACAACGAAAATGAAATGCGAACGAGAAAAATAAATATAAGTCGATCGAAAATACACAACGAAAATTTAAAATAAATGAGAGCAATATAATAAAAAAAAAACCACTTATCTCACAATCCAACGTGCGCTAAAAAAAAAAGAAAATCACCGCAGAATATGACCCAAAAATAACAACACGCTAAGTAAAACTCACGAGAACGAAGAAAAACACAAAGAAAGACACAAAATGGCGCACTGGCGTGACGGATAATCCTACGGTAATCCCCCGGCAACGGTTTCGGATAAAACTTCTTCTATTGGTCGGTGAGCGGAGCGCGATAATAGCACGTCCGTTCCCAACGACGGCGAAGACTGATTGTGACTTAGTCTGCAGTGAAGAAAATGCCACAAACAACCTCGTGCAATTTAGAAGATTCGCTGGCTCCCAATGGGGCATGAGCACCAACGTTACAAATGCATTGTACAAAACTGTGATATACAGGTCAATAGCCCACGGCGCCTCAGTATGGTATAGATATGGTATATCCCCTTTCCCCCTCGGAGACGCCCTCTACATCCCAATTACAGCATCCAGATGTAAATGTTCATAGTTAATCTTATTTCCTTTGATATATACACATATATTTCATTTTTATTTTGCGTTAATCCTGATTGTATCGTGCTCAGTGTTTTCTGATGGATTGTTTCCATAGATTGTATATAATTATTTCATTTGTTGAATAAATAGAAGATGCTCTACGACAGGACCCAACCTCCCAGGAGGTGAAGAGAGGAAGTTGTCTTCTTGCACAACAGCTCTGGACGTGAGCGGTCATCAATAACTCAATCCCCTCCCCGGTCAGCAAATCGGGAACCCCCCATCGATGCTGACGAAATACTTGAATGACCCCGGTTTGGGACGTATGTCAATTATTTTTCTAGAAAATAATTAATCGCCGCAATGAGGAATCGACGCTGCCCCACCAAAGGCGTCACCGACTGATCTAATGTATATGCAAAGAACTGGAGAATCTGAAGAAACCGCGAGACACCCAGGCTCTGTCGCAAGAAGCAACGTAAGCACTTCGCCCCCCGCCCCGGGGGGGGGGGGAGAACAGGGCATCTCCGGTAAGACCAAAATTTATTGATACGTCAAAGATTACATATAGTACAAGGATATGCAAAGAACTGAACTATTATCATCATCGTACATCGTACTTCCCCCCCCCCCCCACCAGGTCCTCAACTAGGGGGGGGGGAGCAGGCGGGTCTCGTGCCCCGGGCGCTAGACCCGACAGGGCGCAAATTTTATTCTGGAACCTCTCCTTCAACCTTACAAGGGGGCGTCAAAATGCGCGCTTTCCCAGGGTGACCAAGCATCTAGTTACGGCCCTGCTCCCTCCGGACTTTCAAGTTTATTACCACCGTGCCCTGGACCCCGCGTTTGATAAGGTCGGCCCTGTCGTGTACAACGTTCAACGCTCTGTACTTTTAATTAACTTATAAACATTGGTAATGCGATGAATGGAAATATATGATGCGGACACCAAATCAATTCATGCTAGACGTTGACATTAGAGTCAGGTTGAAAAATTAAACTGACAGTTGATTGAAGTTGATAACTGACAGTATGTCCGCTATCACAAGAATGTCCGCTGACTATAGGAGAAAAGAGTATTTTTCTAAAGATAACTCCGAAACTGACCGCTATCTTCAATTTCGAAGTGTAATCAGGTAAAAACGAAAAGTAAATTCACATGAATGAATTCGTCATCAATGAAAATTTTGTCAGTAATCCCGCCAAACCAAGAAACGATACGTTGGTGCTGCCATCTATTATAAGTGAATGTTAACTCATTTATTGATCAATAGCTCATACTTGAATGGATATTGCGCCAAAGTGTAAAATCACTGAATCTAATCATAGGAAAAATCATACTAACAATTAAAAAATAGAAAATATTTTTAAATGTTGTTATTTTTTAGTTGTTAATTATTTTATGATTTTATATAATTTATAAGATTTAAAAAACAGTTTAGTCAATATGTCTAACATAGGCCACCCCCTTAATGGCCCACGGCTAAGGCCAGTAGAATGTCCATATAAAATAGTGGCATGGGACTGGCGAAACAAGTTTAATTCAGCTCAGCTAGTGAATATGTCGTGCGGTGCAGTGCTCTAAATCGGTGGTTCTCAACCTGGGGCCATATGGCCCCCCTTGCGGTCCTGGGATGTTCTAAGGGGACCGCGGGAGAAAATCAGAAGCAAAGCTTTAAAAATGAAACATGGTTGAAAAATATCACTACTTTCAGAAATTATCAGATCCGTCCCAGGGGATGTTAACCCTTGGGTCTGTGTGGGTATGACCCGGGTCTTCATGTCTATAATGGAGGGAGGGATATGGGATCTGGTACTATGATTTTCATATTAAGGTTGATTTTAAGGTTGATAACAAAAGACTGGTTCCTTGTTTTCGGAGAACTAACTTTGATGTTTTGAGAAGAAGGTTAGCGGAAGTTTTCAAAGACCGGTTGGAATCAGTAGGGGTGGTAAGTCAATGGGAAGAATTTAGTACGAAGCTGTCCTCTGTTTTGCACGACGTCATACCCTTTGTTCGAAAAAAGCGTGTTTGTACATCACACCCTCTATGGTTCACGGATAGCGTGCGGAACCTTTATCTTGAAAAGAAAAGAGCATTCAGAGAGTATAAAAGTGGACGTGGTGACCTATCATTGTTTACTGATAAAAGAAGACTGTTGAATAAAGCGATAAGGGATAGTAAAAAGGAAGTTGAATCTAGGTTGGCAGATAACATTGGCTCTGACCCAAAATCATTTTTTCGATACGTCAATAATGGATGTAAGGGGACAGTTGGCCCCCTCTCGATAGGAGGCTCTAAGGTAGAGAGCAATGTAGGCATGTGTAGTGCTTTCAATGACTTTTTCGCGTCTGTTTTTAATGGAGATAATGATATTCGATATACGGGTGTTGCATGGGGTAATAAAACCCTCAACGATATTCAAGTAGAAGACGTGGAGGTCCTAAATCTTCTAAGAAATGTATGTGCAAGCAAAGCACCAGGACCAGATGATATCTATCCCAGGGTTCTCAGGGAAGGTGCTAATGAATTGTTGGGGCCAGTCGCACAGATATTCAGGAGTAGTGTTGCTGAGGGTATCGTCCCGAGAGATTGGAAACTGGCTAACGTTGTTCCGATATTTAAGAAGGGTAGTAGAGAAGTGGTGTCTAATTATCGTCCAGTGAGTTTGACGAGCTCCCTCCCTGATAATTTTGGAAATTATCATCAAAAGGCAGTTTGTGAAGTGGATAGACGAGAATAATGTATTGTCGGATAATCAGCATGGGTTCAGGAAGGGGAAGTCATGTGTAACTAACCTCCTTTGCTTCTATGATTACGTGACTAAGGCTTTGGGTAAGAGCAAAAATGTCGACGTTGTTTATTTTGATTTCCAGAAGGCATTCGATCGGGTCCAACATGGCAAACTCTTGAAGCGTTTACACGAGATTGGAATAGGGGGCAACTTGCTGAATTGGATAGAATCGTGGTTAAGAGATAGGTCGCAACGAGTTATGGTGAACGGGGAATTCTCTGGTTGGACAGACGTCACAAGTCTAGTTCCTCAGGGAAGTGTCCTTGGCCCCATACTTTTTTCACTTTTTATCGACAAACTCGATCAGGGTATCGATGGAATTACTAGCAAATTCGCAGATGATGTGAAGCTAATGGGGGTAATCGGGAATGAAAGCGATAGGGAGTTGCTCCAGACCAACTTAAACAAGATTGCAGCATGGGCAAATGAATGGGGCATGACGTTTAGCGTAGATAAGTGCATGGTCGCTCATTTTGGTTCGAACAACCCATGGTTATCTTACGAGTTGAATGGTGTCACTATCCCGGATGCAACTAGAGTCACCGATTTGGGAATTCTCATTGACGAGCGACTTAAGTTTTCTGAACATTGTTCAGCGGTTGTCAAAAAAGCGAATAGAATGCTTGGTCTCATTTTCAAAAAAGTCTCTTCGCGTTCTCCTAAAGTCATTCTTCCGCTTTTTCGAGGCTTAGTTCGTCCTGGACTGGAGTATGCTGTAAGGTTTTGGAGACCATACCTACAGAGGGACATAGACTTGATTGAAGGGGTGCAGAGAAGAGCTACGCATGTCCTTATTGGCACACAGGCCTTGAGTTATGAAGAGAGACTTCATTTTTTGAATATGTTTACATTGGATGAACGCAGGAGTCGAGGAGATATGATCGAAGTGTTCAAAATTTTCAATGGGATGGATAGGATGGACCATGAACTTTTAGTACACCGCCAATCAACTGCTTTTACAAGGGGACACCAGTATCGATTGATGAGGGACAATGCAAGGTTATGGTGTCGCAGGGAATTTTTCTCTAATAGGGTTGTTAATAAATGGAATAGCTTACCCTCGGAGGTAGTAAGTTGTAACACAATTGACACGTTTAAAAAGAAATACGATAAACATGTTGGGGTGGATCGAGAAGCTATCCATTCTTAGAATAAGACAACCATAAGTATTCTTTATGGGCATTGTATAATATTTTATCATGTGTATATATTGTTTATAATTTGTGTTAATTGCATTTTTAATGGGGTTGCTGTATTTTTGAATCATATGACATCCATATTTTTATGGGCATCTTTTTATCAGCCACCTCGTTGGGCATTTTGCCTGTTGTGGCGTTGTATTTGTATTTGTATTGTATTTGTATATGTAAGCTGTTATTTACAGCTAAGAATGGAGGGCCGCCAGAACAACGGTTGATGTGTTGGGAGGGTCGAGTTATCGTGCAGGTTCTTTGGATCGTCCCGTATTTTACACAGACCGTTTTTTACCATATAATTTGACTCCTGGAACTCCCTCTTTGATGAGGGTAGGGGGGGGGGGGGCACGAGAAAAAAAATGTGATCCATGGGGGGCCATGAGCTGAAAAAGGTTAAGAAACACTGCTCTAAATAATACCAAGGTTCGAGCCACATGTGCTATGTATATATTAAATTTCCCTTCGAGGTCCCATGTTGAGAATCAACGATTTAGAACCATTTAGTTCTTCGCAGGATTATAATTAAACATGTCTAATGTAAATAATATATGTGAGCAATTCAAATACGAATGCCCAGCACTGTCAACGGAGGTTCTGTTTCATTATTCCTGTCACAGTGGAGGCGTGAACTGTGATGTGGAGCGCCAGAACCAAAATCATTTATTTAAGGGCCTACATCTCTTTCATCATGGAGATCACTATTACAGTGGAGGCTCTGTGTGCTTTAGCACAACCCCGGGCTGATGCAGAGCTTCTTACTTCGGTTACCTCAAAAAGAAGCAGAGTTGTGTCGGATAAAGTTAGCAAAGTGTTGGCTCCCTTTGCCCCGTGCTCGCAAGTATCGAATCACTCGCGTCGTTCTCCCCACGAAGACAGCTATCAACTCGATGCAACGTACAGCCCATTTGACTAAAATGGATAGCTGAACCCAATGACTGGGGAGAAAAATTACACGTGCGTCCAAGGATATATAAGGACCAGAGTCCGCAGCCTGGGATTTCAAAAGAAGTTTGGAAAAGACTTGTGGGCAAGTAAGAAGAATAAGTTGGCATATTGAAGTGGGGGAGATTTGAGAATGGTCTAAATACACAATGTATACAATATATATTATATACAGCACCTTCCATTATAACGGGAAACGAAGAAACAAAATCCTCCGTCCACAGTGCTAAGCAGCTTTGTTTCTCTTTCCTTTTCCGGAATATGCAATTATTATATGCAGTTAATTAATTAAGATTTTAATTAGCATCGGGATCGTTGTGATTATTAAATGACAAGCTTTCAAATTTATGGAAATTAGAAAATTCGCATTTTTACTAATTTTCATGGAAGTTACGAAATGTCAGCTTTTACCAAAGTGCTTGGTTGAAAGCCCAAAATGTATACGTTTTCAAGCGTATTTCGGGCTTTTACCGTAACATATATACACAGAAAACACACAGAATAATCAAATAGAGCCTCCGTTGACAGTGCTGAGCCTACACATTTACATTACTCTAATCTATGCATATATAATTGCTTGTCCTGACTGATTGATTCATTATCACTAAGCCGAAATCACTGAAGCTATAAATATCAAATTTGAGGTCAATAGTTTTGTTGACGTAAAGACTCACTAAGAATGAGTTTTTCGAAATTCGACTGCTTGGGGGGTTCAAAGGTTATACAGAAAAATCACGCTGAGCGGAAACCACTGGAGCATTATTTATGACATTTTGGTCAGTCCATTAACAGAACACCCTGTATGTATGTGTGTATATATATACAGTCAAACCTCGTTAGTGCGTCACCCGGTTAACACGTCACTCCGCTTACCGAGTCGCTTTTCGGAAGTCCCATTGTCCTCAGGCAGGAACTAGCACAGCTATGGCTTACTCCGTTTAACGAGTCACTCCGCTTACTAAGTCATATTTTTGCTCTCCCAAGAGTGACTCATTAACGAGGTTTGACTGTATATATATATTGGAAAAATATACGCACAGTTAATGAACAAAGAATAGAAGGAATATTTTCTTGTTCACAACAGATGACATTTAAAAATTAAAACATTCACTCTAAGGAGTTTCTCACTCGAGCATTAACCAATACCTCTAAGATTTGTTTGCTATCATCAATTGCAGAGCTGTGTGGGAAATATGCGGCCTCACACGGCTCCGTGCTGAAGAGGTCCCTGCTCCAACCATAACTAATACATAATAGTAAAAATTTATTTTGAAATTAATGATAATTCTCAGGATCGATGAAAATTTGAAATTGATGAAAGAAATAATCCTAGGACTTAGATTCTAATCTCAACTTAGAATTGAATGATAAATCCACATTTAATGGAAGTAATAATTCTAGAGCTAATTAAAATTGAGAACAAATGAAAGAAGTTACTTCACAACCGAGAAAGTTCACAGGATGGATTAAAATGCAAATTTACTTGAAGTATAGAAGAAATTTGAATTTTAAAGTGACGAAAGTAATAATACCAGAACTAAAAGTTCTGACTTGAAAAGATTTAATTAAAAAAATAAATTCTAGGATGAATTTAGAGTTATTGCTGTAAATAAATCCCCGAGAGAACAAGAGAATTTATAATAAACAAAAATCAAAATTTAATGAGAAAATTAATGTCAGACTAATTAATGAAAATTTAAAAGAGAAGTGATAATTCCAGAATAAAGAAAATCCAAATAATGATAGAAATATTTCTAAAATGAATTAAATCTCAGAATTAATGAAAGAATTAATTCCAAGAAAAATGCAGAATGAATTTAAAAAATGAAATTTAATAACTAAGAAACTACAGAAAGGAGGGAAAGGGAATTTTAATGAAAGAAGTAATTCTAGAACTAATTAAAATTTGAATTAATGAAAATTTGGGATTTTTTGAACAAATTTATCAAAAAATGGATGAGGGAAGTAATTTAAAATAAATAAAATGATTTGAAATAAATGAGAGAAATATATTAAATTAAATGAGAGAAAAATAATTCCAGAATTAATGGAAAATCTCTTTTTGTGAGCTTGCTTAATTTGTGAGCTTGCTTAGTTTGGAGCCCTGGCTTAACTGTTAAGACGTCCCTGCCCACGAACGTCCCTGGACCCTCCGTCTGCGAAGGCCGGCCCCGCTCTGTATAACGTTCAACAGTGTCTATAACCTTCATTTTTAATCGATTGATGAACATGGGCATAATATTATCCACATATTATTGATGGAAAAATAAATTTGTGCCGGACATTCCTGTTAATTCATGTTATTTTTAGAGTTCCGTATTTACTCACTGGGAAAAGAATTGTGTCTAACAAGAATGTCCAGCGATTTTATTAGTAAAAAAAAAGATTTTTTGTAACATTAATTTCGAAGCTGCATATTGTCTTCCTTTTTGAAAGTTTTATTAGAACAGTGAATCAGGGCCGCAACTCTAAGGGGGGAACAGGCAGGTCTCTTGCCCCGGGCGCTGGACCAAAGGGGGCGTAAATTTTATTCTCAAACCTCTCCTTCAGCATTACAAGGAGGCGCCAAAATGGGCACTTGACCCAGGTGACGAAGCATCTAGTTGCGGCCCTGCTGTGAATGAAATTATTTTAATTAACTAGTTTTTTACGAAAGTGAAATTGAGAAGCTACGTTAAATGTTGTGCTGCCATCTATTATACGTTTATATCTACTCATTTATTCGTCAAGATTCTGCACTTAAGACAATATTGCAAAAAAAAAGCGTTGATATAGTTTTCGAATAATCAAAAAAATTTCACTAATAATTGTATAAAATAGAACATCATTATAATTTGTTAATAGTTTCTAATTGTTAAATAATTTATATACGATATAATTTTATCAAATTTGGTATACGCATTGATGTTTGTAAAATTGTTGCAGTAGGCCCCTTAGAGCCCGCTGTTCTGTATTCAATGAGCGATTTGGATGAGAGCAAATGTTGCTCGTTATCTTCTATATTTTTGGGTTGAGGGGAATAACCTTGGTAGTTATAACTAGGGTGACCATACGTCCCGTATTTCCCGGGATAGTCCCGGTAGTTGGCAAAAGTGTCCCGTATTTCATACGAAGCCTACTTGAATTTTTATTCTTTATTAAAGTCGAAGATTTAAATTATTTTTCAACTCAAATTATTTTATGATAGCTACAACTATATATGGGATATTAATCTCCCTCATTTGCCTTGGTAAACGTTTTTTTTCCGTGGAATACATTTTAATCCACTGCGCAGTAATGCATCATTTCCCGCCATTGTGATTCTTCCGTAATTTCTACACTATTTGGCAACTTTGTTTGGTTTTGGCGTCGTTTTTGGCGATAATTGGTGAAGTCCCGTATTTGGAATCCCGATGTCCCGTATTTCTCTCGAGGAAATATTGTCAGCCTGGTTATAACTGTATTGAGAGAGAAAAGAAGTACAGAGTCGTCTTTATTGGAAACTTCTTTTGACAACACTCAGCAATTGTTGTTCACGTGTTTTGTTCACAAAATTTGAGTTGTGCTTGTTTAGGATGGCTCATTCTTCTAAATGCTACTGATAATGCTTTGAAAAGGTAAATAAAAGTGAAAACCTGACAAGAAAAATAGGATATATTGACTATGCTTGGCGAAGTCAATACCTGCTGTGGTCCGCCATTACGGAATAAACGAATCTATGGTGGGATATATCAAGAAAAAGGAATCTGAAATTTGCGCGTTCACAGCCGTAGCTGCACCCGTGGCAGTCAAAACTTTGCAGAGCCTATGGGATCCACGTGTTTCCCGTACAGAAAATTGGTTTTTTTTGGGTACACACACACAAGACTGGCACAAAAATGTATTCCGATTGATTGTAATATTATAACAGAAAAGGGGGAAATTTTTATTCTTCCATAAGGCAAGGGATGGTGAAACGTCAATTTCATCAGAATTTTATGCAAGTAAAGGTTGTTTCATAGGTTTAAGAAACGATTCGGATTGCGCAATGCAAAAAGCACTGGCGATCAAGCCCTTGCCGATCAGGAGGCAGCTAGAAAATTTCCGAAGACTTTATAGAAAATTATTGAAGAGAAAGGTTATGCACATCAACAGGTGTTTAACGCTGACGAAACTACACTATTTTGGAAGAAAATGTCGCAAAGCAGCTAAGCAAGAGGAAAAAAATGCGAGCTCCAGGTTTTAAGGCAAGTAGAGATAGACTTACTATGTTGTTGTTTTGCGCAAATGCGAATGGGTACATGATAAAGCCCACCATCATTTTCAAATCTTCGAAAACCGTGAACATTGAAGGGAAGGATAAGCCAAAGCTCCCAGTATTTTGGACGGACAATGGACTATGAAAATACTTTTCCAGGATTGGTTTAAATGGTTTTTCGTTCCGGACGAGTCAGGAGGTACAGTACCTTTATAGTTAATACATGCTATACTCAAAGTTCTTTTGATACTGGGTTGACCGAGAGGGAGTTAATGCAGTTGACTGGTCCTGAAATTGAAGCAGCACCAGATGAAGAAGATCGAGATAAAGAAGTAGAAGTTCACACATCACAAGTAACATAGCGGAAGGGAATCACAAGCTCAAATCAGCAATAGACTATTTTCATAACATAGATCAGTGGTTCTCAACCTTTTTTAGCTTATGGCCCACTTTGAAAAACATTTTCTTTTCGTGGCTCCCCCTCGTTTTACCTAAGGCCCCCTACCCTCATAAAGGAGCGAAACACTTTCTACTTACTGAATTTAGTTTAATCCAAACTAAATTTATAATGAACAAAAATTTTATAGATAATATCAATCAAAGTGGGGAAAGGGGAGATTGCTATCTTTCTTAAGGGACAAATTATATGGAAATAATATGTATGTGCGAAATGCTGGTTCATCAAATGAACCTACACAATAAATCGCCCCTACCGACACATCATTATGGGTCTGCACCTTGCCGTGGGCTGGAGCTCAGTGAACTTCTTTCTTTTGGGAATTCTATGCTTGTCCGTCTCACTATTATGGTTCTCCGGACAAAATTCTGGGGCGCCCCTTTACGTAATCGAAACAGCGTATACATATTTAACTCAAAAATTATAGTACCATATGTGACCGTGAAGGGTCTCCATGAGCACCTCAAGCCACATAGGTTTAGATGGCTCCTGCTTCATGAATAGCTCTGCTGGATTCTGAAAGATCAGTCACTTTTCCCCCAACATATTTCACTTGAAAACTTGATTTCTTCATGTCTCTCTGAGGGGGTCCCCCCCCCCCCTTCACCACTTGTATTGACTCCCGTTTCATCTGACTTTCACTCGTGGCCCCCTTAGAATATCCCAGGACCGCAAGGGGGCCATATGGCCCCAGGTTGAGAAACGCAGACATAGATCCCTCTATTTTACGTTCTTCACATGTAGAAAAATTAGTAGAGAAAGCCTTGTCAACATACTCCAACATACTTGATGATATGAAGAAGAAGACACGGCAAACATAAAAATCACAACAATCTTTCAGAAAACATCGCCAACAATCGCTGCACCCTCTTTTACTTTCCCTTCTACCTCTGCGTCACCCTGCTCTTTCTCATGATGTTCAATACACGAGATATTAAATAAAAAAAACCTATGGTTTCTGTTATTCGCGGTCACTCCCGGAACGTAACCCCCGCGAATGCGGGGGGGGGGGCGACTGTACGTTGAGTCCAAAAGTAATCGCATCTTGTTAGGGAACAGCATGTGATTAGCTCTAAATTTAAAGTGCATTGAAGAGGGCAACTTTTCTAGAACTAATAAAATTTACAATGAAGGAAATCAACAAGTTCAAAAATAATGGAAATCCAAATATGATGCAAACAATTTCAGAACTAAAAAAATTCGAAATGGCGAAATAAAAATTTGATGAATGAAGTAATTCTAGAACTTAAAAATTCGAAAAATGCACGGAAATACATATTCATAACTCCGGAACTAATTAAAATTCGCAATTAATGTAAATTCTGGGTTGATGAAAGGAATTATTCTAAATTGATGAAAAATGCGTTGGTGCTGCCATCTATTGCATCAGAATCGTTTGATGGCCCTTCTATTTCCTTCAGTAGCGTTTCCCAAAATGGGCGATGGAATGGGTTTAGGGGAAGGGGTGATAGAAGCTACAAATATAACAGGATCCTAGGGGTTCGCTCGAGATAGGGGGCGATGAGAGAGAATAATTTCTGAAAAAAGGGGCGATGGAACAAAAAGTTTGGGAAACTGTTTCCTAGAGCAATGGTTCCCCAAACTTCTTAAGTCACGGAGCACTTTTAATAATGAAAATCACAAACTTGGTGAAATTTATTTAAGCAAAATCCAAATCTGGTACGAAGAGACCCATCGACCATAACAGTCAAAACAAGCACTATCACTACCGAAGATCCTCAAGAATCGGACGACTTTCAAGAATCACGTGGTTCTTCCATATGCTGAGGTGTCTGAGGACGAGGGGCGCTTGAGTAAATGATGCTTCCATTTAGGAATTCGTTGCTGCGCTGTCGTCTCGTCCCTTGTCAAATTTACTCTCTCGATGGAAAATACAATTTCTATGTATATATATATGTATTATTGTTGAATAGTCTACTTTTTTGTGTTAACTAGGAGAAGACCCTTTTAATTGCTTCATTATGAGGACTTGAAGGAATTGACTAAGAGTAGAGGCTCAAAGTCCAATCCGCACCTTCTCGTGGTGCAGCCTGTAGGTAGCCATGTTTAACATGTGGTGCACGGATGTGGATGGGCTTCCTCCAACCCGCACTGGACAACGTGGAGAATAACCTCTAAAACCCTCTGAAAAATAAGAAATATGTATTATTTTTTTGTACTTTTTTTCCCCTCTTTTGCGTTTTCTCAATTTATGCTAAATGTGTGTTTTAAGCATTTAATCTATATATATATATATATAGCCTACTAAACCCGACGTGTACCTTGCCCATATTTCTCTGCGGAACTTCTAACGAAATGGTACATGTTGGAATGTGCGTGTCCGTGTTGTGAACCTAACGTGAAGTTTGTTTCTATGTAATGCTTTTTTTTAGTGCTGTCATCTATCACATATTTTTCGAACTATGAGTGAAGTGTAATGTTTGGATTTTACCGTTGTGAGCCTGTTGCTCTCTGCGGCGAGACTTTTTAATGAGGAGATCGGCTTGCATTTTCACCTCGAAGTTGGGAACCACAGAAAACCAACTTCAGCCGACCACCACCCGTCTCGCCGCAGCGATATATATATATATATATTGTATATATTTTTGCATTGCTTTTATATTTTTTGCACTGTTTTTGTGCATTTGCGTTGTTTTGTTTTTTTATTGTTTTTATTCATTGTTTTTTTTAATTACCTCATTTTTGTGCTGTAATATTTTGTGTGTATGAGATTCTGTCTATGCACATTTGTTTATATATAATAAAGTTTTCTCCGACACGGTCCCGCCCCTTCACAGGGGCAATGACTAAAATTGGCTAAAACAGATAGAGCCTGGGCCGTGTTCGGTTTGAAAGAAAGAAAAGGAGCACTTTTCAAGCAAACAGTTACGAATACAATATGAAAAAGGAATTCCCTCTAAAACCCTGTGGTTTGGAGCATGACGAGCAGTATATTAAAAAATGCTGTTATCTCCACTCGAAGAAAGCTAATTCCAAAATACGCTGGTGAATGGACTAAATTGTCCAAAGAATTGGAAAACCTAGTCCATGATGATTCCGACGCTAACAAGAAGGAAGAGGTTGCTCGCGTAAACGGGTTGATCCTGACTCAATGGACTCGAACCAGATGCAGATGAGATCTCTGACTTCCCAACGACAAAATGGTCATGTACAGATGACCTCCTGTTTCGAAAAACGTTCGTGTTAAGCAACTCTAATGGAGTATGACGAAACACCTCCTCAAAAAAAAAAAAATTGGAAAGTAAATTTAACGTGTGATATATATGATGTTATTCCAATGGCGTACTTGAAGGTAAAGCGTGTGACACTACTATAAATGTTAAGCTCGAAAGACCTGACTGTAAACATGATTTGATAAATTACTGTAACATTTGTAATACAGGGTGGGCAAAAAGTTCGTAGAAAATTTAAAAATTCATAAAAACCTGAAAAATAACCGAAATAAAAATCGGTCTGCAGGGTTTAGCATCGCTAGGCCATGGGAATTTTTTTGAGACAGGGGGGAAAACCCCCCCCTAAAAACAGCCGATAGATGGCGCTGATACGAGCAACTTCGGTGGAAATATGCAAATGAGACGGTTATAAGAACTTGCGCTCCTAATCCACAATCAGTTCATCGTTGTAAACCGTGTATGTGAACAAGGATGCTGAGTGCGAATGATAAAGCTTTGTGTTGGGAAAGTTGTTTCACGTAATCCAGGAATCAGTGACCATTGCTTTGCGTAAATTACGGGTTCAGAAGAATGTGAGGACTGCAAAACACAGCAAACACACTGCGGCCTTTAACACAGGCTTCATAAAACTTGTTTAGCAGTTTCAGGAAACTGCAACGCTGGAAAATCGTGTAAGATCCGGACGACCATGTTTAAGGAAGGTGCGTTCCCCGTGTGTTGCAGCCGAAATTGAAGCGTTATCGTCCAAATCAGTTGCAGTGACCAGCAGTGCTCGTGAAGCTGCAAGAAACTTGGGCTTACCACCATCCTCGATACGAAATATTCTTCATGGAATCCTTGATCTGTACCCATACAGATTGCAGTCGTGCCATGAACTTTTACCAGCGGATACAGAGGGAAGCATTTGCGAGGCGGGCTTTCTCTAAAATCGAACAGAATCCCACATGGGTAATGTGGACAGATGAAGTTCATTTTTCGCTTCATGGCGACGTTATTACCCATAAGCTTCGCATTTGGCGCACCGTCCACATGAGAACACGCTGAAGCCATTGCATTCCCCAAAAGTGACAGTGTGGTGTGGGTTCACAGGTTCGTCATAAGGACCCTTTTTCTTTGAAACGCAGTGACCATTAAATGGGTGGAAAATACGGTGAATGCGCAGCGTTATTTAACGCTTCTGCACGAGAAGGTCGTGCCATGTTTGCGCGAAAGAGATGCGCTTTCTACCGTCGCGTTTATGCAAGATGGAGCAACTAGTCACACTGCTACTCCGGTCAGGGCATTCCTGATACAGACGTTCGGGGAAGACAAAATTTGCCATGGACTCCTCGGTCTCCAGATTTGACGCCGGCAGACTTCTGGTTATAGCGATATTTGAAATCTTGAGTGTATCGATCTGGTCCATCCAATCTGTCAGAACTGAAAGATTCGATCCGCAGAGAGGTACCATCCGGACTTGCTGCACTCTGCAGTTGTTGGATTTGTGACTGGCTTGCAATGTGTTATCTCCTGTATTACAATACAATACAAATACAACGCCACAACAGGCAAATTGCCCAACGAGGTGGCTGACTTAAGAACATCATGGATCCCCGAGCCATTTTTTGGAGGCACTATAACCACTCGACCACCACAGCGGATTGTGGTCTGTGGGAAAGAGCGCAAACCATCCAAGATGGTGTCTCTGGGCGGTCAGCGGTCATGTCTGTCTGTCTGTCTGTGGTTGTGATCATGTGGAACACATACTGCTGTAATAAACGATTTGAAGGCATTCTGTTCGTTATTTGCGTATCTTTTCTTTGACTTGTGTACGTTAGTGCACACCTATCGGCTGTTTTTTTAATTTTTTTTCCTGTCTTAAATAAATTCCCGTGGCCTAGCGATGCAAACCCTGCAAACTGTTTTTTATTTCGGTTAGTTTTCCAGTGTTTATGAATTTTTAAAGTTTCCACGAAAATTTTGCCTACCCTGTATATTTTACGATAAATGTGATAGATCGGCTACTATCGCGATTTTGATAATATAATTATTAGTGCAATTTTAATAATTATATTATTGATGCAATTTTAATAATTATATTATTGATGCAATTTTAATAATTATATTATTGATGCAATTTTAATAATTATATTATTGATGCAATTTTAATAATTATATTATTGATGCAATTTTTATAATTGAACTTTTTATCCCACTTTGATAATGAATTATTGATGCAATTTTGATAGTTAAATATCTGATGGAATTTTTATAATTAAATTATTAATGCAATTTAGATAACACAAATACAAACACATAGGTCACAATAGGCAAATCGCTGAACGATGTGGCTGAAAAAAAATGCCCTCAAAAATATGGATATCAAATGCACAGTGTACATTCTCGCTAATCCTGCACATATTCGACCAGTGTGTGCCGAATTATCGAAATTGACGGATTATTGGAAGTCAGTTGAAAAAGCCCATTCGAATAATACAGCTGAATCCCGTTTTTATACAAATACCGATATAGCGAAAATCTCGTTTCAACGAACACTTTTCTGATCCCTCGGAAGTACAATGCAAAAACCTGTAATTCCTTTATAACGAAATTTCGTAATAACGAAGTGATTTCTCCGGTCGTTACAACGTGGGGGATTCGATTGTTTAAACTTCTGCGCACAGACATAGTGACATGTTTTCCCTCTTCTATGCTCGGAGAAAGCCCGCCTAAAAAACGCCGGATTACTGTATGGGCCGGATTAAAAACAAACGGATTATCAAAAGTCAACTGCATAATCATAATAAAGCAACGCAATAGAATGCATATAATTCAATTATTGATGCAGTTTTTATAATGTAATTATTGCGGAAATTCCTTTAGTTAAATTATGGATATAACAATATCCATAATTTAATATTTATATTTTTTCCTTTAATATTATTTTAATGATTGAGTTACAACAAAAGGTAGTTTTAAAAATCCGTAGAAAGTCATAACGTCCCATTATAAATTCCAGTGGCGAATACAACAAGAACACCACCCAAAGAATTTGATCCACCATTCACGGAATGGTATTTTCGTGCCACAATTAGTCAACGCTCATTATCGTTAGGTAACAACACAATACAACATAGAAGACTTTGTTATTTAGGCCGACCTCGTGTGCAACAATAGGAGAGAGAGAGAGAGAGAAAGAAAAGGTGTCATAATAATAAAAAAAAAAGACTGGCAAAACAATTCTGTCTGTGACAGATTTGAGAAGACTTTTCCACCAGCGGTCAAGGTGCTCGGTCATTTTCTCCTACCGTTAAGCATTCCTGTTACGCAAGAGGATTGCGTAACACGACACATTCAAACCGAATTATGGCCACCGCGGTCCGATTTAAAGAAAGCACGCTATCTCACGAATAAAGCGTTTTTTCTAACCTATATAATCACGCAATCCCCCTTCTCTCACATAACGTAACGTAACGACTCGAAATAATTCCGAACTGACCAGTGGTCAACGAGTCAACTTTTGATTTGTCGGTGATGATGAAGATACAAAAGAGAAGCCGTTTTACTATATTTCTTTTTGCTTTTCGATTGTCTTTATCAAAAAAAGTCTTATTGTTATTTTTCCTCCAACAATCGGGATTTCGGCAATAACAATTACATTGAGATGATTGTGTCTGATCTAACAGCGTAATGTAAGAAGACTTAGACAGTATCGGGGACAAGGAGAACTTTCGCTATGGGCTTTAGAGGGAGTTATTTTTTCATGCCAATCCATCACTCTGTCGTTGACTTCAAGGGCCATTTGAGGCCAATTACACGCCAAAATGAACACAATGTGTCTTCACTAAAAGCTCAATGAAAACATTGTTCATGGAAAGAAAATAAAAGCTCTCACATTCTTCTTTTTCGAGATGATAACGACATTATGGGCATTTCTTGGAGAGTTGAAATAAACGTTTCACACAACAGTGGCTCGGTTATGTCACAAACTACATGTCGGATACACAAACTATAGTCAAATCTCATTAGCAGGCCACATAGATAACGCGTCACTCCTAACGCGTCTTACCTAGTCATTTTTTTAAAATCCTGATTATAGGCTATATAGTATATGCTTACGATTAAGCGTGAAGCTTATACAATAAACTTCACTGTCAATCATTGGTGGTTTTCCGTCCGTTCGAGAGAGCATAGGCCTACGCATAAGAATGGCTAATGGTCCTTTAGCCTTGGTGTCGTGCTCTAAGATAAGAGCTCTACGACAGAGACTCCCAAAATTCTTATGTTCATTCATTCAGAATCGCAACTGCCGGTCAACAATAATTCAGAATTTTGCATCGCTGTTATAAAACATTATTGTTATTAAACATTTATAGTATGGTTACAATGGACCCTCAAAGCAACGACAAAATGATGGATTGACGTGAAGAAAAACCATCCAAGTCCCATAGCAAAACTCTCTTTGTCCCCGATATTGTCTAAGTTTTCTAACGTCGGTTAGATTAGACACAATCATCACGATATAATTGAAGACTGGAATTAAGACTCATTTTTTTAATTGAGGTCTGCAATGTAAGTGCTGTTAGTCTGTAAGTGTCATTTTTTCGAAAATTGTTTTTTTCCAGGGAAAAGTAATGTAAGTTCTAACGCAAATGCAATGAAATAAGTAGAGCCTGGAAGTTCAGGCAAAAAAAGCCATAAATGTTTTTGTTTTTGCCTATTTTCAAACTTTTTTGGTAAAAATGTTATTTTTGACATTTCCGTGTCATTAATGCCTATTTTAACATATAGGGTGTCCATAATTAAAAGACCCCCATTTTAAAGAAGCCTACAGGCGAAACCAGTCATCAGAAAAGTGTGAAATTTTGTAGAGGACTTCATGAAGTTATGGGAATTTGTTTCAGGAGGAAAAAATTAGTTGTGCACATGTCGACACCACAGGGCGTTTTACTTTTAATACTTGTGGTAAACATGTAAATTCATGTGATATCACGCAGCAGCTGTTATAAAACGTAGAAACATTCTCCGAGATCTTGTTTTCCAATGTGTTTGCTGCTCACAATGACGATCGCGTTTTCTTGGTCAGATTGCTTTACCAAAACAGCAAATCAGCAGTAACTGCTCAACGGAAATATCGGATTTGAAAGAGGATTCGAAAAGATCCAATGAATGTTAAATATCTTCGGAGCATGATAACGAAATTTGAAACCACAGGATTGTTGGCTGTTCGTCCTGGAAGAGGAAGAAAACCCGTTTCTATAGACGCAGTACAGTAGGTTTCGCTTCAGGTGGAAGAGGACAGACCTTCAAACTCTCGTGGTATCAAGCGTCTAGCACAGGACACGTTCAACCGTCCATAAGATCATGCGGAATATCCTCCGATATTATCCGTACAAACTTTCACTTGTGCAGCTGATAATTCCACATGATTATGACGCTCGACTCAGGTTCTCACTGCAGTTTCTAGCTCGCGTTGAGGCATATTCAGAATGGCCTTGGAGTATCCTCTAGAGTCTAGACAGACGAAGCTCATTTTCACTTGGATGGTGCAGTCAATACTCACAACTGCCGAATTTGGGAACCAGAAAATCCGCACGCTATCTTAGAGGTTCCGTTGCATTCACCAAAAGTGACGGTATGGTGTGGATTTACTGCATCATTTATTCTCGGTCTCTACCTCTACGAGGAGTTACGTTTTACAGATCCAGTGACATGCTCGATCACCGGGAAGTGATATGCGTTGCTGTCACAGAACGAAATTGTTCCGGCTCTGCAAGCACGAAACTGCCTTGCAGACACAATCTTTATGCAAGACGGAGTTCCCCCATACATGGCAGTGTGTGCCAAGAATGTTCACTTTTCAATACAATGTAAAAACACATTTTACAGAAGAATGTGTCATCAGCGCGCACTTCCCTAATCTATGGCCTTCCCGATCTCCGGACCTTGATCCATGCGATTTTTGGCTTTGAGGGCATTTGAAAAGGCCGGTAAGTCGTGTGACAATCCAAAAACTTGACCTGACCTTAAAGGCAGATTTTCACGCCACGTGCTAAACATTTCCCCGCTCACACTTCGGTCAGTTGCGGAACATGCCATCTTGTGATTTCACATGGTATCTGAAAATGAAAACAACCATGGCTATTTATTAAACATACGTTCAGTTTCCATCTGTTCCATTCCATTTTTTCTCTTTTTGTTCCGAAGATATTCATTGAAAAATTATTAATTATTTTGAAATAAAGAGAAAAAAAGTATATATATTTATAAAATAATTTATTTTTTACTAACGGACAATGTTAAGTGTGTTTAATTTTTGCTTAACTCACAAGAATGTAGGGTTGGTAGAACTTGTGTTGAAAATTATTTATGGAATCCATCATACAACGTTGACTATTTTTCTTGCCGACACTAGTTAATTAAATAAATTTCTAAGAAATAGGATGTTTTGTGTTTTAAAAATCAATTTAAAAAATTGACTTTATAAAAACTTTTTTCTTTCATACCATTACACATTAACCTAAACAATTTTATTCGACAAAATGATTTTTCATACCGCTACACCACTTGAAATCCATTCAAAGAATTTCAATTTGATTATAAAAGTAGGACATTCGTGTAAAGAATTTGAATTAGAAAATCAGAATTTCACCGAAAGAATTTTAATTAGATATTTATCGAAAAAATTTCTAAATACACTTGTTTTACATTATACAGGGTGGGCAAAAAGTCCGTAGAAAATTTAAGAATTCATAAAAACCGGAAAAATAACCGAAATAAAAAACGGTTTGCAGTGTTAGCATCGCTAGGTCATGGGAATTTTTTTGACAGGGGAAAAACTCAAAAAGAGCCGATAGGTGGCGGTGACGTACACAAGTCTAAGAAAAGATGCGCAAATAACGAACAGAATGCCTCCAAATCGTTTATTACAGCAGTATGTGTTCCACATGATCACATGGGATAACACATTGCAGGCGAGTCACAAATCCAGCAACGGCTGAGTGCAGCAAGTCCGCATACACGGTTTACAATGGTGAACTGATTGTGGATTAGGAGCGCAAGTTCTTATAACCGTCTCATTTGCATATTTCCACCGAAGTCGCCACCTATCGGCTTTTTTTGTTTTTTTCCTATCTTAAAAAAATTCCCGTTACCTCTAGCGATGCTAACCCTGCAAACCGTTTTTTTATTTCTGTTATTTTTCCGATTTTTATGCATTTTTCAAAATTTCTACGGACTTTTTGCCCACCCTGTATTAAAAATTCAATGAGTTTTCTCCCAAGTTTATTTTTATATTTCTCAAAATATATTAAGGCAATTTTCTAAAACACTCTTGTTTCATCAGAATCTTTTTCAGTGTCATTGTTCTGTATGCCATTAGAAATTTGTAAAAAACTCTTTTTGAATAAATCTTTAATCAAATGACTTTTAAAAATGAATTATTTCATGTCACTTTTTAGTGAAGATGAAATTTATTGAAAAATTGTAATTTTGGTAAATGCATTTCAGTTAATTTACGAAATAATTTTTTTTGGGGAAAAGAGGGTAAACGAAGAGAATCAATATTTCCACTAACCGGTTTCTAGTTTTCCAAAAATAATAAATCTAAAAATAAATATATTGAAATGAAATATTTTAGCTACATTCGAACATATATATTCTATAATATCATCTATAATATAGATCTCTTTTTCTATATTATCAAAAATTAATTATAAAAAATCTTTTATTATATTATTTTGAAATTAATATTCATATTATTTGAAATCAATCAAAGAATCTCAAAAAATATTTTTCTATATTATTTGAAATAAAATTCTTTCTCTGTATTATTGTAAATTATTCAGAAAAATTTGTTATACCCTAAACCTTTTCTCTGTATGTTTCTCTATATTTTGTATTAGAAATTAATTTATAAATAACAATCTTATGTATTATCATTAATCAATTTTGATAAGAATCTTTAATAACGAGATCCTAACGTATTCCCAAGATTTCCGTATGGTCCAGGGAATTGAAAAAAATTTTTTTTGCTATATTATCAGCAGTTAATTTAATAATAAAAAAATATTTTTTCAAAAATTAGGAATTGATTAAAAAATATATATATACTTCCATATATATAAATAGAAACTGATTAAAAAATTGATGAAATCTTTTTTCTATATCTCATCAGAAATTAACATAAAATATCTTTATATTATCAGAAATTAACATAAAATATCTTTATATTATCAGAAATTATATAATTAAAAAAACTATTTATATTATCAGAAATTATATAATTAAAAAACTATTTATATTATCAGAAATTACATAATTAAAAAAACTATATTATCAGAAATTAACATAAAATATCTTTATATTATCAGAAATTATATAATTAAAAAAACTATTTATATTATCAGAAATTATATAATTAAAAAACTATTTATATTATCAGAAATTACATAATTAAAAAAACTATATTATCAGAAATTATATAATTAAAAAAACTATTTATATTATCAGAAATTACATAATTAAAAAAACTATTTATATTATCAGAAATTATATAATTAAAAAAACTATTTATATTATCAGAAATTATATAATTAAAAAACTATTTATATTATCAGAAATTGATTAAAAAACTATTTATATTATCAGAAATTACATAATTAAAAAAAATATTTATATTATCAGAAATTATATAATTAAAAAACTATTTATATTATCAGAAATTACATAATTAAAAAAACTATATTATCAGAAATTATATAATTAAAAAAACTATTTATATTATCAGAAATTACATAATTAAAAAAACTATTTATATTATCAGAAATTATATAATTAAAAAAACTATTTATATTATCAGAAATTATATAATTAAAAAACTATTTATATTATCAGAAATTGATTAAAAAACTATTTATATTATCAGAAATTACATAATTAAAAAAACTATTTATATTATCAGAAATTACATAATTAAAAAAACTATTTATATTATCAGAAATTGATTAAAAAACTATTTATATTATCAGAAATTGATTAAAAAACTATTTATATTATCAGAAATTGATTAAAAAACTATTTATATTATCAGAAATTACATAATTAAAAAAACTATTTATATTATCAGAAATTATATAATTAAAAAACTATTTATATTATCAGAAATTACATAATTAAAAAAACTATATTATCAGAAATTATATAATTAAAAAAACTATTTATATTATCAGAAATTACATAATTAAAAAAACTATTTATATTATCAGAAATTATATAATTAAAAAAACTATTTATATTATCAGAAATTATATAATTAAAAAACTATTTATATTATCAGAAATTGATTAAAAAACTATTTATATTATCAGAAATTACATAATTAAAAAAACTATTTATATTATCAGAAATTACATAATTAAAAAAACTATTTATATTATCAGAAATTGATTAAAAAACTATTTATATTATCAGAAATTGATTAAAAAACTATTTATATTATCAGAAATTGATTAAAAAACTATTTATATTATCAGAAATTACATAATTAAAAAAACTATTTATATTATCAGAAATTATATAATTAAAAAACTATTTATATTATCAGAAATTACATAATTAAAAAAACTATATTATCAGAAATTATATAATTAAAAAAACTATTTATATTATCAGAAATTACATAATTAAAAAAACTATTTATATTATCAGAAATTATATAATTAAAAAAACTATTTATATTATCAGAAATTATATAATTAAAAAACTATTTATATTATCAGAAATTGATTAAAAAACTATTTATATTATCAGAAATTACATAATTAAAAAAACTATTTATATTATCAGAAATTACATAATTAAAAAAACTATTTATATTATCAGAAATTGATTAAAAAACTATTTATATTATCAGAAATTGATTAAAAAACTATTTATATTATCAGAAATTGATTAAAAAACTATTTATATTATCAGAAATTGATTAAAAACTATTTATATTATCAGAAATTGATTAAAAAAAATTTTTTTCTGTATTATTGGAAATTAATTAAGAAATTGTAGTCTATATCATTAGAAATGAAAAAAAAAAATTTTTTTTCCATTTTATTAGCAATATCAAAAAAATATTTTTCTCAAAAAATTAGGAATTGATTAAAAAAGTATTTTTCCATTTCATTAGAAAATAATTAAATAATCTAAATACTTTTTCTATATTTTGTGAGAGAAATTATAAAAATGTTTTAGAAATATATATTTCCATTATATGTATTAGAAATATACAATGTAATAATATAATTAAAACACATTGATGGCGTAAAAAGAAAACAAATTTTAAAGTAAATTCGAATGGTGTTTTGAAATCCTCTGCTAACATCCAACCAACAATTAATTAAGAGAAAGTGAAAGTTATCCATTGGAGTGAGAGTATTTCATTTTCCGCCATGTTCATTCAAACGGGGCGCATGCTGCAAGATTGTTATCATCGGCATGGAACAATATTATCTTCGAATTGTGGAGCAACAACAGTTTGTTATCACGATTCGTTCGTTATTTTTATGATCGTTACCCAACGATCTTTTTTTCCCCTTTTCGGAATTGTTGTTTCGTTCATTATTATCATTATTGTTGTTGTTGTTGTTATCATTATTTCAGTTTCCGTTTTTCTTCGGCCGCATTTTTCTGAGCTCTTTTTTTTCTGTATTTCGTTGGTGTTGTCCGATGGTAACAAGTTGTTTTGTATAGGCTTTTATGTAGGGGATTGTCCAGCAATTTTTCTCTTTTAAGCCAACAAAGCCAATTCGAAACCGAAAGCTGACGCTGCTGAGGCCAATGGGTCTGTTATAAAGAATTACAAAATAAATGGCCGATCATGAGAGATCTTCTCATCGCTTCCTGGTGATTTTTTTTTTCCGATCTTTTTTCTTAATAACCTACATCAGAAAGATAGTTCCAACAATTGCGTGGTCTTAACAATTTCTCTATCATCATAATCACTGTTTACAATGTTCTTGGTTATCGGTACTAAGGTGATGTCTGTAGTGAGAGAAACAGTCTAGCGTGAGGGCAAATCATCAGAAACGACCCGGAACGTATTCTGATTTGCCGAAGGTGTAGAGTAAAATTGATGACCATAATCAGTTGTTGAACGCTTTTTTGGAAAACATCTGTTTGTTTTATTAGTTTCATCTAGTTTTTAGGCTAATGAAAATATAAAATACTAACGCTCTATGATCCTTCGTTCATGGGTCGATTGCTTACTAGTGGCAACAATGCTGTAGCAGTGCCGTAAAAGGGAGCCAGGTAATTTTGTTCACACTTCAGGTAAGTTAAATGACTGCCTTCACTCAGAGTGGAGAGCCTTACCCATGCTCTCCACGCGGGTGTGCAGTGATAACAGGAAAAAGAGCACTTGTGAACGAGGCGTCGCCGAATACAGTCGCAATGTTTTTGAAGCTAGAGCAGATAGATAGATAGAACCACTCACAACCCCCGACTGATGCAAAGCACCTTGGTTCTGTTACCTCAAAAGAGGCAGAGTTGTGTCGGAAAAGTTAGCAGAGATTTATAATGGTGGCTCCCCTTGTTCCGTGGTCGCAAGTATCGAATCACTCGCGTTATTCTCCCCATGAAGACAGCCATCGACTCGATGCCACGCACAAGCCATTTGACTAAAATGTATAGCTGAACCCAATGATTAGAGAGAAAAATTGCACGTGCGCTAAATCACAATGTATATATACAGCGCCCCCACTGTGACGGGAAACGAAGAAACAAAGCCTCCGTCCACAGTGCAGGGCAGTTTTGTTTCCCTTTCCTGTTACGAAAAATGCAATATATACACACACACACCACACACAGAGCCTCCACTTCGACGGGAATAATCAAACAAAGCCTCCGTTCACAGTGCTGGGTGGCAGCGATCACATTTGAATTACTCACATATAGTTGCAAATATATTTATGTAATAAGCAAGAGCAGAGGTCGCATGTGCTAGTGGTCGTTCAAGCAAGAGCAGAGGAGCTATTTAAAAATTGAACGAGCTAGAGGTCGCAATGCACAATAGCCTCACCGAAAACTACTGCCGCTCATTGCGACCTCTAGCACATTCAATATTTATTAAGGTCGTATAGAAATGACACAAATGCAGTCACGGGGTGGAAAATATTTTATTCACAAACAAAGAATATCACATCAATTGAACGTACTCCCCATTCAAGCCTATGCACTTCTGTCATTTGACTGAGGGGTTTTGGAATGGCTGTTGGGAACCATTCCGTGGATGTGTTGGGGCACCATCTACGGACAATAAGTGTGCTATTCCTCGTCACATTGCAGTAGTTGACGTCGCTGGTCGAGCGGTCATAGTGACGGACTCGCATCGCGAAGAGCTGGATTTAAACCCCACCGTGGTGGTCGGTTGAAGTTGGTTTTCTGTGGTTCCCAACTGCGAGGCGCAAATGAGAGCCCATCTCCCCGTTAAAAAGTCTCGCCACAGAGAGCAGCAGACCCACAACCGTAAAATGGATGGCAGATGACAACGCGCTACACATATTAAGCATTACATCGAAACAAAGTTCGTTCTAAGTTCGCAACACGTGCATGAACATTCTGCAATGTACTAATGCGTTTGAAATTCGATAGAAGAATGTGTACGAGGCGCGTGTTATAGTTGAACAGTAGTAGTCGTTGACTTCACATAGCGTCCTTCATTTTGTCAAACAAGGCATACCCCGAAGGATGAAATATTAGTCCGCTCAATTAAACGTTATGCGCCTGTTCGCCATAATCAAACTCGACACGGCATCCACATTTGCGACGATGTTGAAGGTCATCCCCTGCACTTTCCTGTCCAATGTTGGCCTTCCCAACCAGCATAACACAGTTTACTTTGACGGTGCTTTGTCTCAGCATACCATATGGCGATGGATATTACCTCTCTGGGGGAACCACCTCTTAACAAAAAAACATATATTATTCATCGCTAACACACCATGATAATCCCCATATTTTTGTTTTGCAATGGCGATGACGGCGCGAATAACGGCTCTGTTTAATTGTTGGTCAGAGCTGGTAGCGCCATCTGAGCATTTCACGTCGATCATGACACCTGGCCTGGTGTCTGTTTTTTGTTGTTTCGCTGTCGTGCCGAGTTTGTTTACGTTGTGAAAGGGCGTGTGTCAGTCATTTCTGTACGACTCAAATAGTTGGTTTCTCCCTGCTCTTGCTTCGTAAACATCGCGACCATATTCCGGAACGCCTCTTTCACAACTGCTTTTTTCACTCATTGCACACGCGCATAAAGGGTGGGGGCGAGTTATTTTACGCTGAGAAAGGGTAGGCATTTAACTTACTTGTGGTGTGAACGACATTGCCTGGCTCCGTTTCACGGTGTCGCTGCAACCGTTATCTGTTACAGGATTTCAGATTGCTGATGTTTTCCAAAATGATTGCATCGATTTATTTTTTATATATTTTATTTCGGTTGCCTTCTTTTTTTAAAAATAAAACTTCGCGGATACACCCATCCTAAAAGTTCCATCTTATCAAGTCGCCATCTCACGAAAAGTTTTCATAAGTCGCCATCTGGTGGCAGCATCAGCAGTTGTGAGCTTGGCCTGAGTCAGGTCCGACCGTCCACGTACGGTCGCTTTCAGTGCACGCGAGCGCCAAGAAAAGACTGAGAGATTCGCTGCCTTCGTAGTCTAGGGCTGTCACCCGGAAAGTGAGAGGACGTGGGATCGATTCCCCGCAAAGAGGATGCTTGATTTTTCTCTCTTTCCAAAAATTCATCTCCGCAACAGACAGTTGTTGAAAATCTTCGTATGGTATGGATAGCGGAGAGTGACGTCATTCTTTCATGTTCATTATTTCTTGCACTTTTCAGGCTGAACTTGCTAGCGAAACATTTATTAGCTTTTTTGCTCGCAACAAGTGAATTTTCGAACAACAGTAAATCTGTGGAAACTGGCATTTATCTATCAATGCAAAATAGTCTCAGTAAGATGTAATCCATCTCTCTTGATCAATGAAATCTCGACCTTTTCTTTCGTTTTTATGAACTGAACAGTTTCCTATATTTTGAATCAATTACAGTTCTTTCTTCCATTATTTCTAGAATTTATCTTCCATTAGTTTTGAAATTAATTTTTTATTTTAAGTCCGAAATTACTCCTTTCATTGATCTTCTGTAATTAATTCTATAATTATTTCTGTAATTACGAAATTATTTCTTTCCTTAATTTCGAATATTTTCTGAAAACGATCGGCGGCCCACGACAAGAAGCTCCGAGGGCCATTTGTAGCCCGCGGGCCATTCGCCGAAGGCCCCTTGCAATACACGATCGATATCAGACAGAGGAAATGAGCGAGAAAAACCGAACAACAACATAAAACTCAAAGATCATCAAAACAAAATAAAAGAGAGGAAAAACACAGGGTATATACGCGTATATAAATAATACGAAAGGGGTGAACAAAAGGAAATTAAATCACCTTTATGACCACTGGCTATTTCCTTTCCACAATATGGGCGCTATTACTGATACGGAGGGTCAATCAGAAATGGCAAGACAAATATAGAAGCGGAAATAAAGCTACGTATTTATTTATACGGCCATACGATATCACGAGCAATTATCAGAAAGTGAAAATGCCTGGAAGGAAAATAATATGGACGCACGCGTGGGTCTCGATGACCATTCGAAACAATGGCCACTCGCGGTTTTATCAGTGAAACATGATCATCAGCTACAATTATTGTCTGAATGAACAAATATATGTACTATATTATATAAAAACGCTAGTATATATAGATCTTGACAGAGCTATTCAGAGATGTATAGATTCGAACAGGAAAAAAATATTCATTAATGTCATTTTTGAGGGAAGTTCGTACCAGCTATTTTTTTTTCTAGTATTGTATTCATGTAGAACAGGGGCCTTTTCGATGCATGGCCCACGGGACATATGTGGCCTTCGAAGCCTTTTACAGTGGCCCGTTAACGAAAGGCTTATGTACAGAATTTATAGAAATGCTGAAAGAAATATTTAATCTGAAAAAAAAGGTGTTCTAGAATTCGTTAAAGAAGGAATTATAATGTGATCAGCACGTATTCCCAAGAGATTGTTGCGATCTGTCCAGGGAATTTGTTAGTAGACATCCATGCCCGACTCGGGATTCGAACCCAGACCTGCACAGTCAGAAGCTAGCTCCCTAACCACTTGACTGGCAGGCGGCACGGATTTTCACGGCTGGAATTCGGCAGGAATTTCACGAATAAAAATAAGTAATTTTAAAAAATGTAGGAAAAATTTAAGAAAAAGTGAGAGAGATGATTTTCATAGTTATTGAAATAAATTACTTAAGAATTTGTGGGAAAATATTATTTCGCAATTCATAAAATTTTCAGAATTAATGAAAAATATTTTCCAAATTAATGAAAAATATTTCCTGAATTAAACAAAAATGTTTCCAGAATTAATGGAAGATATTTTCAGAATTAATGAAAGATATTTTCAGAATTAATGAAAGATATTTTCAGAATTAATGAAATATATTTTCAGAATTAAAGAAAAATGTTTCCAGAATTAATGGAAGATATTTTCAGAATTAATGAAATATATTTTCGGAATCAATGAAGGATATTTTCAGAATTAATGAAAGATATTTTCAGAATTAATGAAATATATTTTCAGAATTAAAGAAAAATGTTTCCAGAATTAATGGAAGATATTTTCAGAATTAATGAAAGATATTTTCAGAATTAATGAAATATATTTTCAGAATTAAAGAAAAATGTTTCCAGAATTAATGGAAGATATTTTCAGAATTAATGAAATATATTTTCGGAATCAATGAAGGATATTTTCAGAATTAATGAAAGATATTTTCAGAATTAATCAAATATATTTTCAGAATTAATGAAGGATATTTTCAGAATTAATGAAAGATATTTTCGGAATTAATGAAAGATATTTTCAGAATTAATGAAGGATATTTTCAGAATTAATGAAAGATATTTTCAGAATTAATGAAAGATATTTCCAGAATTAATGAAGGATATTTTCAGAATTAATGAAAGATATTTTCAGAATTAAAGAAATATATTTTCGGAATTAATGAAAGATATTTTCAGAATTAATGAAAGATATTTCCAGAATTAATGAAGGATATTTTCAGAATTAATGAAGGATATTTTCAGAATTAATGAAAGATATTTTCAGAATTAATGAAATATATTTTCGGAATTAATGAAAGATATTTTCAGAATTAATGAAATATATTTTCGGAATTAATGAAAGATATTTTCAGAATTAATGAAAGATATTTCCAGAATTAATGAAGGATATTTTCAGAATTAATGAAGGATATTTTCAGAATTAATGAAGGATATTTTCAGAATTAATGAAAGATATTTTCAGAATTAATGAAATATATTTTCGGAATTAATGAAAGATATTTTCAGAATTAATGAAATATATTTTCAGAATTAATGAAAGATATTTTCAGAATTAATGAAATATATTTTCAGAATTAATGAAAGATATTTCCAGAATTAATGAAGGATATTTTCAGAATTAATGAAGGATATTTTCAGAATTAATGAAAGATATTTTCAGAAATTAATGAAATATATTTTCGGAATTAATGAAAGATATTTTCAGAATTAATGAAATATATTTTCGGAATTAATGAAAGATATTTTCAGAATTAATGAAAGATATTTTCAGAATTAATGAAGGATATTTTCAGAATTAATGAAGGATATTTTCAGAATTAATGAAAGATATTTTCAGAATTAATGAAATATATTTTCTGAATTAATGAAAGATATTTTCAGAATTAATGAAATATATTTTCGGAATTAATGAAAGATATTTTCAGAATTAATGGAAGATATTTTCAGAATTAATGAAAGATATTTTCAGAATTAATGAAAGATATTTTCAGAATTAATGAAATATATTTTCAGAATTAAAGAAAAATGTTTCCAGAATTAATGGAAGATATTTTCAGAATTAATGAAATATATTTTCGGAATCAATGAAGGATATTTTCAGAATTAATGAAAGATATTTTCAGAATTAATGAAATATATTTTCAGAATTAAAGAAAAATGTTTCCAGAATTAATGGAAGATATTTTCAGAATTAATGAAAGATATTTTCAGAATTAATGAAATATATTTTCAGAATTAAAGAAAAATGTTTCCAGAATTAATGGAAGATATTTTCAGAATTAATGAAATATATTTTCGGAATCAATGAAGGATATTTTCAGAATTAATGAAAGATATTTTCAGAATTAATCAAATATATTTTCAGAATTAATGAAGGATATTTTCAGAATTAATGAAAGATATTTTCGGAATTAATGAAAGATATTTTCAGAATTAATGAAGGATATTTTCAGAATTAATGAAATATATTTTCGGAATCAATGAAAGATATTTCCAGAATTAATGAAGGATATTTTCAGAATTAATGAAGGATATTTTCAGAATTAATGAAAGATATTTTCAGAATTAAAGAAATATATTTTCGGAATTAATGAAAGATATTTTCAGAATTAATGAAAGATATTTCCAGAATTAATGAAGGATATTTTCAGAATTAATGAAGGATATTTTCAGAATTAATGAAAGATATTTTCAGAATTAATGAAATATATTTTCGGAATTAATGAAAGATATTTTCAGAATTAATGAAATATATTTTCGGAATTAATGAAAGATATTTTCAGAATTAATGAAAGATATTTCCAGAATTAATGAAGGATATTTTCAGAATTAATGAAGGATATTTTCAGAATTAATGAAGGATATTTTCAGAATTAATGAAAGATATTTTCAGAATTAATGAAATATATTTTCGGAATTAATGAAAGATATTTTCAGAATTAATGAAATATATTTTCAGAATTAATGAAAGATATTTTCAGAATTAATGAAATATATTTTCAGAATTAATGAAAGATATTTCCAGAATTAATGAAGGATATTTTCAGAATTAATGAAGGATATTTTCAGAATTAATGAAAGATATTTTCAGAATTAATGAAATATATTTTCGGAATTAATGAAAGATATTTTCAGAATTAATGAAATATATTTTCGGAATTAATGAAAGATATTTTCAGAATTAATGAAAGATATTTTCAGAATTAATGAAGGATATTTTCAGAATTAATGAAGGATATTTTCAGAATTAATGAAAGATATTTTCAGAATTAATGAAATATATTTTCGGAATTAATGAAAGATATTTTCAGAATTAATGAAAGATATTTCCAGAATTAATGAAGGATATTTTCAGAATTAATGAAAGATATTTTCAGAATTAATGAAAGCTATTTTCAGAATTAATGAAAGATATTTTCAGAATTGTTGCAAAGAGTATTTTCAGAACCATTGAAAAAATTATATGTTTTGCAGGATTGATGGTTCTCCAGCCGGACCATCTTAGCAGCAATATGATGAAAAAGGCAAAGTTATATTCTCCAGCGTCTTAGTTCGAATTAACATACTTTAAAAAATCATAGTATCAGGTCTAGTTATCATGGAGGCACGCTATGTATTCGAGTCCGTTAATACAGCCATGGTTCCCGAGACATGCCCGAAAATACTCGTGCATTAAGATAGTTCTATTTTAAGCTTGATTCTGAAGTTAGTCACACTTTTTCCCACTACATTTTACTTGAAAACTCAATTTTTTCCCAGCTCTCGGCGGCCCGTAGCCACTTGCCATGGTTCCTGACCCATCTGATTTTTACCCGTGGCCTCCTTAGAATATCCTAGTAACGCAAGTGTGTGTGAGTGCTCGGGCTATATGTTTCAAGGTTGAGAAATCCTATATATAGTTGACCAAAATTCACAGTATAAGTATTCATTATATCATGAGAGTTACGTCCTTCACTGTCATCTCAATTACCATACTATGAATACGGGAACCCCTTCAGAAGTCATTACGTAACGTGTATCTTTCTTTTGGGGGGGTTGTCCCCAATAATAATGTCAGTGGGACACCCCGGCCTTCAAAAAGGGCTAATGAAATTCCAACCATGTTGATGGAAAACACGAAGTCTGTGTACGTTGGGCGTAACCTTCATTTCACGGGAAAACAATAGACACAAACAAACCTCTGGACATTCATTTGTTTGAATAATTTGGCTCCCCGATGAGTTCGGGTTGGTGGTATCTCCTCGTATAATCTCCATATACACCCTCTGTCTTGTTTTTTTTTTTACTTCACTGCTGACCCGTGGTCATGCGAGGGCGTCCGTGATGAGAGTTTTCGGTGATGATGATAATAATGTAGGCATTGTATGTAATAATATGGTGCTTCCATGTGATGCCTTCTTTCTTGGAGTCGAAATTTTGGCCGGAAATTCAGGTTTTTACTTTATATAAGTAGGTTATTAAAAACCAAAAACACAACAAAGAGATAACCCGGGAGAGAAATTACAACACGATATTTATTGAGATATTATCATAAATATCGTGATTTTGTGGACTTCTTTGGCGTCTCTGAATGACCGCGGAAGAGGTGTGGGTAGTCACACCAACCACCCGAGAGGTATATTTAAGTGGATCACTCGATCCCTGTTTCTTTGAAATGTATTGCGCAATTCTGGCTACGAGATTGGAATGAATGTTTTGTCTGATTTCGATTACATTTGAATATGAATTATCCCCCAAATGACCATAATCTTGTACGATTCCGTCTTCAAAGACTGGAAGGATATTTGAAAAATCGATTAATTTGCTGTTTTTCAAACTATGGTCTACGAATAACGATTGGACAAATGATCCACAGCAATGCTTCTTGACCCTCTTTTGTCCCGTCCGTGACTCCTCCCCTTTGGATAGTATTTTATTTTCATGCCCCCTCCAGTCATTCGGAGGGCCCCATTTTTCACCCAGGAGTGAGGTCTGAATCTCTAATACCTGCTGGGCTAAAGAATTTACGAAAAATTCCCCGCGGCAACAGTCCGTCGTACATTCTCAAATTACAACGCAGGTTTTTTCGGCACTTGCATGCACCAGATCAACAGGGCATCTGGATGTCGTTAACATATATCCATATGTTATAACTACATCGGACATTTTAAATTTTGTCGTTATAACCAAGATATCGTTACAACCGAGGTTGACGATTTCAAGACAGAAAATAAAATCAGATGGAATCAATTATTGTGCATGAAGTTGTTTCATTATGACTGGAGTCACCATATTTTATGGAGATTCGTGAGGCAAATCGAGATCACACACATATATATATATATATATATATATATAGGGCGTCGCCAATTCTAGCCAAAAATATTGGAAATTCCTAGGTTAAATCACCTTACATTGCTTTTAAAGAACACTTGGTGAGAAGTACAGCGCTACAGAATGTCTGCAGTGATATAAAACGAAGTTCACGGGGGGGGGGGGGGAAGAGCATTTCAAATATGTGACACCAATATATATACAGTGAAACCTCGCAACAGCATTACTCGCTATAATGATATATCCCTCTGTAACGGTATGTTTTTACAAGTCTTGTTTGAGTCTTGTAATGTTGAACTGCTACCTCTCGTTATAAAGATAATACATCTACAACGACGTTCTTTCTCCGTCTTGCAGAATATCAAGGTTTCGATATACGTTTCATTATTATATTTCTCCAGCAAATTTATAATGTAAAATAGGAAGAAAGTAAATGAAGTTAAACCGTTTCTCTCTCAGTGTTACCCGAAAAAATAATATTGAAGAGTGATTTCACTAAGAAATTTTAAAGGGTAATTTTGTAAGAACACACAGGGATTTTTTTAAATGAAGAACAGAGAAAAATAACTATTAAAAATTACCTAACATTTGAAGAAGTATTTTCCCTCCTCACTCAACAAAATTCGGAGGAGTAAAATTCAATTTTGATGCATGTTGGCGAACACTGGTCTCTGGGCTTGACACCCCTGTCAGCTTCCCTCCTATGTTCAGCCAAGCGAGCTGAGACATTGGAGAAGTGCAAAATCAAATTGTCGACTAAATCTATGACCGCCAATTCCGCAAACACCCTTCTATCAGTTACAATCGGTCAAATTTACTGAAAACGTATCCATTCCACCAGCTTTTGGAAAAAACCTAAAATGAACTAGTGTCTTTATAATTAAAGTTCCACTTTGAAAATGGCCATAAAAGGTAAACTACTGGACAAAATGTTATAAAACTTGGTAATAGTTTACAGGAGGTCATGAGATTCAATTTTCCGCAAAAAGAAAGGTCAAAAACTCATCACCAGCGGGGAATGGCGCTGAACGCAATATTGTTAAACGAAATAAGACATGAAGGCACCGGTTTAAAATGTTTTTAATCCTTTCTAAAACGAAGCTGTCTGTGGGGTTATGCAAAATCGCGATGGCTACATGGCTTACGTCAGGCGGATGCGATGCACCGACATGTCCGTAACATTCCTCCTCATATGCTAAGAGCTACTGTTGAGAAAGTAGTAATGCGATTTAACTTGCTTTCGGGAAATGGTGGACGTCACATTGAACATGCTTCACAACACGTTTTAGTATCTTTCTTTACTCCTTGTTTAGTGAGTTTTTCCCCATCTTAATATTTGTGAGAAAGGGGAAAATGTGAGCTTGCGGATGCGGCGGCCAAAGAAGCGACCAATACCGGAGTCTTTTACGACGAACTCTTATATCCAGCTTCTCACGCAAAATCACTCCTCTGGAGGGACATGATAGCAAATTGGCAATTGCATTGGGATATGCCGGAGGCGTCAGGAAGATCAACTCATGAAGTTATGAAGAAAGTAGATACTAGGAGCAGGGGCTGGTCACGAGAGCTCATCTTATTTGTCACCGGTCATGGGCCTTTCCCGGCAACCTTACATCGCTTTAAAGTGATTGCCAGCGATAAATGCTCTTGTCTTGAGCCTGGCACGCCCCTGCACTACGCCACATGCTGTCCAGAAACGACACCCTATCACTTCCGTTCGCCGACTGCCCATCTACACAGACCATGGATGCTTGGCATACTACGTCGAGAGGAATCAAAGGAAAAGATAAGAAAAATGGTGAAATTCCTTGAGGAACATCCCGAGAAGATAAGGGATCCGTTTCCTCCAGCTCCTGCAACTCCGGTACCAGCGCCGTTAAGGAGATCGCCGCGTCTTCACCCTGACAGTGCGCTGGTGGCACTGTTTGCGAGCGAGGAGCAGGATGAATCCCAAACCTAATTAATGACGTCTCGGAGAAATTAGACTGACTGTATTGAACTGCCGGAGTGCAATGAGGTGCTCTGCCCTTCTTGTCATTTGATACAATCCTTGATCAATCAAATTTCTGATTGCGCCTTTTGCGATACGATTTTTATACAACTTTCCATGATTATTTATTATCCGTGCCCGTTGCAATTTGACTTTAACTTGATTAATTTGATTCTTCGATTTACATAATTTTTGATTTCTTTGCAATATATGTAATCTTTGACGTATCAATAAATTTTGGTTTTACCGGAGATGCCCTGTTTTCCCCCCCCTCCGGGGGGGGGGCGAAGTGCTTACGTTGCTTCTTGCGACAGAGCCTGGGTGTCTCGCGGTTTCTCCAGTTTCTCCTTAAGGAAGTCATAAGGGGGTTCAAAGGTTATACAGAAAAATCATGCCGAGTCGAAGCCACTGGAGCAATATTTGTGAAATTTGGCCAATAGTTTTATTACATGACGCAAAGACTCATTAATAAGGAGTTTTCCACAATTGGACCCTAAAGGGGGGTAATGAAGGGGTTCGAAGTTATATATAGAGAAATCATGAAGAGCGGCAACCACTCTGGAGCAATGTTTATAAACTGTGGTCAGTAGCTTTATTTCATGACGTAAAGACTCAACAAGAGGAGGAGTTTTCGAAATTCAACCCGTAAAATGGTCATGAGAGGGCTCAAAGGTTATATGGGACAATACTTGCGGAGCCGAAATCACTGAAGCTTTAAATATGAAATTTGGTTAGAAGGTTTATTTTGTAATGTTAAAACTCACTAACGATGGATTTTTAAAAATTCATACTGTAAGGGTGACATAGGGACGGGCTCAAAAGTTACATGGTGCAATCATCGCTGGGCCCAAACCACTGGAAGCTATAAATATGAAAAATTCCATCAGTATAATATTTTTTAATATAGAGACTCGCCAAGATGGGATTTCTGGAAATGCAACAGCCAAGGGGGCCATGAAGGATTCAAATGTTATAGGAAGAAATCATCGCCAAGCAATTTTCAGGTTACCAAATCCACGCGAGCGAAGCCGCGGGTAACAGCTAGCTTGAAATATTGTAGCTGGGAGGGTGTTTGCTGAATAGGTGGTTACAGATTTCGGTGACGCAATTCGATTTTGCGATTCGCCAATCTCTCACGAGAATCTCTCAAATTCAGATATATATATCATGACAAAAATGGAATATATGTAGACCCACAGTGTCATAACTACCCATTCCCGTGTACGAATTAGCATTTAAGCCGCCTTCTGGCCCATTCTTGAGCCCAGAATGGGCAATTCTATGTCCCTCCCGCCGTTCCAAGCGGGCCAGGTGCGCGTGCACCTGCCTCGTTACCGCACTGTGTGGACCTTATACAATTTTTCCCTGCTATTTCCGAATACGTGATTAGTTTGTGTGTAGGTCTTTGAGAAACTTCACAAATTCGGGTTTTTTTTAGACTTGATGAATTTTTTTTTTCTATTCCCCCATAACGTGGGAACGGTAGGACACAGTTGTTTTTATGCTTTATGCGACACACGGGCTTGTCTATCGCCTACTTTCGTTTGGCAGATTAGGTGAGAAATTCACCCCGCACTGGTTTTTTTTATTTTTCAGGAAGGGTCAAATGAAGGCAAAGGAAAAATTCGGCTTCTCGTTTGTTCCTTCCCTGAAGCACCAGAAACACCTTTGGATGGAATTTCTTAATAAAAATCAACCTCTTTATACATCACATTAAGCATCATAAGTGCTGTTTTGGGGAGATTAAGTTATCTGACATCATTAAGAGCGATCAAATAATGCTGGACCATAAAGTAGAAAATCTACTTTAAAAGTGGAACGTATGGTTGCAAACATTTTCGGTACAACAATGGTGTGCGGTTTTTTTCTGAAAAAAAAAAGAATAAAAATCAGGTTTATTCTCGAGTTCCCCTAGACTGGGAACCTGTTAACTCTCCCCATGGTCACCTTTAGGGGCGGAATATGAAGCTTCGTACCCGGGCGGCTGGTAAGCTCGAGCCGCCCCTGGTCATATCATATATTGGCCGACCTTCTCCATTGAACTTTTTTGTGGCCCAATATATGATTGTTCTTTTCTACGACAGTTATTCGATTTTGAATTTTCTTTGTGATTTTACCACAGAGTGTCATTTGCTTCACCCTATGATGTGACTAAACTCCAAGAAAAGAAAAAGGATTAAAAAATTTCCTTTTATATAAGAATTTTTGATTTCGTTCTTAACTTTTGAGCATTAGTGTGTTCTTACCACATTGCTAAAATTTCATAGGTAGGAAATAGCATTAGGATTTATTATATTACTTTTTACAAAACTGTACAAAGGACAACATCATCATAATTATTAATTACATATTGGCAGCTTGATAATATTTCATGTTGTTGGATGAGAGTCGATGGTTAGCGACTTGATGAGAGGACAAGACACAATCTTGTCGGCTGGTCACTAGCTGTCTTCAGGCGTCTCTGTTGAACCACATCATCGAGGTCTTTCTTTTTTTGGCAGATAAAATGGCGGTCGTAATGTGGGCATTCTGTCCACAATCTCGACAACAGGAGTGCACAACTTCCAGCGCGTGGGCCAAATGCGGCCCGCTAAATGTGTTCCGATGGAAAGTATCAAAACATACACCACATGATAGATGATTGGGCTGACTATATTTTCTGTATTAAAATACGGGAAATCATCAATTATCGCAAAAGAAAAAAAAATTCAAGTAAAGTTGCTTATTGGAGCCAAAAAAAATTGTCAAAGGCAAACAAATTTCCCAATCATAGCCAAAAGTACTTTCAAAGGCAAGCAGTGTTGCTAATTACAGTCACAAAAATTTTTAAGGCAAGAAAAATTGTCAATCACAGACAAAATATTGTTACACGCCAATTGCAGCCAAAAAAAATTAAGCAAGCCTAGCTAGAAGAGTTCCCAATTACAGCAAAAGAAAAAAAATATATATAGTCACAGGCAAGCAAAATTGCCAATTGCATTTGATTTTTAAGCATAAAAATAATCTCAATTCTTGATTTCAAATTTCAACTAAGATTTGTTGGAAGTGAGGTAAAAAACGGGACATTTTACGAAAAAAAAATGGGACGGCCAAACGTACAGAAACATCCGCAAAATACGGGCCATTTGGTCACCCGAAAGCTACACATTTCCGGCGGCAGAAATACCGCATATCTGGCCCGCGGACTGAAAAGGTTGTGCACCTCCCTGCATCTACAACATTATTCAGATCGGGTTGGATTGAAAGTTATTACGCAGACGATTTCAGTGGTGTTTGACGAAATGATGATGGTTGTAAGGTGCGTGTTGATGATGATGCGGAAACGTCACCGTCGGATGCGCCACGAGCTGTTTACCCTGCTGAAGATGATATCCATTCTTGTGATGTGTGTTCTGGTCCTTGTGATGTCCGTGTTTCGCGTATCCACCATGATGGTCGGTGGCCTTCCTCAAGTACTGGTTGTGAGTGTGACTTCCCTTTTTGGCCTTCTCGTGGTGGTCGTGCTTGGAATGCTCGGACTTGAAAGCGTCGTGGGAGTCCTTGGATTTCTCGACGTCGTGGTGTGCCCGTATCCTGTCGTAGGCGTAAGCCTTTTCGTAGTGGTAACCCCTGTCTCTCTCGTAAAAACCCTTGTTTCGATATTTCGAATGCTCCCCGTGCTCGCCGCCGTGCGAAGAGTGAGATTTCTGGTCTTTTAGCTCGTAGTCCTCGTGCTCGTGGTGCTTGGAGAGTTTTTGCTCCCCGCTGTCGCCGTGGTGAGAATGTCCGTAGTCGGCGTAACCGGCGTCTTTGGCACTGTGGGAGTTATCACCGTAGGACGAGATTTCTTTTTTGTCGTCGAGGATGGGACCTTTAGATATGATGACTTTGGGCCTATGAACGGGGTACAGGTGCTCCACGGGTGGGTCGTTTTTATATTTCGGGGCAGCAGGATGAACGTCTTCGTAAGAGCCGTGACCGTCGACAGGAATATCATAGTGATGTTCTTCCGGTTGTTGTTGGTGATATTGCTCGCCATGCGGAGCCGGTGTATATCCTTTATTAGGAACAGGCAAATATCCTTTGGCAGGCGGTGAATATCCCCCATGAGGAGCCGGAGAATATCCTCCATGAGGAGCCGGGGAGTATCCACCGTGAGGAGCCGCGGTGTATCCTCCGTGATTAGCTGTCAAATACACTTTCTGAACGGGTGGTGAGTATCCCGGATGAGGAGTTTTCGTAACCAGTACGTAATCCTTGGGCTGCGAGTGTTTGTGGACAACTGGGCTCAGCGGTTGATGGTTGTCGTATGCCGAGGCCTGATATTTTTCGTATTTTGGCTCATCCAGATACTGCTGGTCTTTCACCGGATAGTACACAATGGCATGTTTGCTGCCGTGCTCTTCGGCGGAGTCCATCTTGGGATAGTAACTGTATATCTTGGAACTCACTGGTTTCAGCGTCTGGTATTCCGCGCTGTGGTAATTTGGCGATGTAGACAGCGTGTAGTAAGAACCAGAAGGCTTTTCAGCGGCGTAAGACTTTATGGCAACTGGATGGTAAGACGGGCGCTTGCTTTTGGTCACGTAGGCCCCGTCGGTGTGATACAGCGGTTCGCCGTTGCCCTGTCCGTATTTATAGTCCTCGTGGAGCCGGATGATGTCGTGGATACGCTGCTGCGATGCTTCTGGCTTGAGATCTTCGTTTCCAAGATCGGCCGGAGCAACTGCCAGAGCGGCTGGAACAAGTAGTAAGAGGATCACCTGAAGAAAAAAATGTCAAAACATTACCATCCATAATATACAAAGTGATAGTCGTATTTTAGTCACATTAATGTAAAAATTCGCCATGAAAATCGATGTATTTTATCACCATCGTAATCGATATCACATGATCTAAAAAAAAAATATTCCTGCTATTTCCCATTCAAGCATAGATTTTCATTACTTTTGAGCTAGAGTACTGTTTATATAATCTCCCTCAGAACACCCGTTTGACAACACTGGCACATACGCTGGAACAACTGTTATACAAATACAAATACAAATACAACGCCACAACAGGCAAAATGCCCAACGAGGTGGCTGATAAAAAGATGCCCATAAAAATATGGTTGTCATATGGTTGCCATCTATAAAACATTAAAAAAAATACTATAAACATTACCCTGCGAGCTTAAAATATCCCGTTGAGCTGAATGAAAATTTTTATTTCGGTGGTACCAAGGATCCGCAATTGCACAGAACTGCTCACAGAATTTCAATATCTGTGCGGAACGGCAAAGTAACATGCTACCTCATACAATTTAGGGAAATCTTTTTGTGTACACGGAAGCATTCTCAGTCATACTCAGACTCAAACATTTATATAGTCGACGCTTATAACAACGAACCCACGTTAGCATGAAAATTCCATTACAATGATCGGTGAGACGTCTAAAATGTTTTCGCATAACGACTATCCTACGTTTTCCTTTTGATATAACGACCACCCAATATCTTATAATTCTGCGATTAAAATTAGCGACCGGTTTTTTTGGTTAATGCGCCGCATGGAAAAAAAAATCAATATTACATGATATTAAATAATATTATATAAGCAATAATATCAACTCTTTCGAGTTTTCTTCGAAATGTTAACATTGTTATTTCTGTAGTTATTTGTGTAGCGTAAAATAATATTAGTAAGCTTTACAAATTTTTTCAGATTAAATCATATTCCTGTTTGTGTTATTTTATAGATAGATACAGTAAGCCAGGGTGTCCGGCCGAATTACTGGAAACGAGCTTAGTGAAGAAGATTAACTTATAGTTTGTGTTGATATAGATGGCGTCAGGAAAGAAAGCGATTTTATAAGAAATTTAAGTGTAATGGACGTTTTATCAGAAAATCCCGATGTTCAAACAGGATTGAAAACTCGGACAAGTGCGTTTCTCTCGGCTGAATGTCGTTTCGTACCAAGATTTCCAAGCTCGCCGTTAACCCCTAATTTGCTAAAGATACAAGAACCAGAAGTTTAACGGTTTAGCCTGGCCCTTAAAGCAGGCCATCAGTTACCGTAAGGGCTGGGGGCCCGTGTAAAGAGAAAGACAAGAGTAGCATGTGTGTAAAAGTGAGTGCTTGTATGAGTTGAATAAAGGTTGTCAAAATCGGGATTTCAAGTTTATATGGTTCTTAGAACTTTTTAAATTTAATTTTACGTCTGCTAAAATGATACCACGTTCTTGCATCACATTACTAGCTTCTGCTGTGAAGAAAGTCTGTCGGGCAACGCCTCGCATTGGTTGAGACAACGCTAATTTTTTACTGGTTGTAACCTTACAAATATTTACTTGCGAGTTTAACTCAATTTATTTTACTGTACACAAAAATCAATCGTTAAAATTCCGAAGCAATTTTGATGATTTTGAAAATATTGTTGTTTTTAAAATTTTTATCAATATTATATCGTATTGCTTTGTTGTCATGCGTTGGGTAAACCAAAAACCAGTCACAATTTCCAATCGAAGAGTTATAACATTTTTATTTGATAGATGGCTGTAAAAATTCCAGTTCGAAGAATGTTTTTCTTATACAGTCGGATCTTGTTATAATGAATACCGTTATAGCGAAAATCTCGTTGTAACGAAAACTTTTCCGATCCTTCAAATCAATTTACATAGCAACAATGTATTGTGCAATGCCGGTATAACGAAATGAAAAAATCCGTTATAAAGAACTCGAAAAAACAAGTGTCCGAAAAACAAAAGAGTCAATCTCCATCTACTTTTTGAACGTTTTTAAAAATACCGAATGAAATCGGTATTGCAAATTTAAACAGTGGTTATTGGATCTCCTAGGGAAAAGATCTAACTTTCGAATTTACAAGATGTAGATGCAGCTGTCATTACCTGGTTTCAGGACATTCGTTCCCGAAATGTGCCAGTTACCGGTTCACTCATAGGAGAAAAGGTTTTGGGATTCGTACGTGCTTTTGGATGCGTGAACTTTCAAGCAAGCGTCGGCTGGCTGAATCGTTTCGAAGAACGGGTATGGTGTGGGAGCAAAACAGATTTTCGGGGAAACAAATTCAGTTGATGTGGAAAATGTGAATGAATGGAAAGCTGGTGAGAGAGAGAGAGAGAGAGAGAAAAATAGCGAAAGTGATAAAATCATATGATCCTTTTCCAACTGTTACCTAACAAAATTTTGACATTTAAAAAAGACAAATGCTTTTGGTGGCAAAAACTCCGAGTGACCCTTAACTGCTTTGCTGCAACATGAACGGAACCGAAAAAAAGAAAAGTTATAGTGATTGGGAATATATGTGAAACCACGGTGCCTGAAGAACGTGGAATCACTGCCTTGCAATTACAAACCAAGTCGAAGGGCTTGGATGACTACAAGAATTTTTTGAGGGGCTAGTAAAGTTTTATGAGAAAATGAAGCGGAAAACGGAAAGAGATCCTGCTTATCGCCAATTGCACGGCCCACATTGAACTTTCAAAATTAGAATGGATTCACATCGAATACATGTCTCCTAACAGCACGTCTGTTTTGCAACCGTTTGGCCGATGCATAATTAAAGTGGTGGAAGGAAAATACCGTTCGCAACTGCTGAGATGTATTCACCAGCTTGATAATATATATACTGCTTCAGTTACATATTTCTACTCATATAGTTATCAAGCCTCCTAAATACTACATTACCACACACCAACTCCGGCCATTTATCGCCATAGGGCAATTTCCAGCCGGTGGAGTTGGGTGGGAAATGAAGGTGTTATCAATCGGTGATTCGAACCGTTGGACCTTGACGGCAACCTTCATAGGGGAAGACGAGAATGTTACAATTGCGCCACTCGGGTGACTGAGCCTCCTATATAGCGGATTTAAAGTGTAAAAACAACAACAAAAAGCAATGAGATTTGTTCCGGACTCCCGTTTTAGAGCCCTGCCAGCCCATTCCCAGTAGACTTAAGTGGCCCGCGGTACGCTTTCAGATCACCTGAGTAGCTCGAGGCATATTTCAAGATAATTCAAGTTCCCGCGACACGTTTTCGAACCAATGAAATGACCCACACTCTCCAAAATATTGAGCATCCCTGGTATAAGTTAAATGCCTCATAGTTACCTCATGTCCCGTATTCTAGTGGACAGAACCATTAGATTTGTTATGCTGTACTATTCTTCTACGTATAAACGATCCTTATATGGAAATCATAATTTGCGTGTTTCTATCTCCCAGGAAAATTTGATCATCAAAACATGATAAATTTCTTAGTGGAATGAGCCAAAAAATTTTCAGCAGGTCCCACCAAAACGGGAGGGGGGGGGGACTGCTGGGGGTCTTTGGTAGCCGTGAAGCCCGGGAGAAGTTAACGTTTCATTTATTTTCCTAAAAAAATACAATTTTTAATATTTCTCATTATGAATTTGAAAATTTAATGCCATTTAACGTCTGGGTCGTTGAAGGGTAAAGACAGCGATAAAAGAGGGTGTGACCATATTACATCGGGCAAAATAGGGTGAATGGGAATCCTAAACATGGAAAAATACGGGACATGGATAAATGGTCATAAAAAATTATGATTATTGCTCAAATTTCTAAAAAAATTTCAACAGACTAAATTAAAGTGTATTTCACGAAAAAAAGTATTCAAACATGACAAATACTGTATAAAATTATGGTCATGTGTAATAATTATCATAATATTTAATGTAAATGAAATTTCCATTAATTCTGATCAAATACGAATGTTTATTAATTCCTAAATTATTTTTTTACCAAATATGAATTTCATTAATTTTGATCAGAAATGAATTTTCATTAATTCTGAAATAATTTTTTCATCTAATATAAATTTTCATTAATAATTATGAAATTATTTTTCGTCAAATATGAATTTTCATTGATTGATAAAATATGATTTTTTATTGATTTTGATGAAAAATACGAATTTTTATCAATTCTGAAATCATTTTTCATCTAATATAAATTTTCATTAAAAATTCTGAAACGGTTTTTCGCCAAATATGAATTTTCATTGACTTTGAATTTTTTTCAGATTATTTCTCAGTAATTCCGAAATTATTTCTCTCATTAACTCTAAAATGTTTTACGAAAAATTAAATTCAAAATTTTCTTTCACCAATTCAGAAATACCTTTTTAATATAAGTAATTTCTTATGCATAAATTTCGTAACCACGTAAGTCTTTTCGTCGGCCGGACAAAGCAGAAACTTCGAGGGCCACACGTGACCAACGAGCACACATGTTGAAGACCCCTGACAGAGGGGCGATGAAATGGTTAAAGTCAAATGAGCTAAATTCCAAAAAAGAGGCGACATCGCCCCTTCGGGGATGGTGGGGGCTGATGGGTGGCATTAAGGGAGCTAGAAAGTACAGATAGAATTCGAGATCCTACGGGTAGCTACCAAGGAGGCAACGGGAAAAAAACAATTAGAAATTACACAGTCCATACAACACTTTAAGCGGCACAGCAGAAATCACCAGCATCACGTGTAGCCCTCGAAGTTTTCTGGTGGGGCCCGCCGACGAAAAAGGTTACATGGTTACGGAATTTATTATACTAAGAAAAAGTGCATTTCTCTAAATTTGTGAAAGAAAATTTTGAAATTTATTTAGTAAAACATTTTAGAAATAATGAGGGAGATAATTTCGGAATTATCGAGAAATAATTTTACAATTATTGAAATAGTACGTAGTTTTGGAATTACTAATAATTTTAGAATCGGTGGGAAAAAACGTATTTCGCTATTCATGAAATTTCATAATTAATGAAAAATGTATTTAGAATTAATGAGATAAATATTTTCAGAATTAATTAAAGAAATATTTGAATTAATTAAAGAAATATTTGAATTAATTAAAGAAATATTTGAATTAATTAAAGAAATATTTGAATTAATGAATGAAATATTTTCAGAATTAGTGAAGAAGTATTTTCAGAATTAATGAATGAAATATTTTCAGAATTAATGAACGAAATATTTTCGGAATTAATGAAAAATTTTCAGAATTAATGAAAAATTTTCAGAATTAATGAAAAATTTTCAGAATTAATGAAAAATTTTCAGAATTAATGAAAAATTTTCAGAATTAATGAAATATATTCAGAATTAATTAATGAAATATTTTCAGAATTAGTGAAGAAGTATTTTCAGAATTAGTGAAGAAGTATTTTCAGAATTAATGAACGAAATATTTTCGGAATTAATGAAAAATTTTCAGAATTAATTAAATATTTTCAGAATTAATTAATGAAATATTTTCAGAATTAATTAATGAAATATTTTCAGAATTAATTAATGAAATATTTTCAGAATTAATTAATGAAATATTTTCAGAATTAATGAAGATTCATATTTGATGAAAAATAATTTCAGAATTAATGAAAATTCACAATCATAAGGGGAATTAATTCCATTCAAAATATCATATCTTTTTAAATGAAGTAGGCTTTCTTCACATTTTCAGCAGGTGTAAACTAAGGGCTCCCTCCACCAAACAAAAAAGTGTTACACTGAGAAACCAACTTTACAAAATTTCTAAATGCTGAAATAAGAGGCTTTTATAAGGAGGCGCGATATCTCGTCGATGCCGCTCAAAGGGATAAAAAGGGATTGATCAATCACTTACCCCCATCATCTCGAGCTGCACATGGAAGAAAACCGAATCGGATAAAAAATATGTGATCGATCGATCACACAACGACGACGATGTGAAGTTGAAAGATCTTTCTCACTCAGCTGTTGGCGTCGGTCTAAATCGCGGGAAGTGTACGGAGGGCCATTTCATTTATAAAGGACGGGAGCCATTTTCCGTACGACACCGAAAAACTGACCAACCCACTTTTTCTACTTCGTTTTCTTTGCTCCCAACACCTTATCTCTTCTTCTTGTTGTTCTTTTTCTCCAAAAAAGAAACTGACCACGTGCGTAGCGTACGAAGGTTTCGTGCGTATTCAAGATTTCAGACAACGCCATTGTCTTCTTTCCTATAAGAAAGCTGTAGAGTTTCGAGGGAACGGAAATTATTTAAATACATATTAGTCATCATTTTTAAAGATGGGGGAGGAATGAAAATAATGATCTATTGATGAGAGATGAAATTTCGGAGAATGGATAATGTTAGACCTTCAGAGAAATAACGTTGAAATGCGTTTGCCTGTATATAGGAAAGGATTAAACGCGTTGCGTTTTAGTTTGTCGGTGAGCGGGAATTTCTCAATCGATGACTTCACACAGATGATGATGGTGATTATGAGACAAGTAATGATGATTTACGTACAACTCGTGAGGGGTCATTCAAGAATAACGTCAGCATCGATGGAGGGGAGGGGGTTTCCGAGTTGCTGACTTTTGATGACAAGGGGGAGGGAGGGGGGTTTGGATGATGCTTACGTCATCGACCACCCTTTATGAAGATATGAAATATTCTTAATGGCATCTTATTCGGTGCGCCAAAAACGGAAAAAACCTTTCGATAGTTATTCGGCACCCGAACTAACATTCTAACTATTGGTAAGTCATCCCCTACAGAGCCACTTTAATGATTTCTAAATGTTTCACGGATCCTTCAAATGCTCTGGAAATGTTTCCGGGCCGCTTAAGTCCTCTGGAAATGTGTCCGCGCCGCTTAAGTGCTCTGGAACTGTGTCACGCATCACTCAAGTGCACCGTAATTATGCCACGGATCACTTAAATAATCTGTGAATGTTCCGCGGGTAACTTGAGTGATGTAGATCCGCACTGGGGGCCGCTTAAGTGCTCTAAATCTGTGCCACATGTCACTCGAGGGATCTCCAAATGTGCCACGGATCGTTTACATGTTCTGTAACTGTGTCGCGGGTTATTTAGGTGATCTTTGAATGTGAAAGTGATCTTTTTTTTTGAGGCCTACCTCAGTTATCTGAAAATGTGCTATGGGCCACTTAAATGCTCTGGAATTGTGCCACGGTAAGCGATTTGTAAATGTTTTGCTTAGTTCATTTTTACAAAATTTGGTTTTAGGGGGGGGGGGGGGCAAGTCACATCAGATAACCTTCAGGGCCACATTTGGTCTGTGGGTCAAGGGTTTACCATATATGACTTAAAGGGTGGGTCGCAATGAATTTCTTAAAAAAAGAAATTTTGAGTTCTTAGCTTTCAGATAGCATTGAAATTAACAAAAATCGATTATAATAACACATATAAAGGTATTTTCATTCGAAATTTTAATTTAAAAAATAATTTTTTTCGTCTGGGGGGGGGGAGGCGCACGAGCCCTCTATGGCCCCTTCCAGCGTACGGAATATGCGTTAGGAGGTAGGGGGCAGTGATGACGAAATTTTGCTGACAAGGGGGGGGGGGTCAAAAATGGATAAAAATTTGCATACGTAATACTTGAACGGCCCCTGACCAGCGTGCCAAATGTGGCCCTAGGATTCATCTGATGCGGCTAGCGACCTCAAACCCAATTTTGTAAAAATGAATCAAGCGACAGATTTACAGATGATTTTAGTGACCAGTGACGTATTCACAAATCACTTGAATGACCCTTGCCATAGCTCCAGAGCACTTACGCTGCCCGCGGCACATTTACAGATTTTTTTTTTTAAAGTGACCCGTGATGCAGTTTCACATCACTTAAGTTACCCGCGACACAGTTGCGGAGCATTTAAGCGGTCAATGGTGCAGTTCCACATCGCTCAAGTTACCCGGCACATTTCAAGCAACTGGCGACGATCACTTAATTGACCTACAGCACATTTACCGATCACTTAAGTAACCTGTGGCACAGTTTCGGAGCATTTAAGAGGCTCTCGGTGCAGTTCTACGTCACTTACGTTCCTCCACTGCGCAGTCTCAGATCATTTAAGTGGCCTGCGGCACATATCCAGGCCATTCAAGTGATCTGGGTCACTTTTCCAGATAGTTGAAGTGCTCCGCGGCCCGTTTTCAAACACGGAGATAAATGATGCAAGAATGATTGAAGTGGCCCGCACTTTCCTAGAAGTTGAGCAGCCTTGGTTTATGAGAATAAAAATAATGGAGCATAATTATACAAATACAACGCCACAACAGGCAAATTACCCAACGTGGTGGCTGACTTAAGAACATCATGGATCCCCGAGCCATTTTTTGGAGGCCCTACCTACTACTGCTACACCATACATGCACCCGCCCCGCCTCGCGGAACCCCCAACGAATCGGTACATGCGGGAATGTGCGTGTACGTGTAGTGAAACCTGACGTGAAGTTTTTTTTGTTTCTCTGTAATGCTTGTTATGTGTAGTGCTGCCATCTGCCACCAGATTTTCTAACTATGAGTGAAGTGTTATGATTGTATGATTTATCGTTGTAGGACTGTTGCTCTCTGTGGCGAGACTTTTTAACGGGGAGATCGGCTCGCATTTGCGCCTTGAAGTTGGGAACCACAGAAAACCAACTTCAGCCGACCACCACGTTGGGGTTCGAACCCGGATCCTCGCATCGCGAGTCCGTCACTATAACCACTCGACCACCACAGCGGCCTTATCTTGGTACTATTTCTTTTCCTTGGGATAAGTTCACATTAAGTAACAAATGGGATCTCTGTATGAACATGTCTTCAGGAATTTAGTGATGGATGGAGCTTCGTAATATATTTTTTCGCATCGAGTTGGGTGGACATAGGCGTCTCGGGGAAAGCCTCTCACACTCAACATCAGATCCTTGCTAACTTGTCATGCATAAATTATGTTATTTCAAATATTTTATATAATCCTTAAATGTTCCCGTGACACCCTCGACTAATCTTGCGCCCTACAGCCGCGTCACTCCGTTTGGGAGTCACTAATATACAGCGGGATTTAAAAATTTCTCTTCATAGATAGCAGGAAGACCTTCAACAATTACATGAACATGAAAAAATTCAGGTGTCCACAGCCACTTTTGCGAACTTAATGGCGCTCCGTGTTGCTATTCATGCAGCGGTTTCAACAACTCGCTGATGTGAAGATGAATTCAGGAAAGAAAAATATTGTAAGCCTTCGGAATAAAAATTATGAGACAACTTTTATTCAATGTATTTATTTAATTTTATTCAAATCAGAAAAAAACCATCGAATAAAAGTGATGAGATAACCAGATCGTCCTAATCAGAGCTGTCCCAAGAGCATCATAGACCCCCTAGGCCAAGTAATTTTTCTGAGGCCCTACTTGGTGAATGCCGCCTGGCAGTCCAGTAGTTAGGGAGCTAGTTTCTGACTGTGTTAGTCTGGGTTCGAATTCCGGTTCGGGCGTGGATGTTTACTAACACGCTAACAAATTCCCTGGACATATCGTAAAGATCTCTTGGGAATACGTGGTGATCATGTCATCATTATATTAAAAAAAAAAAAATCTCGAAACTTTCAACCGGTTCTCATTTCTGTGAAGGCCTCCGCTCTTCAGGACCCCGGGCTCGTGACAGGGTGGGTCCATGCGTTAAGACGGATCTGGTCCTAATAGCAACATGGAACGAAAAATGATATTCTGGGGTCCCTATTTAGCTCGAAGTACCCTTGCGTACTAGTTACTACAGTGGAACCTCTCCTAACGGACCCTTTTCTGATATCCCCCGGTCTCGTAGAGTAGGGCTTTAATGTATTTCGTTCCACGTCAGCGGACAGTAAAATCAAGCATACAAATTATTTTTCCAAGTTTATCACTTTTTGGTCATATAAACCAAGATTTATTATATTTTCAACTAAGATTGGGGGCGGTAGCCCAGGTCGATAAGATACTCGCCTAAAGTACCAAAGGATGTTTAGAGGTGACGCGAGTTCGATACCCGGTTTGTCCTTGTCAGAAAACTTTCCTGACACAAGGGTACAACAAAAACGGCGACATGACCGCAGAAAAAATTGCTACCGCTGGGAGTCCCTCATAGAGGGGTTAGAGCACCAACCTCTCGATGAGTATAAAAAACAATCCTGCCGTTCGGAATCGGCAATAAATTGTAGGTCCCGGTCTAATTAGCCCTCGTATGCATAAAATGACCGTGGTGCGACAAAAATGATCAAATGATCAACGAAGATTACGTTTAATCCTAAGCTCGTGTTGGTAAATATGATAAATTGCCAATTAATTATTTAATTAACTGAACATAACTACGGTGTAGGATGGGGAATTCCAATGGTAATATGTTTTTGTGGTTGATACGCGTGAAGAAAGCCAACATTAGATACAAGACTGATAATGTTTTGTCATAAATATTTTTATCTTCTTAACACTTATTTTAATTTGATTCATATTGCAAATATGTGTAGCGCACGTATCATGAACGGGTAAAAATAATCAATTGGTTTAATGAAGATAAGAACTATTATAAATGTTTCCATATTTTTATCATGCTTTCCTACTTCATTTGGAAATTATGCATAATAGCCGGTAAAAGTGGATATAATGAAGTGAAATTTAATAAAACATTCTTCATCGACACAATTGATGACTATGCATAATTCACCGGAGTATCCGTTTTGCACGGTATTATATACATTTTAACATTAAAATGCATGGGGAACCAATTGAAGCGCTCATTTCAGAAACCCCAAAACCGACAAAACATTCGAAATTGAGTTAAATTGGATAAACATTTCGTTTGGTGCAGAAATCCACTGAAAAAATATTTTTTATACCCTATATTTTGCTTTCCCTGAAATATTCAGTTTAGTGCAGAAACCCCACATAAGCGACATCACATAGATTTCTGCGCTAAAAACTTGTAACTGTTAGGAGCACTGACGTCATTTGGCGGGCTTTATGGGGGTTAAAAACAGGTCGTTTCGGATTACTCTGTGTTCCGAAAGTTTGTTTTGAGGGCTCTAGTGATTATTTTCCGTTCTCTGTTTTCTAAGTTTGAAAAAAAAGTGTCTAGTGATTCGTAATCAGACGTGGAAACTCAGAAGAGAAAGAGAAAATGTGCCATTGATATAGGCACTTACAAACGCGATATAGTATACTAATCGCGAGTTTAGGGCAAAGAATGTGCCACTCTTACAAAGGTAAGACAATCATTCTGAAAAAAAAACTCGTCCTGACAAAATCAATGGCAAATGTTCCGCCAAGTGTTTCAAACTTGGCATTCAAGAACTATCCTTCATGTTCAGGAATTTTTTCACAAAAAAAAAATACCTGCTTTTACTCAAGTTTGAAGGTTTTCCCTGATAATCTCGAAATTAGAAGTTCTGCACTCATGGTGTTACTGAAACAAAAACGCTTCAATTGCGGCCGAAGAAAAACGTCGTATAAATGTGAAAGTCGTATAAACGAAGTTGCACTGTAAATCGTTTCTCCTCATTAGCGGGCACTTCCCGTTAACGGACAAAATTTTTGGTCCCGTGGATGTCCGTCATCAAGGGCTTCTACTTTATACCTATTCTCGAAAACCATCGTACCAAATCTCATTATCACGAGACTTCCTATACACTTCAGGCCAGTGAGCCCATTCATGGAGACGGCCTCTTCAAACTCTTTCCATTTGCGGACCGATGATATTTAAAAACAAGCGTCCCATAAAAAGGGAAAATGGGAATAATGGGTTATGAGAACAATTTCGCGGACATACATAAACGGGACAAATTATTTGCGGACCGGCGAAAAAAATAATATATATTTTTGGGGAAAATTTCCGAACTCTCCAACTCATTATATTGAAAGAAGAATCGTGAGCTGGGACCTTTGCTGCCACCTATCAAATAAAAACAAAACTATTTGTTACAAGTCTTTTAAGTGAAATCGGTTGTTGGTTTTAATCCTCCGTGCAGCATAAAAATGATTAGGTACATAGATATATGGTATGATACTATTTTTTTTTATGCATAGTAAATTTTCTGCATCATAAATACCGGTTACTATGCTTTCAGGCATGCACTTTTCTACACTTCTCTTTTTCTTTGCTGTCAAACCAGACACGACCCGGGCTATGTACCTTCTGGGATGTAAGCCCTTTACCCGTGTTGGATCGTACACTATTTCTTTGGGGGCCCCTGCTGTCATCTATGAAATGAAAAGTAATTGCTATAATTTTAGAAGTAACATTGATTGGTGGTCTTAAATGCAGGTTGAAAATAAATAATAGCCTATTTAGTGCTGTAATACCATATACAGTCGACGCTCTTTTCAACGTATCGTTATAGCTAGTGTTCCATTACAGCGACCGGTAAGATAAGTCCCAAATGTTATCACAGAACGACTATGTTTTACTCTGGATATAACGACCCTCCCGTTTTCAACGGAAACTGTATAACTACAAAGAAAAACTATAGAATTCATTGGAAGAAAAAAAAAATACAGAACTGGAGAAAAACTGATTAAAGATGCAGTTCCAGAATTAATGAAGGATTTTTTTTGTTTGAAATTAATGAAAATTTCTAGTTAATGTTGTAGATAATTTCAGAATAAATGGTAGAATACGGTCCAATCCAACATCATTGAAATTTTGAATTCATTTGAAAAAACAAAGGTCCAGGAATGAATAAAAATTTCGAAATAAATAAAGATATTATTTTCATTATTAGAGTAAATAAATAACTTCAGAATAAATTGAGAAGTGATTTTAAAATAAATTAACAAATAATAGAGATCCTTATCATAACAGTCAACGCATTTTCTATAGATTCATTTCTTATCGAACCAAAAAAAAAATGTCATAACGACGGGCATGAAAATCAAATCAAAACCTACACGTGACCTCGATCCATTCACAGTCACACAAATATTTACTAATCACCATATTTCACAGAAACACCCCCCTAACAAACAACAACGACGTCATCATTGCTGCTAACGGTACGCTGTCTACCAGGACAATATCTCTCGCGAAGCCATTAATTTCCTTTCTAAACTCACGGCATGACACATAAGAGAGAGAAAGAAAAATTTAAAATACTCACGAATCAAAATTCCCAATATGAAAAATCACAAAAAAACCCCAAAAAAATTGGGTCAAGACAATATTTTTCTCAAACAAACAAAACATTTTATTTCTCTTCCTGTTCTAGGAACTTCCCACGAAGTTAATATATATATACACGCATTTTAAAACCCATAAAAAACAATTTAAAGCGTAACAATCGTCGAAATTAATAAGAAATGGTGGAAATCAACAGAAATAAAAAACATGGCCGCCCATTTACAAAAGACAATAACAACCATGAAAAAAAAAATAAATATGCGCAACAACGCCCATGTATTTATTTCCCCCGCTAAAATACGGTACTATAAGGTATTATAAATAGTAAATCACCAAAAAAAAGATAAGAGAGATAAGGTGTTGTCACGCGTGACTCGGTTAAAGAAAACAAAACAAAAAATGGCCGCCAAATAATATATTGGTTTAACGTAACATCACGCGCCCGATACGTTATAATAAATTAAAGCGTTTACTCAACGTTGTTTTGAAACAATCAAAATGCTTTTCACCTTCAAGTTTGACGTTGTGGTCACTGTGTATATCGAGGGTGCTCAATCACTAGGAGAGCGTGGACCATTTCGGTGGTTTAGAGGGACGTAGCGCGGGCCAATTGGGTTATCTGGAAACGTAATGCGGGACACTTTGTTTATCTGGAAACGTAATGCGGGACACTTTGTTTATCTGGAAACGTAATGCGGGACACTTGAATTATCCAGAAACGTGCCGCGGGGAACTTGAATTATCTGGAAATGTGCCGCGAGCCACTAAGTTATCTGGAAATATGTCTCGAGTCACTAAGGAGAATCTGGAAATGAGCCTTGAATTACTCTGATGATCTGGAAATGAGTCGCAAGTTGCCTATGTGATTTGGAAATGCCGAGTCACTCAGGTGCAAGTGTGCTGGGACAATTTAAGTGATCTGGAAATGTTCTTCGAGTCATTTAAATGATCTGGAAATGTTCTTCGAGTCATTTAAATGATCTGGAAATGTTCTTCGTGTCATTTAAATGATTTGGAAATGTACCGACAGCCACGAAAGTGATCTATGAAAAGCCCGTGGGTCGCTTAAGTGGCCTATAAGTGAGCCGCAAGAAACTGAAGTTATCTGGAAACATGCCACGGGCCACTTAAGTGATCTGGAAACATACCACGGGCCACTTAAGTGATTTGGTAATCTTTGGAGCCGTCCAAGTATTACGTCATCATCGATGGGGGGGGCGAGGGGTTTTCGATTTGCTGAATTTTGATGACAAGGGGGGGTGGGGGGGTTTAGATAATGCTTACGTCATCAACAACCCCTTATGGAAATACGAGTTAGGACTCCGAGGGGCAGAGCTGATGACGAAATTTTGCTGACAGGGGGGAGGGGGTCAGCGTTTTGCTGACAAGGGGGGGGGGAGGGGGCTAAAAAAAAGGCTAAAAATTTGCTTACGTAATACTTGAACGGCCCCTTTCGTGAACCGCTTGAGTGGTTTGGCTATTTGTTGCGGATTACATAAGATGACTCCGAGGGTCACCGCGGGTCATGGGTTGAACATGTATGTCAAGAACCAGTGACGCCTTAACGCATAGATGCATCCTGTCTCGGCCCGGTGTCTCGAATGTACATAAAAATAAGATTTCGTACAAATTTTCGGGACTAAACTGGTAGGCAAACTTTTCTAGCCTAGTAAAAAGGGGGGAGCCTCAGAAAAATCACTTTTCCGAGGGCTCACGATGGTCTTAAGACTTTCCTATTGAACACCAGTGCTAATGAGAGGTATTATAAAAAGTAAGTGACCAAAAAAGATGAGAAATAAGGTGCTGCCGCCCGTGAATAAATAAAAGAAAACCAAAATGGCCGCCGAATAATATATTAGTATATGTAGCATCACACGCCCGATTCGTTATAACGAATTAAAGCGTTTGCTCAACGTTTTTTGTTGTCGTAATAATGAAAATATTTTTCACCTTCAAGATTTTGATGTTATGGTTGCGGTATATCGTACAATACGTACAAGAAACAAAATTCAATATTTGGCATTGACGTGCGGCCCTCGTTTCTCGGATATAATGTCTCCTAATGGCGGTTGGATTACTTTCTTTAAAAAAAGAATGTAATAATAGTGAGGGAAAGAAAACGTTTCACTGTGTGTTTGTGCATTACTTGGTGTAGAATTTATGAATAGGGGGTGAAATATTCTATTATATTAGAGTGAACTGCGCGTGCATAAAGAAAAGAGAGTTAGACTTCTGGGAGTTAATTAGGGAATTCAATTTAGGCCTCCTTTGTGTTTTGACGATGAATGGGTAACGGCTGATGACTGGTCAAAGTCGTGTGAAGTCGCTGAAGGTCGGTGATTCAATGAGATATGAATGCCCCTGAATGGCGTTTACTTCTTTTCACCTCGAGCGATTTATTCCAGCGTTCTTCAACCGCTGGTCCGCGGTGCCCTCAACATTCCCACAATCCGTGGGCCTGTGGGAATTGTTTACAAATTTTTATTATTTCAAAGAACGTTTCTTAACATTAATTTCGAAAATATTTCTTCTTGGATTTTGAAATTATTTCTTCAGGAATTTAGAAATTATTTCTCCATCGATTCTGAAATTATTTCTTCGTGAATTTAGAAATTATTTCTCCATCGATTCTGAAATTATTTCTTCGTGAATTTAGAAATTATTTCTCCATCGATTTAGAAATTATTTCTCCATCGATTCTGAAATTATTTCTTCGTGAATTTAGAAATTATTTCTCCATCGATTTAGAAATTATTTCTCCATCGATTTAGAAATTATTTCTCCATCGATTCTGAAATTATTTCTTCGTGAATTTAGAAATTATTTCTCCATCGATTTAGAAATTATTTCTCCATCGATTTTGAAATTATTTCTTCATGAATTTAGAAATTATTCCTCCATCGATTCTGAAATTATATCTTTATGAATTTAGAAATTATTTCTTCATTAATTTAGAAATTATTTCTTCATGAATTTAGAAATTATTTCTTCAAGAATTTAGAAATTATTTCTCCATCGATTTTGAAATTATTTCTTCATGAATTTAGAAATTATTTCTCCATCGATTTAGAAATTATTTCTCCATCGATTTTGAAATTATTTCTTCATGAATTTAGAAATTATTTCTTCTTGAATTTAGAAATTATTCCTCCATCGATTCTGAAATTATATCTTTATGAATTTAGAAATTATTTCTTCATGAATTTAGAAATTATTTCTCCATCGATTTAGAAATTATTTCTTCATCAATTTAGAAATTATTTCTTCATCAATTTAGAAATTATTTCTTCATCAATTTAGAAATTATTTCTTCAGGAATTTAGAAATTATTCCTTCAGGTATTTGGAAATTATTCCTTCAGGAATTTAGAAATTATTTCTTCATGAATTTAGAGATTATTTCTTCATGGATTTTGAAATTATTTCTTCATGGATTTTGAAATTATTTGTAATAGGTCCCGAAAGTATTTCTCCATTAATTCTGAAACTGTATCTTAATTACTTGTGAATTAACTTCAGTTCCATAATTGTTTTCTATCAAAGATATTAAATTTTCATCATGTCTAAAATTTATCCTCAAGTTTTGAAAGTATTTATGTCACTAATCACAGATTTTCATTAATTTTGAAACCATTTCTTCGATTAATTTAGAAACTGTTTCTTTAACTAATTTCGAAGCTACTCCTTTGTAAATTTTGAAATTATTTCCTCATTCATTCTGAAACCGTAACTTTGATTAATTGTGAATTTTCTTCAGTACTTGGAATTTTTCTTTCTATTAATGCAAAATTTCCATGCTGGAAATATTTGAAAAAAAATTATATATATTTCTGGAAAATATTTTCGTCATTTATTTTGAAATTATATCATTAATTACCAATTTTCATCAACAGTTCGAAGGATAATTTTTTTTTAATTTAACAGCAGAACATCCAGAAAATACCAGTTTCCTTAATTTTTTAAATTTATTTCAAAAAATATTTCTTCATTAATTAAAAAATTTTTTTTTGATTAATTTTGAATTTTTTGATTGATTTTGAATTTTTTGACTAAGTTTGATTTTTTTCCATTAATTGTAAAATTATTATTTTGAATTTTTTCATTAACTTTTGATTAACATTAATTACTCTTTCATTAATTCCAAATTCTTTTCTCCAATTCTGTGAAATCATGTCTTGTAATAATCCATAATATTCATTAATTGTGTAACCTAATCTTTATTTAATTAGGAATTTTGCATTGATTGTGAAATTTATTTTATCCATTGTAACAATAGATGGTGACAAGACAATAGTTACAGCACTAGCCTCTCTCTATTCCAGGGCTGCTCAACCTTTTCAGTTCCCGGGCCAGAAACTTGTATCTATAGGAAGACCATATGACTCATATTTTACGGGACTTTCCCGGGATTTTGGCCACTCCAAATTTCTGTTTAAATATAAAATGTCCCGTTTTGTCCCATTATTTTCTACAAGGCTTACGAATTTTCGGAATCAAGAATTAGGATTATATTCATGACTTATAAATTATATCATGATAATTATGGTTCTATCATTATTAATTATAATCAGGGCCGAAACTAGATGCTTAGTCATCCGGGACAAACGCGCATTTTGACGACCCCTTGTAATGTTGAAGGAGATGTTTCAGAATGAAATTTGCGCCCCTCGGGTCCAGCGCCCGGGGCACGAGACCCGCCTGCTCCCCCCTAGTTGCGGCCCTGATTATAATCATAAATATATTCATGTCACATATTTATCACACAACACACAAACGTACGTTTTTTTTTGATCGATTACGTTTTTACACATTGTAACGTCCAGCACTCTATTTTCACTATTAACTATTTTTCAGCAATTTTGGCCTTTCAACAACTTCAGTTGCCTTTGAAATTTATTTGGTTGTTGTTATTGGCAATTTTAGTTTACTTTGGCAATTTTTTTTGGTTTTAATTGCCAATTTTTTTTTGCCTGCCTGCGATATTTTTTTTTCGCTTTAATTGACAACTTTAGTTGTCTTCAACAATTATTTTCTCCTGTAATTTCACTTGCCTGTTCAATTTTTTGGCTGTAATTTTCAATTTTTTGGCTGTAATTGACAATTTTTCTGGCTGTCATTGGCAATTTTACTTGCCTTTGACAGTTTTATTTTTGGCCTTAATTGGCAACTTTACTTGCCTGAGAGAATTTTTTCACGATAATTTGCGATATGGACGGCAATTTTCCGTATTTTTATGAAGGACTAGGTATAACACCAGGCGCTACACGGGATTTCTCTATACAGGGTGTCCTGTAAGTGCTAATGCGGCCTTTATCTCATCAACCGTTTGTCGTAAAGTTATAGTTTCAATTTAAAAAATGCTCAAAAAGGGTTCAAAAATTACACTGTACCAGTTTGGAGAGCGAAGATACGTACAGTGTGTCACAAAATAGGATCTCTGAATTTTTATACGGTCCTCTTGTCTTCTAATTTCCAATTACAACGTTGCTACTCTGTATCTCCTGAGGCCAGGAGAAAAAAAATGCCATGTTTCTAGGGCAATATTCGCTGAAGTATTTGAATTGAAAAATCAGTGAAAAGCTATGAAATAACAGCAGAAACTAACGGTCAACTCTTCTTTTCCAACTTTTATGTGATTTTGAATTCGAATATCTCAGCACAGCGAATATTGCAATTACAAACTTAGAATTTTTTTTTTTGTTGGTCTCAGAAGAGCCAGGGCGCCAACTTTCTAATTGGAAGTTAGAGGACATTTCTTTTATTTCAAACCGAGCACAACTCAGATCTATCGCCACGGGCAATTTACTACCCAGTGTAAGTGTGTGTACCTAACAGTCTGAGTGCATATCGAGTGTTTTGTCTGATTTTTCATTGCTGCCATTTTCAGAAGTGAGGGAACTGTAATGATTGAATATTTGTACCGTTTGTGGGCTTGTTGCTCTCTGCGGCAAGACTTTCTTTTTAACGTTGAGATCTTCACGCATTTGCTCCTTGAAGTTGAGAACCGCAGAAAGCCAACTTTAGTCGACCACCACTGCGCTGACTGTGGGGTTCAAACCCGGGTCTTCAATTAGAGGACAAGAGGACTGTACAAGAATTTATTGTTTTTTGTTGCACGCTGTATTGTTACTATCAAATCCGTTACAGGATAATTTTTGAATGTCTTTCGAGCATTTTTTTAAATTAGAACTATACCTGTACGATGGATAGTTGATGAGGTAAAGGCCGCTTTAGCGCTTACAGGGCACCCCGTATACTGGGAGCACTGAAGAATTTACAAATCATTCAAATCATTGCAAAAGGGATAAACATGTCTGAAACGCTTTTGGAACCTGGTAACCAAATAAGCATTCCAAAAGTCATTGTTCAAGCCCACGAATCATTGTTGCCCGACAGTTTTTCGTCCCCCTTTTTTTTCGGGCCCTGCTATTCTTTGCTCCAGTGGGTGCGCAAACCGTGGGTCAAACGTCAATGAAATAGGGGGGGGGGGGTCACGAGAGATTTTCAAAAATAAACACTTTTAAATACGAAATTCATTTTTACTTAAAAATACGTCTAAACTAAAGAATCCCTTTATTCGGCCGAGCTAATTACCGTGCATCATGCAATACAAATTTATCAAATTCCACTTGCACAATAATCAATACAGTCAAACCTCGTTAATAAGTCACTCTTGGGAGAGCAAAAATATGACTTGATAAGCGGAGTAAGCCATAGCTGTACCATATCCTGCTTGAGGAAAATTGGAACTTCCAAAAAGTGATTCGGTAAGCGGAGTGACGTGTTAACCGGGTGACGCACTAACGAGGTTTGACTGTATATCGGCTCCATCGTGCCAGAATCCCGAATGAGCAATGTCCTTGCAAAAAGAAACGTGGGAAATGGCGTTTGAATGTTTACTCTACTCATGTTACTCTACGTGCCATAGCGAGCACATTCGACATAGGTGCCACTCTATTAACATCCGTCGTGTGGCTTTTTTTTGCTAAGGATACTAATCAGTGCCATCTTAACGCATGGTCCCACCCGGGCGGCCTCAAGAAAAGAGGGGCTTCACAAAAATGAGAGCCAGTTCAAATTTTCGAGAATTCGCCAGGTAGGGCCTCAGAAAAATCAGTTGGCCCGGGGGCCCCATGATGCTCTTAAGACGGCCCTGATGCTAATCCGGAGTATTGAATGAATAATCCGGCACTGCATAGTGGCAACGCGAAAGTAAACTTAACTTCACCCCACAGCAGTAGGGCAAAGTTAACCTTCTCTCACGGCGTTCATCATATCTAACTATACTCTATCTTATCATGTTTCTAATAAAATGTATTAGAGCAAACATCGAAGGTTTTGCTTTTAAACTGCATTTATTCGACCAGCGGATGGAAAATTTCCGAAGTTATTTTTTCCCGATGTGTGCCCATGCTCTGTATCATGCATCATCGAATTACGAATCTGGCGCGTCGAATCATACTTTCAAGCGAGCTCCACCATCTTTTCAGCTGCCTAGTATAATTAGAAATAGGACAAGTCATTCCACGTTATTGCCGATGGTCTGTTCACTGTGATTTCTAGCCCAGTGATGCATAAACCGTCGGTCAAGACCCCTTGGGGGTTCGATATAGATAGTCTTCAGAATAAAACTTCCAAATAAGAAATTTATTTTTATTTAAAAATATGCCGAAACTAAAGAATGCCTTTATTCGGCTGAGCTAATTACCATGTCTCATACAATGTAATTTTATCAAATTCTACTTGTACAATAATCAATATATCGGCTCCGGTATGCCAGAATCCCGAATTTGTAATGTAGTTGCGAAAAAAAAAAAAACCCCGTGGGAAATGACGTTTGAATGCTTACTCTACCCATGTTATATCAATGGAAGTTATTTTCCTAAAATGTTTTGTAACGTGTGTTTCAATACGGATATGCATTCTCGTTTGATCCACCGATGTGGGTGGGGGTCACGGGACGTATGGTAAGCCTATATAAGGCTCGTCGATAATTTTTTTTTGGACAAAAGGAGAGGTCGCGCTTCAGAAAGTTCGCGCACCACTGCAACACTCGAAACGGGAATAAAAGTCGTTCGCAATCGACCATGAAATCAGGCCCTACCGCAATTAGCCTTAAAATTAGAATAGATTTAGAAAAATCTCAGCAGTTTCAGATAATTTTATATTTTAATTAATACTCGAGATGGTGACACACATAACGGTGACTCATACAAGGTAATAATTCAGACTGAATTGAAACGCTATCTCATCCATCAAAACTTATTTCCCATGTCCTCGAGACAAAATTCACTTAAATTTTGTCGCTACTTGTAAAAAGACACGAAGAAAAATATTAGTTTTCGCGGAAAATCGATCGATACGAATAATAGACAATTTAATTGGTGATTTATCGATTATCCGAAGTGACACACTAAGCTAGGCTCTCGTGGTTTTTTGTGTGTGTGTGTTTTTTTTACATTATTTTCAATATTTCAATGCGAAATTACGAAATTCGAGTTTTATTATCAATAAAATATCCAGAAAAATCACCATCAATCACATTAACATCGGTTATTCTTGCTTATCGCACTTGAAGTTGTCTCGTTGAATTCGGGTTATTCATATAGGCCTATATTATCAATCACGATCACAATACATTCTTCTTGTTATCACAGTGAATTTACACAGAACAGGTACATTCCATTCCCACTGTTATCATCGAAAAAAAAAAAATGTTTTAGGGAAACTTTTTTCGGATATCTCATTAAAAATTGCGATATCGGTGATGATAGATTAATCCATGTTTTCCGCGTGTGTGCGGAATATTATACTATTACAGCCCTTGACGTGTTCATATAAAATGATAATAGTTATCATTATTACTGTTATCATTTAAGCATCTGTCTGCCCGGAAGTGTCGCGCCGCACGGCATAGTGTGTCTGCTGCACGCAAGGACTGTTGGTCAATTATCTAACCGTAAATGGACGTAATATGGGGAACAAATTGATGCATGGATTTCTCTTGTCTCTTACTATGTAATTGATATGCCGTAGTGCGTGCAGGGGGTGCTTCAATACAAGGCCCGCGGGCTAAGTGCGGCCCTTGAAGCTTTTTTTTTTCAGTAGATTACCGATGAAAGTAGTAATTCAGTAGCCTACCGACTTACATAGTTACAGAATTTATAGAAATGCTAGAAAAAAAGACGGAAATAATTTCAGAAATAATGCGGAAATGAATGATAAATAATTTCATAATTATTGAAATAGTTTTAGAATATAATGAAGATTCATATTTAATGAAAAAAGTAATTTCAATAACACATCTTCAGGGAAGCTAAGCGCCCTGTAGCCAACAGCAGCAATTCAGGAGGGACGGCAAATTTGAGGAATGAATAGTTATGAAAACTGTGCTAGAGAATGGGGGAAGGGTAACTAAACAATAAATCCGCTTCTGTGTGGAAATCAGTGAGCAATCAAAAGAGAGTACTCAAGCATGTGAGTTACTAAAAGAGTGGTGTACGGAGAGCATCAGGTCAGTGAGCAACCAAGAGAGTAGCGTCTAGAGTGTTTGAAAGAATGTGACAGACCAAAACAATGTTCAAGCAGGGGAAGGGGGGGGGGGTGACAAAAGGCTGATCTGAAGACTGTGGAAGTATGGGGGTGACCAAAATAGAGTGAACTAGGTGAGGAACCAGGCCAGTGAATGATCAAAATAGCGTAAAAGCACATGAGTGACATAAAGAGTGACCTAGAGAGCGTGTTAGCGACAAAAAGTGACTTGGAGATTGTGCAAGCGCGAGTGACAAAAACTGTGTGCAAGCATGGTGGTGACCAAAAGGGTGATTTGAAGAGCGTTTAAGCGTTTAATTGACCTGTAGGGCGAAGAACTAGGCCAATGAGTAACGAAAAGAACAACCTGAAGATCCGAAAATCGTGTAAGGGACAAAATAGTGAGCGGCGAAAAGCGCTAGAGAGTAGGCAAACATAAAGAGTGACCTGTAAAATGAGGAACCAAAAGAGTGACCTGGAATGAAGTCACGTAAGCAAACAACTGAAAGAGAAATAGAGCCATAAGCTGACGACAGATTTCAGGAATGCATTTTTAATAAGAAAATTAAATAATTCTTGATTATATATGAGGGGAAGAGGGCGACAAAATCATGGTTCCAGTTCCGCTACGGACCATAGGTTGAGAAACGATGAAAATTGAAACACAAGGTGGAGAGGAAAAGTTCGCGAAATATATTGGTTACATCAGTGTTTCTCAACATATGACCCACGGACCAGAGTTGGCGATGTCCACAGGCGATGGTATAGGTAGTCTGCAGGAAGAATTGATTAAAATTACCCACTAGTAGTGATTGATATTAGTGATGTCCATGTGGGTTGGAATAAAATTATGCCTTTGTTCTTAGGTTCACTTATATATCATCGAGGTGAATGCAAGAAATTGCGATCCTAAATAAGGGATATCATTGAAGTGTGCGAATAATTGTAATTTATTGCTTTAAATGCGCTTTGCTAATTACTGCAAAAATTTCTGAAAGGGTGTGGAAATAAATTGCTGCTACAAATCGCAGTAAACGCAATCTTATTTCACGAAAAAATATTCAAATGATTTCATGACCACATTCCATTGAGAAAAATGCGATAAACTGAGATCTTAAATTGCTATCCTTAAAATACGGTACATCGCCAATTGTCATCAAAATTATTGCCAGAAATCAATCACTCCAATCGTAATTAAAATTCCAAAACAACTGCGGACGAAACGTTATACCTGGCAAGTAAGTGAGAGGAATGCTTATAATTTTTGCCATAATTATCACAATAAAATTTATATTATGAAAATTCTGTATGTTTTGACATTAGTAAATTACAAACTCAAATATGTATCGTTGAAAAAACGGGACGAATGTACTAAAAAAACATCTAAACAACGAAAATTAGAGGAATGTCCCGTAATACGGGACACAAGTGGTCCGTTAAAATGTTTCATACATTTCACTGGTCCTTGTTTTTCAGAAAGGTTGAGAAACGCTGGTATACATAATAAGCACTAGTTTCTCAAAATGAAGAAAACAACGCAAGAGGTCAATAAAATAATTTATTTTTCGCCTAAAGATAATACAAAAACATGAATCCTATTTGTACCAGTAACAAAGAAGAAATCATCTTCGTCATCGATGTCTACTAAGAAGAGGTAGATTCCGAAAATCCTGTTGGCGAAATAAAGTGGCAATATCAGTGGAGTAATTCGGAAATGCCAGTGGAGTACTGCACATATATAGACACAACTTTAAGAAATATTTACTAGGTACTATACTTAGTTTTCGCTAACAGAAATTACCTCTTTTTCTGCATTTCTGGCCCGTTTCTCTGGCCTTTTAATTATTCTTCTGTGAAATTCCAATTTCGGTCGTTTTTGTGAAATTCTAATTTTTCTCATTTTTTAAATTCTAATTTCTTTATTTATAGTTCTAAAATTTCTTTTTTTTAATTCTAATTTCTTTTTTTTAATTCTAATTTCTTTTTTTTTAAACTCTAATTTGCGTCCTATTTCAAAAACTATAATTTTTGCTCTTTTTAAACGATAATTTCTGTTCATTATTTGATTTCTAATTTTTGTTTTTTATAATTCTAATTTGCGTCCCTTCTTTAAATTCTAATTTTCCCTTTTGTAAATTCTAATTTGCGTGAATTTTGTGAATTCTAATTTTTTTTTTATTCTTATTTGCGTCCCTTCTTTTAAATTCTAATTTGTGTCCCTTTTGTAAATTTTAATTTGTGTCCGTTTTGTAAATTCTAATTTGGATCCCTTTTGTAAATTCTAATTTGGATCCGTTTTGTAAATTCTAATTTGCGTGCCTTTTGTAAATTCTAATTTGGATCCCTTTTGTAAATTCTAATTTGGATCCCTTTTGTAAATTCTAATTTGTGTCCGTTTTGTAAATTCTAATTTGTGTCCCTTTTGTAAATTTTAATTTGTGTCCGTTTTGTAAATTCTAATTTGGATCCCTTTTGTAAATTCTAATTTGGATCCGTTTTGTAAATTCTAATTTGCGTGCCTTTTGTAAATTCTAATTTGGATCCCTTTTGTAAATTCTAATTTGTGTCCGTTTTGTAAATTCTAATTTGGAGCCCTTTTGTAAATTCTAATTTGGATCTCTTTTGTAAATTCTAATTTGGATCCCTTTTGTAAATTCTAATTTGCGTGCCTTTTGTGAACTCTAATTTTTTTTAATTCTAATTTGCGTCCCTTCTTTTAAATTTTAATTTGTGTCCGTTTTGTAAATTCTAATTTGTGTCCGTTTTGTAAATTCTAATTTGTGTCCGTTTTGTAAATTCTAATTTGTGTCCGTTTTGTAAATTCTAATTTGGATCCCTTTTGTAAATTCTAATTTGGATCCCTTTTGTAAATTTTAATTTGCGTGCCTTTTTTTAATCTGTAATTTCCGTCCCTTTTTAAATACTATAATTTCCAAGTTTCTTTCAAATTATAATTTCTTTCCTTTTTTTGAGTTCCTGATTTCTGTCCTTTTAAAAATTTCTGCCCCTCCCATTTCTCGACTTATCTTCAATTTCAGGGTCGCAACTGGAGAGGGAGGGGGGGGGGGGTGCAGACGGGTCAACATTACAAGGGAGAACCAAAATGCGTGCTTGCCCGAGCGGGCTAAGCATCTAGTTGCGGTCCAGTTCAATTTCATCATATTCTTATATTTTCTGTATTTATGGTCCCTCTCCATCCGATTTCTGAATTTCTCTATTCTTTGCAGAATTTCAGTTTCCTTGCCCTCTTGGGCTTCCTTCATTCCTGCTCATAGGCCCTACCCTCATAGGATAAGCAACTTCGCATCAATCAATACATGGTGTTACGCCACTGAATTCGAAAGTACAGGAAAAGGCCAATAACAATACCTTCTTTTTTAAAATTTTATTATTACAGTGGAGTTTTTTTTGTTTTGTTCCATGTTTGTCCTCGATGTGATCTTAATTTCTTAACGCGCTCTTTCTTATCTTTTACAATGTACTTTTTTGTTGCAGTTGGTCGGGAATTCGATACTCAACTGGGAAATGGGGCAAACGCGTGAAAACGACGACCATTTAAATGAGATATTCACAAACTTGCTGCGCCCCACATTTGAGAACTTTATTTTAAATGGCCTACCTTGTCCTTTGTATATATCCCCCCCCCCTCCTCCTTTCACTTTATTGTATTATTATTACAACGGGAGCTGTCAAAGGCCTGTTTGGCCTTCAATTAAAAGGAAGCGAGAGCGAAACGTGACGAGAGTTTTTAAGTGTTCTTATTTTTCATTTGCCCTTTGTGTGGAATAAATACCGATTTAACTGGTCAAGTGAGGAAAAAGGTGTTGACCGGTGATTTACGAGAATGGAACACTAATTCCGAACTTTTATTATAATAATCACGAACGGACTCGACTCCGTGCGATTGAGAGTCTCGGCAGACGTAGAGAGAGAACTTCATTTTTTTCCCCTCCTATTTATTTATATTCTGCCGGTCCGCAAATTACTTCCACTATTTGTTTCTCATCCTTTTTGTTAATATTTTTCCGGTGTGCAAATTACATCCGCTATTTATTTCCCCCCGATTTATTTGTATTCTGCAGGTCAGCAAACTGCTTCAACAATGAATTTTTCCCCGATCTGTTTTCCCCACTATTTGTTTCATATCCTTTCATTCATATTTTTTCGGTGTGCAAATTACTTCCGCTATTTATTTCCCCCCGATTTATTTGTATTCTGCAGGTCAGCAAACTGCTTCAACAATGAATTTTTCCCCGATCTGTTTTCCCCACTATTTGTTTCATATCCTTTCATTCATATTTTTTCGGTGTGCAAATTACTTCCGCTATTTATTTCCCCCCGATTTATTTGTATTCTGCAGGTCAGCAAACTGCTTCAACAATGAATTTTTCCCCGATCTGTTTTCCCCACTATTTGTTTCATATCCTTTCATTCATATTTTTTCGGTGTGCAAATTACTTCCGCTATTTATTTCCCCCCGATTTATTTGTATTCTGCAGGTCAGCAAACTGCTTCAACAATGAATTTTTCCCCGATCTGTTTTCCCCACTATTTGTTTCATATCCTTTCATTCATATTTTTTCGGTGTGCAAATTACTTCCGCTATTTATTTTCCCCCGATTTATTTGTATTCTGCAGGTCAGCAAACTGCTTCAACAATGAATTTTTCCCCGATTGATTCATACTCTGCTGGTCAGCAAACTGCTTCAGCAATGAATTTTTCCCCGATTTGTTTTCCCCACGATTTGTTTCATATCCTTTCATTCATATTTTTTCGGTGTGCAAATTACTTCCGCTATTTATTTTTCCCCGATTTATTTGTATTCTGCAGGTCAGCAAACTTCTTCAACAATGAATTTTTCCTCGATTTATTTATATTTTGCTGGTCAGCAAACCGCTTCAATAATGAATTTTACACCTATTTATCTAAAAGCCGGTCCGTTTATTGTTGCTCCCTTTCATTTATTAATTTTTTTTCTCCGCAAATTACTTCTACTATCTATTCTTTTTCTTATTTAATAAAATTCTGCGCTGAGCGATCTATACCTACGTGACTCATCGCTCAAGAATCCCTGACTGTAAATGGGTTGTACGACCCTCTCGGAAGTTCCCACTGTTCAAATTGTTCAAATTTTGGTCGTGACTCATAGCTCAAGAATCCCTGAATGTCAGTAGATTTCAACGAACCATCTCGGAAGCCCCTGCGAATCAAGTTTGGCTGGAGACCCATAGCTCAATGGACCTTGGCTGTTAGTGGGTTTGAACGACCCATCTCGGAAGCCTCTGTGACCCAAGTTTGGGTCGCGACCCCGTAGGCTAAGAACCCTTGCTCTATTTCCATGAAGATATGGAGTTGTGAAAAGAAAATTGAATAATGGTTTTTTTCTTAGGAAATCCAAATTTCTATCATATACTCACGAGCGGATTCAACTCCGTGTGATTGCAAGTCTCAGTAGACGTATCCTCGCTCGTGGTAGGCCGGGATAGGCTTGATGACGTCGGCCAGGTGCTGTCCCCTGTTTGACCTGTGGTCGTGCGTCCTATGATGTCCGTCGTGGTGGTCCAGCTTGTTGGTGTGTCTGTCGTAACCGTGACCGGACGCGTGGCTCTTCTTACCGTGCTTGGAATGTCCGTGATTCTCCACCGCCCCTCGATCTCGGTGTCCGTGGTGTTCGTTGTTGCTGAACTTGTGTCCGTGGTTGTGGGCCGTCGAGCCCCTGTTGTGGTGGGCCCTGATCTTGTCGTAGCCATAAGCCTGCAATGAAGTGGGGGTGGGGGATAATGCTCAAAATAAATGATGGAAAATAATTCTGTATAGAGCTCTAGCGACTCGCTGTAGTGAAATTGTGATATGATAAGTACAGTTTACAGCAAAGGGGGTTCGAACTTTAGGAGAGTGCTGGCCACTTCATTGGTTAGAAAATGTGCCGTAGGCTGGCTACTTTAGCAATCTGAAAAAGCACCGCAGTTCACATATGCAATCTATGGATGTGCCGTGGATCACTTAAATCAATTGTGCTCAACCTTTAGGACAGTGCGGGCCACTTAATTGCTTTGAAAATGTTCTACGGGCACTTAATCAAGTCACTCTTACATTTCCAGATAATTCAAGCGGCACACGACACACTTTCAGATCACTTGAGTAGCTTGAGGTATATTTCAAAATAATGCAATATTTTAGTTAATCGACCGTGCGTCACTAAAGTGATCTGTAAATGTGCCGCGGGTCACTCAAGTGCTTGAAAACTGTGCCGCAGGTCACGTGCCGCTGAAGTGATCTGTAAATGTGCCACGGATCAGTAAAGACTTGAGTGATATATAAATGTGTTACAGGCAGCTTATGTCCTATGGAACTGTGCCGCGAGGCACTGAAGTGGTCTGTAAGCAAGCTGCGGGTTAATGAAATGATATGGGAATGTGCCGGGTGGCCACTTGAGCGATCAGAAAATCGGATGTGTGTCTCTTGAGGGATGTGGAACTACACCACACGTCAGTTAAGTGATCTGTAAATATGTCGCGGGTCACTTAAGTGATTTGTAAATTTGCCATGAGTAACTTAAGTGGTCTCTCAATGTGGCACGGGCCACTTGAGTGATGTGGAACTGCATCATTGGCCATTTAATAGATCTGTAGATGTGCCATGGATTGCAGAAGTGATTGCACATGTGTCGCGGGAAGCTTAAATGTTCTGGAACTGTGCCGGGCTTTCAAATCCGTGAGTATGTTGCGGGTCACTCAAGTGATGCGGAACAGTGCGGGCCGCTTAAGCGCTCTGCAAATGTGCTACAGGCCGTTTAGGTAATCTGGAACTGTGGGACGGGCCACGTAAGTGATGTGGAAATGACCAACTCGGTTCATTTTTACAAAATGTAGTTTGAGGTCGTGGGCAACATCAAATGAGTCTGAGAGCCATGGGTTGAGCATATATGACTTGAATGATCTGGAACTGTGCCGCGGCTAACATAAGCTATGGAGTTGCACCGAGGACTGCTTAAATGCTCTAAAACTGTGCTGCAGGTCACTTACGTATTCTGTAATTTTGTCACGTTAAAATTTTTAGCGGGGCCCAGACCCGCTACACGATGCCGAGCCTCATAAAGAAAAACCTGTTTCTAACGGCAAAATCACCTCAGCCACACCTCAAAACAGGCTTTTGCTCGGCGCAGCGCTGTGGGTGTTGGAACCAGCTCAAAAAGAACCCGTGGATTAGAAGATGAGAAGTTGAGTCGTACCTTTTCGTAGCCGTAGCCCCTGTTCCTCTCGTAGGAGCCAATGTCGTGATGTTGTTGGTGATTGTCGTGAGCCATCCCGTGATTGGATTTGGCCGCGTGGTGAGCGACGTCGTGGTGTGCCTTATGTCCGTGTCCCTGTTCCCCGTGTTCCGCATGGTCGTTGTGGTATCCGTGGCCGTGCTCTCCGTGGTCCAGCTTGTGCAGGGTGTGGTGCCCCTCGTCCGCGTCGTGCACCTCGTCTGCGTGGTAACTGGATCCTTGCTGGTGGCGGTGTGGATGGTGGTGATGGTGCTGGTGACCGTGATGGGGCTCGCCGTACGCTGCGTCGTAGCCTAACGGATGGTGATGAGGATGATGGGGGTGGTGGTGCTGAGATTGGACACCGGCAACCGTCAGCAATAAGATACCTGTCAAAACCTACGGTGATCAGGGAAAAATATATTAATTATTGAAATCCGGAAACACCTCAGAGGTGGATTTGTGGCAATGGTCGCATATGGGTTACACAAAATTTCACGCAGTTATATTTGAGTATAATTTCCTTAACAGGTCGATCTTCAAATTGTCTCCTGGGCAGTGACGGGCCAAAGGGGGCGGTTCGGGGATCGCCCCTCAAGAGAGCTGAATAATATGTGAAAATTTGTCTGTCCCGTTAAATAAAAAGACGATCCAACGAAACTACACTATAAGTCATCGTGCAGCAGTGGGGCTAGCTTTTCTCAAGCCCTGGGGCACGAGACAATTACCATCATGGTCTTTTGTTTTACCGTGATATAAATTCAATGTGGAAGGGCCCGCCAAAAATCCCAGCCTATAGAGTTCCTGTTCCAGCAATGTGGAGGGGCGGGCATGAATTCACCCCTCACGACACATCCCCCCCCCCCGCCTCTGCCCCATTCGCTGCCCAAAATGTCTGCCTTTCTCTATTTCGCAGCTGAAGGTGCTTGCCTCAGTTTCATTCGAGAGTGAGAAGCTGTCTGCCCACAAATTTTAATTTTCTTTTTGGGCACACCCAGGACTGTATAAAAAGTCAACTTTTTCATTTTAATAATTATACAACACACCCCCCTTGCAACATGAATGACATATCTGAGCGCTACACGTTATTTGGCGACGTTTTCTAATTGGAAGTATATGCCTGTAGGATCAACGGTTCGCCAGTAAAATGCAATACCCCCTATTTGCTGTGCACCCTACTCTGTATGTGTATTTTCTTAAATTTCTTAACCGACATATTGAGCTTTTTTAAATTTTTTGTTGGCTTAGGAGAGGCACATTCCCCTATTCCGCCTACCCCGCCACCGCAGAGGTCCCTGCTCTTTAACAAAAAATTTATAATACAGGCGCCCAGGGAAGAGTCTGATGGGGGGGGGGGCACTGAAGATCTCAGCGCAGAGGCCCTACTGCAGGATGTGGGGGGGGGGGCATGGGTCTCCGTGCCCGATTGAACTAATGGTTGGGACTCACGAGATTGGAGCCCTGTCATCCTAGTGGGAGGCAGAAACTTTGTATCGATTAATCGAGCCTGACATAATCAGTCTCTCCGAGACCGTCCATCCCTTTGGGAAAGAGTGCAAACCATACCAAGATGGTCTCTCTGGATGGTCAGCGGTCATGTCTGTCTGTTTGGCTTAATCAAGCAACTATCCTCAATGGCTTAAGTGAGCACCATGACTCATACAAAGGTAGGGCTAAAAGGGCTCTATAGCACGCGAGCCCAGGAGACAGATCTCATAATTTTTTTTCTTATTACACCATAAATTCAGTATAGAGGAGGCCCCACTAAAGATCTCAGTCTAGGCTATCCTATCATAGGCTTGTTCTCCTAGAGGAGAAGGCACTCCATTTACAAACTTACTTACCTTCGATACTTTTTTTGGCTGTGATTGGCAACTTTATTAGTGTTTGGAAAATTTTTTTGGCCGTAATTGGATACTTCCCTGCTTCTGAAATTATGTTTAGGCTTTTACTGATGACTTTAATTTGCTTTTAAGTATTTTAGGCTGTATTTGGCAATTTTACTTGAATTTTTTTTTTGCTATAATTGGGGATATCCAGTATGGCTCCCGATTTCCCGTATTTTTATGAACGAAATACAGTAGAACCTCGTTTTAACAAATACCGTTATAGCGAAAATCTCGTTTTAACAAATACCGTTATAGTGAAAATCTCGTTTTAACTAACACTTTTTTTTGTAATCCCTCCAAATAAGTTTACATAGGAACAATGATAGGTAACCTGGAATTCTTTTTATAACGAAATTTCGTTTTAACGGAGTGATTCGTCCGGTCTCCTGGCGTTCGTTATAACGGAATTCGACTGTATGGCCAGCCTAGGAGTCTATCTATCGCGTTGTTGTCTTGATGCGTTCTACAGGAACACTTTACCCCGATTGAACCATTGGCCTTTCTCCTGCTAGATGTACTATCATAGGCTTGGATTCTTGTATATTTTTGGCCAAGTGTGTTAGAGGGGATCATTCACAGCTAGATTCCATAGAAATGGGGGCAGCAAACGGGTAAAAATAAAATTTTATTAACCAAAATAAACCTTTTAGAAAAGAACTATACATTACAGGATGAATTATGTTGAGAATCATCATCAAACTGAAACTCGTTCTGCCACCTATCACATAAAAAACACAACTCTTATATGATCCGCTCTTTGTAATTGAACAGTGCGCTAAACGGGAATCGAATGTATTGATTTTAATGGCACTAAAATTAATAATTCAATTGATATTATTGATATCATAATTTATTTATTTTTTGACATGTAGTACGTTAATTAAAACCCGGTCCTCAATTGCAGTCGGAGAAACATATAAGAGTTGTGGTTTTTATTTGATAGATGGCAGAACGAGTTTCAGTTTGATGATGATTCTCAATATATAATACATCCTGTACTAATTTACAGTACTGTACGGTTGTACAGTAAAATTTTGTAAAAGGCATATTTTGACTGGTAATAATAAGTTTAGAAAATATGGACGTTTAGAGTGTGAGAATGCTATCGTGTGCGAAGAATTTCTTGCAGTGCAGAAAAAAAAAATAGTTATATTGTATAAATGTAGCATGTCATCGAAATTTCGTGCGGTGAAATTAAAGAGGATCCTTGTACCACGGAAATAGAAAAATGATATTCAGCTCAGCACACGATTTGTTAAACCGGTGGGTGTTCAATGTGCAGCAATATCGTTCACATACTTAATATGCGAGAAAAAGCATCGGATTACCAGAAATTCATAAACTTTGACATGAGGAAGAATTCGCGCATTTTTCCCTATGTTCCTTACATATGTTTACAAGAGGTGGCACCACTACCCCAACAATGAACAGCGATTATTTTCCAACCAAAACAGAAACACGCTTCCAGTACTTTTCAGCGGAGGTTTATTAATTAATTATCAAGCATTGAGTGCTGTTTCAATCTGTCTCCGAACTGAAGAAGGAATATATATTGTGTCTGATTCTTTGAATAAACTACCCAAGGGTTGTTTTTACTCATGGGCCCACCAAGCAAGACCCGGAAGGGGGCCTTCCCTGGTGCACGTAGAGGCACTCCACGATAATCACGACCATTACGATAAATAGCAGGTGCCTCTAGGGCAAATGCTTCATTTCTCCACGTGGAAATTCGAGCAACTGACAAGGATCACATAATTTTAGGGCACTCCGATGAGGACTTCAGCCGGGGCCCCCTCTGGGACGGTATTTAAAGTTTTGGGCCCTATGGGCTTTACAAATTTTGCCGCGTTTCACCCATTCAAGTTTGGTTATTTTTAAAATACTCATTCCTCCAAAAATTAGCCACCCTGGCCCGTTTGAATCCCCTCCCATAACATAAAAATGCCTAGGTGTCTAAGTCACTCTTTCGGTCATTCACATGCTTTTACACTCTAGGTCACTGCTTTTGTCCCTCGCTCACCAGGGCATTCTTTTGGCCACTACATGCTTCTACATTCTCTGGATTAGTCCTGCAAAGTGGTCTGGATTTCTTTTCCAAACGACACTGTTTCGTTGAAATTCAAAATGAAGAACATCTTTACGAATGTCAGTAACAAGAAAGTTTCCTTGTTTGAAAGCTCTCCGGGTTACGGGACTTTAAAGGGTTCCGACTGTATAATATTAATGCATGTCCTCTTCTCTTTTTTTTCGCACCCATTTTCAGTTCTACTGCATATTTTTCTTTATTTAGCTTATATTTCTGTATTTTCAAATGAATGTTTTTCTTTTTATCATTTTTTTGAGCCATATTTTTTTATGAATGTTTCGGTATTTCTGAATGCGTATTCAGCATTTTCGAATGCATGTGTTAGCATTTTTAAATGCACATTTCAGCAATTTCAAATGCATATTTCAACAGTTTCAAATGCATATTTCAACAGTTTTAAATGCATATTTCAGGAATTTCAAATGCATATTTCAGCATTTCTAGATGCTATTCCAGCATTTCTAGATGCTATTCCAGCATTTCTAGATGCTATTCCAGCATTTCTAGATGCTATTCCAGCAATTTCAAATACATATTTCAGCATTTCTAGATGCTATTCCAGCAATTTCAAATACATATTTCAGCATTTCTAGATGCTATTCCAGCAATTTCAAATGCATATTTCGGTATTTGTAAATGCATCAGCAATTTCAAATGCATATTTCAGCGCTTTTAAATGCACATTATATATTTTTTGTGAATTTTTTTTTCTTTTTTGCGTATATTTTTCATTTTAAATGCCATTACGTCGGCATTATTAGATGAATTTGTTTTCATTTTTCGCATATATTTTTGATTTCATGGCATATATCGACATTTTTAAGTACAGATTTACGTTTTTAGTACAAATTCACGCCTTTAGTGCAAATTCATGCCCTTAGTGTATTTCAGCGCCTTTAGTGTATTCATGCCTTTCAGCGTTTTTAGCGCATATTTTGCCACTTGTTTTAGCGGATATAATCCGGGCTCTACTGATGAGTTACTTCATCTTTTTCCCTGCAGTTACTGCTTCAAGAATTCATTTTCACGGTTTGTTAAACAAAGTTACGGTTATTCTTTTTAAATGAAGAAATCGATAACCGATTTCCGATATCGCAATAATCTTTGGAAAGTTGCCGATATCAACTCAGACGTAACGAGACATGTTCAATTGAGACTTTTGATTTCAAGCATCGATTTAAAGTTGAGCAAACAACAACAAACATGTCACTTTCTCTCATGATCAAATATGTGCCAAGGTCCCACCAAAATATATTGTTGGTGTCTTTTCTTCATCCTCCCGTTGTACGCAACAATAAAAAAAAAACACTGTCATGTAGGGATTGATATCTGTTGTGTCTTGAGTTAAGCACGCGTTTTAAAATCGGCTAGAGTGTAATTAAGCGTCCCACACCGATAAATTCCAAACCATTTCCCAGATGCTGCATAACAACAATGATTTCCAAACATTATTCAACGTAACCATGCTTTTCAACAATGCTAATCATTGCGATGCCTTTTTTGAACGATGCGAAGAAGCAAGGATGTCTTGTGAACAATACGCAGTCGATAACTGTGCTGGATATAACAATGAATTTAAAATATTGTCCTACACAACGATGCTTTACAAACAATGCTAATTTAGAATATTATTCAAGGTAACGATGCTTTTGAAGCAGTGCTAATTTAGAATGATCGACGTAACGGTGCTTTTCAACAATGCTAACCATGGTGATGTATTTTTGAACAATGCGAAGAACTAGCAATAGGTTTCGAACAATACCTAAATACACAACAGCCACCTCCAAACAATGCCCAAGAACAACAACTACTTCCAAAGAATGACATAACAATTGCATCCATATAATGCCTATGTTAAACTGTGGCTTTCAAATAATGCTGATTACAACAATGATTTTCAAATAGTAGTGTATTCAATACAACAGTTGCAAGTCAATAATTCAAAAATTATATCTAACTAATATTAGAATTATTTCTCCTTAATTCCAAAATTATTTCTTTTAACAATTCGAAAATTATTTCTTTTTTATTCTAAACTCATTTCTTATTAAATCTAAAATTGTTTTTCATTAATTTCTTTCAAGTCTGAAAATATTTCTCATAAATTCTGAGATAAATTCTTTCAATAAGTTTAAAATTATTTTTAATTAATCCTAAAATTATTTCTCGTTAGTTATAAAATTATTCCTTAAAAGTCTAAAGATATTTCTTAAAACTGAAATTATTTTTCAGAAATTATCAAATTATTTCTCATTTTTCATAAAATACACACACACACACACACACACACACACACACCCTATTATCTATAATTTCCGTATGTAAGCCTTTGTGTCGGCGGGCCACTGCAAATAAGTTCCTTAGACCGCATGTGGCCCGCGGGCCATGCGATGAAGATCATGGATTCCTTCAGAATGGATAGTCGACTTACACTCTAAATAACGAACACCGTGCCATGGAAAGCGTTCATTAAACGCTACTACCTACGCTACGCCTTGTATTCAGCGAATAAACAAACGTGATTTCTACACACAAAAAAACATCTGGTTTCAGATCTCAAACTGGGCTCGTGAAAAGTGGGCTCGACTCGGGGCCACATGCCCGACCCTTTATATTTGCTTTCGCTTTTCTCTTTCTTTTGAAAAAAAACCTTCTACTACATATATTTGAATAGCGTATTTATTTGATTATATTGTGGTGTTTATTTATTATTTTTGTTACATCACGAGAGTATATAGTGTGTGTTTTTGTGCTCTACTGTCAGTCGGGGTCAGAACACATTCCCTTCACGGTTCGGCCCCGAATATTCGGTAAATAATTCAGTTTTAAATCTCGATAATATCACAACCCCAAGACCCGGATTCATGCTCATACTCTCCCTCATAATCATAATAGTAATAATAATAATAATAAAAAAGATGGCGCACGATCTCACCGTAACGTATAATTTCGATGCGATTTCTCACTTAATTCATTGTCTTGCTGTTATTTATTTTTTTTCCCCTGTTTAATGCATTTGATTAGTACATGTCAAGAAGATGATAATTTCTACTGATAATTCTGACAACTGACCGTGTCTGTAAATGGGACCCTAACATTATCATTATTTTTGTGTAATAGAAATTCACTTTATCGGATTATTTATATATTATAGAGAGCTCTTTCGTTCCGCTATTTATTTTTTTTTAACAAAAAGAGAAGTAGATCACGCTGAATCAGATCAGTTTGCATGGCCTAAATATTCTGGTATGTTTGGTTTACTTTTTTTTGTAGGATAAATGACATTGTATGTGATCTCTTGGACAGGCGAGCCGTTTTACGACTTTGAGAAACGTGGACCGAGCCTTTTTGGTCATACGGGGCAAATTCTAATGTTCAGAGCCGTCCTTAGGGGGGTGTGTATGGCAGGTGCGGTCGCACCGGGTCCCGTGGTTTGTAGGGCTCCGCACTCACGGTCGTAGACGTAAATGAAATATAGATATTTAAAAAAAAAATACTTTTTTGTAGAAAAATAAGGTTTCTGAGTTTCAACCGCATTTTGATAAATTCTCATCATTTTTGAAAATATTTCTTGTCATAAATTCTTAATTTCCGTTCATTCTGGAATTCTCGCATTAATTCTGGATTTTAATCTGGATTCTGGGGTTTTTCTCATTAATTCTGAAATTTGTTCAATACTGAGATTTATTCTTTCATTAATTCTGAATTTTTGAAAGGACTGCGATTTTTTTTTCATTTATTCTGAATATTTTTCTTTTCTGAACTTTGATCGGTTCTGAGATTTTTATCCTTCGTTAATTTTGAATTTTCATCAATTCTGGGATATTTTTTTTTTTTGACTAAGCCTGAATTTTCATTGGTGGATTCTGGAATTATTTCTCATTTTTGATTCATCAATTTTAAGTACACAGATCATTAAAACTCATTTTTCATTAGTTTTGAAATAATTTCATTCATTATTTTTGAAATAATTTCATTCATTATTTTTGAAATAATTTCATTCATTACTTTTGAAATAATTTCTTTCCTTATTTTTGAAATAATATCTTTCATCACTTCAAAACTTTTCTTTTGCTCTAAATTTTCATTAATTTCTACGTTAATTTGCGTTTGATTACGTCTATGTTTTTGTGAGAGGGTGTTTTACAGCATTCCTGAGTAATCTATGAATGCCACCCCTACAAAATATATGAAATCAATCTCACACCACGCCCCGCGTCTGATAAGGGCGGCCCTACTAATGTTACCAAACACCAATGGCGTACAAAACGTCGAAAACAAATATTGTGTTCATTTCAAGCATGTGTTTGCAGTTTAGATGACTGTAAGAGGCCAGAACGTGGTTCAAGTCCATAACAAACTAATCAATCGCAACTATCCAGTTCCTAAATGGAATAAACAAGCGTTATCTTCTAAATGTAACTGGTGCGCTAGTACATATTCAGATGAATGACCATTGGTCTTGTGGTAAACGATCACACCGGTCACAGGGCAGACATTGTCTATCGCTTAAGTTAATGCTGCGATTGTTTCATCTTACTTTACAGTCATCGCTGATTACATTTTCATAGGAGACACCACGCAAAATTCCAACAATAAAAATTCTAAAGCGTTGAAGAGTAAAATTAAAACTTAATGATTCCGGGAGTGAAATAAAAAATAAATTCTTGGAATAAAACAAAATTAAAACGTAATTTTGCGAATGGAATAGAAATAAAAACAAATTCTCTCTCTCTTTCTCTCTCTGGGAACAAAAGAAAAATCGAAACTAAATCCTGGGAATAAAATAAAATTCCAACTAAACGCACCGGCTGTTACGCTGAAAAACTAAATTATTTATTTATTTTTTTTTATTCATTCAAAAAATACAAAACTACAGGTTTAAACCGAATTACAGCTTTCAGTAAAAATAAAAAAATAATGATAATAAAACGAAAACAAAACTAAATTAAAACTATATTTCGGGAATTAAACCAAGACAAGTATTCTAAGAAGAAAATAAAATTATATAATTAAATTATAGGACAATGAAATAAAATTAAAACAAAGTCAGGGAATAAAATGAATGAAATTAAAACTAAATTCTGGGAATAAAGCCTATGACGATCCAATATCATATAAAAGATATCCTAAGAGAATATTATAACTGCGAACAGAGATGAGAAACCAATGAATTTAACTATTTGGGTATTGCTTTTTATAAAAAAAACTTAAATTAAAATCCCAAACAATGGCAATAAGTAATAAACTGAAATTTATTATTATGATAAAAATATCATTGGGAAATATAATCTCTCTCCCCCAATCTTTCTTCGAACAATATAATTTTGCTTGGGTTCTGCCAATCACACAATATGCTATTACAGTTTGGGTGGGGTGGGGACAATGACTCTGATATCGACACGGTCAAAAATGCTTTGCAGAAGGTAATTAATAATGTATCCCAAGAAGTATCCATGTCCCGGGACTGCAATAATGATTATAGATTCAATATTCACAAAAAACTTCACCTTTGAAAAATATTATTCGTTCAGAAAAGCCCTGTCCGGTTCAAAATAAAACTTTTTATAATAAAGGTTTTTTTTATAAAAAGTAATACTCAAATAGTTAAATTCATTGGTTTCTGATCTCTGTTCGCAGTTATAATATTCTCTAAGGATATCTTTTATATGATATTGGATTGTGATAGGCTTTATTCCCAGAATTTAGTTTCAATTTTATTCTCTGATTTTAGTTTTAATTTTATTCCCGGATTTTAGTTTTAATTTTATTTCATTCCCATAATTTAATTATATAATTTTATTTTCTTCTCAGAATACTTGTCTTGGTTTAATTACCAAAATACTAGTTTTTAATTTAGTTAAGGGGGTGCGGGCGGGGTGCATGAGTGGTGTAGTAGTAGTAGGTAGGGCCTCCAAAAAATGGCTCGGGGATCCATGATGTTCTTAAGTCAGCCACCTCGTTGGGCAATTTGCCTGTTGTGGCGTTGTATTTGTATTTGTATTACTTAAACTAGTATTCTGGGGATTAAACTAAATAATTAGTCAAATCCCCTCCTCGTTCTTGAATGTACGCGCGCGACCTGTTCCTCACTAGCTTTGGCTAGGAAACTTTGGCTGATTTTTTTTAGACTGGGCGTTCGTTGAAGAATATTTTAACGAATAAACCCTGAAACACATTCCGCGGCGGTTGTTTAATGTGTAATCCGTCGCGATCTTCAATTTTACAAACATTCGAGAATTCTCTAAAAATAAGAGGAAGTAAATATAGTGAATACTTCTTGGGCTATAAAAATTCGTGGTCCTATAAAACTCACTTAAAAATATAGCCCTGCTTACACAGACAACACAGCGATCAATTTCCATTTACTGTCCCGAACAAATCGATCTTTACAATAAATAAAACTATCGAGATCAATGCAATAAATAAAATGAAATAAGGAACCAAAACCATTCGAACCAGCATTAAATACGTCCACATAAATCACAATCAATTGAATTAACAGCCTCCTAATGACCTTCTGACACCAATTGTCACCAACAATAAATTTAAAACGAATAAGAAATGCTCTTTTCACACTCACCTTAATCATTATTTCAGGGGAAGTGAATTGGAAATTTTCTACAAGAACCACTTTATGGATCCGAACTAAATCCTTTCGATGATGTTTTTTTTTAATAGCTGGTTTTTATTATATTTTATCAAGAGATCGTACAATGACAATCGGAACCGCACCCCGATCTCTTTTTATACGGATTTTGGAATATCGTTCCACACCTATTTTTTCCCCCTCTTATAAAAATCCGCCATACTTCAATAATCCTCTAAATTGCGGAAAAAGAAAGAGAGAGAGAAAACTATTTTCATTTATTTATTTTTTTTCACAACTATTGTCACATAATCTTCTGGAATTTAGAACAAACGGTCTAATCCTTTAACAGACATCTGAATTTGTGAAGAACAATTTCAAATGACCTTCCTGACGGCGAAGGGGGAAAAAAACAAGACAAGGGGGTGTGTTGTTTGAGTAATTTCCATTGATTTGTGTGTAATTTATTGTATTTATTTATTTTTTTTTAAGATGTCTGCGGTCACACTTGAAGGAAAACCGTCTCCTTGATTGAAAATTCGGTAAAACCCCAGATAAACACAACGTTGTTTTAGAAGACACCTTCCGGAACAAGAAAAGTAAGTCTTAATCCCCAGGGATAATCATGTCTTTCAACGATAAGCTACACCACTGATATTTCTGGTATGAGACTGATAAAACAAGATTTCGTATCGATTTAATCCTTATCGCAAACATCCCACGTGATTGACGTGACTTACTTAAATTTCCTACAAGTATTGTTATGTAACCTTGAAAAAAAAGGAATATGGATGAGAAGACCGTGAAAAAATTGCTCATGGAATCATTACCTAAGAAAAAATTTTATCATTTCAATTAAGGTTTTCGATAAGGGATTGAAAATATTGATGGTATTTCACAACATTAGACAGGGTGCCCCATAAATTCGTAAATAGTTTGGAAGTTTTTGAAATTGAATTAAGTGGTACATTTGAATGTGGTTTGGAAAAAAGTTATTCTCATAAAGGGGGATTAGTATAGGAAAAAAAGAAAATTAGTTCAAATTTCTGTCGATAAAGGGCACTGTACGGAAACGAATCACTTGAAATATGTGATCAGAATCCTATAAAGTGCAGGGTGTGTGGTATTGGTAGCTCATTTTTGAATTTTTCCCCTGTTACTGGTGGTTACATAAGGTTTCATTCTAATGTTGAAATTGGTAAATAAAGCATTGTAGGTGAAGTCGTTTTTTACATCAGCCCACAAATTGCCGGCTCAAGCTTCACGAACTTTTCAGACACAGCAGCGATTGAAGAAAATTCGAGTACAGTAATTTTTCCGGACGCGCCCTCTATCGACGAAAAGTTTTTTTGCTAAAAGAAAAAAAATCCTCCCTCGAGATAGGAAGAATAACTTTTTTTTCACAAATCCGATTCACATATGTATCAATTTTTTTGATTTTTATAAATTTCTTAACTTTTTTTTTATGAATTCATGGGGCACCCTGTACTTTGGGATGTCAATAATTTATATCTGCGGCCAAATATTCGAAAATTTAACTTTTGACTCGTCTACCCGTTGAAACATCCGTATCAGTAATCAGGGTTTTCAGACTTTCTGGAAGAATCTCATCAACAATGACTTACTTTCTGGTCTAATTTTTAAACAATGATTCATTCTATATTAGGGGTTCTTAACTTTCAACGACCTAAAAATATATTCGAGCCTCACGAATATCCCTAAAAATGTGTATAAGTTGGAGCTGCGTAATCATAGACTCCAGACTTGCCTCTATGTAGCATTATTCATAATCCTCACACCTGTAACCAGCCCCCAGGCTGAGATCTTTGGCGAACCCGGGGCAAGAATTTTCATGAGACCCCCCCCCCCTTCCCCCGAAGAGCTTACCAAAAAGTTACAACATTTACAAATATGTAAATCTTCAAATAAAAACAATTAAAAAAGCCATTATATAAGTTTTATTGCTTTGATTTTTAAATTTATACTTCATGTATTATTATAAAACTATTATCATTTATAAGTTTATACTTTAATACCTGAATACTCTGCAAAATTTATGAACATTTTTCATTACTTTACAATTTTTAATACATTTTCATAAAAGTGTGAATTTTTAACTGTTTTTGGGGCGTTTGGGCAACCAGAAGATATGAATAGATTTCAATTTAAAAAAAATTATACATTTAATATGCCCAAGACAGAACTTCCCCACCCCACGTCAAAAGTAATTTCAAAAATGTTTTTTTTTTTATAAATTTTCATGAAAATGTCAATTTTTAACTAGTTTTGGGGCACTTGGCCACCAGAAGATATGAATGGATTTCAATAACAAAAATTATGCAAACTAATACACCCAAGACACAACTTTCCCAAGCCAAAAGTAATTTCTAAAAAAAAAAGTTTCCTGTATTTTTCGATCCACTCTAATATACATACCATATTCAACGATAAGAATATTAAGTATTTAAACACAAATATGCAAGAAATGAAACTTATTTCGCCATTAAAAAAAAAATATAAACAATGTGAAATCCAGTCGTTTACGAAACAAGAAAAATCGGTTAATAAATTCCCAGAGAAAGAGAGAGAGAGAGAGAAAGAAATTAGCATATCGTCGCAAATCAGGTACAACGATATTTTATAAGAGAAACCCTTTTTCTCTCGTTGGAACGTAATATTTGCGCAATTTCGTGCCCTGTAGAGGGTCATCGAGTAGATTTTGACCTCAAGACATGAATCCATTCATCTTCGTTATCTCTTTCCCACAATAAATCTTTTCTATTCCTTGTTTTTTCTTCCGTTGATCAACAACAATTTAAATCCAAAAGAGAGCCTGTAATTCCCTTTAATAACTCATGTATTTATATTTATTTCATTTTATTTTTCTAAAGAGATCGGGTTATCGATTGCAATGTGGAGATTTATTGCGTGGACGCACGGAACAAAATACATTAAAATGAGGAATTCTTATCGTAGAAATGAACCGGAGATTTCTTCTGTCATTGTTCATCATAACGCGGCAAGGTATCCAATGCGTACAGAAAAAAAGCTTTATATATAAGACTAAGATCCTGATTCTAAACAGGATGATTCCATGCTTTAGTTATCAAAAAAAAAGGAAAAAAAGAATGATTATAGAAATTTTCACGTTGTGTGATGGAATTATTTAAAATGCACCTTCAAATACAATTCATAAACTAAACTGGTTCATTCTGAATGTGCTAGTTTTCAATATATGTCATTCCCAGAATTTAGTTTTAGTTTAGTTCCTGGAATGTACTAGTTTAAATTTCATTTTATTCCCATAATTGCATTCTACGAATTCGCATAATCTGTATTTTGTACACCGGAGTTTAGGTTTAGTTTAATTCCTACAATATTAGGTTTATTTTAATACTACGAATGATAGATTTAATTTCATTCGAAGAACAGTTTTCATTCTATTTCATTCCCAGAATACTAGATTTGGTTTTATTTTATTCACAGTGTTTAGTTTTATTCAAAGTATATATTTAGAGTTTTACTTTATTCCCAGTACTTAGCTTTCTCTTATTCCCAGTATTTAGCTTCCTTTTATTCCCAGTATTTAGAGTTTTATTTTATTCCCAGTATTTAGAGTTTTATTTTATTCCCAGTATTTAGAGTTTTATTTTATTCCCAGTATTTAGAGTTTTATTTTATTCCCAGTATTTAGCTTCCTTTTATTCCCAGCATTTAGAGTTTTATTTTATTCCCTGTATTTATAGTTTTATTTTATTCCCTGTATTTATAGTTTTATTTTATTCCCTGTATTTATAGTTTTATTTTATTCCCAGTATTTAGCTTTCTTTTATTCCCAGTACTTAGCTTTCGATTATTCCCAGCATTTAGAGTTTTATTTTATTCCCAGCATTTAGAGTTTTATTTTATTCCCAGCATTTAGAGTTTTATTTTATTCCCAACATATAGAGTTTTATTTTATTCCCAGCATTTAGACTTTTATTTTATTCCCAGTATTTAGCTTTCTTTTATTCCCAGTATTTAGCTTTCTTTTATTCCCAGTATTTAGCTTTCTTTTATTCCCAGTATTTAGCTTTCTTTTATTCTCAGCATTTAGAGATTTATTTTATTCCCAGTATTTAGCTTCATTTTATTCCCAGTATTTAGAGTTTTCTTTTATTCCCAGTATTTAGCTTTCTTTTATTCCCAGTATTTAGCTTTCTTTTATTCCCAGCATTTAGAGTTTTATTTTATTCCCAGCATTTAGCTTTCTTTTATTCCCAGTATTTAGCTTCCTTTTATTCCAGTATTTAGATTTTTATTTTATTCCCAGTATTTAGAGTTTTATTTTATTCCCAGTATTTAGCTTTCTTTTATTCACAGCATTTAGAGATGTATTTTATTCCCAGTATTTAGCTTCATTTTATTCCCAGTATTTAGAGTTTTCTTTTATTCCCAGTATTTAGCTTTCTTTTGATTCCCAGCATTTAGAGTTTTAATTTATTACCAGCATTTAGCTTCCTTTTATTCCAGTATTTAGATTTTTATTTTATTCCCAGTATTTATAGTTTTATTTTATTCCCAGTATTTATAGTTTTATTTTATTCCCAGTATTTATAGTTTTATTTTATTCCCAGTATTTATAGTTTTATTTTATTCCCAGTATTTAGCTTTCTCTTATTCCCAGTATTTAGCTTCCTTTTATTCCCAGTATTTAGAGTTTTATTTTATTCCCAGTATTTAGAGTTTTATTTTATTCCCAGTATTTAGAGTTTTATTTTATTCCCTGTATTTATAGTTTTATTTTATTCCCTGTATTTATAGTTTTATTTTATTCCCAGTATTTAGCTTTCTTTTATTCCCAGTACTTAGCTTTCGATTATTCCCAGCATTTAGAGTTTTATTTTATTCCCAGCATTTAGAGTTTTATTTTATTCCCAGCATTTAGAGTTTTATTTTATTCCCAACATATAGAGTTTTATTTTATTCCCAGCATTTAGACTTTTATTTTATTCCCAGTATTTAGCTTTCTTTTATTCCCAGTATTTAGCTTTCTTTTATTCCCAGTATTTAGCTTTCTTTTATTCCCAGTATTTAGCTTTCTTTTATTCTCAGCATTTAGAGATTTATTTTATTCCCAGTATTTAGCTTCATTTTATTCCCAGTATTTAGAGTTTTCTTTTATTCCCAGTATTTAGCTTTCTTTTATTCCCAGTATTTAGCTTTCTTTTATTCCCAGCATTTAGAGTTTTATTTTATTCCCAGCATTTAGCTTTCTTTTATTCCCAGTATTTAGCTTCCTTTTATTCCAGTATTTAGATTTTTATTTTATTCCCAGTATTTAGAGTTTTATTTTATTCCCAGTATTTAGCTTTCTTTTATTCACAGCATTTAGAGATGTATTTTATTCCCAGTATTTAGCTTCATTTTATTCCCAGTATTTAGAGTTTTCTTTTATTCCCAGTATTTAGCTTTCTTTTGATTCCCAGCATTTAGAGTTTTAATTTATTACCAGCATTTAGCTTCCTTTTATTCCAGTATTTAGATTTTTATTTTATTCCCAGTATTTATAGTTTTATTTTATTCCCAGTATTTATAGTTTTATTTTATTCCCAGTATTTATAGTTTTATTTTATTCCCAGTATTTAGCTTCCTTTTATTCCAGTATTTATAGTTTTATTTTATTCCCAGTATTTATAGTTTTATTTTATTCCCAGTATTTTGAGTTTTATTTTATTCCCAGTATTTTGAGTTTTATTTTATTCCCAGTATTTAGCTTTCTTTTATTCCCAGTATTTAGCTTCCTTTTATTCCAGTATTTAGATTTTTATTTTATTCCCAGTATTTGGAGTTTTATTTTATTCCCAGTATTTAGATTTTTATTTTATTCCCAGTATTTATAGTTTTATTTTATTCCCAGTATACAAATACAACAAATACAAATACAACGCCACAACAGGCAAATTGCCCAACGAGGTGGCTGACTTAAGAACATCATGTATCCCCGAGCCCCTACCTACTACTGCTACACCACACATGCATCCCCACCCCGCGGAACCCCCCCAACGAATCGGTACATGCGGGAATGTGCGTGTACGTGTAGTGAAACCTGACGTGAAGTTTTTGTTGTTTCTCTGTAATGCTTGTTATGTGTAGTGCTGCCATCTGCCACAAGTTTTTCTAACTATGAGTGAAGTGTTATGATTGAATGATTTATCGTTGTAGGACTGTTGCTCTCTGTGGCGAGACTTTTTAACGGGGAGATCGGCTCGCATTCGCGCCTTGAAGTTGGGAACCACAGAAAACCAACTTCAACCGACCACCACTGTGGGGTTCGAACCCGGATCCTCGCATCGCGAGTCCGTCACTATAACCACTCGACCACCACAGCGATTAAATTTAGAGCTTTATTTTATTCCCAGTATTTAGCTTCCTTTTATTCCAGTATTTAGATTTTTATTTTATTCCCAGTATTTAGAGTTTTCTTTTATTCCCAGTATTTAGCTTTCTTTTATTCCCAGCATTTAGAGTTTTAATTTATTACCAGCATTTAGCTTTCTTTTATTCCCAGCATTTAGCTTTCTTTTATTCCCAGTATTTAGCTTCCTTTTTTTCCAGTATTTAGATTTTTATTTTATTCCCAGTATTTAGAGTTTTATTTTATTCCCAGTATTTAGCTTTCTTTTATTCACAGCATTTAGACATGTATTTTATTCCCAGTATTTAGCTTCATTTTATTCCCAGTATTTAGAGTTTTCTTTTATTCCCAGTATTTAGCTTTCTTTTATTCCCAGCATTTAGAGTTTTAATTTATTACCAGCATTTAGCTTCCTTTTATTCCAGTATTTAGATTTTTATTTTATTCCCAGTATTTATAGTTTTATTTTATTCCCAGTATTTAGAGCTTTATTTTATTCCCAGTATTTAGCTTCCTTTTATTCCAGTATTTATAGTTTTATTTTATTCCCAGTATTTATAGTTTTATTTTATTCCCAGTATTTTGAGTTTTATTTTATTCCCAGTATTTAGCTTTCTTTTATTCCCAGTATTTAGCTTCCTTTTATTCCAGTATTTAGATTTTTATTTTATTCCCAGTATTTAGAGTTTTATTTTATTCCCAGTATTTAGATTTTTATTTTATTCCCAGTATTTAGAGTTTTCTTTTATTCCCAGTATTTAGCTTTCTTTTATTCCCTATCATTTAGAGTTTTAATTTATTACCAGCATTTAGCTTTCTTTTATTCCCAGCATTTAGCTTTCTTTTATTCCCAGTATTTAGCTTCCTTTTATTCCAGCATTTAGCTTTCTTTTATTCCCAGTATTTAGATTTTTATTTTATTCCCAGTATTTAGAGTTTTATTTTATTCCCAGTATTTAGCTTTCTTTTATTCACAGCATTTAGAGTTTTAATTTATTACCAGCATTTAGCTTCCTTTTATTCCAGTATTTAGATTTTTATTTTATTCCCAGTATTTATAGTTTTATTTTATTCCCAGTATTTATAGTTTTATTTTATTCCCAGTATTTAGAGCTTTCTTTTATTCCCAGTATTTAGCTTCCTTTTATTCCAGTATTTAGATTTTTATTTTATTCCCAGTATTTAGAGTTTTATTTTATTCCCAGTATTTAGATTTTTATTTTATTCCCAGTATTTATAGTTTTATTTTATTCCCAGTATACAAATACAACGCCACAACAGGCAAATTGCCCAACGAGGTGGCTGACTTAAGAACATCATGTATCCCCGAGCCCCTACCTACTACTGCTACAACACACATGCACCCCCCCCCCGCGGAACCCCCCCAACGAATCGGTACATGCGGGAATGTGCGTGTACGTGTAGTGAAACCTGACGTGAAGTTTTTGTTGTTTCTCTGTAATGCTTGTTATGTGTAGTGCTGCCATCTGCCACAAGTTTTTCTAACTATGAGTGAAGAGTTATGATTGAATGATTTATCGTTGTAGGACTGTTGCTCTCTGTGGCGAGACTTTTTAACGGGGAGATCGGCTCGCATTCGCGCCTTGAAGTTGGGAACCACAGAAAACCAACTTCAACCGACCACCACTGTGGGGTTCGAACCCGGATCCTCGCATCGCGAGTCCGTCACTATAACCACTCGACCACCACAGCGATTAAATTTAGAGCTTTATTTTATTCCCAGTATTTAGCTTCCTTTTATTCCAGTATTTATAGTTTTATTTTATTCCCAGTATTTATAGTTTTATTTTATTCCCAGTATTTTGAGTTTTATTTTATTCCCAGTATTTAGAGTTTTATTTTATTCCCAGTATTTAGAGCTTTATTTTATTCCCAGTATTTAGCTTTCTTTTATTCCCAGTAATTAGGGTCCTTTTATTCCCAGCATTTAGAGTTTTATTTTATTCCCTGAATTTATAGTTTTATTTTATTCCCTGCATTTATAGTTTTATTTTATTCCGAGTATTTACAGTTTTATTTTATTCCCTGTATTTTGAGTTTTATTTTATTCCCAGCATTTAGAGTTTTATTTTATTCCCAACATATAGAGTTTTATTTTATTCCCAGTATTTAGAGCTTTATTTTATTCCCAGTATTTAGCTTTCTTTTATTCCCAGTATTTAGCTTTCTTTTATTCCCAGTATTTAGCTTTCTTTTATTCCCAGTATTTAGAGTTTTATTTTATTCCCAGTATTTAGAGCTTTATTTTATTCCCAGTATTTAGCTTTCTTTTATTCCCAGTATTTAGCTTCCTTTTATTCCCAGCATTTAGAGTTTTATTTTATTCCCTGAATTTATAGTTTTATTTTATTCCCTGCATTTATAGTTTTATTTTATTCCGAGTATTTACAGTTTTATTTTATTCCCTGTATTTTGAGTTTTATTTTATTCCCAGCATTTAGAGTTTTATTTTATTCCCAACATATAGAGTTTTATTTTATTCCCAACATATAGAGTTTTATTTTATTCCCAGTATTCAGAGCTTTATTTTATTCCCAGTATTTAGCTTTCTTTTATTCCCAGTATTTAGCTTTCTTTTATTCCCAGTATTTAGTTTTATTTTATTCCCAGTATTTAGTTTCCTTTTATTCCTAAATTTTAGTTTTAGCTTTTATAATTGGCAAAACGCTAGTTTCAACGCTATTTTGTTCGCAGAATTTAGATATTTTTTTTATTTGTAGATGCTAGTAAATTCTATTTCCAGAAAATTTTTAGTCTTCATATATCCCACAGAATAATAGTTTAAATTTTAATTCGCAGAATACTAGTTTTCATTTTATTTTATTCCGGGAATACTAGTTTTAAATTTATTTTATTGCACTATGGCAGCCCATGCAAGATTCTATAGATCTCTCAATGGCACGCCTTTTGGAAATCATTGCAATATGAGTCAAGTTCGAATAAAACTATTATCACTAACCAGATCGGCTAGATTTTCAACTCACGAAATCTTCGAAATGAACCGTCCGCAGATGGTGGAGTGGTTGTGTACAGGGTGTCCTGCGAGACCTAACGCCGCCTCTATCTCATCAACCGTTCGTCGTAGAGGTATGAGATTCCAATTTAAAAAAAAGAAATACTCAAAACGTTTTGAAGAATTACCCTGTACCAGTTCTGAGAGTAAAACTGCAGCGTTGAAAAGTTGGTAAAAAACAGTATAAATGATAGAAAGTAGCTTTGTCCGTTATGTTTTGCTGTTCTTTCATAATTTTTCTCCAATTTTTGAAATCGAATATTGCACTGAGAAACATTGAGTCTTTTCGGTTGGCTTCAGAAGATACAGGACAACAACTTCGTAATCGGAAGCTAGATCACAAGGGGACTATATTAAAATTTAGATTTCTTATTTTGTGCCACACTGTATTTTCACACTGAAAACTGGTGCAGGATAATTTTTTAACACCTTTCTAGTATTTTTTTTAATTAGAGAACCTCTCTCTCTCTCTACGGCGAACGGTTGATGAAGTAAAGGCCACATTAGCACTCAGAGGACACCCTGTATAATTTCTTTTCTTATAAAAATGGAATTCCCATAGTCCGAAAAACAAGTATACCAAATCTGACTCCATTCGGCACAATAGTTTCCTACTTATCGAGCCTCAAACACATTTTAATTTATTCACTCGTATAACAATTACCTCTACGCGTATAACAATCACAAGAACAAAGCATTTCCGATCCGCTCAATGCAAACCGATTCATATATAACGAAACGGTCACGCGAAGGATCATTAATGATCCAGTTAACCAGAAGCACATTATGAGTATTAATAATAATAATATAATACAGAGTGTATATATAATAACAATAATAATCACACTAAAGTCATTGAGATGAGGGCCATTGCATGACTCAAGTCACGAAATCACGAAACGTAACTACTTTGCATACGAGCACAGAAAAGAAAAAGATAATTAATGCGTTGTAATGTGAGATGATATCCGTTTAGGAATCTATTGTGGTCACCATTTTCATTGATTGAGGTAAAAAAAAAACCGTTCCGAAACTTGATTCCGGTGATTTCTCTTTTCTCACGTGTGTGTAATTGGAAAGAGTGCTCTGTAACATTACATGTAATAATAATGATCACCGTAGAAGCGGGCCCTTAACTATCCATCTAGTTTTCTTTCTCCCTCCTTTTCTCATGCGAAGAGTAATTTATTTCTTGGAACCGTTCCGCCCTTTTTCATCGGGTCCTTAAAAGAAAATGAATCTTTACGAGACCATGGAAAGCTGCCGTTCCATTATCGACGGTGAGCCCCAAGGAGAAGATCTCGGAATGGCGATTCCTTTGATAACCAACCAACTGCACGGTTATGCTCCGATACGAATGGCTGGTAGCAGACCGATATGGTATCGAGGTTTGGTATCGACCCGGAACCAAATTACAAATGAATATTTCCCGTGATGAGAGCCTGATAAAACAACAACAGTTACGTGATATAAAAGAAAAAACCAAGTAAATTTCAAGAATGAGATTGTAACTAGTATTCTGGGAGAATTCTAGAATCCTATACTAGTATTCTACCTGCAATGGTGCATATGTATTGCATAACGACACTTCACTCACAGTTTGAAATAAGAATGAAAACTGAAAAATCACACAGAGATCACTTCCAAAATCATTTCCCAGAATATATTTCTCTTTGTGATTTTTATTACTAGAATTTAGTTCTTTTTCTGATTCTCATTCCAAATCAAGAGAGTTTCAGATTTTTTCCCCTTGAATACTAGATTTAAATTTATTCTCTGAATAATAATTTTAATTTCATTCCATCCCTGGAATTTAGTTTCGGTTTAGTTCCCAGAATACTCTTTTAGTTTTATTTTATCCTCAGAAATTAGTTCTTTTTCTTATTTTTATTCCCATAATTTAGTTTTTATTAATTTTATTCCCAGAATTAGTTTTTTATTAATTTTATTCCCAGAATTGGTATTTTATTAATTTTATTCCCAGAATTTGTTTTTATTAATTTTATTCCCATAATTCAGTTTTATTAATTTTATTCCCAGAATTAGTTTTTTATTAATTTTATTCCCATAATTAGTTTTTTATTAATTTTATTCCCAGAATTAGTTTTTTATTAATTTTATTCCCAGAATTAGTTTTTTATTAATTTTATTCCCATAATTTAGTTTTTATTAATTTTATTCCCAGAATTTGTTTTTTATTAATTTTATTCCCATAATTCAGTTTTATTAATTTTATTCCCAGAATTCTTTTTTATTAATTTTATTCCCAGAATTTGTTTTTTTACTAATTTTATTCCCAGAATTTGTTTTTTATTAATTTTATTCCCATAATTTAGTTTTTATTAATTTTATTCCCAGAATTTGTTTTTTATTAATTTTATTCCCAGAATTTGTTTTTTATTAATTTTATTCCCATAATTTGTTTTTTATTCATTTTATTCCCAGAATTGGTTTTTTATTCATTTTATTCCCATAATTTGTTTTTTATTCATTTTATTCCCAGAATTTGTTTTTTATTAATTTTATTCCCAGAATTGGTTTTTTATTAATTTTATTCCCATAATTTAGTTTTTATTAATTTTATTCCCAGAATTTGTTTTTTATTAATTTTATTCCCATAATTCAGTTTTATTAATTTTATTCCCAGAATTATTTTTTTATTAATTTTATTCCCAGAATTTGTTTTTTTACTAATTTTATTCCCAGAATTTGTTTTTTATTAATTTTATTCCCATAATTTAGTTTTTATTAATTTTATTCCCAGAATTTGTTTTTTATTAATTTTATTCCCAGAATTTGTTTTCTATTAATTTTATTCCCATAATTTGTTTTTTATTCATTTTATTCCCAGAATTGGTTTTTTATTCATTTTATTCCCATAATTTGTTTTTTATTCATTTTATTCCCAGAATTTGTTTTTTATTAATTTTATTCCCAGAATTTGTTTTTTATTAATTTTATTCCCATAATTTAGTTTTTATTAATTTTATTCCCAGAATTTGTTTTTTATTAATTTTATTCCCATAATTTGTTTTTTATTAATTTTATTCCCATAATTTAGTTTTTATTAATTTTATCCCCAGAATTTGTTTTTTATTAATTTTATTCCCATAATTTGTTTTTTATTAATTTTATTCCCAGAATTTGTTTTTTATTAATTTTATTCCCAGAATTGGTTTTTATTAATTTTATTCCCAGAATTTGTTTTTATTAATTTTATTCCCATAATTCAGTTTTATTAATTTTATTCCCAGAATTATTTTTTTATTAATTTTATTCCCAGAATTTGTTTTTTTACTAATTTTATTCCCAGAATTTGTTTTTTATTAATTTTATTCCCATAATTTAGTTTTTATTAATTTTATTCCCAGAATTTGTTTTTTATTAATTTTATTCCCAGAATTTGTTTTTTATTAATTTTATTCCCATAATTTGTTTTTTATTCATTTTATTCCCAGAATTGGTTTTTTATTCATTTTATTCCCATAATTTGTTTTTTATTCATTTTATTCCCAGAATTTGTTTTTTATTAATTTTATTCCCAGAATTGGTTTTTTATTAATTTTATTCCCATAATTTAGTTTTTATTAATTTTATTCCCAGAATTTGTTTTTTATTAATTTTATTCCCATAATTCAGTTTTATTAATTTTATTCCCAGAATTATTTTTTTATTAATTTTATTCCCAGAATTTGTTTTTTTACTAATTTTATTCCCAGAATTTGTTTTTTATTAATTTTATTCCCATAATTTAGTTTTTATTAATTTTATTCCCAGAATTTGTTTTTTATTAATTTTATTCCCAGAATTTGTTTTTTATTAATTTTATTCCCATAATTTGTTTTTTATTCATTTTATTCCCAGAATTGGTTTTTTATTCATTTTATTCCCATAATTTGTTTTTTATTCATTTTATTCCCAGAATTTGTTTTTTATTAATTTTATTCCCAGAATTTGTTTTTTATTAATTTTATTCCCATAATTTAGTTTTTATTAATTTTATTCCCAGAATTTGTTTTTTATTAATTTTATTCCCATAATTTGTTTTTTATTAATTTTATTCCCATAATTTAGTTTTTATTAATTTTATCCCCAGAATTTGTTTTTTATTAATTTTATTCCCATAATTTGTTTTTTATTAATTTTATTCCCAGAATTTGTTTTTTATTAATTTTATTCCCAGAATTGGTTTTTATTAATTTTATTCCCAGAATTTGTTTTTATTAATTTTATTCCCATAATTCAGTTTTATTAATTTTATTCCCAGAATTATTTTTTTATTAATTTTATTCCCAGAATTTGTTTTTATTAATTTTATTCCCATAATTCAGTTTTATTAATTTTATTCCCAGAATTTGTTTTTTATTAATTTTATTCCCAGAATTCGTTTTTTATTAATTTTATTCCCAGAATTTGTTTTTTATTAATTATATTCCCATAATTTAGTTTTTATTAATTTTATTCCCAGAATTTGTTTTTTATTAATTTTATTCCCATAATTTGTTTTTTATTCATTTTATTCAAATAATTTGTTTTTTATCAATTTTATTCCCATAATTTGTTTTTTATTAATTTTATTCCCATAATTTAGTTTTTATTAATTTTATTCCCAGAATTTGTTTTTTATTAATTTTATTCCCATAATTTGTTTTTTATTAATTTTATTCCCAGAATTTGTTTTTTATTAATTTTATTCCCAGAATTGGTTTTTTATTAATTTTATTCCCAGAATTTGTTCTTTATTAATTTTATTCCCATAATTTAGTTTTTATTCATTTTATTCCCAGAATTTGTTTTTTATTAATTTTATTCCCATAATTTGTTTTTTATTAATTTTATTCGCATAATTTGTTTTTTATTAATTTTATTCCCAGAATTGGTTTTTTATTCATTTTATTCCCATAATTTGTTTTTTATTCATTTTATTCCCAGAATTGGTTTTTTATTCATTTTATTCCCAGAATTGGTTTTTTATTCATTTTATTCCCAGAATTGGTTTTTTATTCATTTTATTCCCAGAATTGGTTTTTTATTAATTTTATTTCCAGAATTTTTTTTTTATTAATTTTATTCCCATAATTTAGTTTTTATTAATTTTATTCCCATAATTTGTTTTTTATTAATTTTATTCCCATAATTTACTTCTTTTTCTTATTTTTATTCGCAGAATTTATTTCTTTCCCTTATTTTTATTTCCAAAAGTCAATTTGTTTCTGTGACTTTCATTCCCAGAATTAAGTTCCAGTTTTACTCCCACAGTACTAGTTTTAATTTTATTTTATTCCCAGAATAGAAGTTGTAATTATTTTCCATTCTCAGAATAATACTTTTGATTTTATTCCATTCCCAGAATTGAGTTTTAGTTCAATTCGCAGAAATACTAGTTTGAATTTTATTTTGTTTCCCAGAGTACTAGATTTAGTTTCATTTTTCTTCCATAATATAGTTTTATTTTGATTCCCAGAAATGAGACATTAAGAGTACGTACATGAAATAACATGCTTAAGTCTATATTGTTCAATCATTCTGGTCCCAACCCTTCGAAACCCCAGTTGTTTTCCCTCCGAAAGAAACTTCTGCATAATTCCATAATGTACATCGACCAACACAACAATGCTTCCCTTAAAAAAACGAGATACCAAAATAATAATTATTCTATCGAATGGAATAAATAATTATCACGAGTTTCGTTTTTTTGCGTCGAAGAAAATAATTCGTTAGCCAATATTCAAACAATCGGTTATTATCCGTCTCAAGAAAGCTAATTAACCAAATTAACACACATAACTTCAAGAATGGATGGTATCTAAATCCACTGTCACGAGTTAGACTATTTATTAGGTTATTATACCCCATGAGATTCTTTTATTTGACTAATAAATTCCGTTCTTAACAATGCAAATTACAACGTCTCCGAGAGTAAATGAATAAATAACAAAGCTTTATTTGGAAATCTTTTTTTCTAACAATTAGAAAATTTATTATTGGTTAGCGTCGGTTACGAAATACGCGTCTGACCAATTAAGATCTCACAGTGAGGAAATGTTTCGATCTCCATTGCGGTTATTCTCATCGATGACTATCAAAGAAGAGCTCAACAAACAGAGACAACAATGCTTCTTATTTTATTTTGTTTTGACGTTCCAAGGTCTTTAGGAAAAGAATAATGATGGCTGGTCTCGTTCTGGTTTGCTCATTAGCTAAAACCATTTATTTTTCTTTTCTCGTTCCTAATGAGAGACAGTCACGTGACTTTTATCATTCGTTTCAAGTCTAACTTCTCATACTTACGATCGTTTGTTGTCATTTCATTGTGTGTCTAGCTCAATTTTTTTTTCCCAATATAAGATCATTCATATTCCACCATTTCCGTAATATCTCTAGTGTTTTGTGTTTCCGCATTCTTAGTGATAATGGAAAAGTATTTTTCTGCTTATAAGGGGCCACCTACCTTTTAACATGGGAAAAACTTTCTTATGTAGAAATATTATTAAAAATATGCTCTATTTCAAATTTTCACCGCATATATTTGATTGCGTAGCCTATCCTATGTAGTAGTTAGTACAAAATTCTACATGTCTTCAGTACTTAATGTTTTACAAATGTTCAAATAGCCACATTGAAAACAGCTTGCGCGAATGATGCAATATTATGAAATAAATGAAATTGAACAAAAAGTGATTCAGAAAAGAAAACAGTTTAGTCCACAGAATTTTTATTCAGTTACATTTTGATTTCATGCAATTTTATCATGCGTGCAAGCTGTTTTTAATGAAGTTCTTTTTGAAAATTTGTAAAAACGTAGATATTGGAGACGTGTAAAATTTTGGACTGGCGTAGGATAGCATACACAATCAAACATATGTGGTAAAAATTTGAAACAAATCAATGGATAATTATAATATTTTAACAATATTTCTATATAAGAAAGTTGTTTTTACCATGTTAAAATGTGAAAGGGCCCTTAAAGTATGATTGGCTCTTGCTACTGCTATAGTTTCGAATTTTTACAAGTACTTTTTTACTAAATCGTCTACCTCCTAAGTTAGAGGGTTCCAACCCAACGCCCGTGGGCCACATACAAATACAAATATAACACCACAACCGGCAAAATGCCCAACGAGGTGGCTGAGAAAAAGATGCCCATAGCAAATATGGATGTCATATATTTCAAAAATACAACAACCCAATTAAAAATGTAATTAACAAAAATTATAAAAAATATATACGCATGATAAAATATTGTACAATGCCCGTAAAGAATATTGTGGTTGTCTTACATGTGGCCGTCGGAGCTTTTTGTCGTGGCCCGTCAACAATTTTTAGAAAATATCTAAAAACATTGAAGAAAAAAAAAATGATAATTGCATATCCCACAGGTCATCGAGAGCCTCATACAGGCTGTCCCAAACTGTTTGCACAGCTGATATCTATGCAACATTTCACTTTAGAGACACACTTTTAATTTCAAAAGTTTTCAAATGACCTGTGGTTACTTAAAATATCTTAAATTTCCCGAGTTGTATACATAAAAATATAGGAAAATTAACTTTTTATGTACAACCCGCTTGCTAAAACTTCCAATTAGCGAAATGTAAATTCGGCTCTGAGAAGTCATTTACAGAAAATTACATATTTTTAACTCTTAACAGTTAAATTCGACTTTGAAGTTTACAGCGTTTGTCGCCAATCCCAATCATTTAGGGGTGTGATTCACAAATTGCAGAACGTAAATTAAATAAATTCACAGTTGTAAAAAATGTTTTCGATTGTAAAAATAGTTGCCAAAAAATGTAATTGTTATTTATTGTGGAAAAAAAAATGTAATTTTTGAGTTCATTCTTTTTTGTGTAGTACCTAAAATTAGCAACGTTTGAGCCAATGGAAACTTGCCAACACTGTGATAAAACATAGTGATTTTAAAAATTTAATATCTCGATAAATATTGCATTTCGAAAACATGAAATTCGAAGATAAATTTTCAGACCGGGATCTCCATTCAAATAATTTGGAGTTTCAACACGCAGGGGCTGTATAAAAAGTTAATTTCTTTATTTATTTGTGTATATGACTCTTCACACAAATTTCAAGGTTTTAAGTGACTGCCCGTAATTTGAAAACTTTTTTTTTAGTTGACAGTAGTATGTTTCTGAAGTCGACGGAAGTATATACTGTACAAACAATTTGGGACACCCTGTATAGATACCCCATTGCCTTTTGGGAGAGGTACAAGGTCACAGTAGTTTCTAATTGTTTCAAGTATTTTTTTTACCTAAATCGTCTACCTCCTGGGGCAGTTGTCTGCAACGCATGGCCCACGGGCCACGTGTGGCTATCGTAGCTTTCTGCCATGGCATTTTCAGAAAATGGCTAAAAACATTGAAAGACGATTTAATATGAAAATAATAATAATAATAATCGATAAATTCCGCAGTCTATATATATTGGGATCCATATACTGTGGTATTGAATCTGCATCAGAGAGTCAATGTGCATTATAATGGAGATCATGGTATGTCAAGAATAATGTAACCATCTATCTAAATATTAACACAAGCATATGGTAGATTTATAAAGTTGTAAGCTTCTTTCAGATTCATGTTGTGGATCTGATACACTACCAAAGCTGTGTTACATCGCGGTGAATCTAAATGCCATCTTAAAATTCCGAATATCTCAGTATGAGTCGGTGGTACGCGAGCTTCGGGAAAAGTTTTCAATCCGCCCGTAATGTCATAAAAGTTGAAGACTCTTGAGCTGACTTATAGAGACGTGGCATAATACATTGAAATCACTATTTTGATAGAGACGGGAAATCCGAGCGATTCATAAAGCCCAATGGCTGACCTTTGCTATACAAGTCCATGAAATATTCAAAAAGTGAATTTCGTGGCATCTGATCCCGTGACGTGTCCAACCAATAAGGCTGAGGTCTACTAAATAAAGCCTATTAATAGAGGTCAGCTATCTTATACGTGACAAGTAAATGCTTCTTAAATGTCTGAGCGATGCTCTCTATGAGACATGATTTGTAATGTGCTGATTTGGCTGATGTGATGACCTAGGCCACTTGAGTGATCTGGAACTGTACCTAAAGTCGCTCAAAGGATATCTAAATATGTTGCTTCTGATTCACGTAATGTGGTAATGTGCCACGGGTCACGTAAGTGATCTGTGAATGTGCTGCGGGTCACTAAAGTGATGTGGCAATGTTCATGAAAGCTCCGTTCATTTTTACAGAATTTGGTTCTAGGTTCAGGCCGCATCAGATAACTCCAAGGCCCACATTTGGCTCGCGGATCACTGAACCACACATGCGCCTCGTCCATATTTCTCTGTGGAACTTCTAACGAATTGGTACATTTTGGGATGCGCATTGCTTCTGTGTAATGCTAGTTATATGTATAGTGCTACTACTACTACTACTACACCAAACACCAACTCTGGCCTTATCGCTATATTGCAATTTACTGTCATTAATAAGAGGGGGTTGGAAATGAATTCGCCGTCTACTGGTAGTCGCCTCAAGTTCGTTAGAGAAAATATCTTATCTATATCCTCCCTCGTGTTCGACCCCATGACCGTGGCAGCAACCTTCACGGTGGTTGACGAGCATCTTACGCCACTCGGGTGGTATGTATAGTGCTGCCATCTGCCATCAATTTTCTGACTATGAGTGAAGTGTATAGTGACTGAATAATTGTACCGTTGCACGCCTGATGCTCTCTGTGGCGAGACTTTTCAATGGGGAGATCGGCTTGCATTTGCGCCTTCAAGTTGGGAACCTTCGAATCGAGCAAGTACGCATTAAACACCAGTGTGAATATGAATTCCATCTCAAAATTCCAAATACAGTCGAATCTTGTTATAACGAACTTCAACAGACCGGAGAAATCACTTCGTTATAACGAAATTTCGTTATAAAAGAATTCCAGGTTGTTCCCATTATTCCCATATAAACTTATGTGGGCCATTCGAAAAGCGTTCGTTAAAACGAGAATTTCACTGTAACGGTATTCGTTAAAACGGGATTCGACTGGTCCTCAGTATGAGTTGGTGGTTCACACGGGCTTTTCGGGAAGAGTTTTCAATTTGGCCCGCAATGCCCGAAAGGTTGAAGAACTCTGGCTTTAGGGCCATGATGCTTTGAAATAACTATTTCTGTAGACACTGGAAATCCGAATCGATTCATAAAGCACAATGGCCCACCATCTGTACAAGTGCACGAAATATTGAGGAAGCGAAATGCGTGGCATCTGAACACACGAGCTGTCCAACCAATATTGCTGAGGCCAACCAAATAAAACCTATTAATAGAGGTCAGCACAATCGATGTAGGCGCTACTATTAGTAAGTGCGTACTCTTGAATAAGCACGACTTAAGCACGACTCGCTTAATGGAAAGCCTACGTTTGAGACTATTTAAAGGACCGCAAAGAGATGATTGGATTAAACCTTCTTCGTGATCCAAAGATTCGCTTCCTATAAATAAAACGGCATCCGAATCTAGTCATTGAAAAAAGCGTGCATTAATAACAAAGATCGTCAGTGTTTGTCGCAATCAATTTTGTATTGACACTAAGGTTAGACATTTTGTTTTTCCTTTAGAAAACAAAGCTATAGTTGGCAACAGGAAGAGTTGTTCTGTCCATAAGGAGGAGGAGAAACGCTTGGATTAACATCGGTGACTCGAGGAAAAAAAGTGAAGAGGTCATCGAGTGACAGGAACGTGATGTGGCAAAACAAAAGGTACGATTTGTCGTCATCGAAATGACCGTGGCTAGGCTTCGCAGTGTTTGCGGAATTCTCGAATCTTCTTCTTTCCGTGGTGTTCGTTATCAAGAGCGGATGTGATACGAAAATAGCATAAGACGGCACATCTAATTTACATCCCCACCCCCTCGAAATTCAGGCTATCCGATATATATATATGCGAGGATTTTAAGGGAGTGTTGGTGCACGTAAATTTTCCACGACAAAATTTTTCCAATATTTCAATTTTCAAATACAGTCGAATCCCGTTTCAACGAATAACCTTATAGCGAAAATCTCGTTTTAACGAATAACCTTACAGCGAAAATCTCGTTTTCACGAATAACCTTATAGCGAAAATCTCGTTTTAACGAACACTTTTCTAATCCCACAGATAAGGGTCCGTTCAAGTATTAAGTCATCATCGATGGGGGGGGGGGAGGGTTTCCGATTTGCTGACTTTTGATGACGGGAGGGCGGTTGGGTAATACTTACGTCATCAACCACCCTTCATGAAAATAGGAAATATTTTTAATGACATCTTACTTACTACTTTCGTTATAAAGGAATTCCATGGTTTTGCCTATATAAACTCATCTGGTGATTGGAAAAGCGTTCGTTAAAACGAGATTTTTTCGCTGTAACGGTGTTCGTTAAAATGGGATTCGGCAGTGAAATTTGCGTGTCAAAACCCCCAACTCTCTCCAAGATTTGTCATCATCTCCATAAATGCCATAGAAACATTGCATTTGAGTCGCCCCCCCCCCCTCAACATTTCCAATGATTTCCACGGCTATAGTCTGCTCGAGACCAGTATTCATTAGTTTTAGACAATCTTCCAATCATATGGAATACCGAATTCGAAGGTAATAAAAAAATGGCATTTTAACATTATTTCATTGGATAACCATTACCCCAGAATGTGCAAGTCCAAACACACAATTCTCCAATATCAAATCCGAACAAAACGAGCAGTTCCCACACCTCGGATAATACCGAAATTATTACCACGGATTATGCGTTACAGACTAGCAACAAAAGTTACGAAACCAACAGTTACGGTTATATCCGAAACAAAAAAAAAAATGGTGTAAATGATCCCATTTTCTCTCTCTCTCTCTCTCTCGTAATACAGTTTTGTGCGTGTGTATTTGCAGTAATAATAATAAAATAATGCTAATACGACTTTGAAAAATGCAGAAACGGGGCAGCAGAAAAGAGAGAAACAGGGGCACGTTATGTGAGAGAAAGGGCCGTTGTTCGGTGTGTTGTACAGAGAAGGGTGTGTGTTTGTGTGCAATAAAAGACCCATTTAACAGTTTTATTTCCTCTTCTCACAAAGCGTCTGAAAAAGAAATAAAAGGCATTTTTATTGGAAATTCCTAGAAAAGATCGTTTTTTTCCTTTGGTTCGAGATATCATTATAGTTTTCCCTGCCCGTGGGGGCTCGAAAACCCGATTGTTTCGTGCAGAAATATGAAAATATACGAGCCTCATTGCACGTACGTAATATTATCCACGTATGGAATAGTAATGGTGATAGTAATAACAATAATGACATGTAAGTATAAATGGGCGCGGCGATTTCTGGGCTTTAAGTAATTTGTCGGGTGTCAAGGGTCAGTGACGGGGGCGGCACCAACTCAAGAAGCTCCTCATCTGGTCTTTATTTGAATGTTTTCCCAATATGTGTTGATGTTGTCTTTTTTTAAGGAATTGATTCCCCAACACCTCGGCATCAAGTTGAAATCATCATCATGGACAACTGAGAAAAATATTCCGGCATCGTTCCTGTGTGATATCACAGCTTATATTATAAAAGGAGCTCTTTTTTTCAACCGGGGTCCTTGAGAAGCCTTCAGGGGTCCATGAGATTGAGTGAGAGAATAATTAACTTATTGTTTTAAAGGGAAAAACTGAATTTTATTCAGAAAAAAGCGGTGCAAGTGGTCCGCGGCCTTTATTTTGCTGATATGAGTGGACCGCGGTTTTCATTTTATTGGTATAAGAGGTCCGTGGACTGCACTTCCCTTCATTCGTACAGGGGGAGGGGCTCCGTGACCATTATTTTATTGGTACAAGGGAATCCATGACCTTCATTTCATTGGTACAAGATGTCTGTGGCATTCACTTTCCTGGTACGGGGGGGGTGAGGATCCGTGACTTTTATTTTATTGGTATAAGGGATCCATGGCCTTCACTTTATTGGTACAAAGGGGGAAAAATGAGGATCCGTGACCTTTATTTTATTGCTACCATGGATTTTATTGGATCCACGGCATTCGATTTATTGGTATAAGGGGTAGGGGGGACTGTCCGTGATATTTATTTAATTGGTGCAGGGGATCTGCAGCCTTCATTTTATTGGTACAAGTGATTCCTGTCCTTCATTCAATTGATACAACGGGTCCGTGGCTTTCATTTTATTAGTACAAAGTGGTCCTAGTATTCGTTTTATTCGTACAAGTGGTCCGCTGCCTTCATTTTATTGGTCGAAGTGGTCCGGGAACTTCATTATATTGTTGCAAGGAGCCCGTGGGCTTCATTGTGTTGTTGCAAGGGATCCGTGATCTTCACTTGATTGTCGAAAGAGGTTCGAGACCGTCATCTGATTCTTTGGCGTAGCGTTTTGCTCTAATTGTAAACAATGACTTACCGTGCTGTTTGACCGTAGTTCTGATATTGATTTTTGACGTTTCATCCGCAGCTGTGGTGGATATCTTCGGAGGTGAACTGTAACTACAGGGTGTTGACGAGGTGCCCTCCTTATCAACTTTTCCTGCTACGGTTGCCTTAGTCAGATGCAATTTGTAGGATTGGGCAGACAACACACTCGGTAGCGTTTTCACCTCTAAAGATGTCCACCACTGCTGCGGGCGGAACGACAGAAATAAATTAGTGACAGAGGCCATACACAGCCCCGTAAGCCCTTGTCCGTGATCCTTCATTTCACTGTTGCAGGAAGGGGCAAGGGAGTCTATAGCTTTAAATCATTATATGCCAAAATTTAAAATTTTCGAGAAAAAAAATTACATAAAAATGATAGCATGAATGTGTGTGAGTATGTGAAATATGAAAGAAAAATTATTTGTGTGGGAGAAAAAAGTTTTATATTAAATTAAAATTATCAATTATTTAATCATTATTTATCAAATAATGTGCGGAAAATAATGCGGAAAACCGCAGAAAAAACCAACTACACACAGCCGACCACCAGTGCGTGTCAACGGGGTTCGAACCCATCGAAATTGATGTCATCATTTCCCCTAATTTACACAACAGATGGCGCTACTTTTATCCCCAAAAAAAACTCGACACTGCAGTGATTTTGCCTAACTACAACAAAACCGCTATATATATGTTCCGGGAATTTAATAAATCCAGTTATTATGCATTTCATCGGCTATATCATGCATTGTTACCAACCATTTTTATAAATTTATTAAACGGTTTTTCACATTTATCGACGATTCTGTGAGTAATCAATCTCAGCTCGTATTGGTAAGTACAATAAATCGTCAAGAAAATACTTAAATTCACCAGAAATTCTGCCAAAATTTCAGTCTAGGACGATGGATTCGATCAGTGATGTTGCTTATGTTTAAAAATGTTGATAAATGTGAAGAAAGCTAATATTATCTACATATTGTCTACAACCTCATCGAAACATACGTTACTGTGCAGTCGTGCACTCTGCTCGGTCGAAGACATGGACGGACATCTTTCACGGAATTTATCTGTGAATATATATTTCCTTCGAAACATAAGAGGACGTTCCGAATGACACCAAAAAGGAGGACGGTTGCTAACCCTATTCGAATCTGGATCCTCATGATGGGAGTCCAGCATGATGCCCACACGACAGCACAGTCTCCCATATAACTACTGCAGGGATAATTTGATCATTGCTGTCGCACCATGGTCACTTTCTGCACGCGGGAGCTAATTAGACCGGGACCAACAATTTATTGCCGATTCCGAACACACGGCAACCTTTTCTATACTCAACGAGAGGTTGGTGCGCCAGACCTTCGATGTGGGACTCCCTGTGGTAGCAATCTCTTTCTGTGGTCATGTTGCCGTTTCTGTTATACCCTTGTGTCAGGAAAGTTTCTAACCAGGACGGACCGGGAATCAAACTCGTGACACCTGTAAAGAATCTCTGGTACTTTAAGCGAGAGTATCTTATCGAACTGGGCTACAACGCCTAACTACTGCGGGGTTCCCAGCAAAATCTGCTTAAATATTTTCTTGACTTTTCCTGATCGAAACACTGCTGAACAAAGAAGTATTATAATTCTTAATCTTTACGGTCCGAATTATTTTTTGAGTATATTGTGTGGGTCCGCCCCCCCTCCTACTACAGAATATTTCCAAGACTTTTGACAACTATCTTAAATTTTTCCTGACCCCGCAATTTTTCATTTCTGGCTTGCCAGGTCGCTGGGAACCCTGTAATGTTACAAGTGCGCGGACGCGAATCAGCATAATGCTAATCCTACAATGGGGCATTTGTTTACGAGTCTATACGGACATAAGCATCGAGTGCTCTTGAATGGTTCTGTGAGCATGAGTGATGCTCGTGAGCATCATGTTGCATGTCAGTTCGAAGAGAAAACCTATAGCAACTATATTGAACGTAGATCTAACAGCTGGATTATCCCAGTAGTCATAAATGGTCGGTATCACGCAATTTAGGACAATTGGAAACATACTTCCGAAGACGACGGTTACAGAGTTAGTAATGCGGACGAACAATTCGAATCACCTTGTATATTAAAACGTCTTTCTTTTATGAAGTAGGCTTTCCTATCCGATTTTCAGCTGGTGCAGAGTAAAAGGGATTGCAAAATTTGTGCCATTGAGAGAAACTTTCTTCACAGAATATCTGTGTGTGTGTGTGTGGTGGCCATTGCTAAGTTTTCTAGATTTAAAAAAGAAGCAGTTGTGGAGATTCAAAGACGGTGACATATCTAGTCAATGCTGTCGTAGAGTTAAGATAGATCTTAAACGTGACCGTAATTTTCTACATTTTTGCTTTCCAGTTGGACATATTTTTCTTAATTGTGCAGTGTAGATAAAATCCCTGCTACGGAATTGACTATCAATATGATCAGTATTCAATAATCTCTATATTATGGTATAAGCTCTGGTAGTGTATTGCACTTCTGATGACTAGCCATATGTCAGAAAATGTGCACATTTTTACTTATATTTCTGAATCTGAAATGTTTGTAAATTGTGGAATGGGAATGGGATGAGCATACGTACTATTTAATTTTTCATTTTAATCGTACTGAAAATATGTTTCCCGGTGATTGCTTTTCGGTTAGAAGTCCCGTAGGATATGGACCGAGCCATCACACGTTTAGTTAGTTAGTTAGTGTAGATAAAATTAATCGTAGGATAATTAGGGCTAGGATTTTTATGACCTAAAAACCGACCGAATATGCTCCATAAGAAATTTATGCCGTAAAAACCTAAAACTATGCCTTTATAAATAGATTGACCAAATCTTCTCGAGGAAATTACGGGAAATCGCCAATCAATTGCCCGAAATGATGTCAAAGGTAAGTGAAATTGTCAATTACAGTAGCCACCGCTTTTGATTCTTATAAGCGGTTGTTTCTTATATCTGGAATTTAATTTAACTTTTACTCTTCCAGTTACCACTCACTGGAGTACACACAAGGTGGGGGCGGGAAGCTTCAGGCGAGATTATGATGTTTTTAAGGTAAAAATCGGAAACCTTATTAATTTCTTTATGAATACTTTAATTTTTAAAATTTTAAATCAGTTTAAACATTTGTAGCATATCATTGTCCTCAGACATCGTTCGTTGTCAATGTAGACTAACTAAAATATTGCATAGTAACTGTAGTACTACTGAAACCTACACAGAAAAAAGGTAGGGCTGACAGAGTTCCAGAGTCCTGGGACTCGGAATGATTCTCATTATTTTTTTTTCACGCTATAAATTCACTATAAAAGGGCTCTTGAAAAGAGCCTGGGGACCCACCAAAGATTCTAACCTAGGGGCTCTTCTCCAGGATATGGGGGCCATGACTGTTGTCCGAGCGCATAACTCTAGATCAGAAGTTCCTAAACTTTTTGTTCCATGGTCCCCTTTTTTTCGGAATATTTTTTTAATCATCGCCCCCAACTTAAGCGAACCCGTAAGATCCTATGTTATACCCGTAGTTTCTACCACTCTCTTGACCTTTCGTGACCATGGGGCGATATTGCCCACTTTGGGTAATAATGCTCTGGTAGATTCGCTTATCAATAGGTTCTTTGACAAAATAACACACACTGTTTTTTCTTAGCCATAAACCTCTTGTGGATAAGTTCTGTTAATGATAAAGCTACAATTCTTCCTGTTTGGGGCGGGAGAAAGTAAAGGCAACAGTTAATATGGGATGGGTAAAATTACAAAGGTAAAAGTGACTATAAGTAGTCCTTTAAAACCTTGTGAATAATCAAAAATATTTTACAAGTTCCCACCACAGGGATGAACGGTAGCAGTTTTTGATTCTTATAAGCGGAAATCTGATTCTTATGACCGATGATTTTCCTATGTTAAAACAGCATTTTGTTCACATTTTGCCGATTTGATTCTCATAAGCGGTGGCTACTGTATGGCTAATATCGTCAAAAATTTGCCAATTGTGGGTGAGCCACAACAGCCCTGCCAAGAGAGTGAAGAGCGAGCTTGAAGGAATACATGACTCTGGAATAAGCAAAATAATGGTTTAAAACAAGGGTGGCCAACCTTTTTCCAAGCCGTGGCGCTCTACGACTTTTAACGAGCAGACCATACGTCCCGTTTTTCCGGGACAGAAGCATCTCTCCATTCCTACAAAAGAAACATCCTTCCCCGTTCTTCTGTCCACTTTTTTTCCCGTAAAAAAAGAAATGTTCAGTTTGTCACTCTTTTGAGTTCTCGTTTTTATTTTCGAGTCTTAAATTCGATTCTCGCAACACAGATTGTGTATATAGCCTAGGTATTTCGGTAGAAAAGTTCATCTTACCTACGCCATGATGGGCACAGACACCGGATCCTGAGGACTCAGGGTAATTGTATAGCACAATGCATGTCCCCCACGTGGACGATCCTGAATCCCCTTACACATGGGAAGTCTAGCAACTATCCCCAAAGATAAAAAACCGGACAGAAACGCAATGCATTGAATAGAAAGTCATCACGTAATTATTATTTTAAGAGTTTTTATATACCATATTAAATACCATGCCTAAATAACATAGGTGTGGCAGCCTACATGACCATCATTCAAGTATTGTTTAAAAGTTGAAGAGAATTTCTTTAATTTTCGGAAAGCGTTCGCGGGCCACTCCTGATACCACGGCATGCCAATTGTGGCACGCGTTGTCCAGCCCTGCTATAAAATACGAAAATACGCCTACCAAAATTCCAAAAAACACTACGAAAAAATGCTCTATCGCTTAAAAATAGCGAAATGTACAAAATCATAGAAAGTGATAGAAATTCGAGCTCTAATGACAAGAGGACCAAGTGAAAGATAATCAAACAATCGATTACAAAACAATAATTTAATCGTAATTTTCAATTACATGCCTACACACGAGATGAATTGTTTTTTTATTCTTTTAATAACCATAGCTATACAAAAGATGTGCGGAACAAGCGAGAGAAAAAAATTGGCAAATGAAATGGTCATCGGATGGCTTCCAATGGCGATGGCCACGTTAGTGATTCCTCTCTTCTTTTGGGCTCATGTGGATCAAACATCTCGCTTCTTCTTCCATAATGGCTCTTTTCTTCCGATTGCAAAAAAGATGTTTTCCTCTTCCTTCATCTGCGGAGATAATGAAATTATCAAAAATAGTGACAATAGTAATTATTTTTAAATAACTTTCAACGTCCTTAAAAGCGGTCCTTGCACAAGCTCTTGTAAAACTAGACGATCGTCGAGAAAAGAAAATTTCCATTGAAGCCTGAGGGCCAAAAAAGTCATACTGTGGTATCTAGATTCACACGGTGGGATCTCAATGGGTAAGCCCAACGGGGTTCAGGGCTACGGGTGAAACAGGGGACTCTACACTGTTATAGGAGAATTTTATTTGTGTTCTAAAATTATTTTCACATTAAATATCGATTTGAAATAATGAAATGTTCATCGATTCTGAAATAATGAAATTCATTATTTCAGAATCAATGAAATATGAATTTCATTAATTTCAAAAATTACCTTTTTTTTTTATTAATATGAATTTTTATTAATTTTGAGAAAATATTTTTCATTAAATACGAATTTTCTTCGAGATTCTGAGCTTATTTTCTCATTGAATATGGATTTTCATTGATTCTAAAAATATTTCTTTCATTAATTGTAAAAATATTTGTTTATTTCATTAATTCTAAAAATATTTCTTTCATTAATTCTAAAAATATTTCTTTCATTAATTGTAAAAATATTTCTTCCATTAATTCTAAAAATATTTCTTCCATTAATTCTAAAAATATTTCTTCCATTAATTCTAAAAATATTTCTTCCATTAATTCTAAAAATATTTGTTTATTTCATTAATTCCAAAAATATTTGTTTATTTCATTAATTCCAACAATATTTCTTTCATTAATTCTAAAAATATTTTTTTCATTTATGCTTAAAAATATTCCTTTCAATTATTTTGGGAATATTTCTTTCCATAATTTTGGAACTACTTTTTATTAATTATCAATTTTAGACTGACGAAACAAATTTTTTCCACCAATTATGAAATTATTTCTTTCATTTTATGAAATAATTTTTTTCCCCGCAATTCTGAAATTCTTTCACTCATTAATTCTAAAATCATATTTTTCAATACAGTAATTCTGAAATTATTTTCTTCCGATAGTTCTAAAATTATAAATGCTGAAAATATTTCTCATTAATTCTGAGAATTTCTTTTTTTCATAATTCTCCTCAAATTCTTCTCTCTTCTCTATAGTTCTAAAATTGATTTTGAAACTAATTCCTTCACCAAATATTCGGAAAACATTTTTTCTCCGAGCTTTCTTTCCAGCATTTCTATAAATTCTATAACTAAATAAGCCTTGTCGTCGGAGGGCCACCGCAAGAAAGCTTCGAGGACCACACGTGTCCCATGAACCATGCGTTGAAGAACCCCCCTGCTCTAATAAATATCGATCGAAACTCCATTCAACTCAGAAATAGTCATTGAATAGCGTTTCCGTAAATAATGATATAATAGTCTTAAGTTATCCAGGAAGGGTGGGATACCGATCCGTAAAAGATAACGTCTTTGTCGTATTTAGACGTTTTATCTTATCACGGCAAGCTGGCCAATTTATCCATCTATCTCAGAAAATGAATAGTTAAATGATAATGATGATAAGTTTCTCGTTCCGGAAACGAGATATAAATCGTTCGAAATAACCAAGATCGTATCTTTGCGTGCAAAAAAAATGTGAATAGATGTAAGTCGATATCGTTCGTGACTCATTATAAGTCACTGCTCAAACGAAAGAAGTGAGAAACAATGAGTTTCGTACAATAATAATCATCAAAACGGGGCCGAAAAATTGATTCGCAAGGACTTATTTGGTTTTCCATCGATAAAACGAGAGAATGAAACCGATTAGCATCTGGAACACAGTATAGATTTTATTTTTTCATTCACATTTAGCGATATAACAATCGATATCAACAACAATTGCTTCTAATAATGTTCTTTTCCGATCACAGTTTACTTTGTTTTTGATCTCTTTCCGGGTTAAATATTTACAAAAATGCAGTATTTCAGTTTTTAAAAACGTGTGTGTGTCACGACCACCGTGATATTTCCAAATATCGATTTTTCAAAAATGATTTTGGAAATGGTCGCTCAGTTTGGTTCGAACAAACCGCGTTTTACTAATTACGATTTGAATGGTATTACTATCCCTGATGTAATTCGAGTCACCGATTTTTGCGACTTCTCATTGACAAGCGGCTTAGGTTTCTTGAACATTGTCAAGGGGGCTGGTGCACGCAAATTTTCCAATATTTCAATTTTGAAAAATTGAAAATTGGAACATTTTTCAGCATTACATCAGAAAATTATGTTTTTTAAATAATATACTCATATCGTGGAAACGCTTGATTTTTCAAATTAGGACGGATAGTGGTTTTTTGCGTGTTTCAAGCGTATGTGTCATACTAAGTCCTGACGAAGATATTACCCTAATGCCGGGTTTTCTTAGGAGCAGGATTTCTCCTGCGCGTCCATCGTGAAAACTGTGATTGGTCAAAAAAACCTGAATTTCAATTTTTTAACCAATCAGCGTTTTCACGCTGCACACTCTGCGCAGAAATTTTACTCCTAGGAAAACCCGGCTTAACTGTAACTATAACTTTAGCTATTCCTTCGACGTATTTCATATTATTTTTGAATGCCCATTGTTTAATTTGCAGGGAGCTGTCTTGTTAAAATCGCGTATTTCCCGCAATCCAACCAGACAAAACCTAATTTTTAAAATTTCGCATCTCTGTGAATATCAAATTGAAAAACTGTTTTATTTTTTTAATAATATTGTGAAGTTCCTGAATTTTTTTAAATTGAAGTGCACGTGTGTGTGTTCTATGTCCTACGACTGGTATTCTAATGATTTGTAATTTATTACTTGTATATTTTATTTTTTGTATGCCATCCTTGCATGGATCTGGCCCCGTAAGCAAATACATTATTATTATTATTCAATTTTTAAATACTATGAAATGTTCTGCATCTGACCGTGTTTAAGTCTGTGTTCTACCTGTACTAAAAATATTTTTAAAATCTTTTAATATAAACTACTGGCAGGAGGCATTACACGCATGCTAATGTCTTTTACTAAAATGTTTTTTCCTGAAAACAAAGTTTTTGTGTTAGATAAGGAACACTTTTTTCGAACACCACTCATTCAAATGTCTAGAAACTTTGTGTGTTTTTCAACACTACGGTGTTACATACTTTAACACGAGGATGTTTTTAATTAAAATTATTGAAAAAAATTTCATAGCACAAAATATGGGTAAATTTTGATGCACGGTCTTCCCAAACAATCTCTTCCACAAATGGTGGGAATCTATTCATGAGCTACACCAAGGGTGCTTAACCTTTTCCCGTTACGAGAGGTCAGGGCAGCCCTTACCAGACGCGGGACCCGGTGCAAAAGCAACAGCGGGGCTAGACAACACCTTCTATATCAGAAAGCCTCTGCGCGAAGCTTTGACGTCACTGAAGTTTCACCTGTAGCCATTGGATACAGCAGTCCGATGTATGCGAAAACTTTAAATTTTTTTTGCAGTATATCCAGTGACTATAGGTGAAATCGACGACTTGACTTCACGAGCATCGCGCGGAGCTTTCCTGCTATAGAAAGTGTTGGGCCAGAGCGGTATAGACTCCATTAAATGCCAATTTACCAAAAAAAAAATTCAATTAATGAAATATTATTCCAAAAACCGATAAAATTATGACCTAATGAAAGAAATTGCCTGAGAACTAAAGAAAACACCCCTGAAAATCCAGAATAAGTGAAAGAAAGAATTCCAGAATTCATGAAATAATTCTTCTAGAAAGAAATAATTCCGGAATAATGTCTTTCTAAATGAAAGAGGAAAATTTAGAATTTAGTAGAAAAATTGTTATTATTAGTAGTAGTACGGGGCTCCCCAAAACCAGGGGTACGTTTTGACCGCCCCAAGAGCGGCTCTCTGAGAGGTTCCACTGTACTACCAATTATTATGAACTTCAGAATGAATATAACTCATTGCATTTACATAATTACACAGAGGATTATGTTACAGCTGAAATGTCTTTATTGAATTTTTACATTAACGATGCGCTTCTGTCGTTAAACTACCGACCTCGACTGTCTCTTGTCGACTTCGAGCCTCTATAGCCGTCTCTCTCTCTCCTCCCTATCAGTTGTCGCTGTCGGATTCTCCAGGCGAATTGTAGCTCCCGGCACTCTTTCTAGCCGCCCGTTCGGGGGCGACTGGGGCCTCCGGGACGGCGGCGGGTTCCGACGGCTTCTTACGATATTCGCTTTTGTAACCCTCGATCCTGTTGTTGAGCGTGTCGCTGAGCGGGATGCTCAAACCGAACTTACGCAGGACGACGGTGTTGGGGATGGCTCCCAGCTCTCCCTTGATTGCCGACATCAGATGCGGCATTCCGGGTTGCGGAGACTTGTAGCTTTCCGGGTCGGCCAGCATTTGCATCACGGAGGGGGATTTCCTTAGCTGCAGGGCGCACACTTGAGACCGGGTGAGGACGCGATCCGGTCGCGTCCCCTCGATTTGGTATGCGTACGCGTCGAAAGCTCCCCAATGCTCGAGTGGATTGTCCTTGAAGATGTACCGAAGGTTCTTCTTTTTGGGTTTCTGGTGCTTTTCTGACATTCCTGGACGAATCTGAGGTGACTGATCTATTAATGAACGGGGGGCAAAATTTAGCTACGACTAATCACTTGAAATACGTGACCTAACTTGTGGCTGTCTGAATTCTGAATGACGACTAATGGTATCAGTTGTTGAATACTTTTTTCTCCTAAAATCACTGTTAAGGTGGTCCCTGCATTGTTGAAAGAAGATATCGTTTGTACGAGCAACTTAATCTCTATCTGGCAGGGCCGTCTTAACCACCTTTACGATCGCGGACGAAATATTTCGTCCAAACGCCAGTGGATTAAAGTCAACATCCAGCTCTCTCCCCCACCATCGCGAAGCTTTACTGTAACCATATGACCAGGAGTTGCTTTTCTTTCCCTCCTTTCTTTCTACACTCCCATCAGTAATTTTTTTTTCACATATAATGCACCATTCTACTATATACAGGGCGTAACTAAACTGATCAGAACTGTAAAAAGTGATAGAAATCGCCGCCAAAACAAACAACTTTCATCAACCAATGGGGGGGGGGGGGGTCGGTCGGAAAGCAAGTGGTCAGCCGCGAGAGGGCGCGCCTGCGTGGTAAAAATGGAGAACATAGTAATATCGCATAATAAAGGACAAAGAATCGTTATCGTCGAAAATTTTGCAACAAATGCTGAGATGAGTGACCCCCATGTATACTATATATATCCATGTATCACACGTTGGCGATGAAAACAATGTATGTGATGTGTACCCCCCCCCCCCTCGGACCGACTTACATCAGCTCATCGAACTTTGGTCAGGGTTCTCTAACCACTTGGCGAATTGGCTGGGGATAGCGTGAATCATTTATGAAAATCGGACTTTGACCAAAACTTTCGGACAATTCGCTAATTGACCGGACTTCGGCCGTAAGATATACAAAGTTTTTTTTTAATTTACATTGCTTAAGCGAATTATTTATTATAACTGGTTAATTTACCACCAGAATTTACTGTAAATAAATCGAAAAAATAGATTTTATTTACATTCTTCGGAGAAATTTGCTTCAATGGAAGTGAGGTTTGCTTTTAAGATGTAAAATCCCTTCTACAGATTCATAACGACAAAGGAACACATAATTCCGTTTATTATTCCATTTTACACATTATTCTGTTCTACAACACATTGACTTGGTTAATTGGTTTCCTTACACAAAGAGTTCTTAACCTATGGATCACGACCCACAATTGGGTCGCAGGTGGTTCCGGAATGAGTCTTTCAAATCCACTAAAAGCCAGGAGCTCTTGAAATATGGGTCACGACCCAAACTTGATTTGCATTGGCTATCGCGATGCGATCTACGAAACCACTTGCAGCCAGAGAATCTTGGGGTGTGGGTCGCACCCGAAGTTGATTCTCAGAGGCTTCCAATCTTCCAATCGTACAAATCCAAACAGCTATGGGACCATACCCAAACTTGATTCACCAGGGCTTGCGAGATGGGTCGTACAAATCCACTAACAGCCACGGGCTGTTGAGCTATGGGCTACGACCCCAAATTGATTAGCAGAAGATCCCGAAACGGGTCATACAAATCCTTGAAACCACACAAAGAGAGAGAGAGAGAGGAGAGTTTTCTCTACATTTCTTTCCAAACGAAACAGACTATTTTCAAGGGGCGTTATGAAATGGAATCTGCTGGAGAACCATAAAACATCTCATGGGAATGAATCAGTTGCCGTCATCGGAAAATCACAAAAAAACTCATAAATGACAAAATTATATTCTGTAATACAAGCCATGATATAGGTGTAAGCAGTTTTTTTTATTTATGTTACAAAAGTGAATTATTTTGTTATAACTGGTTAATATCACCATGATTTAGAAAGCGGATTTTATTTACAGTAAGTTAAATGAGTTATAAGTAAATTCTTCGGAGAAATTCGCTTTGATGGAAGTGAATTTCGCTTTTAAGATGTAAAAGTACTCAACTGTAAAGTAAATTCTACCGATTCATAATTACAAAGGAGCACATTATTCAATTTTACATTATTCTGTTCTACAACATATTGACTTGGTTAAGCGGGTTGGTGCATGCAAACCTTCCAAAAAAAAAACACATTTTCCAATTTTTCAGTTTTTAAATACTACGAAATTTTCTGCGTCTAACTGTGTTTAAGTTCTTGTTACACTACAAATAATTTTGAAATATTTTAATATAAACTGATGGCGGGAATTACACATGCTAATGTTTTTCACTAAAATGCTTTTTACTCAAAACAAAGTTTTTTGTTACATAAGGAACATTTTTTCGAACACCACTCATTCAAATGTCTTGAAACTTCGTGTGTGGCTCAACACTAAGGTATTACGTACTTTAGCACGAGTATTTTTCATTAAATTCATTTTTAAAAAAAATATGGCACAAAATATGAGTAAATTTTGGTGATTTTTGAAAAAGTTGCATGTAGTTAAATATTTAAAATTCAAGAAAAAATAACCAGCAATTATAATCCTAAAAGCTCGTGTTAAAGTATGTAACAACACCACAGTGTTGAGAGACACACAAAGTTTCAAGACATTTGGATGAGTGGTGTTCGAAAAAAATTTTCCTTTTCTGACAATAAACTTAGTTTTGAGGGGGGAAAAAAACGTTTCAGTGAGGGAAAAACATTAGAATGTGCAATGCATGAAAGTAGTGTTTACATTATAACATTTACCGACCGAATTTAATACTGCTCGTCGCTGCCCAGCCCAAGGGGACTGCCAGGGGACTTACAGACTGCCCTTGATGGCTATGAAGGGGGTTACAGACACGTTTGTGCGTGTTCGTGTTGATGTGAAGTGCTTCTAAGTTAATAGAAAGAAAGAAAAAACATGTAAAAAATTTGTAAAAATATTTTCAGTACAGGTAGAACAAAAAACTTCAACACAATTAGACACAGAAAATTTCATAGTATTTAAAAACTGAAAAATTGGGAAATGTGTTTTTTGGAAAATTTGCGTGTACCAACCCCTTTAAGCGGTGCTCAAAAAAGCCAATAGAATGTTCGGTTTCATTTTGAAAAAAAATCTCTTAAAGTCATTGTTCCGCTTTTGTGAGGCTTGTTTTTGTCCAGGGGATGTACCACCTTCTGATTCTTAATAAGAATCCGCTTCTTAACTATGGATTTGATCTTTAGTTAAGAATCGAGAGAGAACTTTGCTACCACATTCTTAACTAAGAATCGTTTTTGTTCCATAGTTAAGAATCGAGTTAAGAACCAAGGCTACCCACTTCTTAGCTTGATTCTTAGTAAACATTTTTTTTCTTCTATGCGAGATAACTTAAATTCTTTCTTTAATAGAAGTTTTCTATGATTCATATTTTAAAAAATGGAAAAAAAAATTAACAATGCATTTTTATTTCAAAATAAGGAATTCGTCAGACTTTTTAAATTATCGAAAAGTTATCTGAAGGTTGTGTGGGAGAGTTGAAAACAGTGTTAGAGTCTATATACAGCACATATATGTTGATAATAGTGATAAAATATCGGATTATTTCAATAAAGTTTGATAAATTTTGCCACATTTATCACATTTACCAGTGATTATGCATAATTCTCAAATTTTCAATCCATAAATATCATGATCGATGAGTCGTAAACACAATTTTTTTCATATTATGGGAACTTAATATAACTCATATTATGGAATTATTAAATTCAAATCATATATGATTTGAAATTTTTTATTAGTTTAAAACTTGAGAGAAAATTGAATTTCGCCCACAAAATATGTGAGATAAAGCTTTAATCGGCCGAAATATAATTTTACATAAGTTAAAAATCATTATTAACCTGCTGCTGCGTTTGTTTTTTTCACGTACTTTGGTGTACATGAAAAAGCCAACATTACAGAAGCGATGACCATTTTTAATATTGGTGTATTATCTGATCACTATATATTATTTTTATTCGGCCACGAAGCAGCTATGCAATACATGTACAGTACCACGTTCATTTCGCCATGACAATTAATTTAAAGAAACATGAAGCATATTATAAAAATTATTGTTAGTCATGTAATGTTAGCTTCACTTACATACATAATGTAAACACAACGATGATTCATTTATCGCATTAACCATGGTTTGACAATTATGCATAATGACCTACAAATGTGATAGATTCACGGTATATGAGCAAAATTTATCAAACTTACCGAAATGGCCGGTGATTATTTATATAATAACCGCAGCTCTTTATCACTTTCACCATAACATATATAGCATAGCCCCTCTTCATGGAGGGTGGCAGGGATCCATCCCAGTGAACGTGGGATGAATCTTTGATTCGAATCATATCGGATGATTAAGTATGAATATGTTTGTTTTTTACTGTAACATGTTAAAAAAATATTATGTATTTATCATTTCTTCAAAACCGTATTCACATTTGCTGAAATAATCTCCGCCATTTTTTCAGGCTAGCGTCGCTCTAAAATTTCTTTTCCTCCTTATCTTGTCAACAACAAGCTGTTGTTAATTTTTAGCTAGGTGCTGATTGGCCAATGGAGAAATTCCCCAAAAGGGAAATTTATCGGCCTGTCCATCGTCACGTGACCTTAAGAATAACTTTTAACAATCACATCGTGGTTGCATTCGGAGCTCGATTCTTAACGTGATTCTTACGAACCGATTCTTACGTATGGATGATTGGTTATTAAAAATCAGAAGGTGGTACACCCCCTGGACTGGAATATATGCTGTAAGGTTTAGCAGACCATACCTACAGACGAACATAGACTTGCTTGGAGGGATACAGAGAAGAGCTACGCGCTCTCTTGCTGGCACACAAGACTTGGGCTATGAAGAAAGACATGTTGAATACGCTTGCATTGGAGGAACGCAAGCGTCGAGGGGATATGATCGAAATGTTTAAAAATTTCAACTTAATGGATAGGATGGACCATAAGTTAATAATACATCGTGAATCAACTACTTCGACAAGAGGAAACCAGTATCGTATAGTAAGGGACAAGTTATTGCGTACTAGGGAGTTTTTCACTAATAGGGTTAATAAATGGAATAGCTTCCTCCTTGGGTCGTGAATTCTAACACAAATGATACGTTTAGAAAGAAATACGATAAATATAGTGGGATAAATAGAGAAGCAATCCATACTTAGTATGATAAATGATGTTAAATGGGTTCAGCTCTGCGGATTAGCGAGGTGCCGAGTTTGTTGACCTGCTGACTGGTTGAGTCGAGAACCCTTTGTGTCCTCGAATATCTCTTGCATCATTGGAGGTTAGTTGCTCAGACACTTACACTTAACATCATCGTGGCAATGGGAACACGGACAGTGTCTTCTAGTCACTGTGCCACTTGTTGCCGGGTTGAAGCAGCACCTCCTAGAGATAGAACGCTGCTTGTGATGTCAGTAAGTAGTCCATTTTCCCTCAGAATATTCAGGGAAAAAAACCTACATGCTCATGCCAGTATCATGGTTGTGAGGAAAAGAAATGATCGAGCTCAGAATTGGCGATTTCTATGCCCCACATCCAATCACTATGCGCTATTCGTGAGCCAATCGGGAAGATTCTACGCCAAAATGAGAAGAATGTTTTAAAATGTGGCAAACTTGCCAGGTAGTCTGAATGACGTTTATAGCAAACAGTGCAGAGGCCTTCTATCTCTAGGAGGTGCTGGTTGAGGTGGTTTTTAAAAAAAGAATTTCAAGCTAAAAAAGTTGAAATTCGGGTTTTAACCAATCGGAGACGATGCGGGTTTCCAGAAACGGAAATACGGACGCACTATGTTAACACCCTTATCCAGACCCCGATGATGTCGAATTAGCGGTCGACGCAATCGTAAAATTCGATCTGCTCTCTCTTATCAGAATATTTCACCAAACATCATCTCTGGCCATATCGCAATTTACTGCCATTAATGAGATGGGTTGGAAATGAAGGCGCTGTCTATCGGTGGTGACCTCAAGCTCGTTAAGGAAAGTGTCTTATCCATATCTTCCCCCGGATTTGAACCTGGGATCGTAATGACAGCCTTCACGGTAGTAGACGAGCATCTCATCACTAGGCCACTCGGGGCTTCTGCGTGGCTCTCACCAGATTATCTCCAGGGGTACGATAAACTTCTGTTCCCGCCTTGCATCGACTCCAATGTGAACTTTCTTGCTACAAAATATGCACACAATATGCACAAATAATAATGAGATACGTTATTGCTACTCACGTGAAATGTCGTCTTTCTCTTCAATAGTGGTAAGAGTAATAGCCTGGCGTCTGGTGCGAATAGCCGTTGTAGCCGTAGACGGGTGCGTGACGAGCAGCGTAGACAGGTACGTAGGCGGCGGCCTTCTTGTCGTAGACAGGTACGTAGGCGGCCTTCTTTTCGTAGACCGGGACGTAAGCGGCCTTCTTGTCGTAGACGGCCTTCTTACCGTAACCGTGACTGCCATGGCTAGATTTCAGGTGACCCGAGTTCCCGTATCCGTAATCGCCGTGCTTGTCGTATGCTCCGTGTGCCTTGTGCGCGTACTTGTCGTAGTGGCCCGCGTCCTTGTAGCCGTGAGAGCCGTGGTCGGCGTGGTGAGCGCTGTGGCCAGACTTGTGGGCGTCGATATCGTGGTAGTGAACTTGCTTGTCGTAGGAATAGGCCTTCTCGTAGCCGTGGCCAGAGTTGCGGACGAAACCTCCGTGCTTACCGTAATGGTCCGAATGGGCTCCGTGGCTCGAACTCAGGCCGTGGTCGCCGTATCCCGCCGACAGGTGGCTACCATGGGCTCCGTGAGACTGCTTCCCGTAATGTCCGTGGTCACCGTGGTGGCCGTATCCGTGGCTTTCGTGTCCCTTGGACAATTGGCCGTGGGACCCGTGGTCGTGAGCGTCGTAAGCCGAGTGAACTGCCGGTACAGCCGGATAATAGTCGTAGTGGGAAGCGCTCTCCGAAACCATCAGATCATGACTCACTGCGGTCTTTGAATCGTCAGCGACTGCAGCGCCGATCACCAAAATCAGTATACTGAGTGCCTGAAATTAAGTAATTTATAAGAAATATAAATGTATCAGAACGAAAGAAAAGAAAACCGATGTTATCATGCAATGCAGAGGCTCAAAGAGGCCACGTACAAAGGTCTCAAATATATAATCACCCATTTCCACCCTCAAAACATATTTTTAAATTTCCCATAGATTGCACATGGAATAATTATGATATCATTATCATTATTATCATTATTATCATTATATATAATCATGAAGCTTTTGGTGTCGCGAGAGTCATTTCAAAAGTAATGCACTAGGTCAAAGGTAGCCAACCCATGCGTTGTCCTGGAAATACGCTACGAAACGTTCAGGGGTAAACAAAAATGTTCGGCAATGACAGCAAAAAAATGTAAAGTAATGAAAAAAACACGCATTTCTGAGAATATCTAAGCCTCCTACGCATTCATAACGGTACACAAGCATCCCACGCATTTGTAGGAGAGAGAGCAAAAAAGCAAACCTACACTACGAGTACGCACGCCTCCTACTCAAGGAAGTACCTGAAGCTTCAAGAAACCTTCGCCCTAGGTGATACTAATGCGGAGTGGACGATGTCAGTGAAAGTGACGTGAATTACTGATCGAGGGATTCCACTTGTAACCAACCAAATCTTAACATTTGGTAACCAATCCAAGTGGGATCCATGAGTCGGTGTTATGAAAAAAAGCGTTGCCTTGAATACCATGCAGCCTAGATACGAGTCAAAAAAGATAGATTTTTAACCTTTTTGGTGACTGTGACGAGATATCTCGCTTTAATAAAAGAGTCTTATTTTAGCATTGACGGGCCCAGATATTTTGTAAAGTTGATTTCTTTGTGAAACACTAGGCTCCCTATACCCCTTATTCCGGACCTGTTGAAAACCGGAAGAAAACCTACTTCAATAAAACAAATACAGTATAATATGTAATAGGGAATATACACTGATTTCTAACATGCCGACGAAAGGGTTCACTTATGCGGGACGCTGGTTTCCCACACCGGTAAAGATTTCTGGACCATTTAAGGGCCGAACAAAAGCGGTAACCCATTAAAAAATATATAGGCTTACTACTCAGAATAATATATTCATGCAAATAAAATGACAACGCACGTCACTTATGAATAAAGCAAGTGATTATAACATTTTTCTTATGACACTCTCAGAACTAGTCACTGAAGTTCATCCACGTTTCTAGCTTGTTTGAGCTTATCAGCTCTGTCAAAATCAGGTTTATAGTATATCCCAGGATGAGAGCGCGAATTTGACTTGATGGGGCCCCGGGCAAAGGACGTATTACCCCCGTCCCGTCCCGTCCCGACCCGACCATCACCGAAGATGTTTGGTACGTCAGCTAATGCTGGTGCTGATGTTCGTAAGCGCATGCGTTATTTGAAATGAAAAATGCAATGTAAAACTCTTGAAATATTTTAGAATAAATGCTTTTTTTTCCGCACTCTGATATTAGCGAAATCATCGATATAATCAAATTTTATAAGTCGTCAATATAATCAAATTTTTGAGTTAGCTCAGCTTCAAATGCCCAAAAAAATAAGAGCTAAAGAGATCACAGTTTCCTCTTGTAAAAGACTTCATGAAGATTTGAGGATTTCATGCAAACGTTATTGCGTATCGTTTCATAAATCATTTAACGGTCAAAAAGATGTGAAAAATTAACAAATTTCTCATAATATAACGACACATTGAAACATATTTTTTTATCAAGGAGTTAATATTTTTTCCGTTGCATTCAGTATTGCTTGTGTGTGTTTTTGGGTGGTGTTTTTCCCACTGTAAGAGTTTCATACGATTTTGATATTCTCACCACGTAATTTCTCAGTCAATTTTTTTTCATTTGAGTGCAAAACTGTCTCGAACATGCTGTGTAAAGTCTATAACTGATTGGCATAATACTAAAATTGATATTTAATAGGATTTGTTAATAATGGGCATTGGAAATAGTATATGATATGATATAGGGAAAATTATTTGATTTTCCAAAATTTTACAATTTTAAATTAATAAAAATTTGAGTAAGGTACAGTCGGCCCAGCTTAATCGGATATCAACGATTCCAGTACACAATATTCAATTATGCGGGGAACAATTCAAATGCCATTTTACAACGTCAGTATAATGAAGATTTGTTACTGAAAATTGATGAAGGGTTATAATAAAGTTTTTCGAATAAATCAGACATCAAAAAATAGATTAAAACTGTATTTAATTACAATGACTGCAATACTTAAGATCTTTACTTTTTATTAGGAAAGTTAGCGCTCTCTATTGACTCAATAGCTTTTTCTCAAATGTTTTTTATTTTTTCCTTATCTCAACTTAGTAACGTACCATTTTCCATTAATTCTAAATGTTTTATTGAATAGAAACATTACGTGCATAGTGGTTGATCTGTATTAACGGTTTACGTGAGAAGCGTATATTCGATTAAGCGGAGAAAAATTGAAGTTATCATATTAAGCGTGAACTTCAACACTGTCTTCACGGGGGAAATTTTGGTGCCAAAACATTTTATCCGTTTAAGCGGGGTATCTGTTATTCGATCACTGCATATACTATGATAAATTTTGCCTCCCTCCCCTAAAACAGGGGTGTTCTGGGCAAATACCCATGTTGCTCCTGCAGGAATCAGCCCTAGCCAGAATGAACCGGTAATTGAAAAATCAGAAAAAATAGAATGTACCTTGCAACGTCATCAATACATAGACATCATAGTGAAATCAATAAGTTAAAATGTATCAAATTCCTTTTGAAGGCGCATAGAAAAATCAATTAATACATGAAATAAAATATCGAGAAATCCTACCTGAGGTTTCATATTTCCCTTCGTTAATTTGTTTGCCACGGCGAAAGAAAGCAAAAAAGACCTGCTATAAATGCTTGTGATCCCTACGAGGGTCAAAACCGATCGAGTGAACACTTTTTCCTGTCACCTTATATACACGACCGCTTTTGGTGCTGGGCCGGCCATATTGGTTGGCCGCAAAGCCTACCTTGGACAGGTAACTTCCTCTGGGACGCTCCACCCTCTCGATCTCATTCCTGTGCCTCCTTTTTTTTTTCCTTCTCCACCATCCAAAAACAACAACAACAAAATAAAATCTTATTCTTAAAAAGACTTTCCATTTTGTTTTAATACTTTTTCACTACGTGAAGGAAAAGAAAGAAAGAAGCAATCGTTTGTGTTGGACTGGCTAACCAATCCCTCACGCACACTTCCGGTCAACAATAATACTGACCCCGTAGTACTTTCTCTCTACGGCCACAGACCAAGTCGAAAAGAAAGCGAAAACTAGGCCAAACCACTCGATAAAGACTCTATAGTCGGCCTATCTGTTCGGCCCATCGTTGCACGGATAGAATATTGCTTTCTTGGCTTTGACCCTATATAAGAACGTTAACGCGTCGAACTAGGCAATTGCCGTGTGTTTAAAGAATGAACCTTTTCCGATCTCTAAGATCAGTGGCGGAATTATCCGTACCCGTACGGAATTATATAGTACACACGCCTACAATTGGAGCGATCTTGTATATTTAGACCTTTCTTTTTTTCTCGTTTGTACTTCTTGATGAAACTGATCATTAGATCGATTACAGGATCGGATATCATATGTACACATACTGATACGATGTCTTTTCTGTTGCGCCGGAAGAAAAATCTCTCAAGATGATATCGTATTTTTTCTCGATTTTGAAAAGGAAGCAAATATAGACATCCATTGAAAATCGTCTTTATTGGTTGATGACAGGCTAACAATGGACGTCCGTTAACGACAATGGGAGAAGCTATTACTTCTTCTTGGGATTTCCAGTTATGTAATCATTGTCTAAGATCATGATAGTGAAGAGAAGGTACCTACATAGTATCTTTGATAAGTTTCTCATGAAGGGAAAATATTTGAGTAGATCAGAGGAATAAACTGGAGCTTTAAAATTCTAAAAAAAAATCTATTTTCATGCTGTTACATTGGAGTTAAGTGCATGCAGTAGTCATAAAAATATTAGAAAATCAATTATATTATGATTATTAGGAATTTCCTAAAAATCAAGACGATTTTCTCGATTATACTTATCGTTTCTTGGTCGTGGACATTTTTGTCATTATTTATTGGTCTCTGACATTTTTGTCATTATTTATTGGTCTCTGACATTTTTGTAATTATTTATTGGTCTCTGACATTTTTGTCATTATTTATTGGTCTCTGACATTTTTGTAATTATTTATTGGTAGCGAACATTGTTTATCGTCATTTCACGGCCTTAGAAATTGTTATTATCACCTCCAAGTCTCAGACATTGTTGTCGTCATTTCTTGTCTCAGATATATATATATTTTTTGTTATCATTTCTTACCCCCAGCAACAATTATCATCATCTATCAGTCTCAGTAAATATATATATATTACGATTTCTTTTTTTGTTGGAAATTTTTATCATTTCTTTGTTTCAACTGTTGTCATCAAAAAATTCTTAGTTTCGGCAATATCACTTCATTTCAAACTCCCGGATATTGTTGTCATCATTTATTAACCTAAGAAATTTTGTTATCCTCTCTTGACCGTTGAAATTACAGTGGAACTTCGGTTAACGAGCTTAATTCGTTCCACGAATGTGCTCGTTATACGAATCGCTCGTTATTCGAATCAAACTCCCTATATGACATGAGGGCTATATATATGTCATATATATAGCCCTCTGGTGGCTCGTCGTCCATGAGCTATTAGCTGATTGGTTTCACCGTCCATTGCACGGTTCCGTTCGGCATATATACGCTCTAGCGAAGGAAAATCTCTATCTCCTCTGTAGCTTAGTGGTCAGAGCACTCGTCCGGCAATCGGGGGACCCGGGTTCGACTCCCGGTAGAGGCAGAGAGGTTTTTTTCCTTCCTTAAAAAATTGACATCTAAAATAATAAATATCTTCACAACATCCAGTCTTCTGTATATCTTGCAAACTCCCTATACTAAATATAATGGAAACACGGATAATTCGTTCCACAATTATTCATTCACATACAAATGACTAATAAGAATGGCATTTAATCAATAATGCATATAATACAATAAAATACATATATTGGACGAGCCAATGAATTATCCTGGGCTGTCAGTGAACTTCCCGCACTTGGATAGAAATGCCTGTCTAGTATGCTATATTGAAGTTCTCGAAAATTTTGGCCAAATATCGTTATCATGAGCACCCCTTTCAAACTTGAGGCCCCCAGGCCGTTACAGGGTGGAACCAGGTATTAAGACGGCACTGACAAAGTGTTCTGGGGTCACCCGTACATGGCTGGATAGAAGTAATAGCTTACATATTAATTACATCCAAAAATTGTAGAACCAGGTCTCATCATGTGCCCCCCACTATGGATATGAGGGCCCGGGTCCTGCCCATATGGGCCCGCAGATTTAGATGGTCCTGGTTCCATGCTGTGCTGGATTCAGAAAGTATTAACATTTTTCCCACCACATACTTCACTTGAAATCTATCACCTCTCTGAGGGCTCCTCTTTAGCACTTGTGCTATATGGCCCTCTAGCGTTTCCGGGATATTCTTCCCCCCCCCCCTCCTCCTAGAATATCCCGGATACGCTAGAGGGCCATATAGCACCATGTTAAGAACCACTGCAATCTAACATGTAATGGCATAAATCATTGATCTGAAATATTTGCTGCTACCTACCGAATGAAAATAATATGATTTTTCAATTGACATTGGTAAAAGGTTCTCAATTAGTGAACTGTATTCAAAAAATGATATAATATGGTATAATAAAATATTTTTATAAATAATAATGTTTAATAAATTATCAAATTTATTTCAAAATTTTAACGGTTGATATGTTTATAAAGTAACATGATATCAGTAAATTTGAAAAATTAAACTTAATGTGCACGAACCAAACCACAGTTAATCTTTGTTTGCGTCAATTACTCATGAAAGTGATAGGACGACCAACGGAATTTAATTACATTTGTCGTTTTAGCCCAATCAGGCTGTCTGTGGCGTTGTGAAGGAGAAAGACAAATTTGTACATGCATGTTTGTGTAGAGCAGCGGTTCTCAACCGGTGCTCCGAGGCAGCTCGAGAAAAATTAAAAAAAAACCAGTAAATTTAAAATTTTATATATATATATATCTTTAATAACATATATAAATAAATCAGTAACAAACACAACTTTGATGAATAAATAAAAAATAGGCTATATATAGCCTATTTTTTATTGCTGATTTATTTATATATGTTATAGGGGCGTCTCTCCCCCACCATAGAAATTACATACTAGAAAGGGCTCCGCGCGTCAAAAAAGGTTGAGAATCGCTGGTGTAAAGTTAACAAATGTAGTATGCGCTCTAAAAGATCACAATAAGGGGGGAAAATTGAAATTTTATTTATTTTTTTATTTATTTAAAATACAAAGCTACAGGTTTAAACCCAATTACAGCTTGCAGTAAAAATAAAAATTTGCACAGAATAGAAAAAACGACATGATAAAGTACACAAAAGACAAATAAAAAGTAACAAAAATTACGCAAAATACAAAAATTCTATACAAAGATATATACAACGCAATCACAGCAAAAATCTTCCAAAGTCGGTAACAGACGAATGAAAAATATCCAGATGTTGAGGAAGCGCATTAAAAAATTCGGAAAATGTGTTTACAGCACAGTAATTACCAATATTAGTATTATATGATTTGATGGCAAATAAAGAATTAGATCTTGTATTGTGACACTTAATATTGAAACAGATTTCGTTAAGAATGGGTATGCAATCAATTTGGTTAGTCAACAGTTTCTTGAAAAAAATAACGAGCAAGTAATAATCTCTGCGTTTTGTAAGCTATTGACATTGAAACTTCGTAGATGAGTGGCAGATAGAACATTGTTATAAGGACCATGTTTTTTGAAATATAAATACCTTAGAAAATTGTTTTGAATAATTTCAAGACTCATATAATATGGCGAGCACGAAATGGGTTCCAGATAATTGAATAATTGATAATTTCCCCAGATAATTGGGTTCCAGATCTAAACTGGAATTCATATTCCAGTTTAGATCTTATAAGCGTATTAAAAAAGGATATTAACGTATTACTATCTTTGAAATCTCTCGACATTCTTTTAAGCAAATCAAGTTTTTTATATGACACAGAGCAAAGATTTTTAATGTGATCAGCAAAGTAAATATTCAATATTTAAAAAAGCAATCGTTAGTAGGCAAAAACCATATAACACACACATACAATACATATAAGATATAGAGGCAAAGTAGATAAAGTGGGATATAATAGGATGACTTATACACACACACACACAGCAATAAAAATACAAATGCACAATATAAATACAGTCAAACCTCGTTAGTGCTCACCCGGTTAACACGTCACTCCGCTTACCGGATCACTTTTTGGAAGTCCCTATTTTATTCAGGCAGGAAATGGCGCAGCTATGGCTTACTCCGCATATCAAGTCATATTTTTGCTCTCCCAAGAGTGACTCATTAACGAGGTTTGACTGTATACATTTTTTCAAATCGATCTCGTCTTTTTTCTAATTCAATTTGTTTTCTTTCTTTTCTTGAAAGCATTTATAACAAAAATAATAATAGAATACATAATTTTCTTTATCAGTAGAGTGTCCAGTCAGTGTGCTATACCCTTTTTGGCCTATGGCAGTGGTCGGCAAACTCATTAGTCAACAGAGCCAAGCATCAACAGTACAAAGATTGAAATTTGTTTTGAGAGCCAAATTTTTCAAACTTAAACTATATAGGGAGGTGCATTGTTATTTAACTTAATTAACGTACCCCCTGATTCTTCTTTCACTCCACAACGCTCCCTAAATTAACTTAATAAACGTTACTTAAAGTTTATTAAGTTATTATTTTACTTGTTGTCTTACGGATTCCCTTCTCTGGGAAATGTGCGGAAGACGGGTTCACTGTAAGCTCGTCCGACGAGATGTTAGACGGAGGACGTCGTCGATGAAAGCCCAAGGCGGTCCGTATTGCGGAGCAAAGGTCCCAGGAGCATCGTCTTCGGATGGTCGTCCCTGGTGGATTGCTTCAGTAGTGATGACCGATGTTTGATGCAGATGGAGAAAGATGGCCACGGGAGAGTCGTCGTGAGAAGTGGTGGTCAAGGAGCGTCGTCTTCAGATGTGTGGCCCATGGTGGATCGCTTCTAGCAGTGTTGACCGACGTTGGTTGGAGAGAGGAGGACCCTGGAGAGCCTTGACGTTCTTTAGTATGGTAAACATTGCATGCCCCCCCCCCCCATGTTCTGAGAGGAGACTCGTCTTTCGCCTCTATCTACCCTGAGTACCTTGGGAAAAGAGCCTCGTTTTCGACAACTTTTTCCCGAACTTCCCAGTTTCGACCCAAAATCCAGATTGTTCGCGGAAGTGTCACGTGACATCAGCGCTAGGCTTTCACTATTGTTTTCGGGTAAAAACCGTGAAAAAGATGACTCACTTGGGATAGGAGGGAGCGAGAACAAAATGGTCAAAATGAGTATCTAAACATGATTTTGCAAAAATCTGGGATTTTTGTGTGCCCGCACGTGGTATTTTGGGGAAGAGCCACACTTAAGAGGCCAAAGAGCCGCATGTGGCTCGCGAGCCGCGGTTTGCCGACCACTGGTATATTGTTCTCTGTAATGGGTCGTAATCCACTATCTCATTGAGATGGCCATATTCAGAGTTCTGCAGTTTTTCATAGTGGGTTGTAGATAGCTCCTTGATGAAGTCCAGTATAAGGGGTATACCCAGGTCTTTCATGATGTCAGCTCCCTAAATAAATTTAGGTGCCCTCACAAGAGACCTTAGGATCTTGTTACGCTGAGATTGTTGTTTTTCCATGTTGCTATGACTTGCGTAGGCCCAGACCGGGGCTGCATATGTCATAATTGGTCGAAGCATAGATTTATATAGTATGACTTTATTCTCTTTAAGCAGAGACGAGCTTGAGGAAATGTCATTTTGGAGAGCATGCCTAGAGCTTGGGTGACCTTTTCCTGACATAGTCAATCTGTGGACTAAAAGTCATTGGCCGGTCCAGAATACAGCCTAGGTATTTTACTTTTCTTACTGGTTCCACGGCCGCTCCACCGATATAGATGGGAGCGTTTCCTGGGTCCGTTTTTCTCGTGAACCAAATAAATTGGTACTTGCTGTGGTTCAGCTCAATGGCGTTGATGCCACACCAATTCTCAATGGCCTCGACGATTTCTTGAAGATTTTCACGGCATTTTTTAGATTTCCTATAATTGGTGAGTATGATGGCGTCGTCAGCAAAAAGTGATATGATTCCTTACGGAGAGAGGTGCGGGAATTTCATTAATATGAAGTAAGAAGAGCTGAGGGCCTAAACAGGATCCTTGCGGAACTGAGGCTCTCACTGGGTGCACGTTTGATATGTTTTTTACATTGTGCTTGATGAAATTTACTGATATTATATTACTATGTATACAAGTATTTCAACTGATGAAACTTTTTTTAGTAAATTTAATAATTTTTTGTATATTATTATTTGTTTTAAATATTATCAATATGATACAATATATTTTTATTACTTTATTACGCTATCCAGAAGCCGGACAGTAACTTCAATCGGAAAATTATAACAGTTTTATACGATAGGTGACAGCAAATTTCCAGTGAAATAATTTTTCTTTTCATGTTATATAATACTGCAGTAGTTCGAAATTTGATGAGATGTGGCCCGTTTGTGTGCCTGGGACACTCTAAAAGTGGGCCACAAATGAAAAGAGGAGCCGCGACAAGCGCTGAAGGTGGCCACACACACAGAAAGAGAGGTGAAATATTAGAGTTTTATCTCAAGTTAAATATGTGCAGTATATATAATGTAATAACGCCGTAAAAACAAACATGCGATACGATAATGTATACAAATTAACTTACTCTAAACAACGAGAGAGAAGAGGACTATCTTGTGTTAGACAATTTACGAACTCACTGTTGTTTGCATTGTTACTCTTTTTGTGTGATTTTAAAAAGAACGTATCCCATTGACACTTGCTTTTTGTCTCCTTTTTAGGATTTCTCGGAGATGGAAAATTGCATTGTCATTGGACAGATTTATTGCTTGCTTTACGGTGCTTCTATTTCATTGTTACTTTTCTACAGAACTTTGCAAGGATTCTCACATTTTACACATCTCTAATCACATTTGAAAGTGAGGGGCTTCTCATTTCCTCAGAAGAAGATACCTTTAATATAAGTTCTTGCTGTTGCATTCAATGGAGGTCCATCAGTTCGTCTATAGTCGACTCCTGGCCAAACAAAATGTATATAAAAAACAAGCACACATACGCGCGATTACAATGCGACATCTAGTTTCGTATAACAGAAACTCAATTTTTCCAGTGAGGCACGCTGACCGGGCACTAGGGGAGAATATTACTTACAATTCCACTTTACGTGTGCGCGAAAGCGAAAAATCATCGGCTTAGTTGTGAAAACGTGGAAATAAATAAAGCCTAAAATTTTCGCTCGTAATACTGTTGTCATCGCTCGTTATTACGAGCGAAAATTTTGAGTTTTATTTACTTCCACGTTTTCACAACTAAGCCGATGATTTTTCGTAATACTGTTGTCATCGCTCGTTTCCACATGACTGCCACTACTAATACATAACCATTACATGTACAAGATATAGCATGTACTAACGGGACCCGAACAAGAATTTTTATGGCATTCCCGTTACAATGATGTAAATGTGATAATCACAAATGTCCTTCATGCCGCTATTCTAGCTAGGGTGCTAGGCGGGACGACACGAATGGTTTCATAATAACCATTACATGTAGTTTATGTTATATATATATATATATATTCATTTTTTTAAATATAAATATAACCAGCCAGATCGAGTCAACCAAAACACCAAGACCGAAGCTGATCCTTAGCTAAGGCTCTCTCCAGACAATCCCCAATTTTAACCAAGCCCACATTGCTCACCAAGTGCGAGACGACTCAACCTGGCAGTTATATATATGCATATAAATGTGTGTATATGTGTGTATTTCTCTTTCCTCTATTCAAGTTCTTCATGCATTTCATCTCCACAACACACGTGCCTACTCATATTGTCGTATTCATGTTGCTCACCGAATAAGGTGCTAAGCGAGATGCCACGGGTGCTCCTTAATTGTATATATTCCCCCACACAATACTTCCATTTTGTATATTTTCATAAAATCCGCCGGAGCGAGTGAACTCAACCCAATAAAACTGATGCTGGCTTCCAGTCTGCAAGTTATCAAACCCATTTGCTCACCAATAAGGTGTTAAGCGAGATGACTCGCTCCGATGGATATATATTATTACACAATAAGATTCTCATTTCTTTTTCTTTTTGTATCCTGTGTATATAATATGGCAAGTGTAAGATAACAGATGGGATGGCATGGGGGGGGGGCGCTCAATTGCTTTTAAAACATACCTCCATCCTAATATGTGTGTACATTCATCTTAACTAAACCCCGAAACTTCTCCAACTCCTAATCCCATCTCGTCTGTAATCACCACAAAATTTGTTAATCGCGACTGTACCCAATCGTCCGGGGAAAATATGTTGTAAAAAAGTTTGTATGGTTTTTTTTTGACACTAAATAAAGTGTTCCAGACTCTGCCACGAAGCTGGGCTGGAAGAGATCTCGGCAACGGGATAAGTCCAGTGGCAAAGTTCTGGCGTTTATTCATTCATGTCATCGCTCGTTAATCGAATCAATTTTTTTTTTTCCAAAATGTTTGCTCGTTATGCGAATTGCTCGCTAACCGAAGTTCCACTGTATCATGATTTTTTAACCTAAGAAATTGTTATTCATAGTCTCGGAAACTGTTGATCATCTTTTTTAATCTCGGAAATTGTCGAAATTATTCGTACTGTAAGTTTTGGATGATAAAGAACACACGCCTGCAATTGGAGCGATCTTGTATATTTAGACCTTTTTTTTGTCGTTTGTACTTCTCGGACACTGTTGTCATCATTTCTTAATCTCGCACATTATTGTCACAATTTCTTAGTCATGAACATTGTTGTTTGTCATCAGCTCTTGGAATCGAACATTGTTGATGCCATTTCTTTGGTCTCGCACAGTTTTGTCATCATTTCTTACCCTAGGCATCTATTACCATCATCGCCTTAGAAAAGAAATATTTGTCACCATTTTTTTCCTTGAACTGTTGCCAACATCAACAGTTGGCAGTCATTTTCATCATTTCTTACATATATTGTTTCAGCAATCTTTATATTATCATTTCCTAGTCTCAGAAATTATTATCATCATCTCTTAGTCTCCGACAATTTTGTCATGATTTCTTTAGCCTCGGACTTTGTTGCCATAATTTCTTGTTCTCAAATATTGTTGCCATAATTTCTTGTTCTCAAATATTGTTGCCATAATTTCTTGGTCTCAAATATTGTTGCCATAATTTCTTGTTCTCAAATATTGTTGCCATAATTTCTTGGTCTCAAATATTGTTGCCATAATTTCTTGTTCTCAAATGTTGTTGCCATAATTTCTTGGTCTCAAATATTGTTGCCATAATTTCTTGTTCTCAAATATTGTTGTCATAATTTCTAAGTCTCGGAAGCTGTTGATCACCATTTCTAAGTCTCGATAATTGACGACATCCGCTAACGACAGTGGGAGAAGCTTGTAGTTCTTGGGATTTGAGGTATGAAATGATTATCTGAGATCATGATGATGAAGAGAATATATATGTCACTGCCAGAGCCCGAAATTCGACAATTCACGACTGGGCCAGTCACTTCTCGAATTGGCCAGTTTTGTTAAATATTGACCCGGTGATCCATGGACAAAGTCCGATAACAAAAGACCTGATTCGGGATCATTGTCAAGTTGGCGTATTTTTGTGATAATTATGTCCACGTTAGTTATGGCAAGTCAAACCGCAGTCACGATGCGGCAATAATTTTTTCTTTAAAATTTGGCAGAAAAACTATATGGTTATGTAATTATTTTTTATGGTTTTATCTCTCAAATTTCACTTTTTTCCTTTCGTCCCATGGAGCTAATCCAATATAACTGCTATATGTAGACATGTATCACACGTTGGCGATCAAAAAAAAAATGGATTTGACTCCTACCGGGCCGTCTTTCATCAGCACATCGAGCTGTGGCTAAGGATCTCCGGCCACTTCGCGAAATTGCCGGCAAAAGTCCGGATCATTTTTGCGATTCGGACTTTGGCAAAAACTTTAGGCCAATTCGAGAAGTGGCCGGCCCCGTCGAAAATTGGCCGTACTTCGGGCCTTGGTAGTAACATATGCATAAAAGAGAGGCACTGACATGAAGAAAACATTAAGGGAACTGCTTTGTCAGCCGTATATATGGGACTCAGACCAGACGCAAGAGTACCGTACCATCATTTCTTAGGCCGGTATTACACTATAAAAGTTTTATAAAAATTATTTTGTAAAACTTGAAAAATGTAACCAATAAGTACATCTGTTACATTAGAGCGAACCTAACTGATCCGCCTATCGGTTGCATTTTTCAAGTTTTATAAACGAACTTTTGTCAAACTTTTATAGTATAATGCCGGCCTGAGTCTCGGACAATTTTTGACGTCATTTCTTACCTTATTATCATCATCTTTGCAATCAAAAATTATGATTTCTTTCCTTGTAAACTCTTATCATTTCTTCTCTTGGAAAATCGTATCATTTCTTTTCTTTGCGAATCGCATTATTTCTTAGTTTGAGTGATTACTATCATCATTTCTTAATCTCGGACATTCTTTTGTCATCATTTCTTTTCTTGGCATCTGTTGACATCATCATTTGTTTGCCACGAGTGACTAAAATTTTCCTTTGTTTCTAGTTGTGAGCCAAAGGGACATAGAGCCCCAAGCAACTGAAGGATTCCACCAATTCTGAAATTATTTATTTCATCAATTCTGGAATCCCGAATTTTCTTCGAATATGGAGTTATTCCTTTCGGTAATTTTAAATTTTCATCAGTTCTGGAATTATTTCTTTTTCATCAATAATTGAAGTTATTTCTCTAATCAGTTCTGCATTTTCTTCAATTATGAAATTATTTCTATAACTAATTCAGAATTTTCATAGGTGCTGGAATGGTTTTATCCTTTTCTTTCTTATTTTTAGTTCATCGATTCAAAATAATTGTCATTAATTTTAGTGTAAATTTACATTCAATTGTGTGTTTATGTATATTTTCCAACATTCCTATATATTCTGTAATAATGTATGGATTTTTTGTTTTTGGATGCGATTCCTTTTCCCATAAAATATACAAAATTAAAGCTAAAGGACCCGATTTTGTTGAGACTCCCTTGGGCCTCACTATTATTTTCCCACCGGGCCCCAAGGTGTGATAAGGTTGTCCCCTGGTAAAATGATCGCTTCTTGTCAGTCGAAATAACTAATTTTTTTAAATGTGATTGAATTCACAATAAATACAAATGTTTCTTCTATTTATCAATATGTACGATACGAAGAAAATTTACTATTTTGCACGCATACATACGTGGTGTTTCTCAAAAAGCATCCGAAAAATAAATTCTGATAGTTTTAAAATTAAAGAAAAATTATACATGTATAGGAAAGAAAGCAATGAAAATAAAAGATCGTTTTATAATAGTTGAACAATTTTTCTAATGATTATTCGGGAAAATGAAAAAAGAAATTAAACTTTTTCTATACGGTCCAACATAAAAATTATTGTCAATTAATGGAATTTTGTGTCTCTCTCTCTCCATTATACCAAAAAAGTTATTCCATTACAATCAAAATGAAAACTCACTGAGATATCGGTTATTAAATTCTTGATATTTCTAAATTTTTCACTCCCCGATATCTCAGCCAATTTCCATAATTTTTGAGGAATAAATTTTTTTCGGTATAATAGAAGAGTAAATTTTTTCTTAACTGACAATTTTTGCATCAAGAGGGCGGTATAAAAACTGCAATTTTTATATTCCATTTAAAAATCAATTTTTTGGATGTTCAAAGAGCAAAAACTCTCTTTTTATGCTGATAATTTTTAATATTTTACTTGAATTTTGAAAATGAAATTGGAAACAATGTTCCTTCTGGACCCTGCAAGAACAAACATGATTCATTAATGGGAGAATTTATTCAGTTTTTTCCGTGATGTTTTCCGAAGTAATTTCAAAGATAACAGACAATGGGATTTGTTTTACTAATTCATAAAAAATAACAACGATATTGTTTTGTATCGGTAACTTGTTATATGAATTATCTTTACAATCATCATGCTTATGATTGATTTCGCTTTGAACCACCATACTAAAAAGATACGATCGACACATATCACTGTGTTGGTCATATCTATTGTTATTCGTGTTGTCCAGTTATGTAATTTTTTTTTTTGTTAATGTAACCTAACCGAGGAATTTGGCGGTCATTAATTGACGTCATAGATTTGGACTGTGGCTGTCATAGTTATCGATTTCGTTTTTCCTAAATTGAAATTTATCGGTTGAAATTGATTTTTTTGTGGTTTTGTTGATTTCGAGATTACAAACAAATCAGTGAGATGGATTACGGCGATACTGAACATTTAAAAGTTTATTCATTGAATATTTTATATTATTTTCTTTTACAGTTATGGGCAACAGTATAAAATATTGTACATAAAATAAGGTAAAATAACGCATAACTACTCGTTTCTAATTTTTAAAAGTAGTCACGGATTGTTACGTATACCAGACTATTGTTGCCATATATTTCCTACTCTCGACAACTGTTGTCATTTTTTTGTCTTGGCACAATTGTTACTATAATTTCTTAGTCTCATCGTTGTTTATATATTATATTGAATATGTTTTGATAATATTTTAGATATCATTTCTTAGTTCAGCAATTTCAGATATCACTTTTTAGGTCAGCAATTGCAAATATCGTTTCAGTGGTTTCAGCAAATCGTTTCCATCCATTATTAGTATATCAATAGTTGGCATCTTTTTTAGTCTCGGTGGTTATATATACTTCTCAACCTCGGCAATTGTTGTTATTTTCTAACCTCGACAGTAGTTATTGTTTGTCAATCTCTGCAATTGTTGTTATTATTTCTCAATTTCTGCGATTGTTATTGTTTCTCAATCTGTGCAATTGTTGTTATTATTTCTCAATCTGTGCAATTGTTGTTATTATTTCTCAATCTCTGCAATTGTTATTGTTTCTCAATCTCTACAATTGTTGTTATTATTGCTCAATCTCTACAATTGTTATTGTTTCTCAATCTCTGCAATTGTTATTGTTTCTCAATCTTTGCAATTGTTATTGTTTCTCAATCTCTGCAATTGTTATTGTTTCTCAATCTCTGCAATTGTTATTGTTTCTCAATCTCTGCAATTGTTATTGTTTCTCAATCTCTGCAATTGTTGTTATTATTTCTCAATCTCTGCAATTGTTGTCACCAATTCTTTTTCTCAACTTTCTTCGACATCATTTCCTTGTCTCAGCATTTTTTCTCATTTCTTTGTCTCAGCACTTTTCATTTCCTTTGTCAGCATTTTTTACCATTTCTTCGCTTCAACATTTTTCGTCATTTTCGTTATCTCAACATTTTAAATCATTTCTTAGTAAATTGTTGATATCGTTTTTTTTAGTCTTCGTTGTTCATATATTATATTCGAAAGCATCACAATGTTTTTACCTTGGCAATAGCCTTTGCATTTTTTAACCTTGGCATCGTCTCTTATTCTCAGCATTTTTCGTTCATTTCAGCATTTCTCAGCATTCTTAGTCTCGGCAAGTGCCGTCATTGTTTCTTTATCTCGTGAATTGTTGTCATTATTTCTTTGTCTCAACATTTCTCGACATCATTTCTTGGTATCGACAGTTTTTGACATAATTTCTTGGCACAGGCAATGACTAATATTATTTTTAGTCCGAGGAATTGTCATCATTTCTTAGTTTGAGAATCATAATTTCTTAGTCTTGAGAATTGTTTCTAGCATTTCTTAATCTTCGTTGTTTATATATCATGCTCGAAATAACCATCATTTCTTAACTTAGGCAACAGCAATTTTCAGCATCATTCTTGGTCTCGGTAATTACTGTCATCATTTTTTAGCCTTGTCCGTAATTCATAGTACTCTAAATCTCGACAGCAGTTTGCATTATTCACCATAGGCTTTCCCACCACCTCTTGGTCTCAATTGATATCCTCATAATTTATTCTAAGACAGGACGACAGTTAAAGTAAAAATATTATTAGTAGAATCACGTTAGAAAATTATTGCTGATAATAAAATTATCGAGGTTCGAACCCTGGTGAAAGTTCGGGAAGGTGTGAATATCATTACAACAATCGTTTGTTGATTGCTCTTTTTATAAGAAAATGAAAATGCGATCGATCTAATTATGCTGCGATTTGCTTCTTTGATTTTAACATACTACTGAAAAGACTTGAGAAATATATCATTGTTCATGTATTATTTTTACGATTACTATCATGTGTTATAAGATCGACAGGCATTGGCAGCATCAAGAAATAAAACGATGTCGGTTTTAATGGTAATCTTTTGAATCAATGATCAAAAAGAAACGAATCGGATCATTAAAACCGCGCCCCTGGATGTCGTTGATTCACATTCACGCAATATATTTCCTCTGAAAGAATGAAGCTTGTTGTTTTATAAATGTAATAATATTATTATATTTCCGTCACTGTTAAGAGAGTCGATTGCAGTCGTAAAATAAAATCGTCTGGTCAATTTTGCCAAGTATCGACGTTTGTAAGCCGATTTCAATGGCGTGTTTGACGACCATTTTTATTACCAGGGCTACTAAAACCTATAATGAAGCAAGGGTGTACTAATATGTAATCCGTGACGCAATCAAGCGACGTTTTATCTTTCATTTCTTTTCCCATACAGCCGTCAACATGAATGTGTTTTAAACCACGCGCATCACCGGCTTGGTAACAATAGTTTCAGACAACGTTTGTATCGAAAACTATACTCCCGGCAACACTACTTTTCAAACATAATTGAGAAAACTGTTCCCAAACAACTATCTCCAACACATATTTTTCGTAAGAAATGGTCTCTATAGAGATACCTTCAAACAATAATTTCTACGAAAAATATTGTATGTAAATAATATATTTATTACGACATTCAAATTTTATTTTCTAATTTCCACTATACATGATATTTTTGAAACTATCTTTAGAAACAATAAGCTATTAAAGCAGTAAGCTCTTAGAAACACTTAAAATATTGAGCTCTTGGAAATTATTGAAGTATTGAGCTCTTGGAAATTATTGAAGTATTGAGCTCTTGGAAATTATTGAAGTATTGAGCTCTTGGAAACTATTGACATATTAAATACTTAGAAACTCTTAAACAGTGTGGAAACTTTAAAAACAGTAAGCTCTTGTAAATACTCTTAAAACAGTAAATTCTTTGAAACATTTAGAACAATATGAAGTCTCAGAAACTCTTTGAAACATCTAGAACAATATGAAGTCTCAGAAACTCTTTGAAACATTTAGAACAATATGAAGTCTCAGAAACTCTTTGAAACATTTAGAACAATATGAAGTCTCAGAAACTCTTTGAAACATTTAGAACAATATGAAGTCTCAGAAACTCTTTGAAACATTTAGAACAATATGAAGTCTCAGAAACTCTTTGAAACATTTAGAACAATATGAAGTCTCAGAAACTCTTTGAAACATTTAGAACAATATGAAGTCTCAGAAACTCTTTGAAACAATAAGCTCCAAGAGAAACTTTTGAAACAGTAAAATGTTGGACACACTTGAAACGGTAAATTCTTCAAAACAATTAAAACAATAAACTCTCAGAAACTCTTGAAACAGTAAATTCTTAACGAGTCTTGAAACAATAAAAATTTAGCATAAATATGGTAGGTGAGGATGTACTTATTAATCATGATGGACATATCATTGCTATTAAAAATATTTCAATATGCATTCCGATAAAAAAAAAAAAAAATATTAGATTCTGTTATTATAGGTGGCCCATTTTTATGGTAATAGTTACGGAACAATATCCGAGTTCCTTCCGGTTGTCACAAATAAAATGGCGTTCGATCCCGATCCTCTCATGTTCCGGAAATGATAAAGTGTAAAACTTGTAAGTTTTTTCATTCGGAAATGTTCACGACATGTTTGGTTTCGCCGATTATATTCAAGAATCGACGGATTAATTGCTTCCGATGGCACGTTACGGAAGATGTAATCGATTCTTCTTGATTCGTCCAATGGACGGCCCTGTCCTACTGTTGTAAGCGTTTGTCGTTGACTTCACTTTTTGGGATTAATCCGTGCGACACAAACGACTCGTTGATCTTTGGATTCTGCGTGATATTCGGTCGCTATACAATATCTCTCTCAGTCGTTGTTTTTGCTTTTTGGCCCCGATTAGACTTCATTGTTTTATCGGAAGCAATAATCACGTATCGTTATTATCTCGTTCTATCCGTTATAACTAATTTAAGATGCTTTAATCGCGCTACGAACAATCGTTTCACGTTATGTGCGTGGCTGCTAAGTCCATTCTTTCCTCTTATCTTTGGCCAAACAATAACCACTGTTAAAACTCGTTGAAGATAACGTACGAAAGTCGTGAACTATGAGCTGTTAGATCCGTAGACGTATCTTGCATCTTATTTGCGTGATTAGACAAGTTTCTGATCGGCTTATTTTACTGAAGAAAGCAACCTTTAAAGGGATTTGGGCAGAACCATTTTAATCAATTTATTTTAGGCTTCACCTTTGCACACACTGAGAAGAGTCCCATGATATTACCGTTGGTCGCGTTTAATATGTATTAGGTACACATTAAAGACACGTGGAACAGCAAAAACGCTTCTTTATTGTTTGAAGATGCGTTGATTGTTCAAACAAAATTCGAAAAGCTATTGGTCGATATTGAAATTGGAAAGGGGTTGCTATTGTGAATTTTTTTTATGGATAACTTTAATTGTCACGGAAACAACAACGGTTTTTTGAATCAATAGCTGATTTTGTGCAGCAACAATGGTTTTTATCGAAAACTGTTCCTGAAGAAATTTTTCGTAAGCATTGTTCTTCCAGCAACGAAAGTTTTTTTCATTCTTCCAGTATATAACGATAGTTTTATATTTAGACCATACTTATAGTGATGATAATTTTTAACCATTCTTACGGCAAACGATAATTTGGACTTTCCCTACAACAGCGATAGTTTTTCACCATTCCTACATCAACAACTGTTTGGACCATTCCTACATAAACAATTGTTTGGACCATTCCTACATCAACAATAGTATGAGATCCACTCTCCTAGCAACGATAATTTTGAATTCTTCATCAAGCAACGATAGGGTTAGATAATTTTTACCGCAACGATAGTTTTGGGCTATTTTTACAGCAACGACAGTTTTCGCACATTTTTACAGCACAACGGTAGTTTACACCCCATTCTTCCAACAACGATAGTTTTGACGCACTTGTCCTGCAACGATAGTTTTGGGCCATTTTCACAACAACGATAGGCTTGTACCCTTTTTGCAGCAACCCTAGCTTTTGATCATTCTTACGACGACGATAGTTTAGCCGTCAAAAGTATTCTTCCGGCAGCAATTGTGTTTCTTTAGGTCTGTTCTTTCAACAACAGAGTAGTTTACACCCATTTTTTTCAACAACGATAGTTTTCGATCATTCTTCCAACAACGATAGTTTTGACACATTTGTCCAGCAACGACAGTTTTGACACATTTGTCCAGCAACGACAGTTTTGACACATTTGTCCAGCAACGACAGTTTTGACACATTTGTCCAGCAACGACAGTTTTGACACATTTGTCCAGCAACGACAGTTTTGACACATTTGTCCAGCAACGATAGTTTTGACACATTTGTCCAGCAACGATAGTTTTGCAGCAACAGTACTTTTGACCATTCTTCCGGTGACGATAGTTCACCTATCGGAAGTATTCTTCCAGCAACAATTATGCTACATTATGTCTATTCTTTCAGCAACGGTGGTTTATCTTCAGCGATGTTCTTCCAGAAACAATGGTCTTTTTTAATTAAAATTTAGTACTATAGATGTTTTGAAATTTTCACCAAATAGACGTAAATATGCCACAAAATTAATTTTAGGCTTTCGCTATTTAACTGAATTTGCAATACAATCAGATTTATTATTCGATATTTCTTAGTCAACGCCAATAAAAATAAATCATAAAAATTTTCAGCTATTGGTTTTTCCCCCCAAAAATCTATGACATCCATATTTGTTATGGGCATCTTTTTCTCAGCCACCTCGTTGGGCATTTTACCTGTTGTGGCGTTGTATTTGTATTTGTATTACTAGAACTATCTTGAAATTTCGACTATGATAATAGCGAATGACTATCCATTAGAACAGATGAATAACTTGTGTTCTTTATATGTTATAAATTCTGTATTTCGTCACTTTTCAACACTGGTCTACGCTCTTCTTTCTGGTAACACTTCTAGTTACTCAAATTAATATGTATTAAACAGATTATTACTCATTAAGAGCGTAATGATTTTGCTATCTCCCACTTTTGCCGAGATCATTATCACATAAATAGAATCATTTCGCAATGTTCAGACATCACACGAATCATATTTCTCGTATCTCCAGTGAATTAATATCACGTTACCGTGGAAAAAAAAATATTTTAAGAGAACAATACATGATTAGTCAATTCCAGAAAAAAAAATTATAGCAGAAAACATAAAAAAAAGGGACTCCTAAATATCACGAATCACTCATTACGGGCAACAATAATTAGGTGACGCGTCGAACATTGGCCATTGTTAGCGCCATCGCCACTGAAAAATTGCGGCCTTCGTGTGTGGTGTCGATGGTCGTGATCCATGAGGTCATTTGCCGAAAATTTACTACAACAAAAAACAGCCTCTTATATGATTGAAGAGGAGGCCCGAGTTGAGGCCAAACAATTGTAAAATTGAATCCGAGTCAGGGTCGAGTTTCAAAACACAGAAAAATGAGAGAGAAAAAAAATGGTCCATACTGAGCTTCTCGTACAAGACCGTTCTTAATTTTCTCCGATAGAAGATTATTATTAATGCTACTTATAATATGAACTTGACTTTTTCCGATGTGTTTCTCGATTGACATTTTTATGCTTCAACGGAAGCTGATATGGTCTGTCGAATTCATCGGCCTTCGAAGAAGTCTCTGGCCTTTTTCGATTCAACTAATTATTGTTGTTGGATCGAGACGATCTCTCCGTCAGTGACACCGAAACCACACCCTCGGGCAAAACACGCTCTAATTATCTATTAATCTTGTATATAGATACGTGTATTCGAATACTACTATGTAGCACATACACGTGTTAATCGCGTGTTAATATCATTCAGATAAACGAAACAGAAAGATAATGCAAGTGTATTTACACATGAATCCTTTTTTAATCTTTTTACGGTATTCCAAGGTAAATGATATTTGAAGAAAAATTAAGTACGTGATGTGATGTTGCAAAACATGGGAGGAGGGGGAGATTTTTACATTCTTTGAATATTATCCCATACTGGAATCTGTGCTTCTGATCAGTGTATGAAGGATGGGTATACAAGTGTTTTGAAATGTTAGAACATTTCACTAATTTACGACAACGGGTCATGAAATACTGGTGTTTCGAAAGCAAAAATTTAGAGTATGGCTGTAATTTACATTTTCATCTTCTTTCATCTTCTTAGGGTCTTCAACTTTTCAATCATTCAGGGTCAAACGTTTCCATGATGCCCGAAGGGTAAAACAAGTCATGCTACGGTATCTAGACTCGCAGTTGATTCTAAACGGGCTCACCCAACGGACCCATTGCTTCGAGTCAAACAAGAAGCCCTATCTTATTAGAGAATTTTATTCATTCTGAATATTCATACATTCGTACTCATATTCATTAAAAAAAAAAAATTTTAACAAACGTGAATTTTCATCAATTCTGAAATTATTTTTCGTTAAATATGAATCATTAATTCTGACAATACTTTTCTCATTAATTCTGGCAATATTTTTTATCATTAATTCTGAAAGTATTTCTTTCATTAATTCCTGGAAATACTTCTTTCAACAATTCTGGAAATATTTGTCTCATTAATTCAAAAATATCGTTTTCAATAATTCTAAAACTGTTTCTTTTAACAATTCTAAAATTATTTCTCATTAATTCTGAAATTATTTCTCATTAATTCTGAAATTATTTCTCATTAATTCTGAAATTATTTCTCATTAATTCTGAAATTATTTCTCATTAATTCTGAAATTATTTCTCATTAATTCTGAAATTATTTCTCATTAATTCTGAAATTATTTCTCATTAATTCTGAAATTATTTCTCATTAATTCTGAAATTACTTCTGACTAATTCTGAAATTATTCCTCTTTTATTCTGAAGTGTTTTCAAAAAGTAATTATATGGAATTACTTGTTTAAACAATTCTGAAATAAATTACGAGCTTCCTTTAGCATTTCTATAAATTCGGTAACTATGCAACAATAGTTTTCGTCAGCGGGCCAGTGTAAAACGCTTCGAGAGCCACGGGTCACCCACGTGTTTTTTACCACGATATATTTTCCAGATGAAAATCTTAAAAGATGGAAATGTAAATTATACAGCCATACTGCAAATTTGGGCTTCCGTACTGGAACATTTTATGAACTCCGCTCATAAATTACTGAGATGTTCTAGTATTTGCAAACACAAACGATAATAACAGCAGCATACTAAATGCCTATAATGGCTGTTATGGTCTGGTTTTTAATTATTTCTCACGAAGAACATAGTTGGAAAATGTTATGATGTTGGCACCACTGGAATTCTTCATAAATTTTTTAGAAAAACGGATTTAAATGCTGTTTGCATATTTATTAGTTCATATTATTAATTGAAACAATCAACAAAGAAATACAGGGCGTTGCCTTGAAATGGTGACAAACTCAGAGGGGTGTTATTAGGCTTCAAGAGGAACAAAAATTGCCATAAAACATGGTATCGCAAACCACGTCTATTCCGTGAAAATAAAAAAAAAATACTTATGAAGAGAGTGAAGTCGAGTGGGACAGAAAGGCCAATAATAAGTAGCAAAAAACATAAAAACATTTATTTGACAGAGCGTGCGATTACAACACAGACTATGGTGTACAAAATAAAGTACAATAATAAGTAAAAAAAAGTAAACTAAACAAGTTCAAAAACCATTTACTTGGCAGCATGATTGATTACAATACATCCTGTGCAGCACAGTTCAATATTAGAAAGCAGACAAAGAGAGATGATTACAGGAGTTGTTGACACCATAGGCCTGTGTTGTAATCATACTATCAGATAAATATTTTTTCTACTTATTATTGGCCTTTTTGTCCCTCTCGACGTTAACCCCTTCATAAGTATTTTTGCGATTTTCATCGACTAAACTGAATTTGCGATAGCATTATCTATGGCAACTTTTGTTCCTCTTGATGCCTAATATCACCCCTCTGAGTTTGTCAAGGCAACCCCGTGTATAATTAATTAGAGTGGATATTTTAATTAGTCCCAATGGACAATTGAGAGTGAAATACGTAATTTCTCTTTGTTTTAACGTTATCTATAAACATATAAAATCTTGCGTAGAAAGTTGAATAGTTGTTACCTTGAATTTTATTTCCAAATCCTTCAATTTGATACGATTTTATGCATCTCTGAACACGTAAAAATTTCAACACCTCTCAAACGATGGCACCGACGAGGAATCAACTCTTCCGATATAAAAAAAGTACCGTACTTATGTAGACGTATATTTTGTACTGAAATGGCACTAAAAGAGATGCTTTATAAAATACCAAAAAAATTAAAAATTAATTAGTGTAATGAGTTTTTCAACCGTGTATTTGCAATGCATACAGTCGGCCGTCGGTATGCGTTGATTTCATATTCGCGGTTTTCTCATTTACGGTCCCTTTCCCAGTTTTCTGGAATACACCGTTGTATGCTAATTCTCGTATCGGAAAAAAATATAAACTGCCCGTGTTAAATAAACATTCCACAAACCACCCCTGAAGTTTTTTCTAGTGCTTAATTCCCCTATATGCCTTCTAAGTCGACATCTAGTAGCATTAAGCTGCTTGATAGAATGTTACGCAAACATTTATGGCTGACTATACACATTACTCAATGACGGCAAACAAAGAAGATTCAAATGCAAGAAACGTTTGCATTTTAAATTTTTAAAAAAATTGAAATTTATAATTTAAATTTTAAATAAGATTGTGTCAATGAAATATCAAACTTTCGCTTCATTTCATGAAATGAAGTTTTCTTTATGAATTTTGTATCCAATTACATTGATGTCATGGTATTTTATCAAGCGCGCAATCTGTTTTTAATGCAATTTCTTTGAAATTTTACCAACATTCAAGTTTACAAGATATGTCAGATTTTATACCAGCATAAGATAGCACATGCAATCAAGAACGTGTGTAAAATATTTGAAATGAATCTACGGTTAAATAGTATTTTTAACGATACTTCTATTAGAAAATACTTCTTTTATATTTTGATACTTCTAATAGATACTTCTATTATTTTGTAAATACGAAAAAATTCCGAAACACTAATTTTAACAGATCCTGAGACTCGATACATTTTGAACGATCGAACCGCAGACGTTAATTACAAAAAGAAAAAGTAAGCTATCAGATTGAGAAAGTCACAAGTGATTATCAATCAGCTGCCGAAAAGGGCGGAACTGATCACTCTCTCCACCATCATCCATCATCAACAGCTTTCACTTTTTTCAAGCCACAACGTGATTTGCCATCCTCTTCATCTGTATCCAATTAACGCGAGAAATTCCAGTCTAATCATTAGAAACACGATAGTCACGTGATGATGATGTTGCGTCATAACGCAAAACCGAAACTAGAAGCTTTTTTTTTTACGTAGTAATCATCTCGTGCAAGAAAGTAGAAAGGAGCTCATTATTTCAGCGGTAAAATACTTACATGATGTATCCGACAACAATGAAAAACATGCTAGACGGGTTCGAGATTATTTACTCTCTCACGGTCACGGTTTTCTGAACGAACAGGCGTGGTGGTGGTACTGCCAACACAATATAGTATCTCTCTCTCTCTTTGTCATTCATTATTCCGTGTATTTATTTATTTACCCACGAGAAAAATTTCCGTCCCTTTTTGTTCTTGAAATTTCTTATTTTGCTGTAAAAAATAATATTTACTAATCCGTGCAGATAGATTATTATTATTGTTGTTATTATAACTGCTACCCGTCCAAATAATAATAAATAAAAGGCAACGAAAAATGGCGCAATCCATGGGGTTCTTGGAGGAAGGTCATCCATTGCATAAGAAAGCAAAGAAAACGAAAAATACATTGTTTATATTATTATTTTTTACAGCATGTAAACATAATGCCCCTCCCTGTTGTAATATTTATAAGATACATTTTTTTTTATTACTTTCACCAGTTCTTTCATAATAGAGAAGACAATACCAGAAATTTGGGTGATTCAGTATTTGGCGCACGTGAGGATTAAAACTGAGGTGATCTTTGATAGTAATGTAACACGAGTATTGTGTAATCCAAGTAAGAATGTGGTTTTATTCCTTTTTCCGTATCATATACAAAACGGGGGATTTATAATTTACGTTTCGTAGGAGCACCGTATAAAAAAACTGATTTTTTTATTTTGCCACGCACTGTATTTCCTTTCTCAAAACTGGTACATGGTAATTTTCAAACGCCTTTTTGAGCATTCTTTAAATTGAAACTATACCTCTACGACGGTCGGTTGATGAGATAAAGGCCTCGTTAGCACTTACAGGACACCCGGTATAGAAATGCTGTAAAATTTCCACTCAAAAAAAAAAAAAAAATATATATATATATATATATATATATATATATATGCACAATTAATGTAAATGAACAAAAAAGTTACCAAAAAGTTATTAAAGTTTTGAATCGGTGAAAATTTAGAACTGAAGAAAACTTTAAATTAATGATATAGATAATTTGAAAACTAACTAAAATTTGGACCTAATTATCTGAGAATTAATGAAAATTCAGAGAATTGAAAGATTAAAAATAAAAAATAATTTGAAGATACATAGTTCTCCAGCAAAAAATAATTCTCATAGTTTTAGTTTCAGTTGTTTTGGCTCGGCGATGATGAATCAGTCAGTCAGGATATGTTATTTCATATGTATAGATTAACAAAATGAAATTGAATTATATATTATCATAAATACTATCAACGGGCTGCTACTTGTTAACTAGAAGATCCTTTAATTGTTTCATTATGAGGACTTGAAGGAATCGACTAGGAGTAGAGGCTTAAAGTCCAATCCGCACCTTCTCGGGGTGCAGCCTGTAAGCAGCCATGTTTAACACGTGGTGAACGGACGCGGATGGGCTTCCTCCAACCCGCACTGGTAAGCGTGGAGGATTACGGCCAAAAACACTCTACAAAAGTATGAACTCTGTCTATAAACTAAGTCCCTTAAAACCAGCAGTCTGAGTGTCCCTGGTTACGGCAGCGACCAGCAAGACATGAAGACAGAGGGTGCTAAGAATCTCTGGGTTGGACCAGGCTGCCATAATTTTTGACTTTGCCACGTATAACGCACGCTCTCTTTCTTACGGAAATCGTTTGCAATAGTTGGAAGAAGAACTGGAAATAATAAATTGGGACATCTTAGGCATCTATGAAGTAAGACGAAAAGGAGAGGAGAAAATCGAACTTGTCAGTGGACATGTATTTTGCTGCAGAGGAACAGATAATGGAAGAACCAGTGGAGTAGGATTTTTCATTCATAAAAAGTGTAAAAATCACATCGTTGAGTGATAGATTTTCAACTCTATCAGATGTGAAAATCTGATAGAGTTGCAAAGTTGGTTATGCAAATATCAAGCAGATACCGGATACAGATTATACAAGTCTATGCACCAACAATAATCTATTCTGAGAAAGAAGTAAAAGACTTTTATGAAGAATTAGACGAGCTGCATAGTAAAGGAAACCATCATATCAAAATAGCAATGGGTGACTTCAATGCCAGAATTGGAGAGAGAAGAAAAGATGAAAGCTCGGTTAGAAGTCATGGCTGCGGTGTACGAAACGACAGAGGAAACTGACTCGTCGAATTTGCAGAGAGCGAAGTTATGCATCACTAATTCATTTTTTAAGAAGAAACCACAAAGAAAGTGGACCTGGAGAAGCCCAACTGGAACAACAAGTGAGATCGACTATATCCTACCTAATAAGAAGCATATGATCCAAGACTGCAGTGTTCTCAACAAATTCAATACAGGAATACAACTGGTGAGATGTAAAATAAAGCTTAACACTAGAATGGAAATGATGAACAAGATGTCACCACGATGAACAAAAATTTAACCACTACCCTAAAAGAAGTAGCAAAAGAAGTCGCTGGAGATAAACAAATCAAACCCGTGAAGAAAATAACAGAAGACAGAAAGAAACGTATGAAAGACCGGAGAGAATTTCAGATGAAGAAGAATGACCTTAAATCAAAAGTGGAATATGCAGAAATTTGTAAGACAGTACGAATGCAGAGTGCAGAAGATGTCAGGAAGTTTAATTGCGATATTGTAAAGAAAGCATTGGAAGGTAATAGGAGCCTGAATTTAGCAACTGTGTGTTGGGAGAAAGGAAATTTCTGCACTAAAAAAGAAAGATGGAACCATCACAAAAGATGGAAATGAAATCACTAATATTGTTGAGGAATTTCATAATAATCTATACAAACATGAAGTACAGGATCAGGACAGAGGAAAGGGAGCAAGAAGAAAAGAAAATGGAACAGAATTTGTACAAGTAGCACTTGTGCTGGAAGAAAAAGTCTACAAGGCTGGAAGAAGATGTATGTAAAAAGGGAAATGCCCAGGGGAAGATGGGATTTCAATAGACATTACTAACGAAGCAGAAGAAGAATTTGCCACTATGCTTAGCTGCTTTCTTCACAAATTGTCTCACAAAATCGGATGTGCCTGAAGATTGGAATAACGCAATGATGGTTCTTCTTTACAAAAAAAGCTGAAAAAGAAGATATCAAGAACGAACGACCAATCAGTCTCCTATCAGTAATTTATAAAATCTTCACCAAAGTGCTCATATATATGCTTGAATTCAAAATGGGCGAAGCTCAAACAAAATAACAAGCAGGATTTGGAAGTGAATTGAGTACAATGGATCACATCCAAACAATCAGGGAACTTATAAAGAAACACAAGGAATACGAATTACCATTGTGTATGGCCTTCATTGATTTTGAGAAAGCGTTTGACTCTGTCTTCACATCTGCTGTTAAAGCTCTAGATGTAATTGGGGTAGAAAAGACTTACATCACACAATATCATCAAGAAAATATATGACAAAGTAACTGTAACGATTCGTTTGGATAAAGGGAAAGCAAAGATTAAACTTGGAAAAGGAGTCGGACAGAGTGATACTATTTCACCAAAACTCTTTACCGCTGTTTTAGATGAAGTATTCAGAAAACTGGATTGGGATAAAAAAAAAGAGGAATTAAAATAAATGGGGAATTTGTTAAACCATTTGCGTTTTGCAGACGACATTGTTGTTATCAGCAGTAATCCAGATGAACTAGAAGAAATGACACAAGAACTGGCAAATGCTAGTATTCAGGTGGGCTTGAAAACGAATCTGCAAAAGACAACGGAATCATTAATGAAATAAACATAAGGATCAGGATTGGATGGAGCACTTTTGGCAAAAACTGTGCAATTCTGAAGAGTCACATGTCATTATGCCTGAAAAGAAAAATGTTTAACCAGTGTGTGCTACCAGCACTGACTTATGGAGCTGGAATATGGGCACTCACAAGCAAGACGATACAAAGTCTACAGACAACACAAAGGAACATGGAAAGATGTATGCTAGGCATCACAAGGAGAGACCGAGAAGGAATCACTTGGATAAGGAACAACACAATAGTAAATGATATCATGGAAAGAATCAATCGTTTAAAATGGAAATGGACTGGACATATTGCAAGAAGACAGGACAACAGATGGACCACAAGTATTCTAGATTGGTGCCCTCGTGGTGTTAAACGTCCGAGAAGGCTTCCCCACGCAAGATGGATTGACGAGATCAGGAAAGTGGCAGGAGTCAACTGGATGGCTAAAGCAACAGACAGAGCAGAATGGAAAAATTTAGAGACCTTCATCCAGCAGCGGATTGAAAATGGTTGATGATGATGATGAAATACTATCATAATAAAAGTTTCGAAAACTACTCCATTCACGATTTCAGGAAAGATCATAAATTCAAATGTGCTTCGTTTAAAAAAACGGTGCAATTTATAGAGGAAGTAGAAACGGCCAGAAGTACCCGAAACTACGCAAATAGCTCTGAAATACGGGACAAATTCTCGTTGATGTCTCGTAAAATACGGAACATTCGTTAATTTAGTAGTCTGTCGAATTCTTTTAGACACATCACTGGTTCTTGGGTATAGAAAGGTTTTGAAATTCTGGTCTAGGAGTCTGGTCTGAGCTTTCTACGCATTTCTATTTAGAAATACGTACACCGTCTAACGGTGGGGTAGGGTAGGGTACAGTTTCACTCGACATATTTTTAGTAGCAAGCACGCCTTCTATGCATACAAAACTCTTATTTTTTCCCAATTAGAAAGGAAGTAAATCGGAAACAGAATTCGTAGGAAAAAGATTGAATCCGCTACCATATTGTGCGCTAATGGACTATTTAATCTTCGGTTTGCCCTACATTCGTGCAACATAAAATAAATTTCTTGCACCCACGAGCACTATTTTTTTCTTGTTTTTTTCATCTATTCCGCAGTGGGGGGAACCATTTCTCAATCGTCCGTCCGCAACACAATGGACTCGATTCTTCATATTTCTACGTACTCATGGTGAAGTTATGCTAATGAGCAACGCGCCATATAAATTGCTAGAAACCCGAAAGAAATGAGAAAAAAAGAGTCGCGAATTGTGCTCATTATGGGAAACCTTGAAGTTGTCTCTTATAGTTTGATCGCTTTAAAATTGCCCGAAAAATATATAAATATGACAGCAAAACAAAAACGTTATTGAGTTGGAGCAAAAAAAAAAAAGAAGAATCAGTAAAAATATTGGTGAAAGTTGCTCCGGTTTCTTGGAAAAAGCCGAAGTTATTTAGGTTAATGGTTAATAACACAAAGCGGGGAGTGCGGTGATTACGATCGTATAAAAATGGATAAACGAGATAATTTTTTGTTAGGAAATTTATAAGTCGATATCACGTTAAAATTAGAGGAAGGGGGTAAAAATCAAATAAGAAATGAATTTAAAATTCACAGAAAACGAGAACCTAAAGTGAATGAGTTGCGTGACTTTGTTTTTTATTCCTAACAGTTTTGCAGTGAAACCTGTCTAAGACGGACACTGTATCAGAGTGAAACCTGTCTTAAACGGAGCAAATATATAGTCCTTTGAATAAAATTAATGTTTTTGCAATCATTGGAAACCTCTCTAAGACGGAAGCTGTCTAACGCGGAAACGGATGGCATATTTATTCTATGAAAGTATGACATCACTCTCCGCTGTGCATACGAAGGTTTTCAACAACTGGCTGTTGCGAAGATGAATTTTGGAAAGAGAGAAAATTCAACCACCTTTTTGCGGGGAATCGAACCCACGTCCTTTCACTTTCCGGGTGGACGCCCTAGACCACTAGACTACAGATGCAGCGAATCTCTCAATCTTTCCTTGGAGCTCGTGTGCACTGAAAGGGACCGTACATGGACGGCCGGACCTAAGCAGTTGTGAGCTTGGCCTGAGTTAGGTCCGGCCGTCCATGTACGGTCCCTTTCAGTGCACACGAGCTCCAAGGAAAGATTGAGAGATTCGCTGCATCTGTAGTCTAGTAGTCTAGGGCAGTTTCTCAACTGGCGAGCGGTCCCCCTTGCGGTTGTGGGATATTCTAAGGAGGTCACAAGTGAAAATCAGATGAAAGGGAAGTCTTGACAAGTGGTGAAGGGGGCCCTCGCAGAGAGATACGAAGAAATCAAGTTTTCAAGTGAAATATGTTGGGGAAAAAAGTGTGACTAAACTTTCAGAATCCAGTCGAGTTGTCAATGAAGCAGAAGCCATCTAAACCTATGTGGGCATGGCTTGGGGTGCTCGTGGAGGCCCTTCATGGTCACATATGGTACTATAATTTTTGAGTGTAAATATGTATAAGCTGTTTCGATTACGTAAAGGGAAAAAAGAATTTTGCCCCAGAATTTTGCCCCAGGAACCATGATAGCGAGACGGCCATGCATAGAACCCCTCCAAAAGAAGGAAGCAAACTGAGCTCCAGCCCACGGTAAGGTGCAGACCCATAATGATGTGTCGGTAGGGGTGATTTATTGCGTAGGTTCGTTGTATGGTCCAACATTTCTCACGTACCTATTATTCCCATGTAATTTGTCCCTTAAGAAAGGTGGCAATCTCTCCCTCCACTTTGATTGATTTTATCTATAAAATTTTTGTTCATTATAAATTTAGTTTGGATCAAACCAAATTCAGTAAGTGGAAAGTGTAGTAAGTAGAAGTAGAAAACTTAGTTCATTTTTACAAAATTTGGTTTGAGGGGACAAGTCACATCAGATAACACACCTCAGGGCCACACTTGGTCTGCTGGTGAAGGGTTTACCATATATGGCTTAAAGGGAGTTTTTACCCTTGAAATAGCATTGAGATTTACAGAAATTGATTGTAACAACATATAAAGATATTTTCTTTCGAGATTTTATTTTTTTTTTTTAATATTTTTTGCATTAAATTTTCTTTCGTCTGGGGGGGGGGCGCCCTACGCTCCCCCTTTCTCGTACGTTTCTGATCGTACCAATAAGCGTTGTTTAAAGGTAGGGGCCAGTGCTGACGAAATTCTGCTGACAAGGGGGGCAAGGGGAGTCAAAAATTGACTAAAACTTCTCTGACGTAATACTTGAACGGCCTCTTAGCGCATTAAATATGAAATTTCGAATGCATAATTATTTGAAACAGCAAACATGAAAAAATTCAAAATAATAATATGCATGTCTCTGTTTAACACTCGTCGGTTTATAGAAGTTAGTGTGATGTTCTGAAAACTCAAGTTTCGCAAACGATAGAAATAAATCAAGGCATATATATTTATGCGCACCTCTATAAAACGGAAACCTGTATGAAACGGAAAATAATTTGACCTTCCGTTTTATACAGTTTTCACTGTAACTGAACGAACATCGCGCAGAACAAATGCCTTCATTGGATATTTTCTTAGAGAATGTGGCTCAGATTTCCTTGGTATACCTATATCTATGCATATAAAATTGATTTTTCCCGTATATCTGTGTGTGTGTTTGTGGCCGTGTATACAGGGTGTCCTGTCAGTCCTATAATTCGGCCTTTATCTCATCAACAGTTGGTTGTTTAGAATTGGTGTTAATTTAAAACATATTGATGAAAATGTGCTTAGAATCACTGCACCAGTTTCCAGAATATACATAGGGTGAATGGCAAACAGAGGGTATAGCATTTTACTGGCGAACCGTTGATCCTAGAGGTATACTTTAGAAGGTATACCTTAGAGGTATACAGTTAGAAAAAAGTTTTCAAACAACGTGTAGTACTCAGATATGTCTTTCATGTTGCAGGGGGATGTTTAGTTATTAGAATTGAAGTGTTAACTTTTTATACGGTCCCCGTGCTCTAAATTCCATTCAGAAAAAATTTTCCCTGTCTCTCCTAATGACAGAAAAAGCCCATGTTTCTATGTGCAATATTTACTGAGATATTCGAATTCGAAGAACGGAGAAATGTTTGGAAAAATCAGCTCTATATGCGGAAAATTATACCCGCATGCACCCAACTTGGTGTTTTTGAAGCTGAAGTAATGCTATTAACCCTCAGAGAAATCAAGAAAACTAAAGATGTGCACACCAGTTATTATTTACTTGCACTTCCTCTCAAAATATTTGACACAACAGTGAAGGAGAGAAAATTACCGCATTTTTGAAACAAAGTGTTAATTTTGGTTGAACAGTTTCTCCAATAGATCTCATTTGGCAAACACATTACAAATCTGGTGATAAAGTTTCTGAAATAGGTGAAGCCAACACGTAATATCAAGGTTATAAACATTACTCTGAACCAGTGTTTCCCAAAGTGGGCAATTTCGCCCCCCGGTGGGCGATGGAATGGTTCAAGGGGGGTGATAAAAGTTACTGGCCTAACATAGGATCCTATGGGTTCGCTTGAGTAAGGAGACGATGAGAGAGAAAAAATTCTGAAGAATGGGACGATTACTAAAACTAAACTAAACCTAGAAAATAAATTTGCGAATTATGAACGAAGAAGACAGAACTAGTCAATTAACGGGATCAAATATTTCATTTCATTTTCAAGAAGGTGTAACCCATTGCAGGGGGACAAATTTACTTTCGTTCGGTGTTTGGCGCGTAACTAGCAGTTACAAAACTTCAGAACGTTACAATTTCTGAAATATTTGTCCAATCATTAAAAGGCATTCGATCGGGTCCAACATGGCAAACTCTTGAAGCGTTTACACGAGATTGGAATAGGAAGCAACTTGCTGAATTGGATAGAATCGTGGTTAAGAGATAGGTCGCAACGAGTTATGGTGAACGGGGAATTCTCTGGTTGGACAGACGTCACAAGTGGAGTTCCTCAAGGAAGTGTCCTTGGCCCCATACTTTTTTCACTTTTTATCGACAAACTCGATCAGGGTATCGATGGGATTACTAACAAATTCGCAGATGATGTGAAGCTAATGGGGGTAATCGGGAATGAAAGCGATAGGGAGTTGCTCCAGACCAACTTAAACAGGATTGCAGTATGGGCAAATGAATGAAGCATGACGTTTAGTGTTGATAAGTGCATGGTCGCTCATTTTGGTTCGAACACCCCCGCGGTTCTCTTACGAGTTGAGTGGTGTCACTATCCCGGATGCAACTAGAGTCACCGATTTGGGAATTCTCATTGACGAGCGACTTAAGTTTTCTGAACATTGTTCAGCGGTTGTCAAAAAAGCGAATAGAATGCTTGGTCTCATTTTCAAAAAGGTCTCTTCGCGTTCTCCTAAAGTCATTCCTCCGCTTTTTCGAGGCTTAGTTCGTCCTGGACTGGAGTATGCTGTAAGGTTTTGGGGACCATACCTACAGAGGGACATAGACTTGGTTGAAGGGATGCAGAGAAGAGCTACGCGTGTCCTTATTGACACACAGGGCTTGCGTTATGAAGAGAGACTTCATTTTTTGAATATGTTAACATTGGATGAACGCAGGTGTCGAGGAGATATGATCGAAGTGTTCAAAATTTTCAATGGGATGGGTAGGATGGACCATGAACTTTTAGTACACCGCCAATCGACTGCTTTTACAAGGGGACACCAGTATCGATTGGTGAGGGACAAGGTTATGGTGTCACAGGGAATTTTTCTCTAACAGGGTTGTTAATAAATGGAATAGCTTACCCCCGGAGGTAGTAAATTGTAACACAATTGACACGTTTAAAAAGAAATACGATAAACATGTTGGGGTAAATCGAGAAGCTATCCATTCTTAGAATAAGACAACCATAAGTATTCTTTATGGGCATTGTATAATATTTTATCATGTGTATATATTGTTCACACACATTGCACATTTGTTCACATTCAACTAGGCATTGCTGTATGCATTCCATCTTTCGACATTTGTGATAAGCTCCTGGACTTGACGCTTTCAAGTGTTTCCTATCGGTTGAATATAACATCGTCAGCGAATAAACCCAGGATACCCTTTGGTAACATAGGATAATCATCCATGAAAGTAATTATTGTAGATCGTCGGCTCAAGCCTTAGGTAACTCCTACGGTTATCTTAATTAGAAAGGTCTGAAAAGATAAATACGAACTCACAATTTTGATTAAGATAGAGCCCCCGTCCAATATTTTGAAAATTATTACCAATACGTTTAAGAAATTACACAAAATTATAAATCAATTCACATTTAAGAAATAACAACATTTAAAAACGTACTATGTTCTTTGAAACTTTTGGTAATATTTATTAAATAATTGGAACAATTTACTTCGTTTTTGTTTGCATTATTGATTTAGGTTCAAAACGTTGATTGATCAATAAGTAAACATTAAATTTTAATAGATGGCAGTACCAACGCATTCGTCTCAGGGTTTCGATTTCACTGTCATGGTAAAATTTGTCTGGCAACAATTGGTACATAGAGACTTCAACAAAGACTTGAAATATTTTACCATGGTTTTTCCTAACAATGCATTTTCAGACATGTTCACTCCTTTGCAATGGCTTGTCACTTCACTTATTTTTCCAATATATAGAGAAAACCAGTGGGCGCTATAGATATTTGAGTATAATTTTATTTGTAAAACATGAAATATATGATGCATAATTGCTACTCGCTACACTAGTTTTCTTCAACCCCCCCCCCCCCCCCGATGAAGAATTTCACTCAATTCATAAAGCCGCTATATAATTTTACTTTATCAAATACTATACTAATACAAATACAACGCCACAACTGGCAAAATGCTCAGCGAGGTGGCTGAGAAAAAGATGCCCATAACAAATATGGATGTCATATATTTCAAAAATAAATCAACCCAATTGAAAATGTAATTAGAAACATTATAAACAATATATACACATGATAAAATATTATACAACGCCCATAAAGAATATTATGGTTGTCTTATTCTAAGTATGAATAGCTTCTCGATTTACCCCAACATGTTTATCGTATTTCTTTTTAAACGTGTCAATTTGTGTTATAATGTACTACCTCCGGGGGTAAGCTATTCCATTTATTAACAACCCTATTAGAGAAAAATTCCCTGCGACACCATAACCTTGCATTGTCCCTTACCAATCGATACTGGTGTCCCCTTGTAAAAGCAGTCGATTGGCGGTGATACTGTCTCTGCATTGGTTTTTATTACAGCCTTGGCCATCAAAAGGTCTGTGAATTTTTTTTTTTTTTGCCGATATTCAAACTGTTTTTCCCATATATTTATTTTTTGTGGGTCCTCAAATTATTTCCCAAAATAATTAATTATTTTTTTCATGTTTGTGTGTATATATATTGCATATTCTGTAAAAAAGAAAGGGAAGCAAAACTATTCAGCACTGTGGACGGAAGCTTTGTTTCCTCGTGTCCCGTCACAGTGGAGGCGTTGTATATATTTTGTATGTATTGCGTATTTAGATCATTCAAATCTTCCACCTCAACATGCCAACTTCATCTTCTTATTTGCCGCGCAAGTCTTCTCCTCACTTATTTTGAAATCCCAAGCTGCGGTCTCCAGCCTTTATGTGCCACTGGGCACACATGCAATATTTTTCCCTGGTCATTAGGTTCAGCTATCAATTTCAGCCAAACGGTTGTACGTTACATGGACTTGATAGCTGTCTTTATAGGGAGAACGACGCGAGTGAATTGATACTTTCGAGCACGGGGCAAGGGGACCAATACTACTAATTTTTGCCAATTTTTCCGACACAACCCTGCCTCTTTTGAGGTAAGTTGCTTTGCATCAGTTCGGGGTTGTGAGCGGTTTTATCTATCTATCTATTTTTTGCGGGTGTTAAATTATTTCTCCCATTTATTTTTGATCGGTATTTGAATTACAGTATTTTCCTCATTCATTTAGCTTTTGTCCTGAAATTATTTCTCTCATTATTATAATTTATTTTTAATTTATTAAATTGTTTCTCTCGTTGGTGTATTATTCGAACATTCTGGAAACCTGTTAAGAAGAAATTTATTAAGATTAAACTTAAACAGATTGTAAAAAAAAGCCAGTTAGAAAGATCGTCCGAGCAACACAGTGGTAAAATCTCCTCTACCACCATGTAGGGTGGTTGTCAGGTCAATCTCGGGAAGGACGTGAATGGTAAGTCGTTAAATTACCGAATCTGAGGCGACCAACGATAGATGGCGCCTTCATTTCTGGCCGATCTCGATCGGTAATAAACTGCTTTATGGCTATATGACCGGAGTTTTTGTGTGGTAAAGTAGTAATAGACTTGGGGAGGGAGAGCCCAGCTCTCTGTTATGAGGGATTCCTGCCGAAATCTTAATGTCATTGTAAGCCTCTCGTTGGAGGCCATTCGGAATCGGCAATAACTTGTAGGGCCCCTGTCTAATTTGCCTTCGGTTGAGAAAATTACCATAGTGCGACAAAAATGATCAAATATTTATCATTAGGGTGCTCTTTACTGTTCATATTTTGCTTCGGAAAAACCAAAAATCAGGATATCTTATGAAAACTACCGCAAGGTACTTTGTTTTTATTTTCCTCCTCAGTATAATACCTATTTCCGAAGTCACACCTTCGGCGTCAATATCAACAACCCAACCATCATTGACCAACGGGGTCATGCAAAGAATATAGAAAAAAAGCAACAACAATAAATGTACACAGAGTAGGAAAAAAAATGACAAGTAGCCATTTGATGATTCGGTCTCGCATTAAATCCTTTATTCTGCGCGTTTCCTCTTCAAAATTATTATTATCCCTATCTTGTCTCGTTCTTTTTTAACGACCCAAGAATTAGGTTCGTAACGACAGCTTGTTCTTTTGGCCATTACAAGGAGTCGTAAGATGAAAACAAAAGAACAATTCAATACTTTCCCTGTATATGTGATGATGATGATGATGATGATAATGGGCTTCTTAAACACAATCTCAAAGAATTTCATCGAAGGTGAAAGTTGGACTCGCATATAAGATGCATCTCTCGCTACTCCTTCCACCAGGACTACAATGAGCTCTTCCCCCTTCTGTTACAAAGTCACAGACTCTAGTTTTGGTGGTGAACTGAAAACAAATCTATAATGTAGCCTTGCAAAAGATATCTCGTGTAAAACTTGCTTCTCCGTAGTGGTTACGCTACCGTCTTTAGATTGTATGAAGAAGTTATCGCATCTAATCACAATTTCTATCATCTAATCACAATTTCTATCATCTAATCACAATTTCTATCATCTAATCACAATTTCTATCATTTAATCACAATTTTTTATCAAAGTCAACTTAAAATTTATTCATCTATTCACAAACGCTATTATCTAATCACAGTTTTCATCATCTAGTCGCAACCTTTATCAAACCCATCTAATCAGAATTCATTCATCCATTCACAAATAATTCCATTACGTAATCCAAATTTTAATTAAAACATTTTCATTCATTCGAAATTCCACTTATCTAATCACAATATATTTCATCTTCTAATCCCAATACGGTCATCTCATTCGTCCTCTAATCACAATGCTTGTCATTTAATCGCCCTTATTTAAAATTAAAAATGGTTATCCTATCGCAATTTTCATCAAGTTTCCTCATCTAATCACAATGTCCATCCAGTTCGTCCTCTAATCGTCCTTGTAGAAGAAAAAATTTGAAAACAATTAAGAAATAAATACTTTTGAGCACAAATTTTATGAATCACTCAGAATAAAAATTAAGCACATGCACGTTTCGTCTATATTCAAATAAAAGTGATTGCAAAACATCAAAAAGGGTTTAAAATGATAATAATTCAGATTACCTTCATTTCAACGAGAAACAATTGTTCTCAATTAAGTTTTTTATCGTTAAAAAATTACAAATACAAATGGCCACAATAAGCAAATAGCCCATCAACGTGGTTGAACAAATTATGCCCATTGATACATGGATGTTAAATAATAGAAGAAAGGAGAATAAAATTTACTCATAAATAATAAAGATAAATAAATTCATAAATAATGGAGTTGAAAATAAAATTTACTTCCCTAAAATCACGAAAAATTTGTTTTATCACAACTGACGTAAAGTATCAAAAATACAGCAAATTTTCAAAGAATGATGATAGATTTTATTTATTAATTACTCAAAGTCAAAATTAAGCGCACACATTTCAACCTATATTCAAATACAAGTTGTTGGCAGATATTAAGAAAAGTGTCTAAAATGACAATAATTTAAATTTACTTCATTTCGGACGGAAAAATTGCTCTCAATCAAATTTTTCACCAGTCAAAAAACAATTTTAAGGAGCAAAATTCACTTTCCCTGAAAGTATATAAATAAAATAGTTATAATAGAAGAGAGAGGAGAACAATTGAAAAACTGGTTCAAATCTGACGTAAAATATCAAAAAATATAGAAAAATTTTTTTCGGAGAATAATAGCAAGAATAATAATAATGATAGAACGGGGAGATATGGGAAATAAAAAGAGAGCTAGAGATAAATAATCGGTGCCTAAATAGCGTTGGGCCGTTACTGGCCACCGCCCAATGGCCATTACTTTTATCACTATTGGGGCCGAAATCGGCAGCGGCTTCTTATCACGTCCGAACATCTCGAGAATTTTTCTGTTTTCTTACAAAAAATGAAGGATTGGTTTTCCCCTTTTTCCGGTTACTGATACTGCCTGGTGATATATACCAAGAAATAATAACCTTTACGCATAATAATGACCGCCACCCTTTGCGATGCCATCTGAATTTTATATCCGTTCGATTGTTTCAATAACTCGGCAATCGCGTATCTTTTGTGTAATTTGATCGCTATATTTAGTAAATTTGTTTTCCACAAACGTTTTTCTAGCCCCCGCGAAATTTTTTTCTGTAAATTTTAACAAAATCTGTGGCATCATTTTTCACGTGAAAGCTTTTTATTAAGTTATTTTTAACAACAATGTCTTTTTTTTCTTTTCATTGTCTGTTTTGTTGTTGTATTGCATGTTTCACAATGGCCAGAAGATCCACTGTAGAAAACGACAGTCTTGTACGTTGCCGTTTTCTAACTTCTGATACACACTACAGATGGCAGCACCAATTTTTTTTTTTTAAATTTATTTATATCCACAATAAGTTGGCTGCACTTACAACCAGGGGGTTGTAACTTAGTTTCGCGTTTTAAACCATATATGCTCAACTCATGACCTGCGTCCTAAATGTGGCCCCCTCGGACTCATCTGATGTGGATCGTGGCATTAAACCCAATTTTGTAAAAATGAACCAAGCGTGGTGCCCTTCCAGATCACTGAAGGAACCCATAGCATATTCACGATGACTTGAGTAACGCAGTTCGATATCATTTAAAGGACGCGCGGCATATTTACAGATCACTTAAGGGACAGCGGTACAGTTTCACATCACTTTAGTGACCAGTAGCACATTCCCGGATCACTCGAGTGACCTGTGGCATATTTACAGATCACTTGAATAACCCACGAGACATTAACAGAATACTCAAGCGCCACGATTCAGAGCACTTCATCCACCCGCTGTACAGTTCCACATCACTTGACCCACTGCACTCTTTCAGATCACTTAAGTTGCCCGCTACACATTTAGAGATGACTTAATTGATGAGCGACACATTTACTGATGACAGATGTGTTTACTATTTTGGGAGGAGGGGATTCAGAAGAACCGTTTTGCCCGAAGCCTGTGATGCCCGAGTATCGGGTGGCCGGTTAGGCCTCGTGGCGATTCGATCTGGTGAAAATTTTTGAGGGAGTAAGTGTGCAAATTGGTAGGAAAAGGTATTTATAGCTGGATAGGTAAGGCCTCAGAAAAATTTGTTTTGCCCGAGAGCCTTTGATGTTGTTTAGACGCTCATTGCTTACTTCATAGAAATCGAGTGAGACCTCAATCCAAAAACTGAACATTAACGCAAGTGCTTGCTAGCAATTAACTTCGTTTCTCTGCTTTTGCATCACCTCCCCTGCCCCCAAAGCCGTAACTTGAAACGAAAATTTTCTCCGTCACCTGAGGGTCTGTATGAATTTTGGTGCCATCCTTGATTTTTATCGAAAAAAAATAAACTCAGCGTTTCTCCTGATCCAACACTCAGAGCTCCAAAACCCCCTTCCCCTGTGTTACCCCTTCGTTCTGGCCCGCGTCGACCTTTCGATAAATATCTTCAACTGTACAATGAAGTGCTCTTAAAATTTCAGATTTAAATTGAATTTTCTACCGGATGGTTAATGCTGGGGAAAAAAAATCACATTAAATTTTATGGTGCCCCCAAGCACGGGCTTATTTTGCTTGATGATTCATCCGGTCCTGATACTAGCTATATATACGGGGTGATTATAAAAAAACTATCCCGACATATGGGCCCCTAACTATCATACCATTCACAGAAACTGAATGAAATTTTGGCATAAGGTATTTTGAGGTATGCGCTCAAGAATGATATGGAAAACAACAGTGTCACTCTAACAGTTACGGTCACAGTGAGAAAATTTCGAAAATATCAAATGGCAACACCAAGTTTTTTGTATTGGAATGCGATCTCCATACTGAAAAACACTAAATAGCGTTGGAATGGCACCTGTAGCACGAAAATCCCCGTAGCTAGGCAAGGAAAAAGTAAAAAGGACTTTGCCGTGCACCAGACCATTAATGTTCGTTTCATTCGTCACACCGTTTCTTCGGCTGAGATCCCAGCCTGATTAGTCCTCCACAAGGTCATGTGGAAAATTTGCGAAACACAATAAAATGCTTTATTTTATGCTGCTTCTCTGTCCTTATTGGTTGTCCTCACTTTTAGCCTATCTACCGCCGGTGATTTTCATGCTACAGTTGCCGTTCGAACGCTATTTAGGGTTTTTCACAATGGAGATCACATTCCAATACCAAAAAACTTGGTGTTGCCATTTGATATTTTCTCACTGTAACCGTAACTGTTAGAGTGACACTGTTGTTTTCCATATCATTCTTGAGCGCATACCTCAAAATACCTTATGCCAAAATTTAATTCAGTTTCTGCGAATGGTATGATAGTTAGGGGCCCCATATGTCGGGATAGTTTTTTTATAATCACCCTGTATATATAATATCTAGCGTTGCCGGGGATTTATCAATGAGGCCTTTTGGATCAAGTGGATCTTTCCCTCTTAGAGGGACTTGGAAACTGTGTCTAGGCTAACCAATGTGGCGACTAATAAAAGAAATGAACATATATTTGTTTTTCCCTTTTATGAGGAGCGCTAGGTATTTCGATTTTCCCTCCCTTGTTCTTAAAGTTATCCATCTGTCTGTTTCTGCTTCCAAAAATGCTTAGTTAAAGCTGCGGAATTTCTTCGAGGTACTTAACGGGCCCATAACAATTTTTAAACTGAAACCATACGTCTACGACGGAAGGTTGATAAGATAAAGCTCGCATTAACACTTACAGCACACCCTGTATGTTATAAGCACATAATTATATGTATGGTATGTTTTTTGATGAACTTCATTTTTTGGTGGCCGGTTATATGCGTGAATCATCCTGTATTATTTAAACCATAATGAGAGCTACCAATTTTTTTCCGGTTTTCTGTGAACTTTAATATCTTGATTTTTGCGATTTTTTCTTTCTTCCCTTAATTATAAATTCCTTTTTCTTCATTGCCTATTTTAAACATTTTTCGTGCTTTTCTGTCTACCTATTTTGACTAATTTTAGTGCCTAAACTTCGTTGGGCTCTAGTCATTACTATATAAGTATAGTCCAAAATTTGCATTGCCATGAGTGATCCAAACCTGGCGTTTCTGAAGAACGGTCCGGAAATATAGTTTCTGTAGAAATGGTTCTAAATTATGATTACTGTAAGTATGGTTCAAACCAGCGTTCTTCAACATACGTTTCGCGGACCAGTGGGTTCCGTGACGATGGCCCAGGTGGTCTACAAGGAGACTTGATAATTTAATTTTAGCTAAATGAAAAATTATTCAATTGGTTGTAATCGATATTATTGTTATTATCCATACGGGTTCAAATAAAAACTATACTTTCTTTGTTACAGCACGTTGCAAGGCATCCCAGATATGTTCAATAATGTTCCTGTCTGGGGATTTAGGTGGCCAGCGGAAGTGTCTAAAGTCAGAAGAGTGTTCCTGGAGCCACTTTGTAGCAATTCTGGACGTGTGGGGTGTCGCATTGTCCTGCTGAAATTGTCCAACTCCGTCGGAATGCACAATGGACATGAATGGGTGCAGGTGATCAGACAGGATGCTTACGTACCTGTCAGAGTCGTATCTAGACGTATCAGGGGTCCCATATCACGCCAACTGCACACGCCCCATACCATCACAGAGCCTCCACCAGCTTGAACAGTCCCCTGTTGACATGTAGGGTCCATGGATTCACGAGGTTGTCTCCATACCCGTACACGTCCATCAGCTCGAAGCAATTGGAACCGAGACTCATCAGACCAGGCAACGTGTTTCCAGTCCTCAACAGTCCAATGTCGGTGTTGTCGGGCCCAGGCGAGGCGTAAAGCTTTATGTCGTGCAGTCATCAAGGGTACACGAGTGGGCCTTCGGCTCCGAAAGACCATATCGATGATGTCTCGTTGAATGGTTCTCACGCTGACACTTGTTGATGGCCCAGCATTGAAATCTGCAGCAATTTGCGGAAGGGTTGCACGTCTGTCACGTTTAATGATTCTCGTCAGTCGTCCCGTTCTTGCATGATCTTTTTCCGGCCGCAGCGATGTCGTAGATTTAATTTTTTACCGCTATTCACGACATTCACGGTACACTCGTGAAATGGTCGTACGTGAAAATTCAAATTTCATCGCTACCTCGGAGATGCTATGTCCCATCTCTCGTGCGCCGACTATAACACCACGTTCAAACTCACTTAAATCTCGATAATCTGCCATTGTAGCAGCAGTAACCGATCTAACAACTATCCCAGTTACTTGTTGTGTTATATAGGCGTTGCCGACCGCAGCACCGTACTCTGATTGGTTCCATATCTCTTTATTTGAATACGCATGCCTATACCAGTTTTTTTGGCTCTTCAGTTTAAATACAGTGTATTCATCTACTTCTCATCATTCTTTTATCACAACGTATTATAATAACTACGTATTATCATAATGAGTATGAAACCGTTGCTCTAAATCACGATTTTAGTAAATATTACAAACTCAAATGAGCATTTGTCAGGGTCGCAACTAGATACTTTGTCAGCCGGGGCAAACCGGCAGTTTGATGTCCCTTGCCATGTAGAAGAAGCAGTTAAAGGGTGAATTCGGCGCCCCTACTGGACTGGCGCCCGGGGCACCAGACCCGCCTGCTGCCCCATAGTTGCGGCCCTGGCATTTGTAGCTGGCAATATATCGGACAAATGTATAAAAAAAATTCAGAAAAAAATTAAAAATAGAAGAATGTCCCGTAATACGGGTCCAAAGTGGTCCGTCGAGTTGTAACAGTCATTTCACTGGTCCTCGGGTTCAGAAAGTTTTAAAAACACTGTTTCAAACCATTTTATTTTTACATAGCAGAAGCCATAATGTCGCAAATATGTGGAAAAAAAAAAAACAACAATACTCAGAAATCTTCACAAATCAAAGACCGGAATTACACTATAAAACTTTGATAAAAGTTCTCATATAAAACTTGAACTCGAAACTATCGGTTGCTCGAAGCTAACAAATGCAACCGATCTTATTTGTAGTATTTTTCAAGATTTGTAAAAGATCTTTTATCAAACTTTCATACTGTAGTTCCTGCCAAAGAGAGAAATTTTCCAAGTTCCATCACGAAAAGTGAATAGACGTTGATAACCGAAAGTTTCGATTCCGTCACGTATTCGTTCAAGCAACATTGCGTACGCATACGCTTTCCGACAGCACTAAAGTAACGCCAATCACGGGCGTTTCTTAATCCTCTCAAATCGCGTGATACGTTCGCATAATAAAGAAAGTAATTCGTTTCGTTTTTGGGGCCGCAACAGCCCTCGGGACAAACATGGCCGTCACCACGGTTTCCGCGAAACTTCGATATTGAATGGTATCATCCCTCGAAAAGAGATGCTCAACATATACGATAATGGCGTATCCATTACGCATCGGATGGAAAACTTATAACAGGGTGTCAATTAACTATCATTTGAGTTGTAACATTCAAAAAAAAAACACGGGAAAAGAAGAACGACTCCATTTTATGTGTTCTCGTCTCGAAAACAAAATCGTGACGAGAGTTGTTTCCTTCACGTTTTATTGTGTTGTGAGAGTGGGAAAAAAGTCTCATTATTATTATTTAGTTGAAAGTCGTTTCGAAACGCATTTTTTGTTCCTTAAAAGCAGCTTCGAGAAGTGTCTGGCACATCGTTAAATTGGAATTTAGGGGCGTGGTTGCCTTTCACTCTCTCTCTCACACACACGAAATAACATTTCATTCAATGCTATTTTGCTTTTCTGGTGAAAGAAATATACATAAGAGTACTGGACACCATCAAAATTTTTCATCAACTAATTCCGAAGGTTGGCCAATTCGACAAAAGGATACACACATTCGTGTCAGGATCTACTTGAGCTGAATACGTACAGTGTTCTCGTGAAATCATATAAATGGCGTCCATAAATCTTACTCGTGGAATATAGGTCGTCTCACATAATTGCTATTTACAGGCCACTTTACGGTCTGTTGAGTTCTCGTAAGGAGACGTTTTGTTTCCGAAACGTTGGGCTTCACTCTGTATAGGCCGCATTTGGTGAATTTATTGCGAGCTTTGTCAATGGGGGACACAGTATATATATATTTTTTGCATTCGTGAATGACTTCCGTTAATAACCCCCTACCCTTAGCTTCAATTTTAATTACCCTCTGTGTATTTTGCAACGCAGCAGGCTAACTGGGCCGCAGCCTATAAATTCAATCCTAATGACTACACAGAGAATTAGCCGTGAATCGATTCATTGGAAGTGGAGATGACGAATCTGTCCAAGATATCCATGAAGTCCGTTTCTTTTATTCAGTTTAGTAAAAGATGGAAATGTCTTATCAAAAGTATCTTGAAGTTGAACGAGGTCTAGAGCGATCTAGGTTTATGTACGGGGTGGGGAGTTATATGTTAGAAGAAAATGTGAAGTGACATTTCAGTGTTATTAGGTCCCCATTGTACCCTTCGCTTGGAGCCCCCCTTCCTTGACATATTTTTCCCCTTCTCATTTTTATGTAGAATGATAAGAATTTCCTGACCATACTTTTCAACTACATATGCTTGTCACTAGGTCAGCTCGGCACTCAGCCCCATTGTGTCTTCGGTACAGGGTCTCCCTCCGTACATGTACGGATATTTTTCTCTCTCTCTTTCTTTCTCATGCAACACCGCAAATATCATGTACTATACTTATGAAATGTACATGCTCGTCATTAGGCCCTCATTGTATCCTACTTCACCAAACACCAACTCTGGCCATATCGCTGAATTGCAATTTACTGCCATTAATGAGATGGGTTGGAGAAGAAGATGCTGTCCATAGGTGGTCGCCTCGAGATCGTTAGGGAAAATACCTTACCTATATCCTCCCTCAGGTTTGAACCTGGGACCGTGGCAGCAACCATCACTGTGGTAGACGAGCATCTTACCACCACGGCGCTCGGCCTCATTGTATCCTGGTGTTTTATATGCGTGTATGTTGCTTATTCCACAAAATAAAACAAAACTGCCCAGCACTATGGTCGGAGGCTTTGTTTCTTCGTTTCCCGTCGCAGTGGAAGGCGCTGTATATGTATATTTTGTATACATTGTGTATTTAGACCATTCTCAAATCTCTTCCACTTCAACATACCAACTTCTTCTTATTATTATTTTCCCCACAAGTCTTTCTCAAACTTCTTTTTGAAATCCCAGGCTGTGGTCTCCAGCCCTTATGTACCATTGGGCGCACGTGTAATTTTTATCCCCAGTCATTAGGTTCAGCTATCCATTTTAGTCAAATGGCTTTTACGTTACATGGACTTGATAGCTGTCTTCATGGGGAGAACGACGCGAGTGATTCGATTTTTGCCAGGAGGGTCACCGCTATAAATCTTTGCTAACCTTTTCCGACACAACTCTGCCTCTTTTGAGGTAACGGAAGTAAGGTGCTTTGTATCAGTCCGGGGTTGTGTGAGCGGTTTATCTTTCTATGTTATATCCTGGCGGCTTCCGGGATCTTGGTGTTTCCGGGTTACAAGTTGTGCTTGGTTAGACAGATTCTTTTCAACTGACGGGGCGCTCATTCCGGGAATGTTCGATTTGGAAAGATTTCCCTGCCCGATTCTCCGGTTCGAAATAATTCCGACACGACACCGCCCTCTGGCACAATATGCTTACATTGCGTGAGTTACAGATCCTGGTCGTGTCTGGTTCGTACTGTCTACTGCCAAGTGACAATAACAAAGAATGGTATCTTCAGAAGATATTTATTATCAAATAACTAACGGAGTGGTACCCCGAGGTGTAGGGGGGGGGAAGGTGCGTTACGTGATGGGCTATTCAGGGGTATGTGAAAAATAACCGCCAATGGCAAAATACTAATATAGCCACGACTGGCAAAATGTCCAACGAGATGGCTGAAAAAAAGATGTCCATAAAAGTTATGGATGTCAAATATAACGTAAATAGAGCAACCCCAAATAACGGCAATTATCACGAAAAAACTCTTATACACTTGAATGAAACCAATGAAAACGAATGATTACGATGAAATAAAATACACTGCTCATAAAATATTATGGTTGTCTAAGTATGGATACATAGCTTCTCGATTCATCGCGTTATAAACATCGTATTTTTTTAAACGTGTCAATTGCTAGAATTCGCCCCTCTGGTGGTGAGGTATTCCATTTATTCACGACCCTGTTAGGAAAAAAAAAAACTTGTGACAACTCAAACTGGAGTTCTCCAGTTTGAGTTGAGTTCTCCTTTCAAAAGCGAGCAAAGTGATTGGAAAAAAAGTGCAAAAAGATGTTAATTATGACACAGAAAACCACATTTACGCCAGCTTACTCGACGCCGCTGTGGTGGTCGAGTGGTTATAGTGCGGACTCGTGATGCGAGGATCCGGGTTCGAACCCCACAGTGGTGGTCGGCTGAAGTTGGTTTTCTGTGGTTCCCAACTTCAAGGCGCAAATGCGAGTCGATCTCCCGTTAAAAAGTCTCGCCACAGAGAGCAACAGTCCTACAACGGTAAATCATTCAACCATAACACTTCACTCATAGTTAGAAAAACTGGGGGCAGATGACAGCACTACACATAACAAGCATTACACAGAAACAAAAACTTTACGTCAGGTTGCACTACACGTACACGCATATTCCCGCATGTACCGGTTCGTTGGGGGGTTTCGCGGGGGGGGGGTGCATTTGGGTGAGTAGAAGGTAGGGCCTCCAAAAAATGGCTCGGGGATCCATGATGTTCTTAAGTCAGCCACCTCGTTGGGCAATTTGCCTGTTGTGGCGTCGTATTTGTATTTGTATTTGTATAAATTTGTGGAGATACCAAAGCCTCCCACATATTTCAGTGTATACGGCATTCTGTACCACCTGAACATTCCGAGATATACATGCGCTTCCTGTGCATTTCAAGCGGCATGCAAGCCCTGAATGCAGTGAGCAAGCCTTCTGCACATATGTACGAAGAATAAGCAGCAATGGCTGAAAATTTTTATGAAGTAAAACTGTGGTAATATGCGGTGAGGTACAATACACAAGAAGGTAAGCGAGCAGCACATCCTACTCATCAATAAAAATAAATAAACTTCATTCGTCTAATGATGCTTCTTACACATGTCTAGGATTACGCAAGCATTTTGCACATTTCTAGGAATATGGAAGATTTTTTGTGTATTTTCTTTTTGCGCAAGCTTTTGCGCATTCCTAGGTTTATGCAAGCCTGCGTATTTCACGGAATATACAAGTTTTCTATTCATTTCTAATGGATGATTAAGATTTCCCACGCATTTCTAAGGATACAAAAACGTCTTAGGCATTTCTAGGAATATGCAACCCTCCTACGTCTTGCTCGTGATAACAGTTTGTCACCAGTGAGTGAGGGAGCGATGAGTTAGCGAATAAGCTATTGAGTGAGTGAGTTACCGTACGCGTGACCGAGAGAATGAGGGTATGAGTGAGTGAGTGACCATATCAGTTACTCACACACTCGTTCATCTGCTCACTCAGATGTTTATTCGTCCACCCCTTGTCGGCAATAACTGCTCACTTACTCATTAGCTCACTCGCTCAATCACTAACTCGCTGACTCACTTGATCAATACTCACTTGCTTGCTCACTCACTCTCTCTCTCACCTGCTTATCAACTTTGTCGATGATTTTTTTTATCGGTGAATTTTCTAGGTAGAGAATTCTCATGTCGGTGAATCACGTGACGGTAAATTTTCTTTTCGGTGAATTGGGGTGATGAATTTAGTTGTCGGTGAATCAATTGCCGATGGTCATTGTTAGCTACGAATTTTTCGCACACGAAGGCGGTGACCCTCTGCTGTTGTCGAGTTTAAGGCAGACTGATCGCATCTGGATGGAATGTGATATGATCGCGCATTACTATGAATTCATCCCCCAAATTTTGGGAATTTATGACATGGCGAAAGTACTTCATTTCGAGCAAAGATTGGCAATCGATAAAATAGTCTTGATATTAAGTTAGCGAAAGGATGGTTCCGTTCCACTTTTTTGTGACTTTCACTAAGAGGAAAGGCCCACGATTCGACTCGTCACAATGATTCTCCGATAGCAAGTGAAAGTATTCCGAATGTCTTTTAAGGGCACAATAGAAAGTGTCATTGCTTCGTGTCTTATATCGGCCATTATATCGTTAATATTATTGTCCCATTGTCCTTCGGGAGGTGACAGATCTTGTAGTTGATCATTGGTGATGTCCGTCGGACATCGAATGATCGCTCGTCACTTCCCTATTCCGTGTGGCATTCTGCCCATTCATTTTTGAGCATCTCTGTCACTCTGTATCTTATCTATATGAGTATCTATCTTCCCGATGGCCTCCAGATATTTTCTAGGTTTGTTTCCTCCGAATCTTCAGTAAAACAATCGATAGAGATATGTTATTAGTTGAAGTCTGAGAGATTGGGACATCACTAACAAACGCATTTTCTTGCGTATGATCCACGGTGGTGCGAAATTTCAGGAAAGAAAACAAAACAACGTATAATCCGCGCGGCGGCGTATTATCCACAGGATTTAAAAAAAAATGAAACTTACCTTGTGTTTCATTAAGCATTGATACGCTAATTAATGAAATTTACTTACGAAACAAACAATGTGCATTATTTGCACACAAAACAAAATTTACAGTTCAATCAAATACCTTCAAATTCAGACTCATCTGAATCGAAATTAAATCTATATGAGCAACAGTTATTCATCTAATTCGAAAGAGTCAGTGTAATAATCATCAAAAGGATTTTCATTTTCACTAAAGTTTTAAGTCCACATTTTGTGAATGAACTCTCTATATTTTTTATAGTCATCTCTTTTCATTAACCAACCCATACGTTCCGATCAGTAGGAATTCCATAGAGGAATGCGTACGAGGTCCATGTGGTCCTTTTTCCTTCAATAATAGCGTAATTGTAAATTGATTGATGTAAATACTTCTCATTCTTACATGCACGTAATATACAAACAGAGAATTCGTCTTATTTTTTTTATTTAATTATTTATTTATTTTTATTTATTTATTTATTTATAAAACAAAGTTACAGGTTTAAACCCAATTACAGCTTGCAGTAAAAATAAAAATTTGCACAGAATGGAAAAAGCGATATGATAAAGTACACAAAAGACAAATAAAAAGTAACAAAGAATTACGCAAAATACAAAAATTTTATACAAAGATATATACAACGCAATCACAGCAAAAATCTTCTAAAGTCGGTAACAGACGAATGAAAAATATCCAGATGTTGAGGAAGCGCATTAAAAAATTCGGAAAATCTGTTTATAGCACAGAAATTACCAATATTAGTATTATATGATTTGATGGCAAATAAACAATTAGATCTTGTATTGTGACACTTAATATTGAAACAGATTCCGTTAAGAATGGGTATGCAATCAATTTGGTTAGTCAACAGTTTCTTGAAAAAAATAACGAGCAAGTAATAATCTCTGCGTTTTTGTAAGCTATTGACATTGAAACTGTTTCGTAGATGAGTGGCAGATAGAACATTGTTATAAGGACCATGTTTTTTGAAATATAAATACTTTAGAAAATTGTTTTGAATAATTTCAAGATTGATAATATGGCAAGCGTGAAATGGGTTCCAGATAATTGAAGCATATTCCAGTTTAGATCTTATAAGCGTATTAAAAAGGGATATTAACGTATTACTATCCTTGAAATCTCTCGACATTCTTTTAAGCAAACCAAGTTTTTTATATGACACAGAGCAAAGATTTTTAATGTGATCAGCAAAGTTGAAATTGGTACTATAAATAACGCCCAAATCGGTCGCAGAGGTTCTTCTAAGCAATTGGCTATTATTAATGTTATACGTAAAAAAGATTGGATTCTTTTTGTGAGTGAATGAAAGAACAAAACATTTATCAATATTGAGATTAAGTCTATTAAGTAAACACCATTATAATTTCATTCATTTCTTTTAAAACATAAATGCATTCTTTATCAGTTTTTAGGTCATACAAAATCCTGGCCCTAGTTGGGATCCTAAAAAATAATGTAGGAGAGGAGTCCTGGACATGTTTTAAAAATAGTGAGAAACCAACCAATTCACGTGAAAAGGTGCGTTTGGCAGTAAAGAAATTATCAAAATTAACCTCTTGCCTGGGAGTTCGGGTTTGTTGACTTTTCATGACGAGGGGGGATTTGATGACGGACGGGGGGTGCGTGTGAAAGTTGAAAATTCACAAAAACTAATAACTTTTTTTTGATGAAAAAAGTTATAAATGTGCAATGCAGAACTTTATTCGTAGGTAAAGGCTTGACTACGTATTTTCACCGGTAGATAGATAGATATATAGAACCGCTCACAACCCCGGACTGATGCAAAGCACCTTACTTCCGTTGCCTCAAAAGTGGCAGAGCTGCGTCGGAAAGTTAGCAAAGATTTACAGTGGTGACTCCCCATGCCACGTGCTCGCAAGTATCGAATCACTCGCGTCGTTCTCCCCATGAAGACAGCCATCAACTCGATGCAACGTACAAGGCATTTGACTGAAATGGGTAGCTGAACCCAATGGCTAGGGAGAAAAATTACACGTGCGCCCACTGGCGCAGTGGTAAGATGCTCGTCTTCCACTCTGCCATCACCAAGGTTTCCATCACGGTCCATGGGCTCGAATCCGGGAATAGAACGTCAGAAGCAAGTTCTTTATCTACTGAACCAGAGGCGACCACCGATGGATGGAGAGCCTTCATTTCCCACCCAACTCCACTGGTTGGAAATTGCCGTATGGCGATATACGACCGGAGTTGGTGAGCGGTGAAATAGAGTGGGGGGTACATAAGGGCTGGAGACCGCAGCCTGGGATTTCAAAAGAAGTGCGGAAAAGACTTGTGGGGCAAGTAAGAAGTTGCATGTGTGGGAGAGATTTGAAAATGGTCTATATGCAAAATGTATATACAGAGCCTCCACTGTGACGGGAAACGAAGGAAGAAAGCCTCCGTGCTGGGCAGTTTTGTTTCCCTTTACCGAATATGCAATATATATACACACACAGAGCCTCCTTTGCGACGGGAATAATCAAACAGAGCCTCCATTGACAGTGCTGGGCATTTATAGTTATTCGCATTATAGTTATTCACATTTCAATAACTATATTTTCACAGGTAGATAGAAACACATTTTTTTTTTAAATGCGTGAGTGTGGGGAAATTTACTCAGAAGAGTTTGAGAGAAATTTTGCTCGACTAGGTTACCATTACTGATAACACTCCTTTTTACGCTACCCCGAGTTACGTGAATTTGGAATTACGTGATTATCTACAAAAATGCATATTTCCCTCAAATTCAAACATAATCACATCAGTTGCTGAATTAGGGTAGCGAATATTCAGGTATAATCAAGAATTAATTGGTCGATCAGAACTGTATACAGGGTGCCTTGTGAGTCCCAATACGGGCCTTAACTCGTCAACCATTCGTCGTAGAGGAATGGTTCCAATTTAAAACAAATGTTCAAAATGTGTTCTAAAATCACCCTGTTCCAGTTTCGAGAGTGAAAATACAATGTACTTGATAGACATGGTGCTTAATTCTTCTCCAATGAATAACTAAATGGTTGATTCTCACACAAAGTGGGAAATTTGAATTTTTAAGACTTTGAACACGAAACACACCCCGCTTCCGATCTCATTGAGATATCGAAGCGTTCCTGGAGGATGGGTGAAATTTTTAAAACTACACATGCGGCTCGAACCTGGATAGTGAGCATCGAGCACGGCACTACGTATTGACTGAAAATGAAATTGACCACCTTAATTTTAAAACATTACAAATTATATAAAATTATAAACTAATTAACAATTAAAAAGTAATAACATTCAAAAATATTTTCTGTTTTCTAATTGTTAATATGACTTGCCCTATAATTAGATTTATTGTCTGCACTTTGAAGCGCAATATCCATTCAAGTACAAACTATTGATCGATAAATGAGTTAATATTCACTTATAATAGATGGCAGCACCAACGTATCGCATCTTGGTTACGAGTTTACGGACTCCAAAATTTTTCATTGATGATGAGTTCATTCAATGAATTTCTACTCTTCGTTTTTAACTAACTACCATGGAATTGCATAAGAAATTTTCACTGGTGGGGGCGCTTGAGAGAAATGGGCACTCGGGGATCATCTCCAGTCAGAGGCATACACGGAGAGGGGGTGCGGCAGGTTATCGTTCCACAATCCCCCTCCCCCCGACAGGGCCGTCTTAAGAGCATCATGGGCCCCCGTGCCAAGTGGTTTTTCTGAGACCCTACCTGGTAAATTCTATAAAATTTCAACCGAATCTCATTTTTGTGAGGCCCCTTTTCTCTTGAGAACCTGCCACATCTATGGTCAGGGCGAGGTTTTTTTACCCTGGGCAAGACCAAAACAACCCCCGGGAAAAGCTTCAAGAAACTTGAAGACAACCGCTGTCTGTTGAAGTAACAAGACCTTTGACCAAGATACGCAATATCTCGTTCAAGTATTACGTCATCATCGATGGGGGGGGGGTTAGATAATGCTTACGTCATCGTCCACCTTTTATATAAAAATATGAAATATTTTTAATTGCCTCTTACTCGGTGCGCCAAAAACGAGAAAAACCTTTCGATAGTTTTTGGGAATTGAAGTAACACCCCGCCCCCCCACCCCATTGATAAGTGCCCTACAGAGCCACTTTAGTGATCTCAATGTTTTGCGGATCCAAGTACTCTGGAAATGTGCCCGGGTCGCTTAAGTGCTCTGGAACTGTGCCACGCATCCCTTAAATAATTTTAGAATGTGCCGCGGGTAATTTGAGTGATGTAGAACCGCACTGGGGGGCCAGTTAAGTGCTCTAAAACTACGTCACATGTCACTCAAGGGATCTCTAAATGTGTCACGGATCACTTAAGTGTTCTGGAACTGTCTCGGGTCATTTAAGTGGTCTGAAAATATGCCACGGGCCGCTAAAATGTTCCGGAATTGTACCACGGGACACTTAAGCGATATGTTAACAGTTCATTTTTACAAAATTAGGTTTGAAGAGGGCAGGCCGCATCAAGTAACCCCCAAGCCATATTTGGTCCGCGGGCCAAGGAACTTTATGTGATTTATCATTATATGGCTGAGAGGGTGGGTCGCAATGAATTTATTAAAGATAAATTTTGAGTTCTTACTCTTCAAATAGCATTGAAATTAACAGAAATTGATTATAGTAACATATTAAGGCATTTTCTTCCGAAATTTCAAAATATTCTTTTTGCACTAAAAAAATAAATTTTTCATCGTGGGAAGAGGGCAGGAGAGAGCCCCCCCCCCCTTGTACGTCTCTGATCCCACCAATATGCGTTAGGTTTGGAGAAGAGCTGATGGCTAAATTGTGCTGACAAGGGGGGGGGGGGGGGTGTTCAGCGTTTTACTTACTTTTGCTGACGGGGGGGGGGCAAAAATGGCTAAAAATTTGCTTACGTAATACTTGAACGGCCCCTAACTAATACACGGACGATTCAAATTAACGCTATTTACTGAGCAAAGGCCGCTGCGAGACTAGTCGATCCAGCGGCCAATGACGAATTTGGTGCTTATCCTTAGACTAGGGAACTTTATAAATTATTTAAATTTATAAATCAATTAAAAATTATAATATAACAACATTTGTAAATATCACGCGTTTTTGAACTAGTGTAAGAACATTTTACCTATAGTTTTTAATTCGGCTAGAAATGTTTTCTGAATATGAAATAATGATTAATCAGTTTTTAAATAAATAAACAGATGAATTTTTAGAATTAACATTAAATAGATGGCAGCACAAACGAATCCCTTATTATTTTAAATTAGTTATTTCATCAATCCCGAAAATTTACATTAACTGAAAAATTTTAATTAATTCTGGAGTTATTTATTCCATTAAATTTTTATTTCTGTCGATTCTGAATTTTCTTGGTTCTTAAAAATTGTTTTTGTTATTAAATTTTGGTTTCCAACATTTCTGAATTTTCTGGGTTCTGAAATTATTTGTTTCGTTTATTCAAAATCTTAATTAGTTCTAACAGAGTAGCCTCAAATACAAATACAACAGGCAAATTGCCCAACGAGGTGGCTGACTTAAGAACATCATTGATTCAGAAGCCATTTTTTGGAGGCCCTACTTTCTACTACTACAGCACACGTGCCCGCGGAACCCCCCAACGAATCGGTACATGCGGGAATGTGCGTGTAGTGAAACCTAACGTGAAGTTTTTGTTGTTTCTCTGTAATGCTTGTTATGTGTAGTGCTGCCATCTGCCACTAGTTTTTCTAAGTATGAGTGAAGTGTTATGATCGAATGATTTTTCGTTGTAGGACTGTTGCTCTCTGTGGCGAGACTTTTTAACGGGGAGATCGGCTCGCATTTGCGCCTTGAAGTTGGGAACCACAGAAAACCAACTTCAGCCGACCACCACTGTGGGGTTCGAACCCGGATCCTCGCATCGCGAGTCCGTCACTATAACCACCGTAAACTCGACCACCACAGCGGCAACATAAATTTAGAACTAATCGTGAGATGCTCTTAAAAAAAAAAATTGAAGCCGTTACTTTTGGATACCATTAAATATATCTTAATTCCGAATGTATACAGGGTTAGAGTGAGATAGATGGCTTTTTTCTCAGCCCGAGATATCAAGGAAACAGTTATTTTCCGGATATGATGCTGAGGTGAACTCGGAAAGAAAAGTCATCACGTCTCCGCCGGGACTCGAACCCAAGCCCTCTTGCATACCGAGGAAGGAAGGCAGGGTCATGTCTCGAGTGGTGTAGATGGTAGCCATGCTTACCCGGTATGCAAGAGGGCTTGGGTTCGAGTCCCGGCGGAGACGTGATGACTTTTCTTTCCGAGTTCACCTCAGCATCATATCCGGAAAATAACTGTTTCCTTGCATACAGGGTGTCCTGTAAGTGCCGATACGGCCTTTTTCTCATTAACTGTTTGCCGTAGAGGTATGATTCCAATTTAAAAAAAATGCTCAAAAAAGCAATCAAAAATTACCCTGTACCAGTTTTGAGAGTGAGGATATAGTGTTTCTAAATTTCTATATGGTGCCCCCTGTCCTCTAACTTCCAAATGAAAAGTTGTTGCACAGTCTTTCCTGAGTCCAACAAAAGTGATCCCGAGTTGTTAACTGCAATCTTCGCAGAGATATTCAAATTCAAAAATCTGGGAAAAGTTGGGAATGGACAGCGTAAATAAAGGAAAAGAGCGTTAGTTTTTTGCTGTTTTTCTTGATTTTTTGAGCTTTTTTTATTTAAAATATCTCAGTGAATATTGCAGTTAAAAACGTGGGACATTTTTATTTGTTTCTCTCAGCTAAGTCTGGGCAAAACAACTTTCTCATTGGAAGTTAGAAGACAAAAGAACCGTATAAAAATGTACATTTTTTTTTCTATTGTAGTTGTAAAATTTTTGCTTTACGTTGATTGGTCAAACGATGAGCTGAGCCGAAGAACCGAACTGAACGAACCGAAAGACCCATTGTTTCTCCGCGACCAGTCACGTGATCCTAAGGATAATGGTTAAGGAGAAGGGGAGAATGCATCTCGGGGAATTCTCCTTGAAGCTCTCTGTTGAGCAGCTCCTTAAGTTAAGGACAAGCGCTGAGCGAGCGTTTTCTAAGGACAAGGAGTGAATCCAGCCCGATTACGAATCAAAGTTACTGAAGCGAAAGGCCGTAGGCCGGCAGACAAAAAAGGACGAAGAAATGGTATCGGAGAGAAAGAAGAGGATGAAGTGTTTTGCCGTCCAAGAAACACGGTGATGGTCGTCACCAAGGTAAGAAATCCAAGAACTATGAGTCCGACGTCGATAACGGTGCTGAAGAAGACGAGAAGGAAGAGAATGAACCAAAGGCTAGGAAGTCCAGCAGCAGCAAACCAGCTGCAGGCAAGGAGGTTGAAGCGCATCAACGTTATTTTTCCTTTCGTCATGCTTTGGCAAGGAGGAGTGTTACGATATAAATTTTATAATGGCTTGTTATGCCAAAAGCATGAAGAGTATTGTTGTTGGCCCTTTGGCATCATGTTAAGTGGAATGTGTCCCGTAAATGAAGTGTGATGATGAAGGACGCGCGTTTCTTTGTGTGATTAGTGTATTTCACTTATACGATGTATCCAGTCCACCCACCCCGTTGTTTCGCAACATGTTATGCCCTTAAGCGGTTTTTGATGGGATACGAACGACAGAATTTAATTTTTCTCGTCGCTGCCCAGCCCGAAGGGGCTGCCTGGCGACTTACAGACTGCTCTTGCTAGCTATGAAGGGGGTTATAGACAAGTTTGTGCGTGTTTGTGTAGATGTGAAGTGATTGTAAGTTAATAGAAAAAAAAAACCACATACAGTCCGATAAATGCTACCATCAGAATAGTAAAATACACAAAGATCAGCCAAACTTCATCAAAATGTTACTCTATGCAATAGAGTTAGTTAATCAGCAAAATGAATAGTAGTAAAAAAAAATATATATATATATATACACATATATATATTATGCGATAAACACAAGTATTATAATGGACACAAAAAATGAAATCACTTATGTACAATTCACCAAAATGCTACATAATGCATTAATGAGAAAATAATAATAAAAAATAAACATACATAATCTAACATACAAAAGAAGTAATGGAAAAACAAGTGCGTTGGCCGAAATTATATAAATTTGTGCAGTGCAAGATCAGTAATGTACATTTAACCACAATGCTACTCTATGCAATAGAGTAATGCAAGACAAAAGTACAAAAATATTATGATAGATAGACGAAGATTATACAGCTCAGTAATTCAGACCTTAACGTACCGACCATGGCACGTGCAGCACATTTTGAGGCCTGAGAAATTTTAGTTTTTGACGTGGGTTGTAATCGACCAGCTCTCTCAGATGCTCGTATTCTGAGTTCCTCATCCTTTCAAAGTGATCCTCTGAGATTTGTTGGATGTAGCTGAGGATGGTTGGAATCTTCAGGTCTTTTCTAATGTCAACCCCTCTGATGTACTTTGGGGCAAGGGTTCTCAATATTTTATTCTGTTGACTTTGCAGACGCTGCATGTTGGATTTTAAAACATGAGCCCATACTGGAGGTGACGTAGGTCATCATAGGTCTGATGATTGATTTAAACAATATGACTTTGTTTTTAAGAGTTAGTCTTGCACTTGGAAATGTAAGGCGTGACATCATTCCCATGGTTTGGGTAGCTTTAGTTCTTACGTAATTTATTTGAGGAACGAAGGTTAATGATTGGTTTAGAATACATCCCAAATATTTCACTTCCTTCACAGGTCTTACGGCTTCTCTGCCCAGGTAGATTGGTACTCTAGTGTATTTGGTTCTTATTGTTAGCCAGATGAACTGACACTTGGCATGATTAAGCTCGACAGCATTATCTTCACACCAGTCTTCAACCTCCTCCAGAGTCTCCTGAAGATTTTCTCTGCATTTATCAGATTTCCTGTTGTTGGTGATAATAATTGCATCATCCGCAAAGAGTCCCAGTATGCCCATTTGGGGGGCAGGGAAGTCATTGATGTAGATGGAGAAGAGCTGAGGCCCAAGAACTGATCCTTGGGGAACCGAGGCTCTTATTGGACGAATAGAAGAACAAGCATTTCCATTTTTAACCAGAAAATGCCTGTCTTCAAGATAGCTGTTGAAGAACAGCACGTAGTGGTCAGGAAAACCGTCTTCAACAAGCTTGGCTAACAGAGTTACGTGATTCGTTTTGTCAAACGCCTTGCTAATGTCCAAGCACATTGCGCAGGTGAACTCCTTATGGTTGAAGGCTTGTATTGCGAATTCTACGACTCGATGCAGCTGTGTGACACAGGAGTGGTTTCTTCTGAATCCATGCTGCTCAGGACGAAGAAAATTAGAAGATTCTAGATAGTTATTGAATCGTATAAGAAGAATACGTTCAAACAGCTTAGATATATTGCTCAGAAGGCTGACCGGTCGGAAATTTTTGGCTATGAGAGGGTTAGAGCCAGATTTGTGGATAGGTTTGATTACTGAAAGTTTCCATATTTTCGGGAAATGACAAGTTTTTAACAAACAATTAAAAATGTTGGTGAGAATCATAAGGGCAGATAGGGGCAGATTTTTGAGAGCAAGATTGGAGATTTCATCCAGGCCAGAGGCTTTCTTGATCGAGAGTTTGTTGATAAGTTCTCTAACCTCCTCCATAGTTGTTAGCTCTGAATCTTGAAACATACTAAGACTCTGATGACGTGGTCTGTTGAGAAATTTCTCAATTATATTCAGGTGTCCCCGCTGAGTGCCAATCGGTTGATTCGTGTTAGATCTGAATTGACCCTCATAAGTTTCGGCAAGCACTTCCGCTATCTCAGCATCAGTGAAGACCAATTCACCTCGTTCGTTTTGAATTTTGGTAATTTTCTTGCTTTTCTTTTTGCAGATCTTCCAAACTTTCCAAAGGGAACCTTCACTCACAGTGGCCTCTTCAACGAAGTTCGAAAAGCGCTCGTTGACGAATCCTTTGATTTCTTTCCTGATTTCCTTTTCCAGTCGATTGAGCGCAACTTTATCCAAAGGGTGACGAAATCTTTGCCAGGATTTTCTTATTTTATTTTTGAGTCTAATTTTTTCCTTTAGCTCAAGAGAGATTCCAAATTTGTTTCCCGGGTATTTGATTTTTTTAGTTGAATTGTGTAATGCGGCTTTAATACTGTCCGGAAAGATGGCCGTTGCTACTTCAATTTCCTCCTTGTTTGTATGCTGGAGCTCTGGAACTTCGTCAACATCTAGCAGATCCCTGAATTTATTCCAGTCAGTGGCAAGGCAGAAAGGAACATCTTGAGGCCTTGTTAGATCAATTGTGAATATGATTGGATTATGTGTTGAGTTGAGGCCAGTGAATGATTCTAAGTCAACATTATTCCGAAAGTTTTTAGATAGACCATAGTCAAGTACATCTGGTGTACCCCGCCCTCCAGGGTGGTGGGTTGGTGTGGAACTGGAGTGTATTTGTAGGCATTTGTTTCTACACAAACTTTCCAGAACTTTACCACAGGAATTTGATCTGTTACTGCAGAAGGCAGGACTTTTGCAATTCCAGTCCCCAGCCAGTAGAATTGGATTGTTGGTGTTGACCAGAAAGTTAAGTAGATTCAGGTCAAGTCTGTTTCTGGGTGGCTTGTATATTGCACATAGAGATATTGGATGCCTGTTAATAAAGATGGTAACTGCCAGATTTTCCATGGAGTCAGAGTCTGGTGTATCAAGTTCTCTATAATGCCCAGATCGCCCGAAGTCGGCCGAGTAGGTTAATGCCCATAACCGCCTCAAGTCGGCCCAGCTAGGGGGGTATGGGTATGTTTTGGTGGGCTTTTGTCACCAACGGGAAAGAAGATGAAAGCAATTGTCAGAGGCGGGAAAGGAAAAGACAACTGCAACGCCCTATCAATGGGATTTTAAAAGCTGATGTACTAGAATGTTCCTTGAGAATGGACTAAGGGTACTCAATGCATTTTACAAAGAGATAATACTGTGAGGAAAGGGGTGTTTTCAGTATATATATATATAGACAAATTATCTCCCGAAAATCCATTGAAATGAAAGGGTGAACGTTAATGCAAAGGGTGGCAGGAATAGAAACTCATGGAGAAAGGGTGGGGAGAGGGAAAGTGGCCGAAATTTGGACGAGTCCACTTCGAACACAAATGCTATTTGAAGGGTAAGAAATTTCTTTAAGAAACTCATTGTGACCCACCCTTTAAGCCCTATATATGGTAAGCCCTTGGCCCGCAGACCAAATGTGGCCCTGAAGGTTATCTGATGTGGCTTGCCCCCTCAAACACAATTTTGCAAAAATTAACCAAGTGACACATTTACAGATCGCTTAAATGACCCGTGGCACAATTACAGAGCATTTAAGTGGCCCGTGGCACATTTTCAGATCACTGAAGTAGGTCCGTGGCACATTCAAAGATCACTTAAGTAACCCGCCACACAGTTCCAGAACACTTAAACGATCCGTGGCACATTTAGAGATCCCTTGTGTGACATGTGGCACAATTTTAGAGCACTTAAGAGGTCCCCACTGCGGTTCTACATCACTCAAGTTTGTGGGCACCTGAACTAACATTTCCCCCTATTGATAAGTGCCCTACAGGGCCACTTCAGCGATCTCTAAATGTTTCACGGATCCTTCAATTGGAAATGTTTCACGGATCCTTCAATTGGAAATGTTTCCGGGCCGCTTAAGTGCTCTGGAACTGTGAAACGCATCATTTATGTCATCCGTAATTATGCCGGGGATCACTTAAGTAATGTGGGAATGTTCCGCTGGAAACTTGAGTGATGTAGAACCACACCGGGAGGCCGCTTAAGTACTCTAAAATTGTGCCACATTTCACTCAAAGGATCTCTAAATGTGACTGTGTCGCGGGTTACTTAAGTGATCTTTGAATGTGCCACGGGCCTACTTCAGTGATCTTTGAATTTGCCACGGGCCACTTAAATACCCTGGAATTGTGCCGCGGGTCATTTAAGCTATCTGTAAATGTGCCACTTAGTTCATTTTTAAAAATTGTGTTTGAGGGGGCAAGCCAAATCCCATAACCTTCAGGGCCACATTTGGTCCGCGGGGCAAGGGTTTACCATATATGGCTTAAAGGGTGGGTCGCAATGAATTTCTTAAAGAGAAATTTTGAGTTCTTATCCCTTCAAATAGCATTAGAATTAAAAGAAATCGGCTATAATTACATATAAAGATATTTTCTTTCGAAATTTAAATTTTTTTAAAATATGTTTTTACATTAAATTTTTTTTTTCATCTGGGTGGGGGGAGGCACACGAGCCACCCCCGCCCCCACCATGCCCCTCTGCTGCGTACGTCTCTGATCCCACCAATATGTGTTAGGATTCGGAGGGGCAGAGCTGATGACGAAATTTTGCTAACGGGGGGGGGGGGGGAGAGTCAGAGTTTTGCTCACTTTTGCTGACAGGGGGCGAGGGGGGTCAAAAATGGCTAAAAATTTGTTTACGTAATACTTTAACGGCCCCATAACAATGTAAAATTAAACGTGCGAATTTTTCTTCTCATCGAATTTTAAATTACTTGTACGAAAGTGTTACGAGTTGCCACTATTCGGTGACTCGGAGTGTGTGCTCTGAGTGCATGCGTGGCCCTAACGTATTTATGTTGTCGGAATCGCGCTTGGAAGACAACTTATTACCTTTTTTTTCACACGTATAAATACAATGCAAAGACATACAGTAATACAAAAAACAACGTAATACTTAAACTACACACGACTGAATAGAAGGGGGTATGTTGTCACAAGGGATCCATGTCCCTCCAGGACAGATTCATGAGAACCATACTAATGTTTTCTCGCGACAACACATCTTTTATTTTATGCAGTACATGTATGTATGTATGTACACATATATTGGTACATACCGGAGTGCATGGGCATAGGAAAAGAGCCACCAAGTTTGTTCACGCTGAACTATACTAACATGCAGATAAACTTGAAAGGGTTGCCATCCGCAATACAACTTAAATTTAGAACAAATCGTGCGCGGTTCTCTAACTAGAAGCCGTGACTTTCGGGCCGGAGACCGTGTTGTTTCATTTTTTCAATGCAGTTATAAAAATGAATTTTTCACCCCAGGATATTCCCTATTCGATCAGGAATGCAGTGTTATAAATTCTCCTCCTTCTAAAAAAGCATAAGAAGACAAACTAAACTTGCGAAATTGTTTTGATTTTGGATTACTTTATACAAAATTCTGTGGTGTTTGGTTAGAACATGATATCCCCGAAAATGGCTTTTTGATCTAAGAAAAAAAATTTCCAATGGTCATCGTAGTTACTAAAAACAATACGAAACATATGATTAATAAATGAAAAATGTAATTGTTTATTCGGTATAACAAAAAATTATAATTAAGAAATCCTGTGATCAATTAGAACAATAGAGACTCCAGATATATATTTATAAGAATTGTTTTTTTGCGTTCGACGTATTTTGTCGTTGTTGGGAATGAAAACATTGTCATTTATGGCATTCAATATATGGTAGCCTTTCATTCAAAATCCAACCTCAATTATCAGACCGAATCGACCTTTTTCTTCTCATTTTTATAGCTTAAATTCTATTATATCATATTGATACAGACCGATCTGGAATTCATACGGAATAAATAAATCCACTCGGGACAAAAGAATGCGGAAACGAATGTTCTAGGGGAAAGATAAGGAGAGTGAAAGAGAGAGAGGAATGTGTGTGTGTGTATCTTTCTCTGTCTCTCTGTCGCGAGATATTGATCTGTGTCATATATAGTTCAATGATCTTAATTTTTTTTTCTATTAAATCAACCAAAAATCAATAAACAATCTGAACAGAGAAGTATTGAAAAAGTGCCGATAATTTTTTCGTTGCTAATCATCGGAACAAGATGTATTGTTGGGTTTAATGACCGTCGGTTTTGAGTTCCTTCTAGATCATAGTTTCCCAACCTTTTTTGTCCTATCGCCCCCTTCTTCAGAATCCTTTTTTCTCCCATCGCCCCCAACGCAATCTAACCCATAGGATCCTATGTTAAACCCGTAGCTTCTACTGACCCCCCCCCCCCCACCCGGAACATTTCATCGCCCCTCCCAGGGGGCGTTAACGCCCCACGCTCGGAATCACTGTTCTAGATTGTAGCACCGACTAGATACTTGACACATAAATACTGTTCGATTTCCCACCATATTAACGCGGTTTACCTTTTTTTTGAGAGGGGGGAAAACTACGTACAAATCGGTTGCGATCGTCGCACCACAATCTTTTACCCATACATGATCCTGCAGACGCGACGTAAGTCTCTTCCGGACCGGTTACAGTTGCGATTTCGACACTAGAGCTACCGGAATTTCCATTCCCCCAAATCTACCGGACAGGTCTTTTTGACCGCTTTTGTAAAATTGCATTATACTGCTGTAAATGTTGAGTTATTTTGGATTAAAACAAGTGTAATACGAACTAGGGTTACCTGTGTTGTCATGTAAAATATTGTCATGTGGTGTTTCGGGGGGATTTGGGGCCCACGGTGTTCCCCCCCCCCCAACCCCGTGAAAAAATTATTATATTTATATTTTTCAAAATAATATTGCGTATTTTTCATTGCTTTTAAAATTTCGCTCTGTAAGTTGCTGCGCGTAGTAGCTTCCCCTCTTCTACTCAGGGGTTTCAATAAGGTAAAACAACGAAATGTTACTAGGGATGCCGGACATTTAGAATACCAGGGATTCAATAAAGCACGGGGGAAAGGGTGCCTTCAATGCTTTGCATGTTCATGAATTATTGAGGGCACGCTTCATAGAAATTCTTGGGGGCTCAAGTGACGCGAATCCTTCAGATTCTCCCATATATGGTCTCCTCTTCGCCCATGATTGTATAATGCTCCCAAATAAGAGGGTTTAAGGTCACTTTGAACTTTTACTCCCACTTAGTCAAGCCTTTGCCTCACTTGAGCGTGCCCCGCAAAATGCCTTATCAAAAACAAAATGGGATTCACTTACTTCGTTGACTTTACCCTCAAGGGCACTCTGGAACCATTTTGTCCTATTTTCCACAAAATATTTGTAAGACAAAAAAAAACTGATTATTTCAATGCATTCCACTGCCTTTTAGAAATCAGCCCATCTTCTTTTGAAACACGCTGTATGTTTACTCACTACCTAAAATGTAACAAAACATGAAGGATTTTATACCCTAGTCTTATAAAAGAAAATAAGAAATTTTATTTCCTCGAGAAAATGCATTCACGTAATACAGTATATCTGATTCAGGTTTATCAACGAAATTCTCAATTGCGGTCAAAATAACCCCTTGGAAGTTCTAGTGCTAAGCAAATGAGAGATTGAGATTGCAAATGAGAATGATATTACATTGACAAAAAAAATTATTGTCGATATTTAAAAATAAATGGCTGTTGCACTTCAGGGAACACACTGTATTTATACATGATTTACGTAGATTTGAATAGTACAATTTATTGGAGTTGCCAAATTCCTTTCCTATCACTGTTGAAGAATGCGCAGTATAATATGTCTCTCTCTCCTTCACATATTGTATTTCCTTCCAAAATGCAAGAGTGAAGATTCGTTCTTGTTTGGCTTGTTAAGGATTAGGTGTTACTTGGAGGCATCAATGCCGAAACGAGCTCAAAATATGCAATGCCTTTATTTGAAAAATATAGGGAAAACAGTGTTGGGGGGGGGGGGGAGCGGTAGCCCAGGTCGATAAGATACTCGCCTAAAGTACCAAAGGATGTTTAGAGGTGTCGCGAGTTCGTCCTTGTCAGAAAACTTTCCTGACACAGGGGTACAACAAAAACGGCGATATGACCACAGAAACAATTGCTACCGCAGGGAGTCCCCCCATCGAGGGGTTAGCGCACCAACCTCTCGACGAGTATAAAAAGAACAAGCCTGCCGTACGGAATCGTCAATAAATTGTTGGTCCCGGACTAATTAGCCCCTCGTGTGCAGAAAATGACCGTGGTGCGACAAAAATGATCAAATGAAAACCGTGTTTCTAGAGATTAACACTACTATTACCTAACGTGCATACACCTCGAACACGTGTGATGGCTGAATTATTGTATCGTTGTAGGTCTGATGCTCTCGGTCGCGAGATTTTTTTATAGGGAGATCGGCTCTCGTATTTTGCGATGCGAGTCCGCCAATATGACCACTTGGGTGGTCGCACTGCCAAATAAAGGATTAGTCCACTCAAAGATTTATATTCGTGTAGTACGCGTTGCTTATTTTGCAATAAAATACTTCTTGACGGCCGTATACAATGATGGGGAAGTTCAGCAAGCTATTCGAGGTCAAAGCCTAGCCCGATGGCGTATAAAAACGCAACGCGAGTCTCTTTGATGCCCAACCGTCAGAGGATTGTAGCAAGTTTTGATTTTCATCTGGTGCCCGTTCCTTGGCTTGCAACGAAATATTCCGTGACACAGGCATCGGAAATCTCAGAAAACCATAGAATGACACCTCATAGCGTGCGTATAGACGCGCCTTCACTCATTCTTCGACGAACTCAAGCATCAAATACATTTTCAGACGGTTTATGAAAAATTCACTGCCAACAATTCACCGACGGAAGATTCACCAGTAGGAAAATTCACCGCCCGAAAATTCACCACTAGGAACATTCACCGACAACAGTTCGATGCGAGTCAGTGAGAGAGTGAGTGATTGAGTTACTGAGTCGTGAGCGAGGGAATGAGTGAGTGAGTGATTGAGTTACTGAGTCGTGAGCGAGGGAATGAGCGAGTGAGTGAGTGATTGAGTTACTGAGTCGTGAGCGAGGGAATGAGCGAGTGAGTGAGTGATTGAGTTACTGAGTCGTGAGCGAGGGAATGAGCGAGTGAGTGAGTGAATGAGTGATCTATATATAGTGGGTAAGTGAGTGACCTAGTGAGTGATCTATATATAGTGGGTAAGTGAGTGACCTAGTGAGCGATCTGTATATAGTGGGTAAGTGAGTGACCTAGTGAGTGAGTGAGTGAATGAGTGATCTAGTGGGTAAGTGAGTGAATGAGTGATCTAGTGGGTAAGAAAGTGAATGAGTGATCTAGTGGGTAAGAAAGTGAATGAGTGATCTAGAGGGTAAGTGAGTGACCTAGTGAATGAGTGATCTAGTGGGTAAGTGAGTGACCTAGTGAATGAGTGAATGAGTGAGCTACTGAGTGGGTTAGTGATCTAGTGAGTAACGTAAAACATTGTTGATCATCAGTAACGAATGGGGGTTTTTTATGATGAACTAGCTGTTATCCGCGACTTCACTGGTGTGGATTCTACAATCTCAAATTTACTCAGCGATGATCACCCCCATAGCACTGGAACACCTCGTGACCCCCATGGGTGATAAATTCTCAGAAATCCCGTCTCTCTTACTGCGTATCTACATCTATATACTGTATATAAAATAACACGTCCTGACTGATTCATCATCGCCGAGCCAGAACCACTAGGTCACTCGCTCAATCACTCACTCGGGACTCAGTAGCTCGCTCACTCGCGGACTGACTTACTCGCTTATATTGACTCAGTAACTCACACTCACTCACTCCCTTTTCTCTCACTGCCTCAGTAACTCACTCCTTCGCTAACTGACTCGCATCGAACTGTTGTCGGTGAATTTTCCGGTCACGTTTTCAGGGGGTATTTGAAGCATGAAAGGGGTTGGGAACCGCAAATAATCGATATCCTGCAGAAAAATGAAATCGATTCAATTATGAGATTTTCTTCCAAATTCTGTCTTAAAATGGGTTTTTTACACAAAATCGAGTTAAACGGTCTCGTGCCGTCGTGGATCGTTGACTTTGTTTCAATCTTGACGGGCTTAAACCCTGGCTGGGATACTCTTGATTGAGCTTCCAAAGAGGTAATTGCACCGACTGGAGCGTGTAAAGATTTTGAGTTATTTTACACGTAATACGAAAATCGATCCAAAAAATTGATTTTTCCTTTAAACAAATATTACCGTAATCTCTCGCGAGGATTATATCACTTTTCATGAACATTTGAGGTCGGTCTAAAAATTCTTTGAGAGATCGAGTGTTTTTTGGCGGTTAATTCATTTTTCACTGTTTTTCTGCGGTTTGTCCTTTCTTTTTTAGTTCTTGAACTCCTTTCAAATCAAGTCAATTTTATTGATTGTGAAGCAGCGGTTCCCAACCGGTAATCCGTGGAGCCCTTGGGAGCTCCGTATGGACTTCCGAGGTGCTTCGCAGACGCCCGAGGGGAATAAAATCAGTAAATTTGAGTTAAGGAAAAGGCCTACGTAGCTCCGCCATAGGAATGATGTTCTTTAAAAGCGAGTTAACAGAGGTTGGGAAACGCTGCTGTGGACGCTCACTCCTTTGGCCGCTTGCTGACCCAGCTCTTCGTTCTTTATGTCACTTCCATGCTCAAACATTTTATATATCACTCTCTTGGTCAGTCACGTGCTTGCACACCTTCCTGGTCAGTCACGTGCTTGCACACTTTCTCTGTCAATCGCGTGATTGCACCCTTTCTCTGTCAATCGCGTGATTGCACCCTTTCTTGGTCAGTCGTATGCTTGCACACATTCTTTACCACTCACCCCACAGAGTCTTTAGGTCACTTCATTGGTTACACACTCTCCAGGTCCAATTGTGATCACTCCTCTGATCACACACACTCCAGGGGCGTAGCCAGAAATTTCGTTCGGAGGGGGGACAAAGTGAAAGAACAATAGATTTGACCATCGTTTTCCCTTTTTTCGGTCATTTTCTCACATTTCGGGGGGGGGGGGCGACTAGACCCCTAAGTCCCCCCCCCTCGCTACGCCCTTGGCACACTCTCTAGGTCACTTTGGGCAGTCACGTGCTTTCACACTTTCTAGGTCACTCACCGAGCTATTTCTTCGCTCTCTGAATCACTTTCGTAATCATCCATATGCTTGCACATTATTTTCGTCACTCTCTAGGTCAGGGGTCCTCAACCCGTGCTCTTCTAAGGAGCTCCGCGGCAGCTCCCGGACAATAAAATAAATCAGAAGATCTGATAATCTGAAATAAAGTAAAAAAGAAGAGACCTACGGGGCTCCGCTGTAGAAATTTCAGAGTAAAGAGGGGCTCCACGAGTGAAAAAGGGTTGAGAACCGCTGCTATAAAGAAATGAAGATAATAAATCGGTACATTGTTCTTGAGAAACTGAAAACGTCCAAGGAGACGCCGGACTGGTTATTGCAATGAATTGCTTTAAATTCAATAACAATACAATTCGTTATAAAATGTAAAATACAACTATTTTCCAGTTTTCGAGGGGAGAAAAATGAAGCAGGAGGTTGTGAAAAACAGATTTAAAAACGTGAATGCATATCACAAATGGAAGAAGTATAAATGCAATGGGGTGCCTTTGGGGTTATTCAAAACATTTGCGAGAGGATAGAAATATAAGAGCCGCTCTTACGGTTGTGCAACAGGTGCGGTAAAGCCGGGCCCCACGCTTTGTGAGGCCTCGTACTCACGGTAAATTATTGGAGACTTACACCAATTCTTATGCATTAATTCTTAATTGTCCCCATTTCTGGAATTTTTTTATATCATTAAGCCTTAATTTTCATTAACCACGTGATTATTTCATTAATTCTGAGTTTTCATCAATTCTGGAATTTTTTTCGTGCCATTAATTCTTAATTTCCATCAATTGTGGAATTGTCTCTTTCATCAATTCTGGAATTGTGTTTTTCATAAATTGTAATCGTTTGCAACAGTAACTGTTTACAAAGCCCTACAGCCGACAGACAAATCGCAGAGAACAGGCGTTGCAATCACAAGGCCTGGTGAACTTTGCGCTACTAGTGGTGCGCATGTTGAACTACACGAAATACAGAAGGAAAACTTTATGCGTTTATGCATCATATGCACTAAACTGGACGTAAATATCTTTTATACTTTGTGAGTTCACAAAGACCACATTCACAATAACAAATTAGAAGGTGCCTACGTCTATAGTGACAGTCAATCGGTACTGTGCCCGAGTGGCATGGTGGTTAGATGCTCGTCTACCATTGTGAAGGTTGTTGTCAGGGTCCCGGGTTCGAACCCTAGGGAGGATATTGATAAGATATTTTCCCTAACGAACTCAAGGCGACCACTGATAGGCAGCGCTTTCACTTCCAACCCATCTCACTAATGGCAGTAAATTGCACTATAGCGATATGGCCAGAGTTGGTGATTGGTGAAGTAGTCAATCGGTACTACAGACATTGAGAAAAATTAATAACGAAGATAGAAATATACATAACATGAAAACTTTAGCTGAAAAGAACAAAATAGTCTTCCATTCGGTCAAGGCTCATAATCGGAACCTAAGAAATGAAGTTGAAATCTCATCGACGTAATCGAAAAACCCGATTAAGAAACCCATAATGGAAAACTGGCAGCAACATTGGGACTGTTCACTTGGAAGATTTACCTATGGAATATTTACAAAAGTGTCATTGAACATGGTGCAGGGTGATTTCCACTTTTATCAAGTTCTGACCAGGGCCGTCTTAAGAGTATCATGGGCCCCCGGGCCAAGTGGTTTTTCGGAGGCCCTATCTGGTAAATCCTAGAAAATTTCTACCGGATCTCATTTTTGTGAGGTCTCTCTTCTCTTGAGGCTCCCCGGGCCGTGCCCGGGTGGGCCCCATGCGTTAAGACGGCACTGGTTCAATGACACAATGTGGCGCTTTTGGGGTATACCAAGAAAGATTTCATAAAATGTCTCCCAAATGCATTTTTGATCAGAAAACGACCAGTAATGTTAAACATCTATGGTAATATATAAATGCGAAGCTTGGAAGGAAAACAGAGAAGTTATCTATTTTAAGAATGAAAGTCCCACCATTCAAAGCACTAATAAGAAACAAAAAGACTGGATCTCTTATAGAGCAAATAATTAAAAAAGTGTAGAACAATATATACATAATTCATCACTGCATACATAGTTCAATTGTTGTAATATGCTGACAATATGTCAATGCAATAATATGCTGACAATATGTCAATGCAATAATATGCTGACAATATGTCAATGTAATAATATGCTGACAATATGTCAATGCAATAATATGCTGACAATATGTCAGTGCAATAACATGCTGACAATATGTCAATGCGACAATATGTCAATGCAATAATATGCTGACAATATGTCAATGCAATAATATGCTGACAATATGTCAATGCAATAATATGCTGACAATATGTCAATGCAATAATATGCTGACAATATGTCAATGCAATAATATGCTGACAATATGTCAATGCAATAATATGCTGACAATATGTCAATGCGACAATATATCAATGCAATAATATGCTGACATTATGTCAATGCAATAATATGCTGACAATATGTCAATGCGACAATATGTCAATGCAATAATATGCTGACAATATGGCAATGCAATAATATGCTGACAATATGTCAATGCAATAATATGCTGACAATATGTCAATGCAATAATATGCTGACAATATGTCAATGCAATAATATGCTTATCTTTTTCTTTATTGTAAAATACTTATTGTAAGCACCGGATTCGCTGCTCGCGAGATGTTGATGGTGCTGTCTGGGGTAGGGTGTATATGCATGTATGTATTTCACATTGAGAAAATAAATGCTCCCTCCGGGGAACCCCCGTATGGCGAATCATTTTCGCCATACGGGGCTAACCGTAAGTTAGTCAATACTTTGTGAGTTATTAAATTTCAAACTTGTAAAGATATAAATTTGCAACGTCCTGTATAATGATACCAACTGTTTCACGATTATTGCATCATTGTCTGAAATGCTTTAATTGAAATTTAGTTCGAAATTAATTGCCTCGACAAATCGTTAAGGTCATTTTTCTTCTGTACGTGACGCCAAACTATTACTCTATGACCGCGAAGCGTGGCGTGGAAATTTCTCGAGACTTCTATCAGCCGGCATTACGAACGATCCGTTTGAATACTTTCCTCGATATTACGAAATACCGGGGGAAAAAAAGATATAAAAAAACAAATAATAACAAGAAAAACGTTTTGGTCGAACGATCGGAATAAACGGCGTCCATAATAATCTTGTACGTGAATGTGTTTATTTGTGTGTCGTCCGTGCCTGTCACCCTCGGGATCCCGAGATAAAAACGAGAGAGACTTATCCAAGGAACAAGGTGAACCCGATTTAGGGCGAACCGCACAGTGATTTTGTTGAGCACGTGCTCAATATACACCGGTTCGGACGCAGAACAAAAAGCAAAAACCCCTTTCGGTGACCCTTTTTCCTTTTTGTCATAATTATTATTATTATCAGTCGGACAAAAAAGTATAAATATGTCCGTCTTCTCTGAGTGAAGGCAGTGCAGTTAAGAAAAAAATATATTATTAGTGTTTTAGTGGAGTTGTGGATATTCGATTGGATACAAATATGAGATCGGTGAGTAGATCATTTCTCTTGCCATACCAGAAATACGGTGGTGGCGTCGATATAACGAACCAAGGGAAAAATATCGTTGTGGAGAGGTTAGGGTTATAAAGAGAGGTAGCATATTATATCATGAGTCGTCATCGAAATTATGCTGTTGTCGGCATCATTTTTCTGAACCGGCGTTGTTGGTGCTACCATAAAATGCATTTTTCAGCATTCATTCGCAACAATAAAGTGTAATTGATTAATTATTATTAATTAAATTAATTAATTAAAAATAAATCACACTGTAAAGCAGTTTACCACACAGCACTTTTGTGTACTACGCAGAAAGTAGGTTCATTGACATTTTCTCAAGGAAGATGGCCCAAAATATACAGATGTTACTAAACTCCCTCGGAAAAACGGTTTACGGAAATTTCTCCCCGACATTTCCCCCCCCCCCTCCGGCATTCAGACTTGGACATTTCGCCCCAGACGTTTTTCAACCCAGCCATTTCGCCTTCCCTGACCGTGTGAGTGACGAAGTGAGTGGATGCGTGAGTGACCAGTTGAAGAGGTGAGAGGCCGTATGGTTGTACAAGTGAGTGGGTGAGTGACCAGATGAGTGGAGTGGGGGTCACTCATACGGTCACTCCTTTGGTCACTCAAACGGTCACCCACCAAAACACTTGGTCATTCACATAGTCAGTCACATACTTGGTTACTCACTCGGTCAATCATACATTCAGGGCATTCCCCCAGCCCTGAATGTATGAGTGAAAATGAGTGAACATTTCGCCCCCGAAATTTCGGGGCCGAAATTTCCTGTTTCTGAAACAACAAACACTGGTGAGGAATTTAAAAATATATCAGAGAGATTTTGAATGAACTAAATACAATATCGTTGTAATTGTTTCGAAATGTTGTCGAAAATATGGTTATAGAAGGTTTTATCGTAGTAAAGGATGTCGTTGTATCCAGAGCAGTTTAACATTAGACAATAAGCAGCTCCAAACAAGATTAGAAAAAAACTATATCGTTGTTAAGGGATTATCCGTTATCTCGTTGTGTAGCGAAGTTTCACTATATATATTCGGAATATTTTATTGATTGACCGAATGTTGTAGGATAAGTATTTGCTATCAAGGAAACAGTTATTTTCCGGATATTATGCTGAGGTGAGCTCGGAAAGAAAAGTCATCGCGTCTCCGCCGGGACTCGAACCCAGGCCCTCTTGCATACCGGGCAAGCATGCTACCATCTACACCACTGGAGACACATGAATCTGCCTTCCTAATTTCACGCACTGTGTCGTGAGGCGCTGAAGTAGAGGCATTAGTAGCCTCTCTTAACTTCAGGAAATGGCCCCTGAAGTTAAGAGAGGCTACTAATGCCTCTACTTCAGCGCCTCACGACACAGTGCGTGAAATTAGGAAGGCAGATTCATGTGTCTCCAGTGGTGTAGATGGTAGCATGCTTGCCCGGTATGCAAGAGGGCCTGGGTTCGAGTCCCGGCGGAGACGCGATGACTTTTCTTTCCGAGCTCACCTCAGCATAATATCCGGAAAATAACTGTTTCCTTGATATCTCTGGCTGAGAAAAAAGCCATCTATATCTCTCTAGTATTTGCTATGTTGGCAACTCGTCATTAAAAAATTAAGCCATATTTATGTAGAAGCTACCGAATCGAAAGCCATTTCTGATGTACGAAGTGAGTGAGAAGGTGGGTCCGTGCCACATTTTAAAAACTGATAAACAACACTACTCAAAAAAAAAAAAAAATGCAAGTTGCCAAAGAGGTTTTGACGGTTTTAGGAATGTATTGGCGATGCTGATACCAAAACTGGTGATGGATTTCCCGAACTGGCTGTAGTTTTGAGATGATGCATAATCTCAACATTTCAAAGTAGTCTGTAGTCACTAATTTTGCGGCGGATTTTTACTCATTCTCAGATATATTATCTATATACGTATAAAATAACATATCCTGACTGATTCACTGATTCATCATCGCCGAGCCAAAACCGGTGAAGCTAATAACCATGAAATATTTGGTCAGTGGTTTTACTTCATGACATAAAGACTCAGTAAGAACGGGTTTTTCGGAATTAAACCCCCTAAGGGGTCATGGTGGGGTTCAAAGGTTACATAGAGAAATCGCGTTGAGCCGAAATCGCCGAAGCTACAAATATGAAATTTGGTCAGTAGTTTTACTTCTTTTATTCCACGACGTAAAGGATAAATAAGACAAGACTTCGATCATCAAAGGGGTCATAAGTGGAGGGGTTCAAATGCTACATAGAGAAATCTCACCGAGCTGAAACCGCTGAATCTATAATTATAAAATTTTGTCAGTAATTATATTTCATGACGTGAAAATACACTAAGAAGGAGGTTTTTCTGAAATACGATATCTAAAGGGGTCCTAAGGATGCTCAAAGGTTACATAGAGAAATCCCGCCAAGTCGAAACCACCGAAGCTATAAATGAATTTGGTCAGTAATTTTATTTTATAATGTAGAGCCTCAGAAGAAAGGGATTTTTCAAAAGTCAGCCTCTGACAATGGGAGTGATAAGGCGGTTCGAAGGTTATGTGGGGCAATCATGGTCGAACCGAAATCACTAAAGCTATAAATATGAAATTTGATCAGTATTATATTTTATGATGTAGATACCCACTCAGAGGGAATTTTTGAAAATTCTGTTCTCAATGGGGTTCATGATTCCTTCAAATGCTATGTGGGGAAATCATCGCCGAGTAATTATAAGATTACTGAATCCACGTGAGGGAAGCCGCGGGTAACAGCTAGTTCACTATATTTTTACATTTATATCATCAGACATCAACATTCCACATGTATTGATCTTGAGAGGGTGAACATCGTACTTGGACGACAGAGTGTTTATACGAAGAGTAACAACGAATATTCGCAGTAAGTGATTGGGTTAATAGAAAGAAAAAACAGGTCTGTCACCACATCATAGAAAACTTGACTTAGTGTAGGGTTGGACAAATCGCAAAACAATTTAGGCACCAAAGAAAGTTTTTGTTCGTCAAAAAAGTTTTTTCCCGAAGAAAACAGTCCAAAATAACGCTTCTTTTAATTTTTTCCGGGCATAAAAGTGACCCTTTTAGACCCTTAGTGGCCCTTTTTCTATGTTTGCAGATAGGCTGCTATAAATTCAAAACACTTTGTGTTGCTCTCAGCTTCAAATTTTGTCACTTCACAAAGAAAGTTTTACGTGATAATACCAATTTTTAGCCGCCCTGGCGACATGGCTCCCGGGATTTGTCCAGTCCTGGCTTAGAGAAGCAATTCATCACGGTACTGAATAAAGGTGGTGAGTGCTTCTAATACATTCGTCAAATGTTTCTCGACTGAATTATGTAATGAACTGGGAGCAGGGACGTTTGATCATCCTCAAATTCATACGATTAAAGATTCAAAATTTTTAGCGCCCTTGACTTAAAGCTAATCTTTCGTTTGGCCATGTTTCATCTTAGTTATCAATAATTTGGCTAACCACGAAGCGGATAACAACAAATTTAGGTTATCTGTATTTGACGAAACGGCGATAAATCTGGTAACCTCGTCCTAACCTAACTGCACGTTAGTGAAGGAAGGAAAAGCGAAAAAAAATATATAAGGAAAAAGTAATAATGAATAAGATAGATAAGAGAGTTTTTAGTCCTCTTTTCACCCTCATCTTACATGCTCTCTTTCGTTCTTACATGCATATAGTAGAAAGAAATATTATATTTGTAGGGAAAAAAATCCTTAACAGGAGTGTAGAAAGAAAAAGAAACTTCAGGTAATAGGACCTGGTAGGAAGTTGATAATACTACAAAGCTTCGCGATGGTAAAGAGAGAGGGGAAAGAAAACACAGAGAACTTGTTTGAATTCATTCCACTTTCGTTTGGACGCAATCTTACGTCCGTGATCGTAAAAGATTTTATTGGTAAAAAATGAGCTTCTCATTTGTAATAAACTTTTACAATTTTCAAAGCTTTGATTAATTGATTGCTAATATGAGATCAAAAGTACATTTTCTCCATTGTCACTTGGACAAATTTCTAGCCAATCCGGGTCAATTTAATGAGAAACCAAGGAGGGAGGTTTCATCGAGATATGAAAGCAATGGAACAGAAATATCGAGGCAGGAGAGACTCGCATGTGATGCTCTTACGCAAAACTTTCAATGTTCACAACAGAAAATCATATGAATTTTTTAGTAAACTAAACATCAAAATATGCAAAAATGCAAAAGGCAGCATCATCACATATTTTTGCATACTATTACTATAATCAATTCTGTGGTCAGAGCACTCGTCCGGCAATCGAGGGACCCGGGTTCGACTCCCGGTAGCGGCAGGAATGAGTTTTTCGCTGTGGTGGTCGAGTGGTTATAGTGACGGACTCGCAATGCGAAGATCCGGGTTCGAACCCCACAGTGGTGGTCGGCTGAAGTTGGTTTTCTGTGGTCGAATGCGAGCCGATCTCCCCGTTAAAAAGTCTCGCCACAGAGAGCAACAGTCCTACAACGATAAATCATTCAATCATAACACTTCACTCATAGTTTGAAAAACTGGTGGCAGCACTGCACATAACAAGCATTACAGAGAAACAAAAAAACTTCACGTCAGGTTTCACTACACGTACACGCACATTCCCGCATGTACCGATTCGTTGGGGGTTCCGCGGGGTGCATGTGTGGTGTAGCAGTAGTAGGTAGGGCCTCCAAAGAATGGCTCGGGGATCCATGATGTTCTTAAGTCAGCCATCTCGTTGGGCAATTTGCCTGTTGTGGCGTTGTATTTGTATTTGTATCCTAATGTTGCGTTTCATTATTTTCATTCATTATACTGTTGTAATTTTATTTTTACTTACATGTCACGCAGATTTTCGTGCTTAGGCGTTACTTGGTATCATAGGTACCAATTTATCTTCTGATTTATATAGTGATTACTCGTTATCAGGGCCGGAACTGAGGGCGCCAAGTCCTGCCCGCTCTATGCGGAGAGACTTTTACAAATGGGTAACCGCTCCGCATTCGTGCCTCAAAGTTTAGGCAGTACTGTGTAATAGGGACCCATTGTCTTGAACTATGAAATTATATCCGCGACATAATATCAATGACAGTTTAACCAGGTCCGTAACTAGGTTGGGGGCAACCGGAGCAATGTCCTGGGGCCCCCGAGCTGAATGGGTGACACATAAAAAAGATACACTTATTTTTTTGTTTTCCTAGAAATTTAACAGTTTCTTATTTGAAGTCTGGAAAATAAAGAGGGGGGGGGGAACGAACAATTTTTCTTTTTGCATATATATATATAACCCTTTCAAGGGAGCCCCAAGAAAATGTATGCTCCAGGGCCCCGAGAAAGCATGCTACGGCTCTGAGTTTAACTCTGTTCTGGAAATCTGTCCTGTAGATCTTTACATTAAATCATGCGTTCCTTCGTCATCCCCCCTGGAGGCACATTCTTAAGTCTCGCAATTTTCTATAGTTTTCATTTAAATCTGGTGGGCGCGGTAGCCCAGGTCGATAAGATACTCGCCTAAAGTACCGAAGGATGTTTAGAGGTGTCCGCGAGTTCGATATTCTGTTCGTCCTTGTCAGAAAACTTTTCTGACACAGGGGTACAACAAAAACGGTGACATGACCACAGAAACAATTGCTACCGCAGGGAATCGCCCCCATCGAGGGGTTAGCGCACCAACCTCTCGACGAGCATAAAAAGAACAAGCCTGCCGTTCGGAATTGGCAATAAATTGTAGGTCCCGGTCTAATTGTAGGTCCCTCGTGTGCAAAAAAATGACCGTGGCGCGACAAAAATGGTCAATTTAAATCTGGTTGTAATCCATTGATGCACTGCTGAGATTGATACTTTAACATTACTACTTTAATACTTTATAAAATGGCTAATATCTTCTCTTATGTGCTTCCAGATACTGCTCCTCGTGGTCTGCCTAGCATCACTAGCCTTCACGCACGCTGGCCACCTCTCACATCACGACTCAAAGTTCTATGACGAAGGTGACTTCAAACTCATAAAAGGAAGTCACGGTGGGCACGGTCAAAGCCACCACGGGGACCACGGACACTACGACGAGAAAAAGCACTCGCATCACAACCACCACGACAGCGGTTCGCACGGATCGCAAATCGAGAAGGGTGGCCGCAAGGGCAGCGAAAAGCAGTACCACGACAAAGGCGCCTACTACAAGGAGAAGAAATACGGTTACGAGAAGGCCTATGGGTACGAGAAGGAACACAAGCACCACGACAAGGGTGGCCACGCTCACGCGTACGGGGACAGCTACAACCACCAGAAACACCACGCGAACCACAAGAAGGGAGGTCACGGTGCCGACTCCCACAGCATCCACAAGGATCACCACCATCACGGCAGCAGCAGTCACGGCCACCACGGAAGCCTGCTCGATCATCACGGGCACCACAAGAGCGGCAAGGGCATCCACAGTATCGGGAAATTCTCTCCCGTCATTGGTTCTTACAGATCGGGACTGCTCGGCTCGTACAGTCCAAAACTTTTCCCGAGGTGGAAATACATTGGTGGACTCCTCGGGCTCGGGGGACTACGCAGCTACGGGTACGGTTTAGGACAAGGCCTTGAAAACTACGATGGGGATTTTGATTTCGCAGAGGGCTTAGATCTGGAAGACGGAGAGCACTTGTTATCTTCACCAGTAGAGTTATCGGGAGAAAAATCCGATAAGAATGGACATTACTCCTACTACGTGAAATACCATTCCACGTAGCGCGTAAGCACCGGTAACTATACACTTCACTGCTGTTACATATAGATGTATATCATTGCGTTTTTCCCCCTTCATGTGTGTCAGCCAAATTTCATGTCGGATGTGGGGAACTCAGAAAACACGTGTGAGGGGTTGTTTCGTATTGTTTCTGCGGTTCCTGAAACAAGACAAGATTATGCCTGCCACGTTAGAGCTCAATACGCACTGAAGCACATTTGCTGTTTCCTCTTCGCATCTAGCCATGGATGGCAATGCCGTCGAAACTGTTTATTCTGTGATATAACATTAAAGAATATCGAAAAAATTCTCTCGTTTTTTTTTGCGTTAGTTTCTTTTTTTAATAATTTTACAATAAAACTTATTTCGATACCAGCTGATATACTAGCGCTATCTATCTAATATACAGGCTGTCCCACAAATCTACAGCCAAAATGAAAGGGATGATAACCGCTTAAATGTATATCAACGGTTCCACAACATAATATCTGATTTAGCGGGTTATTCAATTATGCGAGGAACAATTCAATCACCATTAGTACAGGTTGTAAAATGTCTTATATGTGTTTCCGGCAAAGTATGAAATCCGTCATTTTCTACTAAATGCCTAGGCATTATATACCTGATCGTTGCAGGGGAAGTATGAAATACCGGTTTTATTCTATAGGCCTACTTTGCCCAGGCATTCTATATAATGACGAAAGACGATCAGGCAAAGTATGAAATTCTTTATCTATAAAACAAACATTGACGAAATTTTCATTTAATAATCCGCAGGATGCCAAAATGCGCCAAATAAAACAAGAGATTTTTGTTAAATTATAAATTTCAATAGATATTTTTAGTGGATGAGCCGCAGCGTGATACTTTTTATTTTACATCCGGGAAAGGTTTCCCTGTGGCTCTCGTGAGTCCAGATTTGTCGAGGAGTGAAATGAATTATTAGGTTTTTGGGTCAAATTCAAAAATTTCACAAAATTATCGTCAATTTTTTTCCGCAAACGTTTCCCTGTGGCTCTCGTGGGGAAAAAAACTATTGAAAGTTATAATTTATAACCAAAATCTCTTATTTTATTTGGCGCATTTGCCATCCTGTGGCTTATCTAATGAAAATTTCGTCAATGTATGTTTTATGAATGGAAAATTTCATACTTTGCCTGAAATAACCAGGCATTTATTTAATGTACGGTCCAATTATTATATAATAATTGGCACTTTATAGAATGACGGACTTGAAAGAGGAGTGTCCGTTTGTTTTTTTTGTTCGTGTGTGTAATTCATACAAAGCTACAGTTTTATTCCGATCTTGATAAAATTTTGCACACGACCATCAAAACAAGAGGAAGGTTACTGTCAACATAAGATTTCAAAAAACCACCTCTCACGCAGGGTTACGAGATTGCCACTGTGCTGGTTAAGTGGTCACGTTGACGGACTCACACCGTGAGGCCCCAGATACGAACCCCCAAATACACCCGACCACAGTGGTGGTCGCCTGAAGTTGGTTTTCTTTGGTTCCCAACTTCGAGTGGGAGCTGATCACCCAGTTGAAAAATTTCGCCTCAAAGAGCAACAGGCCTACAAATATTCAATCGTTACACTTCACTTCTGATACATAGATGGCAGCACTGAAAAATCAGACACAACACTAGGTAATTTCTAATTCACTCAGACTGTTAGGTACACACGCTTACACTTGCGGCACAACCCACTAGGCTGTAAATTGCCCTGAGTTGTGTTCTGTTTGAAAGAAAGAAAGAAAAGGGTTACCAGATTCGAAAACTGAGAAAGGAGGGTGTCTGTGTTCGCACTTTTAGTGACGTCAGTTTAGAGATGACGCCAGTATTCTCACCGTTGATATTTTCCGTTACGAACTCGAGGCGACCACCGATAGACAGCGCCTTTGCTTCAAACCCATCTCACTAATGGCAGTAAATTTCAATACAGCGATATGGCCAGAGTTGGTGTTTGGGGAAGTAAAGTATTCTGACTGATAAAGACACACACACACAGCCAGAACAAAAAAAAATATTGGAAATTTCGATGTCTATTGATCGATGGAAAAACCCACAAATACAGTCATGTTAATTAGGACACTTGAAATGGCATCAGAAAGGACGTCTAGTAACCCAACCCCCACGGGGGTCCACACTCAGAACGTTGAGCTCACGTCACCCATCTGAGGTTCACAACGCCGTTGTTGCGTTCCCGCCATCAGTGGAAGTCATGCATGTGCTAAGCATGAAATTAATAATTGTTGTTTTACACAAAAAAAAATAAATATTAATATTTCTACACAGTTTCAATTTTGAAATCACGTCACCTTTCTCAAGTTCAAGCCGCCCGTAAAGCCCGGGCAGCGCCGGGTACTTCAGCTAGTGAGTGAATAATTAACTTGACTGTGTGTGAAAATACAGGTTAGACGCTTCGCACCCCACGAGAGTCCAGGTTTCTTATATAAATCTCAACTGGCAATGTTTTATCTAATAAAAATATTATGTACGTAGTCGTTAATATATTACATTCTAAGTTGCCGTCAGAATCGTTATATCCGATTAAGTGGGGAAAATTTGTTGAAATTATTCTAATGATCGGGAATGTTATGTAAAGCGTCTCTGTAAAAGAAGTTTTAGTTTCACAAGATTCCATCCGTTTTAGCGGGGTATCTGTTCATCCGTTGCCGGATTAAGTGGGGTCGACTGTACATGTAAAGCCGAACGGTTTTTCCTCGCCTTTTTGGCGCCAATTGACTTGAATTCCATCTCAAGATGCGATAAAAAAAATCATTTACGACTGTAGAAATTTGACTGCCGACATTATGATGATAGTTTGTCTTGATGTGTCTATCACCCCACTCGTTTTAACGATAGGGTTGAGGGACATCCAGCATATGCACGTATCTATCCAGATATTCCAGGTGGTTCTAGGTACGTGTCCAAATGCTTATATGCTTTTTGATCGGGATGTGGGCTGTTCAAAATAAGTAGTAGTTTTGTGAGTTATTAGTAACAAAAAATATTTTTCTTTGAAAGTTATCCGGGTTCCGTGGCGTTTGATCATGTGGAACCACAAAAAAGCTGTCACGGAACCAGGGTACGTACTTACTCAATACGTCACTCATTCTTTCACTCGCTCACTTAGAGTAGATCCCTCACTCTACCACTGGGTCGCTCATCATGACACTCACTCACTAGGTTACTTATTCCATCTCTAGGTCGCTCACTCTATCACTCGCTCCTTCACTAGTTTGCCCACTCACCAACAATAACCACTTTGTCACTCACTAACTACTGCATTCAATCACTCGGTCATTTCCCGCTCTCTTACTTACTGGCTCACTACCCTGGGGTTTCATGGAACACCAGCTGGAAACCCATGCAAGACACTCAACTCAAGTGAGCAGCTCACCGACTTGCAGCAGGTAGTCAAAAGTTTGACGTTCGTCTAGTGACGTTACTTGGCATACAATGAGAGAGAGAAATATTTCGTGGCATCCGTACACATTGATGTGAAAGTTCAACTAAACCAATCAAGGACAGCACATAGTAAGCGGATAAATAACACATACTTCCGCAACACTTCTCTTGAACCGGATGGAAGCCCTTGGAGGGTCACATCGTCCTGCGAGTCGGAGGCACACCGTTAAATTATGAGCTGTCGTCTCAACACATGGGTCCACTAGAACACGGAATGGGGGTCCTCGTGATAATGCGATCCGGTTACAATTTTTCAGAGAAAGTGGATTTGTATGCAATAGGTAGAATTTCTTTCTAACGAGTTGGGGGTCTCCAACTTTGCCCGCGGAGGGATGGGGTATGTTTTCCTGTTTCTATGTAGTACACATCTAATGAAATAGAATAGACAAAATGAACATATATTGACGGAACACAAAAGAAAAATTTATTGCACTATCATAAGTACAGGCTATGGCATGTGTCATATCTACTCTGGAAGACACTACACCACTATTGCATCACGAACCTAGTTACAGGAGATACAAGGCCGTCGTCGTCCTGGAATAACAGTTCTAATCACAGCTGATATCGATAATGGGAATTTTGGTTCAGAATAATGGGAACAAACACTTTGATGAATGTGAAATGCAATATGATTGTGAGATGCTGAAAATGACCTTGTGTATGCGTCCAATGTTGTGTGCGTTATGAACTTGCGAGTAGCTGAACCTAGGGCTATACTCATGTCAACTTGGTCCAACATGTTCTAAGGTTGGTCGAGCTACGGCCACACTCTTATCCAGTCTGGCACAGTATTCATTCGCAAATATTTGCTTCCAATGTTTGTTTCTTATTCCCCCGGCGGTGCAATGTAACACCATCATCATAGGCTGGATACACACTGGTCCAGCCTGGCCCGATGTTTCTTGGAAAATATTTGCATCCAGAACACTCCCCACATTGTGACTGTTGGCGTTCTTCGACCAATGTCTGGCTAGACGAATCGGAAGATCGATAAGCAAGGTTACTCCTTTGACCTTGGGTAGTTCTTTTCGACCAGCTTTGCAATACCTCCCATCCTCCAACATTTGACGATCATTGCAAATGGTAGAGCACCCACAGTACTCGCCCATGACCAACCTTGGAACGCATTGATGCCAGGTTGCACACCAGTGTAGCCTCGGCTTTATGGGCGAGTTGTGTGGCCGCTCCACCATTGGAAATAGTCGTCATATGTTGGAGGCTGGAAGTTATTGGAAGACTGGTCAAAGATTACGGCGAAGATCTTCCAGCCCCAACGAAAATTAAAAAAAAGAGCCTCTCCTTCCCGATTTTCCACTTCATCTGACCACAATTCAATCGGAGAACACCAAAAGCCACAACATGGATAGATAGATAGAACCGCTCACAACCCCGGACTGATGCAAAGCACCTTACTTCCGTTACCTCAAAAGAGGCAGAGTTGTGTCGGAAAAGTTAGCAAAGATTTATAGTGGTGACTCCCCTTGCCCCGTGCTCGCAAGTTTCGAATTACTCGCGTCGTTCTCCCCATGAAGACAGCCATCAACTCGATGCAACATACAAGCCATTTGACAAAAATGGGTGACTGAATCCAATGACTAGGGAGAAAAATTGCACGTGCGCCAACACATGGAGAGCATTCTGGAAGCAAATATTCTCCGAGGAACATTGGGCGGTGCTGGGCCAGTGCGTAGCCAGCTTATGCCACTGGTGCTTCATTGCAACAGGCGGGGGGGGGGGGAGGGAGGAAACATCAGAAGCAAATATTTGGAAAATGACTATACAGGGTGATTCAGAAAACTTTAATAGTTTATAGTACACACCAATACAAATTGTCATCAAATAATGGCATGGTCTGACATGAAATGCAAACGGGCTAGTGCGTTGCGAAACAGCCGCTCCGCTCTCTTGCGTTTCATGTTAGACCATGTCATTCTTTGATGACAATTGTTTGCATTGGTGTGTACCATCACCTCTTAAAGTTTTTCCCATCTTTTCTGAATCACCCCGTAGAGCCAGGCTGGACACTAGTGCGGCCCTAGCTTAGGCGTCATTGGATTGCCTTCAATCATCGCCCGCGAGGATAGCCACCGTAATAGCTCATCACCCCGACGTCATCGTCGTACACAACGTCGACCGAAGCCGGATTCCGTGGGGGAGTAGCGACGTGTGACGACGGCGGAGGTAGTTCGGGATCGAACGCGGTACCCTGCTGGATAATCACTCCATTCCCGTAGTCAGCATAAGTCGTACCACCGCCGTCGCCGCCACCACCAGCGTACCTTGCAGAAGTGCGAGCGTGCCTGCCGTAGTCCATGTACTGACCGGATGGCTCGTTGTTCTGGTGATGGTGGCCGCGCTCACTCCGATGCTGGCCGTGCCCGAGGACAGAGACGGGCAACGGTATGAAAGACATTGTTTTCAGGGCCTCCTGGATGTACTGCGACGTCAGCTCTAGCGGTATGATCTTTAGGAGAACGGGCACGCCTTTGCGAGGTGGCGTACCTCCGTATTGTTGCCTGGGATGGACGGCTCGCACGTTGTAAGACGGATGATGAGGAGCGTCCCGCTGCCGAGCGTTTTCGTACACGTAAGCGTTCCCGGATACCCCCGCGTTGGCGTACCGGTTATCGCCGCTGCCTTGATTTTGGTAATGGTGTCGCTGGTCGTGGTTGTTGTATCTCTGACCCATGCCGTAGCCCTGAGTCGATTGTAGAGAGGAATCGACTTGCATCGGCATCGATTTCTGTTGCCTGGTGATGAATCGGTTGAATCCGTACCAATTTTGATCGTTACCGGCACCGAGCGGCTGGCGATTACCGCCGCCGTTGTCGATCGAAGCGGGTCCGATGATGACTAGAGGTAGAGCTGGGATTGAATTCAGAGCGTAAGAAGAGGTCTCTTCGGACGCGCTGTGGGCCTTGTCTTGTTTCGAACTTTCGATGGCTTTCCACGATGACGTCGTCGTGTTTATCGTCGATGGTTTAGATGGCGTTTTCGCTTCGGTGGTTTGTGCTGCAAAAGACGCAACCAGACTGGAAAACAGTAGGAGGAGCTGTAAATAGAAAAAAAACGAAACATTTGGACATCAACCGCCATCTTTTGAGAGAAAGAAAAGCCGTTATTTTACTCTGTGACAGAATCAAATTTATTTCATTTTTTAAACTTTATAATTTCTATTCCCTTCTTGGCCTTTTAATTTTAATTTCGATTTGCAAAATACTATCAAAATATACAACATATATAAAATTAGTGTATTGTGCGTGTGTGCATATTGAAAGTGTGCATAGTGTACCATAAATTTGTAAATAATTTAAAATTGTGTAAAAAAGTGAAAGAATTCGTATAATTGAATGATGTTTGTGAAAATTTATTATCCTCACAAAGGGCGCCCTCTATTGACAAAAGTTTGAACTGCTTCAACATCCCTCTCCCCCCCCCCCCAAAAAAAAAGAACAACAACAAACAAACCCCTTCGTGAGAATAATTTTTTTCGCAAACCGCATTCAAGTTTGCCAATTCTTTCAATCTTTGTGAATTCTCAAACTGTTTATGAGTTTAAGGGGTGCCCTATGCAACACAGTACTTTACAGTACGGCGAGAGCATTCCTGCTGCTCACAGTCATGCCGTATAAGTAGAGTGGCCATACGTCCCGTATTTCCCGGGACAGTCCCGGTATTTTCTGTTTTTTTGGCTGTCCCGACTTTTTAGCAAAAGTGTCCCGGTTTTTCCCGTATTTTGCATGAAGCCTACTTGAATTTTTATTCTTTATTGAAGTCAAAGATTGAAATTATTTTCAACTTATAAATTATATTATGATAACTACAACTATAAATGAGTATATGAATCTCCCATATTTCTCTTAGTGAAAATTTTTTTTCGGGGAATTCATCCACTGCAATTAGCAGTAATGCTGCATTTCCCGCCATTGTAATTTCTCCGTTATTTTAACAATATTTGGCGACTTTGTTCGGTTTTGGCGTCATTTTTGGCGATAATTGGCGGTGTCCTGTATTTTCCCGTATTTGGAATCCCGATGTCCCGTATTTCTGTCGAGGAAAATTGGTCAGCTTACGTATAACCGTCAGTTTCTTGAAATTTAAAACTTACCCTTTATAGAAATATCTAATCGTAATTCAATCAGAGAGATGAGAGAGAGAGAGAGAATGATTTAATGAAAGATTTCTTTGTAAAATCATTATATGAATATCATTATTGTTCAGAATATCATATTCATTCTTCGACTGAATTATTATTTGAAAAAAAAATCATTGTCGACTTAATTAGCATTAGAAAAAGTCAGTGTTAAATGTAAATGCAAATGCAAAGGCTACAGCAGGCAAATTGCCCAACGAGGTGGCTCAAAAACGATGCCCATAGAAAACAACGGAAACACGATTTGATAATGTCACTATTGACCGGAATATCATTTAAAATAAAAAGGATTTACGATCATATTTGAAGGATTAATTATCAACTGAAAAAAGAAAAATAATTGTTTCCTAAGTTATAACTTTAAAAGTCATTGTTGGCCAAGTTAGCATTTGAGGAAAAATAGGAAGGTGAAATTTTCCAGCGATATTATTTGCTTCAGTCATTGATCGGGATATCATTTTAAAAGTCATTCATTGGCCGAAATTATCTTTTGCAAAAGCATTATTTTCCAGCATATTATTCAAAAAATAATTTCTGGTCGGAATATCATTTTTTTAAAAAAGTCACCTGGGGTTAAATTGTCAATAAAAAAAAGTCATTTAGGATAAATTATCAATAAAGAAAGTCATTTAGGGTAAATTATCAATAAAGAAAGTCATTTAGGGTAAATTATCAATAAAGAAAGTAATTTAGGGTAAATTATCAATTGTAAATATCGTTTTTTTGGCTAAATTATCAATTTAGAAATAAATTAATACCTAAATTATCAATTTAGAAATCCATTAATACCTAAATTATCAATTTAGAAATCCATTAATACCTAAATTATCAATTTAGAAATCCATTAATACCTAAATTATCAATTTAGAAATCCATTAATACCTAAATTATCAATTTAGAAATCCATTAATACCTAAATTATCAATTTAGGAAGTCAGTAATACCTAAATTATCTATTTAAAAAGTCATTTCTAGCTAAATTATATTTCAAAAGGAGGTGACCGAGTTATAATTTGAAAAGTTGTGTTTAAGTTATCATTTGCAAAGGGAACGACCGAATTATCATTTGAAAAAAACATTGTCGGCTATTTTAGCATTTGAAAAGATGAAAAAGTGTTGATCCGTATTATTATAATTTGATAATTCATTTTTCCCGGAAAAAATTTGTAGTCATTTTTATAGGCTGGAATAAAAGAATTTTTGGTTTTTTAAAAATGTCATTTATGAGGCGATTACCTATTGAAAAGTCCATCGCTGTGTATCTGATACTTTACTAAAGTAGGTCATTTTCAACATCATTCGAAAGTATTCGTGTTTGATAGAAAACAAAATCCAATCACACACACATTCCAATCGTTCCAAATCAAATTTAAATTCAAGTTTCGGTCTCGTTAACCCATTCGAAAACATAAAATGCCTAATATTTTAGACGAATTAAATAACTGGAAAAAGATCATCGCGAGACATTTTCGTCGCATTTTACACATCACGACTTCGTACACATCGCGCATAAGGGGTCATTCAAGTATTACGTCAGCATCGGGGGGGGGGGGTTCATATTCGCTGACTTTTGATGACAAGGGGGGGGGGGGTTTGAAGGTTGCTTACGTCATCAACCACCCCTTTTTGAAGATATGAAATATTCTAAGCTGCTGACGAAATTTTTCTGACAGGGGTGTGGGGGGTCACGGGGGTTAAAAATGGATGAAATGCTTACGTAATACTTGAATGGCCCCTAATTTTCATTCAACTATTTCAAATACTGTCATCAAACTAAAAATTGAATGTTAAACGTTTAAAAAAGTCAAGATATACAGAAATACGGGTAATATGGTCATTCTAGTTCCTCATGTTTTTTAACCCTTTATGCGGCAATTAGAAATCTGTAGCAGTTGCAAATTGATAGGGTGTTTGGAACGGTTTCTGATTAAGAAATCTTTCACAAAATATCTGGACTTGCCAATACTAAAATAAGAGGCATTTATGAAGGCGAGATATCTCGTCATTGCTGCTCAAAGGGTTGAACAGTTGGGCCATTAAATATTTTTCAGCATTAGTTGGTGTGAAAGATAGCTAGTGAAGGAGTCGTTCTACCCCCGGGGGTAGTAAATTTTAACACAATTGGCTAGTTTAAAAAGAAATACGATAAACATGTTGGGTTAAAAATCGGGAGGCTCACTTAGAATAAGATAATCAACATGAATAGGGTTGCTGTATGGCATCCATATTTGTTGTGGGCATCTTTTTCTCAGCCACCTCATTGGACATTTTGCCTGTTGCGGCCTTGTATTTGTATAAAGTCTTAAGAATTCATTTTGGTGTATAACTTAGGCCAGCTCCGTTTTCCATGTGTATCAGAATATGAAGACATTCTAATTGCTAAATAGAGTCTGAGAGAAGGAACTACTTTGAGAGTATCGGGACTTATAACTTATATTGATGAAACTCCATCAAAACCAAAAAAAAACCAAAAAACTCACGAACCTCGCCCTTACAGATGCTGGGGGTTCGAGATGACACCACTTAAATATCTGTATTACACTTACTATATATATATTTCGGAATCGACTATAAGGCCGGTATTACACTATAAAAAGTTTGATAAAAGTTTGATAAAAGTTTGATAAAAGTTTGATAAAAGTTTGATAAAAGTTTGATAAAAGTCCTATTATAAAACTTGAAAAATCTAACCAATAAGGTTATTGGTTACATTCTAGAAAATGAACTGTTGACCTGATTGGCTGCATTTTTCAACATTTATAATAGGACTTTTATCAAACTTTAATAGTGTAATACCGGCCTTATACAGAAACATCATAAAGCTGAGAGTCTTACTGCCACCTATTGAATAAAAATAGAACTGTCTGCTATAGTCAAATGAAATTGGTTGTAAATATAGGCCACCCCCTTAGTGGCCCGCGGCTAAGGCCAGTAGAATGTCCATAAAAAATAGTGGCATGGGACTGGCGAAACAAGTTTAATTCAGCTCAGCTCAGCTATATATTGTCAAGGTCAATAGTCATATTATCAAGTGTTATGGCACGTAAGATTCGCGCCATTATGCAGCATATTATTTATTTTCAAGCTGCACACCAGTTTAGAACAACAATCAGGGACATAGCAAACATAAGGTATGGCATTTTACTGGGGAACCGTAGATCCTAGAGGTATATGTACTGTCAATTAGAAAAAGTTTACAAATAATGTATGGTGCTTAGATATGCCATTCATGTTCCGAGGGGTTGTTTAGTTATTAAAATAAAAATGTTAGCTTTTTATACGGAGGGACATCACTTTGCTGCAGAATCCAATTAGAAACTTGTTGCCCTGCCTTCCCTGATGCCAACTAAAAAATTTCCACGTTTGTAAGTGCAATATTTGCTGAGATATTCAAAAATACAACTATATCTCTGTGAATATTGCATTTGGAAACGTGGAATTTTTTAGTTGGCATCAAGAGAAACAAGGCAACGACTTCCTATTTGGGCGTAAGGGGGATGTATAAAAAGTTATTTTTATTTTATTTTCATAACTATGCAACCCTTTGCAACATGAATCCCATATCTGAGTACTACACGTTATTTGGAAACTCTTACTAATTCAAAGTATGCCTTTAGGATCAGCGGCTCGACAGTAAAAGGTCGTACTACACTGTTTGTTATGCACCCTGTATACTTTAGTTAAAAAAATTGATAACAAATAGTTTTGGTTCTATTTGAATGGTGGCGGCAGGCATCTTTCAGCACAAAGTCCCTCTATTTTAAGCAAAATTTATGGAAATTTCTCTTCTATGCAAAAATATCAGAACGAGATAGAGAATAGAATTTGAACTCATCCATCAACATGTTCAAGGCAACATAATTTATCCTTCTGACACACTCAGATCTCTTTTAGAGAAATCTTTGGCAGACATCTTTTATATTCCCACATCACTGTACTGAAGTTATCAAAAAACGCCAAGAAAGCCAAAAGAACCCTTAGCAAAATATGTCGACGAAAATGTAATGTTGACAATTAAGGATGATGGACGGAGGGTATGAGCCGTTATAGTCCCATCTACGGCACCCCAATAACCGAATTGAGGTTGAAGGTTGCATTTTTCTTTTTACCATAACAGAACATCCACTGCTTACGTGGTTTCAGCGCCGTTTCTGTAATCGCTACATTAACCTCTATCCGATTTTTCTATTTCGTTCATATTACTGACACGGCTGAGCAGTATTTGTTGTTGTTTTTTCACGTGAATATCTATTCAGAAGCATCCATCTTATTCCGCTAGTGGATTCAAGAATTTGGTGAAATGTTTTGGGGACCGGCAGGATATTCCCGTGAACCGGGATCAGCGGCTTGGGAATACTGGCATATTCGATGCTGTGACAATACAGTGTTTTACATACGTTGAATACCTGTTTTTTTGGGGTTTTTTTGCAAGTATCTTCAACTCCTTCGCGTACCGGCTTTTGGCAGCAAATTTAGACGATCTTTATTTGAAATATCGGCGATAAATTTCCAAAAAAAAATTGGTTTATCCGCATTTTAGAAATAGGAGGAGGAGAAAAAAGTGAGGGAGATTTCTCTTTTTGAAAAGAAAAAAAAAACCGTCACATGGAAAGAATGAATATTCACAGAGCTCACCAAAGAAAGACGATAACAAGACATTTACAAAATGCTCAGGTGAATGGAGGAGATGATTTGCACTCATAGGGTTACAATGAAGCTCCGTGGCGACGACTAAAGAAAACAGGGGAGAGCAGAAATAAATTTCTTCCATTTGCGTCGGGCCGAGATATCTCGTTCTCGGTCGTTAAAAAGTTCAGACTCCAAGGTCCGGTGTATAGGATATTTGAATGTACACGGCAAATGCAACAAAAACCCATTATACAAACTTATTTTCTAATTTCTTTTGATATTTTAGAAAGTACATCTAGCGCTCAAAATACGGCTGCATAAGTACAGTAATTGATTCCTTGCCGGTGTAATTTTTTGAGAGCTGCTGAAATTCCACGTGTTCAGAGATTTATAAAATCGCACCAACTTCAAGGCATTGGAATTAAAATTCAAGGCAACATGTTACAATTCCAGTGCCTTGAAGTTGGTGCGATTTTATAAATCTCTAAACACGAAGAAGAATGAAAAAATCCTGTATTTACCGTACGAAACAAACAAATTTTCACCTCTCTGTCTCGAAGTAATTTTTGAAAAACTCTATCTCGAAGAACTAGCCACTATCATAGCGAAAAGAAAACACCAAAATTCCTTTTCTCCCATCTGACCTTTTATCATCTGACCCAATCTGACTTTTATAAGATTATTTACGGGCTAAATGGTACTTATAATAATATTTCTACTAGGGCATAGTTTTGTGGCTTTTTGACCATGTTAAAGGTGTGAGACCCTTTAATGAATTAATTATAAATATAATTAAACCAATTAAACAAACTTACTTGAAAACCATTCGCTGCCTCGTAGCAACCTTTAACGTGACGCATTTTGATCCTCACGATATCGATCGACCAAATTCCTCAGAAATTGGGCTCTACAGCATCGATTCTTCTTTTTAAATAAATTTAATTTCAAAACTAAAATTCAGCTGCTCTCGTGAAAAGATAACGCTCATGTGGTCCGCCGTGCAATGGCGGTAATCGTGTGAATCGAAAAACACTCTCGCAGTTTTTCTTATTATATATATACACTCGTATGTATGTAAGTAGGGCTATATAGTAGTCATTTTTTCTCTCTCTCTCTCTCTCTCTCTCTCTCTCTCTCTCTGTATATTTAGTATCGTACCTAGTGATCGTGGTTACTTTATTTAGCAACAACGAAAAGAGTAATAGAGGTGGGGAAAGAAGAGTGTTATTGTAGTCGATGTGAATCTGGTGTCCTCGTTACTATGCGTTCGTGAATTTTGCCATGTTGTTATTGGTGGTGGGAGAAAACTTTCTTCTCTCTCTTCGATTGAACAATGGACAATTTGTTTTTTTTTTCCTTACAACAAGAAGAACTCTTCTCTTATTATTGATAAAGAAGCCTTGATCTTGAAGAAGGTGATTCTTGTCGATATACTCACCGTACGTTGGTTATAAGTTGTTTGTACCTTTATCGCTTTTACCCGAAATAAGTTCGTTCCTTGTTTGATCACTTTCCCTAAGAATTCTGTATTCTGTAAATTTTGTTCACGCATGCGCATTTTGATGTGATCGGTGAATGAATAATTTGGTTAAAATGAAAAAATATATATTTAGAATATAGGAAGTTGGGAATTTATAAAAAAAAATTATTTAACTTTTTTTTTCAATTTCTATTAGTTTAAATACTAAATACAAATATTATCCAGCGATGTTAAAAATGCCGAAATCAAAATGACAGAATACGCTGTGAAAAAATAATTCATAAAATTCTAAAATAATTTCTATTAATAAAAGCAATGATTTTAAAACAATCAGAAGTAATAATTCTAAATGAATTAAAAGTATTAATTGAAGAGGAATTACAAGAATTGATTGAAGAGGAATTACAAGAATTGATTAAAGAGAAATTACATGAAATAATTTTTGAGAAATCAAAAAAATAATTTTAGATTAATGAAACAAAATAGTTTTTGATGGACTAATTAAAAGAAATAGTTTTAATTATTATTTTAGCGTGATCAAAAGAATTAAAAGAAACAATCGAAAAGGTTAAAATTTTCACAATATCTCTCCTCAATTTCTGCAATCTTACGGAGCCCACCAGATCGCACAAGGTAAATGCAGCAACAATTGCAATTAACCTTGAGAAAACAATCAACGAAATTACAAAAGTTATTCATTGACAATAAAAGCCTTTGTTCAAATGTTGCTCCATCTAGTAAATTTTTTTTCGAATTTTTTAAAAACCTCTGCAGAATAATTTCTTCGAATATTTGTTAGAAGAAATTAAACGACAGCAGTTTTGTTATAAACATCGAAACTACATCTCATAAAATTCAGAGCGATTCTAAAACTTATTGAAGAAAAGTTATTATGCATATGTTAGGCATGGGTTTTCATTTGAATTTAATGAAAAAATTTTAATTAGAAAGGGAAATTGATGAATTTTTGTGGCTTAATAAGATAAGAAGCAATGCAATAATGGGAAAATTATAAGGTCATATTTCTTTGTTTTTTAGGTCATAAATGTTTGCACATTTTAAAGAGCCTTAGGTAATAAAAATCGAAGTCCAAATGATCAATTATTTAAAGAATGGATTTTATAATTATATTTCGGAAATTCAGGCCAAATGCCATAAATACCCTTTTTTTTAAATCTATTTTCAAACATTTTTTTTGTGAAAATGACTTTTTTTGAATTTCTTATGCCGTAAATGCCTATTTCAATACTGTTTTATGTTTTGTTCGTGAATTTTAGGGGATCTTATTCTGTAGAGCTTCAATATTTTCAGCATTGAGAGCTTAAAAGAATTCTCTGTTTAAAATCTCCAACGTTTAGTGAGAATTTATTATTCGATATTATTTATTATCGATCAAATTGCTATCAGAATGGAAGAATTTGAATTTCGCTGTTTCTTCCGGCAAGTTCGATTACCATCCGTGACTTTGAAATTTCTGAAATGTTATTTAAGTAATCGGAAATTTAAAAAAAATCATGTGCAATTTTGTTGTGAAATTGGGAACGATCAAAATGTCTTAATGCGTGTTCCAGAGATAGATGCTTTTACGAACGCCCTCTGCTGTTGATTCAAAACATTAATTTCTGAATTGATGTACTATATTGTAAAAATAGTTTTTGTATCTTTTTTTTGGCAAAATTTAAGTTTTAAGGTATAATTTTGATGAAATTTATTGTAGTTGAACTCAATTATAGAGAAATCTAATATGCAGCCAAATATCAGTTGATACATTTTTGTGTTATTTGATGTGGTGGGGGGGGGGCACATTTTGTTTATTTGTGTAGAGACAGTTAAAGTAAGGGTTCTTAACCTATGGGTCGCGACCCAATCTTGGGTCACAGGGGCTTCCGGATGGTTCCCAGATGGGTCGCGTTGTTATTTGAGCTACAACTAAACTTGATTCAGCGGGGTCTTCCTAGATGGGAAGCTCAAATTCACTAGCAGCGAGGACTTGGATCACTTGAGACGTGGGTCACGATCCAAACTCGTTCCCAGAGGTTTTCGAGGTAGGTCGTTCCAATTGATTAACAGCTTGGGTGATTCACAAAGGCTTCTAAGATGATTCATACAATTCACCGTGGCCCTTACTAGGGCGGGGATGACAATGCTACTACCCGGGTGCCGGAAAGGCTCTTACCTATTTTGTATTTTCAAATTATAAATGCACTATAACAGGGGCCCGTTTTAACCTGTCCTAGGGTTCCGCCAGAGTGGTCACAGCCCAGGGGAGCCATGCTGCAGGATTAGGGGGGGGGGGCAGGCTTCTCACAAATACACGTCACAACAGGCAAAATGCCCAACGAGGTGGCTGAGAAAAAGATGCCACATAAAAATATGGATGGCATATATTTAAAAAATACAGCAACCCAATTAAAAATGCAATTAACAAAAATTATAAACAAGTCCTGTTATAAATGCACTTATTACGCTACTGGTTTAATTAATTTAAAAAATAAACAGTCCCATGGGTCGCGAAGCAGATGTTGTCGCTAATTTTGGGTCGCGGCTGATAGAGGTTAAGAACCCCTGAGTTAAAGTTTCTAATTTCATTCTCGTCAAAATGATATAAATTCTGGTTTTTTTTTTAAGCCTCATCTATCTCTCATTTTAAATACAAAGGGAATTTTTTTGACGAACATGATTTGCGTGCGGCTTATACAAAGCAGCGCCATGTAAAATCAGCGACGTTTTCCAACCCTTTCTTTCTTCATTTCTATTACTGTAAGTATGAGGGAACTTACCGAAAGTGTGCGGGGCAATGTCGCACAACCCCCCTAAGAGTGACTCTGGGAATCAATTATAAGTCTTTCAACCATGAAATTTCAATTTCCGTGACACGAATTTCTTAAGGGAAATCCGTATCATAAAATCCATAAAAATGGAGCCGGAGATATTTTTTTTGTTCCTCACTGGATTAATGGCGCATCGTTTAGAGAAAGAAAGAGTCGAAGCATTCAAGCATCTTGTACCCATAGGAGAAATCGTGCTCTCGGAGAGCATTCCCACACCAAACACTCTCCAAGCAATTACATCGGACTTTCCATTCGAGAGCAAAATAAACGAACATCCCACGCACATTCCCGCGCGAAGATGCTCTCGTAATATCGAATTACACGTCCATTTTCGATTTCCCAGGGAAACATCGACGCTCACCAAAGATTCTAATTTTAGTTCTCTCCAAAAAACCGTGATGCTCTTTCTCTTAAAACACGACGCGGAGATAGATGCCAATGACCCCCCCGTATACGTACGCATACGCGCAGCAGTGAAATACTCACAATAAATATTCAAACACGTATCGATTATTACTATTGTTGTTGTTGTTGGTATGATCGGAACAAAAGAGTCATTCAGGCGTTTAAAAAAAACATGCGCCATCTTGGGAACGAAGTGCTTTCGATTTGTTTCATGCTGTACATATTCCAGAGTAAAATTGCTTCTTCACGGTCATTGGATACCTCGCCTGCTGAGTAATTCCAGTGCGCGAGGTGCTTCTTTCTGTGTTGATGTCTCTGTGGGATTCTCCGCAGGGGGACAAACCGTGATATATTTATAACATTCAACATTAGTGAGTGGAAAAATTTGTTTGAGGCGAATTTCGAGAGGCCTTGTGTTTGGATCCATTCACGAATGGTTGTATTTTGGCCTCTATACAGGCTGTCCCAAATTGTTTGATAGAAAATATAGATTTTATAATATATAGAAGATATATAGATTGAATAGCTACCACCGTGAAGGTTGCTGTCACGGTCCCGGGTTCGCACCCGAGGGAGAATATAGATAAGATGTTTTCCCTAACGAACTTGAGGTGACGACCAATAGACAGCGCTTTCATTTCCGACCCATCTGATTAATGGTAGTAAATTGCAATATATTGCGATACGGCCAGAGTTGGTGTTTGGTGAAGTAGCCGCTTATGCCAGTTATTCGTTTGCCAAAGGCTTTTCGAGCAGCTTCGTGTCCTTAATTATCTTCGAAATGATTGGTGGTCCGCTGGTCCGAGACCACTGATTAAACAATCGGACCACCGGGAAAATAAGTTGTGGTCCGCGGGACCAGTAGCGGAAACTTTCGCCCCCCCCCCTCCTCCTCCTCCTTCTGTGATGATACATCGATCGCGAAAGAACCCCCCTTTGGGAGAATCACCGCTACACCGAACGATTGCCTGCAGTTCTGATTGTTTTCCATGGCTTTTTATACCATTTTTTGTGATATATCACACACATATTCTTCTAAATAATACAAGTAATATATTACTTGTAATATATATATTTAGCAGAAAAAATTAATTACTATTCAATGCAGATTTCGTTAAACAGACCACTCATGATGTCTACGGACCAGTGGGTTCTTGTATTTACTGGTCCGTAGGACCAGTGACTTTTATATTTCAATTCTAACGCTGTTAATTTTGTAACGGCTCCATACTTGCGAACAGAACTCCAGAGTCGGGCGAACTTACACATACAAAGCATATGACATTGAAAATTGAAGGACCCAGACACAACCCGCTTCTCATATCAGAAAGATATCGGAGCGTTCCCGACGGATAGGTGTATCCGGACATTTACTAATTGATGTGAAAATAACATACAATGTTATTTCATATATACGCATATACAGCAAGGAGTCTAGAATAAAAATTGTGGTCATCACAATCAAAATCAGCCCGTTATCGCACTATTGTCCTCATGCAGGTAATCGCACGATAATCTCGTCTTTGTATGTAATAGAATTTGGAATTGAATTTATCCCATCTATATAGATATATCTTCTTTCTGAAGATATCTCTGCAACTATTGGCTTCAGAAACATGCTATCAATAAGTTTCAAATATGACGTGTAGTTACTTAAAATTTCAAAATTTGTTTCAGGGGTCTTAAGGTAAGTGAAGGTAATATGCAGGGGCCCGATTTCCGCATGGGTAACATGCAATTTGCCTAGAGTCCTATGTTTTAATAGGGCACAAAAATTTATAATAGTATATATTTTACTCAAATTCTTATAAATTTTATTTGGGAAAATCAAAGAATTTTTTTCTAAATCTCGCGACACCATTTCCAAACTGTCCATCATTAGCAAACCTTAATAAATACCAATTTTAATATTTTACCAATCAGTGATAGACTTTACACAGCATGTGGAATGAATTCACTTATTGCAATATCAACCCCATGACAAAACTACGTTTCAATTTGTCATCGTTACCACAGTGGTGGTCGGATGAAGTTGGTTTTCTATGGTTCCCCAAGAGAAGTTAGAAAAACTGATGGCAGATGGCAGTGCTACACATAACCACTGTGGTGGTCGAGCGGTCATGGTGACGGGTTCGAACTCCACCGTTACCACAGTGGTGGTCAGCTGGAGTTGGTTTTTCTGTGTTTCCCATCTTCAAGGCGCGAATGCGAGCCGATCTCCCCTTTATAAAGACTCGCCAAAGAGATAAACGGACATACAAACAAGACAAATGTAATTCAATCATAACACATCAATCATTTTACTTCTGAAATATAGATGGTAGCACTGGAAAATCAAACACAACACTACATACGCACTCAGACTATTACACACACACAGTTACACTTCCGGCATAACTCACTAGGTGGTAAATTGGCCATAGATGGTGCTCGGTTTGATAGAAAGAAAGAAAGCATTACACATAACAAGCATTACACAGAAACGTACTTCACGTTAGGTTCACGACACGCACATTCCAATATGTACCAATTCGTTAGAAGTTCCGCAGAGGAATATGAACGAGGTGCATGTGTGGTTCATAAGAAGTAATCCGCTTATATCCCGCAAGAGACAGAGCGGGGGCCATGTTTGGTTCATAAGAAGTAGCAGTAGTGGGGGGGGGGAGTGACTACTTAATCGCGCATCCATCTAGTAAGCATTCATCTGAAAAAGTTCTAATTAATCGGTGCATGTCGGAATGTGCCGCACGTGTGTTGTTTCTGGGGAACGCATGTTATAAGCTTACACACTCACGCGACACGTCGCCATTATCTGACGGTCAGACAGCAATCCAGCCCAGCAGGGATGCTATCGCGTCATTGTTCGGATTAGCACATGAATGCATGTTGCGCGTTTTGTGAAGTATTCTGTATTCTGATTTCGGAAGCAAACAACTCGGCAGGTTTTAGTTATTTATTTATTATAATTTGGCTGTTATTCGGATGAGCATTTTTTTTAGAAAAGAGTACGGGAACTTTGATTAGAATCACCCTGTGTGAAAAGTTTTTTTAAAAATTCGTAAAACATGACCAATGGCAGTCGGAAATATTGGACTCTCGTCCCGAGGATCCAGGTTCGAACCCCGTTGACGGCACAGTGGTGGTCGGCTGAAGTTGGTTTGCTGCGGTTTTCCAGCTTCAAGGCACGAATGTGAGCCGATCTCCCATTTGAAAAAGTCTCTCCGCAGAGAGCAGGCAGGCCTACAACACGATACTCACAAAACATGAAAATTCAAGCATTTCCATTCTTACTTCAGAAAATGGAAGCCAGATGGCAGCATGAACACGAAACAAGCGCAACTCAACAACATAAATACGTTAGGGACAAGCGTATACTCAGAACACGCATTCCGGCATGTGCCGATTCGTTAGAAATTCCGAAAAGGAATGTGTACGAGGTACATGTTCGGTTAAGTAGTAGTAGTAGTAGTAGTAGTCGGAAATATGACTTGTCGTAAAAAAAAAACAATGACATGCCGCGAAAATCCGAGTTCTAATGATAGTTCTTGCACGTGATATTGCGGCCTTCGACATTAATTTGGACGTCTTGTCTGCAAGTAAGATAGACATCCTTATCGAGTACCGCATCAATTTCGAGAAGAGGAAGAAACATTCGGTTGACATTACATCTATCTCATTCAAAACATAGAGAGAGGGTGCCTCTATCTGTAATTCACTGCACACACGTGCTTTTTCGTTCCTTTACCTGTAACTTCAGTGCTCAATTTTCCGGGAAACACACACACGTCTATTTCTTCTCAGGGACCCTTGTTTACGACCTCCGCCATCTTTCGGACTAACAAAAAAAAGCAAATCTATAAAAGAAAACAAAAGGTTCTTGAAGATGGTGTCACTGAACCCATTCGGAATTCGAACTTGGTGATACGATGATGGCATCTAACCAAGGATATGAAAAACCAACGAGATTTTTAGTGACATAATAACAGAATATTGGTCCACATTCTTTTCGTCACATCCTCCAAGGGAAATGGGACGCGGTATAATTCATATGACGTCGTCCATTGTGTCCATCCATGGAAATTTTCGAGAAGCTCATTGGTTGACATGGCGTTAACCTACCTCTTCAGTGTCTTACACTCACCTACTCCTAACGAATTCAAGAAAGATTGCGTTAAGAATGAGATTTCGTGACTGCATTTTTCGATTAATTTCCATTGCACCAATTACTAGCGATAATTCCGTTTAATTATCATTTGTTTCATTATGTAATTCATAATATTATTATCCTTAAAACAATTACACTCTCGATGAGGTTAACGTTAGTTTTTCCAAACGTTATCATCATGGTTTTTTAATGGTAACATTCCCACGTGATTCATTTGACCCCTTTTTTTATTTGCGGTATTCGTATTTGAAATCAATCGTAACAGAGAATATCAGTTTTAATTACTTACTTATTTTTGTTTTATTCACAATAATCCCGGAAGGCATGAAATGCACTTTCACTGGAAAAAAGAAGTAATAATAAATAAAATTTCTGTGTGTGTTTTCTCTATACAAATCTACAATTTCAGATCGATCATCGCCAAATTTTGCATATATACCAGACCCGACTTGAAGGATAGACCACTTTAAACTGTCGTCAGAGCAGAGCAAATGCCCCGAATGGGCAACAATGGTTTTTGAGCCTCAACAATCACTTTCCGAACGTTTACTTTCGTTACCGTGGTTCCCTAGCAATGCGTTTCAGACGTGTATATGCCTTTATAATGGTTTGCCACATTTTCAATACTCTCAGTAACGAGGCTTTTTCGAATAGACGTCATAATCATCATCAGCATCGCTTTGAGGGTCAGGAAAAGGGTGATCCTCATAGAAATCAGTGTTAAAAGTGCCGATTTTACTGTAGAAATGCGGAAATTTGATGCGGTTTTCTGTCACATCAATAATTTTAAAAATTGTATTGAATTCCCGATTTTCGAAATATTGAGTTCGCTTAGGGATATACGAGGCCCAGGAGATTAAATATGAAGTAATTAGTCGGACTTACTTTTGAGTTGGATATTCATGCAATAACATTGATTTCAACGTCTTATTTATATCTTCTCAAGCATGAAAAATTAATGTCTCCGTATTATCTTTTGATATTCAACTGCATAAATTCAGGTTGTTTTAAAAGTAATTATGAGCCCGTAAAAAGTACATTGAAGAATTTCCACAGCTTTAACTAAGAATGTTTGGAAGCTGAAACAGGTAGAGATGGATAACTTGAAGTTCAGGGGAGGGAGGAATCGAAATACTTAGCCCGCGCCCCTCAAAAAACGAAAAAATATTCATTTTTACGTTTCTTTAAATCTAAATTTGTTTCTTTCATGAGTCGCGCAGGAAGTCACCATATTGGTGAACTTAGACACGGTTTGCATGTTGTCCCTCAGAGAAAGAGGGAGATATCACGTGATCGAAAAAGCCTCATTGAAGAAAACCCGGGCAGCGCCGGGTATTACAGCTAGTAATGAATGAAATCAGAAATAATAGTCCGAAAGGTAAACACTTCGCATACTGAGACTGGTCGAAATCCTCGATAGCGGAAACAAATCTTGCATAGGAGAAGCGTTCAAGCTCTGACGGTAGGCCGTTCCCATATTCACACCACATGGTATCTGTATCCGTCGGAAAAAGCAATCTCTCTGGACGTTGGTATTATTATTTGATTGTGATTTCTCTCCATAGGTTGACTCGTCTGTTCATGATCTCGAAGAAAGGTTTCTCCCGATGGTAGATAAACCATGTGGTGGACTAGTTTGTAGCACATCTTCAGATCTGCAGCGACTCTACGCCATTCCAGCTAGTGCAAACCCAGAAATTGAAGCCTCTGAAGTCCTGCCGCTCCTGCCAGTTATTCGTTTGCCGAAGGCTTTTCGAGGAGCTTGTGTCCTTAATCATCTTTGAAATCATTGGTGGTCCGCTGGACCGAGACCACTGATTAAACAATCGGACCACCAAGAAAAATATTGTGGTGGTCCACGGGACCAGTAGAGGAAACTTTCACACCCCCTCCCCTCTCCTCCTTTCCTCCTTCTGCGATGATACGTCGATCGCGGGAGAATCACCCCTACACCGAACGATCGACTGCAGTTCTGATTGTTTTTTTATGGCTTTTTGCACCCTTTTGTGGTATGTCACACACTTATTCTTCTAAATAATACAAGTAATATATTACTTGTAATATATACATTTAGCAGGAGAAAAATGAATGCAGATTTCGTTCAACAGACCATTCATGATGACCATGACCAGTGGGTTCTTGTATTTACTGGTCCGTGGGACCAGTGACTTTTATTTTTCAATTCTAACGCTGTTAATTTTGTAAGGGATCCATACTTACGAACAGAACTCCAGAGTCGGGCGAACGTACACACACACACAAAGCATGCGACATTGAAAATTGAAGGACCGGACACACCCCATCTCTTCCCATCTCAGAGAGATATCGAAGCATTCCCGACGGATAGGTGTATCCGGATATTTATTAATTAATGTGAAAATAACAAACAACGTTATTTCATATGTACATATGTACAGTCAGGAATCTAGATTAAAAATTGTGGTCATCACAATCAAAATCAGTCCGTAATCGCACTATTGTCCTCATACAGGTAATCACCTAATAATCTCGTCTTTGTATATAATAGAATTTGGAGGGCGCGGTAGACAAGGTCGATAAGATGCTCGCCTAAAGTAACAAAGGATGTTTAGAGGTGTCGCGAGTTCGATACCGTCCTTGTTAGAAAACTTTCCTGATACAGGGGTACAACAAAAACGGCGACTTGACCGCAGCAAAAAATTGCTACCGCAGGGAGTACCCCATCGAGGGGTTAGTGCACCAACCTCTCGATGAGTATAAAAAAACACGCCTGCCGTTCGGAATCGGCAATAAATTGTAGGTCCCGGTCTAATTAGCCCTCGTGTGCAGAAAAATGACCGTGGTCCGACAAAAATGATCAAATGATAGAATTTGGAATTGAATTTATCCAATGTATATATAGAATAGACCAATCTCTCATTGATTATCAGAATAAGCAATCACGCGGGAATAAGATATAATTTGTCATCTATAGGCCGGCGTCTTCCTTTCATTCACACCCTCCAGTTACTGGATGAAACAGTTACTTCACCAAACACCAATTCTGGCCACAGCGCTACATTGCGATTAACTGCCTTTTTTTAATTAAAACAAAGAACAAGATAGAAATACAAAATGTAATACAATGTTACAAATACAAGCATAAATTATACACAAAGAGACACACATATATATTACATACACTCATGCAGACCCAAGGGACGGTGAGGTCCTTCCAGCAGGCCTATATACATATATGATTTTTATTATTGGTTTTCTTTCCGCAACAGCTTTTTCATGTATATTTTACTATATATATTTACTTACCTATCATGCATTTTGGACAATAATTGGATTAATACAAAGGTTAATACAAATTGGATTAATACAAAGGTTTTTAACAGCGAAGATATATATTATGAAAAGAGAGAAAATTCAACTGGCCCTGCGGGAAATCGAACCCACGTCCTTTTTCTTTCCGAGTGAACAACCTAGACCAGCGGTTCTCAACCGGTGCTCCGTGTGCACTTCCCAGGGGCTTCACGGCCACTCGAGAATAATAAAATAAATCAATAAATTTGATAAACAAACAAAAAAAGAGGCCTAAAGGGTACCGCCATATAAATAATGTACTAAAAAGGGCTCCTCGAGGTATACATGGCTCCGCAATAGAAATTATTCACTGAAAAGGGCTCCGCGAGTCAGAAAAGGTTGATAACCGCTGCTCTAGACCACTAGACTACGGAGGCGACGAACATCTCAATCTTTCCTTGGAGTTCGTGTGCACCGAACGGGACCGTACATGGACGGTCGGACCTAACTCAGGCCAAAGCTAACAACTGCTGACAATGCCACCAGATGGCGACTTATCCGAGGATGATGTGTCACTCTCCGCTATCTAAACCTTTGTATGGATAGAGCGAAGAGTGACACATCATCCTCAGAACTGCATTAATGTCTGTGTTTTTGATCATATTAAAGATATTGCATTCTGTGTTTCTATTACTACAGTATTTGTGTGATTATCACAGTCGATGAAGTTCATTATTTTTGATGCGGTGTAACAAAAACTTTTTTGAAATTATGTTTTATTACTTTTAGGCACTTATTTCTATACGAGGTTCAATTTCCGTGTTTTTTACTAACCATCCTTCATTTCTGATGATGAAATTTAAAAATTTTGTGCATTGTTTTGTTTCTGTCTCAGTGTCAATATGTAGCAATGTATGTTTTTGTTATCTATTGGAACATTTATTAATTCTCTTAATGTATTATAAAGATTGTCTAAATTGCGTGTGTTTTCATAATACGCTCCTCCCCAGACACATACTCCATAATTTATATTTGAGTAAAACCATGCATAGAAGATATCTTTAGAGGTTATTATCAACTATGTGTGTAAGTTTATAAAGGACTCTTGAGTACATTACGAGTTGTTTTTTTAATCATTTTTTCACTATGTATGTTGCGTTTTAAGTTATCTTGTATATATAACTATTCCTAAGTATTCATAATTAAAAACACTCTACCTATTTCTTTACAATCACATTCTAATAGAGTTTGAGATCGGCAGTGGGTATGTGTACAACTTTACGTGGATTTCCGTACTTTCATTTTTATTTCTTACTAGCTGATACCCGGCGACGTTGCCCGCCCCGCAAAAAAATTTATATATGTATAGAGCTTATTAATTATTTCTTAATCAAAAAAATTTCTGCATCAAGTAAGAGAAAATTACTTTTATTTTTAAATATTTTAATTAAAATCTTCAGGCAATCGCTTGTGGATACACAATACGTTTTCTTTTTCCATCTGGTGTGTAGATGTACAAATTTTTGGGATTGCGAACAGGTGACGAAAAGCTGTCCGTGAGAAATACAGGGCTCAAGTAGGTTGATACCTGCCACTGTTAACGACTGGCCTTGCGCTTTGTTGATTGTCATGGCAAAAGCTAAACGAATCGGGAGCTGTAATCGCTTGAAAGTGAATGACATTTCTTTGGTGATAATTGGGATACGTGGAATGAAGACTTCTTTTTCTTTGTCACATCCAGTTAGAATCGTCGCTTCGATGATGCAATTGTGCAATTTCTTCACGCAGAGTCTGGTGCCATTGCAGAGTCTCGGTGTGTCCAAATTTCTTAAAAGCATTATAGGTGCTCCGACTTTGAGGGTCAAATTGTGTGGTGGCACACCCGGAATATCCAAAGGAGTTCAGAAATTCTGCAGGATACAGAACTAAATGTCAGTGCCGTGTCTGTGACAGTGTCAACCGATTTGTAAGATGTGGAGTCTCCTGGAATAATTTTTAGGATTTTTTCGTTCATCTTGTTCACACTGTCGTTTTTCGGTGCCAGAATCGCTCTCAGAAAGCCACTCATGGTTTTGGTCATTTTGTTGAATGTTTGGGAAGACTTTGTCTGCAAGTTCTTGAACTGAGTTTAACAACTGGCAAAATTCATTTGGGAACGTAATCGGTCCAGTGCTTGCGTCTACTGGTTGGTCAACTGATGTGAAAATGATAGCAGTGCTGAGTCATTTTGCAGTTGAACTCGCATGTTGGTGGATAATGATAATTTTTTAACTTCGTGCCAGAGCGTTGATGATTTGAGGCAAGCATTGAGTTCATCAGTTGGCGTTGAACATTTTTATTCTCGGTTTTGTCGTCGTACTTGTTGTTCTCTGTTGTTAGTGACGTCATACGTCCAGCTTGTGCAGCGAATATTATTCAAACTCCTTTTAAGCATTTTTTAAATTGAAACTATACCTATACGATGGGCGGTTGATGAGATAAAGGCCGCATTAGCACTTACAGGACACCCTGTATACAGGCAAGCAAAAATACCCGGCGCTTCCCGGGTTTTCTTCAATTACTGGGAGGATTGGAAAAGTGACAAACCATTATAAAGGAATAAACTGTTATGATGGCAGCGTTAAAGATGTGACAAACCATTGTAAAGGCATATACACGTCTGAAATGCATTGTTGGGAACCACGGTAACCAAAGTAAACGTTCCGAAAGTGATTGTTGAGGTCCCAAAACCATTGTTACCCGACAGTTTTTCGCCCATTTCGGGCATTTGTCCAGGTCTGACGAAGTTTTAAAGTAGCCTACGGTTCAATCCCGGACCTGTTTGGTATACATGCAAAATCTGGCGACGATCGGTCCAAAACTGTAGATTTGTATAAAGAGCATACATACATACATACATACATACATACTTTCCCATTTATATATAAGACTAGCTGATACCCGGCGACGTTGCCCGCCCCGTAAAAAATTTATATATGTATAGCTTATTAATTACTTCTTAATCAAAAAAAATTCTGCATCAAGTAAGAGAAAATTACTTTTATTTTTTAATATTTTAATTAAAATCTTCAGGCAATCGCTTGTGGATAATACACGATATGTTTTGTTTTTCCATCGGGTTGTAGATGTACAAATACCAACACGCGACGTAAAGCTGTCCGTGTGAAAATCAGGGCTCAAGTAGGTTGATACCTGCCACTGCTAACAACTGGCCTTGCGCTTTGTTGATTGTCATGGCAAAAACTAAACGAATCGGGAACTGTAATCGCTTGAAAGTGAATGGCATTTCTTCGGTGATGATTGGGATACGTGGAATGAAGACTTCTTTTTCTTTGTAACATCCAGTTAGAATCGTTGCTTCAATGATGCAATTTCTTCACGCAGAGTCTGTTGCCATAGCAGAGTATCGGTGTCTCCAAATTTCTTAAAAGCATTACAGTTGCTCCGACTTTGAGGGTCAAATTGTGTGGCGGCACACCCGGAATATCCAAAGAGTTCAGAAATTCTGCAGGATACAGAACTGTCTGCGCTGTGTCTTTGACAGTGTCAACCGATTTGTAAGATGTGGAGTCTCCCGGAATAATTTTTAGGATTTTTCCGTTGATCTTGTTCACACTCATTTGTCGGTGCCAGAATCGCACTCTCACAAAGCCACTCATGGTTTCGGTGATTTTGTTGAATTTTTGGGAAGACTTTGTCTGCAAGTTCTTGAACTGAGTTTATATATATAAGAACTGGCAAAATCCATTTGGGAACGTTATCAGTCCAGTGCTTGGGTCTACGGGAATTCTTCCATTGCCAAGTTTGATCAACTGATGTGAAAATGATAGCAGTGCTGAGTCATTTTGCAGTTGAACTCGCATGTTGGTGGATAATGATAATTTTTTAGCTTCGTGCCAGAGTGTTGATGTCCTAACGAACTCGAGGCGACCACCGTTCGACAGCACCTTCACTTCCAACCCATCTCACTAATGGCAGTAAATTGCAATGTAGCGATATGGCCAGAGTTGGTGTTTGGTGAAGTAGAGTGCTGATGATTTGAGGCAAGTATTGAGTTCATCAGCTGGCGTTGAACATTTTTATTCCCTGTTTTATCGTCGTAGTTGTTTCTCTCTGTTGTTAGTGACGTCATATGTCCAGCTTCTGCGGCGAATATTATTCAAACTCCTTTTAAGCACTTTTTAAATTGAAACTATACCTCAACGATGGGTGGTTGATGAGATAAAGGACACATTAGCACTTACAGGACACCCTGTATACATGCAAGCAAAAATATCTGGCGCTTCCCGGGTTTTTTTTAATTACTGGGAGGGTTGGAAAAGTGACAAACCATTATAAAGGAATAAACTGTAATGATGGCAGCGTTAAAGATGTGACTAACCATTGGATAGGCATATATTCCCGTCTGAAATGCGTTGTTGGGAACCACGGTAACCAAAGTAAACGTTCCGAAAGTGATTGTTGAGGCCCCCAAAACCATTGTTGCCCGACAGTTTTTCGCCCATTTCGGGCATTTGCCCAGCTCTGACGAACTTTTAAAGTAGCCTACGGCTCAATCCCGGTCCTGTTTGGTATATATGCAAAATCTGGCGACGATCGGTCTAAAACTGTAGATTTGTATAAAGAGCATACATACATACATACATACATACATACATACTTTCACATTTATATATAAGATTTTCGTGCACATGACTCTTTCGTTTTTTTGTGTATTTATTCTCAGTTTATGTTTAACTAGCCAGATTTATTTTTGATAGATCTTTTTCTGTATCCTCAACAAATAAAACTGAGTCATCTGCCAAAGACATTACTTAATGAGTTGAGTTGGAAATGAAGATGCCATCTATTGGTGGTCGCCTTAAGCTATTAGGAAAAATATCTATATCCTTCCCGGGGTTTGAGCCTGGGACCGTGATGGCAACCTTCACGTCAACTGGCAACGATTATTTCGGCCGTAACTGACAAAAATTATTTCAGCGGTAACTGACAACTTCTCGCTTGCCTTTCACGTTTTTTTTTTCACTATAATGCCAGCTTCACTTGCCTTTGACAATTTTGCTGCTGCAAGTGGCAACTTCGACAATTTTGACAATTTTTTTCTCTTGTGATGACAACTTTACATCTTTGACAACTTTTCGGCGGGAACTGGCAACTTTACTTGTTTTCGGCAATTTTTTTGGCTGTAAGTGACAACTTGCCTTCGATTTTTTTTTTGGCGACATCTCGTTTTTCATGATATGGTCAGAAAAGTATTCATCGTGTGTTGTGTGTATTAATTAATACTTTTCTGCAGGAACAACTCTTCCGTGGGCCGAATAAAACCCACCGGCGGGCCACATTTCACTCGCGGGTCAGGGATTGCGTCCCCCTGACAAAGGGTTAGCGAAATTACAAGCTTTTGTTGGATCAAGAACTTGAAAACAGAAAGGCTTAGGCCAGCCGAGTCAAAGGCCCAAACGAGCCGCGCGCAACATCAGTCATAATAGAATAGGTGACGCGAACACATTGTCAATAAATTAGTTTGTCTTCACGGCCCAGGTAGGAAACAAATTCCTCCGAGATATATCTCAGTTAAATTTTGAGCTTTTTCAGCGAGAGATTGAGGGCAAAACACAAAATTATGGACGTGGGCGAATACGCGGATGGGATCGCGGGTATTTTCTACGAACGCTTCCACGATTCCAACATGATGCTCCATCCCGATGCCGTGAGGTACCTGTCGAAAATCATGGCCTATTTCAACGATAAGCTGATTATAAACCTGGTGGTCGCTTGCAACGAGGGCGGGAAGAGGACTCTGACACCAGATGTCGTGGTCGAACACATGGACAGAGAGGGTCCCTCGGAATTCGTCGATGACGGCTGTCGTGAATACGTGACGGAGGGCGGGGTGATGATGGAGTCCACGTCGGCCAGTTCCGACGACGACGACCGCGATGACGGTAAAGTCCGCGACGAGGACGAAGGTGACGACGAAATCCGTTCTCCCGAGGAAGGCAACGTCCTCGTCACCCACGACGAAATCCGTTCCGACGTCATGGAACTCGTCGATGAGCTGATCGGACAGGTTCAGGAACAGGTCGACGACGAAGAACCGGGCGCCGGGACTACGCAACAAGGAGGACTATGCTCGAACTGGTTTTGCGGTCCGTCCCCCGGAAAGTCCGCCAAGAAAACGCTGAGCAGCAGCGGCAGCAGCGAATACGAGGATGCTAACTAGTTAGCTATCGATAGCACGCCAAATCCGAACGACCAGAATCACCGGTGTTTCGGAAAGTTGCTTCACACGAAGGTATAAACTATCATCAAATAATTAATAACAGTCAATCGCGTGATTAGTGATTATGTTTTCTTACGGATTAGTCATTCGAGATCCAGGGGAGGGGGCAAGCAATATCCAACATTTTTCTGCAGTGGCTTCCATGATCGTCCACCCTAAATCTAGAGTCATGTCCAAGCTGGTCCAACAGCTATTGGCAATTTTTTGCTTCTAATGTTTTCCCTCCCTCACTGCAATGAAACACCAGCGGCATAGGATGGCTACACACTGGCCCAGCCTGGCCCAATGTCCCTTAGTGAATATTCCGCTTCCAAAACGCTGTCCGAGGAAACAATTTCCAATGTTTTCTCCCCCCCCCCCTCAATGCAAGGTTGATCAACCTTTGGTAGACTGCGTGCCACTTTATTAGTTTGAAAAAGTATCACGGGCCGCTTAAGCGATGTGGAAATTTACCGCGCGAGCCGCGTGATTGATCTAGGGCGGCACCCTTGGTCAAACGATTGTATGTGTATTGTCGCAACGATTAACGAATGTTTAACCATTAACAAATGAGCATTGTACCCTACGAAAGGGGGGGAGGAGGTGTCCGACAATCTCCCTGTCTTTCAGAATTTACTCCGGCACGACTGCGCTCTCTAAGGCAATGAGCTAAAATCGCGTAGGCGACAGAGCCTGGTCGTGCTGGGTCTGTTTCGTTCTGTACCCATGGCAATTCGATGATCTGTAAATATGTCGTGTGTCATTTGAGTGATGTGAATTCGCACCATGGGCCGTTTCAATGCTCTGGCACTCTATCGTGGTTCCTTCAAATGATGTGTAAATGTGCCGCGGGTCAATCGAATGATCTGGAAACGTGCATCGGGCCACTCAAGTGATGTGGAAATGCGCATCGGGCCACTCGAATGATGTGGAACTGTACCACTGATAGCTAAAGTGCTCCTGCGGTTTGTTGCAGATCACTCAAATTAATTTGTAAACGTTCCGCGGGCCGCTTTGGCATTCTGGAACAGTCCCGCGGTTCCCGTGATCGCAAATGTGCCGTTTTGTTCATTTCGACAAAATTTGTTTTTGAATTCACGGGTCACATCAACTGACAGTGATGCCCTCATTTGGCTCTCGCTGGCCATGGGTTGATTTTGTATGCCTTACTGCAATAAAGCATCAATGGCATAGGATGGCTGCACACTGGCCCAGCCTGGCCCTGCATAATTCTTCGAATTTTTAGCAAGCTCCGAAATTACTGATCGATGTGTATTTTCCTCATGAATTTTATCCCATTTTTGCTCGTATGTCTATTATTTAGGTTTCGCACACCATGCCGAAAAGTCACGTGATCGGAGTGGGCATGTGCATGTGGAAGACGTCCCCCCATTGAAATCCAATAGGAGAAGGAAGACGCCAAAATATATTGTACATGGAGACATTGATATATTTTCCACACCAATAAAATTGTAGCTTCAGTATTTTACTCTCTTCTGAACTTATTATAAATTCGTTATTCTGTACTTAGTATTCAGTGGGCGATTGTGGGTATCCCCCTCCCCTAACTTATGAGTTATGAAATTGTTTACTTCATTCATTAATTCTCGATTTTCACTAATTCTTGAATTATTATCTCTTTTCATGATGGAAAGTCAGAACTAATGAATGAAATAATTCCAGAATTAGTGAAAGAAATAATTTTCTGCAATTATTTATATAAATCTCAGAATGAATTTATCAGAATCAGTGAAAGCTATCATTTATGTAGCAATTACTTAAAACTCGAAATTGGATATAATTTATCCGAATTAGTGAAAATTGTGAATTCAGAATTGAACTTTTTAGAATCAGTGAAAATTTTTAGAATCCAGAATGAAATTGTAGAAGCAAGCAGAAACTCAGAACTGAACTCTGAAATTATTTTTGAAATTATTCACGAAAAAATAATTTCAGAATTCATGGAAAAAAAAATTCAGAATTTATGAGAATTTTTTTTTTCATGAATTTTGAATTTTTTTTTCATGAATTATAAAACATACTTCTCGATATCAAGGAAACAGTTTTTTTTCCCGAATATTGTGCTGAGTTGAACTCGGAAGGAAAAATCATCACGTCTCCGCCGGGACACGAACCCAGGCCCTCTTGCATACCAGGCAAGCATGCTAACATCTACACCACTGGAGACACGAACCTTCCTTCCTGATTTCACGCACTGCGGCGTGAGGAGCTGAAGTAGAGACAGTAGCAGCCTCTCTTAACTTCAGGAAATGGCCCCCAGGTGGGACGGTTTAGAGAGATAGATGGCTTTTTCTCAGCCCAAGATATCAAGGAAACATTTTATTTTCTGGATATTATGCTGAGATGAACTCGGAGAGAAAAGTCATCTTGCCTCCGCCGGGAATCGAGCCCAGGCCCTGTTGCATACCGGGCAAGCATGCTAACATCTACACTACTGGAGACATGACCCTTGCCTTTCTTATTTCACGCACTGTGGCGTGAGGCACTGAAGTAGAGGCATTAGTAGCCTCTCTTAACTTCAGGAAATGGCAACCGGGTGGGACTTTTCCTTCCGAGTTCGCCATCTATCTCTCTCTAATACTTCTCGATTTTCAAAAATATGGCACGATCCCAGAACTCACACAAAAAAGTCACCTTTTCCAATGCATCGCTATGGGGGCCATTCAAGTTTTACATCAGCATCTATTGGTGGAGGGTGCGGGGTTCCTGGTCTGCTGACTTTTAATGACGGGACTAGGAAGAGGGTTTGAATGATGCCTGCGCGTAATCAACCACCCTTTAAAGAAATGCAGAATAACTCTTAATGGCATTTTTACTGGGGATGCCAAAATGAAGGGGCTATTCAAGTATTACGTAAGCAGATTTTCAGCCATTTTTGTCAGCAAATCTGAACCCCCCCCCCCGGATGCTGACGTAATATTTGAATGACCCCCAAGGGAAAAAACCTTTCCCTAGTTTGTTTGGGTACTTGAACATTCCCCTTTATTGATAACTCCTCTATAGACATCCTTCTCTAGTAGATGACAGAGACTGCCCCCCCCCCCCAACTCGTTCTGCCTCACTTTTGGGCGGAAATCGGATGAACTGTTTTGTGACCTCCTCAAAACGTCACACGTGTTGTCGTTGGGTGATTTGCTGGGCTCCCGTATAGATCCCACGAGCCCAACCCCCTCCAATTTCCAACCCCATTTAGACGCAACCAAGTGATCTGAGGATTGGTGTTGACATGCATTAACTTTGCTTTGACCGGATGATGTTAGGCGTGAATGTGATTTTGTTTCATATGAATGCAGTCCGTGTTAGAAAAGAGGAAAATTAGAAATTTTTGTTCCCCCCCCCCCCATAGGTGGTGATAAACTTGAAAGTCTGGGGGGGGGGGGCATGATGATGATGATGTCAATTCATATATACGCAAATACATTATATCAGTCGGCTTTACCTTCGACGCTGAGGAGAGATGGGGGGCATTGCCCCAACATGACCCCCGTATCTCCGCCCATGGCTTCCCCCCACAGGCTTCACATAATGTCTCCCTCAGGACTGCGTTGTATGTGTATAGCGGACCCGATGGTTGTCCTAATAGGTCTTGAATTGATCTCATGGATACATGGATACATACATAATTAGAGTATTCGATAAATTTGGCAAGAGTTACCCTCAGGGGTGTGTGACAAATGCGGCCACACAGGACCCCCCACGCTTGAAAAAAATCCCGCGCACATGGTAATATAATGAAAAAATTGATTTTTTTCCCCCTTTTTACAAAAATAGAATGAGATAGCCATGTTTTAACTATAGAAATATGAGATAATGATTATTTCAAATAATACAACAAATAAATTATAAGTATTTATAACTTGACGGAGACCCACACAGATCATTTTCTCTACCGACTCCGCGTCAGGTAATGGCGGCCCTGCCATTGACGGCCCTGAGGCAGGACCGTCTTAACGCATGGGCTCACCCGTGCACGGGCCGGGGGCCTCAAGTGTAAAGGGGCCTCGCGAAAATGAGATCTAGTTAAAATTTTCTAGGATTTATCTAGTAGGGCCTCAAAAAACCTTTTGGGACGGGGGCTGTTAAGACGGCCCTGCCCCAAAGTCTAGTAACATTCTATTTTGGAAATCGGTTTAATTTGGATAATAATGCAGTTATTATAAACTATAATTAAAACAATAGACGGATTAAGTGCAACCAGCTAGTTTTTGGATCCTACCTTTGTGCATCGCCCCCACAAAGGGGTGGGGGGCTGACAGGGCTCTAGCCCTGGGTTCTCATCATTTTTTTTGCTTTTTTCACGCTATAAATTAACTATAGCAGGGGGCCCGTGAAAAGTCTGACCGGAGGGCCCGCAAAAGATCCCAGCCTAGGGGGCCCCGCTCCAGGATGTGGGGGGGGGGCCATGCCTTTGTGTTTAGTTATTTTTTCTTCCTTCCAAAAATTACAAATTTTTTTTTTTTAGTGCCTATTTCGACCATTTTTAGTGCCTAAACTTCCGGGCTCTAGTGATGTATTGCGATGTATATAAACGTACGATCGGTTGTTAACGTCTGTATTGAAATAAAGTAAGTATAGATGGCAGCACGATTCACATAGTCTTATGGGATTCACTTTTCTTGAGTGATCATTCGTCCCGTATTTCTCGGGACAGTCCCGGTTTTTACTGTTTCTCTGACTGTCCCGACTTTTTTGCAGAAATGTCCCGGTTTTTCACGTATTTTCAACGAAGCCAATTTTAGTTTTTATTCTTTATTTTATTCATCAAATCAACGAATAAAATTAGTTTTCCCACTCAGAAAATATATTATAACATCACAATATTTGTCATGTTTTCTTTAATTTTCATTCACTGCAAATTTCAAATGGAGATTCATTTCCCACGATTGGCGACTTATCTGCGACTTTATCCATGATTTTGCAACTTTTCTCACTTTTGGTATCATTTTTGGCGATAGTTGACAATGTCCTGTATTTTCCCGTATTTCGAAGATCCATTTCCCGTATTTTTCTCGGACAAATATGGTCAGCCCACACATTTGCATTTGTTCTGATAAAATGTATTATAAGAAAGCTTATATAACTGGGGTGATCATACGGCTAGTGTTTCTCGGCCAGTCCCGTCTTTTTTTTCCTGTTTTTCTGGCCGGCTCCAACGTCACTGATCCCTGGCCAAATTCCAAGAAGAAAAAAACATGATTCGGTTTCATCGCCAAATTGGCGAATTTATTTCATGATATTTTCAAAATAAAAGTATTTTTTCTTCGGAAATTTCTGTCTTTTTTCCTCTTCTCACGTGGAGCTAATCCAATGCAGCTACTATATGTAACCATGTAATCACACGTTGGCAATGAAAAAAAATGGATTTGGCGCCTACAGGACCGTCTTACACCAGCACATCGAATTTTGGCCAGGGATATCCAGCCACTACTACTAAACCACACATGCACTTCGTCCATATTTCTCAGTGGAAATTCTAACGAATTTGTACATGTTGGAATGTGCGCGTCCGTGTTGTGAACCTAACGTGAGGCTTGAACCTGGGTGATTCTTGTTCTGTGCAGTGCTGTAATCTGCCATCAATTTTTCTAACTATCAGTGAAGTGTAATGATTGTACCATTGTAGGCCTGTTGCTCGCCGTGTCGAGACTTTTTACGTGGGAGATCGGATCGGATTCGTACCTCGAGTTGCGAACTACAGCCGATCACTCCTGTGGCGAAGGTGGGGTTTTCACTATGACCACTCGACCACCACAGCAGCTAAAACTAAATACTGGGAATGAAACCAACTGAATACTTTGAACGAAATAAAACCAAATACTAGAAACAAAATAAACCACATCTAGTGTTCTCGGAATAAAATAGAAGGAAAACAACTATTCTGTGAATGAAATTAAAACTAGTTTTCCAGGAATTAAACTAAAACTAGTATTACAAGAATTAAACTAAAACTAGTATTACAAGAATTAAACTAAAACTAGTGTTACAGGAATTAAATTAAAACTAGTATTACAAGAATTAAACTAAAACTAGTGTTACAGGAATTAAACTAAAACTAGTGTTACAGGAATTAAACTAAAACTAGTATTACAAGAATTAAACTAAAACTAGTATTACAAGAATTAAACTAAAACTAGTATTACAGGAATTAAATTATATCTAAATTATAAGGCAATTACGGTAATAAAATAAAATACAATCACGGGAGTGAAATAAAATATTAAACGAAAACTAAATTCTGGAAATTAAACTAAAATCAACTTCCTGAAATTAAACCAAAACTAAATTCTGAGAATTATACCGGAACTAAATTGTGAGAATTAAACCGAAACTAGATTTTGGTAACTAAACCAAAACTAAAACCAAAGTCTAGGAATTATACCAAAACCAAATTCTCGGAATTAAACCAAAAATACCTCCGTTAATTAAACGAAAACTAAATTTTGACAATTAAATCAAAACTAAATTCTGACAATGAAACCAAAACTAAATTCTGACAATGAAACCAAAACTAAATTCTGAAAATTAAACCAAAACTAAATTCTGGCGAATAAACCAAAACTATATTTTGGCAAATAAACCAAAACTAAGTTCTGGCAAATAAACAAAAACTAAATTCTTGAAATTAAACGAAAACTAAATTCTTGAAATTAAACCAAAACTAAAATCTGCGAATTACACCAAAACTAAATTCCTGCATCAAAGCCAAAACTAAATTATGACAATTATACTCAAACTGAATTCTGGGAATAGGCAGAATGCCATGTCAGATTTGCTTATCTCTTGACACGGTTGAACTTAAATTAATTTTTTTCACCATTAATTCGGAACAAACTTCTCTGCTGACTATATTTTATTCATCAGCAGGTAAAAAAGTGTCCTTAAGAATTATTTTTGATTTTTCAGTTGATTTTTTTTTCATAACTTTTCTTTCGTTTTTTATCCTATTTCGTTAGAATGACCCCTAATAGGATATTCGGGCTCGAAATTAGGGCTCGAATTTCTATGCCATTGCATATTTCGCTATTTTTATGTGACAGAGTATATTTTCAAAATTTTAATATACTATTCCTATTCGCTTCAGACTGTTTTTTTTCTTTCGATTCCCGCTTATGACGGGAGCTCTTTTTCTTCTTCGTTATTCACAAAAGTCTCCAAACACCCCACCCCCCCAACCCCCGTGCCATCTACGATAATTTATTAAAGGGTCAAATCCCCGACGACGATCTCCCGCAAAACATTGAATTTTTAGAGCATAAATATGCAAGCTTTGTTTGGACACTGTTGTGTGGCTATAAATAGATTAATCATCAGTGATCGTAACTCGTGGGAAAAACTGGTCCATTGAGGGAAAATTTCCGACCATTTCTGGGAAATTCTAAGAGTTTTTATCAAATAAAAAGAATTATTAATTTTTTTTTTTAAATTTTGTGCGATGCTTTTCTAAAACTAAATACTTAGCTAGATATTTTTTCCCATAGGTGGCAGCACATGAATTCTGAATTTGTGGGACAAAACAATGGAAAAAGAAATTTTGGCTCGGGAAAAATAGTTTTTTTCTGCTTTTACATTAAAAATAAATTCTGTGTGTGTGCTTGGTACATTAACTATAAAAAAAAAATTGCAAACTATGTTATTGATTCTCTGATATTCGTAGTGTTTAGTAAAACGAAGAATTTTTGTTTATACAATGAGTAATGTTTCAAAATAGTTTAGACTGCATCAACACTTATTGTCAGAACCACCCTTAACAGGTGTGCGACACACGGTGCAGTCGCACCGGGCCTCATGCTTTAAGGGAACCCGCACTCACGGTAATGGAATCGAAAAAAATCTGTATCAATAATTTTTTTTCAGTAAGTAAAACAAAATGTCTGAGCTTCAACTAAGAAAAAAAAATTATACATATTTTACGGAAATACATTCATCATACGAAGCGGGTTCCACCACCCGGGGTCAATAAATGCATTTTCGTTTCTTGCGGTAGGACAAAGGGACCCAGAGCTACGAATCAAACAAAGGGCCCAAAATTATTGAATGACTTTATCAATTCTTAAATCATTTCTTTCGTCAATTTTTAAATCATTTCACTCATTAATTCTCAAATCATTTCTTTCATTAATTCTTAAATAATTTCTTTCATCGTTACTGAATTGTAATTGATGCTGATATATATATTTTTCATTCATGAATTATAATTTTCATTAGTTTTGAAATCCTTTTTTATTAGAAAAAAAACTTCTTCCGTTCTCATTTTTCACTAATTTTAATGGGAATTTTGTGTGTTAATTTACAATCAAAGTGCGTGTTTATACTTTTTTTTTGCGTAGGTATTTTTCAGCATTCCTGTATATTCTGTAATAATTCATGAATTTTTGTATGCCAGATCTCCCTTCCTCTCGAAACTGTTAAGACGCCGCAGGCTCCGCAATTATTTTCGCACCGGCGGTGACGTGACTGGAAATGGTAACCCTGCCCATTATCATATTACTTTGTTAAAACAAATGTTATCTGAAATAGGAGTGAAAATTTTTTTTCGTTTTATAGTGCATACTTTTCCTTTTATGGGGCATATTCAGTTTTTTAAGGGCACGTAAATGCATTTCTACGAACATTTTTTAGAAGTTTTTAAGGGCATAAAAAAAAATCGTAGGCCTAATAATAACACTCAAAGTGATCGAAAGTTCCGATAATTTGTGAAAAACTTATCACTAGTTCAAACAATGTCCCTTCTCACATCATTTGCATAATTTTTTTTTTTTTGAAAGACAAATTTTGAACTTGAAAGTCACCCACAAGGTTCACTTTATGCGCCCAGCACTGGTAGTGCATGTTTGGTTCAGCAGCAGCAGCAGCATTGGTAGAACAAAATGTTGCATCCAATTTTTCGTCAAAATTGGCAAATTTCGCATTTATCGCGTTTATTTCGTGAATTCCGCATTTACCGTGGTTATTTTTTAAATACGAAATTTACGTATCCCTGATACTAATCATTCTTGTTTTGTTTTATCTCATTGTTTAACGTACTTTTAAAAGTCTTGAGTTGCTGGATGAGTCAATTTCAAAACTGCTGAAAGAACATTCATAATTAATCAAAGAAATAAATTCATAATTAATCAAAGAAATAAATTCATAATTAATCAAAGAAATAAATTCATAATTAATCAAAGAAATAAATTCATAATTAATCAAAGAAATAAATTCAGAATTAATCAAAGAAATGAATTCAGAATTTATTGAAAAGGTGATTTCAGAATTTATGGAAGAAGTAATTTCAAAATAAACGAAAATTCAGAATCAATGAAATAAATAGTTTCAAAATTGATGGAAATAATATTTTTTAGAATCGTTAAAAGCAATAATTTCAGATTTGATGAAAGAAATAATTTCAAAATTGATCAAAACATCAATTCCTTAATTAATGAAAAACTTCAAGAATTTGAAGTCCCCCCCTGTCTGATTCGTGGCCCCGCCCAATTACACGTTAAGACTCTCTACATTTAACCACTGACATTTCAGTGAGCAGAAATGGCAAAACAATGTATGTGGTGGGGGCAGCTCAACGATATCGGTAAGAGATTGCGCATGATCGTCAACACATAAAGTCACGTGTATAAATCAGCAGTAATTAATGCGATACTCGTAGGTCACAAAACCACGAATCTTCTTTCATTTCGAATTACAACGAAATCAGATCTTCGCGGCCGATCCACTCACGAGCTCAAGGGAAATTATCGAAATAATATCTTCCCAATAAATAACCAGTTACTAATATCTCGACAAGACGCCAATCTAGTTTCCGAGCCGTTACGAAACCTTGCTCAGAGTATTATCCGTTACGAATCGACACAGACAAAGAATAAAGCACCAGCAGCACCACCAACAGATGCTTCATTTGCACAGAAACAACAACAAAATGTCCTAGTTTCGCCCTCGTTTGCTAGACAGAGAAAGCGACCCGATCTTCTTCCTTTCAAGAAAGTTTCGAGATCCGACAAAGAAAGGGTTACAGGAATGACATTTGAGGTCAGGGAGAGTAAGAATCAGATGTTAACCTTGCCTTATCGACATCATATTACCACCACCACCACCATCACTACCTCCGACATCTTAGATAAGATGCCGTGACTGACTATGGGAATGGGAACATCTCCCTGTGAAGAAATATACCCCCGACAACCGAAACGATGTTTTTAAATGATGGAAGACATAAAAAGAAGATGATCACGATTCTTGAGATGTTCTTCGGTGATAATTCCTTTATATTATTATTATTCTTGGGAAGAAGATAGTGATCTGTAATTTCTCTTCTTTTATTATCATAATGTTTGGTATTCGCGTTGAGAAATAGAGGGCGGTGATGAGAGGAATGATCCTACTATTGGCAATTACCACAAAGTTCGTGCTTCTTTTAGGCATTTTTGTTTTTCAGTTTGAGTTTATTCAAGTCATTTGCTTAATTTATTTTTAATATGTGTCAAATGTGTGGGTTTAAATGCACTGTCTTTTAGTTTTCAATAGATGAATTCAACTACCAGCATTATTTTTGAATTATTATTATTGAAGGTAATAAGCTGCAGATGAATTCTTCAACGATAAAAATTCTTTCGCGTCTCTAGTTGATGAGGTTAAATCGTCTCCATGTCCGTCGTCATTTTTACTGAGGATATCCGTCACAGTAATGAACGAAACGGATGTGACAAAAGTCACTCGCCAACGACATAACTGCCCGAAAAAGCCGTACAATGGGACACAGTTATGACGACAGTTCACAATCGTCTTTTGTTACCCCAAGCGTATGCTCAAACTGCGCAGAAAGTGAAAGGACGAGGAAAATTTCCGTTAAAACGGACTTCTCGTTATAAACGAATTTTGGTTTTTGCATTTTAGAAACATGCAAATGATGATAAATGATGCAAAAGAAATTGCAATGGATTCCACTTAAAACGTTCCCACTTAGAATGTTTTCCCGCTCGGTAAGACCCATTTTTGTGTGGTTCCAACTCTTACTAATACAGTATGTACATAGACTGCTCATCAAGATTTTCCCGTGTGCAATTTTAGCTATGTTCAATTTTAGCCATTGCCCCGAATGAGGGGGGCTGGGCGGTGTCGGGTGCTTTATTATGCACATAAAATACATGAACATGAATATAAAAGCACATTATTAAAAAAAAAAAGTATGTACAGATTTTTAAATATTTCTATTATACAATATATAATTTATTCCGATGAGCTCTTCTGATGTCTTTTTACCTCTATTGAGCTTGAGCCCTTTGTTTTTCTCTGTGGCCAAGCGCCAGGTCCTGAACCACGTCTTCTCTAGTTGTCTTGTTGGTTCGGGTGAACCCCCCGCCTTGACCAGGCCAGGTCCTGGACTCCGCGTCTTCCCTCGTTGGCTTGTTGGCTCGGGTGAGCGCTCCGCCGTGGCCAGGCCAGGTCCTGGACCACGTCTTCCCTCGTTGGCTGGTTGGCTAGGGTGAGCCCTCCGCCATGGCCAGGCCAGGTCCTGGACCACGTCTTCCCTCGTTGGCTTGTTGGCTCGGGTGAACCCTCCGCTGTGGCCAGGTCAGGTCCTGGACCACGCGTCTTCCCTTGTTGGCTCGGGTGAGCCCTCCGCCGTGGCCAGGCCATGTCCTGGACCACATTTCTCTCTCTCGTCTGGGCACCAGGCCCACGGCCCTGATTCCTTACAATGTGGTTTTCCGCTATATCTTGAGCAGTTCACAACGAAAATAGACGTCATTTGTTTGGCTTGTTAGCTATTCCAAAGACAAAGCCGGACGTAATTTCATTATGTCAGTACCTAACACGCGATTCAAGGCACAAAAAACGTATTCACGTCAGAACTTGGCGGCCGTGTTATGACAAAGCCTGCGTTACGACAGCCTTTGTTACACAATGTTGATTGTATAACAAATGTTTTGCACTTTTTGGAATGCAGCAGTTTCTGCAACGTTGGAGTATTCATCGCACTGCATTTAAGGCAGCCTGTTTCCTATGTCCAGTTTCGGAATGTTCTAAGGAAGGAGAGAAAGAGAAAAAAAAGGGGGAGAGTTTTTTTTACCTAAACTAGAGGTCATGTACACTTGCCTAACCAACGCACCTACAGATATAATTAAGTGTTTTTTCACCTCCTATGTAGATAACAAGAGGATAAGATACAACATGAGGTCATCTTTGAGGAGGTTGGGGGGGGGGGGGGGTACTGACATACCTCATTTATTACCATTTATGAATAGGGTGGCAAAATTTTAAAAAATTCCACTCTTTCCAATCCATTTTATGCATAATTCTTGAAGAAAGAGAAAGTAAAACATGCTTTTCAAGAATTGTTATACCGAATTTGTTCCGATTTTCATTCTTAAATAACTCGCTGTAAGCGAATATTTTATGTACCTTTAATTTTGGCTCTGACAACAGCTTTCGAATTACTACTGATAGCGAGATTCTAGTTATAGGCCGTATTTGTTATAACGGACTTCTACTTTAGTTCATTTATATCTGTATGCCAGAGGTAAAGGGCACTGTGTCCATTTTTGTCAATATTGAACGATTTTCCATATTTTCACGAGCATCCGTGCTATATTGCCAATCCGTAATAGAATTACTGATAAAATAGTATTGGACAATCATTAACTAAATTTATTGATAAAATTCTGCACTGAATTGGGAGATCAGCAACGGAATTACTGGTATAATTTTGAATTTTTAAATCGGTAACTAAATTACTGATAAAATTTGATTTGACACTTAGCAACTGAAATTACTGAAAACACTATGCATTGGATCGGAGACGATCGGTAACTTAATTACTGATAATATCCCACACTAGACAAGGCACACACACACAATTGGTAATTAAATTACTGATAACATTAGATTGGACAATCAGTCACTGAATTATTGATAACATTCCGCTATGGATTGGGTGATGAGTATATAATATTTTACTGATAACATCCCGCTGCAGATTGGTGAATTTAGTTTTTGAATTACTGATAACTTCAGTCCGGAAGTTTAGGCACTAAAAACGGTCGAAACAGGCAAAAAAGGCACTAAAAATTACTAAAATAGACATTACAAAAAGGGATTTATAGAAAGGAAGAAAAAATAACCATATATAGAAAAACTAGCTGAAAAATCGATTGTACTTAATCCGTCTATTGTTTTAATTATAATTTATAATAACTGCATTATTGTCCCAGTTAAATTGATTTCAAGTCCAAAATAAAATGTTGCTAGACCCTCAGAATTAGGTCACTGCCAGAGTCACCATTACAAGAGCCGTAGAGAAAACTATCTGTGGGGCTCCTTCGAGTTGCTCCGATTCTAGTTCATTCGTTGTATTATTTGGAATAATGATCATTTTCTATAGTTGAAACATTGTTAAAAAAGTTTTACTTTTTTTTATAGTACCACTTATGCGGGACTCCTTGAAACGCTGGGCCCTGTTAGGCAATATCTGTTGCACACCCCTGAAGGCGAGTCTGATCAGTTTGATCAATAAATTGCCGTGCTTATTTGCAGTGCATTTATGGTGTAAATAAAAAACAAAATCAAAACGACGTGAGCCCCTGAGCCCTGTCTGCTCCTACCCCGCCTTGTGTGGGAAATGACGTCAACTGATGATCTCTTAGGACAGTCATTGGTCAGCTGTATATTTTCAATGTAGCCTGAGCGAGACATATAATGTAAAGCATGCGGGGGAACAAATTTCTAATTTTCCTCTGCTTTTTTAACATGGGGCTGCGTTCACATCTGAAACAAAATAATTTACGTCTCTCACCATCCGGTCGAAGTAAAGTTAATGCATGCCATCACCAAGTTCTCGTTATACTTCAGATCACTTATTCGCGTTTAAGTGGAGCTGGAAGGGGACGGGGGCTTTCTAATGAGAATTAGTACTGAGAGTTGAAAAATTGTAAAAAAATTGATTTCTTTGTTCTTAATACTCAAAATATTCAAGTTTTACAGATTATGGTTTCTGAAATTCACTAATAAACTTAAAACTACGTTAAAATAGGCGTTTATCGGCAGGAAAATGCAAAAACCATACATTTTTTATCAAAAAGGTTGAAAATAGGCAAAAAAATAAACATTTATGGCATTATGCGTGGGCATTCTTGCTCTACGGATAACATCCAGTTCTAGATTGATCAATCAGTAATTTAATTACTGATAACTGATAACGCATTAGACTGAACAATTAATTAGTCACTGAATGAATAACATTCCAACGAGGAAGATAATAAGAGTCCAACATAGTAAATGTAAATCTTGGAGCGTTTACTCGAGATTGGGATTGGGGGATAACTTGTTGAATTGGATACAATCGTGGTTAAGAGATAGGTCTCAACGGGTTATGGTGAACGGGAGAATTCTCCGATTAGACAGGCGTTACAAGTGGAGTTCCTCAGGGAAGTGTCCTTGGCCCAATTCTTTTCCACTTTTCATCGATATACTCGATCAGGGGTGTCGATGGGATTGTTAGCAAATTCGTTGATGGCGTGAAGCTAATGGGGATAGTCGGGAATAATCAGTGAGAAGGAGTTGCTCCAGACCAACTTAAACAGGATTAGAGCATGGGCAAATCAATGAAGCTAATGGGGATAGTCGGGAATAATCAGTGAGAAGGAGTTGCGCCAGACCAACTTAAACGGGATTGGAGCATGGGCAAATCAATGGAGCATGTCTTTTAGCTTTGACAAGTGCAGGGTGGCTCATTTTGGGTAGAAAAAAACCCGTTTCACAATGGTGTTATTGATTCCGGATGCAACCAGGATCACCGATATCGGTAATCTTATTATTGAGCAGCTTAGGTTTTCAGAACATTGTTCTTGGTTCCCAACTTCGAGGCGCGAATGCGAGTCGATCTCTCCTTTAAAAAGTCTCGCCACAGAGAACAACAGACCTACAAACAGTACAAATGTAATTCAATCATAACACATCACTTCTGAAATATAGATGGCAGCACTTGGAAATCAAACACAACACTACATACGCACTCAGACTATTAGGTACACACACAGTTACACTTCCGGCACAACTCACTAGGTACTTCACCAAACACCAACTCTGGCCATATCGCTACATTGCACAAACTCACTAGGTAGCAAGTCGCCCATAGATAGTGATACAGCTGAGTTGTACTCGGTTATGTAATTTAGCGGTTGTCAATGCTCGGCTTCATTCTCAAAAAGCTCTCTTCGCGTTCTCCTAAAGTGATCCCTGCACATTCCGGGGCTTCGTTCGTCCTGGATTGGAGTATGCCGTCAGGTTTTGGAAACCATATTTACAGACGGACGTTGACTTGGTCAGAGGGTGCAGAGAAGAGCCACGCGTGCTCTTGATGGCACACGGGCTAAAGCTATGAAGAGAGACTATTTTTTTGAAAATGTTTACATTTCTAAAGCGCAGTTGTCGGGGGGATATGATTGCAGTGTTTAAAATTTTCAACTGGATGGATGAAAAATGGGCCACGAGTTATTAATATATCGCCAATAATCTATGCTTTGAAAACATTGACGCCAGTATCGATTGGTAAGGGGACAATTCTAGGTTGTGGTGTGAAAGGGAGTTTTTTTTCTAATAGGGCTATGTATAAATGGAATAGCTCCGGGGGTCGTGAATTCTAACACTATGCGTTAAAAAAGAAATACGACGAATAAATCGGGATAAATCGAGAAGCTATCAGTACTTAGATGAGACAACCATAATTTTCAATGGCAGTATATTCATATTTTATCATAATTATTGGTTTCTTATTGCTCTTTTGTGTCGCTATATTTTTGATTTTTTCTGTCGGGGCGTTTGTATTTGTATTCCGCTATGGATTTGAGATGATGAGTAAATAAGATTTTGCTGATAACATCCCGCTCTAGATTAGTAAATCAGTAATTCAACTACTGATAAGTGATAGCATTAGATTGGACAATCAGTCACTGAATTGTTGTTAATATTCCGTACTGGATTGGGTGATCACTGATCAGTAACGGAATTACTGATTTACTAATAATATTTCAGTAGCTGAATTACCGATAACATTCCACACTGTATTGAGCAATAGCTCATGCTGTGCGTAGTGTTCGTTGAAAATAAGGAACTAAGAGCTGTAATGCGCTCGTGACTCGACGAGCGTTACCAGTTTTGGTGTGAAAACGGTCTCACGTGAGAAATTATTTCATGATTATATTGAAAGAAATAATCTCAGAATTTGAGTGGAAACAAATTGTTTTGCGATTCATGAAAATTTTCCAGAAGTGTTCGATGCAAAATATTATTCAATGAAAAAATATTTCAGGATTAATGTTAATTCATAATTGATGAAAATGATGTCAAAATAATGGAAAATTATGTCAAAATGATTAAAATTCATATCTGATGAAAAAAAGAAGTAAAAAATTAATAAAAGTCTTAAATAAATAAATTGATTAATTAATTGAGCCCTAAATTAATTATTAATTAAATAATATATGGAAGTTCGTATTTAATGAGAAAATTCCGGTAAAAGTAAAATTCTCAAACAATATATGGCCCTCATGTTTGACTTGTAGTCCTTAGCCCTGTTGGACCCACTCATTGGACGCCACCATGTGAATCTACATAATTCAGGTCGGTATTCACCGACATGGTTTAAGCTATAGTCACAATTTTTTGATAAGAGATCGACACGATTGGTGAAATTCAAGGTTTTAACCAATCTATGTTGATCTCTTATCCAAAAATTGTGACTATAGCTTAAACCATGTCGGTGAATACGGCCCTCAGTCTAACTTTTGTTGGCCTTCGGGCTTCGTAGAAATTAATTTTTTGGCCCACAATGCCTAAAAGGTTGGAGATCTGTCTGGCGCTCAGTGAGATGAAAATACATCAATATCCACTCTCGAGTTAAAGGAAAGTCTGCGTATTAGCTAGCTCTCTGAGAGATAGATTAGATCTGTATCAACTCCTTGAAACGATCTTTATAAAGTCTTTTCGGATAAATTAGGAGGTATCGCGAAGTATATACGCGCACATATGAGTTTACACAAACGTACAGTCGAGTACACTTATAACATACACCGTGGATATAAGTGTTCTTGAAATTTGGCCCATTCAGCCTATATATTTCTACCTCTATTATAGCATACCCTGCGGATATAATCAGTGGCGTGTCGGAACCGGGATGCAGCGGGTGTTCGAGTATTTTGTAGCACCGGTCTGAGCACCCACAGAGTTGATTAAGTTGTTTAATCTGCTATGATCAGACGAGACCAAGTTGAGCACCCACACCTCTGGATATAACATATCACAAAAAAATAATTTTCCCTAAGAAAATAATTCAGATACAGTCGAATCCCGTTTTAACGAATACCGTTATAGCGAAAATCTCGTTTTAACGAACACTTTTCTAATCCCCCAAATAAGTTTACATAGGAACAATGCTAGGTAACCTGGAATTCCTTTATAACAAAATTTCGTTTCAACGAAATGATTCCTCCGGTCTCGTTATAAGGGATTCGACTGTATATAGCATACGGTGCAAAAAAAGACCTAGAAAAATATTGTCCGCAACATTAATTTTTTTGAGGGTGATATCACCCGCAAAATTCACCCGTTTTCACCCGATATCACCCGTTTTCTCACAAGACCTAATTTTTTTCAATAAACGAGAAATCACATTGTAGAAGTACTAATTGCATTTCATATTAGTCACTCAAAAACCTTTTGATTTTAGCGCCACCTGTTGTTGATAAATGTGGCTATTTTGACAATAAATTTTTTTGACATTTAGTAAAAAAAATCCTGTCTTTCTTTGCAAACTGCATCGTCTATGATTTTCAAATTATTGAATTTTTACTTGTTTTCGTTACTTTGTGATCACTTTATGGATAAAAGAAAAATTTGTTGTTAATCAATTCACTGTTGAAAAAGCCATTCTAATTCAAGTAATTGATTGATTCAATTTAATTGATTAATCTTGTTTATCAGATTTGTATTACTAAAGGGCGCATCCAGCTCCCACATCATTAAAAAACATATCCATGCTATATTACAGTTAAATTATGTGCTGTCACGCGCTTATTTTGTCCACGGCAACCTCAATAATGCATTTCTATGTATATATGCTATATTGTTACGCAAGCTAATTTTAAGACCTCGCTTATAACATACACTTCTCGAATCACCTGGGGGTCACCGTATGTTATAACCAAACATGACTGTATAAATGAGAAAAATCTTTATCATGTTTACAATATTAACTTCCGCAATCAAGAGTTATATATCTACAGAGATTTGTAAAAGAATGATTTCTATCGTCATATTATTTTTAACTGAGGCCAAATGTATTCTAGTCCTTATTATTCTTTAATATAAGTTCATTTCCTGTGTCGGCCGGCATACAACTAGTCAAGTACGACCAGTTAAAACACCTTTCTGTTCCACGGGATATCTCTCTATCAAGATTTTACAAAAAAACACCGCATTCTTTTGTTGTGTGTAGGCACGTCTTGAAAAGAAATATTCAGACAGGGTGGGTGCGATTGCTTGGAAAATACTCTTCCCGACTAGAATCTTCAGAGAGCAATTGATGCATGAGGATCCCACTACAAAAGCAAAAAAGTGTGTGAAGGAGAAGACGATTGTATCGGCTCAAGAACGAGGAAGAGTGGGTTGCATGAGTGGTTTTGATTCGGGTTTTCATGAATAATTGATCATGTGACCTGTATTTTACGATGAAGCCCCTCTTTTGCGGACACTCTCGGGACAAAAATAATTGTCCGTAAAAGAGGGGTGACCGTATATAAGACGGGGTTCCTGTTTCAATTGTATCATATATTATTAACAATAACTGAGATGGTTCTTTATTTGAATATGGATGAAATTCTGACAATACGAGATGCACATATGGTCATGAAATACATAATTACTGCAGATACGAAATTAGAATTACAAAAGAAATATTACGCAAGGTTTGTATACTGTATTAACATATTTTGGAAAAATTGATCAATAGCAGTTTGATGGGTTTTGCTGAGTATTTCAACGCCTTCAAAATGAATTCTAAGCTGCGAGACAAAATCCATCGAACTTCCGTCATTGCGTTTACAGGAAAATGCATTTAATCAACGCACTGAATTCATTTGCGAGAGCCCGAACTCCAATGTTTACGTTTTTCACTGTATTTGAGAGACGTCAATATTTTCTATTATACTAGAACTGGCCATATTAAACAGCGCGGAATAATTCAAAATATAGAAGCACAACCAGAGCAGCCAATGATTTCAGATTCTAAACGGACGTCGAAGGTGTCTAACATTAGCAAATTTCAAGCCAGAATTTCATCCAAAGGTAGCCAACTATAAAACTTGATCAAATATTTAAACTTTTACTGCCGTCTAGTGAGAATAATTCGAACCAAAATAGCAACTATTGGTGCCCGTATAGGGGTTTTAGTCCAATGGAACGAATGATGAAAATTATGTCCGTGACCCAGGATGACCGTTAAACAAGGGTTCAAAATACAATATTTAAACAGGCTTTTGCCGGGATATTTTTATTTGGCCGTAAAACAGGCGTGACCTCATCTCAATACCGAGGGATTTTATTGTAATAATGTATTTCAACAATGTTTGGGCTGTTCAAATTTCTATTTTGTTTTTACTGTTTTCCCTCGGCAAAGCAGAAATGAATCACTTTAGCCCAGTCAACGAGTACCAAAAAACAGGGGATTTCCCTTGCAAAATGTGTGGTATCTATAATTTTTAGACATGTTGTAGGAACCAAGGCCACTGGTAAAAAAACCAAGTTTGCGGAAAATTTCCCGCAAATTTTCAGACTTTTTTGGTTCTCGCCCAGCATCTCTATCCCTATGTAATAATTGGTAAGCAAAAGTAATTATTAGCAATATTCTAGAAAACAGCGTTCCTCAACCTTTCTGAACCCGATGAAAAGGAAAATGTCTGAAGCAATTTGACGGACAACTTGTGTCCCTTATTACGGGACATTCCTGTATTTTTAGTTGTTCCTAATTTTTTTATACATTTGTCCCGTTTTTTTTTAACTCGAATTTGTAGTGTTTATTAAAATCATGAATGTGAACGGCATTTTCATAACTTATTATGATGATTATGAAAACTGTGAATATGAAGCTATAAATGGACATATTCATCTCTTACATATTTGTCAGGTTCACAACGTTTTCCCTCTCAGTTTTTCAGCGATTTCAACTGCGATAGGGGATTCTGTCGACTTATGGCAACATTTTTGACGACAATATTGGTGCCGTCCCGTATTTTCCGTATTTAAGATCCCTGTTCCCCTTATTTTTCCCAATGAAATATGGTCATATAGTCATTTGAATTTTTTTTTTTTCGCAAATAAATTTCTATTCACTGTGATTTGCAGTTGCCGTTTATTCCCCCCCCCCCGCCTTTCACCGATTTTTGCAGTAATTAGCCAACTTTTGGCTACAATTATTGATATCCCGAATTTAGGATCGCCATTTCCTAAACGTGAAGGTACAGTTTTTATTTGAACCCAATATGGATATTATTAATATCATTACAACGAATGATAATAATTATTCGTTCAGTTAGAATCGAATTATTATCTGCCTGCGGACCACCTATGCCATCGTCGTGGACCATAGGGTGAGAAACGCTGTTCTAGATGCTACGACTTCTATATTAATCCTTTTTTTTTTCCATGTGAAGCTACAGTTAAACGTAGCTACGTAAATATAGTAAGTATGGAGATTATGTAATAGCCACGGGTCATATGGAACAGTGATGAGCTACAAACCTGATGTTATATATAGCACTGATGCTATGTATATAGCAGTGGTTTCCAAATAGTGGGTAGCTGGGGGGGGGGGTTGCATAAATAGGCTGTGTGGAGGGGAGGGGGCCGCAATTTACAGAATTTAAAGGTTTTGAATTAAATTCATATTATTCTTCCGTTTACAGGGTGTCCTGTCAGCAGTGCCAATATGTGGAACAGGTTCACTCGCACAGGGGCCCTCTTGGAAGAGGAGCTCAGAATGACCAATTTAGGCTCGAAAACGGGCCAGAAAGGGCCTAAATGCAAATTCTTGAGCAGGGCACAGTAATGACTAGTTACGGCACTGCCTGTAAGTATTAATGCTGCCTTTATCTCATAAAACGTCCGTCATGGAGGTATAGTTTCAGTTCGAAAAAATGCTCAAAAGGCGTTCAAAAATTACCCTGTACCAGATTCTTTATTTTGTGATGCACTGCATTTTCACTATTGGTACAGGGTAATTTTTGTACCCCTTTCAAAACATTTTTTTTAAAAATTGGAACCATACCTCTACGACGGACGGTTGATGTGACAAAATCCGCATTGCGAGTTGTTTTCAGGACACCCTGTATGTTTCGATCCTAAAAAACACGTACCTTATATCTTAGCTGAGCTACTTATTATAAATGTACGCCCTCACTAGTCAAAAGTAAAGCACACAACTAACAAGTATTACGTCATCATCGGGGGGGGGGGGGTTCGGATTTGTTGGCTTTTGATGACAGGGGGGGGGGGGTTTGAAGGTTGCTTACGTTATCAACCACCCCTTTTTTGAAGATATGAAATATTCTAAGCTGCTGACGAAATTTTGCTGACGGGGGGGGGAGGGGGTCAGTGTTTTGTTGACAAGGGGGAGGGGGGTCAAAAATGGCTGAAAATCTGCTTACGTCATACTTGAATGACCTCTTAGGAAGTTGCAGATTTTGACGATATAGAGAGCCCTACAATAATTCAACTTCCATCGGTTGTCAGACACAGGTTGAATGTAACCACTGCATACACACACAAGCACGAGCACTGACGTATATCGATCGAATCTCGATTTTTCAAGAGTCTCAAAAAATGCCGAGTTGATTTTTCAAATATGAATAGTATCGATGCAGCGTCAACGATAGACGGCACTACATCGATGCACCGCCATCTATCGTTAATCGATCGATAGATACAGTCCCGTTACAACGAACTCTAAGAATAGACCGGGAAATCCCTTCGTTACAACGAAATTTCGTTATATAAAGGAATTCCAGGTTTTTACATTATTCCTATGTAACCTTATCTGGGAGGGATTAGAAAAGTTTTCGTTAAAACGAGATTTTTTTCACTATAAAGGTATTCGTTAAAACGGGAATCGACTTTATAATCATCTGTCGTTAATCATCGAATTTGTTGCTTCAGTCTCCCCCCCCCCCGCCCCGTAAATACGCCCGTGCTTCAACTTACGAACAACCTGATTCTTCCCAGTTTGGGGGAAACTAAAAGATTTCCCTTTACAGACTTTTCGGAAGCTTCAAGGAAGCCTGCATAACTTGACGGATTATCGACAGTGAGGAAGACATTCTATCAAGTCCCAGAGGTGGGCAAACACTCAAGGATAATCATCTGAATGAGTAATTACTCCATACAACTATCAAACAATGCTGATCCACTGATCAATAGCCGCGATGATGATGATGATGATAATAGTGGTAATGATTGATAAGACGGCCTCGGATATACCAAGGATATTTATGGCAAAATAATCCATTGAAGAGGGAAAGCTTATTTCTGCGCTATCATCTCTCGAAGAATATCCAGTTTCCCACGTTCTTCATAAAAGCTCTGAAGATTCATCGGAGAACGATCGTAACGATGAAAAATACGATGACGATGATGATAAACAAAAAAAAATCGGTTTTTCTAAGGAAGCCGTGATCAATATACTCGTCGTCGCGGTGGCATCATTTTTTCTGTTGTGATTCACACGCAACGCAACACAACGCTGGAAGCAGAAAGTGGAACAGTCAGTGCTTCCAGAGTAAAACGTGGGAACAATTTCCTCGTGTTTCTCGTGACCCCGTGACCCCCTCAGGGCGAGCGACCCAAAGGGAAAACAAAAGCAACGTGGGACGCAAGGTCGAAATTTAACACCATCTTCGCTATTTCTATCGATCTTAACGGGACTTAATAACTTCCTCGAAAAATTTCGACACGGAACCTTAGTGACAAGATACACTCTCTCTCTCTCTCTCTCTCTCTCTCTCTCTGTCTCTCATATATCTCTTGATAAATTGTATCGTACAGTTGTTTGTGTGTGAACATGAAATATCGCGTGTTTCTGAACACGCTTTCGATCTTCATCAATGATATCGAAGAATGGATGCTACCTGTATCGTTGGAAAACGGTCAGAAAGAGTTTTTTTCAAACTTCTTACAAACATCTACTTTTTTACCACGCACCAGCACCGGTCATATCGCCAAACAGCAATTTATTACTGATCGAGTTGGGGGTGAAATGAAAGTGCCATCTATCGGGGGTTGTCTCAGGTTCGTAAAGGAAAGAATTTGTTACTGAAATTGAACTCCGGGATTAAATTTGTTGACCCAACGGTAGCCTTCATGTTGGTAGACGAGCACATCTTACCACTGAAAGACTCCGGCGCAAACTTTTTACTGTAGCGGATCCCTTAAAATCTTGAACAACTTTCATGAGGACTGGAACTTCCACCCAACGCCGTTTTAAGGCGTGGGGCCCACCGGGCACTGCTCGGGGGGGGGGGGTCACAAAAATGAGATCTGATTGAAATTTTCGAGAATTTGCCTAGTAGGGCTTCAGAAAAATCAATTGACCAGAGAGCCCATGATGCTAAGACGGCCCTGCTTGCTTCCACCCTGAGAGAGCTTCGAAAACTTGCATGAGCCAACCTCTCCTAACAAATGCCCCATTCATATGCAGTGAAACTCCTTTAAGACGGCCAGTCGACGTTCCACAAAAAAGTGGCCGTCTGCGGAGGTGACCACCGAATAGAGGTTGTGTGACGGGAAAAACACATTTTAGGGACGGGGGGGGGGACGTGTCAAAATAACGGTTTTCAATGTGACTCAATTCATTTACAATGCCCCCCCCCCCAAAAAAAAAAAACAACGGAGATTCATATACAGTGAAACCTGACTAATAAGATAGGCTACTCGATATAACGATAAATCCCTCTCAACGGTATTTTTTTTTCAAATCTTGTTTGGAATAGCCTGTAATGTTAAACTTCTCTCGATATAACGATATCCTTTACTATGATGAACCACTATATAACGGTATTTCGGGAGGATCTTGAAACCTTCGCTACAACGTTTGTTATTTTTATTTATTTTTCGTTCGAAATATCCTACAGCATATTTTTCAACTCATCTCACATGTTTCAGTTCTTCCGAGGACCGTCTAATAATGTCAGTATAAGCCTATATAGTGTCGGTATTGCTACTTTTTGTGTGATACACCAAAGTGTATTGCGATAAACCCCTTCACACATCCTTTACCCTATTGAGTAAATATCATAGGTAATTTGCCTTGTTTAGCCTTTCAACCCCGTGCGAAAAATTTTAAACTCTGTTATCAGCAACCATATAGCAACCATATAGCCTTTGTCATCCTATCTACAAATGTTTCCAACCCGATAGTGTCCCACATAGTCCTCCCATAGACATACTTCTTGGTAGGTGCTTGTTGTTGAGCTGTGAGAGCCAGCCAATCGTGCGTACCGCTGGGAAGCTCGACGGAGTCCCCTAATGGTACAAACGTGTTACTCCATGGAAATGTTCCACTCGATGGATACTTTCCCTGGATATAAATGAGTCACCATTCTGTGATAAAGAAGCATAAATAACCAACACTAAAACAAAGTCTTCAAGTCCTCCAAAAAGGTGAATAAGACTCATAGCACTAACCAATCTACGGCGATACAAAGCCAAAGAAACTCAATGAACAGAAAATCCCCGACTGATTCGAAAAGTATTTATGCTGATGTATAAAGATTATAAAAAGTTGTACAAAAACAATTAACAGCTCTGAATGCATTGGGGGAAGATAAAAACGCGCGCAGAAACTTGCTTTTTCAAACTCTAATTTTATGCATATAACGCTCCTTTCACACTCTACGGATTCGTCCGCACGGAGATAATTGCTTTCTCCTTCACGCAAGACGTGTGAAGGAGAACACTGTGGCGCTTCAGTCTGCAGTCAGCTATTTTGTGTGTGGAACGTGGAGCGCGAAATCTCAAATTATTACTTTATTGCAGAGTAGCTCCGAACGGCTGAATGTCCGTAGTGAGTGAAAGCGTGCATTTAGTCACGTGTGGGCCACTATGTTCTTGGAAACGGCACGGCGGCCGTCTGTTGTAGTGGCAGTGGACGGCAGCACGACGGCGGTTTCGCCGTATGGCGACTCTTCCGTATCATGTGGAAGCTACCACCATCCAATTGCTCGCGACACCAATGGAATGCCTCCGTACGGCAGATCCTCCGGACGGACAAATCCGTAGCGTGTGAAAGGAGCGTAAGAAAGTGGCCGCTGTGAACGCATACAGAGGTGGCCGAGGAATAGGAGTGATTTTTGTGTTATTCTAATGAAGCCTATTGTCCGTTCCGAGAGAAAAACTGGCCGCGAAGGGAAATTGGTTTGGAAGGGATCTTTCTTTGGAAACTTTCCAAACTTTCCTGGTTTCCCAGAGTACCTCATGCTTCGAATATCCCTGGGTTAAGAAGAATGTCGTGTCTATTTGACATCTCACCTGTTGTTCAATAGCTCAGTTAAAAATGTAACCTAAAAATGCTACTACTGTGCATTAATGAGATTCAATCACACAATTGAACTTAAACACGTACTCCTATAGTACTAACTTTATTTTTAAAGGGAGAGCCTACTGCTCGTCTCCTTTCCTGGTTAACGACTTATTTCGTAATACAGTCACAGAAAAACGCTCGCTACAATTGGCGTACAAAATAGCCGCCAACTCACATAATTTGATGTATCGGCCTAACATGCCGCCCGGCATTGAAATATTAATTTCAATAAATACGACAATATAAAACTTGAATACATAAACAAAATTCACATATAACAAAAATTCGATGCAGTACAGATATCATATTTGCGAAACAAAAATTAATTATATGAAATACAAATGCACTATATACATACACAAATGTACTATATTATACAATTATAATTTCAAGGCGGAAACCCAATGATTTTTTTTTTTTTCTATCGAGACTCTTCTAACGGCAACAACGCGATTTTACATATTGATCTTTTGAAGATCCCATTCATTGTTTTTACATTTGCAATTCTCACTTTATTATCCCTACCCTGGAAAACCTCCACGACTCTTCCCAAAATCCATTTACAACTTGGGAGGTTTTCTTCTTTCATGACAACCATATCTCCAACATTGATGTTGGGCTTGGAACCTTTCCATTTATTTCGTTGTTGTAAAGTGCTCAAATAATTGTTTTGCCAATGCTTCCAGATTGTTTGCACCAACTTAGATGTACGTTGCCATAAATTCAATCTGTTTTCCTTAACATCAGTCAGTGATGGCTCTACAATGGCAGTGACTGGGCGACGAATGAGGAAATGACCAGGCGTAAGAATATCTAAATCATCTATATCACTAGATAGTGGTGTTAACGGACGTGAATTTAAAATTCCCTCTACTTGATTGACAATAGTTAACAGTTCTTCGTATGTTAGTTTCGAATTCCCAACTACACGTTTCAAATGGTGCTTAAAGGATTTTACCCCGGCCTCCCACAAACCACCAAAGTTGGGTGCTCTGGGAGGTATAAACTGCCACTGAATACCCTCTGCTGATAAATAGTTGACGAGATTGTTATTACTCTGCACAATATCGGCATACCAATTTTTCAGAGTTTTATTAGCACTTACGAAGTTTTTTGCATTATCGCTGAACATTTTTTGAGGTTTGCCTCTCCTGGCAACAAATCTTTTCAAGCAAGCGATAAATGCTTCGGATGTCAAATCAGACACTATTTCCAAATGAGCGGCCTTCGTGACCATGCATACAAAAATGCAAATATACACCTTGTGGTAGATCCCCTTTCTCTGGCCCTTATATTTTATCAGAAACAAGTGATACAGTCATGTACAACCTTACGACACATATCTCTGCCTCGTAATGGCCAGAATTCTCTCCTCAAAGAATACAATAAATTTTGTGGACCAATGCGTAAATATTTTTTATGATGATGCTCAATGATCATTCTAGTGAGCTTATGTTTTGATGGCAATATGATCGGATGTTTTTGGCTATCACTTACTTGACTGTGCCTTAAACGACCACCTACTCGCAAAATATCATTTTCGTCTAAGTATGGAAGTAAGTTTTTTATCTTGTCTGTTGCCAATTTCCCTTTTCTAAGATTGGATATGTCACCTTTAAACTCTATTTCTTGTGCGCAACGAACTAGATATTGCATACTACCAGTGGCGGATCCAGGGGGGGGCGATGGGGGCGATCGCCCCCCCCAAGAGCCTTTAAACAATAGGTGAAGGGGCGATCGCCCCTCCCAAGAGCCTTCAAGCAAACATAACTCCAGTTACCTCACTTTTTTTCTTTATTAATCCTTAATTTTTTTAATTAATTACCTTTTTTTCTCGAAGTTCCTTTCCTTAAAATTTGTTCCCCAAGTTTCACCTTGAGATTTCTTCTGCTGGTAAGGTCGAAAAAATAAAGAAGTCATAGCCGGAGGAGGGTCAATTGTATTCCCACCAAGGTTCTACAGGGATTCCATACGATTCGGCTGTCACGCTGCCTTTTCGCTTACCCCCTAGCGCCTAAGGGCTCATGTAGAGAGGCAAAAAAATGTACACCCTTCAGTTTTCTTGGTAACGCGCAGTAAAGCACAAGCCATCCAATAAGACGAATCATCGTTTTCTAGCCTTTGTTATCTCTTTTTTTTTAAATTCAGTCCTGAAACCCTCAAGCTTGACGTGGATCAAAAAATGACCATGTCTTCGAAAAAAACTGTTTTCAGTAAGCAAAAATTTTAAAATTTTAAAGTAAATGGATATTAAGAAAATTAATTCTATTACTTTTTGTAGCACATCTGGGGTTTTCCCAGAGAATAAAGCTGCATTCGCTTACGGATTCACTGATGATGACATTAACGGGGGGTTCCCCCACAGGGTGAGGCTAACAGGGCTCAGGACGATTCTTATCAATTTTTGATTTTCACTCTACAAATTCACTATAGTGGGGCCTAAAAGTATGAAAAATCTCAGCAAAGCCCCCCCCCCCCCTCCTCGAAAACGTAGCTCAAAAGACCTGCGCCAGAAGGTGAGCATTTGAACACACATAGCTTCTCTATAATATCTATGAAAATATAGGCCTCTGCCCCATCTAATAATTAAAGCCTTTGTAATTTGAAATAAGTACCTGGATTAAACATTATAAGTGGATCGCGCGTATAATGCTTTTCCAAAAACCGCCATAAAATCGTTTTAAGCGGAAAAACGCTTTAAACGGGAAATATTAATATTTCCCGTTTAAAGCGTCTCTATGGTCTGAGCATTAGTTGAAGATGGAACCACGAAAATGAATCGCACTAAGCGGGAAAGGGTTCTAAGAGCAGTGCCGCAACCAGATGCTTGGTCATCATCTTGGTGTCCCTTGTAATGTTAAAGGGCAGGTAAAATGTGGAAATTCACGCCCCCCCCCCTCCGGTCCAGCGCCCGGAGCACCAAACCTATCTCCTCTTCCCATGTTTCGGCCTTGAGGAACGTTATAAGTGGAATCCACTATATAAAATTGATTGTGTGGAGTCGGATGTTCTGCGGGAATTAAATTTAACCACCATCTTTTCAGACAAAAAATCTGAAAATTAATATTGTGCACTTGATAATCATAATTAAATAATAATGAAAATCATTTCAATTTGCATGAAAGTAAGCTTTTGCTATTTAACGTATCTGTGGCGAAAAACTGTTTTTGAATAGGTTTTTGACAACCATATAGTCTGCACAAAATTGAATAAGAAATTTATTATTTTAAATCGCGCAATATTAGAATTTCATTAGGAAGTTTTTTTACTCTTAAATTTTTCTTAATTATGCAGAAAAATTAGTACCCACATATTTTATTGAAATATGCGTCAATTATTTCTTGTTATCGAAAACAGTCTATACTTGTTTCAATAACTTTTCAATGCTATATTTTCATATTTAAAAACATTTTCATATTTTATCTTGACGTCCTATTCGAATAAGCAAGATTTACCATTTAGTATTTCGTGTATTTGTGTTTCCAAGATTTTATATTTCCTGATTAGTAATTCTCTGAAACTCCTGCTAAGGTGGTTCCAAATTAAAGTTTTCATCCTTTATGAGTTGTTTATTTGAAACCGAACCAGAGATTCAGGTTAGGAGATTGAGAGTAATTTTGATGTTCAGTCAGAAGCGCATTTACGGTTTTGCCGATTTGAAGGCTATTCAAATTTCACCGCCCTTCCACTCTAGTCTAATTTTCTCGACTACTCTATCCACGAATTTTCCATCCCATGTTATAGCCCCCCCCCCCACTCCTGCAAGTACACCTGTATTAAAGTCACTCTTTTAAAGGTCCGTCCCACGAGAGTTTGCTAGGTGACGCTGGATAAGATAATTAAAGTTAAAGATAATAAAAGTCTTTGTCAGGATCCGCGGTCGTCTCGGGCCTCGGGGAAGCAATAATTTTTAAGGCTTTCAATACAAAGGCAGAGGAACGAGCGTCTTCCTTTGTGAATGACCGAACAAGCACGGTTTACTTCACGCCGGCTGTTATTTTTGCGGTTTATGTCCGACAAAGACTTTTATTAACTTTAATTATCTTACCCAGCGTCCCCTAGCAAACTCTCGTGGGACGGACCTTTTAGTCATTTACATGTTTGCACCCTGTTTGGTCACACACGTGTTTGACGCTGGTTTTGGTAATTGTTTCGTTACTTACACGCGCTCTAGACAATACCGTCTTAACGCATTCCCCGCGGGCGGGGGCCTCAAATGCAGAGGGACCTCTGGTTTAAAATTTTAAAAGTAAACGTGTCTCGCCAGGTAGGGGGCTCAGAAAAATTACTTTTCCCGAGGGCCCAGTATACGCTTCTGACGGCTGACTCTAGGCCACTCACTGAACTGGTCCCTCACTTTTTATGTCACTCATTTGATCATTCATTACTCCCGCTCTAAGTCACGCTTTTGCTCATTCACGTGCTTGCAAACTCTCTAGGTCACTCATTGACACGGTCACTTGCTGTCTGGGAAGAGGTGGGTTTATTTGACGGTTATAAAATTTTCACCGCCCTTCTACCATTTTGCTAATTTTCTTGGCCACTCAATCCTCAAATTTGCCGACCTTCTGAACTTGCCACCCTGGGCTATAGCCCATTTAGTTCTGTAAATAGGACATTGTCTTCAGTAACGGGGCATGAGGATGTTTAAAATCAGTGTTACAAAAAAAAAAATTGAGGGGAAAAACTGAAAAATTACCAGCAAAAAAAAAAAGGCTGATGGAATTCAATTTTTCTAGAATTAATAGAGATATGAATTATTAGTACAGTAGACTCGCTAATCTGGCACATATCACACCAGGGTGTACTGGGTTAACGAAATCGCCGAATTACTGCAGATTGATTGAAAAAGTCCATTTAAATAACAAACTTCTGCTCATAAACATGTGCGCACTGTTTTCCTCTTCTATGCTCGGAGAAAACCGGCCTAAAAACACCGGATTACTGGAGGGATTATTGAAAGTCTGACTCTATACGTAGTAGGATGGGAAACTTTATTTGAAGACAAAAATGGGTTTCAGACGCAAAATATTTTCATAAATCGGGTATACAAAGCTGGAAATTTGTAATTTTTTAAATTTTATCGTCTCCTTTGAAAATTATAAGTGATAAATGAGGAAGTTAAAGGTATTATTTGTAAATACAGACATGTCATAAATGGGTGTTTTATTGTGTGTAGTACTTATTTTCATTTTAAGAAAGGATACAAGTTTGGTGTGCTATAAAATTGTTCACAGAAAGAAAAATTAACTGTCTAGAACGTGAGTAACTGAAAGAAGACTGCTTAATGTTCTTTACATCAATCGCCAAGTCCTCGAAGCGTATACGTAAACACGAAAAGTTGCTGGAGTGAGTGTAGCTCGGCTTTGGATGCTTGAGTTTCCAGCAGCGGTTCCGAACCTTTTCAGTGCATACGCCAAGCAGATCATGAGTAAATGCTAAACAAGGTATTGAGCGAAACAAGAGGGACCACCTTAGGGACCCCATGGATGGAAACAAAGTCCCTTTGGTCGGGTCCAGTGCCGAGTGGGGAGTACTGAGCTGATATGAATTAGTACGAGACAAGCAGAGCCAGTTGAGGGCCCCACATGGATCTGCCGGCAAATAGATAGAATTCTCTATCGAACGAGACAGACCACAGAGGGCTCACCTGGAATCACTGATGTAAACAAAGCTCATTTGGCCGATCCCATCACCGGCATTCAAAATCTGAACAGGGAAAACATCTACCCTGTGCTGTACTGAAACCGAAACTGCCTTATCACGGACCCTACATATGAGAGGACAAAAGCTGCGCCGCATAGGTTCAGCTTTTTATCTGAAGCCATGAAGTGATTTAAAGTTTGAGCGGTCACAAGAATTTTTCGCAAGCTCAGTGCGACTCGTTACGGGTAAGGAGGCTGTCGGTGTGCGCGTAGTAGCCTACCTATTTATTTGATAACTACTTTGTTGTTGTGCGTAAAGTTCATGCTCCCAAGGGTGGAGCTGACAGGGCCGGGGACGATTCTCATCATTTTTTTTTGTTTTTTTAAGCTATAAATTAACTATAAAAGGGCCCGTGAAAAGTCTGGTCTGGGGGGCCCACTAGAGGCTTTAGCCTAGGGGCCTGCTCTAGGATGTGGAGGCCATGGTCAGGGCTTTAGATAATTTTTTTTCCTTCAAATGTTCAAGGATCGTCTCTCTTAAACGAGGTTTCTTGTATCCGAGTTAGCTTAGAATTCATTTCCTCTGGTTAACCGAGATCCTTATTTTATTCATATTAATTTGCCTAATTGTTATCATAACGTCACAAAGAGAAACGTTTAATACTTTCACAGGGATAAAAAAAATTAAATTTAAACGGAAAGTATCTCTCTACTTTGACTTGAAAAGCTGGAAAAAAGCATTTATCGAATACATTCGGATGAATTTTTATTTGTGCGCATTGTTTTGTCCGGTTAACTGTGAGCCTTAATTTTTATCAAGCGAAGGAGGAAGAAATAGTATTCTAGGAACATTTTAAAATACCAATTCTTCATACGCTTTTGATATTCTGCTCTCTTTTCATCTGCAAAGTTTTTATTTATTTGTACAATTGCTCATGATACTGTTAATAAAAAAACATTTTTAGCTGGTAATGTTACAATGTTTATTCTGTATACAGAATTCCTTACAATGTTTATAAATATAACACACATTATTCAGTCTGCACCTCAAACTTTTTTTTCGTACGGTATTTTTTGCGAGGGTAGCCGGCACAAACGTTCAAATTTATTATCAAAAACAGCTTATTCATTAATTGTAACACCAGTTGCTGCAAGCAAGTTTTTAAATAAGTATGCTGCATATTGAAAAAATATAATTTTTATAAATATAAATTTTAATTTAGATTTAATTTTTAACTGCCTTCAATTTTTAATTAATTTTTATTTTCAATTAAAATGTAATCGTAATTAATTTTAATGTTAATTAATTTTTTAAATGAAAATTAATTGAAAGTTTTAAATAATTTTAATTCTTAATTAATTTTTTATTAGTTTTTTTATTTTAAGTACGTTTGGCACCTGCGGACACTAGTTTGGTTCTCACCGATCGACATCTTCATTGTGAAAAATCGCCCCCCCCAACACATCACCCTGGATCCGCGCCTGCATACTACCTTGAAGTTCCTGATGTGACAAAGGACCCTTTCGCTTATTAAGTGGATTTCTCGAATTATGGATGAACCTGAAAACAAAACTAAGAATGCGAATTAATTTAGCATAATCATTTGTAATGCAAAATAAAGAATCCATGAAAACTTCGTTCAGATTTAGAGTCAAAGTCACATCAGCATATTTCTTGAACTCTCGGAGATAATCTGCATCGGATGTAATAGGATAATATCCATCTGTGGAGTCGATAGTTCTCTCATGAAGAAACCCTGGTCCATTCCACCATAAAGTCTGATCGATGATTTGATCAGGGCTAACTCCTCTTGAAATTAAGTCTGCAGGATTATCTCCGGATTTCACATGATGCCAATGGAAGTTCTTGGTGATTTCTTTGATTCTGGAGGTCCTATTCGCAACAAATACCTTCAATTGATGAGGTGAAGCGTTGATCCAACCCAACACTATTGTTGAGTCGGTATACAGACACACCTTGTCCACTTCCACACGCAGAGAAGATAGCACCTTCTCAACAAGCTTTGAGAGCAGTTCTGCAGCACAAAGTTCAAGACGTGGTATGGTCACTACTTTGAGAAGTGCAACTCTGGATTTGCTACAAAGAAGCACCACCTTCACGTTCCCCACGGCAGTAATAGAACGCACATATACAACAGCCCCGTATGCATCCTTTGACGCGTCTGAAAATGCATGAATTTCTAATTTTTCAGCAGAGTCTGATAAGACGAAACGATCAATCTGGAGATTTGTCAACTTTGTAAGTCCTTCTCGGAATTTTCTCCAGTTTTTCGATTGTTGAGACGGCAGTTCATCGTTCCAGTCGATTTTCAACAGCCAGAGCTTCTGCAAGTAAATCTTTGCTTGTACTAGAACAGGACCAAGCAAGCCTAACGGATCAAATAATTTTGCGATATCTGTCAACACAGCACGCTTGGTAGGTATGTTGTTACCAGGAGCAACAGTGAAACCAAAACAATCTTCTTTAGGGTTCCATCTTAAACCCAAAGTTTTCACCGTGTCATTTTCAGGATCCTGAAAGCAATATTCTCGTTCATGGGCAAGGACATTGTTCAACAATGCATTTTCGTTGGAGCACCACTTGTGTAAATCCATGCCTCCACATTTTAACATAGAAATCAGCTGTTGCTGCAATTCAATGGCACTTGTTATATCGTTAGAACCAGTTAGAATATCATCAACATAAAAATCAGTATGAGTTGCGGCAGCAGCAAGAGGATATTTCTTCTGTTCGTCATAAGCTAACTGCCTTAACACCCTAGTGGCTAAATATGGTGCACATTTTGTTCCATATGTTACTGTAAGTAACTTATACAGTTTGGGTTCATCTAACGGACTTTCTTTCCATAAGATGCATTGTAAGTTGCAATGATCAGGATTGACCCAGATCTGCCTGTACATCTTTTTCACATCGGCAGTGAAAGCGATTTTATGTCTTCTAAATCTTAGCAGTATCGAAAAGATGTCTTCTTGGACCACACCCCCATTTAACAAGCAGTTGTTAAGTGATAATCCATTGGTAGAAGGGGCTGATGCGTCGAAAACTACTCTTAATTTAGTGGTACTGCTATCAGGTTTGTAGACTCCATGGTGAGGCATAACATATTTTATATCCTCATGTCCCTCCATCATCTCCTGCATGTGACCCAAGTCCTCATACTCGGCCATAAAATTTTTGTAAAGAACAGACATTTGGGGATTTTTATCCAATTTTTTCCACAGCCAATTCAGCCTTTGCTCAGCTAATTGCATGGATTCCCCAGGTTCAACATTTTCCTTCATCGGAAGATCAACTATATATTCCCCTCTTTCATTTCTACGATGGGTTTTTACAAAATGATCCTCGCAAAAAAGTTCTTCTTTGCTTTTCAGGGGTAGCTTCTCCTCAACAGATTCAATTTCCCAAAACTTCCTAATGGATTGATCTAACGCATCAACTTCTGTCGAGAGAAAACAGCATTGCTGAGATGACGAGTGAGAAATTGTCCCGGAGACTATGTACCCAAATACAGAATTCTGAAGCAACACTTCGTTGCTGAGATACAGCTGTCCGCTCTTCAATGCCTCAAAAAATATTTTTGCTCCGATCAAAAGTTGTATTTTCCCTGGCTTGGAAAAATGTGGGTCAGCAAGTTCAACTCCTTCGGGAAACTTCAAGCCAGATAAATCAAGAGGAGACGATGGGGTGAAATTTGTTATTTTTGATACAATTAAAAAATCCAATTCTTTCTTGAACTCGCCGCTTTTATTTGCGACTACCCCGGTAGTTTTGTTTTTCACGGTATGTGACAAGCCATTAATGCCACAAACGGGGGCATAAACGTTTTCTTTCTTCAACCCGAGGGCTTCGGCGCAGCTTGTTGTCATCATGTTCACTTGACTACCATTATCGAGTATGGCCCTAACTCGAGTCTCTTTTCCTTGGGAATCGCAGACGTAAACATTCACAGTACTGAGAAGTGCTGATGAATTTGTGTTTATCACATTGCTCAGACTATGAAGAACATCTGGTTGTTGGCCCCCTACTGCTCCTCCCTCTGAGGGTATGGGGGAAGCGCTTTCGCTTTTTCGTTGGATGACATCTTTATTGCTTTTTGGAGACGCCGTTTCTCCCCGATGTAAGAGAGTGTTGTGTCTCAAATTGCAAATAGAGCAAATGACCTTTGATAAGCACTGAGACGTAATATGGCCAATTTTTAAGCAACAATAGCATAAATTATGCTTTCGCACAAATTCATATCTTTGCGAAACACTCATTCTTTGAAATTTTACACATTTATATAATGCATGAAAACCTTTGCAAGAGACACAAGATCTTGTATATTCTTTGATATTATCACTATCATATACCATGAAAGCTTTTGCTTTCGGTTGTATTCTGTGGTCAGGCTTCTGCTGACGACTATTTAGTTTTCCGACACTTTCAAGCATTATACTTCTTTTTTCAATGAATTCCAGAAAATTGTCTAGTTTAGGAACCTCGGTAGTTGTTAATGTTAACTCATATTCCTTTCTGGATTCTTTATCTATTTTCTGAAGTAATACATTCAGTAACATGGTGTCTGATAAATCATTTCTTTCAAATTTTAATGATTTCAACTCTCTTAAATTTCTATTTACATTGTCAATTAGATTGCGCAATTCCTTAGCTGACTCATGTTGAACTTTAGCGCAATTTATTAAAGCTTGAATATGAGTGTCAACAACTATTCTTTTGTTTTCATAACGAGTTGTTAACGCCTCAAACAAAGAAACATAGCTTTCGTCAGCTGTTTCAAGCTTTTTTGCATCCCCTTTTAATGATGCTCGCAAATAATACAGCTTATGTACATCAGTTAATTGTTCGTTGGCTTCAATTAAACACTTAAATTGATTTTTGAACTGACTAAATTCCTCATACTTGCCAGAAAATTCTGGTAGAGGAATGTCTGGCAATTTTATACGTGAAATTTCTTTACGCTCATCAACATTAACTTTATGATGACTTTTCATCGACTCTTGGTAGAAAAGAAATCTTACCTCCAGAGTTTCTAGTCGCTCATCTATGTGCAGCAGCTCTTCGTCGAACACGCTAATGTCTATAGTCTCTGGTTGAGCGTATAATATTTTCCTCAATGCTTCAATATTTTTTTTGATGTCGGCGACATTGTTCAATTTCACATCAAGTAATTGTTTTGAATCCACTGATGGCTCAAAGTCCTTAGCAAAATTTTCTAGTTGAGTAACTTTAGATTTTACAGTTCCTTTTTGACGATTATATTTAGCATTCATTTTCAATTACCCTCCGGCTCGACGGACCAACTGTTCAATAGCTCAGTTAAAAATGTAACCTAAAAATGCTACTACTGTGCATTAATGAGATTCAATCACACAATTGAACTTAAACACGTACTCCTATAGTACTAACTTTATTTTTAAAGGGAGAGCCTACTGCTCGTCTCCTTTCCTGGTTAACGACTTATTTCGTAATACAGTCACAGAAAAACGCTCGCTACAATTGGCGTACAAAATAGCCGCCAACTCACATAATTTGATGTATTGGCCTAACACCTGTCAAATATAATTTACAAATTCTTATCTAAAGCTGACCGAAGTTATAAAAAGTTGATCCCTAAATTTCGGTGATAAATTATCTGACGAATGGCTGGTGACAGGGCCACAACTAGATGCTTTGTCAGTCGGGCAAGCACGCATTTTGGCACCCCCGTGTAATGGAGGAGGCAGTTAAAAGGTGAATTCCGGGCTCTTTCTCTTGTCCAGTGCCCAGGGCACCAGACCTGCCTGCTTTACCCTACTAGCGGCCCTGTCCGGTGTCGCCAAGAACGTTTACGAGCCCCTACCATCTCACTACAGAGAATGGGTGTCTGTATTGGAAACGGCTATCGGTTGAGATGTACATCGACCGCTGTCTCAAGACCATTACACTTCAGCGAACAATGGGGGTCACCTCTCTTGTCATATTTCCATAGTTAATCATCGACCACAGTTTTTGTAATTTTCTCTAATTATAATAGGTTAATAATAATAGGGTAAGTCAACGCTAGTTATAACGACCATGCGTTATTGCGACCGTTCCGTAATAAAGTCGCGGTTCGAAGAGTTCCAATTCTATTTCCTATTCATCCCATGTTATTTTTATCCAATACAACGAACTGCAAAGACCATTCTGTGGATCCTGATTTTAAATTTCTCGTATTTTCATGAAGAAAATAAATATGGTCTGCCTGGGACCATATATTTTTCTACCGAAACACCTTTGGCGGGCCGGATGAATGTAAACCCTTGGCGGGCCGAAGTTTGCCCATCACTAATCTAGTGTATGCCATCGTCTTCAGAGGAGAAAATATGAATGAAAGCCGACCCCCCAGTTGAAAAGTCTCACCACAAAGAACAGCAGACATAAACGGTACAGATATTCATCAGCGCACTTCACTCGCACTTTGAAAATTAGATGGCAGCAGTAAAACAGTCACGCACAACACTATGCACGCGCTCAGAGTGTGAGGTACCCACACTTTCGGCGCAACTCATTCGGTAATAAATTTTCCATGGCGAGAGATGGAAATTGTGAAATTGCCGGAAAAGAAAATGGCGAAGTTGTACTCGGCTTGAAGGAAAGAGACGAAATTTATTGAGATGCGAAAATATGGATATTCACGTTAAAATGCTTAGTAGACCTAATTTGTTGCTTACTCCCAGAGCCGTACCAGAAATTCATTTCGGAGGGAGACGACTAGTATTTCTCGGAGGACACGGTACTAACATGACAGAAAACTAGGTTTAACTGTGTTATTCCATAAAGTCAGTCATTATCAAACGTTTCTGGTGCATGGGGGGGGGGGGCGAGCGGCCGTGCTCCTTCTAAGGCAGTGATTCTCAAGCTTTCGCCGCCCGCGTCTCCCATGCCTCAGTCAATATTCGTCCGCGGCTCTCCAGAATACATTAACAAAGAACTATTTCAATTCCAAAGCACTGAAACCGCATTTATAACAATGTTACTAACAAAGCTCAAAATCGGCCAGTTTATGTCCGAATTTCTGGCTTTCGCCGGGCTTTGGTGGCTGGCCCCTATATATTGATCCCCATTATATATATATATATATTTTTTGTGATAATTATATGACCATTCATAATTATGGCTAGCTATGGCAAGCCTAAACGATCAGAGTAATCGGATTTATCGATATATTAGGTATCGATATAGGGTTACGTAGGGATCAACCAAACACCGACCATACTCGGGCGAAAGCTCAAATTTCGGACATTGGCCGGTTGGTTGCTTGTGGCTGTATGGCTTGGTGCGGGTGGTTTACTTGTCTTGAATTTCGTTGGATTTTTCCACCGTGGCCTAGGCCTCCTGAGACTGACCAGCTTATATCCCCAAGTGGGGGGGGGGGGGACAGAGTGGTGGTCACGGTTTGTCTGGGGGTAGACATTGGCCGGTGTCAACTGCGGAATCAATAATATCAACACAAACAGCTCGCCCCGATATCCCTGGCAAAGGTTGGCACCAACCCCTAGGAGCCGCGACACACACTTTGAGAAACACTGTGCTAAGGATTTGCGCAGTAAGTGCAGTAAAATATGTTACGTTTTCAATCGGATGTAAGAACAATGAATGTCAGAGACGCGAATAATAAAAATTACTTTTACCAGAGAAGTTTTTGAATGCGACAAATTATCGAGTAAGAGTAATATGAGATCAATTTCATTGACTAAATAGGGATGATGGGGCTTCATTGTGTCGCTGTTTTTCTACAACTTTCCTTCTTTTACTTCATTCAGGGTAATTTGTCTGGTGTTATATTGACAATTGGGACGGATTGGCAAGTTTAAATTATTTATCTAAATCTTCAAAAACTAAGTGAATTTTCTTCAATAAAAAGCATCAACAATGTCTGTCAAGCCCAACAAAATGTATTCTCAACAATGTCCGTCAACATCAAAAAAATTAACTCTTAAGAATGTCTGTCAATCACAACAAATTTAACTTTCAACAATGTCCGTGAACCCCAACAATGAACTCTCACACACAGTGCCCATCAATCCCAACAATAAACTTTCAACGTTTCCCATCAATCCCAATAATGAACTTTCAATAATGTCCGTCAATCCCAACAATTAACTCGAACAATATCCGTCAATCCCAATAATTAACTCTAAATAGTGTCCGTCAATCCCAACAATATATTATCAACAATGTTCCACCAATCCCAACAATGAACTCTCAACGATGCCTCTATTCTGTAGATGGGTTCTGAATGCGTTCTTAGGTATAAATATTTCTGTGTCAGTAGTTATAATCTGAAAACTTCCCTTCTAAAGATTTGTTTCAAAGAGTCGTGATTGGCTTACAATTGGTCTTGAATGAATGAAGACAGGACTCGAAATGAAAATCTAGACTAAAAATGTGTTTCACGTGTTTAATGTGTTTTCAGCATTGAAATCGGCAAACTCAGCACCTACTGGAGCTTTTCTTCCACAAACAAACGAATAAATTATGAGAATCACGTGACACAAAATTAAAGCAATTTTCAAAATGGACGGCTTGTCTTCATTGTTAAAGATGGTGATGATGACAACCACGATAACGATGAAAGTATCTTACGACCCAGTTCGCGAGCAGCCTGATGCCAACCATCCTCGGCGCGGATGGAAACTCTCTTATGCATCCTTCCATTCATGGTAGACCATTCTCCCTGAAGTCACTTTTTAGGCTCTTTAGAAGACGTTTTTGACACATGTCCCTTAAATGTCTTCGGCAAACACATCGATGTAGTCACGCCGAAAATCGTCTCTACTACTCTGGGTGTCGAGTTTGCGAGCCGTGTCAGTGGACCATTGGTTAGACCTCTCGTATCCAACGTTAGAATTGACTTGGAAGTTCCTCTCGATCCCGCTTCGCTGGTCCCTGCTGTACGAATCGGGACCCTCGACGATCCTGTCCGACGCGAACACTTTCTGGACGCCGCCGCTGCTGCGGTCGACGGCCGGAAGGACGGGGATGTCCAATTTCCTTCCTACCAAGGCTTCGAGAGTGTGCCTTAATATGTCCATCGAGTGAGTATCTCTCTCGTTGTTTTCGAACCCGTGGACTTTGTTCGGACCCGAATGTCCATTCGAGAAAGGCCGGTCGTTCCGAACGGCTGAAAAACCGCTCTCACCCTGCGTTGTCAATCGGTTACCCCACTCCATTTTCGGGAATGGGTTCCATTCGCGATCACCGTCGTCCCAGAAGAACGTCGATCCCGAGTCCGGCTTGGACCTGCTTATGCTGTTGAGTTCTTCGTCGATGGTTCGCAGTTTGTTATTGACGTTTTGTATGACGCGATCAGCATTTTGGCCATTAAAATCGATATTGCCGATACCTCCACGATGGTCTTCGTTCGGATGTCTTCCGGTGAAATCGTTTCTGAAGGCATTCGGGATTGCGTTGTTGTTGTTGAAATTTTGGATTGCTCTTGAATTTCCGGGTCGACTTGGTTGCTGCTGACGGAGATTCGATTGTTGTTGTTGATGGAGATTCGGTTGCTGCTGGTGGAGATTCGGTTGCTGCTGGCGGAGATTCGGTTGGTGTTGATGGAGATTCGGTCGTTGCTGTTGGTGGAGATTCGGTCGTTGCTGTTGATGGAGGTTCGGTTGTTGTTGTTGATGGAGATTCGGCTGCTGCTGACGGATATTCGGTTGTTGCTGTTGATGCACATTTGGTTGTTGTTGATGGAGATTAGGTTGTTGTTGATGAACATTTGGTTGTTGTTGATGGAGATTAGGTTGCTGTTGATGGAGATTAGGTTGCTGTTGATGGAGGTTCGGTTGTTGCTGTTGAAGGAGATTAGGTTGTTGCTGTTGATGGATATTTGGTTGTTGTTGATGGAAATTAGGTTGCTGTTGATGGAGATTCAGTTGCTGATTTTGTTGTTGTTGTTGATGATGGAGGTTTGGTTGAATGTGGTTGAGGTTATTCGGGGACTTTTGCCTACCTCTATGGTTGTTCTGCTGCTGCTGGTTGAACTGCACAAGATTTACTGCTGGCTTATTGGGACGAGAATTATGTAAATTTGATCGAATGTTCTGTATATTTTGTGGTATTATGGGTGATGGTTTTGCTGGTACTATTGGTTGCTGGTTCTGCAACGTCGTGATCACGGGTTTCCGAAGTCGCAATCCAAACCCTCCTTGAACTCGGGCGCTGTTTGCCGAATTGGGTTTGTTAACTACATCCTGCGGCCGAATCTCGATGGCATTCACATTTTCCCTAATACCGCCAGTAAATTTGTTTATGTTATCGAAAGCTGGTATGATCAGCAACTTCAGCGGTTGCACGGGATGGATATCGTTCACGTTATTGTCGTTGTTAATATTGCTCGTAATCTGCGGCGAAGCTTTCCATGGCGAGACGTCATTTCTAGCGTCATTTACACCACCCAAGTCAATATTCGCGGAGTTAATATCTACGGACGGATTTCCGGTTCTGAATTCTTTCCGGAAGTATGAAGTGCTTCGATATCCGAACCCTTGTTGGTTTTGATTGTTGACCTGATGGCTGCGTCGCTCACCGACGTTGTGCTTCGGCCCGTTAGAGACGAAGTTCGACACGGGAGCGGGATTGTACGAGTAAGTCTCGACCTTCTCGAACACTTTACCGTTCGGCAGGTCTTTCTCGAAAGTCCTCACGTTCCTGACGACGTCGTCGTTCGGCACCTGCGGTAATACTGGAAGTGGGGGAGGCGGAGGAGGTGGTGGAGGCACCGGTGCCACCAGAGAAGGCACGGGGGCAGGGCGGTGCTGTTGCAGAATCGAGTTGTGAACCACCGGGAGAGTTGGTGCTTTTGGGAATATGCTCCTAATACCGTCAACGTTGTTCTGATGTCCCCTGTTGCTCTGCAGCAAGCTGTTGCTAATGTCGTTCCTGATATCAGCGATGTTTTTTTCGATGGCCTGAGAAAGTGGCGCGAATTCTGGCGTCGGTGATGGTGGTGGCGGCGGCTGTGGCTGGAAACCATTCCTGAGGTTCTGGTCGACAAGATTCTTTATTCCTTCGAGCGTCGGCAGATTCGGGGTTCTTGAAAACGCAGTCCTAAATGAATTCTTGTTTGCTGGTCCCGCGGGAAGGTAACCTTTCGAAATGAATCCTCGTAAGTTCGGATTGAAGAAGGTTCTAACGGCACTGCCGCCTTCCGGTGGATCCGGCAAAAAGTTCTGGAGGAACTGCTTCGGATCGGCCGAACCATTGTGCTGGAAGTGGTACGAGTAGGAATACACCTGGTGCGTCTCCTTGCTGCTGATCTCTGTTTCGGCGGCGAAGGCCTGTACCAGCAGCCAGAGCAGACCCAGTGCAGCTGGGACCTACGAAAAGAGAAAAATATCTCTTAACACAAGATTTTGTGTTGAAAATCTCAATTAACAGTTACAGAAATATTTCCCGGCTCATACAAATCATTTTCTTTGGTTTTTCGAATCATTTTCTTCGTTTTTCTTTGAGCAATGCTGTTAGTTCTCCTTTAAGTATTGCATTGTTAGTTCTCCTTCAAATAATGCTATTAGTTCTCCTTCAAATAATGCTATTAGTTCTCCTTCAAATAATGCTATTAGTTCTCCTTCAAATAATGCTATTAGTTCTCCTTCAAATAATGCTATTAGTTCTCCTTCAAATAATGCTATTAGTTCTCCTTCAAATAATGCTATTAGTTCTCCTTCAAATAATGCTATTAGTTCTCCTTCAAATAATGCTATTAGTTCTTCAAATAATGCTATTAGTTCTCCTTTAAATAATGCTATTAGTTCTTTAAATATTGCTATCAGTTGTTTAAAAAGAATGCTGTTAGTTTTCTTACAAACAGTGTTGTTAGGTTTTTTTAAACAATATTGTTAGTTTCTCTTTTAACAATGCAGTTAATTTTCTTTTAACAATGCAGTTAGTTTTCTTTTAACAGTGCAGTTAGTTTTCTTTTAACAATGCAGTTAGTTTTCTTTTAACAATGCAGTTAGTTTTCTTTTAAATAATGCTAAGAGTTTTCTTTTTACATAAGATATTGTCGTCGTCCCCGCTCATGTTAGAAGCACGAATGTGCTAATTTCCATCCTTTTTTTTTGTCAGCTAGGTACCTTATTTTGCTGTCAGTTATGCCTGAAATGCGAATGAGTATCGCTATTGAGACACATGTTACAAAACATTTCAGGAAAATAACTTCCATAAAAAACATGGGTAGAGTAACTATTCAAACGTCATTTCCCGCGTTCTTTTTTTCCAAAGACATTGCTTATTCATGCTTCTAGCACGATTGGGATGATGTGGTAGGTAGGGGTATTTTTTGCAGGTAGCGTCTGAAATTCCATTACTAGAACTTATCGTTTACAACTAAAATCACGAATTTCTCGGAATGAGAGCCACGTGCACACTATGTGCGGCTCACGTGAATTTTTTTTTTTTTTTTTGTTCAGCACAACATAACAACAGCATCGGCATATTAACACTGTACCTCTCCGGAATAACATTCAAAATTCTTGTATTGTATAGTCGACGCTTGTTATAACGACCCCACGTTATAGCGACCATTCGATCACAACGACCAGTAGTATAAGTCCCGAATGTTTTCATATAAATACTGTCCTATATGTTTTCCCTTTCGATATTACGACCTCTGAATATAACGTTTGTTTTCCGTGGAAAGGGAAGGGTCGTTATAGTGAGCGTCGACTGTACAAATGAACATTTGCTAGAAAAAATGATTTGCTAGATATAAAAATGAGCCGTGGGTCACTTAAGTGATCCGTAAATGTGCTGCTGGCCAGGGGTTGAACATGTATGGGTTAAAGAGATAGGATAAGAAACACCAATCAAGAAACAGGATCGCAAGCTCCTCATTATGACGGTGCTACATTCAAACTCGGTTATAACGGCATCGAAGATTCAGCGAGATTTTGTCGTTACAACCGAGATTGACGTTTTCAAGACCTTTTCTGACGAAAAATATAGTCAGAGCCAATCGAATGCTATGCATGAAGTTTTATACTTCTTTATGATCTCTGTGACCTATTTTATCGCGAGGAACATGGGGAGATTCAGATTTAAACAAAATTAATACGACACATCGCCGATTTTCGCCAAACATTATGGCAAATGTCAGCAAAATTACCCTAATATCGTTTTTATAACCCTTGGCGAGAAATAGAGTTCTAAACGAAAATGTCTGCTGACACATATATTTGATAGGGGAAAAATGAATTTGGCAAATAAGTGAGATGAATATTTGAGGTCATTTTCATAAAAAATGCAATTTAAAAATTACGAAAATTAACTTCATCCCCTGGTTCTAGTAGAGACTGGGAATCAAAGCAAGCTTCGTTGAAAAATGAAGGGGGAGGGGGGGCATTTTTTCCATAAAAATAGTCGATAAGGGCAAAATTGAGAAAAGTTTCATAATGATCATGTCAATAGGAAATTCGGAATGTCAAACGCGCAATAATTTTTTATTTCGCAACATTCCCCTGAATGCGATCAGCTCAAACCCTCGGAATTTCTTGGTAAAACACCACTGTAATCGAAACGAAAGTGACGAAAAATTTGTCGTAATATCCGAGTTGGTTGCTTCTCATCGACGGTAAAAGCAAGAGGTTCGCTAACATTATTCTCTATGGGAACTGGTCCGGACCGCCGATAGCCGAGTTGTCGTTACAACTGAGTTTGACTATATGCATTAGGGTGGGTCAAAAAAATAAAATTCGCATTTCTTAAGGGGCACAGCGATATAAAGGTGCTAAATGGTCTCAAAATAACACTTGTGATTTTTTTCACATTCTGATTTTCCCAAGGTAAGTTTCAGTTAGGGTTTCGACCAATTGCGTTACTTTCTGCAAACATAGACAATTCGTCACGTTGTTGGTATTAGGGGGTAGAGGGGGAGAGTCTAGGAAAACCCTACGCGTGCGCATGGGACGCGCATGTTTCCCAGTATAACTCCGGCTGAAATACGGCGAGGTTGTGTTTCGTTCGTTTGTGCCAATTTCATCATGGATCGTACTCGTTCAAAGTGTTCCGTTATTCCGTGATTCAAGTGACGTTAAATGCAATATATTACCAAACTACAAAGATATTATCAAGTTCTATGAGTGAAACTGTCATAAAATAAAACGTGATAATGAAACTAATAAAGAGCCATGCGTATAAAGAACTAGAGGATATTGTCGGGGGAAAAAATTGAAGAAATATGGTCAAGAGATTCCATTCCTTCTGTCCAACATAAACGAGTGAAAGCGATATTAAAGGCGTATCATGTATGAAATACAAAAATCTTTTAAAATCACACCCTAAAATACCGAAGAAGCAATTATAAGAGATTCGCCGTAAATTATTGTTTGACATCTATTTCATCCTGCAAGTGCAAGAACATCGAAGAGTGCATTTGCCCAAATACAAAATACACCTGTCAGAGAGAAAAGCTTCCTAATCGACCAATGAGCGACCACAAAGTCCTAGAAATAACTGTTTTATACTTCGACGGACAGAAGGATAAAACTTTAATTATATCAGAAAAGGACGGAAAAATGTATTGACAGAGCATTCTTGTAGAACATATGCCATTCATAATGGAACCATCGTCGAACCACCAGCTTCTGGCACATCTGAATGCACAGAACAAGCAATTCTTCTATTTCTTCTTGGAATCAGAAATATCTATGGAGTCTTCAGTGGCAGTTGGGTGTGATGTGGAACTACTAATGTGAACGTTGGTAAATATGGAGGTGTCATACGTCTGCTTGAAAGAAGGTTAGATAAGCCGTTGTGGTGGATTATCTGTCTACTACATATGAAAGAATTACCCTTCCGACATTTGTTTCTACATATTGACGGCAGCACATCGGGGCCCAAAACATTTCCAGGGAGACTTGGCAAAGATATAGAAATATGTGAGAAAAAAAAACCAAGTGTTTCGTTTCAAGTTATTTCAACAGAGTTATCCACGTTTTCTATTCAAGGTATTAGCAGAGACCAAAAATATTTGTAAAGAATAGTCTCAGCAGTTTCAAAAGGCTTAAGGATTTAGCAAACAAATCGCCAGGGGGCGCGGTAACCCAGGTCAATAAGATACTCGTCTGAAAAACCAAAGAATGTTTAGAGGTGTCGCGAGTTTGATACCCGGTTCGTCATTGTCAGAAAACTTTCCTGACACAGGGGTACAACAAAAACGGCGACATGAATGCAGGAAAAGATTGCTACCGCAAGGAGTCCTCCATCTAGGGGTTAGCGCACCAACCTCTCGACGAGTATAAAAAACGTCTGCCGTTCGGAATCGGCAATAAATTGTAGGTCACCTAATTGTTGGTCTAATTACCCCTCGTGTGCAGAAAAATGACCATGGTACGACAAAAATGATCAAAATGATCAACAAATCGTCAGGCGAAATGTCTCATGTCCAATGACTAATAACTCATACTAATTGAATTCTACGTTTGTATGTTTCGATGGAATCTCCTTCTGAAAATTTAATAATTCTAGCAACGTATGTCGTCAAGTTTTGCGCTCCAACTTGGTTTGCTATCAAAACTCACCCTTCCTGTAAAGGTGGAACACGGCACCTGTTCAAACACTGCAACTAGGTGTTTGCCCGCAGAACTGAAAGGCAAAATATATCCCTTAATTCTCAGAGAAACACCTACTTCGCACGCCCTGAAAATTCATTGATCGCAAATGCCGACCGACTCTGAACCGCACATCCGTGAAGAAGCAGCCCGCCAAATTCAGAAAGATAGACTCTGACTGTTTCAACTTGCTATTGTAAAATTTGATGCATCATCTTACATCGATCTCATTGACTGGCAGAAGTAGAATATATCTGATCCTTACTGTAGAGGTAGTAGTACACACCAATACAAACAATTAATTGTCATCAAAGAATGCCTGGTCTAACTTCAAAACGGCCGCTCCGCAAATGTTAAAACGGAATTCCTGTTGAAATTTATCGGGAGAAAAAGAACACCATAGCCTGGGGAAGAAGAAGAAGAAGAAACCGTATGCAGATCTGCGTCACAGTGAATAAAAGGTAAATTTATGCCTATTAGGCCTGCCATCATTAGAAACATTTTTGCGGTCTGTAGCAATGTGGGGGGGGGGGGGGTTCCCCCTTGAGAATATTGATTCATCTTAATATTGATCCATATTATTTCCCTTTTTTTTCAATTTTTTTCAATTTCTTCTAATACGTCTTTTCACTTCATGTCTAATTTTATAATTTCGAGTTATGTGTATAAAGCTGCCTTTTTGGCGCTATACTATGACTTTGGAAATGTTTCAAATAAATCTGGTTTCTGTCAGTTGCTCTTTTATTATGCATGCTATATGTATGTGTGTATGTATATACATCATGTATCACACGTTGGCGATGAGAAAAATGAACCTGAAGCCTACCAGGCCGTATTACATCAGCACATAGAACTTTGGCCAGGGATCTCCTGCCTCTTCATGAATTGGCGGTCACATCCCGAATTATTTCTGAAAAAAATCTGACTTAGTCCAAAACTCTCGGCCAATTTGGGGTTTGTCAGTAGCATATATATATATATATACACAGTCGAACCTCGTTTGTGCTCACCCGGTTAACAAGTCACTCCGCTTACCGGGTCACTTTTTGTAAGTCCCAGTTGTCCTCAGGCAGGAATTGGCACAACTATGGCTTACTCCGCTTAACGAGTCACTTCGCTTACTAAGTCATATTTTTGCTCTCCCAAGAGTGACTCATTAACGAGGTTTGACTGTATATGTCTGCCGGGGCGGGCATGTGGTCGAAAAAAAATGTATGCCCTGTCAAACTTTTTTAACGCCTCGGGCAATCGATTTCTTCAGACCTGGTATGAGATTCCCCTTAACCCTCTATGGCAGGGATCTTCAACCTTCCAGACATTGCGGGCCAAAGTAGAACTTGCATGAAGCCCTCGGGCCACCAAGTCATACCTTGTAATTTCTCTGTTATTAAACAGGGTTTTCCAAATTATTAATTTTTTTTTAATTTACTCTGAAATTATTTCTTTCAATAAATTTTCAAATTTTTATTTTTTTAAAATGCTTTCATCGATTACGATTTTTTTGTGAATTATTTCTTCTTTTAATTCTGAAAAAATCGCACCGATACTTCTTGACTTAATTTGTTTTTCATTAATTCAAAATTTTCATAAATTATTAAATTATTTGTTTCCCCAATTCTTAATTTTCTTCATCAGTTATTACTTTTAACAATTCTGAAATCATTTTTATCAGTAGTTCTGCAATTACAGTATTTCTTCCAGTAATTCTATAGCTTTGTTAATTATTAATTATAAATTTTTGTTAATTATGAAATTATTTTTTTCATGTGAACGTTTTTGTTTCTAGTATTTCTGTGAATTCTGTTAATTATGGATTAACCTTTTGGGTGACTCTCGAAATAGTTATATGAAATCATGGGTTCCAAAAAGTCCTTTCAACTCCGGGTTCTTCCGAATTCGTTGATGTATCAAATGCGCAGAATTACCATTGGATCTGGAGAGTATCTCACGGTTCTAAATACAGCAGTACAGGTTTCAGTGGTCAGCACTCTATGACGCTCCAAGATGTGTGTATCTAAAAGTACAGTACGTACTCGTTTATCACGACTCAATGTCAATGGCCCGAATATCCCAGCGTGCAACAGTAACCTTAACTCGTGAATACGGATCAGCAGAGTTCTAGGATTCACATCATCATCGAGACCTCAAGCCAGCAAAATATCAGCAAAATAGCACGAATGAATGAACGCCAGGGTCTGTGCCACCGGACTTATCCCGTTGCCGAGATCTCTTCCAGCCCAGCTTCGTGGCAGAGTCTGGAACAAAGTGAGTGTGTACACCTAACAGTCTGTGTGTGTAGCTAGTGTTGTGTATGATATTTCAGTGCTGCCATCTATGCTTCTAATTGTGAGTGAAGTGTAATGATTGAATATTTGTAACGTTGTAGACCTGTTGCTCTCTGTGGCGAGACTTTTTAACGGGGAGATCGGTTCGCATTCGCGCCTTGAAGTTGGGAACCACAGAAAACCAACTTTAGCCGACCACCACTGTGGGGTTCGAACCCGGATCCTCGCATCGCGAGTCCGTCACTATAACCACTCGACCACCACAGCGGCCAGCAAAATAGCAGAAATATCCGCTTAATAATTTCGAAGAGACGTTGTGAAATGGCCGTGTAAAACTGTGATTTATTTACCGTTCCACGGCCCTCTTTGAACCATAATTTATTCTTGAACCGCTCTCCATCCAAGAGGAGACCCTTCCTACTTATTGACTTCATTTTTTGAGTGAATTTTTAGCGACCAAAAATTTTTTAAATAAAGGTTGATCAAACCTTATCAGAACTGCCCACTCCCCTCCTCCTAGTTGTGGCCCTGCTTGTGAGGGGCCGTTCAAGTACTACGTAAGAAACTTTTGACCCTCTCCCCTGTCAGCAAAATTTCGTTATCAGCTCTGCCCCTCTTAATCCTAACGCGTATTGGTGGAATCAGAGACGTACACGGGGGGGGGGGAGCATAGGGGAAATCGTGCCCCCCCCCAACCTTCCCCCCGACGATCAAAAATTTATTCTTCTAATGCAAAAAAAATGAATGATTGAAATGAAAAAAAATGAAAAAATTTTTGAATTTGAAATTTTGGAAGCACCTTTACATGCTATTATAATCAATTTCTGTTAATTTCAATGTTATTTGAACGCTATGAAGTCAAAATTTATCTTTAATAAATTCATTGCGACGCACCCTCCAAGCCATATAATGATAAATCGCATAAAGGCCCTTGGCCCGCGGACCAAATATGGCCCTGGGGGTTATCTGATAAGGCCTGCCCTCCTCAAGCCTAATTTTGTAAAAAAATGAACTAAGCGGCACATCTACAGATCGCTTTAGTGTCCCGTGGTACAATTCCAGAACATTTAAGCTGCCCGTGGCACATTTTCAGATCACTTAAATGACCCGGGACACAGTTCCAGAACACTTGAGTGATCCGTGACGTAGTTTTAGAGCACTTAAGCGCCCCCCCCCAGCCCAGTGCGGTTCTGCATCACTCAAGTTACCCGTGGCACATTCTCAGATTATTTAAGTGATCCGCAATTATATGCCGCGGATCACTTGAGTGATGCGTGGCACAGTTCCAAAGCACTTAAGCGGCCCGGACATATTTCCAGATCACTTGGATCCACGAAATATTTAGAGATCACTAAAGTGGCTATGCAGCGCACTTATCAATAGGGGGTGTGTTACTTCAAGTGCCCACTGACTATCGAAAGGTTTTTCTCGTTTCTGGCTCACCGAGTAAAATGCCATTAAGAATATTTCATATTGTCATAAAGGGTGGTTGATAACGTAAGCATTATCCAAATCCCCCCTTTGTCATCAAAAGTCAGCAAATCGGAAACCCGCTCCCCCCATGGATGCTGAAGAGAGGGAACTGATGCTTCGAAGAAATACGAAAAACTATTGTTCTTATAGTGGAAACAATCAACATTAACATCAGTCTTGTCCTCTAAAAAAAGAAACTCTCATCAAATTCAATTTCAAACAAAATTTTTCGTTGAATCGACTTCTCTGTATTTCCCAATGCCAAAAAATTTGTATCTTCAGTATTTTAATCAAAATACTGATTAAAATAAATATTTTTAAATATAGTCCTTTATTCCAAATGTTATATATATACAGGGTGATTATAAAAAAACTATCCCGACATATGGGCCCCTAACTATCATACCATTCACAGAAACTGAATGAAATTTTGGCATAAGGTATTTTGAGGTATGCGCTCAAGAAACAACAGTGTCCCTCTAACAGTTACGGTTACAGTGAGAAAATTTCGAAAATATCAAATGGCAACACCAAGTTTTTTGTATTGGAATGTGATCTCCATTGTGAAAAACCCTAAATAGCGTTCGAACGGCAACTGTAGCATGAAAATCACCGGCGGTAGATAGGCTAAAAGTGAGGACAACCAATAAGAACAGAGAAGCAGCATAAAATAAAGCATTTTATTGTGTTTCACACATGACCTTATGGAGGACTAATCAGGCTGGGATCTGAGCCGAAGTGACAAATGAAACGAACATTAATGCTCTGGTGCACGGCAAAGTCCTTTTTACTTGCCTAGCTCCGGGGATTTTCGTGCTACAGGTGCCATTCCAACGCTATTTAGTGTTTTTCAGTATGGAGATCGCATTCCAATACAAAAAACTTGGTGTTGCCATTTGATATTTTCTCACTGTAACCGTAACTGTTAGAGTGACACTGTTGTTTTCCATATCATTCTTGAGCGCATACCTCAAAATACCTTACGCCAAAATTTCATTCAGTTTCTGTGAATGGTATGATAGTTAGGGGCCCATATGTCGGGATAGTTTTTTTTATAATCACCCCGTATATATATATATATATACAGGTACGTAAATTAAGGGAGTCTCCTACCTTTCAACATGGTCAAAAACTTTCTTACGGTAGAAAATATAATTAAAAATATCATTTATATCCATTGATTTATTTCAAATTTTTATTGTATACGCTATCCCTTATGCCAGTAAAAACGTTTACATGTCTCCAATACTTACTTTTTTACAAATGTTCAAAAAAAATGCATTAAAAACAGCTAGTGCGCATGATGAAATTGCATGGAAATTGAATAAAAATTGATTCAAAAAACAAATAAAACTGCTCAGTGAGATTTTATAGACTCAAAATTAAATTTTAAATTTAAAAAATTGTTTTAAAAAGTTTAAAATCCAAGTACTTATGATTTGATCTCAAATCTTTTCCGTCATTTTAATGAACTAAATTTTTCCTTAGTTTGAATCAATTTTTATTTAATTTCATTGATGCCATATTATTTTATCATGGCTCAAGCTGTTTTTAATGTGTTTTTTTCTGTTGTTGAAAATTTGTAAAAAATTAAGTATTGGAGATGTGCAAAATTTTTAGCGCATAAAATGCAATGTATGTGGTAAAACTTTGAAATAAATCAATGGATACATAATATTTTTGACGATACTTCTACGTAAGAAACTGTTTGGCCACAAGGTAGGAGACCCCCATGACATCTAGTCAGTTTTATTAAATAAATCAAATTAAATTATCAGCTTTTTACGCAAATCTTAACTTTAGAATCGATTTTTAACTCAACTAAAATTTTTAACGGCTATTAACAATCCATCGATTATCTGACTCGATTAATCGGACCAGCCCTGCGATAGAAAAAAAAAAAACTAACAACCATACCTGAAACATCATAATTCGTATCCCTTCTCGACTATCATCCCCGGCTGTCCAAGACGGTCATCATCCACCCACAAACAACGAAGAATTATTCCAATCCATCCGCGGAAGACACAAGATCATCCTTTTCTTTCCGAGTCAAGTCAATAATAATAATAATCGAGGAAAAAGAACAGCCATTGTAAAGCTTATATACGTCTGGTACGGTCGAGCCGTTTTTATTTATTTGTATCCTTCCGCGCTTCTTCTTCTTCTTCTTCTCAACAGAAGATGGCTGGCACACACTCACAACAACACACAAAAGAACAGAAAAAAAAAGTGAGAGTGAATAGTAAAAAATGCGAGGGGAAAAGGACAAAGAAAATGAGAGATAATTCGCCAAAAAAGAGTAAGTAGCAACGGCAGCCTTCGTTCGTTGTTGTTTTTTCCCAGACACCCATAATATGACCTTTGTTCTAAATAGTTAAGTGGCCATCTTCTTCAAGAAACAAGTCAAGATCCGAGGAAGACAAGGAACAAAGACCAAATCATAAGAATAATAATAATGAAAAATATATAAAGTTGTTGTTTTTTTTTGTATTATTCGTCATTATCCAGTAGAAGACCCAGTTATTCTTCAACAGGTTCTTCTTCATCTGATGGTTAAAAAAGATACGAACAATATATGGCGTGTGTATTCTAAAATTGGTCGGAGGTGTTTCTCTCTCATTTCTCTCCCCCCGTAAAGAATAATTACAAAGTTTATTTATTTGTTATTATTATTTTATAGCGTCTTATCGTGATTTTATTCTTCTTATTTCGCGTAAGAAATGAATGTTGTAAAAATGTTGAAAAAAAAGAAAAAGAAATTGTGATTTTTGTGGACCTGTTATTATGTTTTTGTATCAAAGGTTAAAGTGATAGCCGGAGAAGGGAAAGTCTTTTTTCCGCTTAGTTATAATTGTTATTATTATTAAAATTCAAATGAGCGTTTCCAGGGTTTCCTTTAGACACTAAAGGGTCAATTATTATTATTTTTTTATTATTATTATTATACGGAAAGTGACTATATGACCAGTATTTTTTCCTTACTTTTGGTAGTCCCGACATTTTTTAAATGGAAATGTCCAGTTACTCCAACAACATATATATATATATATATATACCGTATATACTCGTGTATAAGCCGACCCCCCCCCCTTCAGCACCACCAAAACCGCAATAAATTGAAAACCCGTGTATAAGCCGATCCCCCAAAAAATCCGTTCATTTCAGAGAAAAAAAAAATTCTTATATTTTTATGCAAAATCAACAGCTTACGGAAACTTACAATAGAAAATGATTCAAACTTTTTAATCCGTTTCTGCCGTCTCCAAGCTCATCGTAATCCATCAGATAGATCATCATAGGGTGCGGCATCTTCGTTTTTATCCTCATCTGGGCTGCCATCGCCATTGTCACTTTCAAATAGGATAGATATCATCTTGAGTTCCGTCCATCGCATTGCTGATGCAACACTTTTTGAAAGATCGGCGGAAACAGAATTCCACGCTTCATGTACCCATTAGCACACTAGGCCAATGCCAGGTGTCTTCAAGGCACCACTTTTTGTAGTTGGTTTATCATTTGAACTCATTCATTTAATCCACAAATTCCTCAAATAGTCTTTGAGAGGCTTGTCCATGCTCACATCTAAAGGCTGTAACCAATCAACGTTAGCCACCACCAGACAATGATGTTTTCGATTTCTTTGCCTCGGCTTTGACATTATCAGTTCTGTGGGGTTTGAACATATCCTGTTCGAATAATGCCGGTTTCTCGAACACTGCTGCAAAAATGACTACTGATTGTGGAGGTCGATGTTTTCTCATCAAAAACTAACCCGAGTATAAGCCGAGCCACTTGAGGAACGAATTTTTCCACAAAAAAACTCGGCTTATACACGAGTATACACGGTATATAAAGCAAAATGTACAAAATGAAAAAAATAATTTTTTTTTGTCGAAACTCACCAATACCAGCGCCATAGGCAGCTGTAATATGCAGTGTAGTGAAAATGAGACCCCGATGAGAGACATTGGGTACGAGTTTTTTCATTTTTGAATTCTTATTTGAATTCTTCAACTTTTTTCATTCTAAAATTTTTTGGAGATTTTACAATGTTCATATACATTGTTTCCAGTTGTTCACATAATAATTATGTGGTGTTTGGTCAGAACATGATATCTCCAAAAAATGGCTTTTTGATCTGAAAGTAAGTCTTGCCAATTATAACTAATTAGAAGTGGAATAAATGCACAAATACGTGCGTTAGGTTAAACAACATGCTGATGTATGATATTTACATTTTTATTTGTGTGTATGCTCTATTTTTGATTTTTGAATGGCAATGAAAATGCTTATATCTCAAAAATGTGATTTTGGAGTTGTCATGTTCTGACCAAACACCACAGAATTAGTTTCCAGTTCATCATATATAAACAATGAAACTTTATCAATGTATATATAATAACTTTCATTCTTTAGTTCATCATTAAAATTATCACCCTCGCCCCCCCCCCCTCGGGATCCACGCCTGAGCAAAGGTAGACATTTTCAGCTGCAAATGAAACTGAATTAGACATCTTCAGCTGCTAATGAAGCCGAGGCAGGCATCTTCAGCGGCGAATAGAGCGGAAGCAGACGGATCCAGAGCGGTGTGTCGGACTTATAGTGTAGGATGAGATCATCCCGTATTTTAAGGAACAGAATGGGCCAGGCTCTGTCACTTACGTGAGTTTAGCCCATTCTCCCGATGGACGTGGTCGTACCCTCCAGAGCACGACCATTTTAAGGGACAGATGAATTTTCTCCTAATTATTCGACTCTTGGGAGGGACGACCGCCCTCATCGCCCCCCCCCTTTCTGGATCTCAGCAGCGTATTAACCACACGTGTGAATTTCATTCACCGGTAATGAAACTATGGGTGCTTATTTTGTTGGTGAAGTGTACCACAATGTCCAGAGCAGCCGAAAGGTTTTTAACACATTAAATAAATAAGCTCGACGTAACACATGAAATGCGACACAAGAAGTGCATGCCTGATGTTTATCGCGATTTACGTCTCATAAAACTTTTCAATAAAACAAAATAAGTTTTATTTTGACATGATTCAAGTTTTCCACAAATTTCCCAGTTGCAGCGAAACATCTTTTAGCAGCAAGACGACGCTCCTCCGCGCTGTACGAGATTTACTCAAGCAGTAGATTGTACCAGATGGACTCCTGTTATGGTCACCTCATCTCCAGGTACCCCCCTCCCCCACCTTCAGATTTCTTCTTTTGGGGTTATTTATATCTTGACAAATAACCCCAAAAGAAGAAGAAATCTGAATATAATATCATGGCAATACATGATAAGTATTTTAGTGCAATCCGAGCCTTTTCGTGTCAAAAAAATCGTTGATTTTTTATTCATTTTTGAAACGTGTCAAGGACTTTTCGCCCACACCCCGCATTTCTTAGTAAAGTAAGGGGTCAAGAGAATCGATGCCTCGTCAAATACGTATATTCGAATGGCAGTAGTTTCAATACTACACAGACAAGTAGTTCATCCGAGAAAATTAATCTTATTATGAAGTGTGGGTTACGAGGGTGATCCTATGTCCATCCAAAACCCAACACAGTAAAATGAAGAAAAAAAAAGATCACGACTAGCGATTAGAGACACTGTTAGAGACTACTCACAATGGACGGGGCCATTATTCAAAGCTGCCAAAAATGCTCGGATGATCTTCTGTAAGAGCGTCATCACGGAAATGATTTTTCACTCTCTCTCTCTTACCATTGTTTTGCAAGTTACACTTTACGAGATCATCGCTTCGTTAAGCATTCATTCAAGGCACACACAACACACGCTCTTTAATTTCGTGTCTGAAGAATTTCTCGCCGATTCCATTAACTGATGCCGGGGACTGTAACCGAGAAACTGAAACAAAAAAAAAAGATCACGTTTTATTTATTACGAGCGTCCAATAGAATCCGTGTCGAACCAGTTCAGTCAATATAACTGATCAAATGAAAGTGGTCTACTTGTAACAATGTTATGTGTAGTGTTACGCTCGAATTGCTGATCCGTCTCCAAAGTCTAGACATGGATACTTTAATGGTCACTTACTTTAATGGTCATCGTCGATCCTATTTATGAAAACTTTGAATACCTTTTTCGTGGTCGTAATCACCAACTTTAATCACTTCACCTGCTTATTTTAAATCCGTCATTTTGATTTGGACATCGACCAGCTTCTCCACGATCCAAGGAATCATGGCATTCGGCATTTTTAAATAGAAACATTGCATGTTTGATCAGTACACGATCTTCCTGCAATTTATATCCTACGTCCAGAGGTAATGACACACCAACTTATACATTTCGATAGGTGAATAGTTTTGTAATTGTTCAGAAATGCTCTTGGTATCGAAGAATTTCGCATGACACGCTATTGGTATAGACGGATTTTACATGAAACGTTATTGTTGTCGAAGAATTTCATATAAAATGCTTTTGGTGTCGAAGAATTTTACAAACAATGCTTTGGTAGCGATGAAAATTAAACATGTAAACAATGCTTAAAAGCGATTTCAGTTATATTTTGTAAACAATGTTCTTGGGATATAGATAATTTTTCAAGAGAAATGCTTTGGCATCAGAGAGTTTTCAAACAATGCTTTGGCATCAGAGAGTTTTCAAACAATGCTTTGGCATCAGAGAGTTTTCAAACAATGCTTTGGCATCAGAGAGTTTTCAAACAATGCTTCGGAAGCGGAAAGTTTTCAAATTATGCTCTTTCAACGGAGGGTTTCAAACAATGGCCTTAGTATCGATAATTTTTCCCAAAATATACTCCCGATATCGGAGAATTTCGCAAACGAGGCTTAAGCATCCGAAAAGTTTTTAAACAATGCTCCTGCTATTGTAGACTTCACAAAAAATGTTCTTAATAGTAATGGCAGAAGAATTTAAAAACAACGCTGCTGGTATTGAACAGTTTGGAAACAATGTTCTTGGTGCAGAAAATTTAGCAAAAAATTCTCTTTGTATCAAAAAATGCCCTTGATGTCGAAGAATTTCGCATTGTTATGCGTAGCGTTACGTTCGAATTGCTGATCCGTCTCCGAAGTCTAGACGTCGACATTTTAATGGTCTCTCACGTCGTCATGGATCCTATTTATAAAAACGCTGAATACCTTTTCGTGGTCGTAATCACCAACATTATATATATATAATCATTCTTTCATATTTTAAATCCGTCATTTTCATTTGGACATCGAATAGCTTTTCCACGAACCAAGGAATCATGACATTTGACATTTTTAAATAGAAACATTACATGTTTGGTCAATACACGATCTTCCTGTATAACTTATATTCAATGTTTAGAGGTAATGGCACACTAACTGTACATTTCGATCGATGAATAAATGTTGAAATCATCCATGGAACTAATTCTTATAACACCCTGAGTTGAAAATCTTCACGAATATCAGATATATACAAGGTGGGCGAGAAGTCCCTGGCACATTATGAAGACCGATAAAAAATTAGCTAATTGAAATAAAAAGGCAGTGGTTCGCATTAAAATACTTATCATAGAATAGCGATTTTTTATGAATTATAAAAATAAAAAAATAGTTATAAAGTTTTAATTTTCACTCCCAGGTGGAACTGTATCATAAAAAAAAGCTCGATATTTTTTTTGCAATCAATTTTGCAAAAAATGTTCTTGTTATCGAAGAGTTTCACGTAAAATGCTCTTGGTATCGAAGAACTTTACTAAGAATAATTTAACAGCAATGGCGGTTCCTTTTCGAAACAATGCACTTGGCATCGAAGAGCTAGCAAAAAATGCTCTTGGTATAGAAGAGTTTAACAAAAAGAAAGTTCTTGGTATCGAAGACTTTTGCAAGCAATGTTCTTGACATCGAAATTTTAACAAACAATGTTCTTGACATCGAAATTTTAACAAACAATGTTCTTGACATCGAAATTTTAACAAACAATGTTCTTGACATTGAAATTTTAACAAACAATGTTCTTGACATCGAAATTTTAACAAACAATTTTCTTGACATCGAAATTTTAACAAACAATGTTCTTGACATTGAAATTTTAACAAACAATGTTCTTGACATCGAAATTTTAACAAACAATTTTCTTGACATCGAAATTTTAACAAACAATGTTCTTGACATCGAAATTTTTACAATGTTCTTGATACCGAAAACTGGAGGAATGTTCTTGGTATCGAAGAATTTTTCAGTCAACAATGCTTTGGCACCAAACAGTTACCAATGTTCTTGGTATCAAGGATTTTTGCAAACAATGTTCTTGGTATCAAGGATTTTTGCAAACAATGTTCTTGACATCGAAATTTTTACAAACAATGTTCTTGATACCGAAAATTGGAGGAATGTTCTTGGTATCGAAGAATTTTTCAGTCAACAATGCTTTGGCACCAAACAGTTACCAATGTTCTTGGCATCAAGGATTTTTGCAAACAATGTTCTTGACACCGAAATTTTTACAAACAATGTTCTTGACACCGAAATTTTTACAAACAATGCACTTGATACCGAAAATTGGAGGAATGTTCTTGGTATCGAAGAATTTTTCAGTCAACAATGCTTTGGCACCAAACAGTTACCAATGTTCTTAGTATCAAGAATTTTTGCAAACAAGGGGGTGATTCGTAGTCACAAAAAATTCAAAAATCCGTCCGATGGGATAGGTGGTTCCCCAGCAGACGTAATAATTCGATTCTCGCTGGAGGAAAAATCATTCAATTGTCGTAATTGATATTAATAATATTCACATGGGTTCGTAAAAAATCATATCTTCATACTTAGATTCACCACGCCTCATCAAGGAAACCGCTAGAAATTGCGATCCTGAAAGCGGGATATCTCTAATTTTAACCAAAGTACCGTATATACTCGTGTATAAGCCGACTCGTATATAAGCCGACCCCCCCACTTCAGGACCACCAAAATCGCAATAAATTTAAAACCCGTGTATAAGCCGACCCCAAAAAATCCATGCATTTCAGAGAAAAAAAAAATTCTTATATTTTCATGCAAAATTAATAGTTTACGGAAATTTACAATATAAAATGATTCAAACTTTTTAATCCGTTTCTTCTGAGTCTCCAAGCTCATGGTAATCGATCAGATCATCATCATAGGGGGTGCGGCACTTTCGTTTTTATCTTCATCTGGGCTATCTCATCGCCATTGCACTTTCAAAGAGAATATCATCTTCAGTTCCGTCCATCGGAATCCTGACGTAATACTTTTTGAAGGATCGGATGATAATTTCGGTGGAAACAGAATTCCATGCCTGATGTACCCATTGACACACTAGGCCAATGTCAGGTTTCTTCAAGGCATCCCTTTCTGTAGTTTCTTTATCATCGGAACTCATCCATTCGATCCACAAATTCCTCAAATAGTCTTTGACTTATTCATACTCACATAAGGCTTTACAATCGACATTAGCTCACCTGGTATCAAAGCCAATGATGTTTTCGATTTCTTTGCCTCGTCTTTGACATTATCGGGGTTTTGAACATATCCCGTACCAATAATGCCGGTTTCTGGAACACTGCTACAAAAATGACTACTGATTGTGGGGTCGAAATTTTCTCATCAAAAACTGACCCGAGTATAAGCCGACCCCCCCTACTTGAGGAACGAATTTTCCCACAAAAAAACTCGGCTTATACACGAGTATATACGGTATGTAGTTTACGACGAATTCGCTAATTAAGGCTAAAATGGGCGAAGGGTGGGAGGAAATAAGGACCTGCTACAAATCGCAGTAAACAGAAATATATTAGACAGAAAAAACATTCTCTCTCTCTCTCTCTCTCTCTCTATATATATATATATATATATATATTGGCTAGATAACTTTTTTGACCTTTGAAGACTGGCTACATCCCGCTTCTCATCTCAGAGAGATATCGAAGCGTCCCCGAAGGATGGGTGTATTGGCTAGATCAAGGGTGGCCAACAGCTGGCCCGCGACAAGGCAAAAGTACCGTGGAAAAATTAAATTTGTGATCATTATTTGAACTATCGGTTCCAACAGCAGATTTCGGCACAGTGGTAGTCGGCTGAGGTTGGTTTTCTGTGGTTCCAAACTTCAAGGCGCGAATGCGAGCCGATCTCCCCGTTAAAAAGTCTCGCCACAGAGAACAACAGACCTACAAAGAGCACAAATGTAATTCAATCATAACACATCACTCACTTCCCTTCTGAAATATAGATGGCAGCACTGAAAAATCGAACACAACACTACATCTGCACTCAGACTGTTAGGTTACACACACAGTTACACCTCTGGCACAACTCACTAGTTAGTAAGTCGTAGTAAATCGCCCATAAATATTGATAGGCCTGAGTTGTGCTCGGTTTGAAAGAAAGGAAGAAAAGCAGATTTCTTGATTAACAAACTGCTTACAAACTTCTTATTTCTAGTGACGAAATTAATTTAATAACTAACTAATTAATTCAATTAATAATGGAGCGGCTTATACACCGAGGTTGTACCACTGATGCTGCCCGCAACGCTATAGCTGACCATTACGTTTTCCCGCGAACAGAAAGAAGATGGCCACTCCCTAGGCTAGATGGCCATATTTCATTACCCAAAAATAAGGGAACTATGAAGAATCCTAAATACGGAAAGATACGGGACGTGACCAATTGTCATCAAAAACGTTGCCTTCAGTCGACAAAAAATCCCCAATTGCAGTTGAAATCATTGAAAAATTCAGAAAATGCCGTTGAACCTGACAAATATGTAAGATGAATATGTATTTAGAGGCAATAAGTATCATATTAAGTTATGAAAACTCTTTTATTCCCGATTTTAATGAACACTACAAATTCAAATAAGCATCGTCGAAAAAACGGGACAAATGTGTAAAAACAATTTGGTGCAACTGAAAATACAGGAATGTCCCGTAATACGGGACGCAAGAGGTCTATCGAATCGTTTCAGACATTTTTACTGGTCCCTAGGTTGAGAAAAGCTGGTTTAAGATTCTGTCGTTGTACAAAGCATTGTCCATAACAGCTCCAACTACGTGCCTGCCTATCACAGCTGCATTCGCCTGCGGCCTGGAAAAAAAAAAAAGCAAAAGACCATTTATGGTAATTGCCCATATTTTGTAGAATAGCATAAGTGTGTGTGTGTGTTCAGGTTTATTTATAACAAAAATAATCTCTTACTGATAATATCTGTATAAGGCATACACCAATCCACAAGTACCGTGATTTAATATTTTCAAGAAAATTCATAAAAGCAACGATAACGACACAGAATCGAGGCTCGTGGGAAGTTAATTGCTAAAAAATGCATGAGCCCGATCACCTTGGGAGTATTTGGGACATCATAACGCACACAGCACCATTATTATAATAACAATATAATGAAACATTTCGTACATATTTTAATGTTTAACACGTAGGAATATTGTTACCATAGGTCTCGGCACGGAGGAGAATATCTCCCGGTTCCATTTTGGACTCATTAATAATGCTAATTTAGTTTCATTTCTTCGGTGAAATTAAGCGCCATGAGTTCATCTCACTCATTACTTGATGAACTCCCCCCCCCCCCACGTAATAAAGTTCATGTTATTTTATTTTTTTGTGATGTAAATGAATATCCGTCCTATGTTGTAGATACGCGCGAACGAGTTCTTCTGTCCGAGATTCGTCATGCCCAGAACTGAAATTAATTGAAAAGATGGCCTTGTACGCAAGTGGTATATTCAGCATTCACGATGAATGCAGTTAAATCCATGCGCACGAGCTTCTACAATCGAATTACGTCATGTGTATTAAGAAAATTTCAAAGACGTGGTTTCCATCCTTGATCAATGTTTATCAAGTTTTACGCATTTATTTTCAGAAACGCCTGAGAAATCAACGTTTTTGAGTTCAGTGAAAAAACGGTATGAAAAATTGTTTCGCAGTCATTAATGCAGCACATTTCGGAACTAACTCTTCGAATAATGTTCTGTCTAATAGCAGGGTGTTGAGCAATGTTTTCAGTAGGTGCGAATTTTTAACCGATGCCCCCTTGATATCTCATGGGTTTTCAACGAATTCCTCGGTGGAGATATGCTTTTTTTCACCAATCCACTTGGTTATGGTGACTTTCAAAAATAAACGTTATATTGTAGAAATGATTTTGAAAAACAAAAATGGCCTTTTGGCATGACTTTTCTAAACGATTCTCTCTCAATGTTGGACAATGAATATGAAAGAATAATTCTGTTCAATCTTTGCACGCAATGCTCTCAATGACAATTAAAATGCAATTTTTAAACAATGCTCTCAATGACAATCAAAATTCAATTTTTAAACAATGCTCTCAATGACAATTAAAATTCAATTTTCAAACAATGCTCTCAATAGAAATAAAAATTCAATTTTTAAACAATGCTCTCAATGACAATTAAAATTTAATTTTCAAACAATGCTCTCAATGACAACTAAAATTCAATTTTCAAACAATGCTCTCAATGACAATTAAAATTCAATTTTCAAACAATGCTCTCAATGACAACTAAAATTCAATTTTCAAACAATGCTCTCAATGACAATTAAAATTCAATTTTTAAAAAATGCTCTCAATAAAAATTAAAATTCAATTTTCAAACAATGCTCTCAATGACAACTAAAATTCAACTTTCAAACGATGCTCTCAATCACAATTAAAATTCAATTTGCAAACAATGCTTTCAGAAGCAATGACAATTTATTTTGCAAACATTGCTTTCAGAAGCAATGACAATTTATTTTGCAAACAATGCTTTCAGTAACAATGACAATTTATTTTGCAAACAATGCTTTCAGTAACAATGACAATTTATTTTGCAAACAAAGCTTTCAGTAACAATTAAAATTCAATTTGGTAACAATGCTTTCAGTAGCAATGACAATTTATTTTGCAAAAAATGTTCTTGGTATCAAAAATTTTTTCAAACGATACTATAGTATCGAGCACTTAAGCAATGAAATACTGGAAAATTTTGTACGTGAAGATGAATATATCCTGCATCATCTCTGCTGAAAAAATTTAAACAACGGGATTTATTTCTTCACGAAAAACAAAAATTTATTTTAAGAAATAAGGATTTGATAGCATTTATGTTTCTAATGCATTTTTTGAGCATTTGCAAACGCAGAAACATCGTGAAAATTCCAAAAAATGAAAAAAAATTAATTCTTGAGGTCTGAAAGCTTTACACAAAATATCTCTGAATCAGTCGAAAATATTGTGGCTCTCATTCTAAATCTTACGCATGTCACATTGTTCATACAAAATGAACATTATAACATGATATGCAATTTTGATGCAAAAGTAATTTATTTACAACTTTCTCTTCGCGTCAAATTCAGGGCAGTTTTTCGGCCAACATTCGGAAAATTACCGGTTCATTATAAAAAACAAACTCAGCGCCAATTGTTGTTATCCCGACCACGTTCCATGTTTGTTTAGTGAGTCAAGGATGAGCTGTGATGTATGTCAAACGGGATGTTCACATACAAAATGAACATCAGCCCCATGATAGAACGCTACAAACAACAATAACCGAACTTTCGCTTTTTCTTTCGTATTCACAATTTCGATTTTTTTTTTTTTTAAGGGTCATCGTCATCATCATGATCAATTTCCCAACAACAATCCGATCGCCATCTTTTAACCTTTTATGCGTTTCACCCAAATATCGTTCCGTTACCCACATGTAAAAATAATATAAAACAATAATAATATAATAACACGTTCTCTTCCGCCTCTTGTAAAAGTTTCACAATATAACAATGTATCATCGTTTTTTCTTTTTTTTGTTATTATTCTATTACCTCGCGGTGGCAACACTCAGAAAGTTAGGAAAAGGGAAAACTGTTATTATTAATATTTGTTTTTTTGTTTCATTAGCGACATTCAAAGATCTATTGTTCTCATTTTTTTGTTTTTCGTCCATATCAATTTTATGGCGGAACGATGAATCGATCACGTGATTGTTTACTCTAATCGTTGTTGGTGGTAGTGATGATGGTTATCAAAGTGGTAGGACATTGAAAAGTAATTCTTGCCAACTTGTCATTGAAATTTGGTGCTTGATTCCTGTTTTTGTTCCTTTGTGTTATCGTGACTTTTTTCTTTCAATATGTATTTAGCAAGGTTGTTATCGATTTTATTTGTTGTATGGGCATCGCTACTGAGAGCATTGTTAGAAAGTCATACCGAAAGCATTGTTAGAAAGTCATACCGAAAGCATTGTTAGAAAGTCATACCGAAAGCATTGTTAGAGAGTCTCATACCGTCATGTCAGTTATAAAGAGGGCGTTTGGTCGTTTTAATTATCTGCTAAAAGATGTACAAAAATATACAGGGTAATTCAGAAAAGATGGGAAAAACTTTAAGAGATGATAGTATACACCAGTGGTCGGCAAACCGCGGCTCGCGAGCCACATGTGGCTCTTTGGCTCCTAGAGTGTGGCTCTTCCAGAAAATACCACGTGCGGGTGCACAAAAATGCAAGATTTTTGCAAAATCATGTTTAGACAAGCATTTTGGCCATTTTGTTCTCGGTCCCTCCCCTCCCAAGTGAATCATCTTTCTCACGGGTTTTTGCCGAAAAAACAGAGTGAAAGCCTGATGCTGATGTCACGTTACACCAATCAAAACTGGGATGGGAAGTTCGGGAAAAAGTTGTCGAAAACGAGGCTTTTCCCTATGGTACTCGGGGTAGATAGACTCAAAAGACGAGTCTCCTCTCAGAACATGGGGGGGGGGGGGGAGGGAGGGGGACATGCAATTTTTTCCTATGTAAGGAACGTCAACCTCTACCCTGCCAGATTATAGAAGACGATTCCCCTGGGCCACCACCTCTCATGACGGCTCTCCCGAGTCTTCCTCTCTCCATCCAACATCAGTCAACACTGCTAGAAGTGATCTACGAGGGGCCGCACATTTGAAGACGACGCTCCTGGACCACCACCTTACCACCTATCATGACGACTCTCCCGTGGCCACCTCTCTCCATCCGCATCCAACATCGGTCAACGCCAAGGTTTCTAGAATATATAGGGTCAACACTGCTAGGAGCCATCCGCCAGGGGTCGCCCATCCGAAGACGATGCCCCACAAGACGGCTCGCCTTGGGCTTTCATCGACGACATCCTCCGGCTAACATCTCGTCTGACGAGCTGACAGTGAACTCGTCTTCCGCACATTTCCCAGAGATGGGAGCTAGGGTACATAATTAAGTTAATAACAATGTACCTACCTATATAGTTTAAGTTTGAAAAATTTGGCTCTCAAAAAAAAATTCAATCGTTGTGCTGTTGATATCTGGCTCTGTTGACTAAGTTTGCCGACCACTAGTATACACCAATAGAAACAATTGTCATCAAAGAATGCGTGGTCTAACATGAAACGACGCAAACGCGCTAGTTGTGTTTCGAAACAGCCGCTCCGCAAACGTTAAAACGGCATTCCCGTTGAAATTTATCGGAAGAAAAAGAACACCATGCATGCAAATGTAACCTGGAGAAGAAGAAGAAACCGTATGCACAAATCTGCGCCACAGTGAATAAAAGGCATGGACACCAGCCCGGTGTGAAGCTATTCCAGCGTGCAACCGTCTATCAGTCATAACGTCTTTAGTAATACTGAATGGGTTTAGTAATACAGTGGCACACTTTAGTAATACTGAAAAAGCAGACACGCATTTTATTTACGGAGCTGCGAACAGAAGTATCACAGAGGCAGCACGAATGTACGGTGAGCATTTCCCCCCCCCCCCCCACAAATGGTTGCCCAATCTGAAAACTGCATCGGCAGCTGTGCGAAACGGGAACCTTTCTTGCTTCCCGGTCTGATGCAGGTCGCGCAAGTACTGCCAAAACAGCAAGTATGGACGACGAGATTTTGGAGATGGCGGCAGATCAGCAAAACTACAAGCACTCGAGCTGTGGGCCGTAGAATTCGCAACATCGGTTTTACTATGTTGCGCCCTGTAGCACGTTTGCGTTTAATTTTAGACCATGCATCCTTTGATGAAAATTGTTTGTTTTTGCGTATACTACCACCTCTTAAGGTATCCGACTACGTTGAAAACGTCATTTTGGAAGAAAATATGGATTTTCAATTATTTATTTTTTATAAAAGCTCTATTTGTTGTGATTCCGAAATGGGCCTTGTTTTGTTTACATGATGCTTATAGAATCAGAGTTACGTTCACTTTAGTGTTGCGTTTTTACATACACGTAATACGCGAATAAAAACTTGCTATTTTTGACATTTTACTTGACTTTGTGACATGATTTGCAAAAATTGATGCATTGCATCCTTACGAAATTTTAATGTGATATTTTGCAATATATGGTTGAGGTTATGAACGAAAATCTAAGGTCTGTCACATATATCTTTTGAATTACAGTGTTTTATAGACAAAATGTAGGATGAAATTTCAAAAAATTCACACGTACTTAAACATATTTTGGTGTAACTTATGAACATATCATGCAATCCTTTAAATTTTGGTTCATAACCTGCAACATTCCTAGCTAAATGCGCTGTGAAAATCACAAAGCATTTCATTAATTAAAATTTTTTGCAATCGTGTTTCGAATATCACATGAATTTTGCCTAAAATTTGATATAACAACGAATTTTTCATAGAAAATATAATATATAGACCAAAATTTGCCACTGTTTTCACCATTTCGAGACACTTTCTATCAAATATGTATTTAAAGTTCACTCCAGAACCACTTTAAAGAAAAGTGACAAGAAATGTAGTCGGTTACCTTAAAATTTTTCCCATCTTTTCTGAATCACCCTGTATATAAGAATGCTGAATATAAATCGTTGAAAAAATCTTACGTTGTTAGAGAGTCGGTCATCTATGCTTGGAACATTGCATGGAAATTCGCGCAGAAAATTCAAAATTTATCTTTACTAAAAGTTGGAAAATTCATTTTTCTTTACCGAAAATTCAGAAATTTATCGTTTCTTAAAGTTAGAAAAGAAAATTCAGCATCATTTTCAAAATTAAAAAATTTATCATTAGTGGAAATTCCGAGGTTCTCACCTCACTAGTGAAAATTCATAAAATCATACCGCGGAAAATTCATAAAATCATACCGCGGAAAATTCACGATTACCGAAAATTCAAAAATTCATCGTTGGTGAAAATTTAAATTTCATCATAGAAGAAAATTAAAAACAAAATTCATTGTTGTAGAAATTTTTCATTACCATTGAAAGTTCAAGAATTCATAGCCACAGAAAATTCATCGTTACTAAAAATTCATCGTTACAGAAATTCAAAAATTCATCATAAGAGAAAATTTAAAAAAAATTCATCGTTGTTGAAATTTCATTATCATTGAAAATTCAACAATTCATACCCACAGAAAATTCAACAATTCATACCCACAGAAAAGTCATCGTTACCGAAAATTCAAATGTTCATAGCCACAGAAAATTCTAAACTTCATCATTAGTGAAAATTCCTCGCTACTCAAAATGGCAAACTTCATCGTTACTCAAAATGGCAAACTTCATCGTTACTCAAAATTGCAAACTTCATCGTTACTCAAAATTTCAAACTTCATCGTTACTCAAAATTTCAAACTTCATCGTTACTCAAAATTGCAAACTTCATCGTCACTGAAAATTCAAATATTCATAAGAGCCACTGAAATTTTCAAACTTCATTATTAGTGAAAATTTGAAACTTCATCATTAGTGAAAAATTGAAAACTGTCGTCGTTAGTGAAAATTTGAAAATATTCATCGTTAGTGAAAAAAAAATTCAAATATTTACAGCGACAGGAAACTCGGCGTTAAAATTTCATCAGCGCAAAAATCAATCATTAATAAAAATTCAAAAAAATCAAAGCTATAGAAAATTCACCGTTCGCCGAAATGCATCGTTTCCAAAAAAGTCATAGTCAAAGAAAATTCAAAAATTAATCAGAAACCGCAAATTCAAAGATTCGCCGTTTCCGAAAATCCAAAAATTCATCTTTATCGAAAATTCTAAAAATCATTAATTAATCATCACCAAAATTTGGAAATTGGTCGTTATTGAAAAAATAGTTGTTTTTGTCACACCCACTTTTGGAAAATCTAAAATTCAGTGATTCCGAACGCATCGCTTAACACCCTTTTTTGTTAAAAAGTAGGCCTGTATATCAAAATCACAATATCATCATCACGAACAGCAAATTAACATACGATATATAAAATGTTTCTCTTTTGAAATATTATATTAATATAATGTCAGTTGTTGATTATAGTCATTAAGGTACATGTATATAATTGAAATAAATCCGCGCCACATTATTATTCCTCAAGATCGTTTTTGCTTTACGAGCATTCATTTCCAAGATCTAATCATTCATCACTGCGATTGAATTTGACATTTACGATGAATAACCGAGAGAAAACATCTTATAATAAGTGAGAAATATCTTGATATTGTGTCTTTTGTGCTCGTTAATTGCTTTCATAAACACAGTTTTGGTGCTCGTCCTCAACCTCGTACATCATCATTATCATCACTTGAATGGAATGTTGTTGTTGTTGTCATTATTATTATTATTATTACCTTGGCGAAAAACCCATGTTCCACATTTTATTTCCTCGCGTTTAATAGTGAGGTGTTATATATCTTTTTTTATAATTAATTTATAATTTTTTCCAGTCATTATAAAAATGATTGAGAAAAAACGAGAGAAAGAAAGTTTAGTCCTTGATGATAATGTTTCCGGGACAATAAACGATCGAATTCATTTGTTTCTCTTATCTTTTGATCTTGTTTTTCGAATAATTACTCTGCTGCAGACATGCCCCCTCAGGGAACCTTGTGGGGGCCACATCTGCAGCACGAACATTGCCGCTTCCTGCTCATTCCAGTCTGAATTCTCTCTGACACCCACACTCATTCCATCACAAAACCCGCTTCAGCCCTCCCCCCACCCACCCTTGTTACTACGCCTGTATCTCTAAGTCACTCTTTTTGTCACTCAAATTTTTGTATGACCCCCCCCCCCCACGTAGTGGAGCAGGGCCCCTAGTTTAGGATTTTAGGTGAGCCCCCAATCTAGCCAGACTTTCCATAAACCCTTCTAAAGTTAATTTATAGTTTGAAAAAAAATGAAGGCAATTGTCTAGGCTCCTGTTAGTCTCACCCGTGCGTGGGGGAGGTGGGCATGTATACTTGGGTGCTGTTTTGGGTTCTCGCACGGATCCTACAAACATGGGGCTGACAGGGCTCTTGCCCTGGAGCCCGGGACAATTCTCAATGTTTTTGCTTTTTCACGCTATAAATTAACTATATAGAAGGGACCGTGAAAAGTCTGACCGGGGGCCCACAAAAGATCCCAACCTAGAGGCTCCTGCTCCAGGATAAGGGGGGGCATGGACATTCCTGAAAGTATTTTCCTGACCGGAAGATTATAAACTTACTTGAAGGGTGATAAATGGCGCTTGGATGAGAATGTCGCCAAGAAAATATAAGTTATTTAATCTTTTAAGCAGTTTTCAAAATTTTCCTCATCCGCATTATAACTGTCACAATTGAAATTGCGGAACTTTCACAAATTGGCACATATTTTTCAAGAATTATTATTTTTCCGATTTTCCAGCTGATAACTGCTCCCCCCCCCCAGCACCTTCTAGAGATAGAAGGCCTCCGCACTCTGCTCGTGACGTCAGCAAGTAGTCCATTTTCCCTCTGAATATTCAGGAGAAAAGATTCCCTGCTCGTGCCAATATCATCGTTGTGCGGGAAAGAAATGATCGGGCTCATAATTGGCGATTTCTATGCCCCACATCTAATGACCATGCGGTATTTGTTAGCCAACCAGGAACAATGTACGCCAAAATAAAAAGAAACACGAAATAGGATACTGTGGTTCAAAATGTTCAAACTTGCTGAGTAATCTTAAGGGCGTTACAGATGAACTTGGCAACCTTCTATTTCTAGGAGGGGTGCTGCTTCCTCCCTGTCCCAGAGCTGCTCTCAGCGTCTGGGGCTGATACTCGAGATATCAATTAATATCACTCAATTATTCAACCCTTGTCCTCAGGTCGGAGTAAATTATTATTTATTTACAGCTATAACAAATAATGTATATATGAGGATGTATTTAAATTACATACTTATAAATCAGTACATATGTTTTATGCTGCTACTACTCCTTGAGCGAGAGAGGAATGGAGAAAGCAATAGGTCAAGACTTACCCCAGACTTTCGTCATCTTCCGCTCCTTCCACTTTCCTCCTAAAACCCCGGACAACCACCTCTCATCAAGACCTAGTTCGTTCTGTCTCTTTCAACCACCTTCTCTCGTCCAATTTCCTCCTGTTTCCCTCTCATTGGTTCCGTCTCCTAAACGTCACACCCCCTCCCCTTTGGGTCCCAGACTAGAATCCCTTACTGGAATCTCGCTGCTGCCCCGATGTCTACATACCAATGATAAATCCATCTGCCACTCCTTCTCAAGGTACCACTGCCCAAAGGGCAGGGTCAATTCTGAGAATCTGCAAAAGGCGTTGGAGGTAACACCTGTGCATATAGGTGCCTCACCTATTTCTATACACGATATCTGAATAAAAGTCCAACCCAGTTCCCAGACTGTCTGGCGTCGTAAATAAAATTATATTCTAAAAGGCTTCATTAAAATTTAACTACAAATTAATGTAACAAGTTAGCGAGTAGCTTGTTACATCCCTACCCTCCCAACAAGAAAGTCTACTTCGTCCATCGCTTTTATTTCCCTCACTCTGATACAAAAACGCCTGCCATGACGAGTGCGGCTTTCTGGGAAGAGATAAAGGTTTTTTTGGAAAAAATAATATTTTTGTATTATTTATACTGAACGTATATTTCTCTACAGTGCTGAGAAAAAGGGGAGGGAACACACACACACACACACAGGCTCTTTTTTCGCGCTCCTTCTCATATCTCACATTGAACAAGAGCTGACTCCGCCCACTGGCAGTTGATTGATTGGAGGAGGGGATGGAAAACATGTTATACTGCAAAAACAACTTCAACGCGTTTTTAGAAGCCGAGATATTTCAGGGTGGCTGAAATAAAGCAGATAAAATTTGACGAAATATCTCGGGATTGTCGCTTAAAGGTTTAGACCAGTGCTCTTCATCCGTAACATCTCACCAGAATTCCACATATTCACAGATGCTTAAAATATTAAACCGTCTCTATATCAGTCATTATTCGTCTCAGCCGTCAGCAGGTCCGCAAATATTCGGGAGTGAGATTTACGTACCCTCCTTCTAAATTTTACCAGAACTAAAACTCTACAATTTGTCATCAAATGGTAATTTCTTCATAACAGTGGAACTCTGTTGCAACGACACCTCGGCGACGACGTCAATAATTGGCGGGCTGATTCTCATAGAGAATAATGTTAGTGAGCCTTGCTTATAACGTGATGGAAAGGAACCATCTCTGATATAACGGCAAATTTTTCGTCGCACATTCAAGGAATTCGCCCCGTTCTGTTTGTAGAGTATCCCTACGTTGAAAAAAAAAGGATTTATTACATGTTTGACATTTCGACCTGCTCATTGACATGACCCGTTTTCAAAGCAGTCCCGTATTTTTCCCCCTTCCAGACTATTTCCCTATAAAAATGTCGCGTTTTTACAGCGAACTTTAATTCCTGATCTTTAGTAGAAACGGGGATGAAAGTAATTTGCATAATGTATAAATTGTACTATGATGAATATGGTTATAAATATTCATCTCACACATGCTATCCAGCAGATTTGCTAGTATTTTCCGTCAAGGGTAATTTATAAGCGATATTTGGTAACAATTGGCAACATTTTTGGTGAGAATCGGCGATGTCATGTATTAACTTTCCCGATCTCCCGTATTTTCCCTCGATCAAATATGGTCACCATAATCGTAATGAAATAAAAAATTTCTTGCATAGTATTTGATAATATTTGGAAATATTTTCGGTCAAAAAAAAAAATCTTGAAAACGTCAACCTCGGTTGTAACGACCACTCGATTACATCGAAAAATTTTCGGCCAATCATCGATGTCATTATAACCAAGTCAGACTGTATTTTGATTGAAACTGATCCCAATGCCGTGGGTACGCGTACCGGTAGTGGTTCATATGCAGTCGAGAAATTTGCGGTTTGGCAGAAAAACGTAGCAGATGTGTTTAAGTTTTCCAGAACTTGTTGGCGTTTTATCTCTTATTTCCTCGCCAAGTTACAACTTTTCCTTCCATGAGAAATATAAATAGATACACAGAACCTGTTGGAACTGAACCAAAAAGAAGAAAGAGGTTTCCGTTTCGTGGTTTCAGGAACCCGAAGATTGAAAAAGAAGGGGACGCTTTTGCTTCTCACCGGCCTTAATATACTCTGTAAAATGATCCTTATATCGGCCTTATATAGTCAAAAAAATGATCGATACACCGATATAACTTTTGCATCTTACAAGATGATACCCATAACAAGGAAGTAAGAAGAGACAAATACCGTGTCTTCTCATTCTTCTTAGAAAGGAAGAATAAGATAAGAAGTTTGAGTTTCAATCGAAAATCAATGATGAGAGATGTTTCGCGGTGATACCCTTCTCATCCCCCCTCTTTGATTACTATCTCCCATCTTAACTGGAGGTTTCCATGATAACTATAATAAAATAACCGGTTATCATTACTGTTATCAATTGTTTCCTTATATGTAGAACCAGGAAAGAAACCTTTCAACGTTTTCGATGTTAATTGCAAGATGTTACTTGTAGGTAATCGACGGAATTGTCCGGCAGCTTGAGTTCGATGCAAGAAACATTACACTACTTCCGATATCATTGGATTGATCTCAGATCTTGTTCAATAGAAATCGACTGTGATTCCGAATATTAATATTGTGGCTCCTAAAATATATACCGTGGCATTTTAGGATACCATGAGATCACGAAGAGTGGTTTATGGGCACCTTTTTCTCATCCACCTCGTTGGGCATTTTGCCTGTTGTGGCGTTGTATTTTTATTTGTATTTATGTCTTCTGATATGAAAATTCTAGCAGATCCAGACTTGATTAATGAGAAAGCTGCGGTCGCGCCTTATATGTCTCAAAATATTTGCGGCCGGGTATTGATTTTCCCTTTCCGCTTCGAGTGCGTGCTCAACGAAGGCCCTAGTTCAAAATCCTATGGTATGATAACGAAAATGAATGTTCTTAAGCGTTGTTTTAACTCTTTAAGCAGCATTGACGGCATCTCTCCTAACTCTTACTTACATAAATCAACAACCAGACTAAGAATTGAGTATCAAGTCAAAAATAAACAAATAAAACAATTATTCAGAAAATTTTTTAGTTGCATTGCTCCCAAAAATATTGAATCAATATCAAGCTAACAATCATTCCAATGTGAAAAGTTAAATTAGAATATCTTTTGTTTTGCAAAGAGGGCATTGTTTTCGAAACACTAATACAATAAAAATATTTGCATTAAAAAGGATTTCTTTATAATTTACAACGCACACGTACGAGTATAATTTTCAAGTATATGGATATTTTTCAAAAATACGTATATTTTTCATAATTTGCATGGTTCGCTCACAAGGACTGGCAAGAAATTCGGATGATCTCTGTTTGGACGAACTGGCGATAAATACGATGCAAGTTTTGATAACCTTGTTCTAACGTAATGGCATGTTAGTAAAAGGAAGGGAAAAAAGTAAGGAAAAAAACAAACAAATGAAAGGAAAACAGTACATTACCATACTCTCTCTCGCTCTCTTACCTGTAATACTTAATTATGAAGTACATTTCTATTTCCACCTCCACCTACCCGTTTCATTCCCCCTCTTATGTACATGTATATAGTAGATCCTATTTAACTTTAGAATAGAAGCTTTTTACCTCTTCATCGCGGAGATGAAAATAACTACTTATACTTTTTTTTCATGGGGTTGCAACAAAGTTTCGTGGTGCTGAGGCGAGAGGAAAGAAAACAGAGAGAACTTGTTTGAATTTATTCCACTGGTGTTTGGAAGTGATATTACGCCCTCGATCGTAAAGTGGTTAATTATCAAAGTGTGAAGAGATCATACTATGAACTGTGTATAATTGTTTTAATTCGTAATTTTAAATGACGTATTTTTCCGTGACATATTATGAAATTTATTGTTTGTGCATACGGGTGTAAATGTATACAAATACAAATACAAATACAAATACAACGCCACAACAGGCAAAATGCCCAACGAGGTGGCTGATAAAAAGATGCCCATAAAAATATGGTTGTCATATGTTTCAAAAATACAGCAACCCAATTAAAAATGCAATTAACACAAATTACAAACAATATATACACATGATAAAATATTATACGATGCCCATAAAGATTACTTATGGTTGTCTTATTCTAAGAATGGATAGCTTCTCGATTTACCCCAACATGTTTATCGTATTTCTTTTTAAACGTGTCAATTGTGTTACAATTTACTACCTCCGGGGGTAAGCTATTCCATTTATTAACAACCCTATTGGAGAAAAATTCCCTGCGACACCATAACCTTGCATTGTCCCTCACCAATCGATACTGGTGTCCCCTTGTAAAAGCAGTCGATTGGCGGTGTACTAAAAGTTCATGGTCCATCCTATCCATCCCATTGAAAATTTTGAACACTTCGATCATATCTCCTCGACACCTGCGTTCATCCAATGTAAACATATTCAAAAAATGAAGTCTTTCTTCATAACTCAAGCCCTGTGTGCCAATAAGGACACGCGTAGCTCTTCTCTGCACCCCTTCAACCAAGTCTATGTCCCTCTGTAGGTATGGTCTCCAAAACCTTACAGCATACTCCAGTCCAGGACGAACTAAGCCTCGAAAAAGAGGAAGAATGACTTTAGGAGAACGCGAAGAGACCTTTTTGAAAATGAGACCAAGCATTCTATTCGATTTTTTGACAACCGCTGAACAATGTTCAGAAAACTTAAGTCGCTCGTCAATGAGAATTCCCAAATCGGTGACTCTAGTTGCATCCGGGATAGTGACACCATTCAACTCGTAAGAGAACCGTTGGTTGTTCGAACCAAAATGAGCGACCATGCACTTATCTACGCTAAACGTCATGCTCCATTCATTTGCCCATGCTGCAATCTTGTTTAAGTTGGTCTGGAGCAACTCCCTATCGCTTTCATTCCCGATTACCCCCATTAGCTTCACATCATCTGCGAATTTGCTAGTAATTCCATCGATACCCTGATCGAGTTTATCGATAAAAAGTGAAAAAAGTATGGGGCCAAGGACACTTCCCTGAGGAACTCCACTTGTGACGTCTGTCCAACCAGAGAATTCCCCGTTCACCATAACTCGTTGCGACCTATCTCTTAACCACGATTCTATCCAATTCAGCAAGTTGCCCCCTATTCCAATCTCGTGTAAACGCTTCAAGAGTTTGCCATGTTGGACCCGATCGAATGCCTTCTGGAAATCAAGGTAAACAACGTCGACATTTTTGCTCTTACCCAAAGCCTTAGTCACGTAATCATAGAAGCAAAGGAGGTTAGTTACACATGACTTCCCCTTCCTGAACCCATGCTGATTATCCGACAATACATTATTCTCGTCTATCCACTTCACAAACTGCCTTTTGATGATAATTTCCAAAATTTTCGAGAGGGAGCTCGTCAAACTCACTGGACGATAATTAGACACCACTTCTCTACTACCCTTCTTAAATATCGGAACAACGTTAGCCAGTTTCCAATCTCTCGGGACGATACCCTCAGCAACACTACTCCTGTATATCTGTGCGACTGGCCCCAACAATTCATTAGCACCTTCCCTGAGAACCCTGGGATAGATATCATCTGGTCCTGGTGCTTTGCTTGCACATACATTTCTTAGAAGATTTAGGACCTCCACGTCTTCCACTTGAATATCGTTGAGCGTTTTATTACCCCATGCAACACCCGTATATCGAATATCATTATCTCCATTAAAAACCGACGCGAAAAAGTCATTGAAAGCACTACACATGCCTACATTGCTCTCTACTTTTGAGCCTCCTATCGAGAGGGGGCCAACTGTCCCCTTACATCCATTATTGACGTATCGAAAAAATGATTTTGGGTCAGAGCCAATGTTATCTGCCAACCTAGATTCAACTTGCTTTTTACTATCCCTTATCGCTTTCTTCAACAGTCTTCTTTTATCAGTAAACAATGATAGGTCACCTCGTCCACTTTTATACTCTCTGAATGCTCTTTTCTTTTCAAGATAAAGGTTCCGCACGCTATCCGTGAACCATAGAGGGTGTGATGTACAAACACGCTTTTTTCGAACAAAGGGTATGACGTCGTGCAAAACAGAGGACAGCTTCGTACTAAATTCTTCCCATTGACTTACCACCCCTACTGATTCCAACCGGTCTTTGAAAACTTCCGCTAACCTTCTTCGCAAAACATCAAAGTTAGTTCTCCGAAAACAAGGAACCAATCTTTTGTTATCAACCTTACCCGAGGAAAAGTTACAGTGAAATCTGACGATACGATGATCACTGGAAGAAAACTCTTACTTATGTAAACAGAATGTTATGACAGGGTGCTTCAACAGAAATGGAAATTTTTTTATTATAAAATTATTATTGACCTTCTGGAAGTACGAGAAGTCCCTTGAAGGTCACAAATTGGGTGTATGTACAGGTACATGTCCGTTTTTTGTTTGACTTTGTTTATTTTTTTTGTGCATTTTTGTCTCGTTATGACTTCCTTTTGTATTTTGTTGCGTGTTCAGTTCTAATAACAAAAACTTGATTCTTTGAATTCTGGCAATTATGAGATATCTCGTCTGCTTAAAAAAACCCTCTTCTTTCGACAATGAACAGCAAAGATACTGCGTTGTATTTATTTATTTTTTTACCATTTAAAGCATGCTTTCAATCCCCGCCAGTGGGTGGGAGTGAACTTAAGTTCACATTTTTGATAACAGAAGGAGAAGCACGTGACTTATACATTTTTTTCTTCCTCTTTCCCTTTAATGTAGTTCTGCGTGGGTTTTGCAAACACCCTATAAATGTTGTATAATTTCGTTTGACAGTATATACTTACCCCACCGTCGCCGCAGTGGTGGTCGGCTGAAGTTGGTTTTGTGTGGTGCCCAACTTCGAGGTGAGAATGCAAGCTGATCTCTCCATTAAAATGTCTCGCCGCAGAGAGCAGACCTACAACGGTAAAATCCAAACATTACACTTCACTCGTAGTTCGAAAAATATGTGGTAGATGGCAGCACTATAACAAGCATTACACAGAAACAAGCTTCACGTTAGATTCACAACACCGACACGCACATTCCAACATGTACCAATTCGTTAGAAGTTGAGCACTGGAATATGGACGAGGTACATGTGTGGTTTAGTAGTATATATCTGCAGCGTGGCTTCGTTAACCGCTTATATCCCTCTTTGGGACAGAGTGAGAGCCATGTTCTGGTTTGGTGGTTTCGTACTTACCTCCTAACAGCTGATAGCTGCTAAGATGGGTTTGGAGCCATTGGCTTATTTTTTCTGCCAATTCGGGCAGTTTTGGCGTTACATCTTTTACGGAATGGAAACACAGAGAGTGAAAAGGTACCGTGGAATTCTTTTCGGCTAACTTGTAAGTTGCATGCTACCTCCGATAAGAATAAGTTATAGCTTTCTAAAAACGCTTGCTGTATGGCTAATCTAAGTTCAGGTTCGAGCTATTTAGAGCCAGTAGGCATAGGTTAAAATTTTGTCAAATATATACAGTGCACGTCGTTCAATATGTGATCAAATCGGGACTTGGAATTTTTGATAGAAATAACTGATTGGTAACTATATCCGAAAAAATCCCGGTTGTCAAACGCGTTTTACCTTCCATTTATCCCGTTTTTCACAACTGTTATCCGTTTTTTGAATTCAAATATCTTAGCGAATATTATACTTGGAAATGTAGGGTTTTTTGTGGCATCAGGAGAGACAGGTAACACTTTCTAATTGGGTTTTTGAGCCCAGGGTGTCTGTATAACAAGTTTTTTTTTAATTTTAATAACTATACAATCCGTTGCAATATGAATGATTTATCTAAGGTCTATACGTTATTTGGGTAATTCTGCTAATTGCAAGTGTGCCCATAGGATCAACGGTTCGCCAGTAATTTGTGGTGCGTACCGTTGGATATGCACCCTAAAAAATTCAGTATGGGTCTGTGAGACGTAGCCCGTGCACTCACGGAATATTCTCTCACCCGTACTCTAGAGGGTTAATGAACTTTGCTTATAATGACGATGAAAAGCAACTACCTCGGATATAACGACGAATTTTTCATTACTTCTGTTTCTGTTTCGCGATGACGTTTTTCTCAAGAAATTCTAAAGATTAGCGTTGATCACGCTCGGGGAATGTTCATCTAATGTTTTATATCTATATCTAACGTGGAAAAAATACAGGGTGATTCGAAATTATCTCCGGGGTTTCGGTATGATATAGCTATGGGGAGCTATGACGAGTGCAGTGGAGGGGGAGCCTTGCACTGAATACAGAAGCAATTCAATTTTTTTACAGACCATACAGGTGCTGTATGTGTTAACCCTTGCTCACATGGAATACATCAATGGAATAACCCATTTCTTGTTGTACTCTCCCCAACATGTCACGATCCACGTGTGATCCATCCACGCAGTTCCGCTATACCATGTGGCAAAGAGGGTACGAACACAAGATCTTTGACGTAGCCCCACAAGAAAAAGTCGCAAGTTGTTTAGTCCGGTGACCATGGGCCGCCCATGGCAGAAAAAGAACATCTTCGGAATCTCGTCCAATCCAACTACGAGGCATTATTCTGTGGCATTATTACGGTGGGTCATTTTGTTTGGCTTCTCGTAAAAGTTTTCCGCACATCACCTACGGTCTGTGCAGAAGGACCCAGCCGACTACTTCGTTTCACATCACACAAGCGTCCTGTTCCTTTGAACTTGTTGTACCACACATGAATTGTCCACACTGTCTCGTCAGTGAGTGCCTCTGTTCGATATTTCGTACAATATCTCTGCTGCACTATCACCACTGACTGCAATTCAGCAAATATTCTAACACACAGAAAGCTTTTTGTTCGCCCTTGAACGTCATTTTAGTACACTGACTGCTTTCAGTCGAATGCGTACTGCCATCTACCAGCGACTGCTGTTATAAAAAACTTGAATTGTTTCTGTATTCAGTGCAAGGCTCCCAACCGCTGCACTCGTCGTAGCTTCCCCACTACATCATTCCAATACATCGGAGGGAATTATGAATCAACATGTATTTGTTACATGTTTGAATCTTCGAAATGGTCATTGGCATGACCTACTATAAGAAATATTTCCGTTTCTCCCCCCTTCCCGACTTTTTATTATGAAAATGTCCCGTTTTTTCACAGCCCAGCTTTCTACAATTCCTAATCTTTACTAGAATCAGGAACGAAGGTAATTTGTATAATTCATAAATTATATTACAATTGAATATGAAACTCATCTCACATATTTGTCAAGTTTCTTTTCTTTCCCCGTGAAATATATTTTAGCATTCCTTTTCTAGCCAAGTGTTGTTGAAAAAAATATTTGGCAATTCGTAGACATTCGGAAACATGTTTTGCGAAAATCGGTGATGTCCCGTATTAATTGTCGCGATTCCCCGTATTTCTCTCGGTCAAATATGGCCAATCTAATCATAAAGAAACGAAAACTCCACGTAAAAATATTTGATTGCCTCTGATTATATTTTTCGTCAAAAAAGGTCTCGAAAACGTCGACTACGGTTATAACGACGAAATTTCATGGAATCTTCGATGTCGTTATAACGGAGTTTGACTTCAAGTTCTCTGTGGATGCGTTCATTAGTTAAATTTCCCACCAAAAGAAATGTTTACGTAATCTGGATGGTCCCAGTTGAACCAGACTGTATTGCGTTTCGCAACTTGTGCGGCTTAATAATCCGTGTCTCGAGTTATCCGTGCGCACGCATCAAGTCCCATTGTTTACACAGCGGACAAATTATTACGACATGGACGTTTAACACTTTCGGAAGTGTACATAACCGCAAGAAGGACCTTGACATGTCTTCTTAAATTCCAACGACTCATTTGTCACAAATTGGGCAGAAGCTCCGTTGCGAAATATCCCAGGCGGGAATCCGAAAAACCCGAAACACAATAAGAATCGGTACCGAATGTAGGCGATCTCTATTTCCTTTTATCTCACTGAAGATAAACGAGAAGTTCAAGTTAAGACGTAACCGACATGGTTATTATTATTCAAACTTGAAATTCATTCGTCTTTTTTTTTTTTGTCCTTTCCTTTCATCCGAAACAAAAGGAATCCATCCAAGATGGCGGCCAATTGGTTGCTCAATAGCGAATCATCACGACGCCCCGAGGTGATGTGATCCTTTTTTTCTTAAAGGTTTGAAAAATCGTAATAAATACACGCTCACGCTTTCGAAGCGCATGATGAAGCGTAGGGTGAAGTTTATTATTATGTTAATGAGGGATGCGTGACTGCGGACGGTGATGAAACGATTCTTCACCAAAACACTTTTCATTTTAAAATTCTTTGTTGTTGTTTCTTTTGCAAACAACGATGGCGATGGCTACTTGCAGTGACACGGATAATGGCGCAACGCCTTTTCTCTCTCTCTCTCTCTTATTTATGATGATGGTGATGGTAATGGCTCAAATGGATATAAGAGGTCAATGAATCACCTAAACGGGAAAAGAACTCTCGAGAATAAATGCACGAATATCAACTTCGAAGTCAAGGAAATGAACGCCGTCACGTACGTAACTCCGCGATCACTTTCACTTCTTTTTTTAGGATCGACATTTAATTGCTCAATAATCACTGCAATGCACACTTAAGATTGGGGGTACTCATTTCCTTGACAGACTTACTTTATAGCGCTGTTTTTATATATGCAATACTGTGGTAGCGTTGGAAGTTCTTGCACCCGCTCGACCACTTCCTTCCCTCGTAGGGAAAAATCAGTGAAGAAAAGAGGAGGAAATATTTACACCCTCTTCTCTCTCTCTCTCTCTCTCTATGAGGATTTTTGCGATGTGTACACCTTTTCCCATAATCCTTCGTGATTTTTAATTTTAATTTGAAATTTGTTTCATCACATCATCAACCATTTTTCAATCCACTGCTGGATGAAGATCTCTTCTACATTTTTCAATTTTTACTCAGTCAGATGCTTTTGCCATCCAGTTGACTGCGGCCACTTTTCGGATCTTGTCGATCCATCTTGCGTAGGGACGCCTTCTTGGGTGTTTGACACCACGGGAGGAGGAGGGAATATCATTCCAAAATACTTGTGGTCCATCTGTTGTCCTGTCTTCTTGCAACATGTCCAGCCCATTTCCAGTTTAAATGTTTAATTCTTTCCATGATATCATATACATTTGTGCAGCTTCTTATCCATGTGATTCGTTTTCTGTGACTCTTTGTGATGCTTAACATACCATGCTCTTTCGGGTTGTCTGTAGCCTTTGCATCGTCTTGCTTGTGCGTCCATGTTTCGTAAATCAGTGCTGGTAGCACGCTTGTATTTTCAGACATTTCATTTTCAAGCGTTTCCTTTTTATTAAACGCTTTTATTTGCAGGCATAATGGCATGTAACTCTTCAGAATTACACAGTTATTTGCCAAAAGTGCTCCCTCCAATCCTGATCCTTCGATTTATTTTATTAATGATTCCGTTGTCCATGGTAATTTCGTGTCCCGGGTATACATAGCTTTCTACTTCTTCTATCTCTGTTTTGTTCAGCAAGATCGTCTTCTTCAACGCAAAGGGGTTGAACATAACTTTAGTCTTTTACAGATTCATTTTCAAACCCACCTGAATACTTGCATCCGGCAGTTCTTGTTTAATTTCTTCTAGTTCGGTTGGATTACTGTTGATAATAACGATGTTGTCCAGCAGTAAAGAGTTATAGTGAGATAGTATCACCTGTCTGAATCCTTTCCCAGGTTTAATCTTTCCTTTCCCTTTATCCAAATGAATCGTTGCAGTTGCTTTGTCATATATTTTCATGATGATATTGATGTAAGTTTTCGCTACCCCCAATTACATCTAGAGCTTTAAGTCCAAGCGTAAAGCGGGGGCCGAAAAAGTCTGTGGCTATTATTAGTATTTACTAATAAAGTAGTCGGAAATAGCAAGCGCCTAGGTTATCATTTACAAAAAATATTTTTATTCATCATTGATAATCAGTGCATGATGAATGTCGGCATTCGCCAGATTTCGGACTCATACGGTAACATATATCATCACGGTAACATATATATCGTGTTACTGCCAAATCCCGAAGTGCGTCCATTGGCAGAGAGTTTTGACCAAAGTCCGATTTTCAGAAATGATTCGGGCTTTGATCTGAAAATTCGCGAAGTGACCAGAGATCACTGGATAGCAGTTCAGCTGCTTAAATATTTTCCGTGTTCAGAGATTTATAAAATCGCACGAAATTCAGGGAATTTAAGACAAAATTCAAAGTAAAAACTATCCACCTTTGTTAAGCAAGAGCTTATCTGTTCAATAGAGGGGGACTGGAATAGAGGGATTTTTGGAGGGGGGGGGGCTGGACCATTGAGGGTGAACTATTTCTCTATCATCATAATCATAGTTTACAATTGTTTGGTTACTGATGCTAGAGCGATGTCTGTAGTGAGAGGAACACTCTCGCGTTAGGGCAAATCATCAAAAACTAGCCTAAACCCATTCTAATTTTAAAAAATGGTAAACGTAATCAATTGTTGAAAGCTCTTTGCAAAATATGATACCTTGAGGTTTGCTCATTATTTATGCGAAGGTTTTTAACAACTGACTGTTGCGAAAAGGAATTTTTGGAAAGCGAGAAAATTCCAGTGCCCTTGCGGGGAATCGAACCCACGTCCTTTCACTTTCCGTGCGAGCGTCCTAGACCACTAAAAGGGAAGGAATCTCTCAATCTTTCCTTGGAGCTCGTGTGCACTGAAAGGGACCGTACATGGACGGTCAGACCTCTCAGACCAAAGCTCACAATTGCTGACAATGCCACCAGATGGCGACTTACGAAAAGTCACCATCTTATGAAAAATTTTCATAAGTCGCCATCTGGTGGAAGTGTTAGCAGTGCTGAGCTTGGCCTGAGTCGGGTCCGACCGGCCATGTACGGCCCCTTTCAGTCCACACGAGCACGTGAGTGATTCGTTGCCTTTGTCCTCTAGGGCGTTCACCCGCAAAGTGAGAGGACGTGCGTGGAATCGATTCCCCGCAAAGGCAGTTGAATTCTCTCTCTTTCCAAAAATTCATCTTCGCAGCAGCCAGTTGTTGAAACCCTTCGTATGGATAGCGGAGAGTGACGTCATCCTTTCATGTTCATCATTTCTTGCTCTTTTCAGGCTAAACTTGCTAGCGAACCATTTATTAGCTTTTTTGCTCACGAGAGTGAATGCATCAGAGAAGTGAAGTGAGTACATCAAAAGAGTTTTCGAACAACAGTAAATCTGTGGAAACTGACACATATCAATGCAAAATCTCAATAAGATGTAATTCATCTCCCTTGGTCAATGACAGTGTTTTTCAAGTCCAACGATCACCTTTAGGCGTAACTCGTCTATGCATATGCCACAATAATTCATTTGCGACACGAGGAACTAGCATATAATTTGTACTTTACAATAGCTATTCAAAAGTGTTTTAATATCTCATTGGCATCTATCGTTAGGATAGATTGACGACTGAAATCAACACTATATAAAAGGTGATCCACAAGCCAATTAACATTTGAAAGTTGAATAATTTATTAAATAATGTACTTAGAGGGATAAAAATTGACGTCCACGTGCTTGAAACGACGGAAGGGAGGGAAAATTGAAAATCGAGAAAATAATAGCAAACAAGACCAACAGATGACGCTTTTCTAACATATTTTTAAATCTTATTTACCTTTCGCTAACAGATCCAGCTAATTTTCATTTTTGTAATTAGATGAAGCGCCATCTGTTGGGACATTTTTATAATTATTTTTAAAGGTTTCAATAAGACCCCGTCTCGTTTCCAGCATGTGTGTTGATTTTAATTTATCTATGTATATTATTCCGCGAATTATTGAATTTACGAATGTTAACTGTAAGGTCAGGACAGGTTTTGACATTGTTGGAACGTTTGTGAGGGTGATCCAAAACGTCCCAACAATGCCAAAAATGAAAACAACAGCGTTGCCGTTATGACGGAGTGGGGAATGTAATGAAGATTCTTGACTTCATGAAGTGCTCACAAATGACTGGAAAATCACGAAGAATTGCTCGGTTTGTCTCTTTACAGCGTTTTTGTTTTTTACAGCTTTGAAGGATCCGAATCGATTAATGTTTAAATCAAGACTCTTCACAATTTTTAGGAGAATGTTGACCAGTTCGCTGATTTGAAAACGTGTCAAGGGCCACTTACTGTAGTGATCTGGAACAGGTTACTCGGGCTGCTTGAGTGATCTGCATCGGTGTCGCAGACCAATTAAGTGCTTTTGAACTGCGCCGTGTGATCCGTAAATATTTTGCGATTCACTTAAGTGATCTTAACGGGCCGCGGGTCCCTTTAGTGATCTGTAGATGCACCGAGGGGTCAATATAACGGAATTGGGTCTCGTTTGCGGAAGTCATCATCATTATCGCTTTGGTTTCAGAAGCAATCAGCCCGATTAATCCCCTGCTCTGTCGATTTCTGAATTGCTCTATTAATTAATTCTTTAAGTTCTTTTATCTCTAAATCTGTGACTTTTTCTCCATTAACAATCCGGGAAAAAAAAGTGTTTTCGTAATTCAAGCTGTCCATTGTTGATAGAAAATCACTGGGAGATGTGACTAATAATAACTCACAGATTTTCATATTAAATAATATCGGCTATAGTTATGCAGTACATAACTTTTCTGTATACTTTCTTTTAAATCGTACCCACAGAAAACAAAACACTTTCTACATTAAAGACGTGTGGATCCAGGGCTATATAGTAGCAGGTGCAGCTTCAGAAACGTGAAACGAATAGAATTTTGCGTTATTCCTTGATATATTTGACTGTAGACTCATTGATGTCAGTAATAACAAGAAACCGCAGTAATGAAGCTAACCTTTATCAAAATATTTCGAATTTTCCTCGCACGTTCTTTACTTTTAGAAATATTTAAACAACAGTCTTGTATAAATATTTCCAGAAGCACCGGAAAAATTTTTAAGAGGGATTTTTTTCAAACTTCTATTTTTTAACACGTATAAAGGCAGGGATTACACTGTAAAAGTTTGTAAGAGTTGATCAACTTTGTCCGAGAATATTAAGAAGACACCAACGAATAAGGCAAATACACGAAAATACATAATACAAATAACATATAAAGATGATACAAGTAATATATGTAAAATACAAAGCAATACAGCTTCATTCTGACCACGACGTTTGAAGTGAACAGACGTACTCTTTTCCGCTGAGCAACCGAGCGTTAAAATTTAGTATTCAACCCAAGTGGGAAACTCGGTCAGCGTGACTAGCGGTTAAATGTTTCTCCTCTGAAGACGACACCCAATGGTGTCGAAATGCATTAGGACTTTTTGTATTTTCGTGTATTTACCTTATTCGTTGGTGTCTTCTTAATATAAAAGTTTGATAAAAATATCTTTTACAAAACTTCAAGAAAAAAAAAAAAAACAACCGATGAGCCTATTGGTTGCATAAGCTCGAATGTATGCTCTCTAGGTCACTCTTTCGGCCATTCCCCTACCTGATCCGTCGCTGTCTTGCTCACTCTTTTTTTTTTGTCATTCACATGTTTGCAACACTGTTCTAGTCGCTCACGTGCTTGCAAACTCTGCGGGTTTCTCGTCTGGTCACTCACTCACCTAGTCCTCTCTATTGCCCTCTAGAGACAGGCTTATTTATGATTTTATCACCTATGGGTAAAAGAAAAATTTCCCCCACATTCTACTAATTTTCCTTGATCCGCTCATTCCTCAAATATGCCGCCCCTCCGAACTTGCCACCCGGGGTAACAGCCCGCTAACCCCCCCCCCCTCCCCTTAAATACGCCTCTGCTGTCAAGAAGCTATTCGACAACCATTAGAATATTCGACGATGCTTTCTTGTTCGACACCGTGGAGTCACCACCAACCATTTTAGGACCGAGGTCATTGAACACACAAACTACGCGAAGTTGAAAAACAAGGACACGAAGAACTTTTCAAATTGCAAATTTATTTTGCTCGTAACGCTGATGGACGTTATTTCAAATGTGCAAATAACTATCTTTAAACTTTAATTACGAGGAGAACGTTTCTGTCCCTAACGATGCCCGTTGGAGAGTTCAATTCTATGCCATTTAATGAAAAAAAAAAAATAAAGAAGTAGGAACATGTGTCCAATATATACAAGCAGTACCATTGATCGATGTGTATTATGCATTATCTCTCAATTATGCGATTTTTTCGGTAATAATGATCATCATTGGATGTCCTGATGATGCTCCGAAGGCCGCCCAACGAGGCTCTTTCGCCAATATTGTCCAAGGATTCTGTGTCCAGAGAAAGGCTCGTTAATGAACGACTTGTATGGAAATCAAACGTGCCATTATATGTCTAAATGAAGATGAGTCAGAAAAAGAACGCGTCTCACAGCCGCATGTCTTTACATCTTTTTATTAGAACATTTATTGAATGTTTTACGTCTTTTTTGAATTTAAACAAGGGTTTGCATTCGTCCGTGTGGCTTCAAATTGATCACAGTGTGGCTTATCAGTTGAGCCCTGCAATTTAGGTGAAATGCCATAAATGCCTTCTCTATTGCCTATTTTCAAACTTTTTATTTTAGTGTTGTAAAAGCGCCATTTTTCCTGCCGTAAATTCATGTTTCCTTATTGTTATATGTTTATTTGTGAATTTTAGACGCCATGTTCTCTAGAACTTGGATGTTTTTAGCATTGAGATTTTTTTTTTGGTTTTTAATTTTCAATCCTTGGTCGATTGCCCTCTAGATCAAGGGTTGCCAAACCGCGGCACACACGCTACAAATGGCACACTATGGTATCAGGAGTGACACGCCAACGCTTTTTTGAAATGTTGAAGAAATTCTATTCGATTTCTCAATCAAAAAACTTCTCCCCAATTTTTAAACAATCCTTTTTATGAACGATGGTCAGGTAGGCTGCCAGACCCATATTTAGTAAGGAAGGCACTCTTAAAATGCTAATTATGTACACAGTTATTGGACATCCCATACGTACAAGATTAAGGATCGTCCGCATGGGGAACATGCTTATTGTATAATAAAATTACATTGCATATTTATGATGTCTTGAAGAAAAGGGGGGGGGACAGCTAAGCCCTTTTACAAAGTTTATTGGAAAGGAGATAAGCACCCCGAGTCCTCAGGTTCCGGTGTCTAAATACAATTCACAAGCTCAGATATTTATCATATTCGTTCTACAAAAAAATTTGATTTATAAATAAACGCTAGATGTGTCCATTCCTTGTCTTGAAATCTGTAAAAGATGTAAGTCGGGACGCATCTGGGGGTCTTATCCGTGTCTATGCCCAACATGGTGTAGGTAAGAGGAACTTCTATCGATATACGTACATACACAATCAGCATTTATGTCTCAAAAGAAAAACAATTTACGGAACTCGAAACGAGTGACAAACTCAACATTTCTTCGCCAAAATAAGAGGACAGCGGTACAATATTTTGCAGGAACGGAGACAATGCTGGTGTCCCGTAAAAACGAGACGTATGGTGCGCGCGCGTTGTAATTCGTGGAGTGTGGCACGTGCATCGATAATAATATTGATTGTGGCACGGCTTGAAGAAAAAAAGTTGGCCACTGTTGCTGTGTGTGTAGATGGAAGGGTTTGAATTGTGAACGTGTTCCCCCACAATTGAAGAATTGTGAACGTGGGGCTTTGGTTTACACAAACACACACTCATGCTTTACACATGCATGTACAAACTCGCCTTTCTCCTTCACAACGCCCTAGAAAGGCTATTTGCTGGTCGTCAGACAGCCCCGTTGGGCCGGGAAACGACGGAATAAATTAAATTCTGTTCTATAACTTTGTTTTGAGAGTCAGTTTAAGTTTCGATTTTGTGAGCCGGAATAAATTAGTTTTGTTTTGCAGCGTCATCTATCTTTGAAGTTGAATACAGTGAAACTTCGGTTAATGAGCTTATATAGTTCCGCCAACGTGCTCCTTATTCGGACCAAACTTCCCCATAGGAAATAATGGCAACTTGGATAATTTGTTCCACAATTATTTATTTACATAAAAATCATCCAATTAATATAATTAAACACAATAATAATTATACATAATGCAATAAAATATACATAATATAAATAACGCCATAAATAAACATACAGTGCGATAACGTTTACAAATTACACTGGCTTTTGACTCTTTTTTTTTAGGATTTCTGGGGAATGTTAAATTGCAGTGCTCGTTGGAGAGATTGCACATTGCTACAGCTTTATTTGGGTGGTTCTTTAATACAGAGTTTTTCCACAGTTCCCCCACACTCTACACATCTCTCTAATCTCATTTTAAGTGAGATCGACTTCTCCTTTACTTCTTTCTTCCCCAGACGAGATACCGTCCATAAACTATTGCTGGTGCGTCCATCACTTCATCTAACGTCAACTCCTAGACATTTTTCACCACTTGAATGCCATATCCTCATGCACCTCCAGTTCATTGTCTTCCTCAACCGCACAGTATCTTCTACAAGTAGTGGCTCCTGTTCATGAGATAGCCCCCCTCAAAACCACGTTCAATATAATGCTATCAACCGTGCCGTCTTAACGCATGGGCCCACCCGGGCACGGCCCGGGGGCCTCACAAAAATGAGATCAGATTGAAATTTTCTAGGATTTACCAGGTAGGGACTCCGAAAAACCATTTGGCCCGGGGGCCCATCATACTCTTAAGACGGCCCTGGCTATCAATCCACGGTTTTTTAAAAAGAAAGATTTGAAAAGAAAACAACTTCGAGTGCATTAATACGCATCACTGCTTTGTTACGTCGAGTTCCGTATAGTAAATGTTCACACACCAACGTTTGTTAAGTTTCCGACTGAGTTTTCTTATGACTGGTTTCACCTGTAGGCTACTTTAAAATAGGTTCCTTTAATTATGGACGCCCTGTATTTCAATTTTGTTCAATGCTTTTCTAAAGCAGAATACCGTACTTGGCTAGGTATTTTTACCCATAGATGGCAGCACGTTAATTCTGAATTTCTTAGGAGAAACATTCGAAAAAGTAATTTTGGCTGAAGGAGATTAGTTAGTGAAACGAAGAATTAATGTTCATACAATAAGTAATGGTTCAAAATAATTTCGGCAGCACCAACGCTTCTCGTTATCGTATTATATATTGCTACATCGTAATATTATATTGCTGAAACTGATGTTATATTCGCGGAATGGACAACTTTTTAGGACCTATTTTTGGTTTTAGAGAACGTATTTGCATTTTTTAAAGAGCATTTATGCATATGTTAGAAGCTTTTAGAGCATGAACAGTGATGGTAACCTCTTCCAGCGAAATTTCCCTCGAAAAATTCCCTTTTGACGAAATTTTTCCCACGCATTCAGAAAAATGTGCTGCCATCTAGCGGAGAAAATACATAATCAAGTATTTTACACTAGAAAAGTATTCACTGCATTAGTTTCTTTATTTTTTGCAAAAATTCTTTTGTTTGATGAACTCTCAAAATTTCCCACAAGTGCTAAGAAATTTCCCACTTCGGCAAATTTTGGCCAATTTTTCCCACGAATATGGGAAATTTCCCATGAGTTACCATCACTGAGCATAAAAATCCTAGCTCTAATAATAAATACTAGTTGAGATCGAAAAGAGCAGCTTGACGTGCAGTGCTGCCATCTACAGTTAGTTTCAAAAGCTAAAATCCGCAAAGAACCGACCCTCAGGAAAAGATTCTTTTTTCCGAGTTAAATATTTTTTTTTTTTATAATCTTTCAATCATGTTAAAGATTGGAAGCCATATTGCAAAAAAATTGTGGGTATTAAGACGTTTATGAAGCTTGCTTATTCTTAGTGGAGATGTACTTGAAGGCCCAGTTGCGTACTCTTTGTCACTACATATACCTTGCTTATGCTCTAGGTCATGGTTTTCCAACTTGTGTTCCGCGGAATCGAAAGTGACGGAAACCCCAAAAATCTCGGAACCCCGATAGCTTCGAAATTTTTCTTGTCACTGTTTCACCTGTAGCAATTTTTTTATTAGAGGAGTTCCTGGTAATTCCGGTAAAATCTCGTATTCCCCGAAACTCAAGACCTACGTGCGGATTTTATGAGTGTCTTCCTCCAAAGATGGCGGAACTTTCAAATTGTTTCTTAGCATTCTCACTCTTAGCATTCTAACTTGCCTTGTGCGTGCGTGCGCGTGTGTGTGTCAAGCTATTTTTCCTAATTCTACAGATTCTTCACCACAAATGGAACCTCGTTTATACAACGTTCAAGAGGACACGTCAAAACGTTGTATATGGGTGAAAATCGTGCAATATTGAAACTTCGCTAAAAATTATTCCCCCCCCCCATAGACCTCAAAGAAAATATCACAATGATTATGTTTTGTTGCATAATCATTCATTAAAATAATTTAATAATCATTCATTAAAATAATTTAATAATCATTCATTAAAATAATTTAATAATCATTCATTAAAATAATTTAATAATCATTCATTAAAATAATTTAATAATCATTCATTAAAATAATTTAATAATCATTCGTGAGGAAAATTGCCCGCAACATTTAAATTTTTCAAAAAATCATATAAATTACTTGAATAATTTTAGTTCGCAATTACATTACTGTTGCTTAAATCTTGTTCAAAATTATTATATTGTTCTCCTGAATATTTTGAAAGAAAAAAAAATGTAATTTTAAAGTAATTTTTAGTAGTAATAATAAGATATTGTGCCACAAGATGCTCAGGGATGTCACATGTTCGATACCCCCCCCCCTTTTTTTGTCCTTGCCAGTGTCTTTTTTTAATACAAGTGAACTATTACAAAAGCAGCGCCATGATGATCGAACAGCGACAAAAGTCTGCGCACCAAACGTTTGGTGTACGAACCTCTGGGTGAGGAACGTAGAAAAGCCGTTCGGAATCGGCTGTGAACTGTTTAAAAAACGGTCTAATTAGTCCTATTGTGCAGAAAATGGAGGTGGTGGGAAAAAAAAAGATTTAATGAGCATGCTTTCGCGGTTATTCTGAAGCTATGTGTATAAGATGTATTTATCATCATTTTCTGTGATGTATGGCTCATGTTAAAATAACGAATTCACGATTTAAAAATTTCAAAGTGAGTTTTCAGCAAGCTTGCTAAAATTAATATTTTTGCTAAAACGATGAAATAGCCAAATATTATGAAAAAATAATTGTCCCGTAAAATATGGGCCATATGGTCACACTATGTGTGACTCACGAATATATATATTTTTTTTTTAACACTTTTATCTGCTACGAGTTTCGATTCTTGTCCCGCAGAGTGAATGAAGACTTTTGGTACACCTTGTATATTGAAGAAATATGCAAAATTTGTTAATGATTGTGCGGAATAACCTCGTAATCATCAAGGGTTCCGCGTGAGTTTTCACGCTAATAAGATAATAATATAAGATAATCGTTCTCTATAGGTCACTCTCTCGTTCATTCACATGCTTGCACACGTTCTCTTATTGAGTACTCGCTGAGGCTACTCCTCTGGTTTCTGGTGCTCTCTCATCTGGTCCCCTGGATTTAGTGCCTCTTTTTGATCACTCAGATGTTCACACACTCTCTAGCTCTTCTGATCAATCACGTGCTTGCACACGGTCTAGGTCATTCTTTGGACCGCTTACTGAGTACTCACTGAGGATACTCATCTGGTTCCTTGTTCTCTGGGTCACTCTCATACAAACACACACTGTCTCTCTCTAGGTCACTCTTTTGATAAATCACATGCTTGCACACGCTCTAAGTCACTCTTTTGTTCGTTCAACAACCTAGTCCCCTCGCTTGAGTCATTATTTTGATCATTCGGATGTTCACACGCTCTCTAGGTCACTCTTTCGGTAATTCACCTGCTTGCGCACGCATTACGTCACTCTTATAGTCATTCAAATGCTTGCACGCACTCTAGGCATTTTTTTTTCAATCTCTCAAAAAATTGTTGCTGCCCTTCTCCCATTATAATAATTTTCTTGGCAACTCCAATTTGCTATCTCCCCGAACTTGCCGCCCTCGGGTATAGCCTGCAGGGCGAGGCCTCGCCCATGACCGCACACAGCTTTGACGCTGGGACAGAGCCGCCATCAGGGTTGTGCAATAAGTGCTGTCATATCTGTCGCACTTACTGCAACAGAAGTGGAAAAATATGCACATATCAAATACATATTTTTGTAGTAAACAAAGTGTCTGAGCTTTATCTCTAATCTGGTATTAAATCAGTTATTATATTTTAATCATCTGGAATTGTGCCACGGGTCACAAAGAGATCTGTAAATGTGCCACTTAGTTCAATTTTACAAAATTAGGTTTGAGGGGGCGGGCCACACCAGATAACCCCCAGGGCCACATTTTGTCATCAGGACAAGGGTTGACCATATATGGCTTAGAGGGCCATTCAAGTATTACGTCAACATCGATGGGAGGGGGTGGGGGTTTCCGATTTGCTGATTTTTGATGAGGTGGGGTGGGTTTGGATAATGCTTACGTCATCAACCACCTTTTATGTAAATATGAAATATTTTTAATGTCATCTTACTCGGTGCGCCAAAAACGATAAAATCCTTTCGATAGTTTGTGGGCACTTGAAGTGACATTCCCACCATTGATAAGTGCCCTACAGAGCAACTTTAGTGATCTCTAATGTTTTGCGGATCCAATTGATCTGGAAATATGTCCGGGCCGCTTAAGTGCTCTGGAACTGTGTCACGCATCACCCAAGTGATCCGTGGCATATACTTGCGGATTACATAAATTATCTGAGAATGTGCCGCGGGTAACTTGAGTGATGTAGAACCGCACTGGGGGCCACTTAAGTGCTCTAAAACTACGTCACATGTCAGTCAAGGGAATCTCTAAATGTGTCACGGATCGCTTAAGTGATCAGGAACTGTTTCCCGGGTCATTCAAATGATCTGAAAAATATGCCACGGGCCGCTTAAATGCTCTGGAATTGTACCACGGGCCGCTTAAATGCTCTGGAATTGTACCACGGGCCGCTTAAATGCTCTGGAATTGTACCACGGGACACTTAAGCGAGCTGTAAATGTGCAGAAACGTTGTCATAAGTCAAAAAAAATGAACAATTGATGGTAAAATAGCTGAAAAACCACGGGGGATGGGGAGTTAGGAAGGAAATCACTGAATTGAGAAGTAGTCTTTAATAGAGCCCTATATTAAAAGACTTATAAAGTCTTCATTTTGATGATCAACGTGGTAGCGTATTCCATCATCCTGATATGATCTGGATTTTGTTTCTTTCTAACATGAAGTTCTTAAAAAATCGTATAGATGGCGCACGTTTTATTTAGTTATTTTTCTTTTTTATTGTTTCACAGAAACGCGTTGGTTGTTCGGGGCACCAAATTCAACCTTTGTTCATCCAAAATCATAGGAGGAAGAAGATGCTCACCATGGAATATTAAATGCAGCTTTGTTCTAGTTGTAAGACGAGAGCCCCCAAATCAAATAGGGGAGGGGGGGGTACCACCTACTAGTGCCATCGTTGTGCAGAAAAGATATGATCTCGGGCTCAGAATTGGTGATTTCTATGCCCCACATCCAATCACTATGCAGTATTTGTGAGCCAATCAGGAAGATTCTATGCCAAAATAAGAAGAAACGCAATAGGATGCCGTGTTTCAAAATGTAGCAAACTTACTAGCTAGTCTGAATGACGTTTATGGCAACCAGTGTGGAGGCCTTCTATCTCTAGGAGGTGCTGGACTGATACATTTCATACAGCATGTACATTCCGGAGCGATTTCTGTTCATAATCCACCGATAAATTAATTAATAATCTATCATCTGGCTTCCAGATTCTGGCACCTGGCGCCGTAACTGGGGGGAAAAAAAACACGTATAGATCAAGAACCGGCGAGAGCCAAAATCGTGTAAAATGGAAACAATGGCATATTAAGATTCATTGAAAGACTGGTTATCTGTGGAGATGAAGATTACGAGGAAGAAAATTCATCACTGGCCCCATGGGGACTCGAACCCCGGTCTCTCACTTGCCGAGACAATTTTCTTCCTTGTAATCTTCATCTCCGCAAAGAACCAGTCTTTCAATGAATCTTGTATTAACAAGTGGAGGGGACATTTCTTTATGAAAGGTATATCAGTTTCGAGATTTATAGCTAGACCTATGAAGGTTCTGAGTTTGGGTGCCATCTATCTTTCACAAAAGACAACTGAAAAAAAGGGGGAAATTTTTTATTTTTTTTACTCTGCCGCACCGAGAGCATCTTTTCTATTCCCGTAGCCTAATGGTTAAAAAGAAAGAGAATTTAGTTAATATTACAATTAATTTCGATCGATTGATTTACTAGGTCCATTTGAGTTAGGTTCGCATACGTATCTTAACTTAAAATCATGAGATAACCATTTGAAATCGTTAAAAACGAGGAGTGAATGAGTACCTCTAAAGCGAAGAGGCTATGCCCATAATTGCCATAACATGATTTACAATAAATAAATCCTTATGTTCATTCACGATTTAGCAAAACAATTACAAATTCAAATAAAGGGACAACTGTACAGGGTGTCCCGTAAGTGCTAATGCGGCCTTTATCTCATCAACCGTCCGTCGTGGAGATATGATTCCAGTCTAAAAAAATGCTCGAAAGGTGTTCACGAATCTCACTGTACCAGTTATGAGAGTGAAAATACAGTGTGTCACAAAATAAAAATAAAAAAATCTAAATTTTTAAACGGTTCCCTTGTCCTCTAACTTCCAATTAGAAAGTTGTTGCCTTGTATGTGCTAAGGTCAACATAAAAAATTCCATGTTCCCAAGTGCAATATTCGTCGGGATATTTGAATTCAAAAAATCGGAGATAAGTTATGAAAAAAAACAGAAAAGAACTAACGAGCGCAATACTTCTCCCCCTCATTTATGCTGTCCTTTCTCAACTTTTCTCCGATTTTCGAAATCGAATATCTTGGCGAATATTGCACTTGGAAACATGGAATTTTTTCTGTTGGCCTCAGGAGATACAGGACAACAATACGACGGACGCGCGGTTGATGAGATGAAGGCCGCATTAGCATTTACGGGACACCCTGTATAAAATAGTCGGAACAGATAAAAATATCTGGCTGTGTTCGAAAGTCCCATAAAGATGCGGGACACAAGGAATGTTGCAAGTTTGTGGTTCGTCGTATTGTTTCAGACATTTTATCAGTTCCTGGATTCGGAAAGGCTGGGAAACGCTCGTCTGAGAGAGATTCTTTAATACTTATAATAATTATGCAATGTTGCGTAGCGAGTGCCTGTCTGCAATTATTGATTTGTTGGTGATTGTGGGTTCAAACCGAGATTCTATGTTTCTATTACACCTTTCTTTCGATTGTATTATAAAGGGTGTTTCAAAAAGAATCACCCGATTTGAAATGCGGTATATTACGAAAAAAATGCACACTTAAGATTAATTTTATATTTATACTAGCTATAATACCCGGCGTTGCCCGGAGTTTTCTTCATTGAAGCTTTTTGGATCACGTGCTATCTCTGTCTTTCTTTGAGGGGCATGCAAACCGTGTCTAAGTTAACCAATATGGCGACTTCCTGCGCGACTCATGAAATAAACAAATCTAGATTTAAAGAAACGTAGAAATGAATATATATATTTTTTCCTTCTTTAAGGGCGCTAGGTATTTCGATTCCCCCTCCCCCTGACCTTCAAGTTATCTATACAATTTTTAAAATTATTGATGTGACAGAAAACTCCACTAAATTTCCTCATTTCTACAGTAAAATCGGTAATTTTAACACTGATTTCTATGAGGATCACCCTTTCCCTGACCCTCAAAGCGATGCTGATGATGATAACGACGTCATTCAAAAAACCACTGGGAGTATTGAAAATGTGGCCAACCATTATAAAGGCATAAATATTATACATGTACTGACAGCGTTGAAGAAATGACAAACCATTGTAAAGGCATATACACGTGTGAAACGCATTGCTAAGGAACTATGGTAACCAAAGTAAACGTTCGGAAAGTGATTGTTGAGGCCGAGAAACCATTGTTGCGTGACAGTTTTTTGCCCATTTGGGGCATTTTCCCTGCTCCGACGAAGCTCAATATGTCCACCTTGGGATGAACGTCATAGGTGTCTATAAGGTAGTCAAATTAGTCCCAAACTTTCGCGAGCATGTTTCCATCCACTGCTTCCACGGCTGCTGTTACGCGTATCTTCAGTTCGGCTAATGTAGCTGGAAGGGGAGGCACTTTTATAAACCCCCCCCCCCACAATAAGAAATTGTACACTGTGATGTCCGGTGATCTTGGAAGCCAGTTATGTTTAACTGAATCGTCAGGTCCCGTCCGGCCTATCCACCGTTTAGGAATGCGATTGTTCAAAAGTTCTCCAACGTCCAAGCTCCAGTGTGGTAGAGCCCCGTCCTACTGGAAAATGAAGTCATCAGAATCGGTTTCTAACTGTGGGAAAAGTCAGTCTTGACAAACACTGAAGTGAATTATCACTGTATTAGTCGAAGTATCACTGTATTTGCGTGTAAAATGGAGGTGCCTGCCATATAGACGACAATCTATATCTTATTACGGCGCGAGATTGCTTATACTGGAAAATTAACGAGATATTTAATTCCAGATTCTAACATATTCATGACAAGATTACTGTGCAATTATCTGCATAAGGACGATAGAGCGATCACGCACTGATTGACTGTGACGATCACAATCTTTATATTCTCGATTCCTTACTGTACATATGTATATGTGAAATATTGTTATTTTCACATAAGTTAGTAAACTTCCGAATACACCTATCCTCGTAATGCTTCGATATCTCTCCCAGAGATGAGAAGTAGGGTGTGACCGGTCCCTCAATGTTCAATGTATTTGAAACGTATGTGTGAGTGTTTGTGTTTGAAACGTGTATGTGTGTGAGTTTGAGTGTCATCTATCTTTCACGAGAAACAACTTAAAAACAAGTAATTTTCTTTTACGCAGCCGTTTTGAGAGCAGTTTTCGTCCGACTATTTCCCCCAGCCTAAAGGTCTACTATCACGGACATCTCGTCCATGGAAGCAAGTGGAAGAAATTCGTCTCGGCTTCCCCTGGTTTCATTTAACTTTCTTTTCATCACGAAAACACACTAGCCTATGTGTGTGTGTGACGGGAAGTGATTTTTTTCCATCCCCGTTCTCTCACTCCTGTGTAGTGATCCCCCCCCCCTCCCCATACGCACACAATGTATCTTTCTACTACTTTGTATATAAAGAGACAGAGAGCATACATAGAGAAGAGTGAGGGTGAAAGAGTATTCACTTTCATAAGCACCGGAACCTAGAGGCTGAAGCCATTCGAACCCCTCTCCCCTCCCCCAATAAATTTTCTAATGGGGCTGACCCCCCGAATAATTTCCGGAAAAACAATGCATTTTGCGCACGCGCTTGAGCCCTTCAATGTTTTCTTTATGCCTTTGCCTCCTATTCCCCTTATCTACTTTAATCCACATTTTCCCCCAGTTTTTTTTCCTTATATGCATATCTTTCTTCTATATTTCTCTTTCTTTTTCCTAACGTGGATACCTTTCTTTTAGAATTATCACCGATTCTACAAGTAGAGATAGTCTAAACTTGTTGCCAAAACCCTGTACGTGAAGGAGCCGATATATTTTTACACACAAAATAAAGAATATATGAAAAGAGAAGTAATAAAAACTATTCTTTTATTTTCTGTCTTTGGCATAAATACAACAACGAGGGTGGGGAGGGGGCTGGGATTTTAAGAAAGGACGGGGGGGGGGCGGGGCGTCGACGGCGAAACACACAATGGAAAAAAAAATGTCGGACATAAATTCGCCCACATTCTAGATAATGCTCAAAATAAAAAAAAAAATGGCTCCGTGAAAATAATAGTAATAATAATAACCAACAAACACTCAACTAGTACAAATGTCCGTAACCACCGTATATGGACTGGTCAGCGCTGTACTGTTTGTTCTCGTCGCTGGGGATCAACGAGCTCGGCGAATCGTATCTGGCCGATCCGAAGAGCCCGTGGTTCCCGTGGGTTCTCCTCCTCGGTCCGTAAGACTGCCCACCGCCGCCGCCGTCAGAACTCTCGAAGGTCTTCGTGTATTCCGTCCTGGTCACCGTCCCGTACGACCTCCCGTAAGCGTCGCTCTGAGGGTGACCGTACGAACTGGAAGCTGGGACGCCGTGCCTGGAGTCGTAACCGGACCTGGAACCTACAGGGCTGCCGTAACCCCTAGGAGGGGGTTTGGAATAATCTCCGTAACCCGTCGGTCCTTGAGTGTATCCGCCACCGCCGTACGCTGGTGCCCCGACGTCCACGGCGGGCTTTTCTTTCTTCTTGTAGGTGCTGCGAGGCTTCTCGTAGCCACTATTCGCGGGTTTCGAATAGCCGCTGTAGCTCAAAGGATCCGCGTAACCGCTGTAACCACCGCTGGGTTTTCTGTAGCTGGTCTGTCCTGTGCCGTATCCCGACGAAGAGGGTCGGGAATAACCCCTGTCGTAACTGCTGCTGCGTCCGCCGTGAGAGCTGGATGGTGACTTCGGTCTGTATCCTAGACCCTGTGAAGACCCGTCATAAGATACTTTTTTGTTGCTGCTATAGGGCCTGGAATAGGAGTGTTCTTTCTTCCTACTACCACTGTAATCAGAGCCTGGTTTACTGAGACTTCGAGGTTTCGGGTATCCCCCGGCTGAGCCAGCGACACTGGATGGACTGTAACTCCCTGCGTATGATCCCGAAGTACTTCTGATGGGGTTCCTGTAGCTGCCGTAACCACTGGCCGGAGAATACGAAGGGCTCCTATAACCACCGGAGAGTGAGGAGCTGCCGCCAGAGCTTGGGGCGTAGCCGCCGTATCCCGCCGGAGACGAACTGCCGTAAGAACTAGGGTACGAACCTCCCAGCGGTGGCGGGTTTTGCGGGCTGGCATATCCGCTGGGAGATGGTGGAGGTGCGCCGGCGTAACCGACGGATGACTGTGGGGTATACGAACCATATCCACTTGACGATGGCGGCGAGTAAATCGATCCTCGATGTCCGCCGGGAGAAGATGGCGAATAGGAAGAAGAACCTCCGGCATACCCTACGGGAGATGCCGGCGCGTATGGCGAGCCACCGTATCCGGATGAGGGCGCAGGGTAGGAGCTACCGTATCCGGTAGGAGACGACTGGGGATAGGACGCACCAGCGTAGCCACTCGAAGATGATGGTGGCGAGTACGGGGAACTTCCGTATCCGCCCGACGACGACACCGGCGAATGTGATGGACTTCCGTATCCACCGGATGACACTGGAGAAATCGGGGAATTTCCGTATCCACCGGACGACACTGGAGAAATCGGGGATATTCCGTATCCGGCAGATGACACTGGAGAAATCGGGGAACTTCCGTATCCTGCAGATGACACCGGAGCGTACGGGGAACCACCATATCCAGCGGACGATACAGGAGAATACGGAGATGATCCTCCGTAGCCAGCAACAGAAGGCGGCGCTGCGTAAGGGGAACTGTCGTAAGCGCCTCCTGGGCCAGATGGTGGATAGGACTGGCTTCCAGATGACGGCCGAGGAGGCACGTAGGAAGTGTCACCATACGCACCACCGTTGTTGTAACCGGTTCCAGCGTATCCGCCGTCCTGCTGGGCGTTCGAAGAAGGTGCTTGCCCGTAACCGATCGGCGGGTAGTCGTCTACGAGCCCGTGTTCACTTCCTGGTGATGGCCTGTTGCGTAATGGCGGTCTAGGTGCGTAGGAGGATCGGCCTGACGCTTCGGCGGACTTCAGGTCATCTTTCGTGGATCCATTGGCCTCGTCTTTCTTCTTGGGTGCTTTCTCCGATGCGGATGCGACCAGGAGGCAACAGCAAGCGCTTGCGAAAAATACCAGCAGCTTCTGTGGGAAGAGACAGAAACGCAAAGATTTAGAGCTTGTTGTATCGATGTTTTAAAATTTTGTTCATTTAAACTAGTGTTTCCCAAAGTGGGCGATATCTCCCCCTGGTGGGTGATGGAATGTTCCGGGGGAGGCGATAGAAGCTACGAGTATAACATAGGGTCCTATGAGCTCACGAGTCGGGGGCGATGAGGGGAAAAAATTCTGAAGAAGGGACCTATGGAACAAAAATTTGGAAAAATTATTATTTAAACCATACATATACTCAACCCACGGGCCAAATGTGGTCCTTGGAGTCCTCCGATCTGGACCGCGTCCTCAACCCTATTTTAGTTACAAATGTGAACTAATCGCTAAGTTACAAATGTGAGTAGCCCGTAGCACATTCCCAGATCGTTTAAGTGGGTCGCTGCTCACAAATCACTGAATTTTCTCACGGCAAATCTCCAGATTAATCAAGTAAACTGCAGCATATTTATAGAACACCGCGGCTCAGTTCTACACCATTTGTGAGTGACCCGCGGCAAGTTTACAGATGATTTAAGAACCTGCGGCGCTGTTCCAGATCATTTAATTACGTGGCCCGCCACAAGTTTTCAAACCAATGAAGGAGCCCGCACTGTCATAAAGGTTGAGCACCCTTGATTTAAACCCTACAACTAGACTAGGACTGTTTTCTTACAGTTTCGGGGTTCAGGGCAAGCAGGAATCCATGGGCCCCCTTTGTATATATATATAAAATTATTTGAAGCACAGCTACAGAGCATTATTGTGTAACACCTATAATACATAATTACTATCAAAATAAACTCTGAAACATGATATGGCCTAAATACCTTCAAAAATTCAATAAGATGAGAAAGTGGCAATATTCTTCAAAAAGGAAGACAAAAGACAGCTAATTTTGGGGGGCCCCGAAAATTTGTGGGCCCTGGAAGCTAGATTTAAGTGACCCGTGGTGCTTCATTTGGATGGCTCCGCGGCGCATTCCCAGATCACCCCACGGCACATTTCCAGGTCACTCAAATGACCAGCGCTACAGTTCCAGAGCACTTAAGCGGTCCTCGGCACATTTGGCCTGCGCGACGACTCTGTTCCAGATCTCTCAAATGGCCATCGACAAGTTTATAGTGGCCCGAGCTTTCCAAAAAGGTTGAGAACCCTTGCTGCATCGATGCTAATAGTAATGAAGCACCTATTATATCGACGTTTTTCCTGTACTTGGCTACTGCGGACATCCATTAGAGCGGTCATTTCAATGCATTTTTTTTTTTGTTCGCGAGCACAGAGAGAAGCTAATTCTTCGCGGCAGAAACAAACATAATACAGTTAAAATATTCCGATTCTATTCGCATATCGCACGTATAATGATGAATAACACGCGAAAAATTACCGTTCAGGATAGCACTGAGGCACATTATTCCGAGACATAATAGGCAATTATCCCCCCCCCCCTCCAAAATCACTCGAAAACAACAATCCGGAGATATTATCTTACGCTCAATGTTTTCACCGCAACTGACCAATGATCAGAACATTTCATTCAAATAGTTTTCTTTGTCTTTCCTTGTGTAGAAGAAGGAAGTTTTGAAAATTTAGAATGAAAATGGCTTCCTTCTCATGATACCCAAATACCCCCCGAATGATTCGATAATAAAGATATTACTATTGAGATTTCTCTCTTATTAGAAATGAAATCTTTATATATATTCTATAGCCTATAGAATGAAATGGGATAAGATATTAATAGGATTCGTGATTACATCTGATTTTTTTTTTTTCCTTTTCGTTTTTCAAATTCATTACGTTGTTATCATTAGGAGAGAAAAACGTTCACAATAAAGCTCTACGTGGTCGAAGTACTTCCGCAAACGGGAGACTATTTGTTTTTATGCTTTTCAATAAATTTCCCATATCTAAATTGAATCGATATATTGAGCGATACTTTCAAGAGATATGATATAAACAGGGTTGATAGAGAGAGAGAGAATTCCCAGTTTAAGTTCCTATCCCTCACTTGCACAATTTTTTTTTGAGATCGTGAATGAGCTTTATTTGGGGAAAATTAGCTAGATGTTCCGAGTATGCAAGCTTTCTACGCATTTCTTCGGGTACGCAAGCTTTCTACGTATTTCTACGGGTACGCAAGCTTTCTACGTATTTCTACGGGTATGCAAACTTTCTACGCATTTCTTCGGGTACGCAAGCTTGTTTCTACGCATTTCTACGGGTACGCAAGCTTTCTACGCATGTCTGGGATTAACATCCACTTTCCGGTCATTTCTAGGAGTGCTCCAGCTTTCCACTCATGTCTGGGAGTACGCAAGCTTTCCACGCATGTCTGGAAGTATTCAAGCTTTCCACGCATGTCTAGAAGTATTCAAGCTTTCCACGCATGTCTATGGGTACACAAGCATTATACGCATGTCTATGGGTACACAAGCATTATACGCCTTTCTACGAGTACGTAAGCTTTTTATGCATGTCTAGGGCTTCGTAAGCTTTCTACGCATGTCTAGGGCTTCGCAAGCTTTCTACGCATGTCTAGAGGTTCGCAAGCTTTCTACGCATGTCTGGTATTAAGAAAGCTTTCCACTCATTTCTAGGAGTTCTCCAACTTTCCGCGCATGTCTGGGAGTATGCAAGCTTTCCACTCATGTCTAGGAGTACACATTTCTGTAAGAGTAAGCAACTAATTTCTAGTATTCAAACTTTCCACGCATGTCTAGGGGTTCGCAAGCTTTCTACGCATGTCTGGTATTAAGAACGCTTTCTACGCGTGTCTGGTATTAAGAAAGCTTTCTACGCATGTCTGGTATTAAGAAAGCTTTCTACGCATGTCTGGTATTAAGAAAGCTTTCCACTCATTTCTAGGAGTTCTCCAACTTTCCGCGCATGTCTGGGAGTATGCAAGCTTTCCACTCATGTCTAGGAGTACACATTTCTGTAAGAGTAAGCAACTAATTTCTAGGAGTTCTCCAACTTTCCGCGCATGTCTGGGAGTATGCAAGCTTTCCACTCATGTCTAGGAGTACACATTTCTGTAAGAGTAAGCAACTAATTTCTAGTATTCAAACTTTCCACGCATGTCTAAGGGTTCGCAAGCTTTCTACGCATGTCTGGTATTAAGAACGCTTTCTACGCATGTCTGGTATTAAGAAAGCTTTCTACGCATGTCTGGTATTAAGAAAGCTTTCCACTCATTTCTAGGAGTTCTCCAACTTTCCGCGCATGTCTGGGAGTATGCAAGCTTTCCACTCATGTCTAGGAGTACACATTTCTGTAAGAGTAAGCAACTAATTTCTAGTATTCAAACTTTCCACGCATGTCTAGGGGTTCGCAAGCTTCCTACGCATGTCTAGGGGGTACACAAGTATTCTACGCCTTTCTACCAGTACGCACGCTTTCTACTCATATCCACGAGTACCCAAGCTTTCTCATTACCTCCTAGATACAGAATCTGTAGGAGGTAATGGCTTCCTACGCATGTTCAGGAGTAGGCAAGCTTTCTACATGTTTCTCTTCCCTCCTAGAAATGCGTAGAAAGCTTGAACAACTCATTAGAAGTCGGGAAAGTTGTGATTATTTGAAGGTGCCTCATGTTTTCTGCGTCTCTCGGGTCTTAAAGTGCTTTTAGTAGCACCGTTTGAGGAAAAACGGGCAACTTTAATTAATCACTCTCTTGATGTTGCACTGTGGTGGTCGAGTGTGGTGTAGTGACGGACTCGCATCGCGAGGTCCCGGGTTCGAACCCCACCGACGCTGCAGTGGTGGTCGGCTGAAGTTTGTTTTCTGTTGTTCCCAACTTCGAGGTGCGAGTGCAAGCCGATCTCCGCATTAAAAAGTCTCGCCGCAGAGAGCAACAAGCCCTACAACGATATAATCTGCAAACATTACAGCATAGTTCAAAAACTATGTGGTAGATGGCAGCACTATAGCAAGCATCACACAGAAGCAAGCTTCACGTTAGGTTCATAACACAAACATGCACATCCTCAACATGTACCAATTCGTTAGAAATTCCGCAGAGTAATATGGACGAGGTACATGTGTGGTTTAGTACAGTCGAATAGCGTTATAGTGAAAATCTCGTAACCCTTTTCTGATCTCCCAAATAAGTTTATATAGCAACAATGCAAAAATCTGGAATTCCTTTATAACGAAGTGATTTCTCTGGTCTCTTGGGGTTCGTTATAACGGGGTTTAACTGTAGTAGTCTCTTGATGTTCGGGGCTACTTTAGATAGATTTGAATCTCATAGATAGATTTGATCACATCAAAAAATTTTTCACAGTTCTGTGGGTCGCCTTTGACTACTTGTTATGGCTTTCTTTCCACCCGATATTCTCACTACCACGAGGAGACCATATGGTCCTCGGTCGTGAACCACTAGCGTTGATTAGACATATTTGCATGGAGGTTTATTGGGACATAGGGCGGGGAGGAAAGTTCAGGGGGGTGTTTGGTCACGCGTTTTGACGTCACTTGTAATGTTGAAGGAGAGGTTTAAGAGCGTAATTCGCGCTCACTCTGCTCCCCAAATCATCGAGTGACCAAAAGCGTGTTCAAGCCAGTGAATGACTGCACGGCCAAAAGAGCGACCCAATTTCAACCACAATTAGGGGATACTCATATTGCTTATAAGTTGGACCCTTAAGTTGAAACATTTTCTATTGTAATTGTATGTACTCGTATTAATATACCTCACACAAAAAACAACCGTTAAAATTTTTAAGTAAACTTGACAATTTCAACTAATATTATTGATTTTAAAATATTTATCAATATCACTATATATTGATTTTTTTTCTGTACAACATATTTTTTAGAAACTGATTAATTTTCATCTAAGAATAGTAACAGTTTTATTTGATAGGTGAGACTTCTGCCACCTATCAAATAAAACTGTTAGTATAACTATTGTTAGTATACTGTAACTATAAAGCTGTTAGTGTATATAGTATAGTATAGAACCGAGTACGCCCAGGCTCTATCGCTCTTGCGATGTAAGCTCACTGATCGTGAGATCGGGGAGTGCGGAAAAAAAACTCAAACCAGCAAGCCGGCCGGGAAAGCGTACCCTGTCGGACGAACATCCCGCCAACCCCCCAAACAGCACAACCACACCCCAAATCCCAGGGCACATCACCGCTCGACAAAACAAGGACAGCACCACGGGCGCGACCCCCCCCCCCCTCACCCGACACCCGCGACAAGGCCCCGCCGGCGTGGTCCACTATATATACTGTAACCATTCTTTAAAGATCCAGTTAATTGATGTTTCTTACATGTAATACATTACTGTACTGTATACAGTGGAACTTCGGTTAACGAACAAAAATGTGCTGTGTGTGATTTTTCAGTGCTGCCATCTATATTCCAGAAGTGTAATGACTGAATACTTGTACTGTTTGTAGACCTGTTGCTCTCTGTGGCGGGACTTTTTAACTGGGAGATCGGCTCGCAGTTAAAAAGTCCAAGTCGCATTTTGCCCAAGTTGGGAGCAACAGAAAACCAACTTAAGCCACCACTGTGGCGACGGTGGGGGCTATATAACCAGGGTTCCCGCGATGAGAGTCCGTCACTGTGACCACTCGACCACCACAGCGGCATGTAAGTTGATTGATCATTTTTGTCGTACCACGGTCATTTCCTGCGCACGGAGTCTAATTAGACCATTTTACAATTTATTGCCGATTCCAAACAACGGTGTTCGACATTCTGCTTTTTTTATTCTCATCGAGGGTTGGTGCGGTAACCCCTGCGGTGGAAATCGCTATCTATGATCAGAGATACATACATAGAAGGTATTGACTGTACGGCCAGGGGCAGTAAATTTGAGTAATGAGTGGTCAATATCGTTGGACCAAAATGGGGGACGGACGGCAAAATCATAAATCCGCCCCCCTTCTATACACTCACTTTTAAAAACATCAATTGCGTTTATTTTCGGGGCGCGATAGTCCAGGTTGATAAGATACTCGCCTAAAGTAACAAAGGATGTTTAGAGGTGTCGCGAGTTCGATACCTTGTGGGAAAACTTTCCCGACACAGGGGTACAACAGAAACAGCGACATGACCACAGAAAAAATTTGCTACTGGAGGGAGTCCCCATCGAGGGGTTAGCTCACCAACCTCTCGATAACTATAAAAAAACAAGCCTGCCGGAATCGGCAATAAATTGTAGGTCCCGGTCTAATTAGCCCCTCGTGTGCAGAGAAAATGACCGTGGTGCGACAAAAACGATCAGCGTTTATTTTCTAGACAGTGGAACTGGTGCCACCTGGCGACCGACAAAACACTTACAAGAACCAATCCGACGCGGATATTGATCTGAAACGATGTATTTTCCAAAGATATATTTTTCTCGCACTTCTAATGGAAACAGGTCAAATCACAGCAGTGAGTTTACGCAGAACAAACACTCAAATCTACACACCCACGAATTATTGTCTACGAATTTTTAATAACATTCATTAATTATTAACATAGGATTCTTATCGTATGGTGTTTTTTTTTCTTCTCGAGTATTTTTATCTCGTAACACTCCGTCAACGCGATTATTATTTATTATGCCGGGAGATTATTTTCGACGTTTAAGGCATTTTCGCGCGAAAGTGCTTCTTGGTCGAGGAAGTTTCGAACGTTATCCTGTGCGTTGGAAATCCACCAATTACGTCCGAGTTTCGGCAGAGAACAAAAAAACAGTATATGTTGTAGTAAATGTATAATTTTATGTCTTTTTCCTCCTTTCACGGTTGATGGCTGCCAGAGAAAAGACAGAAAATAGCAGAAATTTGCAAGCGTACCGAGTAACTTCGGAGGCATATCACATACACAGGATTTTGCGTACATTGAATGAATGAAGCGAACGCAGTGTTCCGTTGTTGGGACATCGGAATGGTTTTTTTCCCCATTATAATTAAGTAGTTCGTCCCAGGCCAGCCCTATTGGGCCACTGACCTCTAACGATTTTTTTTTTATAGGTAATCAACACCGGCCTCGATTCACTTGTAAATCAAGGCCGGAAGGCGTAAAAAAAAAAATACGCCAAATATTGTAGACAGAAAACTAAAGCGACTTGCCTATTAGGGCGTTAAGGATGGTCGTGTCTTTTTCCTTTTTCTGCCCCATTGTCTATATTATTTTCTATCAGAATTTTTAATTGCTTTACACGCAAGGGGGGCATTGTGTGCTTCCGCAGTTGAATGATGCAATATGTACCGCGTGGAAGTGGTACCACGAGATGAAAATTTTGAAAAAAAATTTATAGCTAGGATTCAATAGTTTATCAATGAAACTCCGTTTGATTTTGTTGAGAACAGTGGTTCCTAACCTTTAATGATTCAACTGCAACGTCCACTCCTCCCCCCCCCCCCCGGAAATGCGCTGGTGGCGAGCATACCCCCCTTATAAATGTGTTCAAAAGAAATGTACACCACTAGACGTACGTGGTTGGTGTGCGCTAAAACCAAGAAATGCGTAGTACCCATGCTTATACCTAGCATACGAGGCGTGTGTACTCCTTGAAGTGCGTGCAGTTGGAATTGCTTGGAAGGTTTACCTTACAGCCTGCCGCCTCATATATGTAGCCTGCTTTTTTCTACTAGTTATGCGTATGGAACAAGCGTACTCCACGTGCATTTTTAGAAATGCTTCGGAGGTTTGTGCATTTCCGGAAATGCGTGGGAGGCTCGTGTACTTCTAATAATGAGTAGGACGCTTGCTTTTACAGCACGACATACGCGCGCATTATCAATGAATCCCTTTTGAAATAAGCGAGAGGATATTTCTGGAAATTCGTAGGAGACTAGCACATTAGACGTACATGGTAAGTGTATCGTACTCCTAGGAACAGGAAGATGGCTTGCGTACTCCCAGAAAATACGTAGAAAAGCTTGCTTACTCCTGCTTAATGTGTACAAAACTTGAATACTTCCACAAATGTGTACAAAACTTGCGTACTCCTACAAATGTGTAGAAAGCTTGCGTACTCCCACAAATACGCAGAAAGCTTGCTTACTCATTGAGACAATTGTGATCGCTTGAAGGAGGTGGACTAAAAATTGCGTCGCTTTTCTTACTTTAATGTATTTTGGACAACATTTTTCTGGTCCCCTGGGACCCAATTTAATAAAAACATTGGAGAGATCGGGAAGTCGGTTATCCATAAAGGCATGCAATATTTTACGAAAATTCAGAATTTATAAAATTTTTAATCGATGAGATTAATAATTGGTAGCATCATTGAAAATCCATAGTTAATGAACAAAAACTTTCAGAATTAATAAGTGTTCTATACGTTTAAAGACCCTATTTGAATCGGTGCCCCATTGGTCACCTGTAAAGGCACCACTAAACTGGAGAAAAAAAATATATTTTGGTAACTAGATGCGAAGTCTTCAGTCAACGGGTAACGTAAGTATTCTAGTCGCCGATACTCTAATATCCTCGTCCGAATGGAGCAGTAGACATATGCAGCGTTGGGTTGCCTGGATGCTGAGTCTTCTGATATCTTGACAACATCAGTATTAAAGTGTCAAAAGGAATCTCACTTGTGTACAGAATATCTTCTCTCTTCAATATAAACTCAAAAAGCCATTCAAGTGAAAAGACTTGACCATGATTCCACCTTGTCTTCTCGTTCTCTTTAAGATTGTATCAGTTATCTTGACGTATAACATTGAGAATACAATTATCTGCTCATCAATCTCGCATCGAACGTTATACTTCAAACTGATACCAACTCCGTCATCCATTTTCTTCAACACCGACTCGAGTTTGGAGTGCATGGACGACTCGTGACAACAGATTGGACTCAAAGATTGATTGTCTGACTCAAGTTCATGGAAGTAGTTTTAAAATAAATTATTTCTAGTTCAATGGGCCTGCCTATCTCGTTCCTATCATGTCGATATATTTCAATGTAAATAAAGATTCTATAGAAACTAAAGATATTTTGCTGATAAAATAATGTAATGAGATAGTCTGATATCAATCTAGATTGATTCATTTCGCAGGGCAGTTACGAGAAAAATACTCAGGAACTTCCGGAGGTTTTTGAGGGAAAAAAGGATCAAGACGCTTTGACTCCATTCCTTGAGAAATACGTAATTCTTATCTCACAATTTTAAGTGGTTAGCCTACAGTTTCGATTGGAATTACATCAGTTTTTACTAATTTTGTCAAACCATGCCCATTTTATTTAAGCTATTTTTCAGCAATTTTAAAATTCTGTCCTCGTAAGATTCAGTTGGTTTAGACGCAATAGAAACGTCTATGTACGTAGGTGGATCAGATAATAACCAAAACTTCTCAATTTCGAAGGATGGAGTGTTAGAGAATAACCGAGAAAGGGGTTAAATGGCAGGTAGTTTTGATATGTGTGCACTGTCTTAACTTTTTTTTTTTCGCAGCAATTCATATCTATACTCAGGAGCACCACGAGCGAGCGAGATGTAAATACGTTATCACAGTCGGACTCGCTAATAACGTACTCTGATATTCAGAATTTTTACACAGGGCTGTAAGGGCCTTTATCTCATCGATCGTCCGTCGTATAGAGGTGTATTTTCAGTTTAAAAAATGCTCAGAAGTCGTTCAAAACTACCCTGAACCAGTTTTGAGAGTGAAAATGCAGTGTGTCACAAAATAAAAAAATCTAAATTTTTATACGGTTCCCTGTCCTCTTAGTTAGAAAACGGTTGTCCAGTAGTCTCATCAGGCCAACAGAAAAAAAATTCATAATTCTAAGTGCAATGTTCGATGAGATATTTTAATTTAAAAATCGGAGAAAAATTGGGAAATAACAGCAAAAACTAACGGACAATGCTCCTTTCCCTTATTTATGCTGTCCTTTCCCAACTTTTCTCTGGTTTTGGACTTTAGCGAACATTGCACTTGAAAACATGGCATTTGTTCTGTTGGCCTTATATGAGATACAAGTCAACGACTTTCTAACTGTAAGTTAGAGAAGAAAGGGACCATTTAAAAATTTCGATTTTTTTATTTATTTTGTGACACATTGTATTTTTCCCTCTCAAAACTGAGTAACTTTTGAACACATTTGAGCATTTTTAAACTGAAACTAAACCTCTACAACGGACGATTGATGAGATAAAGGCCGCATCAGCATTATCCTGCATATAACGACGTTTTACCATGTCCCGTGAATTCTCCATTGCTTACCTAGAGTTTTCGATTGCTTATAACGAACACCAATTTCAGCGAAATACGCTTATAACGAATATTCAGATGGTTTTGAAACGCGAATAGTCATGAAAGTTTTTTGTGTAATCTTATCAAAAAATCTTACCTGCAAGTTTATTTTTCTACAATGTGTATAAACATCTGAAAGAAAATTCGAGCATTTTTGAATACTGTAAAACTTAAAATCTTCTTTTTGCTTCACTTTTTCTTTACTTATCTCAGTTAAATCATATTTTTATCGCAGAAAAACTATGGAGGCTATTTGCTCCCTTGAAACGAACCTCCAAAGCACTTTCATAGCGCATTTGTTTGTGTTTTTTCTCAATTCGGAAGCTGGTTGGGGTAAAATTATCGTATGTCAGTCAATTTTGAGAACGCCCAAGTGCAAAAAACTTGCATTGCTTATTGAAACTATACAGCTGGTCGATAGTCAAAAATTGGGAACAAAACAATAGAGGTATCGAAGAAATTCGAGATTCCTCAAAGTTCGTTATCAACAATTTGAAGCAAAGCAAAGAGAAAGTTTCTGGATGGTTTTTCAAGAAGAGATTCAAAGAAGGAGCTCTTATTGATATGGAAGCAGTTCTCTTTGAATTGTTAGGCAAAAATGATTTTAACGCAAAAACATTCACCGTTCACGATCATATGGGAATTTTCATTGATAAGTGGCTTAGGTTTTCTGTTCAGCGGTGGTCAAAAAAATCGAATAAAATGATCGGTTTCATTTCTTAAAAAGGTATTTTCGCTTTCTTCAAAAGTCATTCTTCCGCTTTTCCGAGGCTTAGTTCGTCCCGGACTCGAGTATGCTATAAGGTTCTAGAGACCATACCTACAGAGGGACATAATGTCAGATATGGCTGAAGGGGGGTGCAGACAAGAGCTACGCTTGTCTTTCTTGCCGTTTTGAAGAGAAACTTCTTTTTTTTTAAATATTTTTTGCATTGAATGAACGCAGGTGTCGGGGAGATATGATCGAAGTGTTCAACATTTTCAACAGGATGGACCATGAACTGTTAATACGCCATCAATAAACTGCTATTACAAAGGGACACCAGTATTGATTGGTAAGAGGGGCAATGCGAGGTTATGGTGACGCAGGGAATTTTTGTCTAATAGGGTTGTTAATAAATGGAATAGCTTACCCCCGGAGGTAGTAAATTATAACACAATTGACACGTATAAAAAAACGATAAACATGATGGGGTAAATCGAGAAGCTATCCATTCTTAGAATAAGACAACCATAAGTATTCTTTATGGGCATTGTATAATATTTCATGATGTATATATATTGTTTGTAATGGGATTTTCTATTGGGTTTTTTTTTTCAAACCGAGCACAACTCAGGTCTATCGCCATAGGCGATTTACTACCTAGTGAATTGTGCCGGAAGTGTAAGTGTGTGTGTACCTAACAGTCTGAATGCGTATCTAGTGTTGTGTATGATTTTTCAGTGCTGCCATCTATATCTCAGAAGTGAAGTGAGTGATGTGTAGTGACTGAATATTTGTACTGTTTGTAGGACTGCTGCTCTCTGTGGCGAGACTTTTTAACGGGGAGATTGGCTCGCATTCGCGCCTCGAAGTTGGGAACCACAGAAAACCAACTTCAGCCGACCACCACCGTGGTAACGGTGGGGCTCGAACCCGGGTCCCCGCGATGCGAGTCCGTCACTATGACCACTCGACCACCACAGCGGCTTTCAATTGGGTTGCTGTATTTTTGAAATATATGACACCTATATTTGTTATGGGCAGCTTTTTCTCAGCCACCTCGTTGCGCATTTCATCTGATATGGCTTTGTATTTGTATATAAAGTAAAAAAAAACAGCGGTTGGCAGATATTTTCGCTGGATTACGTACGATTTAAATTAAATTTAAACTTTTCTTTAATGTTTTAGTTTAATATTTTCTTCATTCAAGAGAATGCTTGGAATATTGAAAAATGCTTACCGTGTACGTAAATTATGAATCATTCTGCTTATACGCGTCATTTCACAAACCGTTTTTCATCATCACTACGGATGTAACGAATAGTTGTGTAGCAGTAGTAGGTAGGGCCTCCAAAAAATGGCTCGGGGATCCATGATGTTCTCAAGTCAGCCACCTCGTTGGGCAATTTGCCTGTTGTGGCGTTGTATTTGTATAAGGATATAATAATAATTTATATTTCATTTCTCCAATGAACAGGTAAATTGCAATTTTAGTTGTGCTTCTGACCAGGAGAAAGCATTTTTATCAGCAAATCCGGTTTATTACTACGTCAGCGCACGTGCGGAAGTAATTCCGGTCCATATTTGATCCACCCTCGTAACTTTTACAGAGAAAAATTTCGGTGAATGATTTTTCATTAAATTTTTTTTATAGAATCAAATTAAATGAAAGATGGACGTTATGTTGTCTGATCAGTGTGATTATTTCAATAAGACATCCCAGCTCCCTAAAATAAATTATATGTTCTTAAAAATTGGTCTTGGCAAGTTACTTTGAAGAAATGCATGCCATACAGGTTTTCTTTTCCCCAACTACGTCAACACACACCAACTCCGGCCATATTGCTATACTTCAATTTAGTACCGTTACGAAGTTAGGTTGGAAATAACGCCATCTATCGTTGGTCACCTCAAGCTCGTTAGGGAAAAATATTTTGTTATCTATATTAACCTTCCGGTTAGAACCTGGGATTTCACGGCAACCTTCGCGGTGGTAGACGGGCATCTTACCACCACGCCACTCGGGCAAGAGACTACTTTTCCCCCGATTAGTTTCACTAGATGTGTTTATGAAATTTTAGTAATGGATCCATTTATTAACCACTACCACCCCCCCCCCCCTTTCATATTCATTATTTTTGAAACGAATGAATCTACAGATCTTCATTCCATTAAGATTTTTTAGGTTTTCTTCCATGAAGGCGACGTCATCCGCTGCTATTAATGGGTCATAAATTGTGACTGAAATACTCCGATTTCAGAAACGAGATATTCATAAAAAATTACGCAACATTGCCTGGATTTCAAAAATAATAACATCAAGTACATGAAATTATACTTGTTTTAAATAATATTCCCATTTAACATACGCACTTTAAAAAATATTCGAAATTCATAGACCGCAATGGCAGCCAGACTGGATATTTCAGTAGACTTTCAATCCGTCTTGCCACGAAATAATTATTTTAACACGATAAAGCGACGCAGCAGTAGCTGAGAAATGCACCACCGAAAAAAATATTCAGTTTTCGAGAATAGCTGATATCCTATTTAGAAAATTTAATTTAAATAATTGAAATTAAGCTTTTTTTCAATTCCGCATCAACCAGAAATTAAACTTTCCTCAAGTCCATTAAATTCAGGGCATGAAAGAAATAGTCCCCCCTCCCTCCTACATTTCGAAGGAGCAACATGTAGTGAAGTTTCAGTCGACGCAATCTTCTTTTTTTCATTAGACGCAATCTACTAATTCTTATCAGAGCAATCTCCAAACTTCTACAAACTTCGCAAAAATCTACTAACTGTTACCAGAAGCAATCTGCTATTTTTTTATTACATATATTCCTCTAACTTTAAGTTGGATTCTCCACGTTTTTATCAGACACAATCTGCTAATTCTTATTAGACACAATCTATTAATTTTTTATTACATATAGTTTTCTAACATATTTTTCTAAACATGTTGGGGTAAATCGAGAAGCTATCCATACTTAGAATAAGACAACCATAAGTACTCTTTACGCGCATTGTGCAATATTTTATCATGTGTATATATTGTTTATAATTTTTGTTAATTGCATTTTTAATTGGGTTGCTGTATTTTTGAAATCTATGACATCCATATTTGTTATGGGCATCTTTTTCTCAGCCACCTCGTTGGGTATTTTGTGGCGTTGTATTTGTATAACTTTTGGTTGGAGTTTCCCCGTTTTTATTGGACGCAATCTGCTAATTGTTATTGGACGCAATCTACTAATTCTTATTAGACGCAATCTACTAATTTTTTATAAAAGTAATACAATTTTTTATATTTTATTGGATGCAATGTCCCAATTTTAATTCGACACGTTTTAAGAAAATTTCATTTAGTAATCCCCTATTTTTTTATTGGTTGCAATCTCCTAATTCTTATAACACGCACTCCACTCATTTTTATAACACGCAATCCACTAATTTTTGTACTTGATGCAATCTCCTAACTTTCATGAAACGCAATCTCTTAATTTTCATAAGAGAGACGCGATTTCCCAATACTTACTTGGAATCTCCTTGTTTTGATTCGACGCGATCTCCTAATTTTTCATTAGATGCAATCTACTAATTCTTATAACATGTAATATACTAGGTTTTTTTAAATTTCCAATCTTTTAATTGGAATCTCTTTGTCGAAATCTCTCAATTTTTATCAAACGCAATAGCTAATTGATGCAACACGCAATATCCTAATTTTTTTTTATTAGACGCAATCATCTGCCTTCCATTAAAACGCAATCTCTCATTTTTAGTCTTATAATAACTACACACAATCTCCCAATTCTGACCGCATCCTAATTTTTTATCAGGAACAAATCTCCCAATTCTTTATTGGCCTCAGTCTCCTAGTGTTTACTGAGTGAAATTTTCTTCTTATTAGATGCAATCTCGTAAATTTTCATTGGACGCCATTTGTGGGCTTAACAGTTAAATACTGTATTATTCGTGTATAGCGATACATTTACTTCTCCATAAGGAGCCTAACTAATTAAAATCGAATAAATAACACTGAAATTGAAAATTTTTTTTCAATTCGCATCACCTACAAATTAAACCGTCTCCAAATTCATTAAATTTCAGCTCATGAAACAAATAGCTTTATCTTTCCGCTTTGAAGTGACAACCTACAATGAAATACTGTCAACCGCAATTTCTATTTTAATCATTGAAAAAACACTATGTATTTATTTCTTTTAAGTTTTCTCAAAAGAAAAAAAAAATTTGGAATTTTTCCTCGTTTCTATAAATGATTTTATTTCCCACTTGTTTTTTTTCTTCACTTTTACTTCCTCTAATTTTTTTTCTTAATAGGGAAAATACCAGTTGTTCTCTAGTCACCGATTTTGTTATTTTCTCTCCAATGTCAAACTCGGATATGACAATCGAGCACCCGCAAAAACACATTCTGGCGGAAAATCCACAAAATCCACCAAAGACAACAACAAAAAAAATACACGCATAAGTATTTGTTCTTTTTGTATGTAATCCATAGAAACAAAATTCCCGTCTCCAATGGACGATGACCCGTCGTTTCTGTCAATAATGACCAACAGGAAAACCTCTCGACGCTTTTTTTCGTTGTTTGTAATCCTTGCGATTTTGAGAATTTGAAATTCAAATGAATCCGTATTACGAGTCCACGATGATCAGAAATTCCTCGCCCATTCGATACAATAATCCAAATTAAATTATCAATCGACGATTATATCTCGCAACATGTGAGAAATAGATCACCTTAATAAACCAATTGAGGAAGTAAAAACGAGGAAAGAGAAAAAGTGAAAGTCTTTTTCATCGAGAGCGACCATTAGCTTCAGGCCATAACCATTAAAAGAGAGAAAAATATTATTCAAAAAATTTTTCGATTATAATTTGGAGACTTTTACTCGAAATCTATGCGTGTTAATTAGGTAGATATAGCAAATGAATATCAGATATCTTCAGTGCATTTCTTATAGTAGAAGCATCTTACATTTTTCTTTCTATAATTTCCTAACTTTTATTGCACCAATCTCCTAAAATTTTTATAAAGCAGAATCGCAACTCTTTTATTAGTTGAAATGTCTTTGTTTTCATTATATGAAATCTGATTTTCACTGCATGGAATGTTCGATTTTCATTGCATGCAATCTTCCGATTTTAATTACACGCAATCTTCCGATTTTAATTACACGCAATCTTCCGATTTTAATTACACGCAATCTTCCGATTTCCATTCGACGAATCAGCTAATTTTTATGAAAATTTTAAGTAGCGATGGCATATTATCTTACTAGACTCAATCTCCCAATTTTTTTTAGTTGTCGCCATTTGTCCTGAAATGATTACAAGGTGCAATTTCTCAAATTTTTTTTATTAGGAGAAATATCTCCTAATTTTCATTAGACGGATCTCCTAATTTTTATGAAAATTTGTATAATAGCAATCTCGCAGTTTTTAATCTGACACAATCTTCTAATTTTTTTTATTTGTGCACTTTCTCCTAGTTTTTCCTATTGGACAGAATCTCCCAATTTTTTTTTGTCAGGATCTCATTTTTTTATACGACGCGATTTCCCAACCATTAGCTGCAATCGTGAGTTGATAGAGCACTTCGAAGGAAGGTGGGGGGCGGGGGGTCAGTTGTATAGTGAACGAGAGGGGGCGGTTGTTCACGTCCGCCCTCTTCCTATGGACGCAATCTCTCAATTTCTTTTTTTATTAGTACAAATCACTCAGTGGTTTTCAGTGGTCACCAACGTCAAGGCGCGATTGCTCTCCGTCAAAGAGTCTCGCCACAGAGAGCAACAGGCCTACAACAGTGAAAATACTCAAACATCACACTTCATTCGGAATTTGTAATAGAGATGGCCCCACTAAAAATTCACACACAACATTCAGACGGTTAAGCCAACACCTTCTATAGCGGAAAGTCTGCGCGCAAAGCTCGTGACGTCACTGAAGTCGTCCATTTCACCTCTAGTTATTGGACGTACTACAAAAAAAAAGTAAAGATTTCGCGTACGTCGGACTACTATATCCAATGGCTACAGGTGGAGTGGACAGCTTCAGTGACGTCAAAGCTTCGCGAGCAGGCTTTCTGCTACAGAAAGTTACGGTTAAGCACACGTACTCACACTTCCGGCGCAAATCGTTTGGTAGTAAATTGCCCCATGGCGATAGACCGCAGTTGTGCTCGGTTTGAAAAAAAAAGGAAAAAGTAGAAATCTCCCAATTTTTTTAAAATTAACAATCTCCTAAAATTTTTTAATGAACAGAATCTTTTGCTTTTTATTTGGAATCTCCTAATATATATATTTCTTGGTACGCAACCCCTCGTTGTGAAACTCCCTACGGTAGCAAACATTTTCTGAAGTCATATTGTCACCGATTTTGTTGTATCTCAGCCTCAGGAAAGTTTCCGACTAGGGTGTATTGGGTATCGAACTTGCGACACCTCTGAACATCCTTTGGTACTTTGGACAAGTGTTTCTCAACCGCCGGGCCCCGATATCAGCTAAACCTAACCGTGGATGATTCGCGGTTTAACTTTGCTTCATTTGTTGCTCATTAGTCGTGTGTATGGCCGGGCCTTCCACTCACAAAAAAAAAAAGAAAAGAGATCGACCGGGCCGCGGGCTTCCAAAGGTTCAGAACCACTGCTTTAGACGAGTATCTTTCGAACCTGGGCTACAGCGCCCGAATAAAAATTCATTCAAAATAAAGGAAACTGTTCACTTCATAAAATTAGTGTGAATATTTGAGATACATTTATAAATACTTGAGTTTAAGAAGAAAAGAAATTTCAAATTTGAATTTTTTTAAATAAATGAATGTCGAAGGTATTTTTAAAACATTGTAATATCATAGCATAGCATATTATACAAGTGATGGGCAAACTACGGCCAGCTCGGAGGTTGTATCCCCGGCCCGGATTTCAAAATATTAGTACAGAAATTGTCAATTTCTCAGTGTTTTAAAAAAATTTATTTAAGGACGGAAATTACACGATGAAAGTTTTAGAAACTTTTTCTTTTGAAAAACTTCAAAAATACAACTAAGGCCGGTATTACACTATAAAAGTTTGATAAAAACTCTTTAATAAAACTTGAGAAATCCATCCAATATAAGCATATCGGTTACATTCGAGAAAATGCAACCGATGATCTTATTGGTTGTATTTTTCAAGTTTTATAAAATAACTTTTATCAAACTTTTATAGTGTAATCTCGGCCTAAGACCGGGATTACACTATAAAATTTTCATAAAAGTTCTTTAGAAAACTTGAAAAATGCAGCCAATAAGGTGAACGGATACATTCGAGAAAATGCAATAAGTAACCTTATTTGTCGCATTTGGGGGTTTCATAAATAAACATTTATGTAACTTTTATAGTGTAATCCCGGCCTAATAAGCGCGTCGGTTACATTCGAGCGAATGTAGCTAATAGGCTGCCTATTGGTTGTTTTTTATTCAAGTTTTATAAAAGAGCTTTTACCAAACTTTTATAGTGTAATGCCGGCTCAAGTTGGTATTTTTTTTTCCAATATGGAAAATATAGTCGAGAGAATTTGAATAGATATTGATGAATGCAATAAATGTGCATTTTATGTCGTTAAAATTATACGTATTTATTTTTTCACAGTTGCAAAGGATTGCCATATTTTGTTGCCATTGCAATGAAACCGTGGCAGTCTTCGAAAAAAATAGGAATAAAAATTCAAAGTATGAATCAATATCCGAATGTACGACCAGCCAGCCAAAATTTCTTCCTTTTTGTTGGCCCGTTCCTAAAAAATTTTGCCTATTGCCGGGATGATTACACTATAAAAGTTTTCTAAAAGTTATTTTATAAAATTTGAAAAATTCAACCAGTAAGATTATGAGTTACATCTGCTCGAATATAACCAACCTGTGAGCTTTAATGGCTGGATTTTTCAAGTTTTATAAAAGGGATTTTATCCGCTGTGGTGGTCGAGTGGTTATAGTGCCGGACTCGTGATGCGAGGATCCGGGTTCGAACCCCACAGTGGTGGTCGGCTGAAGTTGGTTTTCTGTGGTTCCCAACTTCAAGGCGCAAATGCGAGCCGATCTCCCCGTTAAAAAGTCTCGCCACAGAGAGCAACAGTCCTACAACGGTAAATCATTCAACCATAACACTTCACTCATAGTTAGTAAAACTGGGGGCAGATGACAGCACTACACATAACAAGCATTACACAGAAAACAAAACTTTACGTCAGGTTGCACTACACGTACACGCACATTCCCGCATGTAACGATTCGTTGGGGGGTTCCGCGGGGGGGGGGGTTGTGGTGTAGCAGTAGTAGGTAGGGACTCGAGGATCCATGATGCAGCCACCTCGTTGGGCAATTTGCCTGTTGTGGCGTTGTATTTGTATTTGTTGTATAAACTTTTATAGTGTAATCTCGGTCTATCACTGTCATATACAATTGAAAATACATGTAGAAAAATTTAAAATGAATTTTTATTGATATTTTTGAAAACTATATTGATTTTTATCGATTTAAATTTTCATTTCAATTGATATTGATTTTTATTGAAATATCGATTTTTCTACTCGAGTTTCTCAGGCTTTTTTTGATCACGTTAAAGAGGTGAGATCTCCTTAGGCCGGTATTACACTATAAAAGTTTGATAAAATCCCTTTCATAAAACTTTTCCAACCAATAAAGCTCAAAGGTTACATTCGTGCAAATACAACCGATAAGCTTATTGGCTGCATTTTTAAGTTTTATAAAAGAACTTTTGGAAAACTTTTGTAGTGTAATCCCGATCCAAAACAAAAAAAAAATTAGATAAAAACCATCCGATTGATATTTCAATTCCGGAATCGAGGTAAAAAACTAAATGAAGTTTTCCAGATCAAAATAAACACCACTTACCATTTCTGAAGCTTTCGCGCGTGTGTTGTTAGTAATTTTTTTCCTACTCAGATAGCAAACAAGAGGTTACGGGCAGAGAGAAAACGAATTACTACTTGAGGCTTCATTTTAGGCTCGACTGGGCCTTTTTATACCGGCGTGGATGGAGGAAAGGGGCGCGGTGTCCGTAAAAGCTCGTGCGATGCCATTTGTTGCTGTTTTCCTTTTCCCCCTTTCACGAAAAATAATAACAAATGAGTGGGAAAAGAAAATGATTTCAAACTTCCTTCAATCATTGGTTACGTGTTTTTTTTTTCTCCCATTGATTACTCACAAAAAATTAGAACATCCGAAAACTAGGCAAAAGAACAAACTGAAACGACAAAGGGTGGAGTTGGCATCGGCGCGTCACCACTATCATCATCGGCAATTACGTCGATCTGATCTAATTGATCAATTGTTAATTTTGCTGATCTTTGAGCGGTTCGTCTATCTTAAATTTTCTCTACACTAGGTATTGAGGGGGGAAAATTTTTTTAAGGGCAATCGGAAAATTACCGTATCTTGAAAACTTGTGTGATGTAAATGCATAAAAATCTTATTGATAATTACAAGTAAAACTAAACACTTTCCAGAGAAGAAGAAAAAAATTGATGAGTGCTGCCCTGTCTCTAAGAGAGCGATTACACTATAAAAGTTTGATAAAAGTTCGTTTGTAAAACTTGAAAAATGCAACCAATAGGCGGATCAGTTGAGTTCGCTCGAATGTAACAGACGTGATTATTGGTTACATTTTTCAAGTTTTATAAAATAATTTTTATCAAACTTTTATAAAACTTGAAAAATGCAACCAATAAGATTACCGGTTGCATTTGCTCGAATGTAACCAACAACCTTATTGGTACACAATAAGGTTATTGGTTTCTTTTGGACATACTACAAATGTAACCTTTCTTGATTCATTAAATGAATCAAGAATGTAATTCTTACATTGAATGAATCAAGAATGTAATTCTTACATTGAATGAATCAAGAATGTAATTCTTACATTGAATGAATCAAGATTGTAATTCTTACATTGAATGAATCAAGAATTTAATTCTTACATTGGTTACATCTGTAGTATGTCCAAAAAAACCAATAACCTTATTGTGTACCATAAGGTTATTAGTTACATTCGACCGGTGATCTTATTGGTTGCATTTTTCAAGTTTTATAAAAGAACTTTTCTAAAACTTTTATATTACATTACATTTCTAGAATGCAACCGGTTATCTTATTGGCTGCATTTTTCAAGTTTTATAAAAGGACTTTTACCAATCTTTCATAGTGTAAGGCCGGTATGACACTATAAAAGTTGGATAAAATCCCTTTAATAAAACTTAAAAAATCCAACCAATGAAGCTCATAGGTTACATTCGAGCAAATGCAACCGATAATCTCATTGGTTGAATTTTTCAAGTTTTATAAAAAGACTTTTAGAAAAATACCGGCCTAAAAATTGTTGAATTCAAGTAAATGTGAAAACCGGGAAGAAAGTAAATGGAAAGACGTGTTTTGTGTAACGTCAGGGAAATAAATTTGCATATTCGGCATGTTAGCTTAACGGCGAAGACTGTCGTGGGATCGGTATTGCACTGTAAAATTGGGTTTGTTGAAAATCAGGTTCTGTTTCTCTTCTTTTTTGTTGTAAACGATCTTTTCACTCTTTATCAACATTTTTCCGAAGGATTTTCTTTCCTTTGGTCCATTTCCCCAGCACAAATTTGAATTCCTTGCGTTCATCTCCCCACAGACGCTTCCTCCAGCCAACACCACAACAGAAGAATCTCTAGCGTCATGATGTTTGGCTCTGGAATGTTCTGACCGCCCATTTCTGTATACCTATATCTGTTCTGTATATCATTGTAAAAGTTTCTCGCGGAACCCTTGACAGTTACGAGGATGGTCCCTTCGCAGAACCCTTGATGATGATGAGGCTGTTCTACGGAACTCAAATTTTTGTATATTTAATCAAAAAAAGCGTGTCCCTACTGCTTCCCCAACAAAACCATAGCCCCAGGGCAAAAGAGGGCCTAGGCAGCACCTCTAAATTTACATATTTATCGCCATAAATCATTGTGCCAGATCTTATAGTGGATGCTCCTATTCTATGCAGGACTGAGGTCCCTTCATGGATCCAACAAAAAGAGTGCGTCAGACAGAGCTCCTGCCCGGGAGCCATATATAATTCTCATCAAATGTGATTCTATTTTTGTTTTTCGCACTTTAAATTCATACTAGAGGGGGAGCCGTGGAGGGTCTGAACTGGAACGAAAGATCTCAGCCTAGGGTTCTACGGGGGGGGGGGGGTGCCCGTGCCGTGCCCAATTGAACTCATGGTCAGGATTCACGAGGTTGGAACCCTGTCAACCCATTGGGAGGCATATTCACGGAGGCATATTATATCGAAAGCGTTGATTATAACCATTTTCCTTAAAAACAGCACAGAAAAAATAGAGTTCAGTCACCAAAGGCCTCTGCACTGTTTGCCATAAACGTCATTCGAACTACCTAGCATGTTTGCCACATTTTGAAACACAGCATCCTATTTCGTTTCTTCTTATTTTGGCGTAGAATCTTCCTAAATTGGCTCACAAATACCGCATAGTGATTGGATGTGGGGGCATAGAAATCCCAATTCTGAGCCCGATCATTTCTTTTCCTCACAACGATGATACTGGCACGAGCAGGGAATTTTTTCCCTGAATATTCTGTTTGAAAATGGACTCCTTATTGACGTCACAAACAGACTGAGGAGGCCTTCTATCTCTAGGAGGTGCAATTCGTCAAAAGCATGTATCTTTTGGTGCCACGTGGAATGTTGTTGCTTTCTGTATGATGAGAAGAAGTTCAATTTAGATGGAAAATTGATGGTTTCAAATATTACTGGCATGACCGTAACAGAGCCATATTTTCGCCAATTCGGAGGTATATTAGTGATGGTTTGAGAAGGTTTTGCACAGGCGTGGATCCAGGATGTGTGATGTGACGGGAGGGGCGAATTGCGTAAGTTAGCTTGATCGTCCCGTATTTTACGGGACAAACAAATTTTTCCATGTAATTCTGCTCTTGGGTGGGGCGATCGTTCCCATCGCTTCCTTTCTGTATCCGTGCCTGAGCAGAGGCAGGTATCTTCACTCGAGTGAGACCCTCGAGGACTGATGTGAAGTAGGGTTCCATGTGAACAGCAGTTGGACATGGGTACGTCGGTCCTTGCGGATCGGCGAAAGCCGTTCCGAAGCGGGGCATTCTAGCAGCCGGTCTGCCCCCACTGCGATCAAAAGCGAAAAGGGTTAATATTCCCCTACCTGGACACGGAGAGCGGGGCCTCCGCGACCCCGGTGTGGTAACGCAACCGAAGTCGCTGACGTCGGCAGGAACTCCGGGGAGAGTTGTCTTTTCTGGTGGTGGCAGGTATCTTCAGCTGCAAATCGAGTGGAGACAGCCATCTGAATGATGGCAAACGTCTTCAGCTGTGAATTGAGTGGAGACAGCCATCTTCAGCTGCAAACTAGACGAAGGCAAAGATATTCAGCTACGAATTGGGAGAAGGCAAACATCTTCAGCGGCGAACTGGGTGAAGGCAAACATGCTCAGTGTGCGAATTGGGCGAAGGCAACATCTTCAGCTGGAGCGGAGGCAGGCGGACTCAGGGGATGTGTCGAGGAAGTGCAGGTGCATTGGATCATCTCGTATTTTACGGGACAGACAAATTCCCCCCCCCGTATTATTCTGCTCTTGGGAAGGGTGATCACCCCCTCCCTCCCGGATACAGGCTTGGTTTTGCATCCCAGGGGGAAAAAATCCATCATTACACTTCACTTTTACAATTTTACGGCTGTAATTGGCAACTTTACTTGCGCTAGACAGTTTTTTTCTTTTCTTTTTTTTCGCGATGATTGGTGATCATATGGATCCCGATTTCCCGTATTTTTATGAAGAGAGTATATAATCGGCCTAATGTTATTTATCGTGCTCTGTGTGTACTGAAAATTTTCTACCGGAACAATTTTTGCGGGCCGGATTTCGCATTTGGTCCAAGGGCCAATACCAATGCTGAACCACACATGCACCTCGTCTATATTCCTCTGCGGAACTTCTAACGAATTGGTACATGTTGGAATGTGTATGTATGTGTATTGAACCTGATGTGAAGTTCTGTTTCTGTGTAATGCTGGCTGTGTGTAGTGCTTCCACCTGCCAACAATTTCTCTAACTATGAGTGAATAATTGTATCGTTGTAGGCCTGTTGCTCTCTGTGGCGAGATTTTTTAATGGGGAGATTATTCGTGCCTCGGAGTTAGGAACCACAGTAAACCAACTTCAGCCGACCACCGCACTATGGTGACGGTGGGGATCGAACCCGCGATGCGAGTTTGCCACTATGGCCCAAGGGCCGCAGGTTTAGCAACTCCCCCGCTCTTTACAACTGTACTATATTTTTCTAAAGCAGTCTGTTAGAAACCTTGGCCGTATAAAAAGAACTTCACATTTTCGTTTTGACTTTGAACTAGTTTAAAACGGGGCTACGGATGCATTGTGATCGCAAATGTCGTTTTGTCATTTATTGCGCTGTCGGGAAATGACCACTCGCTAATGATGACCAATAACCATTCACACAAAGGTCACTTCCCCACGAGATGGATTTGAATGCATGTAGTGTATTCAAACAGTCGTAATCATTCGTGAAATCTCAACTGCACTGTGCGCGCTGCAGGTAAGGCTGATGTTAAATGTTTTGACCTGGTGGTGGTGATGATGATGATACCAGTCACGTGATTTTTAGACCTGATAAAAAAAAATCTCAAAATATTCTCCACAGCATTAATGATTTACGGAAAATTCACCGCCACACAAATTACCAGTAAGAAAATTCACCGACAAAATTTGATCATCGCCAACATTTCACGATAAGGAAATTCACCGATAACAGTTCGGCACCAGTGAGTAAAGGACCGAGTGAGTGAGTGATTAACCCATTTGCATCATGAGCGCATACATGGGCAGAATTTTCCTGGCCATTATGACAAAGCGCATATATACGCGCTAGTTTTTTATGCATAACAGCGAAACACTAGAGCAGTGTTCCTCAACCTGGGGTCATATGGCCTCCTTGTGGTCCTGCGATATTCTAGGGGGCCACGGGAGAAAATCAGAAGAATGGTGATCCACGGCAGGTGGTGAAGGGAGTCATAGAGAGCAGTGAAGAGAAAAAAAAAAAGCTTTAAAAGTGTAAAACATGGTTGTATTACTACTTTCAGAATCCATCAAATTAGTCCATAGAACCTGGGGCATCTTAACCCTTGGGTCTATGTGGGCATGACCCGGGTCTTCATGTCTATAATGGAGGGGGGAGGGGCCGGCACTATATGGGATCTGGTGCTATGATTTTCATATGTAAGCTGTTAGTTCCAGCTAAGTATTGAGGGCCGCCAGAGCAAAGGTTGGTGTGTTGGGAGGATCGATTTATCGTGCAGGTTCGTATGATCGTCCCGTTTTTTTTCACAGACCGTTGTTTACCATATAATTTGACTCCTGGGAGAGATGATAATCCACCATTTAAATCCGTGCCTAGCAAGGATTCCAGATTTTAATCTTATTTATTAAAATTTCATTCATAATAAAAAAAATAGAAAGTATCTCCCTCTTGGATGAGGGTAGGGGGGGGCCCTGGATAGGACAAGAGGCCACGAGAAAAGAAAGGTGATCCATAGGGGGCCATGAGCTGAAAAAGGTTAAGAAACACTGCACTAGAGTGCTGTCATACTGTGTATGAAACTATTAAATTTAATTTTTCTCAAATTATTTTCAATGTATTAATATCTTTATTGAACTAAGTAACATTATAAATTCTTTGTGTACGCCATTTTGTGTTTTTCGCTTTTTTTTAATTTTTTGAAATATTTCTAACTTTATACAATAGAAAAAGTTTGGTGATATGGATCAATTTTCCACTTTTTCGAATGATGCAAATGGGTTAAGGGGCCATTCAAGTATTACGTAAGCAGATTTTTAGCCATTTTTGACCCTCCCCCCCTTGTCAGCAAAATTTCGTCAGCAGCTTAGAATATTTCATATCTTCAAAAAGGGTGGTTGATGCCGTAAACAACCTTCAAACTCCCCCCCCCCGTCATCAAAAGTCAGCAAATCCGAACCCCCCCCCCCCCGATGCTGACGTTATACTTGAATGACGCCTAAGGGAGTCAGTGTTCGTGTATGAATGGCCAAAGGACTGGGTGAGTGATAGAGCGAATGAGTAACCGTATGAAAGACTGTGTGAGTGGAAAAAGTGAGCGGGTGAGTTATTGAGTGAGTGAGTGATTGATTGAGTGCTTGCTCACTCACCAACTCCCCGATTCACCTCATCAATCACTTACTCTTGCTCACTGGCTCACTCATCTGCTCATCCACTCATTTACAGTCTCATTTTGGCGATTAATTGTTTGGCGGAGAATTTTCCTAGCGGTGAACTTTTCCGTGGCGGTGAATTGTTGGCGATGAATTTTCCGCACAACGCGAGCAGTGGAATCTTGATACAACAATATTTCTGATCAACAACAAAAATATCATCTTAGAATGAATATCGTTAATACCGTCAGACTTCTGCATAACGTAGATCACTTCCAACATCACTCAGCTAGCTCATAACGTCAGGGACCACAAGGGTAGCCATATAGCCCATACTGAGAATCACTGCCTTAGGGTTTCTTAGTCGATGGAGTGAGCTGGATAAATACAACAAGAAGAAAATATGGTCCAAAAAGGGCCTCGAACGGGGAAAAAAAAGTTTAAGAACACTGCCCTAAATTATTAGATGGGGGTCCCTGGGCCAATGTATCATTTGACCATGATGAAATCACGCCTAGGTCTACGGTTTGAACCGTGACACAAGAAAAAAAAAATACAGAAAAAAAAATTTTTGAAACTACAGTCGAATCCCGTTATAACGAACTCCAAGACACCGTAGAAATCACTTCGTTACAACGAAATTTCGTTACAAAGGAATTTCAGGTTATTTAAAAATGCCCCTACGTAAACATATCTGGAGGATTAGAAAAGTGTTCGTTAAAACGAGATTTTCGCTATAACGGTATTCGTTAAAACGGGATTCGACTGCATGATGATTATTGATTGGTCTATGGTGAAACTTGGCCCTCGACCTGTCACTTCTGATTTTTCAACCTTCGACGTTTCGCCCCTAGTGCCTCTCATCCCTGACATTTTGCCCCCCACCCCGTATTTCACCCCCTAACGTTTCACTCCTGACATTTCACCCGCGGACGTTTCGCTTCCAACGTTCCATGAGCAACGTTTTGTCCCGGACATTTCGCCCCTAGCACGTTTGGCCTTCGCTACATTTGCCCTCGACGTTTCGCCCCCGACGATTTGCCTCAAAATTTAGCCCCTGGCATTTCACCCCTGATAATACACCAAAAATGTAAATATAATATGTTTAATTTTTTTTTTAAATACTGTGATATCTCGATATAGCGATATTCTGCTAACAGAAAAGATTTAATCTTAGAAGAGATATCGTTATATCTCTTCATACTTTTCTCTATAACGTCTATCGCTTTCAACGGAAACATTTTTAAAGGACCGAAAACGGACCATATGGTCCCATGTTGAGAATCGCTGTGGTTTAGAATTTTTCCTCCTAGATGGGGATGCTGGATAATGCAACTAAGTTCCACTAGAAAAAAGTATGGTCCAAAAGGGAGCCTCGAACGGAAAAAAACCTCAAGAAACACTGTTCCTAAATTACGGGTGAGTGGGGGGGGAGGGGGGGGGGCCTACGCAAAATATACCACTCGCCCATGCGGAAATCACGCCTAGGGTCTACGGTTTGAACCGTGAAATAACTGCTATGATTACAGATTATCCAATTATCATCCGGAATTCGTGAATTTCCCAATCGTATTGGGGGAAAAAAAAGACCGAAATGTGTGATTTGGGTCAATTTCTGATTATAATGGAGAAACGCGGTCAACAATTAATAACGTCCACTATTGTTTCGGATGTTGTCGTGTTTTTTTTTTTTCTTCTTTTATCATGTTAATTCCCGTAAAACATGAGGGACACGCGAAAACATTTGATTTCCAGTGTCCGCGTCAGGACTCGCGAATTGCAAATAAAGTCATCAAAAATTCTATTAACATTAAACATCGTTATAGAAAGTTATATAATATATAAAAAACGAATTCTATTTCTTTACCTCGTTTATTGTATTATTCGGGTCAAGATGGTAGGTCAATGGAGCACGAAATGAAAGGGGAAATACAATTTCACTCTCCACGCGGCGAATCTAATAATAATAATAATAGTAATAATAACCACAACAATAATCATCGATTATGCAAATGTCACCGACTGTAATGATTTATGACGCAATAAAATAAATTTCCTAATGACAACTTTCATCATTATGTCAATAGATATCATTCGCTCGCAGCTGATATGTGTGTTTTGATATTATTATTATTATTATAAACAATTCAGGGCGGTACGAAATTATTACGTAAATACGTATATTGTAATAATAACATTGGTTATTCGGTGGCAGTCACTCTCCTGCAAGTTGTAAATATATGTGAGAAATACAGAATATATTCAGAATATTTCGCCAGTTCTTTCGAAAAATGGGAAATTCATACACCATCTGTCCTTTGGGAGAAAGAGACAACTCAAAACTTATCATCAGTTTTTTTGGGGGGAAAAGACGCCTGAGACTGATCTTCAGTCCTTTTGGAGAAGAGACACCTCAATCTTATCATCAGGTTCTTTAGGGGAGAAGAACGCCTCAAACATCGTCCTTTAGGAAATAAAGACTGCTCAAACTGTGCGATTACCAGTCCTTTCGGAAAATAGACAATTCAGTTATCATTAGTCCTTTGATGCGTCAAAAAATGCGTCACGTCTGAAAGAAACCAAAGTTGTGAAGTTTCTAAGTGATCTAAATGCAAACTATGCACGTACTTAGGAGCCAAAAAAAAATATTCTACAGGATGGCACCAATTTCATTGGAATATCTGGAATTAATGGCGAGCTGCAAGCTCTGAAAGATTGACGAAGATCAAAGTCGAATTATCGCCAAAATTTTTAATCGCCAATTCCGAAGACACCACTAAAATCGGTCAAGTTCAACAAAAACTTTGTCCATGTCACCAGCCTACAATAAATCACGTCGGCGTTCTCGTTCAGGAGAAACTCTTTGCTCAGATGGCAAAATGTTATGAGACAAACTTTTTCAAAATTTCACGATGGCAAATTTGTTAACAATATTTCGCCAAAATGCGATGCAGTGACTTTTTGGCGTATTACAATTTGCCTCCGTTGTTTCCTCATAAACTAAAAGAGAAAAACAAAATTTTGACGAACGAGACCACGGAATGCGAACTCAATTTTTTTGAGGGAAGTGTCTTTAGACATTTTGCCATCTGAGCACAGAATTTAGCCTTTTGTTCGCAATACATCACTGAAATAAGCGTTTGTCGAAGTAGAAATTCGACGAATATTCGGAATTTTCGCAACAGATTTTGGTGACAATTTCATTTTGCATAAAAAATCCTATAAGGTGGTATTACCTCTATGTAGGATATCTGTATTTCATGGCGCGCTTCAAGCGCTGAGAAATTGGTGAAGTGAAAAATCCCCACACACACACGCACACAAACCCTACAAAAATCACTTCGACGAACACAGATTTTAGTGATGCATTGCAGACAAAAAAGGTGAATCTCTCCTGATCTATATCCCCTGTATGGTTTGGTTTATTATAGGTTCCTTCGAAAGCTGATGCAATGGACAAGATTTTGGGGAATTTCACCGGTTGTAGGAGGGTAATTTTAGAAGGTCATTAGCGGAACTGTGACGATGGAAAATTTTGGCAACAATACCATTTTTTGAACTTCGCCAATATTTCAGCGCTTGTAGCTCGCCATTAATTCTAGCATATATTCCAATGAAATTGGTGCCATCCTATAGGATTTTTGCTGCTCTTCCCAAATACGTATTTAGTTTGCGTGTAGGTAGTTCAGAAACTTCACAAGTCCGGTTTTTTACAGATTTGACGCATTTTTCTTCCATAATCGATTATCTACCATAACTCGAAAACTGTTCGAGATAGGACAGGGCTGGTAGGGTGTTGCGTTTTCCACTTGGGCTCGTCAATCACCTCCTTTCGTTCGGCAGAAAGGGGGTGATGTCACATGTGTTATATAATGTGATCATATTATATTATCCCATATATACAGGGAAATACATATTAAATTATCACCGTGTATAATCGATTGTGTTTGTATTTGTATACCAATTTTATATTTTATTTATAAAATACAAAATGCCAAATATATTTTTATGAAGGTAGGCTTTCCTTAGATTTTCAGCAGTTGCAATATGATATCGGCGAGAATGCCAGCCGATCTCCCCCTTTAGAAAGTCTCGCCACAGACTCACAACAGTCTTACAACGGCATAATTAATCAACCATTGCACTTCACTCATATTTAGAGAACTTCATGGCAGATGACAGCACTAAACATAACAAGCATTACACAGAAACAAACTTCACGTTAGGTTCAAAACACGTACACGCGCATTGGCTCTGACCCAAAATCATTTTTTCGATACGTCGATAATGGGTGTAAGGGGACAGTTGGCCCCCCCTCTCCATAGGAGGCTGTAGGGTAGAGAGCAATGTAGGCATGTGTAGTGCTTTCAATGACTTTTTCGCGTCGGTTTTTAATGGAGATAATGATATTCGATATACGGGTGTTGCATGGGGTAATAAAACCCTCAACGATATTCAAGTAGAAGACGTGGAGGTCCTAAATCTTCTAAGAAATGTATGTGCAAGCAAAGCACCAGGACCAGATGATATCTATCCAAAGGGTCCTCAGGGAATGTGCTAATGAATTGTTCTGGCCAGTCGCACAGATATACAGGAGTAGTGTTGTGAGGGTATCGTCCCAAGAGATTGGAAACTTGCTAATGTTGTTCCGATATTTAAGAAGGGTAGTAGAGAAGCGGTGTGAAATTATCGTCCAGTGAGTTTGACGAGCTCCCTCTCGAAAATTTTGGAAATTATCATCAAAAGGCAGTTTGTGAAGTGGATAGACGATAATAATGTATTGTCGAATAATCAGCATGGGTTCAGGAAGGGGAAGTCATGTGTAACTAACCTCCTTTGATCACGTGACTAAGGCTTTGGGTAAGAGCAAAAATTGACGTTGTTTACCTTGATTTCCAGAAGCATTCGATCGGATCCAACATAGTGAACTCTTGAAGCATTTACACGAGATTGGAATTGGGGGCAACTTGCTGAATTGGATAGAATCGTGGTTAAGAGATAGGTCGTAACGAGTTATGGTGAACGGGGAATTCTCTGGTTGGACAGACGTCACAAGTGGAGTTCCTCAGGGAAGTGTCCTTGGTCCCATACTTTTTTCACTTTTTATCGAGAAAACTCGATCAGGGTATCGATGGGATTATGAAGAGAGACTTCATTTTTTGAATATGTTTACATTGGATGAACGCAGGTGTGGAGGAGATATGATCGAAGTGTTCAAAATTTTCAATGGGATGGATAGGATGGACCATGAACTTTTAGTACACCGCCAATCGACTGCTTTTACAAGGGGACACCAGTATCGATTAATGAGAGACAATGCAAGGCTATGGTGTCGCAGGGAATTTTTCTCTAATAGGGTTGTTAATAAATGGAATAGCTTACCCTTGGAGGTAGTAAATTGTAACACAATTGACACGTTTAAAAAGAAATACGATAAACATGTTGGGGTAAATCGAGAAGCTATCCATTCTTAGAATAAGACAACCATAAGTATTCTTTATGGGCGTCGTATAATATTTCATCATGTGTATATATTGTTTATAATTTGTGTTAATTGCATTTTTAATTGCGTTGCTGTATTTTTGTAATATATGGCATCCATATTTTTATGGGCATCTTCTTATCAGCCACCTCGTTGGGCATTTTGTCTGTAGTGGCGTTGTATTTGTATTTGTATTTTTATTTGTATTCCAACATGTACCAATTCGTTAGAAGTTCCGTCGAGAAATATGGACGAGGTGCATGTTTGGTTCAGTAGTAGCTAAATAAAAGGGGATAGAAACATTACTCAGCTCTGCAAAATATATCTGGGCTTGTTATTGCCAAAATAAAAGTCTTTTAAGAAGGCGACATATCTCGTCAATGCCAGTTAGAGAGTTAAGCTGAATTATCAAAACAGGAAAAACATTTCGATTTATTTTGAACGGAATATATTTTGTATTTCACACTCATATTGCACCAATAATTAGAAGGGTGAGTGAATGATAACTATTGACAGAGACTGGTGATAAGTTTTGGGGTGTCTCTTATCCTAGAGGACTGAACTCTTTTCCCAAAGGACTGTTGATCAATCTCAAGTGTCACTTTACCCAAAAAAAACTGACGATCAGGTTCAGGTGCCACTTTTCCTATAGGACTGATGATTAGTTTGGAGTGTCTCTTTTCCTACAGGACTGATGATTAGTTTGGAGTGTCTCTTTTCCTATTGGATTGATGATGATTGTATTGTCTGTTTTTCGAAAGGACTGATTATCAGTTTCAGGTGTCTCTTTTCCAAAAAAAAATTGATGATCAGTTTGAGCAACTCTTCTCCCGAAGGACCCATGATCAGTTCGAAGTGTCTTTTGCAAAGAACTTCATCCAATAAATGCCGATAATTCAAATGATGAGAAAATTGAAGCCATAAGAGACGTCGAACCCTTAGTTCATCTATATTACAACGGGGGGGGGGGGGACATATATTGCGGGTGATATCTATATCCTGCACTGAATATAATCGGTCAAACGTAATTATGGATATTGAGATTGAACTATGTCAATATAATTGAACAGTATTTGCTACAGGAAATAAGAACCACCCAATAAATCGATCGATCCACACCTCCGACTCATAAATTAGCATTTTATTCAAATTAGCATTATAACATTAATCTTTCGGGTAACAAAGACAATAATGGAAAAGGATAATGAGGTTATAATAATAACTGGTCTTGTTTTTGGGTGTAAGGTGGGATTTATCATAAGATATTTCCGGTAAAAGATATCGTTCGATTCGAAATCTGTGCGGAAGTGGTTTTTCTATTCCTTTATGTGAACGAAGGTTCAGGTTATTATTATTTTGATAATAATAATAATAGTACAATTATTGTGTGACCACACCTAGTAGCCACTTGACATGGACAATCTTTTCCTAAGGAACTGATTATTAGCTTTTCGTCCAAAGAATCGGTGATGAGTTTTAGGGTTTGTCTTTTCCCAAAAAGCTGATAATCGGTTTGATGTGTCTGTTTTCCTGAAGCAGTAATGAACAGTCTCAAGTGTCTCTATTCCCAACATAAACTGGTGATTAAGTGGAGGTGTCACTTTTCCCAAAAAGCACTGATGATCAATTTCAATTGTCTCTATTCCCAAAAAACTTATGATAAGGTTAATGTATCTCTTTCCCCCAAAAATAGCTTAAAATTAGTTTCAAGTGTCTCTATTCCCATCATAAACTGATGATTAGGTGATGTGTCTCTTTTCCCAGAAAAACTGATGATTAGGTTGATGTGTCTCTTTTCCCAGAAAAGCTGATGATTGTGTTGAGGTGTCTCTTTACCCCCAAAAAAACTGATGATTGGGTTAAGGTGTCTCTTTCCCCCCAAAAAAAACTGATGATGAATTTCACTAGTGTCTCTATTCCCAGAAAACTTATGATAAGGTTAATGTATCTCTTTCACCCCAAAAATAGCTGAAAATCAGTTTCAAGTGTCTCTATTCCCATCATAAACTGATGATTAGGTTGAGGTGTCTCTTTCCCCCCCCCCAAAAAAATGATGATGAATTTCACTAGTGTCTCTATTCCCAAAAAACTTATGATAAGATTAATGTATGTCTCTATTCCCATCATAAACTGATGATTAGGCTGAGGTGTCTCTTTCCCCCCAAAAAAAAAACTGACGATGAATTTCACTAGTGTCTCTATTCCCAAAAAACTTATGATAAGGTTAATGTACCTCTTTCACCCCAAGAATAGCTGAAAATAAATTTCAAGTGTCTCTATTCCCATCATAAACTGATGATTAGGCTGAGGTGTCTCTTTCCCAAAAAAAATCTGATAATGGTCGATTCCAGGGCTGTATTTTTGTGTGGGGGGGGGGTTGATTTTGCCGCCGTCTCCCATTGCAAAATTTGATGTTTCGATAACGCTATTTTTGTTCTATCTCAAAATCTGCCACCGCCCCTAAAATTTTGCCACCCGGGAAGTTGCCCCCCTCCAGTTTCAGGCCTTATCAGTTCTAGGTATCTTACGATCATAACCGAATTCGACTGTATCGGGATGATTCAAGTGTGTTAATATGGGAAACGAACAAGCACCACCTAATAAAACGATCGAAAACCTCCGACTCATAAATTGTCATTTCATTTAAATTAGCATTAATCTTCGGCGTTAACATCAATCTTTCACTAGCCCGGGTAACAAATAATAACAATAATGAGTTTATAATAACTGGTTTAGTTTTTTTGGTGTAAAGTAAGGGATTTATCACGAGATATTTCCGGGAAAGTTACCGCTCGATTCGGAAAATCTACGGAAGTGATTTTTCTTTCTATTCCTTGATGTGAACGAAGTTTTCCATTATTATTTCTTCACAATAATAACAGTTTTGTGACCACACCTAATAGCCACCCGAGACACGGATACGGTGTAGAGAGGAACGTCGATGTTCTTATGTATATCGACGACGTGAGAAAGTGAACCGAGCCAGACTTTCATACTAGCCGGTAATATTTCATTCAGCCTTAAAGGCGTTTATTGTACTCGATCTTGTTTAAATAGTCCACTGTCAAATAATATCCAAAATGGTTTTCTTTTTTCCCATTTGGTTGAAGTATAGCCATCCGCCCATTTATGTCGGTCAGGCCCGCAAAACCATTTTTTTTTTTTTACTCTCTCTCTCTTCTTTCAGACGCCGTCATTATGTATCGGCTAGAACACGTGTAACACCTCTTTTTGATGTTGTTGTAAAAATGGACAACAATAATTTTCTGTTACGACCTTTCCTCTCTGCTGGTGATTGTGGTGATCTTTTCGGCTGTGGATCATTCTACTGGTCAAGTCATGACCTGCATACTCAATGTCAATATGTCAGCTCCAGTAAACAGGAAAAAAAATAATAATAATGTTTGGTGGGAGGAGATAAGTGAAATAAATTTCCGTTCCGACGATTCATTTCGAGTATTTTCATTGTATTCTACTGGATGAATAACGGGTGGAGATAATGAATATTTGAATTTAAATTATGAAGAAAAAATTCGATTAAGAAGTCACCTGAATGACACCGTCAAATGCTTTTTGATCGAGCACGTAAACACTTTCTTTATACCAGTGTTCTCCAGCCGCTGGTCCACGGAAAATTTTCCCTGATCCATATACCCGCTAAATAACTTTAGATATAATAAGTGAAATACTGTCTATATATTGGTTTTAATTTCTGTCTTGGTAGTCAGCAGGATTACATTTGCATATGACAAATAATTATTATTTCTCCTATTTCCACATTTTTCTGCAGGTCTGCAAATTATTTCTCCTATCTAATTATTTATTTTTTGCCGAGACTCGAATTATTGCACGTATTTACGTATTTTCTGCCAGTCCTAAAACTATTTCTTCTGTTTATTAACTTTTCCCATGTCTGACGCTTCGCGATCAGATCACCCGTATATGGGACATTCCCGTGTTTTACTCTCTCTCTCTCTCTTCCCTATTTTTCTTTATATATGAATGTCCCGTTTTTCTAAGTTTTGTCCAGCGAATCTTACTACTTTTATGTATAATCTTTACTAGAATGAAGGTAATTTGTATAGTTTATAAGTTGTGTCGTTATGAAAATGACCACAAATATTCTTTTCACATATTTGCCGCGTCCATTTTTTTCCCGTTAAGTACATTTTAGCAGACTTGCTGTAGTACTGTATTTTTCGCGTAGGGTTATTTATAATTAATACTTTGTGATTTCGCCGGCAATAGGTAACATATTTGGTAAGAATCGACGATGATATGCATTAATTTTTCCCGTATTTTTCTCTATCAAATATGGTCACCAGAATCACAATGAAATAAAAACTTCATATGCACAGTATTTGATTGCATCTGATTATATTTTTCGTGAATTGAAAACGTCAACGGCGGTTGTAACGATACCTAGGTGATAACGACAACATTTCATCTTCGATGTCGTTATAACCGAGTTTGACTGAAGTTCATGTTGATATTTCATACTTTTTTGTGGAGTTTTAAACCAACCTATCGTACGTATATAGCAACTAATAAACTTATATTCAGGGTGAAACTTGAGTTCGTGTCACCCTCAAATAACTCGCAACAGTTAGCTGTACTCGGGGCCGTCTTAAGAGCATCATGGACCCCCGGGCCAAATGATTTTTCTGAGGCCCTACCAGGCAAATTTTCGAAAATCTCAACCAGATCCCATTTTTGTGAGGACCGGTGGGGGGCCCATGCCTTAAGGCACTGGCTGTACTTCCACACGCTGTTGTGTCCCTGTGGACAAGCCCATTCTACTTTGTACCTTCTAGTGATTTTGGAACTCAAATATCTCGAAGAGAAAGGGCAACAACTTTCTAACTGAAAATTAGAAGACGGGGGACCGTATAAATAATTAAATTTTGGTAATATATACGGCGCTTCTTTAAATAAATGACTTATTGTCACGCTATTCAAATAAATTTTCCAATTAAAAGTATATTTCTGTAGCCAACGGATAACGAGTTATTTGAGGGTGAAACAGGCTTAAGTCTTCACCCAGTATGTATATCGTACCAATACCTACTAACGCTTCTTTTGCATTGTTCCAGTTTCCCATCAAAGGAGAATTCCCGAGAAAACAAATCTAGTCCAACTAGTTTTCCTATTTTGAAGAATACTGTATATGATTGTGATAATGATAACAAAATACTGATAATGTGACAAAAAATAATAAAAGTTTCTTCGCAGACGCAGGTCATTATCAAACGGAACTGAAGAAAAACTGTTTTTCCTTGATGATAAATAACAAGAGAACCATCATCATTTTCTCTCGGTATTTTCCCAACAAAATTCCGTGTTTGGTGAGTTCTTGTTAAGGCAACTGACTACGTGCGGGACACTTTTTTGGAAAACACAGTGATTTTCACAAAACAAGTGGGGTTTTGTATGAAATAAAGAGATCCAGTGAAATTTCTGAAATATCTCTAAAACTTTTTGAGATATTCTAAATTATGTCCTCAAAATTGGCTCATTTTCAGTACTTACGTCAAAAATTGTACACTAAAAACTACACAAGTTACTTGAATAATTTTGATCGTGTATGTTTCTGTGACTGTTGTCTGTGCAATGAACTAAAAGTTTTAAGATACACAAGATATTCTCTGAGATATGGCAGTTTTCGTGAAACGATACGTGAATTTTCACAAAAAACTTCAATTTTTTTCATTCCAACAGCTGTAAAATATTGAATTCTAAACATATGGCCAAGATCCTAGTTCATTGCACAGTTAACGTTATCTGGAACACTGTTGAATAATTTCACGAGAATATCTTGCATAGTGTTTGAGGAAATTATGTTTCGCGTGAAATAAAATAACAAAAAAATGAATCCTCAAAAAACGCGTTTGAAAATTGTACGTTGCCTTCGAAACCATTGTTCCAGATGATTTGAATCAACCAAAACTTTGTTGCTACTTATTGCACGTGCAAGAACAAAATAGTTTTGGATTCTGTGTAAAACATTCTTCCAAATGAATTTATAAAACCATTTTCGACAATTTTCGAAAAAATCGTCATTTGAACGTAGTCAGTTTCCTTAAATATAATTCGAATATAACTCGTGAATTATACTTCCATAAAAAGAATATAATCCTTTATCACATCAAAACTCTCGATTGTAATTTCTCCAGCAACCACAACAACAATTTTCCAATCATCATAATAATCATTACATCATCCGAAATATTTACGGAATGTTTTCGTTTCCTTGTGTAACATCCGGGATTTTCAAATAACAAAAAACAACAACAGATTCTTCGCTTTCTTTATTTTGTGTGTTTTAATATAAAGCGGATATTCGTAGTTGTTGTCATCGGTGATTGCCACCGAGTAAATAAAGGGAAGAAAACAAGGCAGTAATAGTAATAAATGACCGTCATAGAATACAAAACAATTTTTCTCAAGCATGAAACGGATAATAATGAAAGAGTAAAAAAATTCATTTTTTTTTTGTTTGTTTCTGAAAATAGATTGTAATACCTGTTAAAAAAAAAATGGCAACTTGTTCTGTAATTTTATTTATAAATTGAATTTTCGTCGGGGTTCAATGGACTTCGATCACGTGACGATCACTTTTTTTACCATCACATACTTATTGTGTTATAACATCGACGATTCCCAGACGCACCAAAACAACGCATCGCTGCGCTTCCAATTTGAAAAGAAATCGAAAGCGGTTTTTTATTTGTTTCCAAAAAATGCAAAAAAAAAAAAAAAAAACAATTTCTGTATAATTTTTAGGAAAAAAGTTTTCACGCGAAAGGAAAAATTATTTACTTTTAGAAACATACAGCGATTTTTTAGCATCAAATTTTATAGTATCGATGTCTTTCGTAGATATCGATTGCCATAACCTGAACTGAAACTTTATGATTTAATATTTATTGATTATTTAATTATTATTAAGCAGCCGAGGTGTAATCAATTGGATTACAATGTTTTTATGCAGAAGTTTTTTGGCACATACAGCAGAAAAAGCAATTGCGCTAAGACCCCTGCTGCCACCTATCAAAGAAAAACTAACTAATTCCTTTAAATCTTCAAGTGAAATCGGTTGCTGGTTTAAAACTGATGTGAGACATCATAATGAATTGGCATCATATCTTATATTTTTTTTATTTTCATGATAAACACTTGTATATTTCATATGCGCCATCATACTGGTTACTATATTTTTGTTTGCCGCAACATTATTTTGTGGTAAACATAAAAACATAGTAACAGGTATTATGAACCACAATATTTACATCGGTAAGCACCATGGAAATGAAAAATATCTGGTATCATACCCCACATTGTTAATTTTTACGTTCCACACAGGATAAAGCCAACCGTTAATTTTACTTGAATGTATAACAATTAGTTTTGTTCTCACTTAATAGGTGGCAGTAGAGTTTCCTAACGCAAAGCTTTTTTATTTCAAGGAATATACAGACGTGCACTTCCAATTTGAAAAGAAATCGAAAGTGTTTCTCTTCTGCTTCCAAAAATTCAAAAAACAATTGTTTTTATCATTAAAAAAAACGATTTTCATACAATTTTTAGAAAATGATTTCCACGCAAAAAGAAAAAAATATTTATTTTTAGAAATTACGGCAGAGTGTTAATTGAAGTATCAAATTTTCATAGTATCGATGATGGCTTTCGTAGATATCGATTGCCGTAACCTGAACTGAAACTTTATCCTTTGGCCGGAATTACACTATGAAAATTTTATAAAAGCTCTTTTACAAAATTTGAAAAAAAAAACAACAACAACTCTACTGCCACTGATACGCTTATTGGTTGCATTTTTCAAGTTTTATAAAACAACTTATCAAACTTTTGTAGTGTAATCCCGGCCTTAAGTATTTATTGATTATTAACAAGCCGAGGGGCGCACAAACTTTCAAGTCCGTGATGCGAGATATACCGTATTTCTGCCGCTCGCGGGAAAGAAACAACTTATGTATAGTGACCATATGGCCCGTATTTCCGAGACAATTCTCTAATTTTGTAAGTCCCAACTTTTTTAGGAAATATTTCCCGTTTTCTCTTATTTTCTGTTATTCGTTGTTGAACTTTTTCATGACTTCGTCATAATTATCATAATATAATGCGGGACATTTCCAAAATAACTCAAATGGCCCTCGACACGTTTCAAAAACATTGAAGCGGCCCGCACTCTCCAAAAGATTGATCACCCTTGAATTACAGGAAACATTTCCTATAAAAACTCAATTTCGAATTTTTTTTTTGTGAATTATGTGGTTTCTGAAATAAGTGATTCACAATTAACTTCTCGCGTGCAGGTCCGAAATTTCGAATCATCGATACACGGCTTGGCTTTTCAGCAATCATTTATAGCGTATTGATCTTTGAAAGCGTTAAATGTTAAAGAATATTAAGACAATTTTGCATCAGGATCCTTCAAGAGAAGCGAAAGCTGTAATATCCTCCATAAGTAGGGAGCTTCGCCCTCGGTCGAGACTTGTTTTCTCCGTCCTCAAAGGATTATAATTGATTATAGAGCGATTATCGTTGCTGGAGTGTTTTTTTGCATATAATGTGTCTGTAATAAGTTTTAATCGCGTTCTATTAATCACGAGCGATGGGCGTTTCTTCCTTTAGACTTTTTCTTCAATATGGAATCAGTATACAACACATACTAATCCTTCTCTGTCTCACTCCCTCTTCAACTATATATAAACTATGACATTTATTTTTATTAATCTGTGCACGAGAGTTTCTTCCTTTTCTGCATAACTACTCGTTGCTTTTTAGAATTTTAATTCTAGGTATATGGTATAGAGCAGTGTTTTCCAAAGTGGGAAATATCGCTCCCTGGTGGGCGATGAAATGGTCCAAGGGGGGCGATAGAAGCTATGGGTATAACGTAAGATCCTATGCACTCGCTTGAGTTGGGGGAGAGGGGCGATGAAACAAAAAGTTTGGGAAACCATGGTATAGAGCAGTGGTTCTCAACATTTGTAAGTTCGCGGCCCGGTAAATCTCTTTTGTGTAAGTGAAAGGCCCGGCCGTACACACAACTAACGAGAAATTAATGGAGAAAATTAAACACTGCGAATTACTCTCGCGGCCCGGTGTAACTAGTGTCAGGGCCCGGCGGTTGAGAAACACTGGTATAGAGCAACTCAGCTTTGAGTTGTCTATTACACTCTGTCTCAAAAGTTCATGGAGTCTCACAAACAGTTATTTCTCAAATGAACGAAAACAAATGCATGAATGCGTGAAAAATATTTTATTACAGACCAAATGAGCAATAGGCATTCGACGACTCATTTGAAAGGAAAAAAAAAATTCCACTCCTCAATAGGAAACAAATAGAAGTAAGGGCTGTCCCGAAAGTTCATAGAATAATCAAATGCATTATAATTTCTGACAAACGCGTGTTAATTAGGAACTGATAATTTTTCCATTATTTTGAATGACATCAAGCAAGCGATCTTCCACTGAAAGATCTACAGCTTGTTGGAGTTGTTGGTCCAAATTATACCTTTCGGTTTCTATGGCATGTGTCAAGGCGTTCACCGAGCTGAACTGCCGCCCATTAAAGTAGACTTTAATGAGTCACACACTTTCTATCTGGCTGAGATCAGGACTCATCGGTAGCCACTCCCGTAGAGTCACATTTTTTATTTCGAAATAGGTTCTCTCAACGTTGGACGTATGCATGGGGAGCATTACCAAGCTGAAAAAACACCAGTTCTGCTCCCCTTAAAATTTCACTAAAGAGAATGAGATGATTTTCTATTGTTTCTATGTATTTTGCAGGTCTTGTCTCCTATCTAGGATTGCTAAATATGCGTGTCCATTGAATGTGGAGGCCACACATGCCGTCACAGAACCTACACCCTGATGTCTGCTGAAGCTTAGGTTTGCCCTCCGAATGGTGTGACAATAACTTGCATATGCATCTCGGGATAATCTAAGTTACATTTCTTTTCGACACTGAAAATACCACTGAACCATTTGTCTCCATAAACTACGTGGTTTCGAGCCCACTCTAACCTCTCGAAATGAGGCGTGTTGTGTATTTGAATGTGGTGCTTTGAGAGGGACTAGTTGACAGTTTATTTTCATATAAACCACAAACAGGGGCGTCGGAAGTGTCAGACCTATGGGTGCTTGTCTTGAGCTTCATGTAGGAAATTTTGGTTTCTGAATTAATTCTGGGAGAGCTCGGGATCATGCTATAAAATACTGTAGTTGCTCGAGCGCCCGCGGCACCTGTGGTTCTGACGCCACTGAACTGAAGTGTTTTGCTATGTTACCAAATTAAATGTCTTCAACTGTAGAAATATAAATTTGTTTTAGATTTTTAACGTAAATTCAGGAAACCCATACACGTTGGCTCTGTAGTAATTGAAACAGAACTGAGAACGGATATTTCCCAACTTCTTTTCTTCTACCGACATCATTTCTTCCTGCTTTTACTAATGAATTATTATTATATAGAAGACAGCGCCTAAGCTGTATAAACGATAATCATACGTAGAGTAGAACCTCTAGTCCACTGAATTTCTACGCAACAGCTACAGTTTTCACACCCAAACGAATTGAAGTACGATTTATCATCCATGAGAATTCGTTTCTACTGCAGCAACAACCTGCAAGCCCAATCAATTTTCGATTACTAGTAATGCTTCAAGGTCATTCAAAGCCTTGTTTTATGACAATACACGCAGTCGAAACGCCACACAACTTCACGGTGTATAACATTTTTAAAATCATTATATTAATAACGTAAGGTTATGATTCCACGACAGTCAGCCATCAGTCGAGGATATGTTGCCGGAATAATCAAGGATAATTGATTCTCTCACCTGTTATGTACGAGTAATAAAAAGAACAAACCCTGAACGCGAAATGGGTGCCATGACACATGGAGATAAATTCGAAACTTGATTAATTAATAACATTAGATAAGATCTGCTTCCCTTTTTTTTTTATGTACCTGTCTATTGAAAAATGGTCTGTTCGGATTTCCTTAATGAAAGATATTGCTTTATCCCTAGGAGAGGAAATTAACACTTTCTGATAATAATTGAACCAAGGCCAGCATTTGTTACAACAAAAAATTTGCAATTAAAAACCGTACAAATTGCTTTTTCATTTTATATATATACGAGAGAACAGCGTCTTTGGAGAAAGAGAAAGACGAAGCCTTGAGTTCTTGAAGCAAATGATGGATATTGTTCCCAAATTCTATCATCAATGAAATGAGAAAACTACAGAGACTATAGTTTCGGTTTCCACAAGTTCCACGGGAAAAGTCATTTTATGTCGGGTGTGCACAACTTCCTGCCCGCGGGCCATTTGCGGCAGCCAAGAGGTTCACACCCGGTCCGCGAAAGTTGTTCCGGTAGAAAAGTATCAAGACACGCAACACGATAAATGCCTAGGCTGACCATATTTCTTTTATAAGAATACGGAATATTGTCGAAACATTTGTCAAGGCAAGTAAAGTTGCCAATTACAGTAGAAATATTCGTCAAAGGCAAGTAAAGTTGCCAGTTACACACATATAAATTGTCAATCGCCAATCGTGGCGAATGGTGCCGAAATTCGATTCACGAGAAAAACGGATATGTTTGACAAATATGTGAGGTGAATATATTTATCTGACCATACTTAATTATGACAGAGTAATAATTGATGATAATGATATGAGTCATATGATAATTATGACAGAGTCATAATTATCATAATATAATTTATAAGTCATGAAAATAGTATTAATTCTTTATTTCAAAAATTCAACCAAGCTTTTTTGAAAATAAAGGGAAAAAAACGGGACATTTTTTTTGGAAAAAAAATTGGGACGGCAAAAGCTACACACACACGGGAACATCCCGTAAAATACGGATCATATGGCCGCTGTTTATTCGAGTTTCTGGCCCTCGAGTGACAGAAATACTGCATATCTGCCCGCGGACTGAAAAAGTGGTGCATCCCCTGCTTTAGATGGAAAAATTCCGTACATTTAAGTAGAAAAATGAGCTAGTGAATTTTCATATTAAAATGCGCAGAGAGAAATTTGGATAGAATGCTCAAAACAACGTCAACTAAAAATGATTCGTAAAAAGTGGGCACAGGACCGCCCTCAGTGGGATGCGACGGATGCCGTTGCACCGGGCCCCCGCGCTTTAGGAAGGGCACCGCACTCACGGTAGTGAAAGAGAAAAAATATGTATGGAGAAAAATTACAACATTAACCATTTTTTACCCCAAAATTCGGGACTCACAGAAATAGATGTTTGCCCATATCGACTATATATTGTAATATATGTAAATTTGTTTCTAGGTGGGACTCAGAGCTCCGAATGGTATAGGAGGCCTCAAAGTACTGAAGACTTTCACTGATTCTGGAATTATTTTTTTTTATTGATTCCGAATTTTCATTAAAAAAATTTAGAATTATTTCTTCCATTAATTCTAAAATTATTTCTGAATTTACGAGTTGGAATTATTTCTTCCATTAATTCTGATTTTACATAGGTGATAAAATTATTTCTTTCATTAATTCTAAAATTATTTCTTTCATTAATTCTAAAATTATTTCTTTCATTAATTCTAAAATTATTTCTTTCATTAATTCTAAAATTATTTCTTTCATTAATTCTAAAATTATTTCTTTCATTAATTCTAAAATTATTTCTTTCATTAATTCTAATCTTTCATCTGAATTTACACATGGACGCTAGAATTACTTCTTCCATTTATTCTGAATTTTCATTAATATATTCTAGAATAATTTCTTCCATTAATTCTGAATTTACATAGGAGTGTTAGAATTATTTCATTCACGAATTATTTTATCACTGAATTTACATAAGTGCTGGAATTATTTATCTCATTTATTCTGGAGTTATTTCTTTCATTTATTCTGGAATTATTTCTTTCATTTATTCTGGAATTATTTCTTTCATTAATTCTTTCATTATTTCTGAATTTACGAAGGTGTTGGAATTACTTCTTACATTTATTCTGAATTTTCATTAATATATTATAGAATAATTTCTGCCATTAATTCTGAATTTACATAGGTTAGTTAGAATTATTTCATTCACGAATTCTGAATTTACATAAGTGCTAGAATTATTTATTTCATTCATTCTGGAGTTATTTCTTTCATTAATTCTGAATTAACATGGATGCTGAAATTATGGTTTTCAACAATTTTGGATACGTGCTGGAATTATTTCTTTAATTAGGTTCGAATTTTCGAATTTTTAGATGATTTCTCTTCTAAATACTGTACATATAATATCGGAGCTATCGGGGGCCCCGAAATTGTCGCAGCGCCCCTGGCCCCCGATATTATTTTCACACAGAGCCCCGAGCCTATAAAGAACAACCTTGAATAGGCACACAAATGAACTTCGATTAAGATTTATTACCCCTGATTAAATCAGACGAAATTATTCAATAAAAAAATTAATTTCAATTCATTACTCCATCTTTAAAATAAAGAATTCAATGGCAATCCATTGAGAAATGGTGAAAGAAATAATCCTCCAGGACAAGAAAAAACTAAGAAAAGCGCGAGAACAACGACAATGCAATCATTAATAGACGATTGTTTATGAATTAAAACTGTACAAAATTATTTCGAGCTCACAATGTATAGGAAATGTTATTGAGCCTCCGATTATGATAATGTTCTCGAATTTTCCGGAATTTATGAAGATTTTAAAAGAAAAAAATGTAAGCAAATTATCACTGCCGCCATTTTTCTTGGCGATCGCTTCCTTCCGATCGGTCATGTTTTATGTATTTACATTATTACACACACACACGCGCGAGTGATCGCTCGAGGATGAATCGCGTGCGACTCTCCGGGCGGAACTGATTTGAATTACAAAGCTCCGAAGCACGCCATCTAACTTCCGCAAAGTCAAGAAAAAGTTATAAACTGAAAAAAGAAAATTGAATATACATAAAATTGCAGCGAGAAAGTTATAATATATTAATATTACATAATGCAACAGACTTCCGGGCGCAATCGATTCGAACTCATTTTCTAAAAACATGGCGGTATTTCTATCCACGCGGCATAAAAAATTGCGGAACAATCCCGTTGGATTTAGTCCCCCCCCCCCCCCAAGGAGTGTGCGACAGTTGTGGCCGCACAGGGCCCCGTGCTTTGTGAGGCCCCGCACTCACTGTAAATGATTGGAGACTCTCACCAATTCTTCAGTTATTTCTTGATTTACTTCCGAATTTTCATCACTTCTGTACAATTTACTTCCGAATTTTCATCAATTCTGTACAATTTTTCTTCTGAATTTCCATCAATTCTGTACAATTAACTTCTGAATTTTCATCAATTTTTCCCTCATTAATTCTGCTATGTTCATCAATATGTTGCGGAGTTATTAATTTCATTAATTTCGCTACGACATGTAAATCAAAAAAGAAACATACAAGATAACCAGTACGATATACGAATATACGTTTTACTATGCCATTGGTGGGTCTTATCATAGGCGTTCGCAGAATTTTCTGGGAGGGGGGGAGGGTTCAATTTATTTTTTCTTCTCGAGGGGGGGGTTACGTTTTTTTTTCTGAAAAATAACACTATAATCTCGGCTTGGGGAACAACCACTTTGCGTACGCCAATCGGTTTTATATTCTATGTCAAAATATGTCAGTGGCTGTGTTCGTAAACTTCACTGTCCTAAATCCTGTCATGATCGCATTCTCTCTCCTACGACAATAAATCCATAATAATCATAACAGATTGCGTTTCATCAAGGATTTTGGTTCGTGAATTTCGTTTGTTAAAAGGATTTTGGCCTTGGCGAAATTTTGGTTTGATGGGATTTCGGCCATGTAAGGATTTTGGTTTGTCAGGATTTCGGACGTGTCGAGTATTTTGATTTGTGAGGATTTCGGGTGTATCGGGTATTTTGTTTGTGAGAATTTCGGTCGTGCCACGGAAATTTTTTTTGTCAGGATTTCGGTGTTTCGGCCGTCGAGATTTTGATTTTTTGGGATTTCGGCCGTGTCAGAAATTTCATTTTTCAGGATTTTGGTTTGCTGGAATTGCGACCATGTCGGGATTTTGGTTTGGCGTGTTTTCGAAGGTGTCAGTGTCAGTTTGTCAGGATTTTGGCAATGACAGGATTTTGGTGTTGGAATTTCGACAGTTTCGGGATTTTTGTTTGTTGAGATTCCGGCTTCACGAGATTTCGACCACGTTGAGATTTTGTTTGACGGAATATCTGCTAGTCGGTATTATGACCGGAACAAAAAATAATTCCATGTATTGGATTCGTGTCTATTGGGACTCCAAATCTGGTCACGAGAGCAATATTCATTGCTTTTATTGTAATTCTATGCAAATGGGATAGCGTTCATATATCAATGCTTATTTACAAGGAATTATGGTAGCCTCATTCAGAGAAAACTGAGCCGGAGAACACTTTATAAGGATCGAATATCACCTTCGATTCCATAACTTATCACGCATTTGAGAACTATATGCATATTTTTTTTTCTTCAAAAGAGAGCAAAACGAGTCCGAATCGCAAGGAAGAGGCTTAATTCGTGATGATTTGGGAATCATGACTTCAGGCAGGCAGCCGCGAATTAATCACCAAATTTTAAAAAAACGTTCTCTTTTCCGATCTCTCAGTCCCTGAAGGCAATATCGTAAGAAAGCAAACAAACAAACAAAAAAAGGGACAAGTGATAGATCACAATAATGTTAGTCGAAGAATGAGATCGATCTTAACTGTGGTGTCGGTCAAGTGGGATCTCCAGCGGAAGTTTTGATCACCGTTTGAATCGGTGTCGACCCGGTTTTTCATTTGAGTCCATACCCACCAATCGCTGGTAACGTATAAGTTGCAAACAGAAAATGAAAATAAGAGTGAAAAAGCCGTCTTAACTTTTTTTTCTTTCTCATCAGGAAGAAAAGACCAAAGACCAGGTCATGTAGGGCGTAGGCTGAATAATTCAGTTAATAAGAAAAATTACACGCCAGTGTGTGTGTGAGTGATCTACATAATTTGATTCGGAAGAGTTTTCGTCTGCAAATGAACGATGAATGGCGTTTTTCGAATCTCCGCCCGTCCGAACTTTTTCACATGAATTAAAAACGTGTCGTTAAAAATTCTTTTAAAAAATATGTATACATTTTCAATGAAATTTTCCCCAGTTGCGTAACCGCTGCAGCTGCTGCATTTTCATTTTTAACGTTTAAACGTGACCTATAATGTCGGTGAAGAATATAACATTGAAAGTGAAATGGTTAATTGAATTTGAGTAAAAAGAAATTAATTGTGACAACGTTCTTCTGGGAAAACATTTTAGGCAACGATGAACTATTCCGCTACTGAGAGAAGGGAAGGGTGGGGGGGGGAGAACATGGCTAAATACAGGGTGTCCCGTAAATAGTTTAAAAACTCATAAAAATTGAAGCAATTGGCATATTTGGAACAGATTTGCGAAAGAGTTAGTCTCACGAAAAGGAGGGTCTCTTTTCGGAGAGAAAAGAGTTTAGTTCCAATTTGTATCTATAGAGAGGGGATGAGATGTGTCTGACGCAGACAGCATTGAAAATCTATAGTTTTAAGAAATACGCAGTAAAGTAATCAAAATGAAACAAAAACCAAAATTTTATCCAATTCCATTGTATTTACATTCCATAAAAAGAACATTTTTTTAAGCCAATTAACATCTGCAAAACACGACTATGAATCGCCATAACATAGTAATTTAACAACTTCATTATCTCGATAAATATTACAATTACAAACATGGCACATCGGGGTGCCTTGTCGTGAAACGGAACAAAATTTTTTCGCACAACAAAATAAAATAGAAAATTATATGAACACTGATATAGGACCGCATAACATTTATCTATGATTGAGCTCAACTGTAATGAATTTCGTCAAAATCGTAACAACATAAATTTATCTAAATAAAATAAGAGATTATCTATATACATATATTAACATGGCCTGACTGACTGATTCATCATCACCGAGTCAAAACGGCTGGAGCTATATTTATGAAATTTAGTCAGTAATTTTATTTCATGACGTAAAGACTCACTAAGAAGAGGGTTTTTCGAAATTCGGCCCCTAAAATGGTCATGAAGAGTCGCACGTTATATGGGGAATCATCGCTGAGCCCAGAGCGCTGTAAGCTATTAATCTGAGATTCGTTCAGTATTATATTTTGTAATACAGTCGAATCCCGTTATAACGAACTCCAAGAGACCGGAGAATTCACTTCGTTATAATTAAATTTCGTTATAAAGGAATTCCAAGTTTTTGCATTGTCCCTATGTAAACTTATCTGGGGGATTAGATTAAGTGTTCGTTAAACGGGATTTTCGCTGTAACGGTATTCGTTAAAACAGGATTCGACTGTATAGAGACTCGCCAAGACGGGATTTCTGGAAATGCAACCCCCAAGGGGGGAGTCATGAGGGATTCAAATGTTATTGGAAGGAATCACCGTCGAACAATTTTCAGATTACCAAATCCACGCGAACGAAACCGCGGGTAACAGCTACTAATATTATATAATACTAGCTATAATACCCGGCGCTGCCCGGGTATTCTTCAATGAAGCTTTTTGGATCCCGTGATATATCTCTCTCTTTGAGGGACATGCAAACCGTGTCTAAGTTAACCAATATGGCGACTTCCTGCGCGACTCATGAAAGAAACAAATCTAGATTTAAAGAAACGTAGAAATGAATATATATTTTTTCTGTTTTTTTAAAGGGCGGTGGGTATTTCCATTTCTCCCCTTGAACTTCAAGTTATCTATCTCTGCCTGTTTCTGCTTCGAAAATACTTAGTTAAAGCGCTGTGGAATTTATTCGATGTACTTTACGGGCCCATAATTAATTTTATGAATAACTATATGAATTGATGCAGTTGGATATTAAAAGACAAAATTTTCATGCTTAAAGAAATATAAATGAAAAGTTGAAATCAATGTTATTGCATGAATATCCAACTCAAAAGCAGGTCCTGCTAATTACTTCATATTTAATCTCCTTGGCTTCGTACATCTCTAAGCGAAATCAATATTTCAAAAATCGAGAATTCAATACAATTTTTAAAATTATTGATGTGGTGGAAAACCCCACTATATATATAATTTCCCCATTTCTACAGTTAAATCGGCAATGATTTCTATGGGGATCATCCTTTGTCTGTCCCTGAAAATAATGCTGATGATGATTCTGACGACTAGTGAAAAAGTGGCAAACCATTGTAAAGGCATATGCGTATCTGAAACGCATTGCGAGTGAACCACAGTAAACGTTCCGAAAGTGATTGTTGAGGCCCTGAAACCATTCTTGCCCGACAGTTCTTCGCCCATTTCGGGCATTTGCCCTGCTCTGACAAAATTTTAAAGTAGCCTATCCTTCAAATCGGGTCCCGTTTGACATGCAAAATTTGGCGACGATCGATCTAAAATTGTAGATTTGTATAGAGAACATACACACACACACACAGAAAATCAATTTTATATATGCAGAAGAGATTATACATACTCCTATAGTATGCATAAATTGAGAAATTAATGTTTCAAGTCACCAGCAGAGGACGCTAGTTTAAAAGACAGACTACGCTATAAAATGAGACTAATTTGTCTTTGCGCGCATAGTTATTGCAACTGTTATGAAATAGAAAAAAATATTTCCGCACAATAAAATAAAATAACAAATTATGTCATCCGATAATATAAATTGCTCAAATTCTTCTATTACTGAGCTCAACTGTAATGAATTCCTTCAAAATTAAAACTTTAAACATAAACTTATCCGAGATAAGGCTTCCATAAAGTTAGAAAATGAAATAAATTAATGTTTCAAGGCATCAGCAGATGACATTGAAAAAAAACGAAGTTTCTTGCTGCAACTAAATACAGGTGTATTAATATTATACAATTTTTTTTCACATATCACAATAAGAAAGAATCATATCAACCGACATTTGATTGCATCATATTTCTCTATAATTGAGCTTAACTATAATGAATTTCATCAAAATTATAACTTAAAACACAAATTTTTCCAAACACAAGAGATAAGCATATTTCTATAATATGCATCAATTCAGAAATTAATATTTTACGTCACCAGCAGAGGGCGCTAGTGAAATATTTTTTTTGTCATGCGCATCAACAAATTTTCAAGCGCTCTTCCAATTTCTGCCCCCCCCCCACGTAATTTTTGCATATGATTACTGGTTACTTGAATAACATGTCTGAGATGTTTCAAAATCCCACCCTCACTTACAATGATGAAAATCAGACTGAGAACCTGCTGCGAGAACACACTGAAAAATCAAACCCTGTCATTTTGAGAACAATCGACACAGCAACGGCTGAGCCAACACACACTATAGTAGAAAGCCTCCGCGCGAAGCTTGTGACTTCACTGAAGAAGGTCATCTTCCCTAGAGCCATTGGATTTATACTACAAAAAAGGGTAAAGATGGCCTGCTATATCCAATGGCTTCTTCAGTGACGTCACGAACTTTACGCGGAGGCCTGCTTCTATAGATGGTTATGGCTGGGGTAAGCTGAGCTGAATGGAGATTTTTTTTCCAATTCCGTGGCACTGTTTTTTACTGCCGTTCTACCGATCTTATCAGCGGGTCGTTGGGTATGGCTTATGATTTGCTGCGTGCGTATTTTGTATGTGAGAAGTGAATGCATGATGTGTCACGTTTAAGATAAATGTCAAATCCGGGAAAAATATACTCACCGATAAGAGTATGAATACCAAACAATCACAATGCATTACGAGTAATAGTAAAACTTTGTCCATTTTTTTGTGCCTAAACAAACGATATATATTAAATTTACTAAATTTACTAAATTTCATTAAGTGATGTTGTTGCTACCGAGGTAAAAGGTTTCATGCGATCTTTTTGCGTAACAAAAAAAATCCATTTCTTCTCTCCTTTTGAGGGCTGTTAAAGATAAGTTGATGATAGTGAGTAATCATCAGGGCCCGGATGTTGATGACATTTGCATTTTTTGCATCTTTTGAATTTTACTGCTTTTTTTTCACTGTTAGGGCTTTTTTTTTGGCATTTTCACGATATTTTTTTTCACTTTTTAAATTTTTTTGACAATCGAAAATATTGAGAAAATTATATGAATACTAATTGCATTGAGCACTTATAAAAAATATGTTTTAATTTCTTAGGAAATAAGAGATGCTTTTTGGCTTCCTAACCATAGGCATACACATTATTTTCTCGGGGGAAGGATTCATTTCTTACTGGAAAAAGCCCTTTCTCCCCCCCCCCCCCCCAGTGCGCCAGTCACGGTCCCCACATCTAGCAATAGGGCCCGATCAGATTCTTCACAGGCCTCTAAATAGCGAATTCCCTGTTTGTCGGTGCCCTGTCAGCCCCATCCTTATGGGAGCCATAAAGCCAGTGTTCCTAACCGATTCGTGAATTATAGAAAAATGCTCATTTATTAGAAAAAATTTTATTTTGGATGAAATCTCAATGTGAGAGAAAAAAGAAACTTGAGAAAAAAATTTACATATGATTTTGATTCTGTCAAAACTTTTTCGATTTCGAACACAATCGGTTTTTCAACAGAACTCGATTTACTATTTTGATGGCACTTTTTTTTTGTGGCATTTTTTAGTCTTTTTCAAGATTTGTTAGGGCAACAAAACATTAGGGCCTTGTTAATAATAGTAATAATAAAAGAACGGATATGGCGCTCCGAGAAGCAGTTGCCCGTGTTTTGGTTTCGAAATGCTGATAGCCAATCAGATTTGAGATGATTTGACTTTCTTTCTTTAGGAGCTGGGTGGTAAAGCGCCATCTATCAGGGGGAATAGGAAGTGAAGGTAATCTTTTGTAGGGGGAAGGATTTCATTATGCCCTCTAGCAGAGCATAATTGTTCACAACAATTAGAAAAAAAACGAAGAAAATTAAACAAAAAAAAATTAGAATGTATTTGCAGTACATTATCTTCCTTCTTCAATTCAAAAACCATTATTCAGACCATCCCATTGTCCCGTTTGTTAAGTGAGGCAGAACGGCCGCGGTACCGTCAAAAAACGTTCGGAGCCATTCAAGTATTACGTAAGCAGATTTTCAGCCATTTTTGATCCCCCCCCCCCCGTCAGCAAATGGCAGCAAAACACTGACCCCGTCAGCAGCTTAGAATATTTCATATCTTCAAAAAGGGGTGGTTGATGACGTAAGCAACCTTCAAACCCCCTCCCCCTTGTCATCAAAAGTCAGCAAATCTGAACCCCTCCCCGATGCTGACGTAATACTTGATTGTCTCCTTCTGTTCAGGTCGGGTCTTCAGTTCAGAAACAAACAAAGTGAGTGAAACAATACGCTCCGTTCAAATGCACCGGAGCTGTGGTTCTGTTTTGGTTAGAAAACAATTGTAGTTCATTGTTGATGTAGTGGCGCCATCTAACGTTCTTGTTTGTGTAGTGGGTTCTTCTAAACATGCATAAAGAACATAGTCGAAGATGAGCGCGCATGCGTCCTCATGTACTAGTTCAGGACTTTCTAGTAACCCTACTCTTCAATACCTTCCCTCGCATATTCAGAACGTAAATAATAAATAATATCGTTGCTCATAGGAACCCCCTGTCGGCTTAATAAATCCTGCTGAGCTGAATAAAAAACATTTATTTCGGTGGCACCAAGGATCCTTTTCATTTTCCAGAGGGTGGGCACATTCTCTTTAATTTCACCATACAAGCCTGATCTTCCCTGCTCAAAGAATTTCGATATTTGTGCGGAATGAAAAATATCATGCCACAGCTCATACAATGTATGGAATTTTTTCCGCACAGCAAAAACTCTATGCACACGGAAGCATTCTTGGTCATTCTCAGACTCTAAACGTTCATATTTTGTAACTTATTGGCCATTAAAAAAGGGAGCTTTGCTTAGTTATTCTGTTCATGACCAATAAGCAAGTAAAAATAAAATTTTATCTGCTAAAATATGCCTTTTAGAAAATAACCATTCATTAGAATAGGGGTCTTCGACCCATGGCCCGTTGGCGGAATGTGGCCCTACGAGCTTTTTACCGTGGCCCGCTGACCATTTTCAGAAAATAGATACTTAACATAAAAAAAACGATTAAATTACAAAAAAAAGTTCGTTAAAGAGCGCTGGCCACTCAAATCTATACTGCTATATTTAGAACTATGAGATACTTTCCGGATTCAATAGTAATGTTGTGCATTTGGTACCTTGAAAGGGCTGTCTTAACGAATTCTGGGAGACCAGGACACAAGACACTTTTTGAGACATGATTTTGTATACAGTATTTCGAGAGACGAAATTCGGCATCCAAAATGTATACATAATTGCAAAATTTACAGAAATGCTAAAAGAAAATTAATGAAAAAAATAATAATTTAGTAATCATTGAAAAAAAATAATTTCATAATTGATGAAAATTTATAGTTAATTAAAAAATAGTTACTGAAAGAAGTAATTGCAGAATTATCGAGAACAATTTCGAAATTTTTAAACGTAAATAATTCCTGAAAAAAAATTAAGAATTTTTTAAAAACATAATTTCATCATTAATTATGATGATAATCATAATTATTAATCATCATCATTAATTATTAATGATAAATAAAATCTAAATCGGTGAGAAAAAAAATTATTTCAAAATAAACAAAAATTCAACTTTAATGAAAGAAATAAATTCAGAATTTGGGGAACCCTGTATAATAACGACTTGGTACGAATACGACGGTACGACTTGGTTACCCGCGGGATTCACGGAAAGTTTTATCGACCCGCAATGCCTGAAGATCCCTGCATTACATGATGTATTACAGTAAAACCTCGTTAAGTCGTTACTCACGGCATCGAGAAATTGTGACGGCTTAAGCGGAGTGACGACTTAAGCGAAGTGCTGTCAGTTTCAATGTGCACGAAACTTATTATGAAAATCGTATAATTTTAAAATAGTATGAAATTTATTAAAAATTATATAATATCAAGGGAAAAATTTATAGATTACAAAAAAAAAATACTTTTCTTGTGGTTTCAGTACTTATGTATGGTAAAATACTCTGGGGTACAAGGTAAGCTCGAACACGGGGTGGGGGAGTGCGGCCCAATTTTGTCTTCGGCGGGTTCTAGGCAGGGCAAACAGATACTAGAAGGCCTCAACTTGGAAAAAAAATGTCTGGTTTTTGAACAAATTTATTTTGTTTAAAATTTAAAGCCTTAAATTAGTGGGACCCATGTTGAAATCGGATTCAGCTCAAATTTTCCCTAAAATATCTAGAACGTTTGTTATTTTATTCGGCAAATGAACTTCCTGAGCGTAACTTTCGTTATTAGAGTTGTTCCGTTTTGGTACATAAGGCTTTTATGGTCAAATTGAATATATGTCAATGCTGTTTTTTATTAAGCTTTTTCTTTAACCCCTTCTCTTACAAGGTTCTGGGAAGAAATTTGGATGATCTCTATTTGCCGAATGGGCGATAAATATGGTAACCTTGTCCTAACTAACCGCACGTTAGAAAAAGGGAAAGAAGGTGAAGGGAAAAAAATATAAGAAAGAAAAAACAAATGGAAGGAAAACATTATAAAACAGATAAGTACAAATAAAAGAGAGGATAGAGATAAGACAGAGTAATTATACGAAGTCGATTTTTCTTTTCACCCTACATCATATACATGTGGGGGGGAAAAATCCATTAATAATTGTATAAATTTATCCCGCAAGCCTTTGGACACAGTATTACGTCCTTGATCGTGAAGTGGTTAAAGGGAGCCATACAAATCATCTGTTCCTCGCTCTCAAACTTTCTATAGTGACGAGTTAAAAGAAATTAGCATAAAAATGCTAATGTCAAAATATGTCTGGCCCGGTCCTAAAAAAAGTTTGTCCATCACTGCTGCAGTGTGTGGCTGTTTTCTAAAAGGCATATAAGATCGGACGGTATATTTTGGATGATGAAATTTTATGTTTAAAATTGAACGCGTTTGTTGTTTATGAACAAACGTTACTGAGAAAGGCATCATGTTTTCATGGTTAATTAGCTTACAAAATATGGACGTTTAGAGTCTGAGAATAACAGAATTCTTCGTGCACATAGAATTTTTCCCTATAATTCCCTATATTTTATAAGGTAGCATTTTACTGTATTTTGTCATTCTGCACAGATATCGAAATTCTGTGCGCAGCGAAAAAGGTCAGTGCAAGTGAAGTAAAAGGCAATGTGCCCTCTTCTGGAAGAAAAAAAAGTTATACCTGCATTTTATGCAGGAATAAAACTTTCCCTGTCGAGCATCTCGGTGCTCATCCTGCCCCCTCCCTCCTTGAGCCAGGACCCCTAGAATGAGATATTTATTTTGGCTTGGCTATGGTGTATTTATAGAGTGAAAAAAAAGATAAAACCAATAAGATTTATCCCAGGACCCGGTTCTAGAGACCTAACGTATAGACGGATATGAAAAAAAAGAAATCCATTTTCATTTTCCCTAAGTTTCATATTTGTAATTGAATATGGATATCGGATGGGGTGTTCAATAAAAGAGTGCTGTAGCGAGTGCTAATGCGTATTAAAAATCAATATCATAACATGTTAAAACATATTAAGCATTTCTAAACGAATAGGGTCACACGTATGATCCGAGTTGTTTCCAAGGTATCGGTTTGTTAGATTGTATAACAGTTATTCACATCATAAGTGGAAGCGCTGATAGTTCACGAGGCTCTTTTCATGAATAATTTAATTACTAAATAGATGGACGTGGAAAAGAAACGTTGTAAAATTTGTTTGGAGGGTACATTTCCGAGTTTGTCCTGATGCTTTTCTTTAAAAAAAAGGAATTCTTCGATACCGGGAATTCTCGTGAGTTTCCGTCATGAAACTGAATCAGGAGTGTTCTTCATATTCGATAAAATATTTCACCTGTAACCTCAGAAACTAAAGTAACCATGATACGTTCGGAAAAGAAAACGGATTTCGGTCTCAAAATAGTATCCTTCGCACTAACTCTCGTCGACTTGGGAAGAGGCAAGTTGCGTAGAGGTCGCCGTTTCTGCCGAGTGTTGCTGGTGCTTTTGAGTTTCGTCATCTATAACGCAACGTTTCTTATTTTTTTTGCAAACACAGCAAGATCTAAGCGACCGATTGACATTTCAACTGTTTTCTTCCAGACGATTCTTCAGATTTCGTTTTGGTCGACAATCGTCTACAACTCTCAGAAGCTGTTAATCATGGTGGAGATTATCAACGATGCTCGACGGCTCATGGGCAATTCATCTACGCTGACCAAGAGAAACCGATTGATTCTGTCGGTGCAGTTTTTTCTACTCATCCTATCTGTCACTTATCCTGTATCAATAATTATTACGTCGCATATAAACAACGATCCGACACGTTTTCCGGAAATCTTCGCACCAATCTACGAATTGGAAAAAACCGATAGAACGTTGTTTCAAATAACTGTTTCTATCATGAAAATTTTTACCAATAACCTGTCACATATTGTTCTGATTGCTTCATTCAGCATTTATTTCATCCAATTATGCCACGAGTGCACAATCCTTCTGTGTTGTTTTCGTTCAAAGTTATATCTCCAAATACCTGCCAACAACATCAACCTGAATGTGCTTTACGATCAATATCAGGCAATGTGCAATGTACTCGATGAAGCCGAGAAAATGTTGAGCACACCAGCAATGATATTTACCATGAAATTGTTCGACGGGATTTTTTTCAGTATATGGCTTATGACTAGCGGAGCTGATGTTTGTCCCGGTTTCTCATCCTGTTCTTCGTCCTACGGTTTGTTTCTGTTCATGTTTTCGGCCTATTTGTCGACGGCAATAGTTGCAGCTGAATTCCACGAAGAAGGAACGCGGTTCAAATCTTCAGTGAGAGCTCGTTTCTCCCAGAACGGTTTGATGAAGGTCAACTGGACTGAAAATTTCTTCGTAGAAACGATAGATAAACAAGAATTTTCTTTCAGCGGCTGTAAAATTTTTCGCTTCACCAGGAGCTTCATACTGGCTTTCATCGGGACCATATTAACGTATTCATTGCTGTTTCTTCAACTCAGGCCGCAGAGTTCTATACATTCGTCCAACGAGACGCACCATTCATAGATTGAACATTAATCTCCGCATATCGATGTGCAAATACTGTATATTACCGAAGTTTCCAGAAAGCTTTGGTTCGCACGAAATAAATGTCTCAGAACTGCATGCATAACTATGATTATGTCTAAAAGTTATATGTCCTTTTGTTATATACTTGTTATATAATGTGGCCTTTATCTCATGGACCGTTCGTCGTAGAGGTATGATTGCAGTTTTAGAAATGCTCAAAATGCGTTCAAAAGTTACCCTGTATCGGTTTTCAAGAGAGGAAATACACAGTGTATCGCAAAATAAAAATCTATAATTTTTAAACAGCCCCTACCCGTTTACTAAATTCAATTAGAAAGTTGTTGCTCTGTCTCTCCTGAGCCCAACAAAAAAATTCCATGTTTTTAACCGCAATGTTCACTGAGATATTTTAATTCAAAAAACGGGTGAATGTTGGAAAAACTAACGGACAACACTTCCTTCCCCCATTCGTTCTGTTTGTGTCATCCATACAACCACTAACTTTTACCCGCGGCTTCGCTCGCGTGGATTTGGTAATCTGAAAATTGCGTTTTCCAACCTTTTGAAGTTCGCGGCACCCTTGGGAATAATATTAAAAACTTGGGGCGCCCTTCCTTGGATACAGAATACAGTTTACTACAACAAAAATCACAGTAAAAATACACCAATAGAGTTTTGTTCGATTAATCATTAATGTGAAACTCGTGATTTACGTTTAGAGCGTAGAAACTTGATATTAGGCCTTACAGTTGGCAATGAAACGCGCAAATTGTCTTCATGATCTTGCAGTCTTTTTCTTGTATTTTATTTTATTGTCACCATGGCTTCCTCGCATAGATATGAGCTGAAAAGAGCAAAAGTGCGTTTATTGCTTTTTCATGAGATTAGGATACTCCTACGAAGGATTTAACAACTGGATGTTGCGAAGATATATTTTGTAAAGAGAGAAAATTCAAATGTCCCTGCGGGGAATCATCCTTGCATAAGTCGCCATCTGGTGGCAGCGTCAACAGTTGTGAGCTTGGCCTGAGTCTGGTCCGGCCGTCCATGTGCGGTCCCTTTCAGTGTACACGAGCTCCAAGGAAAGATTGAGAGATTCTGTGCCTCTGTAGTCTAGTGGTCTAGGGCGTTCACCCGGAAAGGAGGTGGGTTCGATTCCCCGCAGGGGCAGTTGAATTTTCTCTCTTTCCAAAATATATCTTCGCAACATCCAGTTGTTAAATCCTTCGTATGGTGGCGGAGAGTGACGTCATCCTTGCATATGATAATCCTCTCTCAGTCTCCAAGCCAAAAAACAGCCACCGACGCCTCACTCTTGGCAAACTTACCTTTGAATGTGGAATCGGAGTAAAGATAAATTAAATTCATCTCGTTCGCAAGCAGTGAAATCTATTTCCTCCGCACTGTCTGCGAAATCAAGTGGTGAGATAACCCAGTCGAGATTCTCAGTGGAAAAATATGGAAAGTACATATCTATTGCATCTTGCAATGTGTGTTTGCAAGTGTTGATAAATGAGGTCTTTCAGCTTATCCGAACGTGATGTCACTCTCCGCTATTACTACGGAAGTTTCAGCAGCTGTCTCATGCAAAGATAAATCCAGGAAAGAAAATTCGACTGGCCTAGCGGGAAATCGAACCCAAGTCCACGGTGAGCGCACTAAACTACAAACCCAATGAATCCCCTTTCCTTAGAGCTCGTGTGCGCTGAACGGGGACGTACATGGACAGCCAGACCTAATTCGGGCCAAAGTTCACATTGCTGACACTGCCACCAAATGGTGGCTTATCCGATATGTCTGTCATGCATGAGAGTAATTAATTCGACTTAATTTTTATTTTAAGACCTTAAGTGGACCGTAATATTTTTTTGATTTATCTCCATAATATCTCGCGGCACCCCTTAGCAGATATCGCGGCACATAGAGTGCCGGGGCACACCGATTGGGAATCACTGCTGTAGAGGTTGAATTTTGAAAGTCTCTATATAATATAACAAAAATACTGACTAGATTTCATATTTAGTTTCGTAGCTCCAAAGCGGTTTCGACTCGGCATGATTTCTCTATACAACCTTAGAACCTCCTTACGGGGTAGAATTTTCAAAAAAAAAACCTTTTCAGTAAGCCCTTACGTCATAAAATGAACCTACTGACCAAATTTCATATTTATAGCTTCAGCGGTTTCGGCTCGGTGATGATGAATCAGTCAGTCAATCAGGACATGTTATTTTATACAGGGTGCATATCAAACAGGGTATGACATTGGCTGGTGTGAACCGTTGATTCTAGAGCTTTTTATACTTCCAAGTAAAAAAAAAAAGTTTCCAAATAACGTGTAGTACTCAGATATGAAGTAGTTCTCATTCATGTTTCAAAAGGTTGCATAGTTATTAAAATAAAATAAAAAAATTACTTTTTATACATTCTTTCCGTGTGGCCCCCCAAAACTCAATCAGAAAATTGTTGCCCTGTCTCTCCTGATGCCAATTAAAAAAAATTCATGTTTCCAAGTGCAATATTCACTGATATTCGAATTCGAAAAACGGAGGAAATCGGGGGGGGGGAGATTAGAGATGTTTTTCCCCCAATTTTCCTCTGTTTTTCGAATTTGAAAAGCTCTCACTGAATATTGCACTTGGAAACATGAGTTGTTTTTTTTTTTTTGTCATCAGTAGAGGCAGGGTAACAACTTTCTGATTGGGTATTTGGGCACACGGGGAAGGTATAAAAAGTTAATTCTTTTATTTTAATAACTATACAACGAATTTCATACCTGAATACTACACGTTGTTTCGAAACGTTTATCCGTCACCCGATTAACTGAGACCGACTCTATTTCCAGAAAATGAAAAAAGGGTTCAATTTCTTTCCTTACATGTCTTTGTCGGGCATGAAGCCGAAAAAAATACATGCTCAGTCAAAATGTTAGCATGTCCCGGGCATGTCGGACAGTAGATTTGTCCAGCCCTGCTTAGCATATCATACAAATACCAATAGTAGAAAATACAAAATTCCTCGGCATCACATTTGACAAGAAGCTCACTTTCAAACCTCATATTGCGCAATTAAGAGCTCGTTGCATGAAGACGATGAACCTCTTGAAGGTCATCTCTTCTACATCATGGGGAGCAGACCGTAAGTCGCTCCTCCACTTATACAGTATAAAGCTCTAATAAGATCGAAGCTCGACTACGGCTGCATTGTATACGGGTCAGCACCTCGGAGCTATCTGAGTGTGCTCGACCCAGTCCACCATCTCGCCCTGCGGATTTGTTCTGGAGCTTTCCGGACGTCTCCAATGGAGAGCCTGTATGTTGAATGCAACGAGCCATCATGACATGAAGACGCCAGCAACTTTCCTTGAAATATTATATCAAAATGAAGTCTTTTCCAGATCATCCACTTCATCGTGTCATTTTTAATCCCTCATTTCATAGACTTTTTGCTGCTCGCCCTTCATGTGTTCCAACTTACGGTCTTCGTATGAGGGCACTTGTGGAAGAACTAGAATTAGTTACTTGGCAACTGGCACCATGGGAGCAGTCTCTGCCAGTTGTCCCTCTTTCATTATCATTATACCCTAGGGCCACCACAGCAGATGTCATATATCGACAGATATTCTTTAGGCACAGGGGTAGGTACAACAGGTACTTCCCCATATACACCGACGGCTCTAAGAGCCCTGGGCATGTCGGTTGTGCCTACATCTGCTGTGTGAGGAGACATCTTTCAAACTTCCCAACACATTCTCTATTTATTCGACGGAGCTGTACGCAATCCTTCAGGCTCTACGTCATATAAGACGCAAACGCCACCGACGATGTATCATTTATAGCGACTCTCTCAGCGCATTGCAAGCACTGTTTTCCTTCAGTTTTCACACTCATCCTTTCATTCATGCCATTTTTTATGAATTACATTACCTCATCAATCACGGTACCACAGTAAAATTTTACTGGGTACCAGGTCATGTAGGAATACCGGGCAACGAAAAAGCAGACAACGCAGCTCGAACAACAACTAACATTGACAATAGCCTTTTGGTACCTGCCAGTGACCACCTCTCAATCCTCCGGGAAGTGATGCATCACCGCTGGCAGGATCATTGGAACAATCAGATAAATAATAAACTTCATGCCATCAAGCCCACACTTGGCCATTGGCGTTCGAGTTGCAGAACTAACCGAAAGGAGGAAGTTCTTCTTGCCCGTTTACGCATAGGACACAGTCTCATCACACAATCATATCTTTTACTACGAGAGAGTCAACCTCAGTGCCCTCATTGTCAAAGTCCATTGACCATTGCCCATTCTTTTAGTTGTTCACACCATCGTCATCATTTTACGACCGCTTTTGGTCAGAATCATCTTTCACTTCGTGACATTTTATCTGACCATTGCGATGCATCTCGCATTTTTAAATTCATTAAAGACATTGGTTTTTATAACAAATTATAGTTTTTACAATTCATGTCATTGTTTTACATTTCACGTTGCTTTTTATCATGCATAGTTTTTATTTTTCCGACATGATCGATTGTTATGGCGCAGTTTGACCAAATTGGTCCTTGCGCCAATAAATTTGAAATCCAATCCAATATCATACATTTAAAATTTTCTAGCTATTTTGACCATTGAAAATGTTCTCAAAATCTATTTAAAATCATGTATTATTTTTGAACGATCATTTAACGGAGATACGAGACTTGATTGGGTCGAGTCCCCGATTATGTCACAAGAACTATTTTCCCCATTTGGCAATGCTGTATCGGGTTTATGAATGAAAACAGGAAAAGTTATGAATGAACTGATGTCGCAGGTTACGTCAGAACGGACAGCTTTTTATGAATGAAATTAGGAATTCATGAATGAATGACATCAAAGAGGTAAGTTTCCATATATGGAAATGAACTTTCTATGACCTTTCTTGTTTACATGCATAATATACTATTAGTAGTACTATATATACTAGAGAGTGCAATGGTAATTAGCGTGTTATTGTTCATTCATAAAAAGCTCGTTAGATTTTAATAATGAAGTAATTTGTGGATGAACAACAATGGGTGTTTCACGCTCTTTCCGTTGCCTAGGTTGCAATAAAATATTGTTACAAAATGTGACTACCTAAATATCAAATTACAACAACGGTGCTTAGTGGCATTATTTATTTTATCACTAATTTAATTCTCTTTCTAGCACTCTGATTTAACAATAGCATGACAACAATGGTTTATTTTAACAATACTACGAGCCTATGGATTCCTTAGAACTTTCCTTAGAAGGCTAAAAGGAAGACAAATGATTTTAAGCAAAATCCAACTTTCTACCAAAAACCATTTATGATGGCTTGGTGTTGAATGACCTGGGCAACCTATTCTAGGCCCGCGCCTGCCAAGCCGGTCCCGTACCTTAAATTGGCTATGATTCCATAAGCGAAGTGAATTGTTCAAGTTACTTGGTGACATCTTTACCGACGCCAACAGCGCGAAAAGTTATAATTCTCGATTAGACTGATTTTAGATTTGCAGTTAGGAATGACATTCCTTTTCAATTTTCATATTTCTTTCAAAATTTCTATTTAATTTTTTTTCGATGTTTTTTATGCAAATAAATCAATTTGTTTGTGAACATTTTTCAAGTAAATAATTCCAGTGAGAGAGAGAGAATATTTTTCGTTCGTGTAAAATATTCGACCATCTCTTATTTCGAGTTACATGCCAGGTCGAGCACGTAAGTTTTTAGAAATTTGGGCAGCCTTGATGGCGACCATTTCAAATCCATCGCCATGTGATTTGACTCGTGTTTACGAAGGGCATTCCACCGAGACTGCGGCACCATCCAATAGGCAAAGCTGTGACTAATTTCACAAACCGGTGTATTTGAAATTCCAGGCCTGCCCATTAAACAAATAACGAACTACTTGTTTTATCTCTTCCTGATACTGTTTCCAATTTACGCCTTTTCAAAATTACGGAGTCCTTACTGAAACATCGTCGATACAAGTGTGAAAACTGAACGGAAGGCAGAATGTCCTCCCGCCTACGCCAACAATACAATTTTTTACTGAACGGGGAGAGGGAGAGATCCCCCTCCCCCTTCTGTAGCCGTCAGTGCTTCGAATTCGATATAAATATTATGTTAACAGTTTGATGAATCGAATCCACTCTCTATGACGTACATCTGTTTAGAGAAGAGGAAGAAGAGAAGAGGAGCCTGAGTAGTCTAGAATAGTTTGATCCACGCTGGCTTATCGAAAAGCTGGATACAGGCAGCAATTACTGACGAATGTCTCTGGACCAAATCAAACTACACGGTGCAGCGATTAAATCAACCCAGCAGCAGATTGACAGCTTTCATTGATGTGATAGTTACTGATCAAATGAAAATCCCCGAAGAGAAGCAGATCAAATTTTATCAAAAACTATTCCCGATTATGACGATTATTACAATGATTTTGTGATTTATAACCTGTGATTTCAATTGTGATTTATTTACATGAATCACCATTTTTCGATTACAAATTTTATACTTGTTTACTGGCGAGGTGCGTAATGGCACCTGCCCGTGTATGTAATATATCTTTCTCAAGATCAATAAATGGTTAGGTTTCCCCGGAGGCACCCGAGTCCCCAGGGACAATGTGCTTATATCACTGAGTGTGACAGAGCCTGGGTGTCTCTCGGTTCCTATCACTATCACTCTCTATGACGATATCGTCTTCAAAACAATCGAACACGATAAATAACACACATGATGAATTATCGTGCCTTCAAGATATTAATTCTTGATGACAACAACTTTATTGTTTCCAGCAAAATATTAAAGGAAAATAATCAAATGAATTTACGAGGTTTTTTCGATAAAATGTATATACTTTTATACTTTTATTATAATGGAAGTGAGACCTGCGAGATATTACATGTATACTCACATATGAGATATAATCTCCATTACAAACCATGTCAAAAATGAATGCAAAACGATTGGAGAACACAGTATGCATATTCAACTCGCCTTCGAGCTATATTAATGGTTAGTTGATATTGTGATAGACAGAAATTGATTCCTTGTTATATTCTGCTAAAATACGTTTAAACACGCAAGCAGAACATTTTCGATTTCTATATTACATGCGTTGAGAATGCTACTAAATGCTGCCAAAGGTGCGAGTAATTCAAATTGAGATGGATGTGAGCTGTTCGTTTTATTGGTCAAATAACAACCAATAAGCCATCGCATGAAAATAATACAATATTAGGAAACATGACAACGGGGAAACATCTATCGTGAATTACGCAACGGCTGAGTAGTAATATTCACGGATAGGGATAGAAGAGTGTAATTAAGCGCTTACGACTTTTGTTTAGACATAGACTATACTTTTTTTTTCTGTTGAAACTAATCGTGTACTAAAATTTGCATACGATAACAACCGGTGGGACAATGTTGCGTCGAAAAGCGCACTTTTACGGGAGTTTTTAGTAACGGAAAATTTCTCAGCGTCATGAGCAAAAGATATTCTAATGTTAAATTGGAAATGAAAAAAGTCAATCTTGGTGATTTGCATCACTCGCTGTTTTCCTAATGGATTTCGGAAGTGGGTACAAGAAGCACATTCATCGTATTTTTCTCATGAGCTTAAGCTTTATTTTGTACAGTTCGCCACCCGTTATGCACGTTGTCACGAAATTCCAAGAAGAATCTTCTAATGTCTTCGCATAAGCACGGCTTTCGTTCAATTTCATATTGTGGTACAGCATCGCAAGTAGAGGCAAAAAGATGCGCCATCTGTTGCGGAACATTCACGTCGCAGAGCGGAGCACCAATTTGGCGTGCAACTGCGAATTGTTCGCGTCGTTCAGTTTCTTCTGATCTGCATTCCCGTGTTTCATCCTATCTTGGAATTCGTCATCTTTTACGGGAATAATAAAATGACGATAAGGTTTGAAGATTTACTTCAAAAATTATGATTTTCAAGATGGTACGATGATGATCTTTGCAGCGTTCATCTTGGTTTCATTGTCAGCAACTTAATCGTATATAGTAAGTATTACCGAACGTCTTCTGTATTTATTACGTCACCGTGTGCCAGGAAAGCAAAAGACTGGTGCGAAATTTTCGTAAGCAGTTGGAGGATATGAAATCGGACGTTGACACTCTGTTCGGAAAATATGAAATCGTATGCAACGTATTTAACGAAGCTGAAAATCTTCTCAACTATCCCTTTTAACGTTGTTTACTATAAAAACATTTACTTTTATTTTCTTCACAGTTAATGTGATTCTCGGCCTGACGGATGTCTCCAATGATAACATAATAGGTGGCTCGGTGTACTATATTTTTTATTCTTTTCTTGCCTTCACATACTTCTCGATGACGTATATGGCAGCCGAGTTCCACGAAGAAAGAATCAAGTTCAAATCTGAAGTTCGAAGCCATTTCGCTAAGAAAGGTCTCGAGAACTTGACCAGGGGTGAAAATTTTTTCCTCGAAATCGTTGATAAAACGAGATATCTCTTACACTGGTTGCAAAGTTCTCCATTTCACTCGAAATTTCATAATTGCTTCCATCGGGACGATGATGACGTATTCTCTGCTGTTCTTGCAACTCGGGCCGCTGTAATATCTTCCATCAAACAGCACGGGAAATTAGTTACGATGTCTTCATTTCACATGATAATGTGAATATAAGAACACATTTTTCTGTGTTTCAGTAAAATATTTATATCAGGAATAGAATTTCTGATATAAATATTTTACGGAAACACAGAAAACACATGAACTAATCCTCTTTCACTAATACCGTAGAATTGCATCTATCCGGCTCGATACAATCCGGCCAAGTCTCTTGGCGCCGTGACGTCGCCAAATCCTCAAAGCTGTCACCAAACTTCGCTAATTTTGTTGCCAATTTGGTGATATTTACAGAGGAATGCGTTAATTTTCATTTCTACATAAGATAATGACTATTTACAGGCGAAAAATTGCATAATAAACGATAAATAAGAACTATTTACATAATTTTCGTAAAAATATTTATATTCTTGGACTTCCTTTTTCTGTGATAAATTTTTAAAAAACGTAGGCCTACATTACAATACATAACAAACATTTACATTATGTATATATTACCACCAAAGCCCGAAGTTGGCTGCTTCGTGAATTGGCTGGTCCAGTTGATCTGGCCAATGTCCGAATTTCGTGCTTTCGCTGGGCTTTGGAGGCGTCCATATACGTCGATCCCTATATATCCACATATATAAATCACTAAGATATCGATATTCAGATTCCTTTGATCGTTAGGGTTGTCATAGCTAACTAAACATAATAATTATGGTTAGCTATGGCATGGTAAATGATCATAATTATCACAAAAAAATACGCCAACGTGGCAATGCCCCCGAATCATCGATTTTAGGGATATATAGGGACCGATACATGGGGCCGGCCAAAGAACGGCGAAAGCCTGACTTTCGGACATTAGCCGGGTCAATTGGGCCGGCCAATTTGCGAAGTGGCCAACTTTGGGCTTTGGCAGTAACATATACATTTATATATAAAGACATTACATTTATGTATTAAAGTAGGTACTGATCTGTACCAAGAGGTCATAAAATATGAATAGAAGAGAACGTTTACTTTGGTTACCGTGGTTTCCAACAATGCGTTTCAGACGTGTATATATGCCTTTACAATGGTTTGTCACACCTTTAATTCTGTTATTATAACAGTTTATTCCTTTATAACGGTTTGTAAGTTTTCCAATTCTCCCAGTAATTGAAGAAAACCCGGGAAGAACGCCGTTTATTTCTGCTAGCCTATATACAGGGTATCCTGTAAGTGCTAATGCAGCCTTTATCTCATCAACAGTCCATCGTAAAGATATAGTTCAATTTAAAAAATGCTTAAAAGGCGTTTGAATAATATTCGCTGCACAAGCTGGACGTATGACGTCACTAACAACAAAGGACAACAACTACGACGACAAAATTGGGAATAAAAATGTTTAACGCCAGCTGATGAACTCAATGCCTGCCTCAAATCATCAACACTCTGGCACGAAGTTGAAAAATTATCATTATCAACCAACATGCGAGTTCAACTGAAAAATGACTCAGCACTGCTATCATTTTCACGTCAGTTGATCAGACTTGGCAATGGAAGAATTCCCGTAGAGACCCAAGCACTGGACTCATTACGTTCCCAAATGGATTTTGCCAGTTGTTAAACTCAGTTGCAGACAAAGTCTTCCCAAACATTGAACAAAATCACCGAAACCATGAGTGGCTTTGTGAGAGAGCGATTCTGGCATCGAAAAATGACAGTGTGAACAAGATCAACGAAAAAATCCTAAAAATTATTCCGGGAGACTCCACATCTTACAAATCGGTTGACATCGTCACAGACACAGCGCAGACAGTTCTGTATCTTACAGAATTACTGAACTCTTTGGATCCTCCCACTCCGGGTGTGCCACCACACAATTTGACCCTCAAAGTCGGAGCACCTGTAACGCTTTTAAGAAATTTGGAGCATTTTTTCTGCAATGGCAGTAGCCTCTGCGTGAAGAAATTGCACAATTACATCATCGAAGCACCGATTCTAACTGGATGTGCCAAAGGAGAAGACGTCTTCATTCCACGTATGGGGTCATTCAAGTATTACGTCAGCATCGAGGGGAGGGGGGAGGGAGAGGCTTTGGGATTTGCTGACTTTTGATGACGGGGGGGAGGGGGGTTTGAAGGTTGCTTACGTCATCAACCACCCCTTTTTGCAGATATGAAATATTCTAAGCTGCTGACGAAATTTTGCTGACGGGGGAAGTGGGGGGGGGGGTCAGTGCTTTCCTGACTTTTGCTGACAAGTGGTGACCCCGGTTGGTCAAAAATGGCTGAAAATCTGCTTACGTAATACTTGAATGGCTCCATCCCAATTATCACTGAAGAAATGCCATTCACTTTAAAGCTATTACAGTTCCCGATTCGTTTAACTTTTGCCATGACAATCAACAAAGCGCAAGGCCAGTCGTTAACAGTGGCAGGTATCAACCTGCTTGAGACCTGTATTTCTCACGGACAGCTTTTCGTCACCTGTTCGAGTGTTGGTAATCACAAAAGTTCGTACATCTACACACCAGATGGAAAAACAAAAAAAATATTGTGTATCCACAAGCGATTGCCCGAAGTTTTTAATTAAAATATTTAAAAATAAAAGTTATTTTTTCTTACTTGATGCAGACATTTTTTTGATTAAAAAATAATTAATAAGCTATACGTATATAAATTTTTTACGGGACGGGCAACGTCGCCGGGTATCAGCTAGTATTATATACAAATCTATATACATAAAATTAATTTTCTGTGTGTGTGTGTGTATGTTCTCTATACAAATCTACAATTTTAGATCGGTCGTCGCCAAATTTTGCCCACGCGTCCGCACAGCCCCAGACAGAAGTACTGCCACGTATCTACCCTGCAGACTGAAAGGGTTGTGCATCCCTTCTCTAAACCATGGCCGCCTCAAAACAGAACTGAATTTAGTCACCCGTGTCCAAACAACGATCAACCCTCGGTTCACGATCTTGATTCGTTTCTGAAGTCCGTTCGTAAGCCGAGTTGTTCGTCGAAAACAGAAACAATTTTTCCCATAAGAATCGATGTAAAAAAAAAAAAGAATTAATCCGTCCCTGTGTCACATGAAGTTGTCTGATGTTAATTTTTGCAGCAGCTCCTGTGCATAACGTGAAACTATTGAAAATAATTAAAATGATAAATTATTAAAAAAATAACCACAATGTAAAAGAGACGGAATGAAAACTGCTGGGGCTATGTCTGGTTTCGTTATAATATCATCTGTAATATCAGTGTAAAACCCTCAAAATCTCTGCTCGCAACACAATCTGGCTCAGAGCCAGATTAACCCATATGATGGCCCTAAGCAAGTACTCAATTGATTTTGATGCCCGTCCCCCCCCCCTTCTTACTATTAACTTTAACGCATGGCCCAGGGGCCTCGTGGCAATTAGATCTGTTTACAATTTTGTAGAGTATGCAAATTGGAAAGAAAGTATTTTTCGGTAAGTAGGGAAAGGGAATTCACAGAAAAATCATTCTGCCCGTGCTGTAATGCCATGGCACGGGAGTCTGAAGTGCCGTGGAGGCTGAATGACCATTTGATCTGGTTAAAATTTCGGTGAGATTAAGTATGCAAATTGATATCGGTAATTAAAAAATTTTTTCGATCGGAAGAGGCCCGTTCATGGCCCCCACATCCTCTAGCAACGCCGCTAGGCTGGGATATTTTGAAGCCGCCACCCCCCCCCCCCGGTCAGACTTTTCACGGATCCTTCTATAGTTAATTTATAGCGTAAAAAAGCAAAAAAATTATGAGAATTGTCCCAGGCCCCTGTCCTGTGTCAGCCCCGTCCTTATAGGTCATGAGCCTATGATGTTTTTGAGACGACTCTGGTCTAACTTTATGGAAACTGAGTGAGATCTCGATCCAAAAACTGAGCATTAACGCGAGTTCTTGTTCGAAATTAGTTTCTCTGATTTGGTGCCACTCTCGGGTCACAACTAGAAAAACGTAAATTTACCCTGACTCTTGGGATATGTATCCATTTGGGGCGCTCCCATCCCGTAATTTTTAACCCATTTTTCATCACTCTACAATTCATGACCAAATCGCACAATTTTTTCAAGTATGATCACTGGCTACTTAAATAACATATTTTCGAAGTTTAAAAAAATGTGGACATCAATTTAGACCACATTTTTCTTTGCAATAAATGCAAATTTCCGATTAATTATCTTTGTAATTAATGTGAGTGAGTTAATTACCTAACTTTAGTCAAAATAATTAATAATTGCTATTTTGGGAAACCTCATGTACCATGTGACAAAAAAAAATTCGGGAAAAATTATTTTTTTCTATTTTTAAAAAAATTATTTCTGCTTCATAGTGAGGAAAAAAAAACAATTTTCAGATAGAAAATCGGAATAAAATTTTTGAAAATTTCATTGTAAACAAATTTTAAAAAATCTTTAACAAATTTTAAAAAAGATCTTCAATTCTACAATCAAATGCACTTGACCCCTTGGCTTACGAGTGAATTGGCAAAAAAATTCGGTTGCTCCCCCATTTGACGAATCGGTAATAAAAATAATAACCTTGTCCTAACCTAACCGCACGTTAGAAAAAGGGAAAAAAAAGTAGAATAAAAGGAAGAAGAAGAAAAAACAAATCAAAAAGTAAGACAGCATAATAGATAAAGTAATAAGAATGTAGGTACAAAGTTAGATTTCTCTTTTTACCCTCACCCTACCTGTTCTTTTTTTTCACTCTTATAAGGGGAAAAAATCACTATCAGGGAATACAAAAAACCAAGAGGAAAAAAAATTGTAAGGTTTCAACAAAGCTTAGGGATAATCAGGAGAGAGGAAAGAAAACAGAATGAACTTGTTTGAATTTATTCCACTGGTGTTTGGACGCAATATTACGTCCTTTGATCGTAAAGTGGTTAAAATTTTAGCATTTTCTTCCGGATAGCTGAGGAAAAAATTGTACATTAAAAAAAAAAATTGGATCTTTTTTTGTAGTGTCCCTTTTCTCCTGATGCCCTAAGCACGCGCTTTTTTGCTTAGTGGTTAATCCGGCCCTGATTCGGCTACATTATTCTCCACGTCGAATTCATAGTATTAAATATAAAATATGTACTGCTAAACTTTGTCGATGATAGCAAATGCAATACGCAATTTGCTATATGCAAAGCATAATATTAGAAAAATGTTTTGAGAAGTCATTGAAAGTATTTGCTTTGTACCACAAATTATTATAAAACATTTTTGAAAAAGTTCTGTGATGTAGAGTTTCTTGAAGTTTAACCTGCTGATCCATGGATCACAAAGTGGATAATAGGAGTTGTATATAGTGGCATGAACATTACTCAGATGCAGAGGCGGATTAAACGATTGGCGGACTGGGAGCGCGCCCGGGGCCCTGACTTCTGAAGGGCCTCGAAAAAACTCAAACTTTACACTTTTTATAATTTAAGGGGCCCGGTGTTTTCTCTTGCGTCGGTTGGCCCTGAAATCACTAAAATCCGTTTCAGCTCAGATGAAATCAAATTCTTCAACTAACACTCTTCTCTCAAATAAACTAAAAATAGCCACATGAACACAGACTTCTGGAATATCCTTCCCGTGAAATTCAGTCCAAATTGTATCTTTGCCATGAAGCTGGGCTGGAAGAGATCTCCGAAACGGGATAAGTCCAGTGACAAAGTTCTGGCGTTCATTCATTCTGTCCAAATCAAAGCTTTTTTTTTTCTTTCCAACCGAGCACAACTCAGGTCTATCGTCATAGGCAATTTACTACCTATTGAGTTGTGCCGGAAGTGTAAGTGTGTGTACCTAACAGTCTTAGTGCGTATCTAGTGTTGTGTATGATTTTTCAGTGCTGCCATCTATATCTCAGAAGTGAAGTGTAGTGACTGAATATTTGTACTGTTTGTAGGCCTGTTGCTCTCTGTGGCGAGACTTTTTAACGAGGAGATCGACTCGCATTTGCTCCTCGAAGTTGGGAACCACAGAAAACCAACTTCAGCCGACCACCACTGTGGTGGGGCTCGAACCCGCGTTCCCGCGATGCGAGTTCGTAACTATGACCACTCGACCATCACAGCGGCCCCAAATCAAAGCTGCATTAAGAGTTGCTTGCCAACCGTTTGAACTGCCAACCTTTCAAGCGGCTTTGGTCCAAATTGTGTGTTCGTAAACCAAGACTGGTCGTAAACCGAATCTTTTTTTTCTTCTAATTATTTTTTTTCCAGAGAAATATGGTCAGAAAAGTGATAGCAAAATATGACTGTGAATCATGAGTCACAAAACATTTCATCAGTTTGTAATTTTGTAGGTCGTAGGTGGTTTTAAAAAAACAGACGTTTCACAGAAAGGAATATTAATTGATTTGTTTTTAATAAGAAAACCACAACGGTAATAAAAACCCAAGCAGAAAAAATCGAAACTAAAAAAAGTTCTGCTGATCATGTATGGCCAGGAGGAATCCGCGATACTGACATCCAGTAGTGCCACGAAATGTTGTCAAACTGAAGCCGCGCCGAAAATGGAATGTACTTTAAATAGATCGGACCCATGATCAGCCCCTCGCTTTTACCTGTGCATGCTCCCTATTCTTGAATGACTGGAAGCATCTAGAAGAGCCACGTGCCGCCCATCAGCTCTATAAATTGAGGAGCTCTCGAAACATTAAGCGAGTTGAAGTTTTTAAACTATTCAACGGTTTGTATTTATCATTTACGCACCATCTACGTACTTAAAAGGTATGTTTGTATTTAAATATGAATTTGGGTTAGTACACACATTGGTATGATGTTATCGAGCTCAATATTTCCATGGATATCCAGAGGCGTATTTACTGGAGGGGGGAGGGGCTATAGCCCAGGGCGGCGAACTTTGAGCAATGAGCGGTCAAGAAAATTAGTTGAATGGGTCAAGGGCAGTGAAATTTTTTCCATTCATGGGCTGTAAAACCATAAATCTGCCTGTGCCAGAGAGCGAAGGATTATAGGGTCGATGAGTGACCAAAACATTCACTTAGGATTTGCAAGCATGTAAGTGACCTAGAGAGCAAGAGACCAGGTCAGTGAGCATAGCCGCAACTAGAATCTTGGTCAGCAGAGTCAAGCATGCATTTTGGTTCCTCCTTGTAATGTTGAAAGAGGTAAAAGTGTGAAATTTGCACCCTTTCTGGTCCAGAGCGCGGGGCAGCAGACCCTCCAGCTCCACCCTAGTTGCGGCCCTGACAGTGAGTCACTGAAAGAGTGACGTCGAGAGTTTGTGACCAAAACAGTGTGATGTGAGCAGTCATAAAAGTGATCTAACGAGCGAGGGTCCAGTTCAGAGTGAGCGATCAATAGTGATCTATAGAGTTTACAAGCATGTAAATGAACTAGAGAGTTTACAAGCATGTGAGTGGCCAAAAGAAAAAGAAAGACCAGGTCTTTGTGTAAACGTAAAGATCACCATGGAGCAGCGATTCCCAACATTCCTCGATCCAGGGAGCCCTTTCTGGTATATAAGTTTTATGGTGGAGCCTTGTGGGCCTATGTTTTATTTATTCATCAAAGTTACAAACTTATTTTCATTGTTAAAAAATATTTTATATTTTTTCAAAGTTACTGTTTTTTTCTCCTCGAGCAGCCACTGAGCACCGGTTGAGAACCGCTGCCCTAGAGTGTGGGTAAGCATGTGAACAACCTAAATAGAATGTTCAAAAGAAAGACCTAATGACCAGTACGTGATCAACCAAAAGAGTTACCAAGAGAACAAGCTCCTATATCATTGATCAAGCAATGGAATGACAAAATAGAGTGTGTGGGCATAGTAGTTACCTAGATATTTTGTGACCAAAATAGTGCTTAAACCTGTGACGGATCAAAAGAATGACAGAAAACAAAGGACCAGGTCAGTGAGCAACCAAAAGGGGTGACCTAGAGAGTTTGTGACCAAATTAGTGTGCTAGCATGTGATCAATCTAGAAAGCAAGCAACCAGATCAGCAGGCGATAAATAGAACATGATAGAGTGTGATCATTAGAGACCTAAAGAGTTTACAAGCATGTAAGTGGCAAAAAGAATAAGCATGGGACCAGGGCAGTGAGCAATCATAAAAGAGTGACCTGGAGTATATCTTGGCCACCAAAACAGTGTGTAAGCATGTGATCGACCAAAAGAGTGCCGTTGAGAACAAGCTCCTATGTCATTAAGTGACCAATAGAGATCACCTAAGGAGTGTGTGAGCATGGGATTGACCTAGAGATTTCGTGACCAAACTAGTGTGTGAGCATATGAGGGACCGAAAGAGTGACCTAGATTGCTAATGACCAGGTCAGCAAGTGATCAATACAGTGACCTACAGAGTTTGCAAGCATTCAAGTGACCAAAAGAGCAACCTAGAGAGCATAGAATGAGGTGTATGAACCAAAACAGTGGTGTATGCAACCAAAACAGTGGGAAAACATGTGACCAACTGAAAGATTGACCTAGAGAACATGTATCTTTATCATTGAGCAACCAATAGAGTGACCTGAGTTACTAGTGTGCAAGCATAGGAGTGACTTAGAAAGTGAGGGACCAGGTCAGTAAACGGCTAAAAGATTGGCCCAAAATGTGGCAGAGAAAGTGTACAAGCATATGAGTGGCAAAAAGAGTGACAGAAAAAGAAATATATTTATAGTGGAGGGAGGACAAGAGGGCTGCCTTGGGCGGCAAATTTGAGGAATGGGCAGAGAGTGTCCTTAGAAGGGGAGCAGTGATGAGCCAACCGAGTATCTGTTTTAGCGGACACCTCCTGTTAATGGACACTTTTCAAATCTGCAACACCTCAATATATTTCGCTATACATTGTTCCGGATAATTTTCCACAAGACTTCGAGATCGCAAAACAAGAAGCAGTTTGACGGACAAACACAGATTTATTTACGGAACAGCAATTTACACGTATTTAAAAGCTAATCAGAGAGCTGACTGCTCATCGAATCTCTATTCGAGTCTCTTTTAGCCTCTCTGAGCCTGCCATCTTGTGAGCGCCGCACTATTTATAACCCCGGAGAAACTTCGAGAAAGAGAACATTCCACAAAATTCTATTTTACAGTTTCCTAGTCAGCGGCGCCACCATACGGAGGGGTTGAACCAATGTCTGGACAGGCGGGACTTTCTGGAATGTTCTAGCCAATAGCATCTTCCTCCGATGAACCGAAACCGGCATCAACCGATTTCGATATTTCTGAGAGCCATCGAACAAATTGTGCCATCTATCACCTACAGATCGCAACAATATTGATGGACGTTCCCCATTAGCAGACAATGGTGAGTCCCATGGTGTCCATTATTGAGAGGTACCAAAGTATGTATTGGTATTATCCATGCCCTCTTTTCATGGCCCATCTAGTCTATATCAGCTTATAGTTTAGACCAAGACTTAACAAATCGCAGGCACCAGATCGCTATGGTGATTAATTGGTGTTGGCACCTTAAATTTTTTATGTGTGATTACTATCACTACTGGTGACTTACTACTTACTGGTAAAATAAATACTTGGCAAAATAAAATATTTGGTTGGCACCCAGATTTTTTTTATTGATATGTGAAGCCCTTGTTTGAACCTATGTGAATACACATGTCAAGTTTGTACAGCTTGTGTCATTTATTGATTTGATAAATGTTTAATTTTCAGAAAAATGCCTGAAATAAATGAGATAACTGAGACGATACCTGAAGGAAATGCCAAGCTCAAGGAGGATATCGGCGCTCTTCAGTTCAAGGAGAAGGGCAATTCATTTTTTTCTTCCGGAGATTACGGAAACGCTCTCAAAATGTACACCAAAGGTCTGAAATTATGTGAGGCGTCGGATGATGATAAAGTGACTCTCTTAAAAAATCGAGCCGCAGCCTATTTGAAGCTGCAAAAGTATGAGGATGTCGTTGCTGATGCTACTGCGGGTAAATTTATTTGCTCATGTATATTTTTATTTTTTAAGTTATGTATTTAAAGGCCAAGAGACTAAAAGTGGTATTCCATTTTTGACAGGTTTCTACTTCTTGAAGATGCACACATTAAAATTATTGGTGGGACTACCTTTTTATTCCGTTCAAAACATAACTATTTTCAACTTATACAGTGCCTGTTTTAAACAGACTTTACTTTACTATTGAATATGTAATAAACATGCTATTATGATCGAAGTGTTCAAAATTTTCAATGGGATGGATAGGATGGACCATGAACTTTTAGTACACCGCCAATCGACTGCTTTTACAAGGGGACACCAGTATCGATTGGTGAGGGACAATGCAAGGTTATGGTGTCGCAGGGAATTTTTCTCTAATAGGGTTGTTAATAAATGGAATAGCTTACCCCCGGAGGTAGTAAATTGTAACACAATTGACACGTTTAAAAAGAAATACGATAAACATGTTGGGGTAAATCGAGAAGCTATCCATTCTTAGAATAAGACAACCATAAGTATTCTTTATGGGCGTTGTATAATATTTTATCATGTGTATATATTGTTTATAATTTGTGTTAATTGCATTTTTAATGGGGTTGCTGTATTTTTGAAACATATGACATCCATATTTTTATGGGCATCTTTTTATCAGCCACCTCGTTGGGCATTTTGCCTGTTGTGGCGTTGTATTTGTATTTGTATTTATTGCTATTCTCACGAAATAGGACAAAAAATGAAAGAAAAGTTATTGAAGAAAAAAAAGTTAATTGACAAAAATTGACACTACTTACCAAGAAATGAAATATAGTCAGCAATAGAGTTTGTTAAAAATTAATTTTAATTTAAACATGTATATGAGATAGATTAAACATGAGATAGACAAATCCGACAAGACATTTTGCCTGTGTCAGCATGTAACTTGATATTTATGCTTGACACTCGCAGCATGTTTCATTTACACTCATGTCCATAAATTGAGGATAATGCCATCTCCGGCAAATAAAGGTTCAGAAACAAAACAAACGTTACTTATTCATAAAGCCCATTTATTAAACAAAAGATAAAGAACAAAAACGATGGTGTATGTATGACACCATTCATAAAAACTACGATTTTTGCTCCCTGGAGCAATTGTAAAAAATATCTCCTTTACAAAAACTTACTATTACATGGTTTGTATGATGGTTAATACATTGTATGTCTCCCATGCGATGAAATACAGTCCGTACAACGCCTAGGCATTCTGAGTATCAAATTATCGATCTGATCTTGGGGAAGATCACTCCACTCAGCAAGCAATGCTCTCTGAAGTTCCAGTACACATGTAGGAGGTGGTTGACGGGCTCCAACTCATCGGCCAAGCATGTCCCACACATGCTCTATCGGATTCAAGTTAGGTGAGAATGCTGGCCATTCCATACGGGTTATATCCTCAGATTCAAGGCATTCGTTTACGATGTTTGCTCGGTGAGGATGGCCATTGTCATCCATAAACACAAATTCTGCGCCCATGGCACCCCTAAATAAACGTACATGTTGTTCCAGAATGATGTCCCGATAAATTTGGGGCTTTCATGGTTCTGGTTTGAACATGCAGATCTGTTCTGGAACCCAGTATAATTCCACCCCAAATGAGCAATGCTGCACCACCGTAACGGTGTCGCTCAATGATGTTGTCTTGGTGGTAATGGGTACCTGGCGTTCTCCATATGAAAGTCAGACGTGAATCAGACTGCCAGCTAAACCTGGACTCATCGGAAAACATCACACAAGCCCACTGTGACGATGTCCACATTGCATGTTCTCTACTCCAGGCTAATCGCTGCCGACAGTGAGTTGCCGTGAGCGGAACACATCTGACAGGCCTGCGAGCATATAGACCAATATCTCCCAAACGTCTGTACAGGATTTGCCTTGAAACTGTGGTACCCATGGGTGCAGATAGCTGACGAGACAGGGCGGATGCTGTGCTCCGTCTGTTTCTTTTGGCAGTTACTACCAAATACTGGTCTTCATTCGGCGTTCTAACTCGGGGGCGACCTGTACTGTAATGTCTACTGACATTTCCGTTATCTTGGAATCGTTGCCAAAGCCTAGAGGTGACACTTTTGGCAATTCCAAGTTCCTCGGATACTTCCATCTGAGTACGCCCACATTCCAGGCAGCCGATAATTCTACCACGTAAAAAATCATCCACATGCGTCCTCTGTATCATAACTATTCGCTTATGGCACTGAGCGCCTTACAGAACTCTTGTGAACAATTTTACTTCTTTGACACCATTCCTTATATACCCCCCCCCCCTTACACTCTCGTCATTGTGACATACTATCGGCATCATCTGGTGGCTTCCCGAAATTTGCATATCATTCTTGCAGATGTGTGTGATAATTCTACAGGTGAAATTTTTACTTTAGATTTCGATTTCCGTGTGATTCTGAATTATCCTTAATTTATGGACAGGAGTGTATTTTGATAGATCATTTTCAACTTGGACTAGCACTGATACTCTGGATGATTTTTTTTTTTGTCTACTGCATTTTTATTTTCATTTTTTCATTTGTGTTTCTTGTTCTTTTTTTTTTTTTTTTTTTCGTCAATTTTATTGTGACAGCCAATTTCTAATTTGTCTCTGTTTTTGCCAGAACACGTGTTGAATTTTCGAAACCAAGTCTTTAGATCAGCATTTCCTCAACCTTTTTGAATCCCAGGACCAGTAAAATGTTTGGAATTTTTCCTATAGACCATCATGAGCAGTGTTACCATATTACCTGTAAAATATGGAACATTCCTGCATTTTTAGTTGGAGAGAGACCAACTGTTTCATACATTATCGTCCCATTTTATCAACAAAGCTCACTTTGATAGGTTATCCTTCCTAAGGTTGTAAATAAAGATTATTTTCGTAACTTTATAAGCTGCAAAAGTTTTAGTTACAATGAGCATAAATTAGTTAAAATAGCATATAAAAAGTATTTTCTTTCTATATATTAATTTTTTTCTGATTTTTTGTCAGCTTGGGGGGGGGGGGCACACATTATACTTTAGGGCTTAACAAATCCAAATCGTTAAGTTGCCATGGCGAATAAAAAATTGGTATTTGGCACCTAAAATTCTCTTAAGTGTGATTATTAACTCAACTGATTACTTAATAATTACAGACAAAATGGGGGAATACTCTTTGCTCCTAAAATATTTGGTTAGCGCCTTTTTTTTTCTCAATTTGTCAATATCTGGACTATATGATGGCACGTGATTACGTAAAGATTGTTTGTGCTTTATTTTTTACCAAAATCAAGTCAATTGTATGCCTGTTGTCATTCTGTTGCGAAAGATTTTAAATAGACATCACAGTGAATTTTTTTTTCCCTTTTCCCCTTGCTGTAGCATTGGAAATTTCACCAACTGATGTGAAAGCTCTGTACAGGAGATGCCAAGCTCTGCAGAGTTTAGAGCAGTACAATGAAGCCTTCAAGGATGCCAAAGCAATTCTGCATCTCGAGCCAAAGAACACTACCATCCTGCCCATTTTGAGAGATCTGACTGCAAAAATGCAAGAAAAGGTAAGCAAATGGTTGAGCTTCAGATTCTGACGGCTAGATGAATTAGGGAAAGAAAATAGCTCCAAATTTTCTAGCAGCTAAACACACTTTTTTTTTTCCAGGAAAAACTGTCCTAATTCTCTTTCTTTAGGTTCCTGTACAGGCTGTCCCAAATTGTTTGTGCAGCGGATACTTCTGCAACCTTTGACTTTAGAAACTTACTTTCAGTTACAAAAACATTTACAAATGACGGCAGTTACTCAAAATGTCCTAAATTTTTCAAGGTAGACTTTATACATAAAAATAACTGTTTTATGTAGACCAGTGATTCCCAACTTGGGCGTTAATGGCCCCTGGGGGTGGTAGAAGCTACAGGTATAACATAGGATCCTATGGGTTAGATTGCGTTGGGGGCGATGGGAGAAAAAATTTCTGAAGAAGGGCGCAATGGAGCAAAAAAGGTTGGGAAACTATGATGTAGACCCTGTGTGCTAAAACTTTGAATTAGGGAAATGTGAACGTGATTCTGAGAAGTAATTTACAAAAAATTCCATATTTTCAAATGCAATATCGACAGAGATATAATGTTTGTCTTACAAGGAAAAGGTACTAAGGTGTCATCCTAAAATAAAATCTGAAAATATTCAAGTTAATTTTTTCAGATTTTTTTCTCATCTAGAAACACATAAAAACCAAAAAATTAGCGGTGTAGTGCAATTATTAAACCCACAAAAAATATTTTTAAAATGGCACCAGTTAGCTACTCACCTCTGGTGCTTCTTGGCGGAATCTATAAAAAAATTCTTTTCACACTCTGGCTTTCCTTTTTCTTCCTGTAGCTTTTTTATTCTTGAAACTAGTTATTTACTTTTTTTCTTCTTTCTTTGTACTGTACCCATGGCTGCAACTAGATATTTTGTCACCCCGGAACGAACCAACATTTTGGCATCCCTTTCCATGTAGGAGAAGCAGTTACAGGGTGGATTCTGCATCCAGCACTCAGGGTGCCACACTCGCCTGCTCCCCCTAGTTGCTGCCCTGACTTTACCTGATTGTATGTTGAATGATGTCACTCTAAGACTTCAGGGTTGAAGGATTTTTAAATTCATTCTTGGTGTCCAAAATATTAATATATTTTTTTAAAATTCCGAATGACCCATAATAATTCTGCCAGATTTTTTTTTTTAAATATTTTTATGCATATTTAAATGAGTAGAATCTGGCAATCTTTTCAAAACTTTGTGAAGTCACCTTGGGACCCTTTCCTTGATAGAAGTTTTCAGCATTTATCGCCAATGAATAAGGGTATTGTTCGCAATTTGTGGAGTGTAAATTAAATTCAACATTTTTAGACTTCTTTAACTGCCCAAATAATTGTCAAAAATGTGTTTTTTATTTATTGTGAATGACAAAATGAAATGGTTGAATTCATTTTATTTGTGTGCACTCCCGTAAATATGACAACTTTTGAGCTAATGGAAACTTGCCAACACAGTGATAAGTTTACCAAAACATAGTGATTTTATATATTTAAAGTATTTACATAAATATTACATTAAAAAATATAACATTTTTTGCAAATGACTTTTCAGAGCAGAATCTACATTTCACTAATTGGAACTTTTATTATATAAGTGTTTGTATAAAAAGTTAATTTCCTTATTTTTTATATATATAAAGTCCACACCGCTTAATGTGATCATATCGAGATTCAAGGTCTTTGATAACAATAACCGAATAATAATTATATCCAAAAAAAAACCTGTTTGTAAGTGCGGTGATCACATACATCCCGTCGAATGTTAAATTTCTTCTTTTTTTTTGTCATTCTATTCCAAAACAGAACTTTTTTTTCTCCTTCAAAATAAAATTTGCATTTTTGTTATTCTCAGCCATTGTGAGGCGTAAAATGTAACTGTCTAATGTATATCATAAATTTTGATATTTCTTTTATAATGTACAATTCGTTTCATAGATCCTTTGAGAAAGTCTTTCGGGAAAAGAAATTTGAATCTGGTCAACTGATCAAGAACTGAAGTGGGCCATTTCATAAGAATATGAAACTGGTGGGCAACTTTGAAGAAAGGGCATCCAACAGTGCGGCAAAAGTCATAATGATTGACAAAAAAACAATACGTCATTGCCCACGAGTGAATATTTTTTCTCTTTGCTAATGGCCAAAATAGAAAGGCTGGTGGGCCAAAATCCCCACCAAGTTAACATGTTCAAAAAAAGCTTGAGCTGTAGTAAAGCGGTTTTTTTAAATCATACATTTGCCTTCACTGTAGGAAGTCCATTGCAAAAGCAGCTCCACATTTATATGAATTACAGCGAATACTATGGGCTGATTATAATATTAAGTACAGAAATGTTTGTCAACAAGTTGGGGGACACCTTATATCCTCCTACATAGCCTTGCAGCCTGATAAGGATGCTTACAGAAAAAAAATTAAATTTCTTTAAATCTTGCTTCAGAATGCAAAAAAAAACTTTTGCGAAAGAAAGATTTTTAACATTATCCAAGTTTCATTAACATTAAGTCTCCATAACTTCAAAAGAATTTTTTCCCATGTTGTGATAATGTTCCATTGCTTGCAAAAGTGATAACAGTACCTAAATCACAGCATTATCTGTGATTCTAATGAACGGTGTCAACTTTACCATCCCTCAAACAAATTTTGAGATTTTAAGTAATCCCACCGTAATTCAAAAAATTTTTGTAATTGAAAATTTCTAAAGTCAATGCTTGCAGAGATATTTGATGCGCAAACAATTTATGACAGCCTATACTGATTCTTGAGTCACCAATACTAATTTTTTAGTCGGCATGACAAACTTGTTCCTGGGTTCAGCGGCGGATTAAAATCAGTTGAGACCCAAGGTGCAAAAGAAAATATTGGGCCCTTAAATTAGCAAAAAGTGTGGAGTTTGTACTTTTTGGGGCCCTTTAGAAGTCAAGCCCGAGCATGCACCGTTTAATCCGCCTCTGCCTGGACTATCAAGTCTCAGGTCAAGGCATGCTGAATTTGTCATTCATTCAATTGTTTCTCTTATATTGAGAGTTTTGGAATCCTTTGGCAAGGAAATAAGGAAATATAAGTTAGTAATTTATGCCAAGCCCTCATTATCAGATTGTTTATTCTCACAATGTTGATCAGGAAATATTAAATAATATTATAGATCAAATGCACGTTGACTTGAAATTTTTTATTTTTTTATGTTAGGTTAAAGAACAAGCTACCACGATGAACAGGGTGAAGAACATGTTCGACCTGCTCCTTGGAGAAGAAACTACCACCGAAAACAGGATACAGGTTAGAAGTTGCTACAGACTTAGTTCTGAAGTTTTAGTTAATTATAATGGCCATCGTCTATTGTTAACATCACTTTTATGTCATTAAAAATGAAGTTGAACCTGGTTAAGATGAACTCGCTAATATTATGTGCAGAAATATTTTGTGTGTTGGGCATAATGAAGTTGCTGTTTTGTTGATTAATACAAAATTTGTATATCGCAAAGTATTTTCTGTGTTTCTCGGACTTTGTCTTAATAAGGTTCAACTGTAGTCACTCATAGGAATGTTATTGTTTCAAAGGAAGTAGACCTTATCTAGCTATTATATTGAGGTGAAGTTAGAAAGAAAAGTCATCTGGTCTTACTAGGAATTGAATCCAGATACTCTTACAAACCAGGCAAGTGCGCTAACACATACACAACTGGAGACACAACCCTGCCTTCATTATATAAACCCTGCCGGCTTATTTCACGCACTGTGGCATGGGGAGCTGAAGCAGAAGCATTAGTATCCTTCCTTTACTTCAGCAAATGGCTCCTTGATGGGATGATAGAGAGAGCATCATCTCAATATTATTGTAAAATTGTATTGTATCAGACTCAGCTGTTACTTTCAAGGGACTATCGCAAGGGATGGGAAAAAATTTGATTCTCTCAAGTCTATGATGTATTTTGTATAAATGCTGCAGGCCTCTAAAATGATGTGTTTTTTAAAATGTTGGGGCTGTGTGTGTGATTAAATCAAAAAATATGATAGATACAGCTGTCTTTCATCTGATTTCATTAACATGTTTTAGACCATGGGTGCACAATCTCTTTCCTGTGGGCCAAATGTAGCTCACCAAAGGGTTCCATCCGGCCTGCAAAAGGTGCTCCGATAGGAAGTATCAGTAGTAAAAGGCTAACCATCAGGACCGTCATTTCAACTTTTTCCGGGGGGGAGGCAAAGCACATATACTCAATGTATGTGTGTGTATATATATATATATATATATATACCATTTTTAGTGTATTTTCAAAAGCCAGGAGGGGGCAACGACCCTGCCCCCCCCCCCCCAAATGACGGGCCTGCTAACCATTATTCCTTCATAAAAACATAGGAAATGAGAATCCACGCAGGCTATCGCCAATTATCTGAAAACAAAAACTGCCGGAGGTAAGCAAAGTTGCCAATTATGAACAAAATATTGTCAAAATTAAGTAAAGGTGCAAAAAAAAGTCAAAGAGAAATAATGGCTATCATTAAAATTGATGGAAAATCGTCAATAGTAAGAAATAGATTTGCAACTCACAATTGATTAAAATGTATATTGCTGGCATGTATGTGAAATACAACAGATTTGGAAAACTGGCTGAATGAAGAGATATTGGTGTTCCAGGGAAGGAAAATTAATCTCTGCCCTCCTGTGACACAAACCCTGGTCTCTCATTTGCCAGACAAGTGCTCCACCAACTTAGCTATGAAGGCAGATAGAATTCCCCCCCCCCCCGGGGCATATGTAAACTGAAGAGCCAAAAAAACTGGTACAGGCATGCGTATGCAAATAAATTGATATGGAACCAATCAGAGTACGGCGCTGTGGTCGGCAACGCCTATATAACACAACAAGTGTCTGGCATAGTTGTTAGATCGGTTACTGCTGCTACAATGGCAGGTTATCGAGATTTACGTGAGTTTGAACGTGGTGTTATAGTCGGCGCACGAGAGATGGGACATGGCATCTCCGAGGTAGCGATGAAATTTGGATTTTCACGTACGACCATTTCACGAGTGTACCGTGAGTATCTGGAATCCGGTAAAAAATTAAATCTACGACATCGCTGCGGCCGGAAAAAGATCATGCAAGAACAGGACCAACGACGACTGACGAGAATCATTAAACGTGACAGACGTGCAACCCTTCCGCAAATTGCTGCAGATTTCAGTGCTGGGCCATCAACAAGTGTCAGCGTGCGAACCATTCAACGAAACATCGATATGGGCTTTCGGAGCCGAAAGCCCACTCGTGTGCCCTTGATGACTGCACGACACAAAGCTTTACGCCTCGCCTGGGCCTGGCAACACCCACATTTGACTGTTGAGGACTGGAAACACGTTGCCTGGTCTGACGAGTCTCGGTTCCAATTGCTTCGAGCTGATGGACGTGTACGGGTATGGAGACAACCTCATGAATCCATGGACCCTACATGTCAACAGGGGACTGTTCAAGCTGGTGGAGGCTCTGTGATGGTATGGGGCGTGTGCAGTTGGCGTGATATGGGACCCCTGATACGTCTAGATACGACTCTGACAGGTACGTAATCACCTGCACCCATTCATGTCCATTGTGCATTCCAACGGACTTGGACAATTTCAGCAGGACAATGCGAGGCCCCACACGTCCAGAATTGCTACAAAGTTTCTCCAGGAACACTCTTCTGACTTTAGACACTTCCGCTGGCCACCTAAATCCCCAGACATGAACATTATTGAACATATCTGGGATGCCTTGCAACGTGCTGTTCAGAAGAGATCTCCACCCCCTCTTACTCCTACGGATTTATGGACAGCCCTGCAGGATTCATGGTTTCAATTACCTCCAGCACTACTTCAGACATTAGTAGAGTCCATGCCACGTCGTGTTGCGGCACTTCTGTGTGCTGGCGGACGCCCTACATGATATTTTGCAGGTTTACCAGTGTTTTTGGCTCTTCAGTGTATATGATGAATAGTTCCTGTGAGGGAAGAAATGAATTTTCCTTCCCTGAAAACAGTGATATCTCTTCATTCAGTCAATTTTCTGAATCTGTTGTATTAACAGGGGAGAGTGACGTCTTTCTACATATATGAGAAATGATTACAATTAATTATAGCAGTTAGTCACAATTACCATCATATAATTTATAATATTAGTCCTTAATTTCAGTAAAAAAAATTAAAATCCCAAAGTAAGATTAGTTGCTAATCTGAAAAAATGGGACGTTTTGTTGAAAAGTCAAAATGACCAAAATTTCAGAAATGGTCCATAAAATTTGAATCATACATCATGCTGTATATTCTGATTTCTGGTCTGCAAGTTAAAGAAATTCCAATTATTTATTATGTACTAAATAACAATTATTTAGGAGCCACCACCAACAAACCCTATTACACAGCGTGTCTAGGGAGTCCTCGCCAAATCCTTTTTTTTTTACCTCTTAACAGGTTATTGAAACTTAGTTTAATTGGAAAAAGTATCCAAGTAGATTGCCCATTATGTTTCTTATTTTACTAGGGACTCTCTAGTAAACTTTTTGGACATGTATTTATATGCCGTGAAACCCCATATTTACCTTATTACGCAGCCATTCAGTTATTGTGGTGAGCCACAAAATGAGTGATCCCGGCCCTGTAGTAATTTCAGTAACATAAAAATTGGTCTTTGCAGACCCTCATTTCAAATGTTAAAAAAGAAAATGTTCAAGAAACACTTGCATCACTTCTATTAGTCATAATAAAAACTCAAAGGTTTTCAATTTTTTTGGGCTTTTATTTACGTTCCCGGCATGTGATTGAAAAAAAATACATGCCCAGTAATAATTTTTATATGCCCCGGGCATGTGGAGAATAAATTTGTTCAGCCATGAGTTTACTGAATCAAAAAACCACTTACCATAATTTTCTGAGTATAGTAAAACCTCTGTTTTGTAGACACCGGTGGGACAAAAAAAATTGTCTGTGAAAGGGGGTGTAACTGTTAATCAGGGGTTTGAAAAGCATACTTTTATTATACACAGGGAAATCAGGGAATTTGGCTGTAAAAGAAGGGTGACCGTATTTGAGAGGTGTCTGTTAAGAGGAGTTTTACTGCATATTGCACGAATTTCACATTAAAAAAATATTATGTTGTTGTGCGTTCTGCAAACTATAGACTGCTGCTTATTCCATGAGAGGTTGTAATAGAAGTGTATATATATTTTTAAAATTTATTTAAATTATGTCAGGTGGCATATAGATAGAAGTAGAAGAATCAACATTTTTTTTTTCAATTTGATCAACAACTGCTTCCATTCTCCATTCCTTAAGATTTCCTTATTGGTGAATGAGATTTTATATACAGATTATAGGCAGGGGTCTGTCCAGACCTTTTTTTGTAGGAACCTTTTTTGTGAAAATTTTCCTTATTTTGTGAAAAGTCATTAATTTTGTGGAAAGAAAAATAATCTAATTAATTAATCGCAAAAGAAATGAAGGACAATATTTATTATTTCATCAATTTCTATTTTGTGAAGGGTGCGTTTTTCAGATTCAGGATTTTGTGAAGGGTCTGGAAAGCGAACCCAAATTTCTGTTTTACAGACCCCTGATTAGACATTTTTTTTTTTCTAAATATATGTTTCTCTGCATTCCCATTCCAGGCAGCAAATAACATACTCGTGCTGTCCAGGGAAAAAGCTGGTTCAGAGGTAATATGCAGAGAAAGCGGAGTCATGAAGTTGTTAGCTGCAAAGAAATTAGAAAAGAATGAAGAGATCTCTATTGCAGTGATCAGGATACTGGGCGAGCTTTGTCGTAATAACCCGAAGAGAGTAAGTGCTTAGAAATATTTGTTATGTAAGAGGATTGAAGCTGTTCAGGTTTTACCAATGTATTTGAATGATTAAATACAAATACAAGGCCACAACTGGCAAAATGCCCAACGAGGTGTTAGCTTCAATCAGCAAGTTATTTAAAAACATCTTTTTAGTCTCTGTATACTTGTTGTATCTTAGTATAAAAGACATTTATGCCTTGGCAACAGGTATGTAATGTTTTTTGAATTATTTTTCATAACTATTGGCCAAATATCAGTGATTTTTCTTTCAAGTATTTTAGGGTGTTTTCTTTAAGGCCAAATCCATCTTAATAGCAATAGTTAATGCATCACCTCTATATGTTAATAAATATTACAACTGCTTAATCATAGATGCACCTTGTATAAACATTCCTTTGGAGAATTTCTAATGAATTGGTACATACAGGATGTGTTATGTATGCATATATGTGTGACTTTAACATTTATGTTGACAGAGTTATGCATGTTTTGTGGTGTTACACCAGTGCTGTCATACTAATGAATACGTACACTCTTAACCATTCCTCTGGTTAATTTCTTGGTGCAAATGATATTTCCTAAAACAACATTGCAGTATTTTCTTGAATCTTGTGTACTTGTTCTTCAAAAATTGAATCTGCTTATCTGAGTACATGCAGGGCAACAACTAAATAGTGGTCAGTCAGGATAAGTGTACATTTCTGTGCCTCCACCTTTATAATGTTGAATAAGTAGTCAAGTGTGGAGGGAAAGGGTGGACTCAAGAGTTTCTTCCTCTAGCACCAGACTAAAAAAGTTCTACTGAATTAGTAATTCGGATGGATGCAACATGAACAACTAATTTGAATTGGCACATTAAAACATCCATGTTTCATGTCTGCTTATTTTGATTTGTACACTTCTCCTTATTGCAGACTATGGATGTTATGAAGCAGATTGGTGTTCCTTTTCTGATAGAGAATCTGAATTCAGAATCCGAACAATATGTAACTTGTGTACAATATTTTATACAAACGATCATCAATGCATTCTCAGGAATGGACTTGAAAGAAGAGAAAAAGAAAGACAAGGAGTTGATGAAAGGTAAATATTTTTTCTCTTCCTTCTATTTATTTGCTTTAGTCTTGCGAAATAGAACCTAACATGAATGATCAGAGATAGATATTTATCCTTGTGTAGGACCATCATGATTCCTCTGGGCAAAGGTTTTGCCTCCCCACCCCCAATGTTTCTAATGCCATTACTATTTGATGAGCGAAAATGCATTCCTTATTTCTTGATGGTAATTGTTTCTTGTGTAATTTTTTTCCTTTTAATATAGAACATGAATCCAGAATCAATATTATTATGACGACACTTGTTAAGAGTATATCAAGCCGAGTAATGTCTGCAATCGGCAGGGATGCTGTGTTAGAGCTGGTCATGAGAAATACAGACATTGAAGCACTAGACTGGGGTAAACAACTTGTTGAAGAAGATGGTAGGTCAATGTTATTGTTGTTCAGTTACGTGTACCCTCTGCATGAAACTCTTTTAGTTATTTAATATATCATTATACATATTTTGGTGTTCAAACTGTACTTTCGTGTGTGATTGATATGCGTGTTAGTGAAAATGTATAATGGGCCTCTCCAAATTTAACAAAAAATTTTATGTAGTGAAACACCTATATAACGATACTCAAGTGACTGGAGAAACGTATCATTATAGAGAAGTTATCATAATTGATGGAATATAATTATTATATATGGAATATAATTATGAATATGATAATATAATTATTATCATAATAAATTGTCGCTGTGGTGGTCGAGTGGTTATAGTGACGGACTCGCGATGCGAGGATCCGGGTTCGAACCCCACAGTGGTGGTCGGCTGAAGTTGGTTTTCTGTGGTTCCCAACTTCAAGGCGCAAATGTGAGCCGATCTCCCCGTTAAAAAGTCTCGCCACAGAGAGCAACAGTCCTACAACGATAAATCATTCACTCATAGTTAGAAAAACTGGTGGCAGATGGCAGCACTACACATAACAAGCATTACAGAGAAACAAAAAACTTCACGTCAGGTTTCACTACACGTACATGCACATTCCCGCGTGTACCGATTCGTTGGGGGTTCTGCGGGGGGGGGGGGTGTAGCATTAGTAGGTAGGGCCTCCAAAAAATGGCTCGGGGATCCATGATGTTCTTAAGTCAGCCACCTCGTTGGGCAATTTGCCTGTTGTGGCGTTGTATTTGTATATAGTACATCATGACTTGAGAATAACATCCTTATATAAGTGATTCTCATTATAAAGGTTATCTGGGCTATATTATAGTTACTGGAAACCCAGGCCAACTTATCATCCATTAGTGTGCTGTGTGACGTCAATATTATCGCTACAGCCACTAGTTGTTCAATATGCAGTTTATTTTAAATATTAAATGTCACTTTGAACAGAAAGCTGGTTTTCTCACCCTCGATGAAACAGCTAGGGTATATAATTGCTGTAGGCTGTATAGGATTTTTGCTGTGCAATATTTCTTACTTTGTTCTTCTTTATGATTAAGATTAATTTCTGTGTAAAAAACAAAAATGTGTGAGGAAATACAAATTCAACGAAATGGTGTGAAGCAGTGGTTCCCAACTTCTAAACAAAGAGCAATCAGACTTTCAACACAATATTTACACGAACATGAAAATTCAAGTATCTGCCTCTTTTTCTGCTTACAACATGGGTAACAGATGATAGCATGTCATGTATCGCCTATAATTATGATTTCATAAATGGATTAGGGCCACATACAACCAATTCCGGCAAGCACCTCTTCTCTAGAAATTCCTCAGAGAAGATGCTTATGAGGTACATGTATAGTTAAGTAAGAAGAAAGAGCTCTCGTCAGAGGCGGGGACCAAAAAAAAAAAAACAGTCTGAAGCAGGTGGGGGGAAAAGTTAACTTTTTATCAAAAATTATGAAATATGCTTTAAAAATTTGAAAATATGCTCTATCACATAAAAATAGCAAAATATGGAAAGACATAGAAATTCGAGCCTTAGTAATCACCCTATATATAGCTGACTATTTTTCAAAAATATACACACACTGCTATACAATGAAATTTTTCTCAAAGTAGTGAAATTTGTCTGTGGGTTATATAAGCAGAAAATTGCTGTACTCAGTTTAATGTAGTTTTGAAGATTTTTTTTTTTTTTTTTTTTTTGTTCCTCTAGGTTTATGGCCTATTCTTGAGGTGGCCAGTGAACTGCAAGAATTCCGCTATGAAAGCAGTATGCATATCACTGGTGTCACACTGACTCATGTTGCTGTCTGCCTGGATCGCATCTACTATTGTATGGATCATGACAAAGCGAGAGAGAAATACCGAAACAAAGTCATGGAATTCATAAAGTTATTATTTGTTATTTCTTGTTAAATATAATTTTGCATTCTTTTTTCAAGTTTAAGATTTTAAAGTTGTGTGAAATACATTTGATCCCCTTTTAGAAATTGCCACATTTCGAGCATATTGTTTGAAAAGTTTTTCCCCCAATTGATTTTTAGGTAATATTTTTCCCACTTTTGGTCATTAATGTCAGGACATTTTTCTATTTGATAAAATTTGATTTTTTTGTAGAATAAGTCGTCAAAAGATGGCCTTTATATAGCTTTACAGGTTTTTGTATGAAAAAAAAGTATTGAGAGGGGTTGTACTATATACCAACCTGGCCATAGTTGATGTTCGTTATGATGCTAAATTATCATATCATCTCTCAGGCATTTTCCATGTGTGTCCATGCATTAACAACATTTCAAAGATCCTGTGTATAATCAAGCATGTTTTGTAAGGCGGGGGGGAGCATGAAACTTTGTTTCTCGATGCGAACTTCAACCTTTTTAGACAAGAAATTTGTTTGGCAAAAAGCCGTTGTTGGTACAAGTTCAATTCACTTAACGTTTCCTCAACACCAGCAGTTAACATTTTTAGAAGGTATAACTTGATACTAAATTTGAAGATTCTTTTTAGCTGAAAATGCAAATCTTTTCAACGGCTAGTCTCTGGTGTTGGGAAAGAATTGAGTAAAATGAACTCATGCTGATGACTGCCTTTTGTCCTGAGAACTTCTCTTCCAACTGACAATGACCCTAAAAACCTTATCAAGTGTCAGCCTTTTTATTACCTGTGTAATTATTTTGCAACAGAAAACAATATCTTAAACAGGGTAAGTGTTCTAAAACATTTCTGTGTTAAAGTAGGTTAAATTCAGTAGAGCATGATGCAAACTGTCATTTTAGTCTATGATATGTTTTAATCTCAGCAACTCAAAAGTGATTCCAATTTCTCTTTTCTCAGTGACAAGCTTCGGGGACCGGATATTGAGAGCAAAGTTAGAGCCACCAACACAATTACGGCTTTACTAAGGGTAATTGAATTTGACTAATAAGATCTCTCATCTCATCATTGAGTTTTTCTTTATTAATCAATCAATTCAGTTTTACTTATTCATTATAAAGGGTAGGCATCAAATAACTTCATTGTTTCAAAGTATGCGCTTCAGAATGAAGAGAAAACACAAAACACAACTCTTGTAGTTATGATCATTGCAACAAAATTTCCAGAAATTCTAATATAAAAATCAAATATGAGTGTTCTAATAATCACACATTTGTCCATTGCTAAGTGATCAGTGCAGTGAAAACCCATGAATGGTGTTGGAATGGTACCATAACACCATAAACGCTGACAGTCAAAAAAAGCAGCTCTTGCTAAGGAGTTGATGCACTAACTCCTCGGTGGAGGACTTACTGCAGCAGTAATGTGATTTGTGTGTGTTCGTGCGTGCGTGCATGGTTTTTCATGTTTATCTACCTGCATATAGCTACTATGCATCAGGTACTATTCCAACATGTTATTCATGGTTTTTCACTGTACCGCTAACTTTGTAATGCATAAAAGTGATTGTTGCTACTAGAATTTTTCAAAGTATTTTTGCTGTGGCCGTGACCCAAGTGCATACTCAGAAAACATTTATAACTCAAACTTAATTTGCATGCATCAATTTTTGCAAAGTTACGAAAGAAGTTTTTCCTCATTTTACGATATCTGTCTGCTTCGTACTTAATATACGAAAGTGATATTAATACTTGAATGGCAACATTATCTGTGATTCCAATAATTAGCATCTGCTGTACCAGTGCTAAACAAAACATGATATAAGCTTACATAATTTAAACTTAAAACACATTGGCATAAATGCTAAATAACTTTTGCATTTTGTTATAGGCTAATTATAGAAACCACCAGCAAATTTCATGGTTTGCTAAAAACCAGTCATTCTATAGTATGCCAGATTTCATACTTTCCAGGCAGCATATGTATGGCTTGCCTGTGAAAGTTTTAAATACTAATTAAAAAGACTGCTTCTCATCTTTTCATTTTTTTTATATTAAATTTCTTTGAGATTTAAATGTATATATACTGTGTATTTCCATAAATTGGCTTTTTTTTTTGTACACTCAAATATTTTTTGTATTGTTTTAACACAATTTAATTTCAGGGTCCTCTCGATGTTGGGAATTTCTGTCTGGCACAAAAAGGTGTCGTTGAAATGATGCTAGTCATGGCTGGAACAGACGATGAGTTACAACAAGTAAATAAATAAATAAAATTATCCATGAACATCAGAAATGTTGTAACTTTAGCCATATACACTGCTCAAAACAATTAGGGGAGCAAGCAAAAAAGTGAAGAAAACCGTGCGAGATAGCCACATATTGGCATACAATGGATAGTACACGCATATCAATGCGCAATACAGAAAAAAGACGTAAACAAATTTGGAATTAAGCTTTAATTCTTTGAAAATATGGAAAAAACATGAAAAGATGATTTAGGGCAACAATTTGGTTACATGTAAACGATAAAAAAAAAGTACTGTTTAGACATGATGCATGAGTTTTAATAGGGCGTGTGGTCTCCTCGAACAGCTAAGACTGCTGCACACCTGTTTGCCATGTATGTGATGAGGTTATCGATCAGACTTTGGGGAATACTGTTCCACTCCTCAAGAAGTGCAATCTGCATGTCTCGGACAGTAACAGGCGGCCTTGGTCGCGCAGCAATGCGTCGTCCGGATTCGGTCAGGAGAGCACGCTGGCCATTCCATACGCTGTATTGTTTCAGCTTCAATCATGTTCTCTACCAGACGAGCTCTATGCGGTCGGGCATTATCATCCTGGAAAACAAAGGAATCTCCAATGGCTCCAGCGTAAGGGATGACATGAGGTCGCAGTATCTCGTCTGCATACCTTCGGGCCGTCAAAGTGCCATTCCGAATGATATGCAGGTCCGTACGTCCGCCTATGCTGATTCCACCCCATACCATCCAACCAGCTCGTCTGTATTGTGACCTTTCACGAACGAATGTGGGGTTATTTCGAGTGCCCCTGTCCCTCCATACCAGAACACGTCGGGTGTCACACTCCAGACTGAAACGGGACTCGTCTGTAAACAGCACTTGGCTCCAATCATGTTGCTCCCAATCTCGATGCTCAGCAGCCCATCTTCTTCGGGCCGCATGGTGGCGTGGGGTCAACGGAATGCAGATCATTGGCCTACGTGCATAGAGCCCTCCCTCATGAAGCCGATTACGTACTGTTTGGCTGGACACCCTTCATTCTGTTGCCAAGAGCAACCATTTCTGCAGCTGCGTAGCATTCTTTGTTCTGTTTCGACGGGCTGTTAACCATACATACCGGTCATCAGTTGCTGTAGTGGCGCGTGGCCGACCTTGCCCTGGTCGACGTCTAACATTTCCTGTTTCTTGGAATCGATTCCACGGCCTTGCAACAACACTTCTGGCGACTCCAACAGCGTCCGCGACACTACGTTGTGTTTGCCCGGATTCCAGTCTGCCTATAACACGCCATGCCGTGGATTCTGGTAAATCAGGTTGTTGAGACATCCTCAAGTCACCTTGTCTCAAAAAAAAATACTACGCAATCGAATTTCACAGTTACGGCAGTAAAACAGACGTTTCTGCAACATCCCGATTTCTGCCCTTATCTCCTTTTTCTGGTTTTTGACGTCATGAACTTTGATTTGCATATTAAGTTTTCTTCTTCCGTTTCCTGCTAGGCTTTAAATTATGGATGATTCATTTTATGTTACTTATCGGTATACATCTTTGCGTAATTTTGTGAAAACCATGTGCTCCCCTAATTGGTTTGAGCAGTGTATTTCTTTGCATTTTAAGAAATTTTTTTAGGTGGAAAAGTATTCAAGTATTATTTCAATTTATATATTTTTTCCCCTTCAGAGGGTAGCTGCAGAAGCCATAATTGCTGCTGCATCAAAAAAGGACAAATGCAGCTCAATAGTCTCTATGGGCACTGACATTCTGAAGAAATTGTATCAGTCCAAGAATGACAACATCAAAGTTAGAGCTCTTGTGGTGAGTTTCGTGTTGATTTCTATTTCGGACTGTGAATGGCCTCATTCACTGTCTTCGGTCACCAAGAATGACTGTTTTTATTTGTGAAGCTTCTTTTGAGATATCATTTAAAATTGCTTCTCTTATCGGTTCAAAATTACCTTCAATACTGAAATTTTCATCAATTTTTGTGTTAATTTATATTTAATAGTGTGTTTAAATTTTTTTGTGTGGACATTTCCCAGCATTCCTGTATATTCTGAAATAATTGATATTGATTCTTCTTTTCTCACTAAAAATAAAATCAGGCAACTGGGATACTAAACATTTTTGGTGTCTCGAAATTGTTGAGACCCACCTAGCCCAGTGTCTGGTGAGAGCGGCTCAGCTTGGGGGGGGGAGGGGGAGCTTTTAATCTCTGTAACACCTTTCAAAAGCATATCTAATGAATAAAGTCTTATTGAAATTTTTTGTTTTAATTCAGGGTTTGTGCAAAATTGGATCAGTTGGAGGTCATGATGCTTCGATCAAAATGTTCTCTGAAGGCTCCTCTCAAAAACTAGCTCGTGCCTGCAGAAAGTAAGTTCTTCAATAGTTTTATGTTTTCTTAGGTTGAAGTTTCAGTTTGAAAAATAAATGTAAATAGGTTAGGCAAAGGGGTACACCTTTTTAGTCCATGAGCCAGATATCTGATATTTCTGCTGCTCATAGGCCAGAAACTTCGAATGTATAGAGTGATCATATATGACCATATTGTATTCCCATAATTTTGTCTGCTTGACTTTTCTCTAAAATGTCCTGTTTTTACCGATTTTTAATGAATCTTACTTGAATTTTATTTTTTTTTTGTTTAGTGACATCAAGAATTGAGCTTTTAAATTATATGGTGCTGATTATGACTCTAACTATCATAATTATTTTAGTTAAATATATAAATATACAGTCAGATCCTGTGTGTGATTTGGCAAACTTTGATTCAATGAATTCCTTGATTCAACAAGCTTTTTTTAGAAGTTTCTGTGTATATAATGTGTTAATTATATTCTGTGTTAATCTCAACCAATTTTCCTCAATTTAATGAATAAAAATCTCGGTTTCAGCTGATTTATTACATCGGGGGTTTGACTGTATTCATTTCACATATTTGTTAAAAATATAAATATATATATATCTTTTTTCTTTGGTGAATTACATTTCAATAGATTTTGAGTTTCAGTAGTTGCCATAGCTCTTTATTTCCCACCATTGGCAATGCTTCAGAAATTTTAGCAATAATTGGCAATTAACAATTTTTTGGCTATAATTAGAAACTTTACTTGCCCTTGACAATTTTTTTTAATAATAATTGGTGATGACCCGTGTAGGGATTTCTTGATTTCCTGTATTTGTATGAAAGAAATACGACCTGCCTTTTACTATTGATACTTTTCTTTCTATACTTTTCTTTTGTTGGCCGAATGGAATGTCTTTGTGAGCCATATTGATGCACCTTTGGGTTTATAACTCAGAGAATAAAAATAGTTTTATTCTTACAACCCATGTAGTTTTCAAGGAAAATGTGGTATGGATCTTGTAATGACTGTCGCATGGAAAAAGTGCTTTACTGGAAACATGAAACTTTTGTGCATGCATGTCATGTTTTTAGGTGCTCAAAATTTTCATCTTGTATATAAAGACAAGCTGGTGAAATAGATTTAGTTGCTCATCACATGTTTGTGTACAATGCACTGTTGGGTCATATTCTGTCAGCCATTACATGCCACAAATAAGCATACTTTGATATGTGGGGTAGACATGCATACACAGAAATTGCTCATATAACCAGTAAGCTTTCAAGCATTTCAAAGAAGTTATCATATCTATGCTTTTGACATTAAACATTTTTTGATTTTTTTTTTTTTTAATGTGTGATCAGCATGTATTCCCAAGAGATCTTTACGATCTGTCCAGGGATTTGTTAGTAGTTAGTGCATTTCCCTTAAAACATTTGGGTAATAAATTATTGTTCCTCACAATTTTTTATTCTGCATTCCAAATCGAGACTCTTGCTGTGTAGTTCCATCCTTTGCAGGATGACTGTATATTTTTATGAATTTCTTCCCAGGTTCTTAATTAATCCTAAGAAAGACAAAGATCTCAGGAAATGGGCATCTGAGGGTCTCTCTTATCTCACTTTGGATGCCGATGTCAAGGAGGAACTTATTGAAGATAAAGAGGCGATATCCGCTTTGATTGATCTTGCTAAGGTTTGTCACATTTTTTTCTCCTATAAAGCAACTTTATTTGATTTTTTTTTTTTTTTTTTTTTTTGCTGTAAAAAATAAATTTTACTATGAAATATGTTTTTTATTTTTGATAAGATAAAGTATAAATGCACTGTATACACACAGTGAAACTCTAGTTTATAAGCTTGATTTGTTCCATGAATGTGTGTGTGCTCCTAATTTAAAACACTCCAAAGTAAATTTCCCCATAGGAAATAATATAAACTCGCATGATTCATTTCTCAACAGCTTCTCTCACACCAGTCACAACTATTTCGTAAGATAAAGAGCAGGTTCATTTGCTCATAAATTATTATTTTACAATTGTATACTATAACAAAAATACCCAGTGAAGTAAACATTTCAAAATAGACACAGAACTGGTCCATCTACGGAAGACCTTCAAAGCTAATGGTTATACGATAAAAGAGTTTCAAAGAGCCATATGACCTCGCCTGAAAAACAACAACAATAGTAACGAAGGAAATCAGGAACCTCGAGTCAAAGCCTATTTACCATACATCCGAAAGGTCACCGATCGAATCGGTAAAGTTTTGGAAAAGTTCAACATCAAGCCAGTTTTCAAACTGACCAAAAACTTGGCACAATCGCTACGCTCTGCAAAAGATCCACGAGACCTGCTGTGCATGGCAGGTGTCTACAGGATTCCACGCTCGTGTGGAAAAGTATACATAGGAACAACAAAAAGTACTGCTACAAGAATAAAAGAGCACCAAAGAAGCTGCCACCTGGGTAAAACCGAAAGTTCAGCCGTTGCAGAACATATGTGGGAAACCGGTCACAAAATTAAATTTGAAAAGACCGAGGTAATATTGTCCGAGGTGCACTACCATGCTCGTCTTCATAGAGAAGCCATCGAAATATTAAAGCACCACAACATAAATCGAAAGGAGGAGGCGATGAAGGTGCATCCCACCTGGGTCCCGGTACTTCAGTGGTGTAGAGAGTCGAGATGTGCTCCCGATGAATGCCAGAGAGAAAATGACCTTGACAGCCAATCGCCGCCAGACACCACTTGCAGCCTATCAGTGCGCAATACATCCATCCACACAAGCCAACCAATGCGGCTCTTCTGCGGCCGATCAAGTCTCAGAAGTGCATATAGAGAACAAGTCAATGACAGTAGATGCACAAAGCCTTTCTCGCTTGCCGCGGAGATTTATGTTCAAATAACCTCAGATGATGCCTGCCACAGATGTGGGCGAAACGTCAGGAAGAAAATCTCCTAGACCATAACCCGGAAACCGTTTGCAAGTCAACTTTCAACATCTTTATGGAACAAATTAATCTTCTAAATCAAAGTACCTGTGTGTATCAATTTTCATGTTGTGCTTTGAAAATTAGTTTGAGTTATTATTTAATGAAATCTTGTATTGCTCGGAAATTATTGTTTATTTAAATTGTAAATCATAGCACTTTTATTTTCAATATTTTATTGGTGAAAAAAAAATTAGTTACACACATAAGGAAGATGTTGTAAGCTTTCTTATCCAATATTAATCGTGTCCATTTCTAAATTTCCATCTTTGAAGCTGACCTTTCCATCTTTAAGCTGTTATTTTATTTTAAATTTTTTTAGGGTGGTGATCTTTCGGCTTTGTATGGTGTGGTGACTACTCTTGTGAACCTTACTAACAGTTATGATAAGGAAGAAATCATCCCTGAGCTAGTAGAACTAGCCAAATTTGCCAAACAACATGTCCCTGAAGATCATATCAAGGTACTTCTAATCCACTTAAGCATTGTCATTTTTGAGTATTTGTCATAAATGAGTAAAATATTTATATTTTGCCACACATTATGGATGAAATAGAAGTATATTTTTTGAAAATCTCATTAGTGTTAAAGAATTGGAAGTTTCGTTTATGTTAAGATGAATATTTTAATGTTATTTTTATGTCTTTTATCATTCTGCTTATTTATGTATACAAATGGACCCAATTATAATGAGCCTGCATTTTTGGTACAATGCCAATTGCATGGTGATTCTGTCACTTTTAGAAAGCAGGTTTTTACAGTGGCTCAGATTTAACAAGATATTAAAAAAATACAATGGAATACAAAATGAAAAGTAAATGAAAGAACCGTAAAACTCTGTTCGAGCTTCTTTCACTATTATCATAGCATAATCGACATTATCTCATAGATAATAGGCATTTTCGTGATGGCAATGCACTTTACAAGGGAGAGAAAACTGTCAAAATCACAAAAGGTTCATCATTCCTGTAGGTTTGTTTTGTATGTGCTCAGAAACAGCAACACTTTGTCTAGAAGGAAGGAATGAGCATGGAAAATGAAAATAACTGACAATCAGCATTTTTAGAAATAGCTAGTCAACTTCCAATATTTTATTATATAATGGCTAGTCTAATTTATTTATAATGGCTAGTCTAATTTATTTATAATGGCTAGTCTAATTTATTTATAATGGCTAGTCTAATTTATATATAATGGCTAGTCAACGTCCATGTATTTAAAAGTGTTAGGATCATCAGTGGAATTCATCCTTTCATGTGTGTAGTGTGCTTTATTTAAAAAAATCCTAAAATGGGAGTTTTTACATTTGAAGTTGAATAAGAATCATCTAGTTATAGAAAACAATGAGAAAACATACTTTATAATCAAATATTTATATAATCCTATACTTACTCACTATTAGCACTTAATTTTTAGTGTCTTTTTTTTAACTTGAAAACAAATTTAACGAGTGACCAGACATAACGAGCATTTACCCTGAAAAGGGGAGTCTTGTTATAAGCGGGTGCGACCGTATTTTATTGTAATTTTTATTCTCTTGTCCATCTCTACTATTAGGCAATGCTTGTCTGTTGAGATTTTGGGTATAAATAAATAAAGTAAGTTTCGTTTGGTGTGAGGCCAGTTCCGCGGTGTGAAGTTATGTTGATCTCTTTCAGTCATCTCAATTACTGGGACTACACCTTCTCTTATTTTTCAATTTGCTTCAATTACAGTCTTTTCTTTGCATTACAATTATTTAATTTTTAAGCTGGTGAATTGTTTATTATATCTTTATTCATAAATAAAACATAGATTTGAATTTTTATGCACACTTTTTAGGATGCAAAAGAATTCACTGATCGTAGGATCAAAATTCTAGCAGAATCTGGAGTCACGACTGCCCTCGTTGCATTGTCTAAGACTGAGAGTAAAAACAGCAGGGAAATGATCGCAAGGTATTTCAAGATGTGTTTTTTTTTACTGTTCATTTTATAACATTATTTGTCGTGAATTATATAAAGACTAGTTTAGTCAAAAATGAGTAGTAGTGATTGGTGTCTCTGGAGTGGTCTGGTTCTATTTTGGCACGTTTCTGCAGTGGTTGTGCTTTCTTCCTTCTTGGTTTCTAGAGAAAAATAGAACTGGACCACTCCTGAAACGCATCAATTACTACTACTAAAATGCATTTCTGTTTTGTCTTCAGGGTGTTCAATGCAATGTGTGAAAATCAGGAATTGAGAGGGACAATTGTTCAGCAAGGTGGAGCGAAGGTAATATAAGTTTAGTTATTCATGTACAGTGGTACGTTGAGTTACAAGTGTCTCAACTTGTGAGTAATTAAGTTACAAGTTAAAAAAAGCTAACTTGCAAGAAAATATTTGGTTTATGAGCTCAAAACATACAAAAAATAGCTCATTCAACTCATGAAGACTCTTGCTTTTTTGCCAAGTCGAAGCTAACATTATTTTTTGTGCTGCGTTAGCAAAGCTACTTATATTTTACATAGAATACACTGCACCGTAATGTAGCATGATAATTTATTTTAATATGAGTATTAATATTCTAACTTGATGCTCGACCACAAGATACCTTGCCTTCTTAAAACCCTCTTATTTCGGCAAGGGCAGATGCTCTGTGCAGAGGCCTTTTTTGTGGACATAGTTTCCGTCCCTCCCCCCAAGCTGTCAGATCAACTGCCAGTGGGCAGAGTTAACTTTTGTTCAAAGTTTGATAGCAGAAGAAGAGAGACTGTCATGTCTGGGGGGGCGCGATGATGATGATGATGATGTCAATTCATATGAGCATGTATACATTAGATCAGTCAACTTCACCTTTGACACTGGGGGGGGGGGGGGGGGGGCATTGCCCCCATAGAGACTGGGTTTCTTTTTTCCCTTCAGGATAGTATAGGAATGTGTGTACATAATTGGCTTATGCAAAGGGGGTTTTGGGGTTCTAACCCCCCCCCCCAGCCAAGATTATAGTGTTACTTTACAGGAAAAACGTAACCCCCCCCCCCCCCCGAGAAAATTCTGCGTGCGCCTATGGTGTACAGTATAAATCATTGAAAAGCCAGAGTATTTCTCTTCTTCAGTTTTTTTTTTTTTTTATTGCTGTCAGAGTTAAAGGGGAAGCACCATCACGTGCCTAAAATGGAAAAAAAAAAAATATTCTTCAAATAAAAAATGGTGTACCATTTTGCAGAGGGTTCAGTGATTTCCACTGTGAACATATGCCTTAGAATTTAAGGCAAATGTTTTAACCCTTTCCACGATTTAATAACTTCAACCGATACACATTGTAAATTGGCACACAGAAATAACCAAACCCTCTGTAAAGTGCCACATTTTTTTTCAAAAAGACTTATTTCTGATTTCGTGTAGGTGATAGTGCTGCCTCCTCCCTAAGAACTATTGACCAAGGAAGAGAAATTCTCTAGCTTTTTCTATTATTTATTGTGTGCATGTATCCCTTTACTATCGTGAAAGCTAGTAAAAAGATAGATTTCAAATACTGATTCTCTCCTTCTGTTATTAAAATGTGATCAAAAACTGGCTCTGTCCAATGGCAGTTGAGACAATAGGTTGGTAGTTGGAAAACATGTTTGACTAGGAAGCACATTTCACAAAATCTCCTGGCTTGTCATTGTTGAAGTAAGACAATTTTAAGGAGGTAAGATATCTTGGTATTCTACTATTACCCCCAAAGAAGAATGTTTAGCACTGTTCTGTGATGAGCCCTCAGCTGACTGAAAATGTTCTGCGGTAGAAACCCCCATACATGTAATAGTGGGGGGTTTTTTTTGCACTTTTTCTTAAATTTCTTCCAAATTGTTTTGCAGTAATTACTCTGTGATGGCACATTCTGCTTTGGGAACTACTACTATTAAATCATACATGCACCTTGTCCATATTCCTCTGTGGAACTTCTAATGAATTAGTACATGATGGAATGTGTTGTGAACCTAATATGTGAAATTAGTTTCTGTGTAATGCTTGTCATAGTGCGACCATATATCCTTTTGGCATTCTGAAAAACAAAGTACCAAGTTTGGTGAGGTATCTCGTAAATGCAGAGGAGATGGTTAAAATGGCAATGTGAAATAGTTTTACGGTTTGCCTATATGTTTTTAGAATGGCATGAACATCTATTTGACATAGTTCTTTCCTATGGTCTAAAAACAGTTTCTTATCTGTCCATCCATTTTAACTCGCTTTTAAAAATATTATTCTCAGTTATCTCCACAATAAATTAAACTATAATGTGTCACTCCTTTGATTAAATCGTTGTGATGTTTCATATTGTCACAGTTTGTTTAAATAATCAAGGCTTAAAAATACAATACACTTATGAATTTGAATTGGTTTTATTCTACAAACACTTGTCCGAGCCAGTATTTGAACCTGGGCTCACAGGATGAAAGACACATGCACTACCACTACACTATACTTACTAATGTTGTCTTTCGTTGCAATATTTAATCACTGTTCATTCTAGTCATCTATTTATTTCTATCATATAGGAGTAAAGACATTGGATCCGTTACTTCATTATGAAATAATGATTATGCACGAGAGTATCAACAGCTGCATTTTTTTTTTTTTTGAAAAAATTTATTGTGTATTCAATTGATATTTTATATTGCTTATTTTTCATAATCAAGGTTTTACTAACCCTGGCACTGGAAAGTACACAAAAAGGAATGCTGATAGCTGCACAAGCACTTTCACGAATAGCTATTACTATGAACCCTGAAGTTGCTTTCCCTGGACAACGAGTAAGTATAAATTTTATTTTGTGCACTGAAACCCATCTCTATATGAACTAGACTGTTTCAATATTAATGGTTTTTGACATAACCAGTGATAGAGTAGAATTAGTAGGGCAGAAAGTTGTGTTAAAGTTATCCGTTCATTACCAACCATGCTTCAAACTGTCTGTGTTGCAGTCTTAGCTTTTTAATGTCCCCTGGATATACAGTCAACCCTCGCTTATCAGTTTTATTTTGAAAATTGTTACTAAAATTTTTGCTCCTAATTTTGGAAATGAATTGAAATCTGTACTTAAGCTATACGAGATGCCTCCAAAAACTCAAATTACAAAGCTGCCGACGAAAAAACGTGTTTACCGCACAGCTGTTAATGGAATACAATAACGATTATACAGGAATTTCGGCAACCAAGGTCATGCCCCTGATAAATGATTGCCGATAAACGCTATGAAAACGAAGTCGCATTTTTGCCAGTTGCTTAAATGTGGTCACAGAGACTTTTTTAAGGCTGCTCGATGGAAATGACCATGGCTGTCCTCTCTGGGTGTTTTCCCAAACTATGACAGTAATCATTGACGCCACGACAATGTGAAAGCTCGCATAAAATCTAATTTTCTGCAAAAATCCAGAGAAATTTTAACGGCCGCAGTCTCCCGCCTAAATCGGGAGAGTTGGCAGGTCTGCCATATCCATTCTTATTTCGCTGTTTTCCAACTTTCCCCCATTTTTTGAATTCAAATATCTCTGTGATTATCATGCTTAGAAACGTGGAATATTTTTTGTTGACATCAGGAGAGACAAGACAACAACTTTGTAATTAGGTTTTGGGGAACACAGTATAAAAAGTTAATTTTTGCATTTTAATAGCAGTACAACCCCTTGCAACATGAATGATGTATCTGAGTTCTACAAGTTATTTGCATACTTTTTCTAATTGAAAGTATGCCTCTAGGGTCAATGGTTCGCCAGTAATTTGCGACAAGTGAAATTAATTAATCGCCTTGTTTGAGTACATAACGAGTATGAAGTACTGCAAACGGTTTTCCCATGAGAGTTTGTTATTTACCTGTTGCTTTGTAATAAGGTTAAACATATTTAAGACTTAACAATCTATTGTAATTGATTATCAATCTAATATATATTGAGGAAGAAGTATAACGAAAAGGAAGACATGTTTACATATTGGTGGCACAAGTGAAACTGAACTTTTTTTTACAATCATGCCCAAGAGGCATGGGGGGGGGGGGTTGCGCCATCTATATGGACTAGAATGCACTAGTTATATCCAGGCTTGATCTTACCTTTTGAAATTAACTCACTGAAAAATAATCAATAGTAAAGGTCGAACATTATTGACATGAAATGAAGTAGTATTTTCAAAACCATTTAAAGTGAAGAGAAATATCTCATCATTATATCAAAGCAAACATGAATTTTGTTACAAGATGATTAAACAGTTTCTGCTAGCCCTATCAATTGCATGCTTACAAGGTTAAAAAGTATTTATATAATCATCTGTACGTATAAATATCGCGAGTTTGACATGAAACATGACATCAAACTGAACATGTTGAAACTTTTATATCTTCCTAACAGTGTGCTGAAGTAGTGCGTCCGATAATGAAACTTCTGCATGCAGAGTGCTCTGGTCTACAAAATTTTGAAGCTTTAATGGCGTTGACTAACTTGGCTCAAGTCAGTCCAAGCGTGAGGCAAGTTGTTTTTTGTGTAATGCTATTTGTATTAATTCATTCAAACAAGTTAACTTGTCTACAGAGTACTGAATAGTGTTATTTTACACATACATTTGGTTGGGCAATTATGTTATATGGTCATGGCTTTTCTTGTCACAAAAGACAGTATATGTGTGAGATTTCTAGGTTAATCATTGCTGTTGGGCTCTATTGCCCTAAATTCATATTTTAGTTCGAAGTTTATAATATTGTTATATGAATGATTGTTGAAAGGCGAGAGCCAGTTATCAATTTACTTTTGTTGTCTTCGTTACTTGTTATTTAATAAAATTTCCTGATGCACCCATCCTTTAGGAATATTCTGATATATCTCTGAGATGGGAGGGGTGTGCCTGGTCCTTTAATATCACAAATGACTGGGTTAAAATCTGTCATTGCATCATTGGGTAATGTCTGAAGTTGGTTTCTCTGTACTACTTCACCAAACACCAACTCTGGCCATATCGCTGTATTGCAATTTACTGCCATTAATGAGATGGGTTGGAAATGAAGACGTTGTCTATCGGTGGTCACCTCAAGTTTGTTAGGGAAAATATCTGTATTCCTCCCTCGGATTTGAACCCGGGACCATGATAGCAACCTTCACGGTGGTAGATGAGCATCTTACCACCACGCCACTCAGGCACTGGTTTCTCTGTACTGGCCAGCGATGTGGGCTGGTCTCTTGTTTAAAGATGTTTCTCCGCAGAGAGCAGACAGGCTTTTTGCAGGATAGCTACAACACGAAAAAATTTGGGCATCTACATTTGCTTTGGAAAATAGATGGCAGCCTTCGAATATCAAATACACACACATCTGACATCATAAATATATACTAAAGGGAATGCAAAATATTTTACATAAATCACCTTCCAGCATGGACAAATTTAGAGAGAGGTTTTTTTCTCAGCCCACGGCACATAGAAAGAAACTGAACATTGATGCTGAGAAAGAAAATTTTTTTGTCTGCCGGGAATTGAACCCTGGTCCTCTTTCATTGTGGTCAAGCTCACTAACAAATCCACAGAGATTGATTAACACTACCACAGAGACCCAACTACTTCTATTCTTATAAATTACACGTCCAAAAGTATAGCGAGCAGGGAAGGTGGTCAATTCCCACCCATGCCAATAATACAAATTTTTCTCTTTACTGAAGGGCGCCCCCGTATCTACATATACTCCTCTTGGAGATGTAAAGCAAGATGTGCCTGCTCCATCAATGTATCTGCCTATGGACATAATAGACTCCCTTAACTCAGTGGTAGGCTGCCAGATGACAGCAAGTTTTTTCTCTGTGTTGTTGGCTATGTAAAGGACACCTCTCTGTATACTGTCACCATCGAAGAAAAGGGGTTATTTTTGAATTGAGAAAGGCTATTATGTCTCTTCTCAGCACATCATGCTACTGTGCGTGTTATATACAAATACAGTGCCACAACAGGCAAAATGCCCAATGAGGTGACTGAGAAAAAGATGCCCATAACAATATACAGTGTGTCCCATCAAGACCGCCCAAACTCTGCATAGCCAGATTCCTCGCTTGGAATACATAAAAAATACCCAAAGAAGCTTGTACAACCAGTTTTCGATTAAAATGTGAAAGAAAAGTATGACATTATATCTGGTACAAGGGAAAAAAAAAAACTTTATTGGAAATATAAATACATGCACGGGACGCACACATGCATGCCTCAATATGTGCACCGGACATTTTGATCTTTCTATGCAAATACTGTTCATGTTTCCAATAACGTTTTTTTTTCTAGCATCAGATATGTCACTTTTTTTTTGAATTTTTCTCCATGACTCAAATTTTTATGGGTCATGTAGGTACAGTTCTTTGGGCATTTTTTGTATTCCACGCGAAGAATCTTGCTGTGCAGAGTTTGTGCAGTCTTGATGGGACACCCTGTATAAGGAAAGAAATAGCTGTGTGTGTCTGTATAGTAAGTATATTAGTTAGTGTGCTTGCCTGATTGCAAGAGAATTTGGGTTTGTTTTCTTCCAGCAGAGTGTTTCTTTCTCCGATGGACCAATTTGTTTGAAATTTGTCAGAGGAATGTTTACACGATATGCATTTATGATTTAGCAGTAGCAGTATTTTTCACCAAATTTAGTTTGTATTTTTCATAATATTGTTTTAGGCAGCGCATACTTAAGGACAGTGGTTTGACTCAGATTGAGCAATATATGTATGAAGATCATGAAATGCTAAGGAGAGCTGCGGTTCAATGCATCCTCAACCTATTGACATCAGAAGAGGTAATTTTGTCGCATGATGTTAGACTTCGACTTTATTACCAATAAATTTGTTTTGCATTGGAGATAGTGCTTTAATAATGAATATAAGATTTTAATTGAATATGCTCAAGAAAATCCCTTATCCTCTCAATTCATAAAAATCTAGATTCAAGATAACCTAAATTTATGGTAACGGTTATGAAATTAAGAACAGTTTTACGGTATGTGCAAGTTTCTTCCCTCAACACACAGCATTTCATTTTAAGAGAAATGAATACTTATCTCTGAATTTTCATGCGAGGATGATTTTTTGTAGCTTTATAATTGTAGTCTGGTAATGGGTGGTCTGTTGTGGTCAGATGAGACAAATTAACAAAACATAGCCCCCCCCCTTTTTATGATTCAAGGCCATTCGGGATAACCCACAACACTATCTCTCACTCAGCTTATAAGCACATATCAATAAGTTTCTTTTTCTTTTGTTGAAAGTCATCTTTTAACGAAATTATATCGAAAATAAGTTTTTCTGATTTTACTGTCTGTAAATGGGTAGTGAAATACATCAATGCCTTATCCCATGGGACGACGATCAGAAAAGCGTCCGTTAACAGGAGGTTCCACTGAAATTGTTTAAAAAATATATATTTATTCCGTGATTTGCTTTTTTTTTTTTTGCCCCCTCCCTATCGTTACAATTAAACATTTATTCCTATTTCAGGTTATAAAGCTTTATACCGGTGAAAATGACAGAATGAAGTTCTTGATGCTCATATCAGAAGACGATGATCTAGAGACTGTTAAAGCTGCATCTGCTGCTCTTGCTGTGTTGACTAGCTCGAGCAAAAAAGCTTGCAAGAAGATTTTCGAAGTGAGTAATTGAGAGCGTTATCTATTAGAATTTTATACACTTAGGAAAATACCTGGGGGAAAAAATTTTTGGGAGCCAAAACGCATTTCACCTGTGGATTATCAGGGGTGGGAACTCTGTGCCAATTGCGCCGCACTGCGCCAAAACTAATATCTTGCGCCATCCTGCTCCAATAGCGTATTTTTGCATTTTTCTGTGCCAAATAGCGAATTTTGCTTCAGTATGCCCGGAATTTCGGAAAGGACGCCAAAAAATTTTTGTTCCTGCTAGCCACAAAACGTTTCTTTAAGAGAAGAGCGTGTTTTATTCCACTATACTTAAACTATCGGCCCCTGATCGGGCTTTCCATCGCGAAACCCTGATATTGTCTGTGATCGTGGAACTGAAGATGGTTTGCAATGCCTTTAAGCTTTAAAGTGCAAATTCGAGTGTTTGCGTTTAAAAAAAAAGTCGTCACTGGAAGCAGCAGAAATTACTGTAGTCGATTGTCATTGTGCTAAATCCCGATGTTTCGTGAAAAAAATTTTCATTCCGGGAGTAAAAAGTGCATGTCCGCCGAATTACGAATGTTAGTTTAGAAACTTTGCCGAATATCGCCAAATAATGTGTCAGATCGCCAATCTCGCCAGATAATGAGTGCTGAATCGCCAAACATCGAGTTGATTCTTCCGAAATTCTCTCCCATTTTGCAACAATTTCTTTCCAAATATAAAAAAATTATAAAATTTTTATTAGCTCATTTGAAGTGCTGCTGTTCAAGGCAGCAAATAGTGCCCTCAGTAAGCAAAAATCATCTTGAATAGATGGGTGCAAAATTTTTTATGATAGCCGCTTTTTCAAACAAGGTGTCAAAAGCCTAAAACACCAAAAACAAAAATCAAGCTGACGAAAAGATATTTGATAACAAAAGACAGTGCAGTTTTATTTTGAAAAGGGTTGAGGGTTAATGAAAATATTCTTGTTAATTTCACTGCTCCAATTTATAAATATCTGCTCCGAATCCCATATTTTGCTGCTCCAAGGCTGCTCCGAAATGAACTTAGTCACTTCCCACTCCTGGATTATTCATCTGAAATAACAGTAATAAACAAATTTTTCATCTACAGAAGTAACCTATTGTTTTTAACCTGTTTTTAGGTGACTGCATGGCACGAAATCTTGACAAAGCTTGCAGCAAGCAGCGACAAAGACTTGTGCCACAGAGGAGTCTGCATTATCCACAATCTCATCCATTCTAGTAAAAGTACAGCAGAAAAAGTTATCGAAACTAACTTGCTGGAAATACTGATGGCTCTGACACGACCGGAAGTGGATGATGTTCCTCAGAAAGTTAAAGATATGGCATCCGAAGCATTAAAGAAAGCCGAAGAATTGAAGCTGATCAAAGCCAATGATGGTGATGCCGACGAACCAGATTCGGACTGAGTTGATCAGTTTTCGGAGTGTCTTAAATATCTTTTAGAGATCGTGTGAACTGTATATTTTTTGTATGCATCTGTGATGCAGTATTAAAGTTTTATCACAAAACTTTGCTTTAACCCAGCATTTTTTTTTACCAGGAAGCTTGCTTCTTATTTTTGAAGTTTTTAGTTTTCTTTAAAAATTTATTTCTTTGGTCTAGGATATTGAAATTTCGAATGTAATTTTTTTTTTGCATGATTCTTCATGGCAGAGAAAGGTGCAGCTGTTTCTGTTTAATACTACAGTCGCTAAGAGTTAAACACATCTTAAGTTTAGCTGGGATTATTTAATTTGCATCAAAAAACAAATTTTAAACGAGTTTAAAAATAGAGATGATACGCTTTATGGAAACTTTTTGGGAAGAAATGTTGGAGGCAGACTGTATGCATAACCAAGTGAGTGACCATCACTCAACCATATAAAAAATCACTAACTCTCACTCATACGGCTAATAACACATTTATAAAGATAACCCACAGTCACTGTTGATCATATAGTCAATTGCACATTTAATTGATCTTTCTTTTAAACCGAGCACAACTCGGGGTTATGACCAATTTACTACCGAGTAAGTTGTGCCAGAAGTGTGTGTAGTATATCTAATTTTTCAGTGCTGCTATCTATATTTCAAGAGTGAAGTGTGTAATGATTGAATATTTTCACCTTTTGTAGGCCTATTGCTTTCTGTGGTTCACTTTTTAATGGGGAGATTGGCTCGCATTCCAGCCTCAAAGTTGGGGGACAAACCAACTTGAGCCAACACCACTGTGGTGTTAGTAGGGTTCGAACCGGGACCTTGTGATACACCTCCGTCACTACGACCACCACAGTGGCAACACTCAATCGTTCACCAATTTAAGTCAAATAGGAAAAGCCGCCGATATAATGACACCCTAGGAGTTGAAGGGTTAAAATTCCATTCAAACTGAAAAAAAACTGCAAATTACCAAACACATTTTTCTTTTATTACCTTTACAATTAAATAAAATCGTTCTTCTGAACAGCACAAAAAAGGTAATACATAGAAATCCTCTCTCTGTAAATATTAATCGAGACAACATTGATTCTGAAATAAATTAAAGACAAAACAATATTTACTGAGCATTGTAAGTACTATAAGAAAATTATAATTACAATTTTTTTTCTTCATATTTTAGAGTCATAGTGACTTTTTTTTCATGAACAATCATACAGAAGAAGTAAAGAACATTTTTTTTTTTTTTTTCTTTTATACAAACTTGGTAACGTTAGCAAGCCAATTTTTGCCATCTACATAAAACACAGGGTGTTTGTAAGTGAATCGGTGAGAACAGTGCTAGTATAAAATTCTCTATTCAAGTTTTGAATTTCAAAACAGGTACTTTACTAATTTAAATTTAATCCTTTCAGTATCACGCTATGAAATAATTACCATGTAATTTTTTTGGTAGGTCGTTTTAGTTTTAACTAAGCCTTAGAAATAAAAAAATTCTGAAAATCGGTACACAGTGCATTAATTTCTGTCTGAGGCTTTCGTTGCCGGCGTTCAATGACTTGCAAGTGGTTTCCAGGCTATTAGGCCATGGTTTGGGACAGCATTTCTCAACCTTTCTGAACCCAAGCACCAGTAAAATATCTGAAACAATTCGACGGACTAATTGTGTTCCGTATTAAAGGACATTCCTGTATTTTTAGTTGTTCCGAATTGTTTTATGTATTTGCCCAGTTTTTTTTAGCGACGCTTACTTGAATTTGTAATGCTTACTAAAATCGTGAATAAACAAATTTATCATAACTTATGATAATTATACCTGTATATACAAATGTTCATCTTGCATGTTTCTCAGGTTCAACATTTTTTTCATTAATTTTAATTACAACAGGGGAATTTGTCGACTTATAACAACATTTTTAATGGCAATTGCGATGCCCTGTATTTTTTATCACAATGAAATAGTCATCTAGCCGTTTGAGTGTTTTTTGCAAATAAATGTTTGTCTATTGCAATTTGTATAGCTGCCCTTTATTTTTTTTTACCCATTTTTGATAAAATTAACCAACTTGTCGTAAATTGCATCTTTTGACTACGATTAGTGATGTCCCGTATTTAGGGGGATAAAAATTTCATGCATTTTCCTTGATGATGTATGGTGAACCTAAATATGAAGATACAATTTTTATTTGAACCCATATGAATATTATCAGTATCATTTACAACAAATGAATAATTCTTCATTCAGTTAGAACCAAATTATCAAGTCTGCCTGTGGACCACCTATGTCATCGTCGCGGACCATAGGTTGAGAAGCACTGGTATAGGACATTTTCTTCCTAACGTTTCGCCCACATCTGTGGCAGGCATCTTCTGAGGTTAAACGGACGTAGGTCTCTGTGACAAGCAAGAAAGATTTCATACGGTTTCTCACTTGCTTGTCACAGAGACCTACGTCCGTTTAACCTCAGAAGATGCTTGCCACAGATGTAGGTGAAATGTCAGGAAGAAAATATCTTAGACCATGGCCTAATATCCCAGAAACCACTTGCAAGTCAGAAAATTAATTTATGTTTACTTTAAAGTATCGTCAGCACTCTACGCTTGCAATAAAAGTAAAAAATACAAACTCAAATATGTGGAATAATACAGTTGCAGGAATTCATTTCACCGCAAAGAAAACCATAATTTGATATATTTGTAAGGGAATGCTTTGTCGGGTGTGTAGTATACAAAAGTAAAATGCAGTAAACATTTTTACATGGGTGGAACATAATCTATTAATTATAATTTTTTTAGTCGCAAATAAATGCCAATGGTGATACTAACAACTTGGATTTGAAAAATATATCAAGAACAGTGTAAATCTGTTGGTGCACTGTAATGATGGTCTGCCTCTTGATGATACAATCCCTATTAGATTTTTTTTAATCCACTTATCCCAGTTGTAGAAATAAAAAACCACATTCAAACTATAGTCGTCCTCCCACGAATACCGGGGGACTTATAAAAATAAAGCCTTATTTATTTCAACAAATAAGGCTTTGCAGCAGGGTGGCAGGTGAGCTAAAGCCGCCCCTGTAAATATTAGTCACAAATCTCCTTGCAGTTGAAAACATAAGAATTATTTTATAAAAATGGTGGCATGAACTGAAGTATGGATAAATTATTATGCATTCACCTCAACTATTTCTTTAGTATTACACCTCTGCAAAATTTCGACTACAAATGCTTACAATGGTGACGGCAAAAAAGTGAATTTTTATTCATGTCTGTCACATTAAAGAAAAAACTAGTTTTCCCACACTTTCGAAGTGATCTGGTAATCATAACTCAAAATCCCAACTCTCAACAATGGATGTGAGGGGTGTTGTGGGGATTAAAAGTTACTAGTAGTTTAAAGTACAATCGGAACTGAAAGGGTTAAAACATGCCTGGAAATAATGAAGGGAGGGTAGTATAGTACTGTTCTTACACTCAATGTTTAGATCTACATAAATATTGAACTGATTCATAAAAAAAGTAGAATTTGGATCTGTACTGTTCTACCTTTCACCAATTCAATTAAACTGACTGTTATGCTCATGTACTGTAAGTTGTGAACACGGTTGAGAAGTACCATAACGGCAGTCTAAGGTGTTGCAATACAAAAAACAGTTATTTTTCATAAGCGGCGATAACTTATTCAGAGATACGCACATATATGATTTCACACAGAACTAAAATGTTAGTTGATGAAACAACTATGGAACTAGATATGAGCACTGATAAGTGTATTTTGCATTTCAAACGTATTTGACATAACAGTTCTAGTTAGTCTGGGAAAAGAAAAATTACATAATAAGGATAACAGTCGGACATATTTTTGAAGATATTCCAAAGCTTTGTCCTGTCGGGCTGCATCAGAACAAAACTAGCAACAACATCTAGCTCAGAAAGTACAATGGCATATCTAAAAAAAAGTGAGACATGAAACGGGAATCCAGACTAAGAGCGTATGCGGGATAGACTTTTTGGGGTGGGGAGTATGGCACAAGGAATTTATTCTATAGAAGTTTAGAGTTACTCAACCTTCAAAAATATTTAAATAAGAAAAAAAAAGCTTTTTACCCAGTATTTTGTTTTTACAAAAAAATATTTGAAAACATTTTTGATCGCCATACGCATCCGTCTATGGCCCTCCATAGGGGGTGGGGCTGAAAAGTCTCAAGCCCTGAGATGATTCTTTTTTTTTTTTTTTTTTTGCTTTTCACACTATAAATTCACTATTTGGGGGGGGGGGCAACAAAGATCTCAGCCTAAAGGCCCAGCTGCATGTGTTTGAGGGCTGCTTTCCCCACCCCCCCCCCCTAATTAAAATGTGAAAAACAAGAAAATGATAAAAAATTTTCTTGGGTTCAACTGGATCTGTCAGACCCACCCTTGTGGGAGACCATGGCAGTAGATGATAGTGATCTAAGTCTCAGGATGTAACATATAATTCAAAACATATAACAGTGCTGAAAAATTTCCTTATATATGTAAGTCAATACTATTTCATAGCTGCCAACTTTTGAAAATGAAAATTATGAAGATTTTCGCGCTGACATGTATTTTATACTAAAACCACTCCCTAATAAATACAAAAGGGATTTATCCAAATGAAATAGGGATTATCCATACATGGAAGTTACACCCTTGGGAATAAAATCCCTATGCAAAAACAAGTGAAATTGGAGGCCAAAACTTCCATGGTGATCTAAAAAAATATATTGTGTTCAATCAGAAACAATGTGAACAAACATTCTGCACGAATGACCAAAAAATTATCGGAAGATGGAGGAAAACACCATCAATTTTTGAAGAACACATGACTTTTTGTAACACTTGCTTGATGTTTTTTTGATTTCATATGGGTGATGATGTCAGTCTTTCCACCATGACCGATGTTTATGTCCTTAACATAACTTCAACAAAAAGAAAAATTTGTCCTTTTTTTGGAACGTTTGATGAAAGGAAATTCATCGGGGAATAAGTATCTTTAAAATTAATTAAATATTTTTTTGCTTATCAATATTCATGTTTTGTTATCGCACGTATGTAACTTCAACCAAAGAGGAAGTTTTGACCACATGCGTGCCACTATAATCTTCAATTATTATCCAGGACTATTGGCTGCTAAGCTATTTCCCTGCACGATAAGACAAACAACTTTTCTTGTGACCACATCAGAGTGTTTGTAAAACCTCCTTAAAAAAGAAATTTCCCACTATTTTCTTATTTACAACCGGTGATGTCATTTTGAAAGGGGAAAAAACAGAGGCAAAAGACTTTTTGCCCCACAAGAAATTCCTTATGGATTATTTTCAGAAGCAGGGATTCTGAAGTAGGGAATGTTTAGGGACAATTAGGGATTTTTATGGTTTTCATAAAAATTCAGGAGATTGAAGAACTTTTCGGGAGGGCGAGAGATTCCCAGAAAATTCAGGAGACTTGGCAGCCATGCTATTTCATTCATACTCCTGCTCAAGTGCCAAGAAAGAAAAAGGTCAACTCAGTCTTCCATCTTTGAACAAAAAATGCTCAATCCAACCACTGGAATAATACCAAACCTGATAGAACTTAGACAATATGGAAAGAAGGCTTCTGCAAAAAAAAAAAATGTAGTTTCAAATGTTGCTGATTGGGGGAAAATGTCACACTAATTTAGTCAACATAGCAGAGAATTTTTTCATAAAGAGCGAGTAAATATTTGAAATGGCAAATCCACACCTACGTGGGTGACATCACCACCAGTGATTCAGGCTCTAAAGCAGAGGTTTTAACTTTTTGCTAGTCACGAGCACTGCCTGTACTCATCATCAAAAGTAGAGCACCCCCTTGCGGCAAGTTTGGAATACTAATACATGAAATTAAGATGATTTCAATCCGTGAATACAATTTCTACAAGGTGTTTAATTGGAACGTTGATCAAGTGTTCGCAAGCATGAAATCAGACGAGCATCAAGCACTCCAGATGCTTCTGGGAGCACTGTGGTGCTTGCGAGCAATGGGTTGAAGATGCCAGCTCTAAAGACATGGGTAAAGGTCCAAGAGACATTCCATGAACCAGCTCAACTAAACGTGTCTTAATTATGCGTCTTAAATATATCATATTAGCCACAGCACATAAAAAATAATTATGGAAATATTTTATCTTCATTATTGCAATGCAGCATCCGCTCTGCATGAGTTAATGATCTCAATTAATGATTTGAAAGGTATGATTCAAAAGTTCGAAGAAACAGTTTGGCCTTGTAGAGGACGGAAAACTGGCATGTGTCCAAGCAAACAATTACAGATGTTGCGTGCAATGTTGCCGGCATAAGCAACATCCATTGCTGGTACTAGCGGCAGTCGATGTTGTGCCAAGGATGCAAAGTGGTCAATTACAATTACAAAGGCGGTCACGTTAGAGGTGATTTGTAGATGCCCTTGCAAGGAAGGTGAAAGTGATGAACAACGTAACGTAAGATGTTCCACTGGAATATTTAGCCCTTTTTTTTACCTCACAGTGCCACATTTTTCCCATTGGTAATGTTTGAAACTACAATTTTTTGTTAAATCCTTGCCATATCATCATTAGTCTCCTCTCCATTGAACTTCATGTCATTCTGGTTGTTTGGATGTAGCAGAACAGAAATAAGTTAGATTTAACTACAGAATACTCAGAGTTTAATTATAAAAACCCTGTATATAAACACCCCCCCCCCCCCCGTATACATAACAGACACAATTTTTTTTTTCTACATCATACATATTATGAAGTTGTCTCAAAGATCTATCTTCATATGATAAACAATGGCTTTCGCAGCCATAGTTAACGTTTTCCAGCTGTTCAACAGTCATGAGGAGAGCTTCCCCCCTCGCCGAGCGACCAGTGTTTTCAAAATTGAATTTTTCATTGGATTTTTCTAAGGGAAACTTTCAATTAAGATGGACCAATAGTTCGAGAAAACTGTTTATCGTCTGTATTTGCATTTTGATCTTGAATGAAAATAATTTTCCAATCTTTGTTTAAAAAAAACTCAGAAAATGTAACTAAAAATTTCAATGAAAATTTTAGCAACCCATACATATATGGAGGGAATTCTTCGCTTTCAAACTCAAAAAACAGTTCATACTCATCTCCATATAAATGGAACAGCAACTATAGTAAACATCAAGCGGAATTTCAGAATCATAACAGCAAAACACACACAAACGAATCAAGATTTAGACACCGTAAACAATAGATTTTGATATTTACAACTCTTAGTTTTCTATATATATATATATATATATGTGTGTGTATATGTAAGTCATATATAAACTCAACAAAAACTATATCATATGCTCTTGTAACTCAGTCGTTAAATTTACCACAATTTTATGAATCTATTGAATTAGTCCTCATGATCTGTTTGTAACAGTGACGACAAACCGGAACTGGTCTCTTGTGATAATGACCTTGGAGACGTATTCTCTTATCGATACAGCGAACGCAGAAAACATCTCCGCAACTCCAACAATGAAACTGCAAAAAGGAAAATATCCAAAACTGAAATATTTACACATTTCTAGCAAAATTGAAATACAGGGCCTCCATAATTAAAAGACCTTATTTTAAAGTAGCCTACAGGTGAAACCAGTCGTCAGAAAATTGTGAAATTTTGTGGAGGAAGTCATAAAGTGATGGGAATTTGTTTCAGGGGGTAAAAATTGGTTGCACACATGTTGCCACTAGAGGGCGTTTTATTAAGAAATGACACATTTAGACAAACGTTTACAATTTTAACAATTGTTACTGCAACAAAACATGTTCCACATGATGGCCATCATTTTCAGATACCATGTGAAATCGCAAGATGGTGTGTTCCACAACTGACCAAAGTGTGTGCAGGGAAATGTTCAGCAGGTGACGCGAAATGCTGCCTTTAAGGTCAGGTAAAGTTCTGGGATTGTCACACAACTTACCAGACATTTCAAATGTCCCCCCCCCCCCTAAAAGCCAAAAATCACATGGATTAAGGTCCAGGGATCAGGGAGGCCATAGATTAGGGAAGTGCCAGCTGATGACACATTCTTCTGTAAAATATGTTTTAAGAACATTTTTAACACACACACTGCAATGTGTGGAGGAACCTGGTCTTACATAAAGATTTTGTCTGCCAGACAGTGACGTCCTTGCAGAGCTGGAACAATTTCATTTCGTAACAGCAATGCATATCGCTTCCCAGTGAACAAACATGTCACTGAACCTGTAGAACGTAACTCTTCGTAGAAGTAGGGGCCGAGAATAAATGATGCAGTAAATCCACATCATACCATCACTTTTGGTGAATGCAACAGAACATCTAAGATAACAAGCGGATTTTCTGGTTCCCGAATTCGGCAGTTGTGAGCGTATTGACTGCACCATTCAAGTAAAAATGCACTTCGTATGTCCAGAGGATATTCCAAGGCCATTCTGAATCAACCTCAATGTGAGCTAGAAACTGCAGTGAGAACCGGAGTCGAGCGTCATAAGCATGTGGACGCAACCGCTGCACAAGTGAAAGTTTGTACGGATAATATCGGAGAATATTCTGCATGATCTTATAAACAGTTGAACGTGGCCTATATTCCAGTATTCCAAGGCCTGTGCGACATGCCTGACACTACTGTCATTCATCATTAAATTGTGTTTTCTATGCAAATTGGAGTGTATATACAAAATTTTCGATACATTATCAAACATTACAGATAGAACCTTACCTTCCGACTGGAATGATCGAATGGTGTTGAGCAGATGCATTCTCTGACATTTCTGAATGTCTTCCACTCCAGAGCAACTGATTCTACCTCGTCCAATAGCTGAGAGATAACAGATTTACCCAGAGTGTGATCAGGGGAATCTATTTTAAAAAAAGGGAAATGGAGGGGAAAAACTGTCAGAAATTTTTGACATGACATAAGCATTGATCATATGAATACAGTCAATGTTCGTCATAATGACCATTCCATTACAACGACCAGTAACCCTGGCACTCATAGACTCGATAAAAAAAGTTCACAAAAAAATTTTTTTTAATAAATTAAGACAAATTTCCATTCCTTGCCCCCCCCCCCCCCCCAAGGCAGGTTCTGCATTGACCCTGAGCAGAATATAATTCCATGTCAGTCTTTCCATGCAGAATAGAGAAATCACATCTACACACTGTTCATAAAACGTGTTTTCTTTCGTGTATGCTATCAGTGATTGATAATCTTGGATATATGAACTCTTAAAAACTTTATATTTAGCTTTATATAGCTTATATTTTCTTTCTGAAGATATTATTAAATATATCTTCTGTTTAAAAACTTCAAAATACAAAGCTGCTGACGAGAAAAATTGTGTTTACAGCAAGGCTGTTAATGGAATACAATAACAATTATACAGGAATTTCAGCAACCAAGGTCATGCCCCTGATAAATGATTGCCGATAAACGCTATAAACAAAGTCCCATTTTTTCCAATTGCTTAAATGCGGTCAACAAGACTTTTTTTACAGCTGCTCGATGGAAATGAACACAGCTGTCCTCTATGAGTGTTTTCCCTAATGACGACGGCAGTCATTGACGTCACGACAACGTGAAAGCTCGCGGAAAATTTAATTTTCAGCCAAAATCAGGAGAGATTTTAACAAATCAGAAGAGTAGGAGGAAGGATGAAAAATCTGGAGTCTCCCGCCTAAATCTGGAGAGTTGACAGGTCTGAACATATATTCATCATTTCAAACTATTTCCAGGGTGAAGAGAAACGCACAATGTCACTCTCTGCTGTTCATATGAAGCACGAAAGCCTGGATAACCAAGCAAAAATGAAGATGAAGTTTGGAAAAAAATTCATATTTTTCTATAAGGAATCAAACCAAAAACCTTTCACTGTCTGGGCGAGTGCTCTATCATTAAACTACAGAAGACAGACATTTCCCACCTTAATGGTAGAGCACTCAAATTTTTCTGAACACTATATTCATCTCAACTTGGTTATCCAGACTTTTGTACTTTGTGGTACATTTCAATGATGCTCTCATGGTATTTTCCTATAAAACGCTTAAATTTTTGGAAATTAATATTTTAACAAGGTTAATTCTCTAAGGCTGGGATTACACTATAAAAGTTTGATCAAAGATCTTTTACAAAACTTGAAGAAAAAAGCAATAAACCTATTGAATACATTTGCTTGAATGTAACCGATAGGTTAATTGCTTGCATTTTTCAAACTTTATGAAGAAACTTTTATAAAACTTTATAGTGTAATCCCGGTCTAATATGCAAAAATTCAATTCTGTCAACTGAAATGTTTCGCTGCTGAATATATTTCAATGATAAAATAAATAAACACACTGTTTCAAACAGGGAAAAAAATTCTAACCATCTGATGGTGTTGAATCGTGAAAATTTCCATTTGCATATCCAGAATCTGCAACATCGCCTTGACCAGAAGCACACTTAATCTTCAGCTTACATGCTAATTCATCTGCGAGTCCACTGTCACTCATAGCGGAATCTATATCTTTACTAGGGGTGTTGGGACGTCCCAATGCCGTGTTCATTTGATCAATCCTCTGCAAAACAGAAAGGATTTTTTTTTTCAACAGGAACAAAAAATAAAACAATCTGATTTGCTATAAAGGGTTACCATAGCTACCAACTTTTGAAAATGAAAATTATGGAGATTTTCTCGCTGACCTGTAATTTATATTAAAACCACTCCCTAATAAATACAAAAGGGATTTTTCCAAATAAAATAGGGATTTTACACACATGGAAACAAGACCGCAACTGGGGGGGGGGGGGAAGCAGGTAGGTCTCATGCTGCAGGCACTGGACCAGAGGAGGCGCAAATTTTGTTCTCAAACCTCTCCTTCAACATTACAAAGGAGCGCCAAAATGTGAACACTTGTCCCGGGTGACAAAGCATCTAGTTGTGGCCCTGCATGGAAGTTAAACCCTACGCAAAAAAACAAGTGAAATTGGAGACCAAAACTTCAATGCTGATCTGAAAAAAAAAATTGTGTTCAATCAGAAACGACGTGATCAAACATTCTATTGCATAGATTTTTTGTCCCACAAGAAATTCCTTAGGGATTGCTTTCAGAAGTGGGGATTCTTTTTAAATGAAGTAGAAAATTTTTAGGAACAATTAGGTATGTTTTGTGATTTTTGGTAAAAATTCGGGAGATTTAAGAACTTTTTGGGAGGTCGAGAAATGAAGCTAAAATTCGGGAGACTTGGCAGCTATGAGTTACAGAGGTACCATGAGTAAACAAATTTTCTTACTTGAAAAATAGACCATAGTACACAAATTCTGCTCAAAGAAAAATACCAATAAAACACTGCTCAACCAAGAACATTTATTTTTTCAATTTGCCAAAGAAGTTTTAACCGTTTTAGGGTACATCTTGGCTGACGATTCTAAAACTGGTGTTAGTTTTGCAGAATTATGTGCTTACCTTAAAATCACTGGAATATAAAATCTGTGTCGAGCAGTGCAATCATCGCACCTGAGTGGTGTGGTAGTAAGATGCTCGTCTACCACCATGAAAGTTGTGTCACGTTCCAGGTTTGAACTGGGAGAAGAATATAGATAACAAGATATCTTTCCTAATGAGTTTGAAGTGACCACTGATAGATTGTAGTTTCATTTCCAACCTAACTTGTTGACAGCAGTAAATTGCAGTATAGTGATATGGCAGAGTTAGTGTGTGGTAAAGTAGTAGCAGACCTGCCAACTTTGAGAATGCAAAAGTCTGCACAAATTCTGCAAGCATACTATAACTTCCTGTGCATAATCCACAGAGTAAAAGCCAAAATAAAGAATTAAATGTAAAATTAGCAAAATATGGGTACATTTTTATAAGGTAACAGACTGCATTTTCTCGGAAAATCATGCTTTTCTCAAGATTTCATTAAGGGGAGAATAAAATTTACTTATTACAGGACATTTTTTGTTCCCAAAGTAGCGAAATGCCAATGTGCAACTTATTGCAGTAAATTGCATGTTTGAAATATTCATGGGTATAAAATATTTATTCTAGAACTTTGACATTAAATATAATTAGATTATTTTATCTTTCATGTTAATTTTGATGCTCCATCACAATCATATTAAAAAAATAAAAATGAAAAATCTACACTTTAATAACTAACGCAAAAACAAAACTATACACAAGCTATATGGGACTAATTTTTATGCATTGCATTTGTTGTGGAAGATCCTCCTCGAAAAATCATTGTCAAACTTTTGTTCAAAACATGGTGCTTGTTGGTTAGATTTGACTATCAATAGATTTTCTAACGTTTCTTTTGCCATGGTTGACCTAAATTGAATGTGTCTTTGTTACATAACTAAATATTCTCTCACATTGAGCGCATTGCTGTGAGCTATTGTTAGGACAAGCAGCATCAAGCTCAACACTCTCTTGTATTTTAATGCACTATCATTACTTTCGAGTTCGCCTATCAATTTCCATTGAATGTCAGCTCGTTCTTCTTCGAGAATTTCATCTGGAATTTCTCATGCTGTAGATGGCAAAATTCAGACTGGATAATATTGTAGACCTCATCTTCACGTGAAATTTCAATTACTCTTATAAGTGACTAGCTATAATACCCGGCGCTGCCCGGGTTTTCTTCAATGAGGCTTTTTTGGATCACGCGATATCTCCCTCTCTTTTTCTTGAGGGACATACAAACCGTGTCCAAGTTAACTAATATGGCGACCTGAGCAATTCATGAAATAAACAAATATAGATTTACACAGAAACGTAGAAATAAATATATATTTTTCTTTTTTTAAGGAGCTCTAGGTATTTCGATCCCCCCCTGAACTTCAAGTTATCCATCTGTCTGTTCCAGCTTCCAAAAATCCTTAGTTAAAGCTGTGGAATTTTTTCGATGCACTTTTCACAGGCTCATAACTAATTTTAAAATATCTTAACCCACATGAATTTATGCAAATAAATATCAAAAGAGACAATAAGGAGACATTAATTTTCATACTTGAGAAGATATAAATGAAATCAATGATATTGCTCGAATATCCAACTCAAAAGTATAGGTTTGGCTAATTTCTTCATATTTAATCCCCTGGGCTTCGTATATCTCTAAGCGAACTGAATATTTCAAAAATCAAGAATTCAATACAATTTTTAAAATTATTGATGGGGTGGAAAATCCCACTAATTTCCGCATTTCTACAGTAAAATCGACAATTTTAGCACTGATTTCTATGAGGATCACCCTTTTCCTGACTCTCAAAGCGATGCTGATGATGATTATGATGTCTATTCAAAAAGCCTCATTAATGAGAGTATATTGAAAATGCGGCAAATCATTATAAAGGCATAAACTATTATACATATACTAACAGGATTAAAGAAGTGACAAACCGTTGTAAAGGCATATACACGTCTGAAACGCATTGCTAGGGAACCACGGTAACCAAAGTAAACGTTCGGAAAGTGATTGTTGAGGCCCAAAAACCATTGTTGCTGGACAGTTTTTTGCCCGTTTGGGGCATTTGCCCTGGGCTGACGAAATTTTAAAGTAGCCTATCGTTCAAGTCAGGTCCCATTTGGTATATATGCAAAATTTGGCGACGATCGATCTAAAATTGTATATTTGTATAGAGAAGACACACAGAGAGACAGAAAATCAATTTTATATATATAGATAAATATTTTTTCATAAAAAAATGTGCTTTTTAAAAAATGAAGATTATACAAGGATAATCCTGCCATGAAACATTTCTTGAAAACACCGATATTTTCAACCAGCCATTATATACTCAAAACATCATACAAAAAAAAAAAGATTCCGATTGACTTATGCAGGGCTATTGGCTGAGCATACAAGGAAAGCTTCCAAAGTCTGTTGTTTACGCTCACAGGTTTGTGTTGTTTATGTTCACAGGTTTGAACGGCTTTGAACACACTTCAAAATTTCATTACCATCTGGAAAAATATCACCATGAAGGTACCCTGGAGCTCAGCCGACATCTGAGATGCACTGTATGACGTTATCGCAAGTGCCCCTTATTCTGGTATTGCAATCAGTGTAAATTTTGATTATTCCCGTTTAAAAAAACCGCATTCAAAGATTTATATACCCGAATATTTTGATTATTTGATAGGAATTTTGATTATTTAAACCCAAAAAATAATTTGATTTTTTCATTTTTCTACGATTTTTCTCTCTTCATCAAACCCAACAATATGTAATTAAAATCCAGAAACCCTGTAAACATTAAAAAAATCCAGCATCATTGGATGAAATCTGTAGAGTTGGCAGGTCTGTAGTAGTGTAATCATAGCAACAAAATCAGGAAAATCCTAGCTCTACTCGTGGCATACAGTATTTTGCTGGAGAATAATATTTTTTTTCTCTCTTAAGAAATTTGTTTAAGGAAAAACACAGTCTTGAATGCAGCTCCCAGTTTCTCCTAAAATATTTTCAACGCACTTTGTGCATTTGATGCACCAAGTCATTATTGTAGTAAGTTTTGACTCACTTTTTCGAGCAGTAAGATGTGATCTTCCATACTGTAGATATGGTCTTTCGCCGCCACAAGCATATCACCAAGTGACTCATGAGGATGAACACCATTTTCGAAGCGGTTATACATGCCTCTCCAAAACCTTTTTAGAAAAATAATAAATGCACCGTTATGAGTTGATAACATTGGCTTATAATTCCCACACAGGAAGATGTTCATAGATCTCAGAAAGTTATACAGCATCGTCAGAACGCAACAATCTTATACATGCATATATTATTTATTTTTTCTAAGCAAACAACCATTTCAGAACAACTTATTTTTTCGAGTGGAGTAGCATGCATGCAAAATTACAAATATTTCGCATAAATTAACGACATACCTGTATGCTTGTGAAGATAGATTAGGCTTGATAGGTTCCTCCTTATCCCGCTTATATAAAGGGTTCAAGAACTCTGACAAGTGATTATGAAGATAACCCCATAATGAATAAGTACGTTCATTCAGCCTTTATGAGGAGAAATCATCGAAATAAATAATCAAACCGTATATCTTGCAAATGAATAAAAAACAGGTTTTTCTGATAGAATTTTGAGGGGAAAAAAAAGAAATTTGAACATACCTTAAATCAACACGATCTTTCTCACAGTTACCAATGAAGGTACCATATTGACAAGAATAAACATGGTCATGTACAGTAAGTAAAAACCTTTCATTAAACTGAAAGGTGCAGGGAAACTGTTCAGTCAGCTGCCAGACAGCATCTATGAACTGTGTGAAGACAGGTGCCATTTCTTTAGGATCACCCTGAACATGACCGCAACGATCCGTGAACTTATGACCAAAGCTCAGCCACTCTTTCTCAATGAGGGCCTGCCATGGAAAAAATAAAAAGCATGTATGTAAAATAAAATATCATTGTAAAATAAAATATCATTGTAAAATAACATATCACTATAAAATTTGCCTAATAGTGACAGAATAACATAACTTTGAAGAATGAGATTTAGGGAGATCTTCACATGGATACAAATTTCATATAAAAAAGTATCAAAATTATTTTTAAAAAACAAAGTAGGGATTTGGCCTCTTACAGAAAAAGTGGCATTATGCCAATCATCAATAATTAGTGTGAAGTCGCTAACAGTAGCCAAACACTAGGTTAAATTACTGTACCTGCCATTAAACTCAAGCCAAATCACACTAACACAAAAAACCACCGCGACCAAAAACAGGATATACAGACTAAACAGGATGCATGGACACACATATGATTCGACACACAGGACAACAACAGCAAGTCCTTTTTTCAAGTAAACTAACTCTATAGCAGTGGTTCTCAACTTGAGGTCATACGCCCCCCCCCCCCTTGAGGTCCTGGGATATCCTAAAGGGGAAAACGGGTGAAAATGAGATGAAAGAAGAGCCACAAGTGGTGAAGGTGCAACAGAGAGCTGGAAGAAATAAAGCTTTCAAGTGAAACATGGTGGGGGAACAGATTATTTTCAGAAAACAACAGAGCTGTCCATAGAACCAGGGCCCCATATTAGCCCTCAGCCCCATGTGGGCATGTCTTGGGACCACCCACCTTCTGGATCCGTGCATGGTTATGGGTTCCAAAAATTGATCTCTTACTTATAAAATTTTTGTTCATTCAATTAATTTAGTTTTGACTACATTCAATTCGATAAGTAGAACAGATCTCACTCTTGGATGATGGTAGGGGGGCCATAGACTGAAAAAGGTTATAAGAAACACTGCTCTATAGGAATAATGTTTTCCTTAAAAGTAGGGTTTTTTACTTTTTTTGCAATAAGAGTCAAATTCAAGAGATAAGAATTTTTTGGGAGTCCAAGAGATGAAGAATTAATTTTGGAGCATTGCCAGAAAATCGGGGAGACTTGGCAGCTGTGAAATAATGTAAAAAATGGCAATGTTTGGATGTTTATTACTGATAGAAATATACATCACCTGGAAACCAGTGATAGTCCTATAATAAGGATCTTGCAGCAAGGCAGCCAGAGAACATGTTTGAGCAGTCCTGTCCCAGCCATCTGAACAATGAACTAGAACACTTACGCCATCTTCAAGAGCCTGAAACCATAAATTTGTTTTATATGGCCACCATTTCAGGCACTCAAAACCTGAATTTATACACAAATAATCTGTTAATACCATAAGTTCAAAATTTTAAACTAATCACACCTTGGCTATAAAGTGAGCCGTCTCCATAATTGCCTTGATGTGCCGCAACCATCCACTGGATTCTAAGCCACCAAGAAAAGCACTCATGGAAGGCACCTTCAATTCACAGGCTATTTAAAAAAAAAAAAAAAAAAGACAATTAAAGAGAATTTAGTTTTGATATGAAAAAAAATTTATTTTGCAATGGCATCTAGTAAATACACAAGACATTTCACAGGAAAAAATATTGTTCTGAAATTTTCTTTGCCAATTTCATATAATTGAAATGGTGGATGTTTTAAACATTCCATTTATAAACAGAGCTTTTGCAACAGTGAGGATGCAAAGATAATGACATGATTCAAAATATAAGAACTGAGTCAACAACAAAATGTGAATAGTAAACATTGATTATAACCGCAGAAATTAGTGGAATATTTCAAAAGAATAAATTTATTTATTTATTTTTTTTTTAATTAAATTTCAAAATTTCATTGAAATCACTAAATAAAAAGAGTAATTGCAGTGAAAATCCTATACAACGATAATACTCTTTGGTCCAGATGCAATTTTTGTAGTTAATATACAATTTTAAAATTATATACTTCTTAAAATTAAAAACAGAGCGATAAGCAATCCATGAGCACAAAGGAAAAATGTAAGTTTCAGATTATGAAAGCTAGTATGTTGTTTATGAAGCTCTTTTGGTGAAGTGAAATGGCATCTAGTTAGCAGAACTCTTTCTTTAATCTTTTGTTTATATAGTTTTAGCTACTTTACCACACAACAACTCTAGTTATATATTGCCATACAGCAATTTCCAACCAGTGGAGTTGGGTGGGAAATGAAGGTTCCATCCATCAGTGATTGCCCTCAAGCTCGGTAGGTAGAGAACTTGTTTCTGAAGGTCTATTCCCTGACTCGAACCCGTGAACCTTGATGGTAACCTTCATAGTGGGAAGCCAATGAAGGTACTGAGACGAGCATCTTACCACTGTGCCACTCGGGCACTACATGGTTTTAGCTTGTAATCACTGTTTAAAGTATTCCTGAGCCTCTCTAATGCAGTGTGTTTGTGTTGTCAGGGTTGTGTTTTTTCATGTTTTTTCTGGTGTTTTTGTCATCCATCTGTCTTCCATATTTTGAAGTTAAGATGATAAATGTTTGAATTTTCATGCTATGTAAGTATCATGCTGTGGGTCTACCTGCTCCCTGCAGAGAAATTATTAAACTACTAAATGGGAGACTGGTTATCATTTGCCCCTCAAAGTTGGAAAACTGCAGAAAATCAACTTTGGTTGACCACTACTCTGTCTCCAAAAGTAGACTGCTGCTCATATGACTGCACGGCAGCTTCCTGAGTCTACTGTTTGACATGTGTTGAGAAAACAGAATGTGTTACAGGTCATTATTAACCATTCAGTTAATAAAAATAAAAAAAAATCAGATTTAAATCAAAATTAAACAATTTTTAATCTGATAAAAATCAGATTTTTTTTTATTTTTTCATACCCTGCATTATCTCAGTCAAAATTGTCCAGATATTATTAATTAAAACTAGTATCAATTTCTCAATCATCTAATTGAAAAGCTAAAACTTACTGTCTATAAGTTTTTGAAGACTTAGCCTCATGACATGAATATTTTCTATACCGAAGAATTGAAACTTTATATTTTCATAGAAATTTTCATTCTCGTAACCTTTTCCAGCAGCTCTGTTTGCCATGGCATTGATCTAAAATAAAGATTAATACATAAATATACAGTGGTAAGAACAAAAAAAAATAAAAATAAATCCTGAAGTATTGCCGAATCTTTGCAAATTTCTGTTACATTTTTTACGCACCCTTGGTCTTGTATCAACGACATACATGAATTTAGAATTTGGACTAGTTCTCAAGATACAATTTAAGAGCTGCTCATCTTCAACACAACGAGCACTGAATCCTGACAGAGGCTGACTGCAACGGCATATACAAGCCTAAAAGATACAAAAGAAAAAAAAAATAGTTGCATATTTTACAAATGACTGACGCAACACTACAGAATACATATTCGGGAAACTTATAAATGCATTTCAATTAAAAAAAGTCACTCAGTCATACGTACAAAGCAAATCAAATAAGTTTTTGCATAGACAAAGACCAGAGATGTGTTGAATGATGGAGCTAATCACACAACACTCACTCAAGGCATTTGAGGAATGAACATGAATTTTTGAGAATGCAAATGTGCTAGTTAAGAGCGAGTTTCTTGCCCTTTTTTGTTTGTGCGGTTATGTAGTTGGAAACCCCCCCCCCCTCGTTCCACAAAACAAAGGCATGGTGGTGAGGGCGATCCTATTTGTTTAATCAATGTTTAACTTTTTCTCTTTTTGGCATTGCATTTTCCTTCAGACACAACAATCATGCAGTGACGCCATTGTCAAGGACCTTATCATATATTGGATGCCTCCAAACATGGTCACATAGTTGGGATGTAGGAAGTTGGTTGGTCATACCAAGCAATAGGCTACCACCTACACCGTACTGACCCTGCTGTACAAAGAAGCTGGTAGCATAGTTACTGGCAATACACAAGGCAGAACAAAGGCCTCGAGAAGCCAAGGTGCATGAATACAAGGCAGGATCGAATGATTGTAGACAGGCCCAAATTGTTTTAACAGCATCATTTTCCATCATCCTGCAGAATGAAATTTTCACTACCTGTGTATGAACTTTACACGTATATAAGTTCAATAGAGTAAATTTCTTCAAAGTGCTTAGTTTCTTTGCTAAAGAGTATTTTTGAGATGAGCGAGACAAGAGTAATTTAACATTGTTCGGTTTAACATAATATTTTGGATGCCTGTTAGAATGTCAATGACATAAAATTTCTTCCATTGAATTCAAAAGTAAAAATGTTTTCATAAAAGCATGTTATTGTCTTTGAATTGTGTAGTGTTGTTAATCTGAAAAGAATTTATATTATACTTTGACTAAAATTTAAAATATGCTGCAGGTCCATTGCACAACTTTGGACTAACAACAAATCAATATACTTATATTGTATGAAAATTGAACATTGTTCAACATTACCATGTTTTTATGGAGGTAGGAAAGCACAGGAAATCTTCCTCTGCTACGGAATCGACTGCTACCAACCAAAATCGGAGTAGACACTGATGCTGGGACATACAGATATTTTGGATAAGTATCACAGATCTGTGAATTATAATGAGCATTTGTTAATACATATATAAATCAATTTTGAAAGGGGAAAAAGTTATATAAATAAGACACTTTTTCAAAGAAAAAATAGAGTAAACATTTCAAAGATAAATTCTTTTTTTCATTGCCAGGAGTCATTCAGACATCTCAGAGTCGTGCAATACATATTATAGTTTGCTATTACTCAAAATCTGCCCTGGATTTGGAAAAATCATTGTACAAAATATTTCCTTGTGCATTGTTGAATGCAGCCACCAATATCAGGATAAGTAGTTTCCCTTACTTTTATATCTCTCTTGTTGTTTTCATACTTTCGTTTCCAGATGGTTTCACTGCTTCTGATTATAACTAAAAGCCAAGGGTACTGCAGGGAATTCTGAAGTTAGCTGCAACTTCACTGCTATTCATGATAGAATTTTATATTAAAAAACATTGGGGTATTTTTTTCTATTATAAATTACATTTTGGTTTCTCAACCATTTTTTGATATGAAAACTTGACCAACAAACAAACAGCATTTATCAAGGAAGCAGTTATTTTCCGGATATTATGCTGAGGTGAACTCGGAAAGAAAAGTCATCGTGTCTCAGCCGAAACTCAGGCCCTCTTGCATACCGGGCAAGCATGCTACAATCTACACCACTGGAGACATGACCCTGCCTTCCTTATTTCACGCACTGTGGCGTGAGGCACTGAAGTAGAGGCATTAGTAGCCCCTCTTAACTTCAGGAAATGGCCCCCCGGGTGGGATGGTTTAGAGTTCAACTCAGCATAATATCCGGAAAATAACTGTTTCCTTGATATCTCGCGCTGAGAAAAAGCCATCTATCTCTCTCTAAACAGCATTTACTCATAACTACAAAAAGAATGTGGCTATGAATTCTTTTGCCTGCAGGAATTCTAATCAAAATTCTCGACCTGTGTATGTGCCCCAGCCCCTTCAACTTTTACCTTAACCTCAATATGATTTTATGCTCCTCTACTTCCTATTGTTTCATACACCTATGAGTAAGAATACCCATCATGATGATGGGTAGTAAGTCAATCATAAATTTCCTTTCACCTCAATTTCTTCCGACTCCGGAAGAAAGCCAGATTTATGTGAAAGAAAAAGAATCGGGGTGTTTACTTTTGGGGTTTTACTATCATTGTGGTTTGGCCTTTCAAACAGAGAAAAAAATACTTCAAGACAGAGAGATGAAAATTTTTTGATCGGCATACATAGGATAGAGCATTTCTCATCCTTTCTGAACCAGAGGACTAGTAAAATAACTGAACACACCTCAGTGGACCACTAAAATACAAAATATGGGATTAATTCAGGGAATGACAAACCCAAAAATAATTTAAGACATACACACCGTTATGAAATGAGAAAATTTTGTGTCATCCTTAGACATCAGTTTTCCAATATAATATAGAAAATTTTAGGCTTCAATATTGATTTTCTAGTCACTACGATGGCCTGGTGTTTGCCAAACCCTGGTCTAATTTTTTATTTGAACCTATATAAATATCAATATTTGTGGTATATATTTGACAAATTTGCATTTATTTATTAATATTATATTTTCAAGACTGTCTGAGGATCACCTATCCCCTTTTCAAAGACCCCCCCCCCCTCCAGTCCATGAACTGTACATTTAGAAACGCTGATATATATATATAGGAGATTGGAGTTTTTTTTTTAAAAAAAAAAGGTTTTCAGTAGAAAAAGTGTATCCATCTCATAATAAAGCTCTGCCATTGGTAATAATCAAGCAGCAGTTTACCTCATAATTACTGTTAATGGATGTAGACACCCACTGATCACATGGCACGCCCATTCTTGCATACTCAGACTGCAGGTCAAACTTATTCCATCCAAGCTGCTTCGGAAGATCTTCATTGGATGCAGTATAGCTGAAGCAATAAAGGTCTTCTATATGCACTGTGTGATAAAAAAAAATATGATTAAAAAAAAGAAAAATTTATTCCACAGGAAATTACAAGCGAAAGATTATATTACAATTTCTTGTGCAAATACTGTACATTTCAAGGCAAAAAAACAAACAAATGAAATGCAACTGCTATTAATGTAAATATATTTTAAAACAAAATGGCTTGAGAAAGATATTAACTAAAATCAATCTACTCACTTGGTTGAGATAGCTTCAATAGCGATGTGTATATATCGTGACTATCTCGTTCTTTTGGAATGACAAAAGTAACACAAAGGAAATTCTTGCACCGTATGTGCAGGGGAGAACCAGATGTGGAAATAGGCAACTTTATGACCGTAGCTATGTGCATATGCAAAACCTTTCGGTAGAAAAATGAAAAAAAAAAGTATAAACACATAGGACTAGAAAGTCAAATATATATTTGCATATAAATTTCAATACACAATACATTGAATATTGTAAAATCAATATCAAAACCTCAATAAATAAAAGATATGAAGTGAAGTAAGTACAATTATGCTTCATTAGTCACTCAATGCAGATAAGCAGAACATCTTACACAAACGCCACGATGGCTAAAGATGTTGCTGATATTTATCAACTGATAAAGAAAATAATATAATTTACAGTGAATTGCCCAGAGCAATAGTTTGAAAATAATGATCATAGGTTCAAATTAGAGTAACATCTCATTAGGCTATATTGCATATGTCAAGAGGGGTGGGGGGAAAACAGTATACTAAAAGCATGATATAACTGATGACTTCATTCAAGTTGTCCACACAGCAGCACCTGAGTGTAACAAGGTGTTCCGTTACACTCAGTTCTGTTCTGTTGTCATTTTCAAACAGAATACCTATCATTTATACAAGTTTGCAGTATCTCTATAATTCCTCTTTTCTTTTCAGCTTAAAACACATTTAAAATTTTATTGTGAAAATGATCTCTACTATTTTTAAGTGTCCTTCTGACATCTAGAAATAAATTTCCAACATGGAAAAAAATTACATAATGGAATAATCAGTGCGAGACACAAGTAACTTTTCTTCTAAAAACATGCGAGATTATTTCATTATATCTTATATGGCGATTTCCAGACTTAAAAAAAAAACCTGTAGTTTATTACGTGATAAACATTTCACACCAGAAAAAACACTCCATACAAATAAAAAGGGAAAACTGGGGATTTTTTAAATAAAAACATGTTTTTTCCTTTATTTTTAATGAAGCCTACTTGAATTTTTTGTGATCATCATATATCTCTACAGGAAAGAGGGATTAAAATTATTTTGCCAACTTATTAAAAAAGAAAGTACTGTCATACAAACATCGTATATATATATATGACATATATGTATCTCACATTTGTCATAATTAAAGTTTTTTTTTGGTATAGTTCATTTTAATGCACCATGATTTGCGATGGCAACTTATCTCCCTATATTTGAGGGATCATTAATTAAATCATTTTTTTTTGGCTATATATTCCAAATAGGCATTTATTTCAAGTAGACTGTAAATATGCTGGTGCCACTAGGGTTCCGAACTTTACCCTTACTCCCATTGACCCTTAAACCCTACTTCTATTGTAAATAGATGAGCATAGTAGTTTGCTGAATATCTTTCTTGTTATTTCGAATGATACAGGGAAGGGGGATTTTTTTTTTCTTGAGCAAAAAAAGAGTGTTTCCGATTCTTTGTGCAGTTTTAAGGGTTAAGATCAGGGGTGGGTTTTTATGGCAAAAAATTTAAAAACCAGGTAAAAATGGGAAAAATAGCAAAAATGAAAAAATATATACATAATTGAAAACTATTTTACATTATGGATGTTGTGTAATTATCAATCATTAAATCTACACAATTTTGATGGATAGAGTTTTCCACAATTTATTTTTTCCATATTTCTATTTATATGATTGAAGTCAATCAATAATATTAATAGTATTAATTGTGGGAGCTTTTGATTCAAGTGGTATGTATTTCGAGCCAAACTGATTAAGCATGATTTTTAACAAGATCATTTCCCTTAACAACAATAATGGGAAAATGCGACATACCAAAAAAAAACTCTTGGCTTTTCATTTTCAGTTGTCTTTTAGTGCGTAAACATATTTAAAGTTCCAAGGAGACCGATACAGTGGATCCTTCATGTAACATTTTTTTAAAAACTTTCATGAAAAATGTTATAAGCAGGAAAACACTGTAAAATCTTAATGAGAATGAGTTAGTGTTGAGACCATGAAAATAAATCGTACTAATCGGGAAAATGTTATAGGTGGGAACGTTATAAGTGGGATCAATTGTATTTTATGTCGAGGTAAACTTGGAAAGTAAAGCCATCTGGTCTTCACCGGGACTCAAACCCATGCCCTCCTGTGAACCAGGCAAGCATGTTACCATCTACACCACTTTAGACATGTCTCTGGCTTCCTTATTTGAAGCACTGTGGTGTGAGGAGCTGAATTATAAGCATTAGTAGCCTCTCTTAACTTCAGCAAATGACCCCTAGGTGGGACGGTTAAGATAGAAGCCTTTTTCTCAGCCCAATATTTAAGGAAAGATATTTTCTGGATTTTATGCCAAAATGAACGTGGTATATTCAAAGTTTGTTGAGCAGTTCTTATATGAAGAGGCAAATTCAAATTTTGGTTACAACCAAAATTTGAATTTGAAATTAATACGAGTATTAACTTGAGCAATAGGGTAAAGATTACAATACTGCAAAAAAAACCAGAATGCAAGGTTTTTGATTGCGTAATGCAAGGCTTTTACATTCTTTCATCCTGGCTGTAATAGCTTTAGTGCCATGCACACGGTCAAATATCCCACATTTTTCCTTCTCTTTTTATACTAGTGTTGAAATAGCAAGCTATTGTAATATTTGCGTCTAATTTGAGATACGCCAAACAAAAAAAAAATTTACAAAAACTTAACAAAGATTGAAAATTAAAACACTGTGAGCTTAGTCAATGATGGCGATCTATTTACATACTACCACTCCTAGCTCACTTTTACCTATCAAATACTTTGGCATGTAACATTGTGGCACTAACTTTACCCTAACCTGACTCACCAAAACTAATGAAAGGGAAAGAAATTTTCTATACTCTCACTTCTGTGATACAACTCATATTGATTCATATTGTTGGGTTTCATTAAGAAAAGACATGTATTATACAGGGTTTAAGCTGAATAAAAAATTCCTTTCCCAAAGAAGCAAAAATGGGCAAAAAACTTTAGCAAAATGCTACAACGCTAATGTAATGATTGATGGTTGGATGTCTACTCGTTTCGTACCTCCTGTACGTATTTTTGCGAAAGTGGTTACTACTTCTTTCGCATTCTATGATTTTCTTTCGCATTTTGCAAAAAATGTGACCATAGCTTAAACCCTGGTGTTTTTCAGAACATGCACAAGCAACTTGCTTGGCCAAAATGGTTTTTATTTATATTTATCTCTAACCTTTTTGTCCAATTGAAAGGAAAACATCTGATTGGAGAGGTAAAAAAAAATAGCTTTAAATATTTCGCCTTTGTGAAGTTAGTTAAGCTTTTCAGAGCTTACTTCATGGAACTAAAAGTTCAAATTTTGAATTCTTTTAATTTTTGCCACTGGCAAAAACTACTTTTGCTAGGGCGGTTTTATCCGTGGTTTTTAATGTAGTTTTTTCTACTATGGCAAAAACTTGCCAACCCTGGTTAAGATAATTAAATGTAAAAAGATTAATGTCTGTGCCCTTGATGTTAATCTGGCAAGGGATACCTGAAACACGTGGCATTGTTAAAATCATTGTGTAAATTGCAAAACTATACTTGCCCATGTTTCTTTCCTACCCTCAGGATCAACAAATATAAGATGGGTAGCTGTGAGATATAAAGTCCCCACTGAAGGTTTCTTTGTGTTAAAACGATCCAACATGCGCACATTCTCAACCTAAAGAAATAAAAACAGCTTTTATAATGAAAGTATATTTTTTGCAGTTTTCAAAGTACAGTAGAACTTCGGCAAATGAGTGACTTGGTTTGTAAGTGTTTTGATATGCAAGCAAAAATTTCATTGACAAACAAGCCATGATTTGCATTACGAGAGTAAATTTAGCATTTTGTTCATGTCAGGAGTCTTAAACCTTTAAGACATATTGCTGGCCAACTAAAACTTTCCAAGTCCATGGGCCAAGTCCATTTTCAAATCATACTGCGGTATCCTCGGTTTTTTGAACAGGTTCTTCAAATTACATTGAAAACGTATTTACTCTGAATTTATTTCTTTCATTTTAAATTTGAATTTATATTCATTTCAAATAACTTCCTTTCATTACATTAATTCTTTTTAATTACAGTAAAACCTGTTTACAATGGAATCTGTATTAAGAGGAAACCTGTCTTCAACGGAAAATCATGGTCCCTTGATTTCAATGCACATTAAAAAGCCTGGATTAAATGGATCCTGTCTAACATGGAAACGGAAAAGAAAATTGTACCCTTTGACAGAAAATTTCACACAAGCACTGTGAGTGTTTAGCGACTAATAGAGCAAAGGATCATACAAAATGTTAATGCTCCACCGAAATTTTTTACACAATCTATGCTTGCAAATGCAAGTTCTACATCCTCCACCCTTGGATTAGCAAAGATCTGTTTCTGTAGTTAATGCTGTGGTTTTGATAAGCAGTAAAGCAGTTGCTTTCTGACGTTGTAACAAAATTTTTCGGAAAAAGTCTTTTCCATTATTTCTAACATTAAGGCATTTTTTATAATTTCTGTAAATTCTATGTATACCTTTTGGATATACATACAAATTTGGCCTTTCGAAACATAGCCAATATGAAATCACAGGCGTCCAAAACTGTTTTAGTTCCAGGTTTATAAATTCATTATGATGTTGGCGCTTTTAAATGAATCTAATGCACAGTTTTACCACTGCGTTGAATCAGTAAAGTATCTCAGTTCTAAATACAGCAATACAGCTTCCAGTAGCTGGCTCTTTGATTCTTTTTTCGGAAATATAATCATTTTTCTATGTAAAGTAGCTATTCTACAAATGGTCAGTGAGCCACAGATAAAAGCTTGTAGGGCCACATGGGTTGAAAACCCCTGGTTTGCATGATCACAACTGAATCGATACGTCCTTCATTTCGCTCACACATGTACTGTGGGGTTGTGCATTAATCTTCAGCAAACAGAACAAATTTTTTCCTCCGATAGTTATGGGAAAACAATTTCCACATCGTGCGCTGCTTCAAGATCATTGATAAAGCCTGCAATGGGGTCACCAAGGAAACCCAAAATTCTCAGTTATTGGAAACATGATTTTTCCCAGATCTCTATTGAAAATTATTTAAAAGACAAAAACTGGCCGAAAGATAAAATAAACGGCTTCAAATTTGGATAAACGACAATTTACAGGAAGATGAGGTACTGAAGATCTTTTCATTTTACACCATGTACAAAACCAACACCAGCTGGTGTTGACACAACCCAGTCGAGTTCACAGGTGTCCCATCCATTTACGATTTGGTGAGCTCATTTCTGTGCCTGATACATGCAGATGGAAAAGAAAATCTCCTACAATGTCCACACTGATCAGTTTGATGCTCAGCATCTTGCATTCAAAGAAAGCGTGCTCTGAAAACATAGGCTAGTTTGTTTTCAATACATTTTGCAAAAGCTGAATCTTTCATTTTACTTGAAATGGTTCAGAAACGGAAGTGGAGATAGATGTGGAAAAATATTCTAAGGTGAACATGAATCAAACCGGGTTTTAATAGGAGCAGGTACTTCTGCGCCACATGAAGCAAATGGGACCATTTCGCATTGGCAGAAACATATAACTTTAATCACGCTATGCTTCTGTGTTTTCCTAACATGACCTATCATCTGTATGTCCATGTTTTTTCGACATTTTGCACAATAAAAAATTTGACAAATGCTAAAAGGAAGGAAAGGAAAAAGAAAACACAGCAAAAGTAATTTGACTCCTCCATAAGTAGTCTGCCAATCACAGCCAACTTAAAGTGCTGGCATGAGACATATTGCCCTCTGCAGGAAAACCGTTGAACCACTCCGCCTATTGGTGAGTGGATGGCATGTCACGCTGGGCGATTTATGTTGCGTGTGACACAGAAAACCTGCTCCTAGGAAAGCCAGCTTTAATCAGATTCAAGTGACATTAGTTCCAATGATGACTGGCACTAAAGTTCAGCTCCCGAAATGACAGTTTTACTATTAGAGTGTGCATCAATATCAATGAACACGTTCATTAGCTGAAGTATCATTGTACTTTCAATATATGCTATGCTTCAATTTATTATATTGTGTTATTATATGTGTATCAAATGTGCAATTTCAAAGAAAACCATAACCAATCCAGCTTTCTTTATGGTCAAATTCATGTTTAACACACCAAATTACACAATGACTATTTTTGTATCGGTCGCAGAATCTTCGTTAAAATTTTATTTAACTCAACTGTTCACATAAAATGTGCAACAAAATATTCAGTCAATTTGCAAGAAATTTAACTAAGCATGCACATTTTCATGAGCACTAAAATTTTAAATAACCATGTGCACGTTCATTAATGCTTGTGCATTTCCTAATCTAAACATTAATCTGCATGTAGCAGCACACATATGGAGATAATGCACTATAAATATTTGAATAGTGAAACTATATCTACCTTGGGTTTTTTTATTTCGTCCATGATTTAGTGCCGAAATCAAATCAACAGGGCATCTTTGCCGACGGAAAGATAAAGTTACTAGGACACTGGAAGAGGTAAGATGTAACACAACATTCGCTGGAAGCAGATGTTACACATCAATAAAATGATATTCAAATGGGCGAGAGCAAGTACACAAACACTTTCACGCGTCTCAGGTGGATGCACTCGACAAATTGCCAGATTCCCTTTTTCGAAATCTCGCAAAAATTACATTCAAATAAATTCGATTAAAACATTCGGACAATGAAAAATTTAAATGAATTTTTACTAAATTTTATCCCACTTCAAATGTAAATTTACACACGCTGCACTTGCTCCGCCGACGGTCGTTGATCGGGTTACGATAACGGCCTCCAGAGGGCGTCACCGAGGTGAGCGCACGTTTTCTTATCATCGGTCTCCTTGATGACCGCGATTGAGGCCGTCTCGAGGGACTTTGAATTATCGTGTTTGTCAGCGGCCGGTAAGTAATGATTATGATTTGTTTTTATCATAATTATATCGTATCTTTATGCTTATTTTATTTATATTAAATGAATTGCTTATCATTCAATGAGAATTTTAATATCGATGCATAATTTTCTTCTTCGATAGTGAATTTTGTTTCCCCCAATGCTGTGTCTACCTTGTAAGAGGTAACAATATCGAGGCCAGTTTATTAATAGAGGCTAAAGTAAGGAGGTTTCGGTCCGTATTCCGGTTTAGCTGCTAAAACATACGTGATCAACCAATATCCCGCGGGGCGTAATGTGGCCCGTGACTTCAAACTTAATTTTGTAAAGATAAAGCTACACATTTCCAGATCACTTAAGTGACCCGCGGCGCATTTGCAGACCACCGCGGCACATTTAAAGATCACTTAATCCTTACAGCGGCAATCCCGAGATATCTCGCCAAACTTGATCTGCATTATTTCGGTCACCCCAGAATATCTCGGATTCTGAACACGTTTTTGTTTCCAATGTCACAGTTGTGATGCGGATCACTGTAAATTTCAAAACCACTTAAAGAGGCTTAAATGACTTGTTGTACTTTTAAAGATCGCTTGTCAGTAATCACTTAAAAGTGACCTCATCCAATGGTTCCAGATTACTTAAGTAGCCCATGGCACATTTAAAGACCGCTTTTGTTACCTGCAGCACTGCTCCACATAGCTGAATTAAGCATTCCACAACACATTTTCAAACCCACGCTCTCCTAAAGGTTAAACACCCTTGCTCTAAAATGTCCCTAAAGAATTCAATAAATAATTTTTTTTTTTTTTTTTCATTTATAGATATATATTTTTTTGTATTTAATGTTTTAAGATTTGATTTTGTGGCAGGTTGCTGCCACCAAAATGGGTGGCAGCAACGATTGGATGGGTGGGGGTTTGTGCATTGACCTAAGGCTGATGTACAAACCTGGTATTATGCCGAGTCCCCCCCAATATTTAAGTCTTTGTGAAACCATTGAAGATTTTGACCCGATCCTGTCAATATTTTCAATAACTTTCTCTAGCAGGTTTTAGGCAAGGCATAATCTAAATTGGGGGCAGGGCCCCTTGCATCCTAAAGCTGGGCCTGTAGGCTGAAATCCTTGGTGGTCTCCCAGGATATTTCTCTGGCTACCCTCCCCCTTCAATAAACCAACTCGCATCGCAAAGACCTGGTTTTGAACCCCACAATGGCAGCTGGCTGAAGTTGGTTTTCTGTGGTTCCCAACTTCACCCTGGTAAAAATTCTTTCCACCGAGAACAACAGGCCTACAATGATACAATTATTCACTCATAGTTAGAAATATTTATGGCAGGTCTACACATAACAAGCATTACACAAAAACAACCCTCATGTTAGATACACAATAATTAATTACGTAATATTCCAACATGCACAAATTAGTTAGAAGTTCCACAAAGGAATATGGACGTGGTACATTTGTGGTTTAGTAGTACAAGTCTAGGAAATGAAAATTTTACATTTTTTTCAAAAAGAAAAAATTTTCATCTCTTGAAAGTGGCTATAGGCCTATGCACGCAACTGCAAGTGTGACAATCATGCTCAATTTATCTTTCGTCACCATGCGATACAAGTATGCTTAAACAAGAACCTGTTTGTGCTTGGTTATGTCAAGCACAGACAATTATGTGCTCGCTTTGAACATTGAAACAAATGTAAAACTAAGGCTTAATTACGTATTTCATTTTTTATGTTGGTTTTGCCAGGTAGTTTTTTTCTTACTTCCAAGGAAAACATTGCACTATACCAGTGTTTCTCAACCTATGGTACACGACGATGGCATAAGTGGTCCGCAGGCAGACTTTTGATAAAATTATTCACCCGCTACAATTGATATTGGTAATATATCCACGTGGGTTCAAATAAAAATTCTATGTTCACGCTTAGGTTCAAAATACGCCAGCAAGGAGAATGCTAGAAATTGTGATCTTAAACACAGGATATCATTAAACTTTGCCAAAAACTAAAATTTATTGCTTTAAAAATGCAGTTTGCTAATTACTGCTAAAATTGCTGAAGAGTGTGTAAATACAGGCTACAAATCGCAGTTAACAAAAATGTACAGTATTTCACGATATAAAAGTATTCTAGTGACCTGATGACCATATTTCATCGAGAAAAATATGGTAAACTTGGATCTTAAATACAATTAAAATTGTTGGGGAATAAAAGTTAAACCCGACAAATATGCGAGATGAATATGTATAATTTTTGCCGTAATTGCCACGATAAATTTATATTATGAAAATGCTGTGTATTACGACTTTGGTAATTATTACAAATGCAAAGAAGTATAGTTGAAAAAAACGGGACAAAAAAGGTTTCAGATCAAAAATTTTGCATTTGTTTGCTAAAAACATTTTTTTTCAAGTATAACTATGGCTATGCGGTTTTTAATTATGGCAATGTTTTTAATTTAAATTATTAATTGCCCTTGGAAGTTAAAGTAGGCCTACTAAAATTTTTTTCTTTTTTCATTTGAAGTCTACTATTTAACCGTACATAAAACTTGTAAATATTCCTGTAGAGGACTTCTAATGAATTAGTACATGCAGGAAAACATGGTGTGTGTGTACGTGTTATCTTAACATACAGTCGAACCCAGATTTAGCGAAAATTTTGTTCGTTAAATTGATGAAATCATTTAATCGGGATCAGGAGCATAAACATACTTGAAACGGTAAATTTTAAAAGGTACTCACTTGTGGGGTTGTTGTTACAACTTATTTCAGACAACAGTTGGAAGAATGAAATTGGGATGCACGAAAAAATTGCTTGTTTGATTACGTCCAACATTTTTATCAAATTCAGTGAAAATTGTAATTTTTTCGCTACTTGAAAAATGTTTTTTTTTCTTCAGATGACCCCGCCATTCTTTTACTTCTCAAGGCAGAACACAAACTTGAAGCAACTTCATTTTTTTTACTGGAATCTAAACATGAAGACAGCACAGTGTTGGGTATGGTATTGGTGTTACACCGATTGCTGAAACCTTCCCATGTATAGGCCTATTCTAAATGGCTTTATTGTCTCTTTTACTCAAAGAGGACCAGATTCTTATTCTTCCGTCCCCCCCCCCCTTTTAATGTTGTGTCTAAAGAAGGGCTGAAGGTCAATTCCTGGGAAGTCAAATCTCCGGATTGTGATTTTGGGTGACAAGAAATAAGAAAAAAATTAAAGATAGTTCAAAAGACATTCAGTATATCCAGGTTTTAATTCATTAAATAGGGGTTTGACCTCTATTTTTGCCAGAATTTCAGGAAAAAATCAGTTAAATCAAGGAATTCATTGAATCTAAGTTTGTTAAATCAGGGTCCGACTATATTTATGTTGCTGAAGTTATGTATATTCCTGGTTTTAACGGCAGCATTTGAAGTCTGAATGCTTAACCAAAAGTCTGTTGGTTTACCACAAGAAATAGCTGTCAGTGAACAACCGCATGCGAAAAGCCGATCTAGTTTATGAAAGAGAATACGTATTGTATGTTAGCTCATTCATAGGTCAACACTTTTTCCCTACAAACCTGTATGGATTTCGATAAACAGTTGGTATAAAATTGGAAGTTTGTAAATGAGGAAAACCTTCAAAGGAATGTTCGGGAGCAAAAGACTGGTTCGTAAAAAACATGCAGTTTGTAAATTCGAGGTTCGTAAAATTTAAGCATCGACTTTAATAGGTCTACTACTTCTAAACCACACATGCACCTCGTCCACATTCCTCTGTGGAATTCCTAATGAATCGGTATGTGTTTGGAACCCAATGTGAAGTTCGTTTCTGTGTGATGCTTGTTAGCTGCCATCCGCTATCAATTTTTCTAACTATAAGTGAATAATTGTATTGTTTTAGGCCTGTTGCTCATTTTGGCGAGACTATTTAAAGGGTAGATTGGCTTGCATTCATGTCTCGAATGTGATAGGATGCAAGGCACGAGTACTGAGCAAAATTATGACTAATTTGTCCTTTGAAACTGCAAATTATCTATATTTTGGGGAAGAGTATTTATTTGTGAAAATTCACAAATTTTGCATTTATTGCATCTACTTCATAAATAAAAGATTTATGTTGCATATCTCTAATGATGACCAATCCAGATATAAAATTATAAAGAAGTTCTGAAGATAGATATATAGCGCTGTTAATTCATAAAATTTCTTATTTTACATAACCGTTTATCAACGTCTTTCTTTTATTCTTGTTTTTAGACTCTTGGTTCCTAGAATAGTTTTTATCACGAGTGACTCAAAGTATGAAGATAATTATTTTGGATAAGGCTAGTGATGTCAGTACTTGGGCTGCCAAATACGTTCGCAAACGCATTGTGGAGTTCAAGCCTGATGAGAATCGATACTTTACTCTGGGTTTACCTACAGGTGAGGATAATATTTCAGTTTTGTGAAGATTGTTCTTAAAATACATGAGTACACAGTGTACAATGAAACTGGTTTACGAGCGTAATTCATTCCTTGAACGTGCAGAAAATCGCTCGCACTATGCATATTGAAAAATGTTTTCGTTCTTTCAGTTGAAAATTATTTTAATCAACAAAAACTGTTTATTTTTCAATAACTTTCTTGCAGGCAGTACGCCACTCGGAACTTACAAGAAGCTTATAGAATTCTACAAAGAGGGAAGCATATCGTTCCGCTATGTGAAAACATTTAATATGGATGAATATGTTGGTAATTAGGTGGACTTTTATATTCTATATTTTTGCATTTCATGTTTATAATTTTTCAATATAAATGGTTTGAGTTATTCAAATTAATTAAATTATAAATTGTGTTGCATATTTCCTACAAGTCAAAGTTCTAAAACTTGTATTTTTGATAATTAGAAGCAATATCAATTGCTGGAAGTATATTGAAGCTGGAAGCGTTTTCAACTATCAAAGTTCAGTGGTGAATGAATAAACAGCTCACAAGTCCATATATCATATTTTTAATCCAATCTTTGATGCATGTTGACGAGGATCCAGGTTTGAATCTTGATACAGTGAGGCTTGTCGTCCACTGGAAGATACAAATCATATACACACGACTTGTTTTTGCTTGTAGTAGCTTCCAGTGGGCAACTGGCCTTGTGATTGGCTGAAGTTGAGTTTCCTGTGGGTAAAGCCTGAATGTGAGCTAGTCTCGCATTTGAAAAGTCTCTTCACAGAAAACTGGTGAACTGATAACATGATTGAGTCTATGTTCATTATAATAATCCCCACATTAGATCCACACCACCCTATTATAACCACAAATAGATAAGTTGCAAATATTCCCATATAATGATTTGTTTCAACTACTTATGTTTTTCCTTTCGATATGATGATCACTTGACATAATGTCCATTTCCAGCCAAACAAGGGGGGGGCGTCATTATAACGAGCATTGACTTGTACTTACAGAATCCCACGAATTCAGTAATTTGTCATTTTCACTTCCTGTGTGGAAGATAGATGGCATAACTTCTTAAACATGCAATGAAATCTGACATCATAAATAGGTTAGGGCCATGCATATATGGTATGCAAAATTCACATATAACACATTCCGGCGTACATCGATTTGTTAGAAATTCCTCAAAGGAATGTTTGGGAGGTGCATGTGGTGGTGTGGTAGGAGTGAGTTCTTGACCTTTTGTGTGGCATCTTATGCCAGTAAAATAAGAGCTATTAAACCTTTCTCAGAATTATATGGGGGGGGGGGATTATCCATTTTCCCTGTGAAATATCTTCAAGAGCCCTGTGTTAAAAACCCCTTTTGTAAGAAAAATATATCATATGGGGGATTTTTTGTATCTCTCTATACAATTTCATAAATGGCTTGTTAATATTAGAACTACTGGAGCAGTCTTTTTGACAGCCCCAGTGGCGTGGTGGTAAGATGCTGAAGGTCGCTGTCACTGTCCCAAGCTCAAACCAGGGGAAAAAGTATGGATAAGATATTTTCCCTAATGAGCTTGAGACGACCACCGTTAGATGGCGCCTTCATTTCCAACCCAATTCATTAATGGCAGTAAATTACAATATAGTGATATGGCCAGAGTTAGTGTTTGGTGAAGTAGTAGTCTTTTTGAGAGCTATTTCAAAAATATATGATACAGCTAAAAAGATGTAAATATGTATTTATTTTAGATTAAAGCAAGTGTCATAAGAACAAGGGTTGCATGTTTTGAAATATTGTTGTACAGAGTTTTAGTGGACTCACAGGACCCCCCAATCTAGTGGAACAATTTTTTTTTGTTTATATTTTTTGAATTTATATTGCACATTATTCATTGACTTTAAAATTTTGGAATGTAAGTTGCTCCATGTTGATTTAGTGATACCACCCCTCTACTCAGGGGTTCCCATGAGACAAACCAATGAAGGATTACTAGGGATGCCAGACATCTGGCATATAAGGGATTCAAAATGAAGCACGCTGGGGAAGGGCACGTGCATTGCTTTCTATATTCATGAATTATTGAGGGCATGCCTCATAGAAATTCGGGCGGCTCGAGTGACCTGAATTTTTATTTTTCACCCACCCTACTCTCCTCCCCATCCCAGCTGTCAAGAAAATTTTACGGTTGAAGCTAATTCTTAATTTACCTACAGAAAGGCTGTGAAATGTTAAAATTTTGTTGCTTTTGTTCTCAAGTGGTTGCAATAGGTCCATTTGTCCACCATTTTGTCACTTAACATATAATTGTATAATGAGCCCAAATAATATGGAAAACAAGAGTTCCGTATTATTGGAATATTGTTATACATATACATGTCTGAAATGCATTGCTAGGGAACCACGGTAACTAAAACAAGCATTCTGAAAGCGATTGTTGAGGACCAGAAACCATTGTTGCCTGACAGATTTTTGCCCATTTCGGCATTTGCTCTGCTGTGACGAACTTTTAAAGTAGCCTATGGTTCAAGTCGGGTATGCAAAATTTGGCAATGATCAATCTAAAATTGGAGATTTGTATAGAGAACATACACACACACAGACACAAAATTAATTTTATATATAGATTTAAAGTCTGGTTATGCAGTCCACACTCTTTTTAACGGCCCCATGTTATAGAGATATATAGCGATAAATGTTGATCATAGTTTGAAAAACAGTCAGCATGACCACTCAGTAATTTTAGTGTAAAGAAGTTTATTATCACGATTAGTTTCACTGGTTTATAGAAGCTATGTTGACAGAAATTTGATTTCAGTTATATATCTCTTTGAAAGGTCTGCCAAGGGATCATCCCGAAAGCTATCACTCGTACATGTGGAACAATTTTTTCAAGCATATAGATATCCTACCTGAAAATGCTCATATACTAGATGGCAATGCACCAAACTTGCAAAAGGAATGCGAAGACTACGAGAAGAAAATAGAAGAGGCTGGAGGGATCGAGCTCTTCCTTGGAGGTAACCTTCTTTACCCTCCAATTTGTTTGTTTTTTTATAATTCTCCGATTTTCAACATTTACAAGAAGTAAAATTTTGTAGCAAAAGACATTGAAATTCATGCTGTGTAATAATGGTAGCCTATATGACTTTTTATAAAAGAAAGTTGATCAATTGAAAACGGTTGGCAATTTCTTAAGAATCACTAAAATGTTAGAGTTTTCACACGTTTGTGTAAAAAAGGAATTTTTTCCACTCACATGTTCAATCTTTTGTAATGGTCTTTTTCAAATTCTTGTCGATTTTTTTTTTTTAATCTCATCCAAACACAGTTGATGTCCCATCCAATACAGCAATTTTTTCATTAGAATGACTATTATGATAAATCCTGAATGTCTTCACATGACAGCTGTCAGTTTTCTTCGGAACAACAAGGATCTTTATATTGAACATTGAGTGTAATAGGAATTTTTTTTGTCAAACTTGTTTGAAATGTTCAATTTGTTTAGGTGATCATCTGGGTGTTTGATGAAATTTTTTTGGTACTAGTCATTTTTATTAAAAATGTTGTCCGACGAAGCCTTATCTCTAAAGTAAGAGTAGGCTATATGGAAATACTTGATATGTGCAATCACACCATCACAATTGCAGAAGAGTGAAGGTGATTATTAACTAAAAGTAATTATGAAAAATGTAGTTATTTTTCCTTTAAACCTTTTTTTTTTACTTACAAACCGCAGTACTACATGATTTGATTCAAACGAACACTTAAACACAGAGTAATGAATCTGTCTAGCCTAAATTTCAGTGTGAGTATCTCGTACAGTTATACTTTACACATACTGGTAGGGAGTAGTGTACACAAAATTTTCTCAAGAAAAAGTGGGTGGGGGTTTTTACTGAAAAAAACAAAAAAAACAATCTCAGTTCAGGGATAGTTGAACCTTCCTGCATAAGCTAGTGGTGTCATCTCTTAAATTTTGCACAGATGCATCGAGCCACCCTTGTAAATCTGGAATATAGTTTAGTCCAGCTTATGTTCTTTGTATTTTTTATACTGTTGAATCCCTACAACATGGGTTCACAAACTTTTTCACCTGTGGTACCCTTTTCTCTAACCATTGGGTATCTACAGCTCCTCAAAGCAGTTTAACAAAGGAAAGCTTCAAAAAGAAACTTTTGTCAGGGCAAACGGTGACCCTGACAAAGGTTAGTGGTCCACAGTTGGAGAACCCTTGCTATAACGTCATTTTATTTCTGCAAAATATTTTGTGAGTCTGTTGCCATATTATGTTATTGCATCTCATTGGATTTTTTTTTTTTTTTTTTTTGTGGGTGCATTCATAACAGCTGAAGTTTTAGAGGTCCCAAATAATTAATATTATAATTGCACATGATTATAGCATTACTATTGTCCATAATCAGAGCTTATCATTAAAGTTGAAAGTGAGAGCTTAAAAAAATTTAGATACAGCTCGTACGGAGATAGTCCTTCGCCATAGTGGCACATGTAGACTGCTATATAACCATTTCTTCTTTTTTTGTCTATTGTATTTTCTTTCTTTTTTTTCAATGCCCCCCCCCCCCTCATTTTTGCTCACAACACATCTTCAGTCATAAATCACTGGGCTACCACCTACTTTTGTTAGGAGGAAAATTTTTAACAATGAAAGCCAGTGCAGATTTAAAACGTGCAAGAAGATGATTAGGGAAATTTGTATCAAGGTTAAGCCTTTCATTGCGTCAACTCGGATTGCATGCAATTTATACCTGCCTGTGATGCCCATCTCATGGTATGTATATCTTTCAGGTATTGGTCCAGATGGTCACATTGCCTTTAATGAACCAGGTTCCAGTCTAACGTCAAAAACTAGATTAAAAACATTAGCCATGGATACAATAGAAGCTAATGCTCGTTTCTTTGACAATGACTTAACAAAAGTTCCTCACGAAGCTTTAACGGTCGGAGTGGGCACTGTTATGGATGCCAGAGAGGTAATTATTTGCAACTTGATGTCTTTGCATATGAACATGATGTTGCTCTATATGTTTTCAAGTTATTTTCATCGTTATTAGTCTTGAAAGGACAGTCAAACCTCTGTTTGAATGACACTTCTATTTAAAGGACAGAGTTCCTGATCTGTGTCCCCTTGAATGGATACTCATTTACCTCTGACTAAAAAATACTTCTGTTTGAAGGACAAAGATTTCAGTTCCGTTGGTGTCTCTTATTGAGTGGATTGACTGTGTGCACTATATTATACAGAGTTTGTAGGAAAATCCTTTCGACCAGAAATAATATTTTGGACCGAGAGAACTGCAGCAGTATTTGTAATATTTACATGAATAACTGAGCCTAATGAGATAAACAAATTAGCAGTTTGCTAGCCCGCCTTCCATTTGAAAAAGTCTCTCTGTAGAGAGCAGGCAGACCTTCACGTGACATATAACATTAAAATTCAGGCATTTAAAATCTTCAAAGTATACAAAACAGATGGCAGGACCAGCAAGAACATGAAACAAGTACAACTCTGGCAACTACAACAGATATAAGTACTATGACTACACATACACACACACACAACACTTTCCAACATGTGAATAATTTGTTAGAAATTCCACAGAGGAATATATACGAGGTGCATGTAATGAATTGGGAGAAAATACCAAAATTAAATTTGGCATACATTTTCCCAATTGAAAGAAAAATGCCAGTAAATAAAATTAACATGTCTTCTCTATGGCTGAACGCACGCGGTAAGACACAACTCAACTTTAGACAAGTATCTTCAGTTTGGTTCTAACCCCATCGTCGCCACAGTGGTGGTCATCTGAAGTTGGTTTACCATGGTTCTCCCAACTTTGAGGCGTAAATGCGAGCCTGATCTCCCCATTAAAAAATCTCAACAGAGAACAACAGGCCTCCAATGATACAATTATCCAATCATTGCACTTCAGCCGTAGTTAGAAGAATTGATGGCAGCACTACGCATAACAAGCATTAAACGGAAACAAACTTCACGTTCGATTCACTACATGTATACACACACTACATGCACCAGTTCATTAGAAATTCCACAGAGGAATATGGACGAGGTGCGTGTGTATGGTTTAGTAGTAGTAGCTTTAGACAAGCTTAGTCATTGGTGTTTATGTTGATTTGTATGGTGCAACGCACACCAGTTAGTCAAAAACAAATTGAAACATTGCTTCATACAAGTCAATGTGAACAAAAATTACTAAACTTGTCTCGAGTTGTTTTGTCGTGTGTAACTGGTGTGTGCTCAACCTAATATACCAAAAGAAACAGCTGATGTGCGCCCAGCCTAATATACCATAAAGAAATACACTCCTCAACATTTGGATTAGAATTTGCCCAGATAACAATGTTTGAAATTCTTGACTTTCATAACTTTTTTGACACCGCTTCTGTAATCCTCTTATTAGATTTATTTTAGCACTCAAAAATAGCAAAATACAAGATTTTCAATCATATCTTGGCAAATTTTTATCCACCTTGTTACAAGGTAAATGTTTTAGGTATACTAACAAGAGGCCTAAATTTTTACTAATTTGGTTCGATTTTAAGATTAGAATTCTTATACAAATCTTAATTTTTTAATTTTGTCCAATTATTATTTTATATGCCACTGTTTGTTTCAGCTGATCACATATAGTCGCTATACACCATACATGCTCAACCCATGGGCCAAATGTGGCCCTCAGAGCCATCTGATGATTGATGGTTGGTTTCATTCAGTTGGGTTCACTGAAAAGTTTTATTGTTACTTCCAATTTTCTTTCTTGTTGATTTCCAGGTGATGATACTTATAACAGGATCCCATAAAGCATTCGCCCTCTACAAAGCAGTGGAAGAAGGCGTGAGCCACATGTGGACAGTTTCTGCATTCCAAATGCATCCGAAAGCTACTTTTGTCTGTGACGAAGATGCAACTCTTGAGCTCAGAGTCAAAACTGTGAAGTATTTCAAAGGGCTCATGAAAGTCCATAACAAATTGATTCAACTCGATGGAGAAAAATGATGGATTCAGTTTCTAACTTATGTTTTTTTAATGCCAATGGATCGTGTTTGCCACTAACCTGAATGTTGTTTCAGCCGCAATCTATTTTTTGTGAAAAAATTTATTACTAACATTTGATGCCTTTAGATATTTTTGAAAAGAGAGAAATTAATTCTTCGTTAACTTTTGTTTGTTTTAACTCAAAGAGCTTTTTGTAATTATCCGGTATGTAACTAGAGTTGTGATGGTGTTGAAATTTTGAATCGTGTTGCAAATTTTTTTATTTTTTTTTTTTTATAAATTGGAGAAATTATAAATTCAACGATTTGGGGGTAAAAAATCATGTTTTTTCATTATTTGTCTTTCGTGTTGTTAATATGTTGAGCACCAGTGATAGATGTAGCTTAAACAGGGAATTAGTCATAGCTTACATAGCACTTCATACAGGGTGGTCATAAAATAACTTCACAAAAGTGGGCTAATAGGGCTCCAGTTTGGGGACCTAGTATGATTCCTTTCATAGATTTTCAACAGTGTATATTCACTATGTAAGGGCCCGTAAAAAAAAGTGTGACTAGTGTCCCACCAAATATCCTAGCCTAAGAGCCTTGCTGTGGGAGCCCATGGTTACAGCAACAAAATTTTAAGAAATTAAAATGGTAACACTCACTTTCATGATCTACACAGTAAAAAACCATGAATTGTGTAGGAATGGTACTTGTAGCATGATATACACCAGTTCTAGATGCAGACAAAGAAACGTGGAGTCAACCAATGCAGAGTCACACTACTGCCTCAAGAAGTCCTTCTTTCTTTGTCTGCATCCTGCACCAGTGTTCAGGGACGTCAGAACATGTGTTCATATTGCTGAAGCAATACCAATCATTTCAATGGTATTGCTCAGCAATACCAGTCACCATTCAAACATAGCTCATATCTTGCAGTGAAAGCGCTTTTAGATATGGAACAAAACAAATGGAATTCTAAATCGTTATTTATTTTAATTTGTATTTTTTCCCGACCTTTTTACTCATTACCAACAGTAAAAGCCGCCATTCCTCTAACCCAAGTGTTAACAAAACAGGATTTTCCTTAATAAGGACACCTTACCCAGGGATGCTACAAGTCAAAAGTTATTGGTATTGCTAGAGCAGTGTGCATTTTTAGCATTTCGTTTTAATTTATGTTGTGATTGTACGTTCAGATTCTATTTAGTCAAATTGCCCGTCTCCCGATTGGGCAACTTTTTATACTTGCACCAATTTTCATTTGATTGTAGAACAAATACATGGTTTTACCTGTTCCGCTTCCAGGAGCTACCTCATAAATGAGGATTTCCGCAAGCGGAAGGATTGGAAAAATCACTCTTTTCCATAGTGAGAGATTCTACTCTGAGATTCCACTCATAATAGAATTCTCCATTTTAAGGATTTACCCGTGTTCACAAAATTACGTCTGTTATTTCATTGAAGCCTGAAATGTCACCGATCGAATAAGATATATTTTTTGGAAATAAAACGTTTTCACAATCTTAAAACCCACCCAAATAATAGGCACCTTTCTTTCCTCAGTCAAGGACCCAAGCTTCGACTCTCATCAGCGGGAGTCTACAGGATTCCCTTGGCCCTATTCAAGATCATGACATGCAGTTGAAAGACACAGATGCGGACATCTGATTCCACCAACATTCGTTAGGAAATAGGGGCAAAGCTGATGACGAAATTTTGCAGATCGGGGAGGGGATTAGAGTTTTGCTGACGAGGGGGAAGGGGGTTAAAAATGTCTAAAAATTTACAGACGTAATACTTGAACCGTCCCTAACATCGGTATTTTTACAATCTACCGTCCGAAAGTGTAAATTAAGTTGCCGTGAAGCTACCTTCTGTTTATAGTACACAAAAGTGCTGTGCGATAAACCATTTTGCCCGCGTGTGGAACAACTAACTGAATTTTATTAATCAATTGTAACTTTTTTGTTGTAAATACAGGGTGGGCAAAAAGTCCGTGAAAATTTTAAAAATGCATAAAGAACCGAAAAAAAAACGGTTTGCAGGGTTAGCATCGCTAGGTCACGGGAATTTTTTTAAGGGAAAAGAACTCAAAACATCCGATAGGTGGCGCTGACATACACAAGTCAATACGCTAATAACGAACAGAATGCCTTCAAATAGTTTATTACAGCAATATGTGTTCCACATAACCAAACCACCATACAGGATAACACATTGCAGGCGAGTCACAAATCCAGCAACGGCAGCAGGTACGGATGCATAACCGTCCATATGTTACCGTGTAAAATATTTACCGTAACATATACAGTATTCACCCATGAAAATTCACAATAAATGAGAAACAATTCCGAACTGGTGAAAGAGAAAATCCCAGAAGATTAATGAGAAGAAAATTACAGAATTGGAAATTCTGAATAAATGAGAGAAAAAATCCCAGAATTGGAAATTCTGAATAAATGAGAGAAAAAATCCCAGAATTCATGGAAATTCAGAATTAATGGAGAGAGTAATAATTCTAAAATTGTGTGCGTGAGTTAACTTCAGAATTAAAGAGGGAAATAATTCCAGAATTGATTGGAATTCTCAGAAGTAATGCGAGAAATAATTTTAGAATTGATGGGAAAATTCCAGAATCAAATCAGTTGAAGCACAAACACCTTGTTTACTACGAAAAAAATGCATTGATAAACGTATATTTTTTTCGTAACGTAAATTTTAATTATAAACGTAATTTTTTTTTATTGCCCATGAGCGAAAATACAGAGAAAATGCGGGGAGCAATGCCCCCCGCAGTGTCAAAGGTGAAGCCGATTGATCTAATGTATTAGCATATATATGAATTGACATCATTATCATGCCTCCCTCCAGCAATTATCGTGCCCCGCCCCCCAGACTTTCAAATCGATCTCCACCTATTCTATTATAGTAGGTGTGCCCCCCCCCCCCCAAACCGCGGGGCTCCGTGCGACCGAACTTGCCGCACACCCCACTAAGGGCGGCTATACCAATCTGCCAATACCTTCTGCTCTCTACAATGATAGTTTTTCCTCGTCCGCAGAGAACCGTTATACCGAGGTTCCACTGCACACAATCTCAAAATTATTGCAAATCCAATTCGGAATTAATCTGGGGACGCCGCTACAAGTAATTATCCAATCTTTTTTGGAGAAGTGATGTATATAATAATTCTAAAAGAGTAATGCTCATTATCCAAGGTTGTGCGACAAATTACGATAATATCGTAGTACGGAAGTGGGCGTGTTTGGGAATGCTTTGTTGCAAGGTTTCTAGAATATATAGGCTTTGTTGTTTGATAAAGATGACCTTGTCTCATTACGACGCTAAGTAGAGGTTTGTTTACTTTTCGTACACGTGAGATGAAGACTGTATCCTTCCGCTCGAAAAATGTAGTTCTTATAAGTGGCGTATATGCGGAGAAATTGGATTTTTTTCCTATATCATCTATGATATTAGAGCCGAAACTTATCACTAAATTTTGAATCAGTAATTTCACTTTTCAAAATAAATGATTTGGGAAAATACAGGGTTGCCCAAAAGTCCTGATCCTGCTTCAAAAAAAAAAGCTATTAAAGATAGAGAGAAACGGCTTGAAGCATTTGAAAGAGAAGGTTTGAAATTTTTTTTTTTACCTGCTACAAAATTTCTACATGTCCACCTTTAGTGACGCGGAGCAGGGCCGTCTTAAAGGCATCATGGGCCCCCGGGCCAAGTAATTTTTCTGAGACCATGCCTGGCAAATTTTCGAAAATTTCAACCGATTCTTGTTTTTGTGAAGGCCCTCTCTTCTCTTGAGGCCCCCGGGCCGTGCCCGGGTGGACACATGCGTTAAGACGGTACTGATGCGGTGGCCAAACCTGCAGCCACTGGATGCAGGTATGCCTCTATTCCAGTCGCTTTAGCCAAACGTATGTGGCAGGGGTTTTCAACCTTTCAGGCCCGGTGGGCCAAACCGGAACTTCCCACGAAACTCGTGGGCCACCAACGCATGCAAATTAGTGACCTCTTAATAGAAGGAGACAATGGGGCCACGAGTTAAACAGCGACAAAAATAATTGGAGACTTTCATTTATTCTGAAATTATTTCTTTTCTTAATTATCAATTTTGATTACTTCTGAAATAATTTCTTCCACTAATTCTGAAATTTTTTGATTAACTGCTGATCAAATTAATTAATTTCGAGATTAATTTTAAACTGAAATCACTTTAAATGATTCTTTAATTATTTGTTTCGGTAATTCTGAAATTATTTTACTTCTCAATATATATATCTTGAAATAATTACTTTCAGTAATTATGCAATTATTCTTTGATTATAAAATAATTGCGAAAATTACGAAATTATTTCTCTTGTTGATCTAAAGTTATTCTTTTTTCACTAATTCTATGAAATTATGTTTCAAAAATTGAAAAATTATTTCCTTCATTAATTCCGAAATTTTGTCAATTCTGAAATTATTTCTTTCACTAATTCTGAGTTTTCATCGAATTTGTTCCGGAATTATTTTCTTCATTAATTCTAGAATTAATCGTTTTCAACCATTTTCTGCAAATGATCACGCAATGACCATGCAAATGACCACGATAAAAAGCTTCGAGGGCCAAATGTAGCCCTAGGGCCCATGCGTTGAAGACCCCTTGCTATATAGCATGTCTGTATTTGCATAAAATCCTAGGTGGTGTGTGTGGTTCAGAAGTCCTGACCTTATTTTTTAAACAATTTTAAAAAGCTGTGAAAGATATACAGGGTGTCCTGCAAGTCATAATGCGGCCTTTATGTGCTCTCAACCATCCGTCGTATAGGCATGGTTTTAACTTAAAAAAAATGTTCAAATGCGTTCAGAAATCGCTCTGTTCCAATTCCAAGAGTGAAAATACAGTGTGTCATAAAATAAAAAATCTAAATTTTTATACGGCCCAACTGCCCTCTAATTTCCAATTAGAAAGTTGTCCCTGTCTCTCATGGTGCCAACAACAACAACAACATTCCTTGTTTCTAAGTGCAATATTCGCTGAGATATTCGATCTCAAAAATCGGAGAAAAGTTGGGAAAGGACAGCATTAATGAGGACAAGGGGGACTATAAAAATTTAGATTTTTTTATTTTATGACGCACTGTATTTTCACTGGTACAAAGTTATTCCTGAACATATTTGCAGCATTTTTTTAAATTGGAACCATACCCCTCTATGACGAACGGTTGATGAGATAAGGGCCACATTAGGACTTACAGGACATACAGTATATATGTTACTACCAAAGCCCGAAATTGGCCAATCGTGACCGGACCGGCCACTTTACGAATTGGTCAATTAAATATCGACCCGGCCAATGTTTGAAATTCGGACATTGTCCGGCCAGTTCGCGAAGTGGCCGGTGATACCTGGCCAAAGTCCGATAACAAAAGACATGATTCAAGATCGTCGTCGTTGGCGTGTTTTTTTTGTAATAATTATGTCCACGTTAGTTATGTCAACTAACCGAGACGCTTATTGGTTGAATTTTTGAAATTTCATAAAAGAAATTTTATCAAACTTTTATAGTGTAACCCCAGCCTAAGGCCGGAATGACACTGTAAAAGTTTTAAAAGTTAATTCTTCTATAAAACTTGTTTTCAGGGTTTATAAAAGCCGGGATTACACTATAAAAGTTTAGTAAAAGCTCTTTGATAAAACAATAGAAATTCAACCAATAAGATCACCAGTTGCATTTTCTCGAATGTAACCGATGCGCTTATTGGTTGAATTTTTTCAGTTTTATAAAAGATCTTTTATCAAACTTTTATAGTGTAATTCCGCTATAAAAATTTGGTAAAATCCCTTTTATAAAACTCAAAGAATCCTACCAATAAAGCTCGTAGGTTACATTCGAGCAAATGCAACCGATAAACGCATTACAGTCGAATCCCATTATAACAAACTCCAAGAGACTAGAGAAATCACTTCGTTATAACGAAAAATTTCGTTATAAAGGAATTCCAGGTATTTGCATTGTTTGTATCTAAACTTATCTGAGATATTAGACAAGTGTTCGTTAAAACGAGATTTTCGCTATAACGGAATTCGTTAAAACGAGATTCGACTGTAGTTGAATTTTTATAAAAATGACTTTTATAAAACTTTTATAGTGTAGTGCCAGATTTAGGCCAGCATTACACTATAAAAGTTTTAGAGAACTTCTTTTACAAAACTTGAGACAAAAAACCAGTAAGCCTATTGGTTACATTCGCTCGCTTATTAGTTGTATTTTCCAAGTTTTATAAAACAACTTTTATCAAATTTTTATGGTGTAATCCCGGCCTGAATCTTCATTCAAGTGTTTGAAATAATCGATACCGATTTCCCCCTTTCCCTATAAAATCGTTACAAAGGGCGTCCTAAATATTCTTGGTGCCCCGAAATTATCGAAACGCGCCAGACCTGGCCTCGCGTCTGGTAAGGGCGGCCCTGCCCCCGGTGTTTTCAAAAAGTCGGGAGAAGGTAGGGTCGCTAGCAAAGCTGCATTAAGAATTTCTTTTAAGAGCATCTTTCAAGCGGCTTTGGTCGCTACTGATCAAAGCTGCATTAAGAGTTACTCACAAGCGGCTTTGCTACTGATATGATTTGATATCCCGCTAGTACATATCTCTGAGATATCACGATGGTGGCGGTAGGGTCGACTTAACGCATGCGCGACTTCAGATAACAGAACTCGCGCATTGATACATTTGATTTTGACAAGGGCCGCGTGACAAGGGCTTTCCGTCTTGTGCATTTCCGCTTCACCGCGAACTCCAGCGAGAACACTTACGTGATATTCTTCTACCTCTACCCGCTGTTTGTTTCACTACATCATCTGTTGGTCATTTACGGGGAGGAAATGTCCACCGTAAAAGTTCAGGCCATCGAGTTACCGAATGGCTATTCCATGCCGCAAGTCGGCCTTGGGACATGGCAGGTCAGTGATTTCTCATAATCCTCCAAATTCCAATTTTAAATCTGGTACGCAAAATAAAGAAAGCTTCCGCATGAATTTGACAGAAAAAATTCTAGGACCGTTTCAAAAAAATTTTAACTACTGTATGTAATTGAAAAATGGCCCTACTGTAGGGCCAGGCTATAAATACGTGATTAAAATACATCTATTACGCCTATTGTGAAACAATTACACATATTGTGGAAACTTATTCTTCTCCGCGAAGAGGAAGGACTTCGCTGCCCAAGGTGAATAAATGCCTTTTCAAGTTTCTCATTTGTCGGCCAAAGGGACCCTAGACAGGACCGTGTTAAGGGCATCATGGGGCTCCCGGGCCAAATGATTTTTCCGAGGCCCCCTACCAGGCAAATTTTTGACAATCTCAACCAGATCCCATTTTTGTGAGGCCCCCCCGGGTGGGCCCCATGCCTTAAGCCGGCACTGACCCCCCCCCCCCCCCAGAGCCCTGAATCGAACTTGGGGAGGGGGGGGGCGACGAAATTATTGAGAATGCTTTCATCAATTATTAAATTATTTCTTTCGTTGATTCTCTGGAATTATTGCTTCCAATGAATCTGGATTGTCATCGATTATGCTGTAAGACAACCAACGTGCCTCGTCTCCGGCGCGTGTAGACACTAGCGGCTAAAAATCCGACATTCCCTAGTGAACTCGACCAATCACAGAGGAGCGGGAATGAGTTACTCTCGAACCGTAAATTTAGCGCACGTAAACACTGTAAGAGAAGTGTAAACAACAGATTGAAGCCTTCCGAGCTGGAGAAAAGTTAAAATAGTTCCAGAAGGAAGTGGTTGGGCCGTACCGTTGAAGTATTACTTAAGCAAAATTTTATGGGTTTTTACCCCTCCCCAACCCCACTTGTCAGCAAAATCAAGTAAACTGGACCAAAACCTCTTAGATTAGTACCGTTATTAACCAAGGGGGCTGCCCTCCCCATTCTCGATGACAACTGATAAAAATAAATGCCGTCGTGGAGTTGTACACTTCATACAAGAAAGGAAAAATATGTACTGAGTATGGAAGTACACTATGGTATGGCGACGCCATCTGGCGAGTGAAATATGAACTGAGGGCGCTGGCACACCACAATGCAATAACTAGGTCTGAATTTTCATTATATAGTTCGGGAATTATTTCTTTCATTAAATTCGGGAATTATTTCTTTCATTTCGCAGGCAATATGAATTTTGCCGCCCTTCTCTCCCATTCAAGTCGGATCTTTTTCATCACCCAACGACCAACTAGTGTAGGTCTCAGTCGTTGGACCGCAACTTTTGATCCGTTTGGCGCGTTTTTTTCTTAACCGCTGTTGGTTAGCACCAACATTTTTCCTGGCGACGTTTAACAACAGATATACTGTACTTACTTAATTCGATTCCCCTCTCAAATTCATAAGAGCATGTCCTCTCCCCTCCCCCCCACACAACCTGGAGCATCGCCGCTAGGCTGGGATCTATTATTACTATACATCCAGGGTGTAGAGTCCCCTAGGCAAGGGCCATGCTTATCTTCTCTGTATCGTTCCAATTTTAGTATATGTACTGCCGAAGCGAGTACGAAGGCCCCTAGGCTGGGATCTTCCGCGGGGATCCCGGTCAGACTTCTCACGGGCCCTTCTATAGTTCATGTATAGTGTGAAGAAGCAAAAAATTATGAGAATCGTCCCGGGCCCCAAGCTCTGTCAGCCCCGGCCTTGTGGGAGCCATACATATTCCTCTGCGGAACTTCTAACGAATTGGTACATATTGGAATGTGTGTGTATGAATAGTGAACCTTCCGCGAAGTTTGCTTCTGTGTAATGCTTGTTATGTGAAGTGCTGCCATCTGCAATCAATTTTATTATAAACGATGAGTTTTTTCTCAACTCATAGTGAGTAAGGTATAGCCGCAGTGGTGGTCGGCTGAAGTTGGTTTCCTGCGGTTCCCAACTTCGAGGCGCGGGTGGGAGCCGATCTCCTCGTTGAAAAGTCTCGCAGCAGAGAGCAATAGGCCTACCATACCTTTGACATACAGAGGGGGTCAAAGTCTGATGCTGGTGATGAATGCACTTATATATTTTTTTCATAATTTTTTGAGGATGACACTTTTGGACCCTTTCCTTGTGCACACCCCTAAGGACGGTCGTACTTTGACAGGACTCCTAGTGGGCTGTATGGGCTATCTAACAACCTGGAAAAGTCACCCATTCCTAGGCTGACCATATTTCCTCGAGAGAAATACGGGACATTGCGTTTCAAAATACGGGACATCACCAACTACCGCCAAAAACAACGCCAAAACCAAACAAAGTTGCCAAATATTGTTGTAATTACGGAAAAATCACAATGGCGAGAAATGGTGCAAATTGCAGTGGATTACAATGTATTCCACGAAAGACAAACGTTCAAGGCAAATGTGGGAGATTAATATTCTCATATATAGTTGTAATTATCGTAAAATAATTTATGAGTTGGAAAAATAATGTCAATCTTTGACTTCAATAAAGAATAAAAATTCAAGTTGGCTTCGTGTAAAATACGGGAAAAAACGGGACACTTTTGCCGAAAAGTTGGGACGGCCAAAAAAAACAGAAAATACCGGGACTGTCCCGGTAAATACGGGACGTATGGTCACCCTACCCATTCCTCAATTAAAATTATACTACTGTAACATTTCTTCTCTAAATGGACCATAATCCGCTGATATATATATATTTTTTTATAATATAAGTATGCCTACAAAATAGTACTAGGAATTATAATACAATCAACATATGTATTTTTTTTTTCAGACTACTGATGAGGCCGACCTGGAGAAAAGCCTGAAAGCTGCATTGGATGCTGGATATCGGCACATCGACACGGCTTTCGCCTACCGCAATGAACAATTCATAGGCAACACCCTGAAGAAGATATTCGCGGAGGGTAAAATAAAGCGCAGCGACCTCTTCATCGTCACCAAGGTAATTTATAAATTATATCATCGGGGGGGGGGGGGGGGCACACATATGGGTGGGACTGAAAGGCCGACAGGAATCTTATATATATATCAGTGGGTATTTTTTTCATCATAGAAGGCTAAAAACCTGGGAATGCCGCCAAAGACTCCTATTACAGGATGCGGGGGGGGGGGGGGGAAGAGCTGATTTACACAAAATATTTCAAGAGTGTTCAACCTTTAGGTGAGTGCGGGCCACTTCATTGATTTGAAAACGTTGTCGCGGACCATTAAATTCAGTGATTAGGCAATGTACCGTGGGTCACCCAAGTGCTCTAGAACTGTGCCGCGGATCACTTAAGTGCTCTGGAACTGTGCCGCGGATCACATAAGTGCTCTGGAATTGTGCCACAATGATGTGTAAATATGTGTGGGACACTTAAGTGGACCGCGGCTCCTTCTTAGATCAATTAAGTGCCTCGCAACATATTTACGGATCTTCGCGGCACTGTTCCAGAGTACTGAAGGGGCCCCGCGCAGGTCTTACCCTCCGGGAATGCCGGAAAGCTAACTATCGGCTTTGAGTACAGATAACAAAGAAAAATAATCAAAAATCCTCAAAAAAAATATAAAAAATTCAGAGATGTAAAGGGAGGTGTGAAGGAAGAACTGAGGTCATGAGCTGAATATGTTGAAAAAAATGGCATAGCGGTTCACGCCGGAAAATGAAATACCATATTGTGATGCAAAATTATTTTGCCGCCAAAGAAAGCCAACCTGACACGGATAATACCTATAAGTACCCTTTTTTCCTCGTATTCATTTCAATCCACTGCAATTGGCAGTTGAGCATCGTTTCCCGCGATTGGCGATCGATAATTGGCAACTTTGTTGGATTTCGGTGTCATGTTTGGCGATTTCCTCGTATTTGAGATCCCAATTTCCCTGTACGAAATATGGTCAGCCTTAGATGATGCCCGACGAATATCCTTTTATGCCATTTGATCGAAGTAATGTCCTCTTTATTTGCTAATAATAATTGCGTACATACTGAATAATATTTCGTTTACATTTCGTAAAAATGTTATTTTCTTCTACTAATGAACCAAAGGGAAACAAAGTTTTATATAGCTAGCAGGTGGCCATATACTGTATATAATCGCCATATTCCGATGACGTCAGCATTTTCTTTTCGCAGGAAAATGCCTAAAATTGGCAGAACTTCCTGTTTCAACGAATATGGAGGGAAATTTTTATTTCTGAACAAACGACCATAAAAATTTGTGCATGGGTAGAACCGACCTGTTTACACAACGGGACATTCCCTTATTTTGCCATAACTTTGGCTATTCCGACTCTGCCATAAAAATGTCCCGTTTTTCCCCGTAGTTTGCAATGAGATCTACGTAAATTCTAATTCCTTACTGAAATCAAACATTGAATTATTTTATTTCCCCAATAATCGATTAATTATAATGTGATAATTTTAATTAAATAATTGATATTCATTTCACACATACTGTATTTGTGATATGTTAATTTTTTATATTTTCTATATATTATTATTATTATCCAGTCAAACCTCGTTAATGAGTCACTCTTGGGAGAGCAAAAATACGACTTAGTAAGCGGAGTGTCTCGTTAAACGGAGTAGGCCATAGCCGTGCCAATTCCTGCCTGAGGACAATTGGGACTTCCAAAAAGTGACCCGGTAAGCGGAGTGACGTGTTAACCGGGTGACGCACTAACGAGGTTTGACTGTATATATAAAATATATATATAATAGATTTATATATATATATTTATTATGTTATATATGAAATATATTTCAATCCACTGCGATTTGGTGTAGTGCAGTGTTTTCCAAAGTGGGCAATATCGGCCCCCTGGTGGGCGATGGAAAGGTCCAGGGGGCGATAGAAGATACGGATTTAACATAGGATCCTATGGATTCACTTGAGTTGGGGGCGATGGGGAAAAAATTGCTGATGAAGGGGGTGATGGAACAAAAAGTTTGAAGAACTGGTGTAGTGCTTCGTATCCTTGCCGTTCGGCAATTTTTCGGTTATTTCAGTCACAATTGAAGGTTTCGCTTATCTTTGGTGTCAAATACTGATTTCATGTGTGTATTTGGGATCCGGAATTCCTTTATTTTTCTTGAAGAAACATGTCACTGACCATTGGTTAGCACTAACGAGGTTTGACTGTATATATAAAATATATATATAATAGATTTATATATATATATTTATTATGTTATATATGAAATATATTTCAATCCACTGCGATTTGGTGTAGTGCAGTGTTTTCCAAAGTGGGCAATATCGGCCCCCTGGTGGGCGATGGAAAGGTCCAGGGGGCGATAGAAGATACGGATTTAACATAGGATCCTATGGATTCACTTGAGTTGGGGGCGATGGGGAAAAAATTGCTGATGAAGGGGGTGATGGAACAAAAAGTTTGAAGAACTGGTGTAGTGCTTCGTATCCTTGCCGTTCGGCAATTTTTCGGTTATTTCAGTCACAATTGAAGGTTTCGCTTATCTTTGGTGTCAAATACTGATTTCATGTGTGTATTTGGGATCCGGAATTCCTTTATTTTTCTTGAAGAAACATGTCACTGACCATTGGTTAGCCTGTATATATAAGCGGAATGACCCGTATTTAATGGGGACATTCTAGAATTTTTGTCAACCATACTTACAAGATTTATCAAAAATTTGTTCACGTTTGACACATTGAGAGAGAGAGAATTAGAAATCCATTGCGTCACTTGTCAACTCCCATTACACCACTGAACACCGGAAGTTCAGGCAAAATGCCACGAGTGCCTTAATTAGCCTATTTTCAATACAGATCATTCAAATTTATCGTCAACCGCTTATACGTGAAGGGGTTAAACGCAAATAGGTGTAAGTGTCTGAGAGATAGGATCAGACCTTTCATCTGCCGCTGCGGTGGTCGAGGGGTCATAGTGACGGACTCGCATCGTGACGATCCGGGTTCGAACCCCACCGTCGTCGCAGTGGTGGTCGGCTGAAGTTGGCTTCCTGTGGTTCCCAACTTCGAGGCGCAAATGCGACCCGATCTCCCCATTAAAAAGTCTCGCCACAGAGAGCAACAGGCCTACAACGATAAATTCTTTAATCATTACACTTCACTCATAGCTAGAAAAACTGGTGGCAGGTGGCAGCACTACACGTAACAAGGATTACACAGGAAACAAACTTCACGTCAGATTTCACTACACGCACATTCCCGCATGTACCAATTCGTTAGAGGTTCCGCAGAGGAATATGGACGAGGTGCATGTGTGGTAGTAGTAGTAAACTTTTCATCTGTTGTCGGCCGAAGTTGGTTTCCTGTGGTTCCCAACTTCGAGGCGCAAATGCGAACCGATCTCCCCGTCAAAAAGTCCCGCCACAGAGGGCACAACAGGCCTGTAAACAGCACAAATATTCATTGACTACACATCACTCACTTCACTTCTGAGATATAGATGGCAGCACTGAAAAATCACACACAACACTAGATACTCACTCAGACTTTTAGGTATACACACACTTACACTTCCGGCACAACTCACGAGGTAGTAAATTGCCAATGGCGATAGACCCGAGTTGTGCTCGGTTTGAAAAACACAAGGAAAAATACTTTTCACCAGTCCACTTCATTGCTTTCATACAGCTTCAAGATTCCGTCGAACTCGTATCAAAACTGTAAGAGCTCTTCTAGACGAAAGCAAATAAAGGTGTGAATAAATCAGGAAATTTGCTTCTCCATAGGCTTCACATAATATATGTTGCTCACGTATCGCACGGCATTACAGATGCATAGCTGACCAATGACTGTCCATATCTACAATGCTGTTCCATTCTACTGCTGTCGCAATATCCCATCAGTTGACTTCATGGCTCTAACAGGGTGGGTTGGGAGCTGACAGGGCTCCAGCCCTGGAGCTCCCACCCCACTTTATTTTAGATATACAAAAATCATCTCCAGAATTTGAGAAATATCATTTCCGAATCGATGCAGTAATGGAAGATTTCAAGAGGAAATATGTCGTTAGTATAAAAGTGTTTTTTTTTTTTGAATAATCGCATATGAAAAGGTTATAGCTTTTCTATTCTTTAGTTTCAGCTAACACTATTTTGCATGTCAGAAAAATTTACATATTAAGCCGCCTGGCAGTCGAGTGGTTAGGGAACTAGCTTCTCACTGTGCAAGTCTGGGCATGGATGTCTACTAACACTAACAAATTCCCTGGACGGATCATGCTGATCCCTTGGGAATACGTGAAGATCACGTTGTTATTATTATTAAGTATTCAATTGAATCGAACTCCGACCTAACTTTTAATGACCGCAAACATTTCTTCTTAGGCATAATAGTATTTACTTAGCTAATATAATGCAGTTATTATAATGTACTGATAAAACAGTAGATTCAGCGAATGCAAAAAACAATTTTTAGCCAATTTTAGACATTTAATATCTAAGCTTTTAATTACTTCTCCCTTTTTTTCAATTGATTATCGATCGTTTTTTCAGCGCCTATTTCAAGCATTTTCTGAGGGCTTGAACTTCCGAACTCTACTTATTAATGTTACGGGGGGTGAGAAAGGTAACTCGAAAGATGAATCGTGTGAAGGGTGAGATTTAAACCAAAATTTATCGCATAATTTAATCGTTTGACATCCTGAAAATATTAGAAAATTCATTTGCGTTATTTATCAACTATTATCACCTCAAAATAGCAACAGCATGTTCGAAATATTCGATGTCTTCGGGTGGCAGACACTCGACCCTATGTTATGCAAAAGTTCGGATGTTTTAGGAGAGACAAAAATCGTGATATTATACTCAGCTCCGGATAATACGAAGTAGACAGCGCTCTCAACATTAATAGCTTACGATGTTTGTAAGTGTGATAAAAAAAACTCAAACGATAACGCAAAACGTGTGAAATTACTCACCTCGTTTTCTTCAGCATGCTCGTTGAACGAATAAGCTCCGCTCCTGTTTCGAGTACCAGCACTGTAACGTGACCAAATCGTCTCTGAATGAAAAATTACTTTCAACGCTCATTTGTCGAGCAACAACAATGCAATTCGTTACATCGACTGTTCGAAAGAAAAAAAAAAAGGTTCCACTTCAACAATGTCCCGAAGCCAAGCGCATTCTAGACGCATTGTTTCGAATCCTTTCATGAGAAAGCCTCTTCGCGCCTGAACTGACCCCATTAAAAACTTTTTATTTTTTGATTGGTTAGTGCTTATGTCAAATGTCCTTTAAAAAGAAAATATTTCTTATTACTTAATTCATAATTTCAGTCAATATCTTTACTTGGACTATTTGAATTAGGCACACATTTCTGTATTTCAGGTCTTAACTTGAAAAAAGACTCATTATAAAACCGTTAAAAATGACTAGAGCGAAGAATACATTCGAAAAGCTTCCTAGACAGGGGCGTCGGAAGTGTTTCGAAACTGTGGGTGCTCGTCTTTAGTTTTATATCGGAAATTTTAATTTCTGAATCAATTCTGGGGGTGCTCGGATGCATGCCACAAATTATCGTGGGTGCTTGAGCACCCACAGCACCCCCGGCTCCGACGCCACTGTTCCTAGATACTACTACAAGGTCGTCATAATTAAAGTTCTACTTTGAAATGGCCATAAAAGGAAAATTGCTAGACAAAATGTTATCAAACTTGGTAATGGTTTACAGGAGGTCATGGGATTCAATTTTCCCAAAAAAAAAAGGTCAAAAACTCACCACCAGCGGGGAATGGTGCTGTATGCAATATTTTTTTTTCTCAAGCCGAGCACAACTCAGGTCTATTGCCATGGGCAATTTACTACCTAGTGAGTTGTGCCGGAAGTGTAAGTATGCGTACCTAACAGTCTGAGTGCGTATCTAGTGTTGTGTATGATTTTTTAGTGCTGCCATCTATATCTCATAAGTGAAGTATAATGACTGAATATTTGTACTGTTTGTAGGACTGTCGCTCTCTGTGGCGAGACTTTTTAACGGGGAAATCGGCTCGCATTTGCGCCTTGAAGTTGGGAACCACAGAAAACCAACTTCAGCCGACCACCACTGTGGTGACGGTGGGGCTGGAACCCGGGTCCCCGCGATGCGAGTCCGTCATTATGACCACTCGACCACCACAGCGGCTGTATGCAACATTGTTAAACGAAGTAAGACATGAAGACACATCGGTTTGAAATGTTTTTAATCGTTTCTAAAACGTATTACGAAGCATGTTCAATGTGGCTTCCACCATTTCCTGAAAGCAAGTTAAATGGCATTACTGCGTTCTGAACAGTAGCTCTTAGCATATCAGGAGGAATGCTACGGACATGTCGGTGTACAGCATTTTCAATTCGGCCAAATTGTTTATCATCGCCATAAACAGTGGGTTTGAGGTAACCCCATAACCAGAAGTCACAGGGGTTGAGGTCTGGTGACCGGGGTGGCCAAGAAATGGGGAAGCGTCGGCTTATAATCCGGTCATCCGTGAAATGGTGCTAAAGTAACTGTTCGACACCTGTACCAATGTGAGGTGGAACCCCGTCCTCAGGTGGATGTCTTCAGCTCTTATTTCGTTTAACAATATTGCATACAGCGCCATTCCCTGCTGGTGGTGAGTTTTTGAACTTTTTCTTTTTGCGGAAAATCGAATCCCATGACCTCCTGTAAACTATTACCAAGTTTGATAACATTTTGTCCAGTAGTTCTACTTTTTTGGCCATTTCAAAGTGGAACTTTAATTATAAAGACCCTGTATCTAGGAGACTTTTGCAAATTCCAACTCAATAACTTTTCAAAAACCATCACGCCCTGGCTTTAATCTGTAGTTAGTAGAACCATTCGTATCCTGGCCGTCTATGTGATCTCACTCAATATTAGGCGCATTCCACACTGGTGCGATACTACAAGCGATGCAGCCTACCTTATATTTGCGTACTACATTGATGCACAGAATCGAGATTTCCCACTCTCTCCTGTAATGTATTACGTTATGGGATATCGGTAAAAGTTCGTTCTAACGAGAATTCGCAATCGCTAGAAAAATTGCCGTTATGAGCTAATTTGAATTTTTTCCCCTCTATTAGGTAGAATATTTGTAGAATAATTTGAACTCTCGAGAGGGGAAATACGAAGTCGGGTCTAATAAAGCGAATGATTAGAAGCCTTGGGGCCCGATACGACCTCGACATATTCTCAAACTTTGAATGGACAGGACGACCGCATCGGGGCCTGCACGGGTGATCCCGGTGCTTGACTCCCAAGTGCAAGGGCGTAGCGAGGGGAGGGGACTTGGGGGGTCTGCCCCCCCCCCTCCCCCCGAAATGTGAGAAAATGACCGAAGAAAGGGAAAAAGATGGCCAAATCCATTGTTCTGTCACTTTGCCCCCCCCCCCCCCCCGAAATGAAAGTGGTCCCCCCCGAACGAAATTTCTGGCAACTCCCCTGCCCAAGTGGCCACTTATTTATTTACTTCCCCCCCCCCCGCAATGTCTGAGAAAGACTGAAGACCCCCCCCCCAGACTAATGTAATTTAAAATTGTTTTTAATTGTATTAGAGATCGATCATGATAACCATGTTGAACGCACGAGGATGTACTAATTGTGTATTTTTCACACGTCTCGTAGCTACCACCTACAGGAATGTCAGAGAAGCATGTCGAACTTTACTTACGGAAGTCACTGTCAGCGTTGCGGCTGGACTACGTCGACCTGTATCTCGTCCATTGTCCATTCTATGCTGAGGTAGGTCGATAACTATTTTATTACATCGGTAGCGCGTGACTTCATGTGAAAAGACTTTATTATAAGGCCATCGTTATGAGTGCCTGCATAGCGATGACCTCAACACATAACTTAATATACTAGGCTATCAACCTGGGGCCACATGACTCCCTTGCGGTCCTTATTTTTTGAGGGGGCACAGGTTAAAATCAAGTGAAAGGGGTGCCACAACAGGTAGTTAATAGGAGGCCGTTAATAGTCACAGAGAGCTGTGAAAAAAAAAAAAAAATTCATGTGAAGAATTGTAGCTCTAAAGTGAAATATAGTGGGAAAGAATGTGACTCTATATATATATGTATATATATATATACTTTCCGAGCCCACTAACGCTCGGATGGAGTATATGGGGATGGATAATATGGGAGACCAGGGGCTCCGCTGCCCAAAGAAATGATAGAAAGTAATTGATATGTTTAGAATAACATGGTCAAAAGATTTCTTGATACGGCCCTGGAGCCCATAGACCCTGGACAATCTTAATGCATAGGCTTATCCGGGAATGACCTGAAAAAGGAGGAAAGGGGCCTAAAACCCATTGAAGGCCTTCATGATGAGATCTAGTACCATGATCTCCGTGAGTAACACATATGTGAGTTGTTTCTGCCAGCTAAGTATAGGGCCCCAGAACGGCCGCAAAACATAATTTTTCCCGGGGACCAATGATGTTGAGACGGCCTTGCGTAGACGTCCCTCCCCCAAGAAGGAAGCCTACTGAACTCTAGCTCAAAGCAGGGTCGTCTTAAGAGCATCGTTGGCCTTGGAACGAAGTGACTTTTCTAACGTCCCCTACCTCGCTAGAAATGTCCTCCGACCCAATTTGCATTCTTACCATTGAAATTTTTAATCAGATCTCATTTTCAGAGGCTCCTTTCTGTACTTGAGGGAGGGCCTGGCTGTGCACAAGTGGCCCCCATGTGCTAAAGCGACATGATAGGCGCTGATCCAGGGTGATATGATCCAGGCTCATTGGATTGTCGTTGGATTTTACGAGACAGTTCCCATATCATTCGGCTCTTTATAGGGATGAGCGCCACTCATTGTCCCCAGCGGATTCGCACCTGGATCCAGGGGGGTTATCAGGCCTGGGCCCTTAAATCCATAGGAAGCCTACATGATGAGTTCTGGTTACTTGTTTTTCTTTAGAGTACATAGAAAGTAACCTAATTTATGAAATTTTCGCTCCTTGCAAATTTAGTTTTTGACTAATTTCATTTCAATAAATAAAAATTGGGTTTTGCTCCTGCATGAGGGTGGTAGGCTTTGAATAAGCCGAAGGGCTACGAAAAGAAAATATGGTGCAACAGGGTCCATGGGATTAAGAAAAGGGTTAAGAAGAAACCTTGACTTCTTGACACTTGAGCTCAACCGGCCAGCTCCTTGGGAAGGGTGGGGGGGGGGGACTGTTAGTGCAAGAGTAAGATGACCACGCAGCTCGTATTTTACGGGATGTTATTTTTGTGGTCCCAATTTTTTTTTGTTGGAAAAATGCTCTTTTTTTCCCCCGTATTTTTAATGAAGTTTATTTCTCCAGCACAAAAGTGGTTCTCAATCTGGAACCATACGGCACACTTGTGGACTTGGGACTCCTGGGTCTTAAAAGGGGGCCACGGATGAAATTAAGTGAAAGGGGGAGAGCCATGAAAAGTAGTCAAGGGGACCACAGAGAGCTTTGATAAAAATATAGAAGTGAAGAAATGTTCAGTTGGCCCTGCCCCAGAACCCTCGCAAGGGAAAAGCTCGCTGGATTCTTGCTAAAATTTCCAGTGACTATGTTCATAACGTTCCGTACACTATTTTTTTCCAAAAATATCAATCTGGTAAGAAGAAAGGGTTTCGCTCCTTGTTGAGGGATTCGGGGGCCACCAGAGGAAAATAGAGTGCACGGGTGGGAAAAGGTCAAGAAACACTGTATCAGACCTCGATAGCAATTACGAGCAATGGCTTCTAATAGGGGGTCTCAGTAAGTTTACTCAGCCCGGCGGTGCATGATTATATTGAGACAGACCTGTCACATTATGGTGGCCATTTCTTTTTTTAAAATAATCCTTCACGGGACATTGTTATAAAGAATTATTATTATTAAGGCCGTAGCGTGGGGGGGGGGGGACTTGGGAGTGGTGCCCCCGAAATGTGAGAAAATGACCGAAAAAAAAGGAAAAAGATGGCCATTGACAAGCCTAGATGTTTCGTAAACTTCATTTTTGTCAATGGAGCAATTTTCCCTGCATCCCTTAGTTTGCATTTACTGAAAATCGGAAGAAAGGCTACTTTATTAAAAAAAATATATACATGGCATTTTTATATAAAGGGGGGTCAGTGATCTCTGCTAATTATAATTTAATTACAATTTCATTTGTAATCAAATAACCTTTTCTTTCCCCCCAGAAAAAAGAGGATGATAATGACATTTTCCCGTTAGAAAATGGTGTCTATGTTAGAGGTCCGGACATGGATCTGCGAAGCACATGGCATGTAAGTTCTTTCCCCCCCACCTTCAAATAAAGTAACATTGAAATCAATGAAATTTGAAGAATGGTTTTGTGATGCTTTTATATTTACCAATGAAGGGGATGGAGGCGATGGTCGACAAAGGCTTGACCAGATCGATTGGATTGTCAAACTTCAACAGTAAACAAATCCAGAGCATCTTAGACAGCGCCAGGATAAAGCCAGCCAACCTTCAGGTATAGTTTAAACGGTTTTCTAACAATGACCATCATGGCCTCCATAAACATTGGGGCATTTATTATATTCCATGTCCGCTTGGCTACATAGGACAAACACGGAGATCCATAAAAACTAGATTAAATTAACATGTTTGCTGTGTTAAAAATCAAGAATGTGGAGAAATCGAACATCGCCGCTCTCACTGCTTGCAAGAGGGCCACAGATTCAAATTTCCGGGAGCGAGTGTTTTTCACAAAGTGAATGAAAGTCCAGTGGCGCAAAGTTCTCGCGTTCATTCATTTATTCAGTAAATCTACACCACCAATCGCATCGCCATGGCTTAAATTCACTACGAGCGGGAATTCGAGAAAATTCGAATAGACCAATCGGATAGCTACATTTCGCAAGCAGCCAATCAGGTTGTTGCAAAAACTTGCACCCAGGCTTTGACTTGAACGGACGTATAGTTTTTCGTTCCACCGAGATTGAAGATTTGCTACTCAATTCGAAACTCGGTCAGTGTGATACTCTTACCCTCTGAAGACGACACCCATAGCGTGTCGAAATGCATTAGGGATTTTTTTCGTATTTCCTGGTACTTGCCTTATTCGTCGACGATTTTTTGAGTGACCAATATTTATAGCTTCAGTGGTTTTGTGCTCAGCGATGATTGTGCCCCCATATAACCTTGGAATCCCCCATTATGGCCTTAGAAGTCGAACTTCGTTCCATATAACTTTATAACTCCCTTATGACCCCCTTAAGGGTCGATTTTAAAAAGCTCTTTTTTTGAGTTTTACGTCATTAAATAAAACTACTGATCAAATTTCATATTTGTAGCTCCAGTGGTTTTGGCTCGGTGGTGATGAATCAGTCAGCCAGGACATGATATTATATACAAGGTGTCCTGTAAGTGCTGGCATGGCTAGCTTTATCTCATCAACCGTCCGTCGTAGAGGTATGATTCCAGTTTAAAAAATGCTCAAAAGGCGTTCAGTAATTGCCCTGGACCAGTTTTGACAGTGAAAATGCAGTGTGTAACAAAATAAAAAAAATCTAAATTTTTGTACTATCCCCCGTGCTCTAAATTCCAATTAAAAAGTTACTGCCTCGTCTCTCCTGATACCAAAAAACTTTTTATTGGAAGTTAGAGCACAGGGGGGGATACCATATGCAGATTCTTATTTCGTTACACACTACATTTTCACTGACAAAACTGGTACAGGGTAAGTATTGAACGCCTTTTGAGAGTATTTTTCAAATTGAAATCATACCTCTACAATGGACGGTTGATCAGATAAAGGCCGCATTAGCACTTACAGGACACCCTGTATATATAGATAAAAAAATGTCCTGTTTTTCCCAATTTCTCCAACGAAGGTTGCCTTTGTTCCTAATCTTCACTAGAATCGGGGATGAGAAGGTAATTTTCCTATGTTAATTTAACTTTTAATATTTATCTCGCATTTGCCGTTTCCATTTTCTTCCCGAGAAACACATTTTAGCAGTATTACTTAGGCCCCTTTCACACGGAGCGGACGCGGGTCCGCATACCCTTTCAAACGAGCACTGAAGATGCGGACGAATCGCCCGCATCTTTAGTTCGAAATTCGTGCATAAAAACTGTTTTTTCGCAATTTTTGTAATTATTTTTCTCCTTCACCCCTGATTCAGTGCCCATAGGCAGCCTAGGGGCATTCTTTGGTGGTTTTTATCATTGAGCCTAAAGATGCCTCCATTCCGATCCTCACAAGTAGTCAATGGGAGAAAATATCTTAAAATATTTTCAAAAAATTTTGAAAAAAAATCTGTCTTTTCGGAAAAATATGAAAGAAAATTCCAAAAACACATCCAATGTTCGAAAAATCCATATCAAAGAATTTGCAAGTATAAAAAAAGGGAGGGGTTGGGACTTTCAAAATGTCTATGCTTAGAAATATTCACATCACAATTCTGTCTTAGGCCGGGATTACACTATAAAAGTTTTGTAAAAGCTCTTTGATAAAACGTGAAAAATTCAACCATTAAGATCACCGGTTGCATTTGCTTGAATGCAACCGATGCGCCTATTGGTTGAATTTTTCAGCTTTTATAAAAGATCTTTTACAAAACCTTATAGTGTAATCCCGGCCTCAAGTATGGATTACTCTATAAAAATTTTATAATAATTCTTTTAAAAAAGCAACTAATATATTTATCGGTTGCACTTGCAATTTATTAGTTGCTTTTTCAAGTTTTATAAAATAACTTTCATAAACCTTTTAGAGTGAAATCCTATCCCTAGATTAGTCACTTCTGAAATATAAAATTTCATTTTTTTAAGTTTATAGACTAAATATTGAGTAAAATATACTTGTAGGTATTCGGGGGGAACCACCAAAACTATTCAAGCGCTAGGGTCTTCAAACGTCTTGATCCGGCCCTGAGTGAACACCGTACGTGGATAACGTTGTTTAATAAAAGTATTTTTTTTAAAGTTTAAAAAAATTAAGATTAAAAATTTAAAAAAATAACAAATATTTAAAATAATATTTCAGATGTTTATATTTTAAAAATTTAAAAAGAAAAAAATTATCATTTTTAAATTAAATTTGAAAGTTATTAAAGTATGTAGTCAATTAAATATTCGTAATGAACAGAACGGCTTATAATTTTGGTCCCGTCAGTGGCCGTTGTTGGCAGGTTTTATTGTATAAAATTGTGAAATATGGACAAAAGGCAGTTGAAGTTGCTATATCTCAATCTCAGAAGGAAACGAAGGGATACACGTATGTAGGTACATTATATTAATGAGCAGGGACCATCATATGGTGTTTTTAAGGGTATTTATGGCAAATAATTAAAAAAATTCCGTGAAAAATCACCTTCAAAAAGTAGCCAAAGATGCGGACGAATTCGCTCCGCATCCGCATCGTCTGAATAGCTCCGAAAAACCTATTGTCAAAACTTCTATGTGCGGATGCGGAGCCCGCACTTAGGTTTTGACACATGCGGACGACGTCCGGACCCGCATGAACATTTCCTAGGTGCGGAGATTTTTCGGCTCGTGTGAAAGGCGCAGTATATTCCAATTGTTAAAACTTCTTCCGGACCCGCATCCGCTCCGTGTGAAAGGGCCCTTAGGGCCCTTTCACACGGAGCGGATGCGGATGCGAAGAAGAAGTTTGATGAAGCGATGAAGAAGTTTTAACAATTGGAATATACTGCGCCTTTCAGACGAGCCGAAAAATCTCCGCACCTAGGAAATGTTCATGCGGGTCCGGACGTCGTCCGCATGTGTCAAAACCTAAGTGCGGGCTCCGCATCCGCACATAGAAGTTTTGACAATAGGTTTATTCGGAGCTATTCAGACGATGCGGATGCGGAGCGAATTCGTCCGCATCTTTGGCTACTTTTTGAAGGTGATTTTTCACGGAATTTTTTTAATTATTTGCCATAAATACCCTTAAAAACACCATATGATGGTCCCTGCTCATTAATATAATGTACCTACATACGTGTATCCCTTCGTTTCCTTCTGAGATTGAGATATAGCAACTTCAACTGCCTTTTGTCCATATTTCACAATTTTATACAATAAAACCTGCCAACAACGGCCACTGACGGGACCAAAATTATAAGCCGTTCATTACGAATATTTAATTGACTAAATACTTTAATAACTTTTAAATTTAATTTAAAAATTTTAATTTTTTTTCTTTTTAAATTTTTAAAATTATTTAAAAATATAAATATCTGAAATATTATTTTAAATATTTGTTATTTTTTTTAATTTTTAATCTGTTGATTTTTTTAAATTTTTAATCTGTTAATTTTTTTAAATTTTTAATCTGTTAATTTTTTTAAATTTTAAAAACAACAACTTTTATTAAACAACGTTACCCACGTACGGTGTTCACTCAGGGCCGGATTAAGACGTTTGAAGACCCTTGCACTTGAATATTTTTGGTGGTTCCCCCCGAATACCTACAAGTTTATTTTACTCAATATTTAGTCTATAAACTTAAAAAAATGAAATTTTATATTTCAGAAGTGAGACTAATCTAAGGATAGGATTTCACTCTAAAAGGTTTATGAAAGTTATTTTATAAAACTTGAAAAAAGCAACTAATAAATTGCAAGTGCAACCGATAAATATATTAGTTGCTTTTTTAAAAGAATTATTATGAAATTTTTATAGTGTAATCCATACTTGAGGCCGGGATTATACTATAAGGTTTTGTAAAAGATCTTTTATAAAAGTTGAAAAATTCAACCAATAGGCGCATCGGTTGCATTCAAGCAAATGCAACCGGTGATCTTAATGGTTGAATTTTTCACGTTTTATCAAAGAGCTTTTACAAAACTTTTATAGTGTAATCCCGGCCTGAAGACAGAATTGTGATGTGAATATTTCTAAGCACAGACATTTTGAAAGTCCCAACCCCTCCCTTTTTTTATACTTGCAAATTCTTTGATATTTGCTGAATTTTTTTTTTTTTTTTTTTTGGAACATCGAATGCTTTGGATGTTTTTGGATTGGATTTTTCGAACATTGGATGTGTTTTTGGAATTTTCTTTCATATTTTTCCGAAAAGACAGATTTTTTTTCAAAATTTTTTGAAAATATTTCAAGATATTTTCTCCCATCGACTACTTGTGAGGATCGGAATGGAGGCATCTTTAGGCTCAATGATAAAAACCACCAAAGAATGCCTCTAGGCTGCCTATGGGCACTGAATCAGGGGTGAAGGAGAAAAATAATTACAAAAATTGCGAAAAAACAGTTTTTATTCACGAATTTCGAACTAAAGATGCGGACGAATCGCCCGCATCTTCAGTGCTCGTTTGAAAGGGTATGCGGACCCGCGTCCGCATCCGCATCCGCTCCGTGTGAAAGGGGCCTTAGGGCCTTATTCACCGACATGGTTTAAACTGAGGTCACAATTTTTGGATAAGAGATCAACATACAGTAGATTGGTTAAAAACCTGAATTTAACCAATCCGTGTCGATCTCTTACCAAAAAATTGTGACTACAGCTTAAACCAAGTCGGTGATTACCGCCCTTACTGTGGCACTGTATTTATTGCCAATGGTTATAATTACAATACTAGGCAGTTTCTCCGATAGCTGACACCATGGTAAGACAGAATCTGTTAAGTCTCGAATTTTAATGATCCCAATTTTACGTATTTTGATTAAATATGGTCACACTGACAAAGTAATAACTTCATGATTGGATTTTATTTGATTGCATCCTATTATATTTTTCGCCAAAAAAAATTCGCCAAAGGTGTGAAAAATGTCACATTCGGTTGTAACAACGCCTTGGTTATAACGACAAATTGTAACGGAACCTTCAATGTCGTTGTAACCAAGTTTGGCTGTATGTGCAAAATCACGAACGTGTATTTTTCAAAAATATACCGTTGCCAAAAATGAATCTCACTTGTGTGCAATTTAGCTCATTTCTGGTGCATTGAGTAGCCATACAAATTAGATTCATATCATTCATTATCGTTTTCAAATGTCCTCGAAGTATTGATTTGTTTCTATTTGTTTATAGGTCGAGTGTCACGTTTTGTTACCTCAGTACGAACTGCACGATTTCTGCAAGAAGAATGGAATATCCGTGACTGCCTATTCCCCTCTGGGAACCCCTGGGTTGCCCGATTACTTCAAGGAACGTTTCAAAATGTAAATAGCCCATCATACATGGTGACAAAAATTAACTGTAAACAGTAATTAAAATTCAAGAAAATTGACCGTTCGTAACGCACACACACAAAATTTGTTTACTGAGATGGACACTTGAACATTGAAGGACCGGACACACCCCGCTCCGTCAATGTTCAAGTGTCCACCTCAGAAAACAAATGTTTCGTGTGTGTGTTTGTTCAGTGTCCACTGAGGTGGAGCTTGTCTACGGTGCTTCCTTGCGATTTTCAAGATTCGTCCATGTTCATCGAAAACCTCAGCATTAAGACCGAAGCCAACCAGTTCTCGTGAGAAAAATAGTGTGTTCGTACATAAAAAACATGAAACACACATTCTCATGTATTTATCCGACACAGTGGATTCTCGGTTATATTGCTAGTTTCACTGGTGATATTTGTTATTGAGACTCTTGCATTTCGAATGACCCTTTTTCCGATGAGCTGTTGGTTCCTGGTTGTGTTGAGAGTGCTTTTCTACTTCCTCGACCTCGACAGTCACCTTCATGACCTCGCTCCTTAAATAGCTTAATTGCCCTTGAAGCAAGTGAACGGGAAATACCAAGTGATTTCACAATTACGTTTGCCCTTCTGATACAACGACTGTTACTTGACATTTTTTGTCACGAAAAATAAAACGCGCAGAAAGTTAAGCAAGATCACAAGTTATACATGAAAATATGTTCTTTAATATTACGGCAAATTTTGAGCTGCACACCGCACCTCTTAGTTAGAAAGTTTGTTCCATTCCCGACTCAGAGCTTTCTTCAGGGCGATGCCAAACTTTGGTGGTTCTTAGCATAAGCCTTGTTCTCCAAAATAGACCATATGCTGTAATCCATTGAGATCAGGGGGATATGGTGGCCATTCAGCAGATGTGATGAAAACAGGAAAAATTAGCCTTACGTGATCACTAAACTTTCGCTAGTCAGAAAATGCGATAGACTTATATTTTTGTCACCCTGTATATTGGAATTGTTATGTTGTATAATTGTTATATGAAATTGATTATAATTGAAGTTGCGGTTTCAAAACGCTGTAAAACAGGCGTCCATTCCGATTTGAAAATTTGCATCAATACTCCTGATGCAATGGAATTTTGTTTGATGAAGGAGGGGAAAAAAAATATGCTCAGAAATTTACCGATGGGGGGAGTAACGTATTCGTAAAATACGGGAAATTCACTCGCAGAATGGAAATAGTGGTCAGTTAGAGTCAGTGCAAAATTTAGGTGATATCGCGAAACTTCGTAATTTATAGGGAAAAGCACGAAAGCCACGAAACAAAGACCACAACTTTACGCAAGAAATGCTCAACATGTTGTTCACCGTGTTCTGCTTGTCCCACAAAGATTGAGTGGTATTGCTGTGGAGGTACCTCAAAAATGATGAATACCGTTTTTATGCTGTTTCCATGAATTATGAAGTTTTACGATGGTGAATAAATTGTCATTTTTGCCCTTACTGCTATTGTTTTCATTCTGAGAACAAGCTTCCAGTGTTTCGCGAATACAGTGCCACCTATCAATGAAATTCTAAATATATTTTTTCCCCTTTGCTTCAGTAGCATTCACGCGAATTCTCGGCATTCTGTCCAGTGGTTCCTATTAACCCTCTTTAGGATCAAACGCTAGTGAATAAATTCAATTCAGTTATCTGCGTTTTCCTTCCTCTCTCCTCGTCATCGCGGAGCTTTACTTTAACATTGTGAACTGAAGTTGTTTTTTCCCTCCCCATTTTTTCTATACTTCGGTTAGGGATACCTCCACGTATAATGCGTCTTTCTACATGTAAGAGTGAAATAGAACACGTAGGATCAGGGTGAAAAGAGAAATCTACTGTATACTCTCTACTTACCTATTATATACCAGTTTTCCCTCTTTTTCTATTTATTTTTTCTTCTATTCTCTACTTTTCCCTTCTTCCTTTTTCTAACTTGCAGTTAGATTCGGACTAGGTTACCAGACTTATCGCCCTTTCGTCAAGTATAGATGATCTAAATTTGTTGCCTAAAGCTTGACGTGAAGGGGTTAAATTTCCCATGGCGATCGGCCGGAGTTGTGCGCGGTTTCAAAGAAAGAAAGTGGTTCTTATTTCACAGCATTGTGAAATCGCAGCTTTAATTATAATTATTTATGTATGAACTTGTAAAATTTTGAGGAAGTTGTTCACCATGTTAAAAATGAAAAAAAAAATTATGCAGTCAAATCCCGTTACAAAGAACTCCAAGAGACCAGAGAAATCACTTCGTTATAAAGAAATTCCAGGTTTTTGCATTATTCCTACGTAAACTTATTCGTTAAAATGAGATTTTTTCGTTATTATGGTATTCGTTAAAATGAGATTTTTTCGTTATTATGGTACTCGTTAAAATGAGATTTTCGCTATAATGGTATTCGTTAAAACGGAATTCGACTGTATTTGAAAATTTCTATAGCATGAAAATTTTATTGTTAACTAACCTGGATTTTTCTTTAATCTGTTGTGTTTCTAGGGACGTAAAAATACCTGATTTGCTGGGGGATCCGAAGATAAAATCCCTTGCCGAGAAGTACAGCAAGACACCAGCGCAGGTACAGCTTGATTATGCATTTCAAGTGCTAGTCAATTAAAAGGAGTATTCATTTGGAGGAGTACTGATTGAATTTCACCTAATCTGCCAAACGCAAGCGGGTGATAGACGAGCCCATGAGAAGCATAAAACGCTGTAGCAACTCTATTCTACCTCTAATCGTTTCCACGTTATGGTGAAAAGAAAGAAAATGCGTCAAGTCTGAAAAACCCAAATTCGTGAAATTTTTGAAAGACCTAACACTCTCAAACTAAGCACATATTTGGAATGATCAGAAAAAAAAAACCTATTAACCTCTTTACGATCACAAGGGCGTAATATTATCCAAAAACCAGCAGAATAAATTCAAACAAGTTCTCTATATTTTCCTTCCTAGCTCTTCACTATCGCGAAGCTTCATAGAAACGCTATTATCTACGAAAGTTGCTGTGTCTTTATAATGTATCTTTCTACTATATACGCGTAAGAACGAAAGAGAATACGTAGGGTTTGGGTGAAAAGAGGACTCTAAAAAAACCTTTCTTATCTACCTTATCTATTATACCATTTCTTTTCTTTCCCCCTTCCTTTTCTAACGTGTGGTTAGGTTAGGACAAGGTTACCAGATTTATCGCAGTTTCGTTAAAACAGAGGTAATCCAAATTTCTTGGCAAGCTTGAACGCGAAGTGGTTAAAGATTACTGTATTTCCACCAGCATATCCAAATATCCACTTGTCGGTGAGCTACAATCCCTGATAGTTTGACGAAGTGCAAAATCGAACTGTCACCAGAATAACCGCCAATTCAGCAAATACCCGATCTCATACAACGATTTCAATTATGCATGGCAGGGGTTTCCAACGTAAAGTTTCGCACGGAACCTTTCATAGTTATAAGGCTGTTCCACGGAACTCTTTATGATAAGGCGTAAACAACTACGTAACTCAAACAAACATTATTTGAATATTTATCTAATATAATAATAATAATGTCCCTACTGCCGTCTCAAAAGGGCAAAATGAAAGAGGGCTTAGGCACCACCTCTGATAAATCATATTTATTTTCATAAATAATTGTGCCTTATCATAGAAGCCCCTATACAATCAGGTCCTCGCATGACCGTCAAAATGGGGAGGGGAGGGGGGTAAGTCTAACAGGGCTCCAGCCCGGTGGTCCGAGATGATTCTCTCTCATTATTTTTTTTTACCGCTACAAATGCATAATAGGTGAGCCCGTTAACAGCCTGACCTGGGCACCCGCTAAAGATCCCAGCCTAGGGTTCCTACTACAGGATGTGGAGGCCATGGGTCCCCGTGCTGTGCCCGGATGGGATTCACGTGTTTAGATGTCCCTGGATGTCCCTAAAGTACACGTAAATTCTTCAATTAAAGAATCTTCACTTCTAGTGAATAAAAAAAATTTCCAAAAAAAGAATGAAGAGGTTTGATTATAACCATCACCACACAGGAGAAAAATCTCCCGGACAAGAACTCTGATATATTCTTCAACAGAAGTGATCATGATGCTAATCATTGTGAATCATAGGGTGTTCATCAGTACAGGGAGCCTGGCTCTAGGTTGTGTGGAAGGGGGGGGGGGGTTGTGAGCACCGTGATTGTCATGGTGGAAAGAGAAAACTTTATTCCTGCATTAAAAAATGTCCATTAAATTTTTTTCCAGATAGTGGGCGCATTCTCTTTTATTTCACCAGCACAGACCTGTTGTTTCTCTGCGCACAGAATTTTGATATCTCGATATCTGCGCGATATGACGAAATAAAATGCTACCTTATACACTACAGGGAATTTTTCTCTTCTCAGCAAAAAACTCTATACACAGGGAAGCGTTCTCAGTCACTTTCAGACTCTAAACATCCACACTTTGCAAACTTATTCATCATGAAAAAATTGTGCCTTCCTTTCTTCATTACTTTTATCCAAAACCTATAAACGTGTAAAAATAACATTTTATCAGTAAAAATGTGCCTTCTGGAAAATATTGAAAATTAGTGAGTGGCCTACATTATAGGCCTGTAAAATTGCATATAAAACATTATTTAACTGGAACTTCTGCTGTCACCTATCAAATAAAATACACAACTTTTGTGATTTTTCGATTGAAATTGGTTTTTGATTAATGCACCGCGTAGAAAAAGTCAATATAGCATCATATTGATATATATTTTTTGGACAATAATATCAGTTTAATTGTCGAATTCGCTTTAAAATTTTAACAGTTGCTGTTTGTATATGACATAGTAACCTGTGGGTAATAAGATTGTGGAAAGTTCTGCACAACTTATTAATGTTCATTTACCGCTCACAAACATCAACAGTTAAAATTTTTAAGCAAACTCGACAGTTCAACTGATATTATTCTTTAAAAAACATTTATGAGTATCACAAACTGCATTGACTTTTGCTATGCAGCGCATTAATCAAAAACTGGCCATCCCAATCGAAGAATCACAACAGTTGTATTTTTTATTTGATAGGTGACAGCAGTTCAGTGATGTTTCTTACATATAATAAATATATTCAGAATGATCACTCAATTCCGCTTTACCGCATTTTACTGGTAAACTGTTTATTCTAGAGCAGCGGTTCTCAACCTTTTTGACTCGCGGAGCACTTTTAAGGAAAGAAATTCTATGGCGGAGCCCCGTAGGCTAATTTTTTAATTATTCATCAAAGTTATTGATTTATTTTTACTACTTAAAAATATTTATAATTATTATTTTTTTATTTTACTGTTTTTTTTTATTTTCCTCGAGCGGCCGCGGAGCCCCTGGAGAGTACACGAGGAGCCCCAAGGGCCCCGTGGAGCACCGGTTGAGAACCGCTGTTCTAGAGGCATACTTCCGATTAGAAAAGTGTCCAAATAACGTGTGGAACTCAGATACATCATGCATGTTTCAAGGGTTGTGTTGTATAGTTATCCAAATAAACAAAAGCTACTTTTTATACGACTCTGTAAGCACCCTGTCCTTAAAAATTCGATTAGAAACTTGTCACCCTGTCCTCCAGAGGCCAAAAAAAAAGAGAAAAAAATCCATGTCTCTAAGCGTAATATTCGCAGAGATATTTAAATTCAAAAACAAGGCAAAGTTGGAAAAAAAACCGTAAACTAACGAACAACGCTTCTTTCTCTGATTCTTTGAATCTGCTAATTTTTTGAGACACTATCTCGTTAAAACTCAAAATAAAAACAGCTTTCCGAGTATTAGTAACAAGAAACTTTTCTTTGAAAGCTCTCTGTGTTCCGGGATTTTTAAAGGTTCCGTGGCGTTTGATCATGCGGAATCCCTAAAAAGCTGTCATGCAACCCCAGCGTTTCACGGAACACCAGTTAGAAACCCATGATGTAAAGCAGTGTTTCCCAAAGCAGGCAATATTACCCCCTGGTGGGCGATGCAATGGTATGGGGGGGGGGCGATAGAAGCTATGGATTCAACATGGGATCCTATGGGTTCACTTGAGTTGGGGGCGATGGAACAAGAAGTTTGGGAAACTATGATGTATAGCAAACAAAAGGCGAATTTTCTACTGTAATATCGATAGTATATGATATACTTTCTTGTAAGTTCTTTCGAAAGCTAGAGAAATGAACAAGTTTTTTGGTGAATTCGACCGACTAGCATAGATTGGCGATTACAGATTTGGGCGACAATTTGATTTCGCACTTCGCCAATCTATCAGTGTTTGTAGCTCAATAACAAATCTACAGGAATCTCTGGTGGAAGTAATGTCATCTTTAATGGGACTTTGTCAGTTTTTTCCAGATATGCACTTAGTTTGCGTGTCAGGTGTTTCAGAAACTTCACAAATTAGGGTTTTTCAAGACTTGACGCATTTCCCTTCCATAATCCATTACCGTAACTCGAAAACGGTTGGAGATAGGACAAAATTTGGTATGGTGTTTTATGTGCCACACGGGCTCGTCTATCAACCCTTTATCGTTTGGAAGATTAGGTGAAATTCACCCCGTATATGCTAAATTGTACACGATTCTTCAACACGTCATCGTCTTTCTAGATTCTTCTTCGCTATTTGGTTCAGCGGGACATCATCGTGATACCGAAGAGTTCGAATCCGGACCGAATAAAGCAAAATATCGACGTGAGTAATATTGGCGTCCGTTCTTTCTTTACTCAATTTTTGGTTCTCTGTATCAAAAGTATTTAACCACTTTACGACCAAGGACGTAATATTGCGTCCAAACGCCGATGCAATAAATTCAAACAAGTCTATCTGTTTTCTTTCCTGTCGCCTCATCAGCATGAAACTTTGTTGCAACCCTATTAAAAAAATAGTTCTTTTTTCCTCCGTGATGAGGAGGTAAAAAGCTCCTACTCTTGAGGTTAAATAGGTTCTACTATATACATGTACATAAGAGAAATAGAACAGGTAGGGGGTGAGGGTGAAAAGAAAAATATACTTCATACCTGCTCTCTGTTACCTGTAATACTTACAGGTAAGAGAGAGGGACAGTATAGTAATAAGCTGTTTTTGCTTTCATTTGTTTCTTTTCTTACTTTTCTAACATGGCATTCCGTTAGAACAAGGCTATCATATTTATCGACAATTCGTCAAACAAAGATCATCCAAATTTCTTGCCAATCGCTTGTAAGCGATGCGGGTAATGCTTGGAATCCAAGAACTAAATACTTCTTGTTATCCAAGCCAGGATGGTTGAAAACTTTGAGGGAAAATAGGGCGGTTATAAAAACTGAATCACATTCAGGTAATGAAAGCGTGATCGGGAAACGTAATTTGTAACGTAAACGCCAATCAAAGGGTAATTTGTATATTATCTATACATATGATCGCTGAGGCGTTATCTGGAACAGGGTAAGTAATTAAGTATCATTGTGTCACCAATGTCATGATGTACAAAACGTTCGACGCCTACAAAGTGGACCTTTTCTAAAGAATTGCGTTTCGCCGAGACTTATTCGATAAACTCTAGTCATGGAAACTCTATTCATCGCTCGCGTGGATTAGCAGAGAGTGACATCATCCTTGGTAAAGTTGCCATCTGGTACCAGTGTCAGCAATTGTGAGCCATGGCCTGAGTTAGGTCTGACCGTCCATGTACGATCCTTTTCAGTGCACACAAGCTCTAAAGAGAGATTGAGGTTCGTTGCCCTTGTAGCGCTCATTCGGTAAGTGAGAGGACATAGGTTTGATTCCTCACAAGGGTAATTGAATTTTCTTTCTTTCCTGAATTCATCTTCACATTTGGAAAAGTGCGGCAATCGATGCGTTTCTGGTGTCATGTTTGCGTAATTACATTTCGATGTCACTTTTGGATAGCCAGATTGAACTGTGTCGCATTTCCATTACTACATAACGCTTGTTATATTACATTGCCGGTGTCACTCTTTGTTATACCACATTCAACTTTGTCACACTTGAACCACAACACGCTTGCACAAATGCATTGCAGGTATCTCGCTTGCATAACTATATTGCTGGCGACACATTTGCATAACCGCACCACGCTTGCATAACTACATTGCAGGTTTCACGCTTGCATAACTAAATTTCTGGTTTCACGCTTGCATACCTGCATTGCCAATATCACGCTTGCATAACTACATTGCCGGTTTCACGCTTGCATAACTAAATTTCTGGTTTCACGCTTGCGTAACAATTTCTGGTTTCACGCTTGCATACCTGCATTGCATGTGACACACTTGCATAACTGCATTGCCAATATCAAGCTTGCATAACTACATTGCCGGTTTCACGCTTGCGTAACAAAATTTCTGGTTTCACGCTTGCATAACTAAATTTCTGGCTTCACGCTTGCATACCCACATTGCATGTGACACACTTGCATAACTGCATTGCCGATATCACGCTTGAATAACTACGTTGTCGGTATCAGACTCGCACAATTGCACCACGCTTGATTTTCTGCATTGCGGGTTTCACACTTGCATAACTAAGTTGCCAGTGTCGCGCTCTCATAACATCGCATTTTGCAGGTGTCGGGCGTGCGTAACTGCACCATGCTTGCTTGATATTGTCACTACACACACTGTTACCACTTACATGATAGCATTGTGCACTGTCAACACTCGAGCCTACATAGCTGCACATGGTACATCGAGCATGAAATCTCTTTCAGATATAACGAGCGTTTTGTATTTACCCAATAACCATGTTGCTGGCGTCACGATTGCATAACCACGTTCATAGAAAAAAATTACAATTTCACAGCACAAAATGCGTCATTCTTTCAGTGGCAGTAAATGGAAATGATCGCGTGGACCCTTTGCAGAATACTCACAGACCGGCCCTCAGGGTTCCTCGGACCACAGATTAGGGGGTAAACACTGCTGTATAATACATTATATTATTAAGTAGGGTGATTAATGACCGCACGTTAGTTTATGTTCCAAAAACCTATATTTTACAATTTTAAAATTATTCTACTTTCATCCCTTTGTTATAGATTTACAATTTTGCTCTGTCCGATGAAGATATGGATGTTTTGAAATCGATGGGAGCAGTCAAAAATCGTATTTGCAACTTTGATTTTATCCCAGGGTAAGTTGCTTATCGTGTGTGTGTGTGTGTGTGTGTGTGTGTGGTTTTTCCTTCAGGGCCATAAATTGCAGCCAAAGGAAGGGAACTAGGGTTGTCACAATTCGGAAACTCCAAAATGAGAACGCAAGCTCGCGCGTGTCGCATTGGTAAAGATTCATTTATCTCAGTTCATAACAGACGGCGCCAGTATACTTAAAAATCTTGATAGTTTACCAATCAAAACAGAATTTTTTTTTTCGGCCTTTGACCAAGGGGAAGCTAAGATTCCGTTAGCGAGATTGCGCTAAATTTGGCGATTTCCAATTTCGCGGAGATTTTTTGCTTCTAAAGTAATCTAGAATTTTTTCGGTCGCCAAACATCAGGAAAATCAAGATGGGCGACAAACAAAACAGAAATTCGGCAATTCTTTTTCTTCATGCTAGAGCAGTGTTTCTCAAGCGCCGGGTCGATCAGTCAAACCGGGCTGTGAATGATACACTGTCTCATTTTCCCCAACTTATTCCCTATTAGTCGTATGTGTATGACAAGGCCTCACCCCCTCCCCCCCCCCCCCCCCCCCCCGCGGGCTTCCAAAGGTTGAGAAAACCACTGTGTTAGAGCATGGTGAGGAAGAATTCTTTAACTAATGGAAGAAAGTATTGGGCCACGGGATTCGCTCACCCACATGGGCGGAGATAGACCTGAAAGTCTGCGGAGGCACGGTCATTATTGCTGGGGGACCATGGTGATTTCATGTGATGTCAATTCATATACACACATATACATTACATCGGACGACTCCTGCTTTGATGCTGGTCCCCCCCCCCACCCCGTATCTCCGTCCATGCTGACCCTGCACATTTGGATTTTGTGTGTTCCTATTCCGGCAACCCAACTCCAACCAAATTTCCTGGTGCGATCGCTGTTCGCAGGATCACAAGATCACAACTAGGAAGAAGAAGCAGGCGGGTCTGGGGCCCAAATTTCATCTTTAACCTCTCCAATATTACAAGGGGATGCCAAAATGCTTGCTTACTTCGGCTGGTCAAGCATCTAGTTGCGGCCACGGCTGTTCAAAACCACGATAGCGGCAACGATTTTGGTCAAGGAACTATAATTTCTGTTCCAGGTATCATGCCGGCACCCGAGTGGTGTGGTGGTGAGATGCTCGTCTACCACCGAGAAGGTAGCTATCAGTCCTGAGTTCGAATCCGTGGTATTTTTCCTAGCGAATTTGAGGCCACTAACCACCGATATACAGCGCCTTTCCAACCCATCTCATTGATGGCAGTAAATTGCAATAGAATTTAGGCAGTAAAGTTGAAATATAGTGATATGGCCAGAGTTGGGGAAGTAGCAGGTATTATGCCGAATTCTGTCAAAACTGAAGCGGTTTGATTGGAGAAGTGTTCATCCATAAAAAATTGAAAAATTTGCAACCAAAGGATGCACGATGACGAACACAGGGTTTCAGCAACCACTCCTATAACTACAGCTATAGATGGCGTTGGCATGCCCCCCCCCCCACATCCTGGAGTGGGACCCCTAGGGTAGGATCTTTCAGGCCCCCACTCAGACTTTTCACGGGCCCCTTCTGTAGTTAATTTATAGCGTGGAAAGCAAAAATGATGAGAACTGCCCCAGGGCTAGAGCCCTGTCAGCCACTCTTTTGTGAGGCCATCGGTGTTGGTTTAAGCTCGTCGTATTGATTAATAAATTTCAACGATGACGAACACGATAATCAGACCTGGGACGTAGGTGATAATGAACGCCCCCCCCCCCCGGCTCTTGAAAATATACTAAAAATGGTATATATATATATATATATATATATATATATATATATATATATATACACAAATATATATATACATACATTGAGTACATAGGCTTTCCCCCCCCCCCCGAAAAAAGTTGAAATGACGGCCCTGATTGTGTCGCCAACAAAAAATCTTGAACGAGTAAAAACTCTAAAGATAATCAGCTGGCGAAAAATTTGGTGCAACCTTACTTATGAAATCTTAGCCACCAAGGGTTACCGGATATATAGAAACTTAGAAATGAAAACAAACACACGCACGCTCTCGGAAACGACGCAAAACAAATTTTTACGACAGATGGCGCCTCTGACGATCGTTTTCCAACCAAATCAAAGAAAGACGCGTATTAATATATACGGTATTCTCTTCTTACGGGGCGGGAAGTCGTTTTCCCTGCAGGGCAAGTACAGCTTCCCCCCCCCCCCCCTAAAAGTATAAATTATGAGTAAAAAAAGGAATGATGAACATATTTTTGTTTCACGGTGCGATAGAAAAAATCCATTTTCCTGGAAAAGAAGGAAGGAAGGAAAATGATTCAGGAACTCTAAAAATGAGGACAAAAGGAGGGAAAAGGCTTTTTCTCAGCTCGATATATCAAGGAAACAGTTATTTTCCGGATATTATGCTCAGGTGAACTCGGAAAGAAAAGTCATCACGTCTCCACCGGGACTCGAACCCAGGCCCCCCTTGCATACTGTGTTTCCTTGATATCTCGAGCTGAGAAAAAGCCATCTATCTCTCTGTAAACCGTCCCACCCGGAGGCCATTTCCTGAAGTTGAGAGACTACTGCCTCTACTTCAGCGCCTCACGCCATAATGCGTGAAATCAGGAAGGCAGGGTCATGTCTCCAGTGATGTTGATGGTAGCATGCTTGCCCGGTATGCAAGAGGGGCCTGGGTTCGAGTCCCGGCCTGAAACGCGATGACTTTTCTTTCCTAGTTCACCTCAGCATAATATCCGAAAAATTATTTCCATGAAAAGGAGGAAATTTCGGAAACATATGAAAATGTTCGGAATGACATAAAAAATGAGGACATGTCCTCATAAATAAGATCATCTGGTTCTCAAATCCCTAAGGAAAACGTTCCGGAATGCTTTGATGAAGATGGTAGATGGTGCATGTTTGTCTCGTACTATATATCAGTGGTTCTCAACCTGGGGCCATATGGCCCCCTTGCGGTCCTGGGATGTTCTAAGGGAGCCACGGGAGAAAATCAGAAGTAAGGTGATTCACGACAGGTGGTGAAGGAGCTGTGAAGTAGAGAGCTGTGAAGAGAAAAGCTTTAAAAATGAAACATGGTTGAAAAATATTACTACTTTTAGAATCCATCAGATCCGTCTATAGAACCAGGGGTATCTTAACCCTTGGGTCTGTGTGGGCATGACGCGGGTCTTCATGTCTATAATGGAGGGAGGGGACTGCACTATATGGGATTTGGTACTATGATTTTCATACGTAAGCTGTCATTTCCAGCTAAGTATGGAGGGACGCCAGAGCAACGATTGATGTGTTGGGAGGGTCGAGTTATCGTGCAGGCTCGTTGGATCGTCCCGTATTTTTCACAGACCATTTTTTACCATATAATTTGACTCCAGGAACTCTCTCTTGAATGAGGGTGGGGGGGGGGGGCACGAGAAAAAAATGTGATCTGTGGGGGTCCATGAGCTGAAAAAGGTTAAGAAACACTGCTATATATGAGTCAATATGTTCTGCCATCTGTCTTTGAAATCAGCAGTCAAGGATTGTGTGCGCAATATACAGGGAAATCAATCCATTCCGACAGCAGTTATTCATCAGAACTAATGAATATAAATAGGTTGATTCATAATTCAATGAGTTCCTTTCATGTTACAGGATGCTGGAACATCCGGAATATCCATTCAACGAACCATTTTGAGCCTGCAATTGTCGATTGGAACGAAACGGACGGTGGAGTTTTACGTGTTTACTTCGTTATTTCGTGCAACTCTTTACATGGCTTATAAAGGGTATGTGCGCTATGTATAATCATGTGTGTAGCTTTCATATCAATAAAAGTGATTTCTGACGTCAAAATAACTGAGATCCATCTTGCTTTCGAATTTCTTCGCATCAATAAGAGTGAAATTATTTCTTTCATTAATTCTGGAATTGATTATTTAATTCAAATTTAATTAATTAATGAAATTTATTAATTCAATGGGTTTTGTTTGTGCAAACCATTTTATGCCTTCCCTCCACTGAATATAAGCGAATTTCATGAAATGAATAAAAATACGGGCCCCATTGGTCTACTGAGGGCGGGCAAAAAGTGTTTTGGTGGAAAAGCATCAATAAGTTACTGCCAAATACTGATATCAATCACCTAAGATGTTGATGCTTAAACGGTGTTCCGATTCCTTTGATCGACAGAGGTTGCCGTAGCTAACCATAATTTATACCGTAAATGTCCATAATTATAACAAAAACACCAAGTTGGTGATGACTTCTAATATATATCTTAAATATTGCTACCCTTCGCCGGGTAAAAGGAGGCCCAGCACGATATTAAGATGTATCCCATGATTTTGGGCACTGAAGTCATGGGATACCTCTTAATATCGTTTGGACCCTCCTTTTACCCGGCGAAGTGCAGCAATATTAAGCGGTATCCCATGACTTTTGGCACTTCAGTGTATTTCCTCGAGAGAAATACGAGAAATTGACACCCCCGAAATCGTCACTCACATGCTTACACACGCTCTAGGTCACTATTTTGATCGCTCACGGACCTGTGGTCTTACTCGCTAGTCCTTATTTTGGTCTCACACACTCTCTCTAGGTCAGGGGTTTCCAACGCAAAGTTTCTCGGTGAACCCTTGGTTCAGCATAAGGCCGTTCTGCGGGACCCTTGTTGAATATAAGGCTGTCCTACGGAACTCAACAAATTTTTTGAACATTTATTCAAAAAAAAAAAAGTGTGTCCCTGTCACCTATTGCCGTCTCCACAACGTCATATTCCCAGGGCCCAGATCTTATCGTGGAAGCCCAAGTCTAACTGAGGTCCCCGCGATGGCCCACACAAGGAGGTGGGGCTGGCAGACTGGGGAGACTCGTGGTGAATATTTCCTGATTACGAAATCAAGCATCTATCCTTAATGGTTTAATTGAGCACCATGACCCCCCCCCCTCCCCACAAGGGTAGGGCTGACAGGGCACGGGGACCCGGGACAAATCACATTATTATTTTTTACACTGAATTCAATATAGAGGAGACCCCCACTAAATGTCTGTCTGGGGAAGGGGCACGATGAGCACCGAGATGCTCGCGGATAAAGGAGAAATTCAATTCCAACATGAAATGTGCCCTCTAACTTTTCACGGAATAGCATGCTACTTTATATACGAAGTGGGGGGAATTTACTGCCACCTATCAACAAAAAGCGTCAACTGTTATAATTCTTTGATCGAAGTTGGTAACCGTTTTTCGATTGATGCCTTGCGTGGAAGAAAACAATATGATATTATTAAATATTTTTTGAGCTATAAATATAAATTAAATTATCAAATTTGATTGGAAAAACAGTTGTTGTTTGTATGCGTGTGGTGAAACAACGTTAGTCAGACCCGCTAAAAAGTTTGCGGTCTTCCTTAGCTTTTCCGTGAATGGATCAAAGAGGAGTTCGCATATTGTTTCACTTTGGCCACAGTTACAAAATGCCAAGGAGGACCGTTTTCCTTTGTGGGTTTTGTACTAACATTATTTTACCATAATTTTTCTTTTACATGTATTATAATCCAAGTATAATTATTTTCAATTATTTTCTGTGAATAAGGGGGTCATTCAAGTATTACGTCAGCATCGAGGGGGGGAGGGTTTCGGATTTGCTGACTTTAGATGACAGCGGGGGGGGGGGGGGGGATTTGAAGGTTGCTTACGTCATCAACCACCTTTTTTGAAGATATGAAATATTCTAAGCTGCTGACGAAATTTTGCTGACCGGGGGGGGGGGGGGGAAGGGGGGGTCAAAAATGGCTAAAAATCTGCTTACGTAATACTTGAATGGCCCCTAAGCTTACAAAATATGCTTGCGTTGTTGAAGTAGGGTTTCCAGAAATTCCCCTAAACTTGGACATGGGGGACGCATGGACACATATTTTTGGCCATGTTCCCTACATATGTTTACAACAGATGGCGCAACTACACCAGCAATGATCAACAATTGTTTTCCAACCAAAATAGAACCGCTTTTTATGTGTACAAATTTGATAAATCGGTGTTATTCAACGGACAGTATTTATTGATTATCAGGCGTTGAGTATTGTTTCAGCCATTCTGTTTGTTTCTGAATTGGAGAAGGAAGATACTGCTTGATTCTTTAATAAATTACCCCAGGGCCGTCTTAACGCATGGGCCTTCTCGGGTGCAGAGGGGCACTCCCCCCTCGATAATTGGATCAAGTGCTACGATAAAAAGCAGGTGCCGCTTGGACAAATGTCTCATTTTTTGACGCAGAAATTCGATCAATTGACTTGACCATGTAATTTTAGTGCCCTCCGATGAGTGCTCAGTCCGGGGGACATTTCCGGAGGTGGATTTATATATTTTTTGTCCTATGGGCTATATAAATTTGGCCACCCTTCACCCATTCTAGTCTAGTTTTCTTGACCTCTGAATCCTCCGAATTTGCCACCCTGGACTATAGCCGGCTTAGGCGGCCCCCCTCCCCGTAAATATGTCTCTATGTCTAAGTAATCATTTCCGTCGTTCAAATGTTTTCACACTGTCTAGGTCCGCTGTTTTCGTCCCTCACTCAGCAGGTCATTCTTTTGGTCACTCACATATTTTTTATTTTTTAACGGCACGATCTCGTTAAAACTCAAAACAAAGAACAGCTTTATCAGTAACAAAAGACATCCATATATATCCACGTCATATGACATCCATATTTTTATGGGCATCTTTTTATCAGCCACCTCGTTGGGCATTTTGCCTGTTGTGGCGTTGTATTTGTATTTGTATTTGTATAAAGTTCTTTTCTTTGGAAACTCTCGGGTTCCGGAATTTTTTACGCCTCGATGCTCTAGGTCCAGATCACTCTTTTGGTCATTCGCATGCTCACTCACTGTTTTCGTCACTCGCATGCTTATACTGGAGCGCCAGGTCCTTCTTTGATCGTCCACTGACCTGGTCTCATGACCTGTATAGATCACGCGTTTGATCTCTAACGCACCCTCTAGACCAGCGTTTCTCAACCTATGGTCCCCGGATCACCTTTGTTCCGCGACGATAGCACAGATGGTCCACAGGCAGACTTGGTAATAAAATTCTAACTGACTGAATTTTTGTTATGAATATAAGTACAGTGACATCTCCTCATGGCTTAAAATGGCCTTTCGTTCTTAGGTGGGTCCGTCATTTGGGGTGGGGATGGGGGTGCCCTGACTTTAAAAACACAATAGAAATGGGCAAACAAGGTGAAATATATGTGTGCATATATTTAGTATTGATACCCATACTGAGTTTGCCTCTGGCCTTGACGCGTGAAGGGAGGGTTAATTTTTCAACTAGGAGAAGGGGGGGGGGAAACTCGCCAAAATAGCGCAAAAGACGCCAACGGAAAATGCCAACCTGCTCCTTTTGCCTGCGACATTTTTACCGAAAGAAGACGAATGGAATCACCCACCGTGACGTTTCATGACGAAGCCAGAGGCCAACTCAGCGTGGGTGAACAATATTCTTTGCCCCCCCCCCCCCTTTCCCGAAAAAGTTGAAATAACACAAGCCTGTTCTTAGGTTAACCATATCTCCATATCTCATCTAGAAAAATACGGGAAATTGTCATTCTAAATACGGGATATGACTGTAGGCAAAAAAATTCAATTTACGACCAATTTGGTAATTATTTCCAAGTAAAGACGTAGACGCAAAAATGTAGACGTTGTTTACCTTGATTTCCAGAAGGCATTCGATCGGGTCCAACATGGCAATCTCTTGAAGCGTTTACACGAGATTGGAATAGGGGGCAACTTGCTGAATTGGATAGAATCGTGGTTAAGAGATAGGTCGCAACGAGTTATGGTGAACGGGGAATTCTCTGGTTGGACAGGCGTCACAAGTGTAGTTCCTCAGGGAAGTGTCCTTGACCCCATACTTTTTTCACTTTTTATCGATAAACTCGATCAGGGTATCGATGGAATTACTAGCAAATTCGCAGATGACGTGAAGCTAATGGGGGTAATCGGGAATGAAAGCGATAGGGAGTTGCTCCAGACCAACTTAAACAGGATTGCAGCATGGGCAAATGAATGGGGCATGACGTTTAGCGTTGATAAGTGCATGGTCGCTCATTTTGGTTCGAACAACCCACGGTTCTCTTACGAGTTGAATGGTGTCACTATCCCGGATGAAACTAGGGTCACCGATTTGGGAATTCTCATTGACGAGCGGTTTAGGTTTTCTGAACATTGTTCAGCGGTGGTCAAAAAAGCGAATAGAATGTTTGGTCTCATTTTCAAAAAGGTCTCTTCGCGTTCTCCTAAAGTCATTCTTCCGCTTTTTCGAGGCTTAGTTCGTCCTGGACTGGAGTGTAAGGTTTTGGAGACCATACCTACAGAGGGACATAGACTTGATTGGAGGGGTGCAGAGAAGAGCTACGTGTGTCCTTATTGGCGCACAGGGCTTGAGTTATGAAGAGAGACTTCATTTTTTGAATATGTTTACATTGGATGAACGCAGGTGTCGAGGAGATATGATCGAAGTGTTCAAAATTTTCAATGGGATGGATAGGATGGACCATGAACTTTTAGTACACCGCCAATCAACCGCTTTTACAAGGGGACACCAGTATCGATTGGTGAGGGACAATGCAAGGTTATGGTGTCGCAGGGAATTTTTCTCTAATAGGGTTGTTAATAAATGGAATAGTTTACCCCCGGAGGTAGTAAATTGTAACACAATTGACACGTTTAAAAAGAAATACGATAAACATGTTGGGGTAAATCGAGAAGCTATCCATTCTTAGAATAAGACAACCATAAGTATTCTTTATGGGCATTGTATAATATTTTATCATGTGTATATATTGTTTATAATTTGTGTTAATTGCATTTTGAATTGGGTTGCTGTATTTTTGAAATATATGACATCCATATTTTTATGGGCATCTTTTTAGCAGCCACCTCATTGGGCATTTTGCCTGTTGTGGCGTTGTATTTGTATTTGTAAAGAATTGAAATATAGTTTACGGATAAAAATTTTAGAACATATTATGACAAATATGTTCAGAGGAATAATCGTGATTATCGTAATATAATTTATAAGTGATGAAAATTATTTTCCTCCGTAATTTCAGTACAGATTACAAATCCAAACATGCCTCGTAGAAAGAAACGAGATAAATCTATGAAACACAATGAGAATGACAAAAAATGCAGGAAAAATCACTCAAAACACGGCACATTCATGCATATGTATTTTGTTAATGAATTTGAATGTCCCGTATTACGGGGCGCATGATCTCGTCCCTCACACTGTACGTTAGTGGTCCGTCGAATTGTTTTAGACATTTTACTGGTCCTTGGGTTGAGAAAGGTTGAGAAACACTGCTCTAGACTTCCTAAAATTCGCTGCCCTGGGCTCTTCATGTGAAAAAGTCTGCATTTGACGTCACATTTGACACATAGCTTCCCCCCCCCCACCCGAAATTTACAAATACAACGCCACAACAGGTAAAATGCCCAACGAGGTGGTTGAAAAAGAAGATGCCCATAACAAATATGGATGTCATATATTACAAAAATACAGCAACCCAATTAAAAAACACAATACACCAAAAATATTTGACGAATAACTAGGCTGACCTATGTTTCTTCGACTAGTGAAAGAAAGAACATTTCAATCATTTTTACACTGTGATTCATAGCAGTTCCTCCTTTCCTGCAGTTGGCGATTTTTGGGTTCATTTACGAAATAATTGGCAACTTTGCTTTCTCTTGGTATCCTGTTTGGAGTGTAATTAGCGATTTTGTCTATCTTATTTACGATTATTTTTGACGGTCCCTAAACAAAGGCTGAAATTGGCACCAGGCGACGGAGCTTGCGCCATCTACGATTGTCTCGAAAAAATATGGTCAGTATGTATTGTGTTGTTTGTATTTCTCAGAAAATAAAGCCCGAAATCGGTTAGTTGACCCGGTCAATATCTGAAAATTCGGGCTTTGGCCAGCCAGTTCGTGTAATAGCTGGGTATCCCCTGGACTTAATTCTGAATTTGAAAAAGAAAAAAAAAGATGCGTGTTCACTCATTAATTTATAATTTCCATCAATTCTGGGATTTTTCCTCTCATTAATTCTGAACTGTCATCAATTCTTCCGTTAATTTTGGGATTTTTCATCAACATTCTAGGTATTTTATCCTCATTAATTCTGAATTTTCATGAAATCTGGGATTTTTTCCCTTTGATTAATTCTGAATTTTCATGAATTCTGAGATTTTTTTCCCTTTGATTAATTCTGAATTTTCATGAATTCTGGGATTTTTTTCCCTTTGATTAATTCTGAATTTTCATGAATTCTGGGATTTTTTCCCCTTTGATTAATTCTGAATTTTCATGAATTCTGGGATTTTTTCCCCTTTGATTAATTCTGAATTTTCATGAATTCTGGGATTTTTTCCCCTTTGATTAATTCTGAAATTTCATTAGCGAGTTGAAATTTTTCAGAATTCCTGTGCCCTGCGTATATTCGATGATAATAATTCATGAATGCTTGGGGGGATGCCGATCCCCCCCCCCCCACACACAAAAATTATACAAAATCGGGGCTAAAGAAGCCCCGAAATTATTTTCGCACGGGACCCTCCGTGGCCCTGTAAGGCCGGCAAAACCATAAATCCGCCTCTTCTAAAAACCAGGGCCCACTCAGAAATCAGGCCCTGGTCCAAAACCATTCGAAACACACAGAAGATGTCTATCGAAGCGTAAGTGTCCGGGAGATATGTGTCGGTTCCCTGTGCTTTTTTTATTCTCTCGTGGCTTGCCCTTCCCCTTTTTTGCCCCTTGTGTGTTATAATAATGGGATTTTTCACATGCGAATATTTCGCATGGGACCCATTCATAGACAAAAAAGAGAGAGAGAGCTTTGCTTTTTGATATGTGTGTGTTCACCTTGAACCTCGAGTGATAACATCTCTCCGTCTTCTTTTTTACCACTTTTTTTGCTCGTTATCATAGAGAAGGCGGTTGTTTTTCGCGGAATTGTAGCGACCATTTTGTGCGAGCGCTCTCGAACAACCACTCGCGAGCATTAACAAAAACAGAGCGCGAAACGAGCATGGCCGGACAGGAACACACCGTCCGGTTGTCGGATGGTCATTACATGCCTCTGGTTGGTCTCGGAACGTGGCAGGTGAGATTTTCATTTCGTTTCCTCGTAGGTTTTTCTCGCATTTTTCCTCACCCTGCTAACTGGTGGCAGGGCCGTCTCAAGAGCGTCATAACCCTGCCCCCCCCCCCGCCGATTACGAGTGTTTTTTCTGGAACCTCCGCCTTAGAAATACCTCCCCCCACCCCCCCCCCCCCCACACCCGAGAGATGCATGGCTACCAATTTACGTATTTGCAAATGTCGAAAATTACATGCACATCCCGGCGGGACGGACCCGGTGGCTTGCGAGTCGGGGGATGTTCGCCGGGCCTGGATGTGTGTCAGGACAGTTCTTCCAGCATGTCCCAGCCGCAAGGTAATCCGCTTATATCCCGCAAGGGACAGAGCGGGGGCCATGTTTGGTGTTATAGTAGTCCCAACCCGAGCAAGTGCGTGCCAGGTGCGGATTCAGGACGATGTGCCAAGAGGGGCGAATTGCGTACGTTCATTGAATATTTTACGGGACGGACAAATTTCCCATACTATTCGGCAGGGCCGTCTCAAGAGTATCATGGGCCGCCGGGCCAATTGATTTTTCTGAGGGCCTACCAAGCGAATTCTCGAAAATTTCAGCCAGATCTCATTTTTGTGAGGCCCTTCTTCGCTTGAGACCCCCCCGGGCCGCGCCCAGGTGGCCCCATGCCTTAAGGCAGCACTGCTATTCGGCTGTTGGGCGAGGTGATAGTCCTCTCCCCACCCTTTGGATTCGAGTCTGAAAGAATGCAGACGTCTTTAGCTGTGAATGGTATGGAGACAGAGGCAGATATCTTCAGCAGCGAATGGAGCGAAGGCAGGTGATTACCGGAGTGACTAATTGTGTAGGTACATCGGATAATCCCATATTTTACAGGACAGACAAATTTACTCCATATTATTCGGGCTCTTGGGAGGGGCGATCGCCTCCATCGTCCCTTCTGGATCCGCTCTTTCGCAGTGAGGCCACAAGGATTCGGCTCGGGTATCTCATGAAAATGAGATCTGACTTTTATTTCGAGAGTAAGCATATATGAATTGGCAGTTAGGAATTTCTAGCCAGATAGGGACCCTTAAAAATTCCCTTTAGCCCATGGTGATCTTAAGATGGCTCTGGGTGCGGCCGGAATTTCGTCTCAACTCACCCTGACATGGACCAGAGGCCTCAGGCCTCAAGTGCAAATGGTGGACAGACATTTCTAACTACTACATTTCTAACTATACTACTAAAAATATTTTTGACCTAAGAGTCTTAGGCTATGATGACCTATGATGTTCTTCAGACGGCACTGGGTGGAACCACAGCATGGCTTCTTAACTCATCGGCCATTGTGTCTTGGGCCTAACATTTCTAACTACTACATTTCTAACTATACTACTAAAAATATTTTTGGCCTAAGAGTCTTAGGCTATGATGACCTATGATGTTCTTCAGACGGCACTGGGTGGAACCACAGCATGGCTTCTTAACTCATCGGCCATTGTGTCTTGAGCCTAACATTTCTAACTACTACATTTCTAACTATACTACTAAAAATATTTTTGACCTAAGAGTCTTAGGCTATGATGACCTATGATGTTCTTCAGACGGCACTGGGTGGAACCACAGCATGGCTTCTTAACTCATCGGCCATTGTGTCTTGAGCCTAACATTTCTAACTACTACATTTCTAACTATACTACTAAAAATATTTTTGACCTAAGAGTCTTAGGCTATGATGACCTATGATGTTCTTCAGACGGCACTGGGTGGAACCACAGCATGGCTTCTTAACTCATCGGCCATTGTGTCTTGGGCCTGATGAAAATGAGATCGGGATTTAAATTTCGAGCATACAAATTGGTAGTCAGGAATTTCTAGCCGTGTAGGGAAAGGGCCTTCAAAAACCCTCCTTGCGGAGACACATATATAATGTTCTTAAGACGGCCCTGGATGTGTCGCAATGCCGTCTCAGCTCATGGGCCCATCCGGACACAGCACAGAAGCTTCAAGAACAAAGTAGCCTCATGAAAATGGGATCAGGTTCAAATTTTTTAGAGTAAGCATGTAAATCGGTAGACAGGCATTTCTAGCCAGGTAGAGGGACCTCGTAAGAATATTTTTGCTCGGAGGCCCATGATGAAATATGCCGTCTTAACTTATGGGCCCATTCGGACAGTGTGTGTGTGAGGCTTGATGAAAATGATATCTGGTTTAAATTTTTAAACGTAAGCATTGAATCTTACGAAGTGGAGGGCCTCAGAAAGGTTTTTTAACCTCCCCCCCCCCCTCCTCCCCGATGTTCTTAAGACGGCTCTGGGTACAGCCGCAATTCCGTCCAAACACATTTTGTTCATTTACACCCGACAAGGCATGGTCTGGGACTTCGTGAAAATGAAATCTGGGTTAAATTTTCGAAGGAGTAAGCATATAAATTGGCAAACAGGCTTTTATAGCCAGGAGGTGAGAGGCTCAAAAAATCCCATTGTCCTAGGCTCATGATATTCTTAAGAATATTGCGGCTGTGGAACAGCCGTCTCCACTCATGCGCCCACCTGGGCATGGCTCGCTAGGTGGAATGTAGGCCTGAAAAGACTAATATTTATGCTACTGAAATTACCAGGACAGTCCATTTGCATGGACTATGACAGTGCATGTTATACGTGTAGTCGTTCGCCGACGCACTTCGCAACTGTTTCTGCCACTAAAAAAAAAAAAAAAAAAAGACACTACGTTGCTCTTCTTTACTCGCAAGCATTCCGCAGACGCAGTTTTCACCGACCGCCAACACACATCAGGTGCTTCTGAGCGACTACCTAGGGCGAGTCCATTCCTCCAGTGAGGGTTGCGTTCCTCACCTTCGCTCTACATATACTTAAACGTCGCCACACTCATACAAAAATAAACCAAGTTATAACAACTATTCCTGTTCATTTGATCCACCACTAGCGGGCTCATATTTACAATGAAATATGTAAATCCAGTTATAACTTTTGGCAGGGCCGCCCTCATCAGAAGAGGGAGCCCGGCGCGAATACTCCCTGCTTTTGTGGGGAGGGGGGTGTGGAATCGGTATCCAAAGATTCGTGCATTACCACAAAATATACAGAAATGCTGAAAAATGCATATTTACCAATGAAAATTCAGAATTAATGAAAGAATAAAAATCCCAGAATTGATCAAAATTCGGAATAGATGAGAAAAATGGCTCCAGAATTGATGAAGGAAAATATCCAAGAAGTGATAAAAAAAAAACCCCAGGGCGGCTCTGACTTTTAGTAATATCCTTCGGGCATGTATTATTTTAAATCACATGCCCGACGGGGCATGTACGTTTTTAGAGATTTGTCGAGCCCTGGTAGACATGCTTACGCCCGAGTGTCGCAGTGGTAAGATGCTTGCCTTCTACTGTGAAGGTTACCGTCAAGGTCCACGGGTTCAAATCCGGGCAAGGACCTCAGAAACAATTTCTCTACCTACCGAGCCCCGGGGCAGCCACCGAGATGGGGATGACATTTTCATTTCTCAACTAAGTCCACTGGTTGGAAATTGCCGTATGGCAGATGTTTGACCGGAGTTGGCGTGCGGTAAAGTGGCCCTGGTAAAGGGTCTAGGTCAATTCGTCGCGCTCAACTTGTCGCGCGACAATTCGTCGCAATCAATTTGTCGCAGCGTCAATTCGTCGTGCTACAAACTCGTCGGGGTACAAATTTGTCGCAGAGTCAGTTCGTCGCGGTACAAATTTGTCGCAGAGTCAGTTCGTCGCGGTGCAAATTTGTCGCAGACTCATTTCGACGCGGTACAAATTTGTCGCAGAGTCAGTTCGTCGCAGACTCATTTCGTCGCGGTACAAATTTGTCGCAGAGTCAGTTCGTCGCGGTACGAATTTGTCGCAGAGTCAGTTCATCGCGGTACAAATTTGTCGCAGACTCATTTCGTCGCGGTACAAATTTGTCGCAGAATCTGTTCGTCGCGGTACGAATTTGTCGCAGAGTCAGTTCATCGCGGTACGAATTTGTCGCAGAGTCAGTACGCCGATCAAATAAATTTTCAAAATTCAGTTTTCATGGTATTCATGCCACACTTCCCGCTTTCTGGCGGGATCTCCATTTCTCGCAGCGAGGGGCGTTGGGCGAACACACCAAGATGATAAATTACAATAAAACAAATTTTTAAAATTCAATTTTCACCGTATAAGCCGCACTCCCGCTTTCTGGCGGGATCTCCATTTCTCGCAGCGAGGGGTGTTGCGGGAACACACCAAGATGATAAATTAGGATCAATTCCCATCCCAAAGCACAATTTGCCTAAGGGGTCATTCAAGTATTACGTCAGGATCGGGGAGGGAGTTTCGGATTTGTTGACTTTTGATGGCGGGGGGGGGGGGGTTGAAGGTCGCTTACGTCATCAACAACCCCTTTTTGAAGATATGAAATATTCTAAGCTGCTGGTGAAATTTTGCTAACAGGGGAGGGGATGGGGGTCAGTCTTTTGCTGATTTTTGCTGACAAGGGGGGGGGGGTCAAAAATGGCTGAAAATCTGCTTACGTAATACTTGAATGGCCCTAATTCACTATTGAATATGTATCTGCCATGTAGAGAATACATCTTTGAGGAATTTTTTACCGACAATATATCTAAGGCCAGCATTACACTATGAAAGTGTTCTAAAAGTCCTTTTATAAAACTTGAAAAATTCAACCAATAAGATTATCGGTTGCATTTGCTCGAATGTAACCTATGAACTTTATTGGTTGGATTTTTTGTTTTTAACTTGAGCAACTTATCCGGTGCAAATTAAATTTTGAAAATGTATGTGATCGCAATTTATCATCTCGGTGTGCGCCCCAACTCCCCTCGCTACGAGTAATGGAAATCTCGAGAGAAACGACAAGTGTGGCTTATCCGGTGAAAATGAAATATTAATTAAATTAAATTATTAATTATTTCAGGTTCTTGTGGAGATACTGTAGTGGTTAATGTTGGTGGGAATCTCGATCCACATGGGACAGATACAAGTTTACACTTAAAGAGAGCCTCCGCTGTACTGTAATTTGGGGAATATCATAAACACCGACATTTTTTTACAGAATTTTAAAATTTTATCATAGAAAAAATGATTTTTTTAACATTTACAATAATTGAATAATAAAACATTAATATCAATTGTAATTTTAATTTCGATGTAATTTCGATGATTTTTTTCGAAATGACAAAAAAAAAATTTTAGTAAACTGTGTGCATTTCTTGATGGAAAAAAACTTTTCTTCATGTTTATTTTTTCACGTATGAGACAAAAACCTACATACAGATCGCGTGACGAGTTGACTCTGCGATAAATTGACGTCCCGACGAATTGGTTACACGACAAATTGTCACTGCGACGAATTTGTACCGCGACGAATTGGCTCTGCGACGAATTTGTATCGCGACGAATTGGCTCTGCGACGAATTTGTACCGCGACGAATTGGCTCTGCGATGAATTTGTATCGCAACGAATTGGCTCTGCGACGAATTTGTACCGCGACGAATTGGCTCTGCGACGAATTTGTACCGCGACGAATTGGCTCTGCGACGAATTTGTACCGCGACGAATTGGCTTTGCGATGAATTTGTACCGCGACGAATTGGCTTTGCGATGAATTTGTATCGCGACGAATTGGCTCTGCGACGAATTTGTACCGCGACGAATTGGCTTTGCGATGAATTTGTATCGCGACGAATTGGCTCTGCGACGAATTTGTACCGCGACGAATTTGTACCGCGACGAATTTGTACCGCGACGAATTGGCTTTGCGATGAATTTGTATCGCGACGAATTGGCTCTGCGACGAATTTGTACCGCGACGAATTGGCTCTGCGACGAATTTGTACCGCGACGAATTGGCTCTGCGATGAATTTGTATCGCGACGAATTGGCTCTGCGACGAATTTGTACCGCGACGAATTGGCTCTGCGATGAATTTGTATCGCGACGAATTGGCTCTGCGACGAATTTGTACCGCGACGAATTGGCTTTGCGATGAATTTGTATCGCGACGAATTGGCTCTGCGACGAATTTGTACCGCGACGAATTGGCTTTGCGATGAATTTGTATCGCGACGAATTGGCTTTGCGATGAATTTGTATCGCGACGAATTGGCTCTGCGACGAATTTGTACCGCGACGAATTGACCGGCTACGCCTGGTAAACACCCTGCTGTGTAAAAAACCTTTTAATATTATCTTTTTTCTTTGTTCATTTCTTCTCAGTCCAGCGAAGAAAGTGAAGTGGAGCAAGCACTTCGAGCAGCTCTCGATGCAGGATACAGGCACATCGACACAGCCTACGTGTACCACAATGAGCATTACATTGGCAACGCCCTCAAGAAAATATTCCAAGAAGGAAAAGTCAAGCGCAGTGACCTTTTCATTGTCACCAAGGTTTGTCCGGTTGCGTCATTCGAAATCTTAACAATTCTATAAATCTCAGTATATGGCCAGGGATATATAATAATAATAAGGGCTGTTTCATATGCCTTTGAAGTCGCGCTTGCCGCTTTGGCTCAGTGGGCGGGGTCTTGGAGCCGCTTCGTGACGTCACTGCTCAAGCACTTTTTTATAGCAGACGACAGCAGCACACGAAACGTGCTCTTTCCCCCCCCCCCAACGTTTTAGTTGATCATTAATAGAGCCCGGAAGTTTAGGCACTAAAAATTGTCAAAATGGGCAAGCAAAAAGGCACTAAAAATGCCTAAAATAGGCACTAAGAAAAAGGCATTTATAATTTATGGGAAAAAAAGAAAAAATAACTAAAACTAAGGGTCCAAACACTAGCTGAAAAATTAGTTGCATTTAATCCCCACTTAATTATGGTTTATAATAACTGCATTATAATGCAAGGTAAACTAATTTCAAGCCCAAAATAAAATGTCAGTAGACCCTCACTATTAGGTCAGTTCCAGGACCACAATTACCAGACGCGGAGCCCGTAGAGAAAATGACCCGTGGGACTCCTCCAAGTTGCGAATAATTAATTGTCGTTTATTTGTTGCATTATTTGGAATGGTCTTTATCATATTGTTACGAAGGGTAGAATTTGAAAAGGCTTGGTTAACGCATGCAAGGTTCGCGTGGCATGCGATTGTGATAATAGAAGAACGGGATTCCAAATGGACTCGGACAAGAGAATTCGAAGGGAGAAGACGTTTGGAAGGCTGCTCTAGTTTTAGCAGTTTATGTAAACAAAGGCGAGTATTTGATCTCGAATTCTCGTTCGTGTGATTGTCTACCCATGTTTAAGTCCTCGGCGAAGAACCCTGGAGAGATCCGCGCGACGGGACGAATCTGGTGACAAGAGGTTCCTTGGCTAATACGCTGAAACCTCCCTTTCGCGAACGCCGATGGGACACAAAAAAATTGGTCTGTAAAATAGGGGTGATGAATCAACGGTTTAAAAAAGCATAGTTTTATTATACAAGGGGGAATTATTATTTGGGCTGTTCGTTAGGAGGGGTTTTTTACTGCAATTACAGATTCGGCTAACGAACATTCTAATATAGGGGTGCACAACCTTGTATATATATGTCACTACTAAAGCCTGAGCCCGGCCAGTTCGCGCGAAGTGGCTAGAGATCCCTGGCCAAAGTCCGAAAAGAAAAGGTGATTCGGGGTCATCACCATTTAGCGTATTTTTTCGCGATAATCATGTTCGCTAATGGCAATTCATCATATCACAGTCACAATGCGGTAATCATTTTTTTCTTCTTCAAAATTTTAAAAGACGGGTATGACCGCTGACCGATTGCTTTTGTCAAAATTTGACAGAACCTGTATCTATATAATTATATAAATTATTATTTATGACATGAATGTCGCTCTCCACTTGTTAATACAAGATATACAGAAGACTGGATGTTGTGAAGATATTTATTATTTTAGATGTTAATTTTTTAAGGGAGGAAAAAAACTCATCTCTGCCTCTACCGGGAGTCGAACCCGGGTCCCTCGATTGCCGGACGAGTGCTCTGACCACTAAGCTACAGAGGAGATAGAGATTTTCCTTCTTTTAGAGATATTTTTTTGTCCATCAAGTGGGACCTATGTTTTCTCGGTCATTACGTTTACAAATACATTTTAATTCGGTTACAACGACCACGGTTGTTACGACAGCTCTGTTATAACGTCAATCAGCGGCGGTTGTAACTAATTCCCATAGAGAATAATGTTAACGAACCTTGCCTTTTATTTTTCTCTATTTCCAACAAGGCTTAGTTGAAGTTTTGAAATCAATAATTAAGATTATTTACATGACTTATAAATTATATCATGATAATTATGACTCAGTATGACTATAATTAATTATCATCCCACATTATTGTCAATGAAAATGCAACGACCCCGCGGTTATAGCGACTCGTTTTTTTTCCCCTGTTATAATCAGTGTTCTTTATAATAATTAGGGTGATAATGTTACGGTAAATGGGATAAATCCGTTTATTTTGCGTAATCACCCACCATTTTTGTAAGTTTGCTAAACTTCCCTAGATTTATCACTTTTACCGCGTCGATTATGCATAATACCCAAGCGTCGTCCATGACATGATGAATCGTACTAAATTCATCACATTTGCCGGTTATTATGCATAATCGACATTTCGTATTGGTAGGTGGGATAAATCGGTCCGTGATAACATTATTATTCAGATGACTATCTGAATCGGATATAATGAACTCTGATTTAGCGAATTTTTCCGAACATCTTCGAAATAACACCTATAATTAGCTCATATTTGACGAATTCTGAAACCTGACCTCGATATAACAAACGCCTGTTTGACAAATTTTACGATTGTTACGATTTACATGTAATAAATCTTTTTCCCCAACGTTAGGTATAAAAAACAGACGAATCGTGGAAACAAAAGTGATGCTTGCTGCCTGGCAGTCGAGCCGTTAGGAAGCTAGCTTTTCACTGTGCAGGTCTGGGTTCGAATCCCGGTTCGGGCATCAATGTTTGCTAACAAAGTCCCTGGACGGATGGACGGATCATGCTGGTCCCTTGGGAATACGTGAGGATCACAAATTTAATTTAATAATTTAATTCGTCGTTGTATCCGAGGTGGTGGCATTTTATCGACGCTATAAGCAATGTTCATTAACATTATTCTTCATGGGAATGAGTACGAACAGTCAATTATTACAGCCGAGGAATACTTTCTAAATATCTTAAGCTAATGGGTGGCTTTACTTAATGGGCGGCTTTCCTTGGATCAACGTGGAGTCACTGCGGTTATAACTGGAGAAACCGCGAGACACCCAGACTGACGCAAAAATCAACGTAAGCACTTCGCCCCCCCCCCGGGGGAAACCGGGTATCTCAGGTAAAACCAGAATTTATTGATATGCCAAAGATTAAATGTAGTGCCATCGTAATGAACATTATGTAAATCGGAGAATCAAATAAATCAAGTGAAAGTCAAAGTGCAACGGGCACCAATAATAAATTACAGGAAGTTGTGTCAAATCATATCACAGGAGCAATCAAAAGTTTGATCGACCAAGGATTACATGACAGAGGGGTGGAGCACCCCATTCCGCTCAGACAATTCAAACGGTACTAGTGTCCTCTTGTCGAAGCACTCGATTGACGGTGTATTGATAACTCATGTGGTCAATCCTATCCATCCCGATGAAAATTTTATGGGAACCACAGAAAACCAACTTCAGATGAACCAACTTCCCCACCACTGTGGTGACGGTAGAGTTCGAACCCGGGTTCTCACATTCGACCACCACAGTGGTTTAGTGTACATACCTAAGTTTGACTGTAGTAGTCTTGAATGAAATGGTTTCTGCTCAGCTCTGCGAACCCTTAGCCCACCACCTCAAAACCCGGCACCATTGGCACAGTGACTCGAAACAACGAGCCAGTGATACCATTGCCACGACGATGTTGAGTGTAAGTGGCTGAGCAACTGACCTCCAAACGCAGAGAGGACGAACGCAAAGGGTTCGCTCACTCAAACTGCCGGGGGTCACGATGCTCGGTACCTCTCTGGTCCACAGAGCTAAGCCAAACTAACAGGGGAGAAAGAACAACGAACCACAAAAACATCAAACGAAGACGTTGGGAACCCTTCCCGGCGCTACCTAATCGTGTCAATGCCCACGACCGAAGCCCTAAAAACTGTGATTCTTACCTGAATCTAGATTAAGCCTCATACAGAGGCCTTCCTTCGAGGTTAGACGCAAACACACGTCTTACCGGAATGGAATCTCCAACACGAATGATTTTCAACAGACGTTTCAACACCTCCAAAATGTATTTTTAAGAGATTCCGTTGCTCAATAATGAGCGAGAAAGTATTTGTTGAACACATTGTTATTCAACTGCAGTAAGAGCGAATCACAGTGGTGCGCAAACCGTGGGTCGTGTCAATGAACTGGGGGGGGGGGGGGGTCAAAAGAATGCCTTTATTCAGCCGAGCTAATTACCATGTATCATACTGTAATTTGTTTTGTAACGTAATTTTGTCAAATTCTGCTTGTACAATAACCAATATATCTGCTACGTCATGCCAGAATCACGAATGTGCAATGTCCTCGCAAAAAAAATTCTCTACCCATGTTACTCTATGGAAGCTATTTTCCTAAGATGTTTTGTAACCAGTGTCGTCTTAAGGCATGGGCTCACCCGGGCACGGCCCGGGGGCCTCACGAAAAAGACATCTGGTGGAAATTTTCAAGAATTTGTCTGGTAGGGCCTCAGCAAAAATCACTTGGCCCAGGGGCCCATGATGCTCTTAAGACGGCCCTGTTTGTAACGTGTGCTTCAAAATTGATACACATCCGCGTTTCAGGAACAACTTATATAGTATATAGATCAGCGGTTCTCAACCTTTTTTTGACTCGCGGAGCCCTTTTCAGTACATAACTTTTATATCGGAGCCCTGTTTGACTCGAGGAGCCCTTTTTGTATATAATTTTTATGGTAGAACCCTGTAGGCCTCTTTTTGTTTTTTTTTTCATTTTATATATATCTATCAAATTTACTTATTTTATTTTATTTTCCTTAAGTCACCGTGGAGCCCCTAAGAAGTGCACACGGAGCACCGGTTGAGATCCACTGCTCTAAGTTATTTAATTGGAATGTTGTTCAAGTTCTCGTGAGCACGAAATCGAACACGAGCTTCGAGCACTCTGGGTGCTTCGGCGAGCACAGTGGTGCTCAACCAATAACAAACCAATAAACATTCATATACTAATGACAATAATCGAAAAGATAATTTTGGAAATAATTCATTGAAATGGGCAGTAAAAAAAGCAATTGCAAACTATCCTAATTGACAGGGTAGCGAAGCCGGCCCACTAGGTTCTATTTGAGCAATGACGTCACGCATGACGCCTGCTGGTACCCACTCCGGCCACGACCTCCTATATATATAGGAGGTCTATAGGTCATATAGGAGGTCGTGGCTTCGCTGGGTAGGGCCATAGGGAAACGATAGCACTACTCTTGCTGACATCACAGCATACTTAATCACTTGTGCAGAGGCCTCTTACATAGGAGGTCGTGCTCCGGCGTGTCATGAAACAAGCCCTTGTTATAATAGCCCCGAGTATGACTTATTGGCCCACGGGCTTCATGAAATAATTTCAGTCTAATGTTTATGATACTGTATCTTCTAAATTGCAGCTTCCTTCAAATGGTTTGGCCGAACAGTACGTTGAATACTTCTTAAGGAAGTCCTTGGCAGCTCTTCAGCTTGATTACGTTGATCTCTACTTGGTGCACAGTCCGTTGTACGCTGAGGTCAGTAAATACAATGAATAAACTGATGGTTAATTATAGGTAAACCTTCTTAATCAATTTATTTTTTTAAATTTCTAAATGATTTTTTTTGAAATTTTGAATTTGATTTTAAAGTAATGAATGAAATTTCAATCTTTCGCTTCGTTTGATCAACTAAACAGGTTTTCTTGAAGTTTTTATGCATTTACCGTATTCCCCCGCACTATCCGGCATGGCAGGAAATTCGAGTCACAAATTCCCGGGAAATTCTAAAATATCTGGACTCGATTGAATTTAGTTGATTTGAACTCTGCTGCATTTTAGGATTCTTTGTGTTTTACGAACTCCATTTGCATAGTTCTAGTTCTCTATATGCATGCACAAATCTTGGTATAGTATTACAAATGTCGGATCCTCAGTACAGGGTTTGCACAAATGAACGACACGATTTTAAAAATTCGTACTTCCAAAACTGTTAAACATCTGTGATATTAATCTGTGATACATAAAAATAAAGAAAAGCATTCAAGATTTTTTTTGTAACATCGCTCAATAGATGGCAACACTTCCGTAGAACACAGTATCTGAAATTGAAAATAGTGAGAATCAGAGCATTTTTTAAATTTGAATAGAGTTACCAAACGTCCTCCTTTTTGATGTTATCCTCCTACGTTTCAGAAAATTCGCCCTTTCGTCCGCCTTTTCAGGTTTCCGGAATTATTTTTCTTTCCCCCCCCCCTGAAACATCTATATCTAGGTTGACCATATTTCAAGAAAAATATGGGAAATTGGGATTCCAAATACGTGACAGCGTCGATTACCACCAAAAATGAAGCCAAAAGTATGCAAAGTTGCCAAATATTGTTGAAAAAAAAATTGGCGGAAAATGAAGCATTACTGCAAATTGCAGTGGATTCAAATGAATTCCACGAAATAAAACGTTCACCGAGACAAATGTGGGAGATTAATGTTCTTTTTTATAGTTGTAGTCATCATAATATAGCTTATGAGTTGAAAAATAATTTCAATCTTTGACTTCAATAAAGAATAAAAATTCAAGGCCTCGTATAAATAACGGGAAAAAAGCGGGACACTTTTGCCAAAAAGTCAGGACGGCAGGAAAAAAAAGACAAAAAAAAACGGGACTGTCCCGAGAAATACGGGACGCATGGCCGCCCTATGTATATCTATTCATTGACATGAGTGTTTTTTGTGGGTTTTTTTCCATTGTCCAATAGCCGTCGAAATTCCCAGAATTTTCTCTGTTTTTGCGGGGCTTCCTTTGGGAAAAAGAATTGCTGTGGCCGGTTTTATTGGGCAGAATAGTGGCACCATCTGTTGTGAAAACTGCGAAAAATGATGACTAATTGGTGTACGCGCACACGCAGTGCCGATGGGGCCCACCCGGACTCTCGGGCCTCAGAAATGCCACTTTGCCCGGGGGGGGGGGCTCATGATGCTCTTGAGACGGCCCTGCCCTGGCGTTCCCCTTTCTCAGTTTTCGAATCTGGTTGCCATACTCTAGGCAAAGTAATAAAACTGCCCAGACTATGTGAACAATTCATTATCCTTTTAGTTTAGTTGGGAAAAATTATTGTGGCGGAAGATTTTTTTTTTGGTAGGATTTAATGGCGTCATCTGTTTTGGAAATCGGGAAAAGTGACGTTACCAATGAGGCTCGCGCAAGCGTCCTCCTTTCTCAGTTTTCGAATCTGGAAACCCTAAATTAGGATCTAACCTCTACGACGAGTGGTTGATGAGATACAGTCGAATCCTGTTTCAACGAATATCGTTATAGCGAAAACCTCGTTTCCAACGAAAACTATTTTAATCTCTCAGAAAAGTTTAAATAGGAACAATGTAAATATTTGGAATTCCTTTGTAAAACGAAATTTTTATTGTTACGAAGTGATTTTTCCGGTCTCTTGGAGTTCGTTATAACGGCATTCGACCGTATAATCCTTAATTCCATAGGGCAGTGTTTGTGGGCAATATCGCCCCCTGGAGGGCGATGGAATACTCCAAGGAGCGATAGAAGCTACACGTATAACATAGGATCCCATGGGTTCGCTTGAGTTGGAGGGGCGATGAGAGAAAAAAATTGTGAAGAAGGGGGCGACAGAATGAAAAGTTTGGGACACAATGCCATAGGGGGGGGGGAGACAGAGCGGGGGTCACGGTTGGCCTGGGGGTTGAGGAGATAAAGGCCAAATTAAGACTTACAGCGCAGGGATTCTTAACCCAAACTTGATTCACAGGTTCAAATCCACTTAGGGGCCGTTCAAGTATTACATCATCATCGATGGGGGGGGGGGGGTTACCGATTTGCTGACTTTTGATGGCAAGGCGGGGGGGGGTTGAATAATGCTTACGTTATCAACCACCCTTTATGAAAATATGAGTTAAGATTCAGAAGGGCAGAGCTGATGACGAAATTTTGCTGACGGGGGGGGGGGGAGTCAAAAATAGCTAAAACTTTGCTTACGTAATACTGGAACGGCCCCTTACGATCAGGGATTCTTGAGCTATTCGTCACGGCCCAAACGTGACTTGCAGGGGGCCTCCTAGATGAGTTGTAAAACTCCATTTACGGTCCTGTTATAAATGCACTTATTGGGTCACTAGTTTCGCTAATTTCGAAAAAAAACCCAGTCCCATGGGTCGCAAAGTTGATTCTATTTTTGATTTTGGGTCGAGGCTGAAAAAGTTAAGAACCTCCCTGACTTTTAGGACTTACAGGACACCCGGGGTTGTCCTGTTAAATCCTAGAGAACTAGAAACTAGTACAATATACCTACTACTTTCTGGCCGCGAACTGGAAAGGAACTTGCAGAGTATTTTAAAATAATATTATATATTTTTTTGTGGGTCCGATATATGATTTCGGGATGGGCCAGATTTTGGCCCTCTCGGGCTGGCCTACTTTTTTCTGCTTCAATTTTTGTCAAGTTTCGTTTTGAAATTCGCGGTTTCTTTTAATGCTCATAACGTAAACCATTTATAAATATTTCTAATAATAGAAAAGAGAGAATGACGACGAAGGCTGGCCAATGACCGATGGTGCCTATGCCAGGGGACCCGATGTCGACCTCAGGGACACCTGGAAAGTGAGTGGCCTCTGAATAGTACTTAACATTACTGTACGAAAACTTCCATTTTGAAATTTTTTTTTCTTGCACTTACTAATTCTATTTCAAATTGCTTTTGAATTTACGTTACAGCAGGTGTCTTCAACCGTTGCAGGGCCACGTTTGACGTTTTAATCAGTGGCGTATTTACAGGGGTGGGGGGTTTAGCGGGCTATGACCCAGGTTGCAATGTTCAGAGGGGTGGCAACTTTGAAGAAGGGGTGCCCAAGAAAATTAGTAGAACGGGAGAAGGTCAGCAAAATTTGCTTAACCTTAAATAAATCGGCATCTGCGAGACAGAAAGGGACTAAGTCAGTGACCTAGAGCAGTGGTTCTCAACCGGGGGCCACATGGCCCCCCTAGTGGTACTGAGGTACTTCAGGGGGGGGCACGGAAGAAAATGGAGAGAGGGGCCATGACAGGTGGTTTGGAGGGCTGCAGAGAGCTGAGAAGAAAAATTAATGTGTGAAGAAGTAATGCTTTTATATTAGTGACTATACACTTACAGAATCCAACAGAACCACCCATAAAACCAGGGCATGGACCCACCCGTACCTGACCACCTACATTTTGCAGCAGGTTCCTTAGGATGGGTTTTTTCGCAGGCCCTCCCCCGGCTAGATTTTTGACAGTGCCCTCCTCTGTATTAAATTTATAGTGTGAAAAACAAAAAATGGTGAAAACCATATCAGGCCCCGGGCTGCAGCTCTGTCAGTCCCACTCTTGTGAGGGGTCATGCCCGGGAGTCTCACGTCTATAAGTGACCCCGACCTCATGATATTTTGTATAGTGCAATTAATTTTGAAAATAAATACAAAATATGTAGGCTGTTTATTTCCAGTTAAGTATGGGATTACCATGGCATCACTTTGCCTAGGGGGCCCATGATGTTGAGACGGTCCTGAATAGAACTCGGACTAGCAGGGAGATCAATAAATCCTAGGCCAGTGGTTCGGAGACAAATATTCTTTGCAAAATTTTCGTTCACAATAAATTCACTGAAAAAATCATTTCAATACGTATAAAAGATTTTGCTTCTAGATGAGAGTTGAAGACTCCGGGTAAGACAGGGGCAGCCACGAGAAAAAAAAAATATGCTTCAAAGGGGACCGTGGGTAAAAGAAGGTTAAGAAACGCTGACCTAGAGAGTTTGCAAGCACGTGAGTGATCAAAAGACTTACTTAGAACGTGGGTAATCATTTTAATGATCAAAATAGTGACCTATAGAAAAGGGAAGCACGTAAATGACAAAAAGAGTTAACTAGAACATGTGTAAACGTATAAATGATCAAAAGAGTGACCCATTAAGCAAGGAATAATGTCAGTGAGCAACCAAAAGGGTGACCTAGAGCGCGTACAAGTATGTGAGGGATCCATCTAGAGCACGTGCAAGCATATAAATGACCAAGAGAATGTGTAAACGTGTGCGAATGGTCAAATGGATGACCTATAAAACAAGGAACCACCCACGGGCGTAGCGTGCTTTCTCGGGGCCCGGGCAGACTTTTTCTTGGTGTCCCTTGAAAAGGTTATTATTTTGCAAAAGAAGTGTACATTTTTTGTGAGGTTCCCCACTGGGCTGGAGGCCCCGGATCAGTGCCCCGGTTGCCTCAGCCTAGTTACGGGTCTGCATGGAACCATGTCAGTGAGCGACTAAAACAGTGACCGAGAGCGTGTGTAAGTATATATGTCAGTTTCCAAAACAGTTTACAAACATATGTGACCAAAACAGTGTGCAAGCATGTGAGTGACCAGAACAGTGTGCAAGCATGTGAGTGACCAAAACAGTGTGCCAGCATGTGAATGACTAAAAGAGTGACTTAGAGATAAAGTGCACTTGCAGGAGTGAAGGCCAAGTGGGTTATAGCACAGGGTGGCAAATTCGAGAAAAGCGTAGTCAACAAAATTAGACTGGAATGGGAGAAGGGCGGCAAAATTCGTGTAACCCATGGGTGGCAAAACCATAAACGCTCCTCCGGTTTTAATGAGCTGCCCTCAGACAGAGGCAGATTTATGGTTTTACCACCCGTGGGCTACACAAATTTTTCCAACCTTTTCCCCCATGCTATATATATATATAGCCCACTTAGCCCCCCCCCCTTCCCCCGTGTAAATACAGTCGAATTCCGTTAGAACGCACTCCAAGAGACCGGAGATTATTATTAGACGTTATCACTTCGTTATAACGAAATTTCGTTATAAAGTAATTCGAGGTATTTGCATTTCCCCTACGTAAACTTATTTTATGGATTAGAGAAGTGTTCGTTACAACGAGATTTTCGCTATAACGGTATTCGTTAAAACGGGATTTGACTGTACTTCTGTGTCTTCAAGTCCCTCTTTTGGTCACTCACATGCTTAAGCACTCTCTTTGTAACTCCACGCCAACTCTAGGTCAATCTCCTTCTCGCTCACTCACTTGGTCCTTTCGCTCTCTAGGTCAGTGTTTCTCAACCGCCGGGCCCTAACACTAGTCAAACCGGGCCGTGCGTGATTCGCAGTTTCATTTTTACATAAATTTCTCATTAGTTGTGTGTATGACCGGGCCTTTCACTTACGCAAAAAACATTTACCGGCCCACGGGCCTCCCAAAGGTCGAGAACCACTGCTCGTAGTCACTCACATGTTTGTACACTTTTGTGGTCACCTCACACGATTGCACACAGTAGCGTATTCACGGGGGGGGGGGGGAACTAAGCGGGCTGCACCCGAAGACGTAAGTTTGGAGGAGGCACCAAAACTATAGTACGGGAGATAACGGATAATTCTCAAACAAATTATTCCACAAATTAGGCCCACAGATTATTTCTCCTATTTATTTATTTTTTGTCGGTCCTCAAATTACGGTATTTCTAATATTTATTTATTTTTTAACGGTTTGAAAAATTACTCTCCTATTTATTCATGTTTGGCCGGACCGCAAATTATTTCTTCCCTTTCAGGGGGTTCTCCGTGTTTGAGAAATGTTTGAATTGTTTCTCTGCCGGTCCGCAACTGTAAAAAACACTGCACTAACAACGCGTTCTGCAAACCCCTGAGTTGGGGAATGTTCAATTCCGATAGCCCTATACGAAAATTTAGGGATGAAAAAAAAAATCCATGACGTGTATTTCGATGCTGCCGTAAAAATTCATTAATTGAATCAATATGACGTTCATTTTGATTAATTAATTTGATTGATTAATTTATTTAGTAAATTAATTAATTTGCATTAATATGACGTGTATTTTAGTAGGACTTCTACTACTAAACCATGTATGCACCTCGTCCACATTCCTCTGTGGAATTTCTAACGAATCGGTTCCATCCAGCTTATATTACGGGAGCGAGTATGACGTCAGCGGTCTCCGCCTTGGCAGTGTTGAGAACGGCGTCGCCAACATCATTCGTCGGGGGATCACGTGACTCGGTGAAAACACACGCCAATATCCCGTTATTTTCTAATGGCATAAAAATAGGAGTTTAAAACAATAAACATTAGAAATAATTTCAGCATTGATGAGATAATTCCAAAATCAATGAAAGAAATAATTTCAGTACCAATGAAAGATACTGTAATTCCAGAATAAAGGAAAGTGATAATTCCAAAACTAATGAAAGCGATAATTCCAGCATTAATAAAAGATAATTCCAGATTGATTGAAGTGATAATTCCAAAACTAATGAAAGTAATAATCAACAGAGTTAAGGAAAGAGATAATTCTAGAATTAATGAAAAGAGATAATTCTAGAATTAATGAAAAGAAAAAATTCTAGAATTAATGAAAAGAAAAAATTCTAGAATTAATGAAGGAGATAATCTCAGCGTCGATGAGAGTGATAATTCAAAAATTAATGAAAGAGATAATTTCAGTATTAACGAAAGATACTGTAATTCCAGAATAAAGGAAAGAGATAATTCCAAAATAAAGGAAAGAGATAATTCCAAAATAAAGGAAAGAGATAATTCCAAAATTAATGAAAGCGATAATTCCAGCATTAATAAAAGATAATTCCAGATTGATGGAAGTGATAATTCCAAAACTAATGGAAACAATAATCACAGAGTTAAGGAAAGAGATAATTCTAGAATTAATGAAAAGAAAAAATTCTAGAATTAACGAAGGAGATAATCTCAGCGTCGATGAGAGTGATAATTCCAAAATTAATGAAAGAGATAATTCGAGAATTGATTAAAGAAATTATTCCATTATTAATGAAATAAATAATTTAATCTTTTTTTACCATTAGATGAGTTGTCTATTATTTTTTATTCAAATCTTTAAAGCGCAATATTTAGAGACTGAACTGTACATTCCAATGGGGAAAATTGATTTCCAGAGGCAGGAACTGTGTTATTCAACGAATCACGTGATTCCCTTGCATTCGATGTTGACCCCGTAGCACAGCGGCTCGATGATCGGTACATGTTGGAATGTGCGTGCAACTGTTGCGAACCTTAACGTAAAGTTTGTCACTGGGCAACGCTTGTCATGCGTCGCGCTGTCGTCAATTTTTCCAACCACGAATGAAGTGCAACGATTGAATAATTGTACCGTTGTGTGCGTATTTTAATGCCGAAGTAAAATTATTTCACTGATTTCTTTTTCCCTCGTAGGCGATGGAATCACTGGTAAAGAAAAATCTGGCGAAATCGATCGGATTGTCGAACTTCAACAGCAAACAAATACAAAGGATATTGGACTGCGCCACCATAAAGCCATCCAACTTACAGGTACAGTATAATACTGTTCCATGACCACTCATCAGAAGCGGCAGTCGCGTAATGAAATATTCAGTGTTCGCGATGGGTGACAAATACGAGTCGGTATTTACGTAGGGGGCCATTCAAGTATTACGTAAGCAGATTTTCAGCCATTTTTGACCCCCCCCCCCCGTCAGCAAAACACTGACCCCCCTTCTCGTCAGAAAAATTTCGTTGTCAGCTTGGAATATTTCATATCTTCAAAAAGGGGTGGTTGATGACGTAAGTGACCTTCAAACCCCTCCCCCTTGTCATCAAAAGTCAACAAATCCGAACCCCCCCCGATGCTGACGTAATATTTGAATGACCCCTAAATGGATGAATTTTGATCGTAAAGCGTCAATTTATTTTCTGTATTACAGGTGGAGTGTCACGCTTACCTTCCACAGTACGAACTTCACAAGTTTTGCAACGAGAACGGGATCTTGTTCACCGCTTACTCGCCACTGGGTTCTCCAGGATTGGGACCTTACTACAAAAAGAATTTCGGAAAGTACGCTTTTACGTACAGATTTCGTACAATTTTTTGAAGGAAAAAAAAAAGACACTAATACATAACACACACACGCCAAAACTAAAATTTACACTGAAGTGCCAGAAAGAAGCTGGTACAACCACATAACATCGTGCAGGTGCCCCCCTCGAGCAATCAGAACTGCCGCAACACGACGTGGCAAAACTAATATGTATGAAGGGGGTATTCTGAAGGCAATTCACACCCATGATTCTCCCGGGGCAGTCCACAGTTACATAGCGGTGAGACGCGATTTTGCACATCACGCTGCAGGGTATCCCATATGTACTTGATGATGTTTGTGTCTGGAGGCCTACGGAGGGTGCTGAAATCGGAAGAATGTTCCTGGAGCAACTCGGTAGCGAATTCCGATCCTTCTTTATCGCACCGCGGTCATTTTCTTCACACGAGGGCTAATTAGACCGCGACCTACAAATTATTGCCGATTCCGAACTGCAGGCTTGTTTTGTTTTTATACTCATCGAGAGGTTGGTGCGCTAACCCCCTCGATGGAGGGACTCCCTGCGGTAGTAATTTTTTGCTGCTGTCGTGTCGCCGTTTCTGTTGTACCCCTGTGTCAGGAAAGTTTTCTGACAGGGACGAATTGGGTATCGGCACCTCTAAACATCCTTTGGTACTTTAGGCGAGTATCTTATCGACCTGGGCTATCGACCGATGTTTCTCAATATAATACTGTATTGTTATTTTCTAGAAGGCCTTTCTCGGCTGATTAAATTTTCTTTTTACCCGTTTGTTGGTTATGGACTAAGAAATGTGTGTTATAATGTTGTTGTTAATGTTGGTATGTAACTAAGAAAGACGTAATTTTTTCATGATTAATAAGTTTACGAAATATAGAAATTTAGATTCTCAGAATGACTAAGAATGAGGATATTTCTGTGTACACAGAAATAACTGCTGAGCAGAAAAAAGGGGTCTATGCAGGTGAAATTAAAGAGAATCTGCCCACTATAGGGAGAATAAAAAGGACCCTTGGTACCACCGAAATAAAAAATTTTTATTCAGCTCAACAGGATTTTTTTTCCTCATTTCATCCTAATTTTCCCCACGAAATTCCAGCAATTTATTGAAGGACCACATAATTTTAGGCCCTCCGATGTCCCCCCCCCCCCATACCGGATGAGGATTCATCGTTTTGTGGCCTGTGGGCTATAAAAAATTTTGCCGCAATCCATTCATCCATTCTAATTTATTGTTCTTGATTATACAAATACAAATACAACGCCACAACAGGCAAATTGCCCAACGAGGTGGCTGACTTAAGAACATCATGGATCCCCTACCTACTACTGCTACACCACACATGCACCCCCCCCCCCCGCGAAACCCCCCAACGAGTCGGTACATGCGGGAATGTGTATGTATGTGTAGTGAAACCTGACGTAAAGTTTGTTTCTGTGTAATGCTTGTTATGTGTAGTGCTGCCATCTGTCACCAGTTTTTCTAACTATGAATGAAGTGTAATGATTGAATAATTAATCGTTGTAGGCCTGTTGCTCTCTGTGGCGAGACTTTTTAATGGGGAGATCGGCTCGCATTTGCGCCTCGAAGTTGGGAACCACAGGAAACCAACTTCAGCCGACACCACCATGGCGACGGTGGGGTTCGAACGCGGATCCTCGCGATGCGAGTCCGTCATTATGACCACTCGACCACCACAGGGTGCGGGGTAAAGCCGGACTGCTTTACCCCGCCTCCCATTCACATGCTTCCACAGCCCTCTAGGTCACTGTTTTCGTCCCTCGCTCACCAGGTCATTCTTTTTGGTCACTCACAAACTTCCGCATTCTCTAGGTTAGTCATCCATAGCGCGACACTATCTCGTTAAAATTCAAAACAAAGACCAGTCTTGCGAATATCTCAGCAACAAGAAAGTTTTCTTCTTTGAAGAGCTCTCCGGTATCCGGGACATTTTTAAGGATTCCGTGGTGTTTGATCGCGCGGAACCCCAAGGGAAATTGCCATGGAACACCAGTTGGAAACCCGTGGTCAAAAAAGGCGCGTATACATTAGCGCGCGGACCATGCAATGAAAGCATTCGCAATTGGTTGTTCAGTAATTTGAACAGTGTTGTGAAAGGATTCTTGAGCTGTTTTCACTGGACCCACCTGGAATTGGTCTTTTCAACGAACACAAGGGAAGTTTGTGCCCCCACGAACGGATAAGAGCCGCTGCGGCGGGGGGGGGGGGGGGGGGGGGGTGGAGTCGTACGTTGCAAGATCGGCGAGCTAATGTATACGCGCCTTTATACAAACGGTGCTGACCGCATCGAGTTTAAGGTCTGGACACACATATCCACACCGCGGACATTACATTGACTGTTGACAGGTCGCATTTCGCTTGTTATTTGCCAACGCTCGTCTGTACCAGTTTTTATGGCACTTCAGTGTATTTGGTGTATATGTCGCGGTAAAAGAGTGAATACTGTTAAAACCTAGCGGGAAGGCCTAGGGCCTAGGTTCCAAAGCGAGTTGGTTAAAGTCCGAAAGGTTTTCATTTTGGAATTTTACAAAGTCAAAGCCCGTTTTTAAAGAATCAATTAACCCTCATGAACTTAATAGTCCCTGATTCTAATAATAAATTGTTATACAGTCAAATCCCTTTTTAACGAATACCGTTATAGCAAAAATCTCGTTATAACGAATGCTTTTCTAGTCCCCCAAATAAGTTTACATGGGAACAATGCGAAGACCTGGAATTCGTTTATAACGAAATTTCGTTGTAACGAAATGGTTTCTCCGGTCTCTTAGAGTTCGTTATAACGGGATTCGACTGTAGTTACCTAAAAGAATAAAAACGTTTGCAGGCGGTTTTCGGACTTTCACCAACTCGCCTTGGTAAAACTTAAGTTTTACTGCCGAAACCTAGGCTCAACCACAGTCTCCGGGCTTTTACACGGCAAAACATATATAATTTTTCTGGAAGGCACTGTATATTTTTATTTATTCATTAATTTTTATTTCCCAGGGAAGCTCAGCTGCCGAGTTTACTGGATGAGTCGAAGCTGAAACCGATTTCTGAAAGGCACAATAAGACGACAGCTCAGGTACGAGGAGTGAGGGGAGAATACGTATATACGGGGTGTCCCGTGTGTATGTTGCCCTCTTATCCTGGCCTAACCGAAACATGGTGTTAGAGTGAAACTCTTCAAATCTTAAGTCTTGTGTGCATGCATTCGTCATGATTTGTTTTGAAGCGTGTCTGGAAAATTCACCGACAACAGTTCGATAACAGTGAATGAATCAGAGAATGAGCAAATCAATGAATGAACGAATGACTTAGCTCACTGACTCACCAGGTCATTCACTCAATTACTAGACACACAGCTCATTTTATCACACACTCACCGTCTCGCTCACTTGCTTGCTAGGTCACTTATTATGTCGTTCACTCACAAGGTCACTTATTATGTCGTTCACTCGCAAGGTCACTTATTATGTCGTTCACTCACAAGGTCACTTATTATGTCGTTCACTCACAAGGTCACTTATTATGTCGTTCACTCACAAGGTCACTTATTATGTCGTTCACTCACAAGGTCACTTATTATGTCGTTCACTCATAAGGTCACTCACTTGGTCGCTCATTATATCACTCACTTACTCCCTAGGCCACTCACTTACTCCCTAGGCCACTCACTAGCTCTCTCATTATATCACTCACTCCCTAGGCTACTCACTCACTATGTCACTCGATTACTCTCAGTAGGTCGCTCACCCGCTGATTTGCACCCTAGTTCGCTCACTTACTTCCTAGGTCAGTCACTCGCTCACACACTAATTAGGTCGGTCACTCATTCTGTTACTCCCTGACTAGGTCACTCATTTTATCACTAACTCACTAGGTCGCTCATTTTATCGCTAACTCACTAGGTCGCTCACTCTGTCACACACACTCAGTCACCAGGTCACGCACTCACTCACTCACTAAGTCTCTCATTCTGCCACTCGTTCATTCACTAAATCACTCAGTCTACGGACAGCGGGCGAGTGTCAAGACTCACCCACTAGGTTACTCACTCCCTAATCCCATTTACTGACTCGCTCACTCGGTCATTCCTCGCTAACTTACTGGTTCACTGACTGGTGTCGAACTGTTGTCGGGGTAAATTGTTGGTCTGGGGATTTTGCCAGCGGTGAATTTTCCCTCAGTGAATTAATTGTTGGTCGGTGAATTTTCCGTGAACCATTTTGAAGACTATTTTTTTACAGGTCCTGCTGCGATATCTGGTCCAACGGGGCATCGCCGTGATTCCGAAGAGTTCAAATCCGGACCGAATCAAACAAAATATTCAAGTAAGAAGCAGAAATAGAATCTCTTGCTTTGTTTTCTTTCTTACTCACATCCGAGAATCATCACCAGGGCCGTATTAACCAGCACCTCCTAGAGATAGAAGGCCTCTGCAGTCTGCTTGTGACGTCAGAATATTCAGGGGAAAAAAAATTCCCTGCTCGTACCAGTATCATCGTTGTCCGCACGGGTAAGGGCGGTATTCACCGACATCGTTTAAACTATAGTCACAATTTTTTGATAAGAGATCGACACGGATTGGTTAAATTCCGGTTTTTAACCAATCTATGCTGATCTCTTATCCAAAAATTGTGACTGCAGTTTAAACCACGTCGGTGAATACGGCCCTAAAAGGCTTACATCCCGGAAGGGACAGAGCCTGGGTCGTGTCTGGTATGACAGTATCATCGTTGTGAGGGGGAAAAGAAATGAGATCGGGCTCGGAATTGGCGATTTCTATGTCCCACATCCAATCACTATGCGGTATTTGTGAGCCAATCGGGAAGATTCTACGCCAAAATAAGAAGAAACGACGTAGGGGACGCTGTGTTTCAAAATGTGGCAAACTTGCTAGGTAGTCTGAATGGCGTTTATGGCGAACACTGCAGAGGACTTCTATCTCTAGGAGGTTTTTGATTAACCCATATGAAAGCCATAAGCACGCAAGTGATTTTGATGCCGTCCCCCTTACTTTTAACCTTAACGCATGACACAGGACCTCATGACAATTAGATCTGTTTACAATTTTTTAAGAATAAGTGGGTAAAGTGGTAAGCGAGTATTTTTAAGTGGGGCTGGGTGGGGGGATCAGAAAGATCATTTTGATCAAGGCCTGTGATCCCACGGGTCGGGAGCATCGATTGCCGGTAGGCCTCATGACAATTTGAGCTGGTTAAAGTTTTGGAATGAGTAAGCATGCAAATTAGTAGGCAGGTATTTATAGCTAAGGGGGGGGGGAGGTAGTCTCGGAAAAATTTGTTTTACTCGGGGGGGGGGTGCTTATGATGCTGTTAAGATAGCTCTGGGCTTACGGTACTTTATGGAAATAGAGCAAAATTTCAATCCTAACACTTAGCATTGGCACAAGTTCTTGTTCGCAATTAACTTAGTTTCCTCCGCTTTTGTGTCACCCGTAGGGCCGCAACTGGAAACGAAATTTTTCTGTCACTTGGGGAATCTGTATCCCTTTTGGTGCTCCTCCCCCCACAATTTTTAACGAAAAAATAGTAAACTCAGCACCCGTCTTGGTACAACAACAACAAAGACCGACAGCAGCTCAGGCCTATCATTACCTGACTTTACTGCCTTTTTACCCAAAGAGATGGTTGAGCTGAAGCGGAGATTCATCACCAACACTCCCCGAGCTCAGTCACTCTCACCTCACTCCATCCCACAGCACCCCCCAACCAGCCAGCTAGCCAGAACGGAGCCAAGAAACAAGCTCCGGCTCCCAAGCAACCAGCCCGCAACTTGGCCGCGCCCCTGCCCCGAAGAAGAAACCGGGAGAGCCATTTATAATGTATCCCAGTAAATTTTGTGCAGATCCATGCGGCAGATAATCGCCTCGCGACATGGAAAAAAAGAATAGCTTTGCGTATACATGATATAACTATTAAACTAATTACACTGCTGGCCACCGTAAATGCAACACCCTGAAGGAAGCATGCAAATAATATGAAATTTACAACATGCATTAGCGGAGGTGAGATATGCAAATGATTAGAATTTCAGCGCAGACGCATATCACGCGCGCCTGTGGCGCCACTTCAAAGCGCTATTTAAGGCTTGGAGATTTCGACGATTTGAAGTACGGCAACTGTGTTTTTCTTGTGGTTTTTTCAAAAAAACGATCAATTATGCCTCGTAGAAAACAACGATCATCTTTTGATCACGTATCCGAGTTCGACAGAGGAAGGATAGTGGCCTACCGAGATTGTGGATTATCTTTCAGGGAAATCGGTAGTCGTGTTGGACAAAACCAAACAACTGTAATGCGGATATGTGATCGTTGGATGCAGGAGGGTACGACGGACCGACGTGTTCGATCGCATCCACCTCAGTGCACCACTTCACGTGATGACAGGCGTATTGTGCGTATGGCAGTGACGGATCGCTCAGCCGCATCACGAACCATAGCACAGCACATTCAGTCTGTACCGCATCATCCGGTGTCTGCGCGTACCATTCGACGCCGTTTACAGCAGAGTGGTCTGTCCGCAAGACGTTCATTGCTTCGTCTACCCTTGACGCAGAACCACAGACGTCTCCGCCGCCAATGGTGCGATGAAAGAAGGATGTGGACGGCACAATGGAATGAAATTGTCTTTACTGACGAGTCACGCTTCTGTCTGCAACACCACGATGGTCGGATTCGAGTCTGGAGACACCGTGGAGAGAGGATGCTGAACAGCTGCGTTATGCCCCGCCACACTGGTCCTGCACCGGGTATTATGGTATGGGGCGGTATTGAATATCACTCTCGCACTCCTCTAGTACGCATTGCCGGTACTTTAAAAAGCCAGCGCTACATCTCCGAGGTGTTGGAGCCAGTTGTCCTTCCTTACCTTCAGGGCTTGCCCACAGCCATATTTCAACAGGATAATGCGCGACCACACGTGGCACGCATTGTCCAAAGGTTCTTCGTCAATCGCCAGATTGAATTGCTTCCTTAGCCAACTCGCTCTCCGGATCTTTCACCGATAGAAAACATGTGGTCCATGGTTGCTCAACGATTGACCCAGATTACATGCCCAGCTGCCACACCAGATCAACTTTGGCAACGCGTGGAAGCTGCTTGGTCTGCTGTACCCCAAGAACACATCCAAAGTCTCTTTGAATCAATGCCGAGGCGTGTGGCAGCGGTGATCTCCAACAATGGCGGCTACTCTGGCTACTGATTTTGGCAGGAACCACACTTCACAGAAGTCTATAAATTTAATCATTTGATGCTTGGTCAACATGTTATCTACAAAATAAATATTGTTGCGATATCTCTTGTCTTTCTTGGTGTTGCAATTTGGGTGGCCAGCAGTGTATTAACAAAAATATTGATTTTTGTGGATGTTCTCACGCTGGTGGCCATCTCAGCGCCAGGCACCAGCGGGGTCTTGAGATTTTGACCAAGTGAAATTCTCACGCTGGTGGGCTGCCCAGCGCCCTGCACCAGCGGGTTTTCCTTTAGCTTAATGTGAATTGAAATTCTCCCTTCTTGGTACAGAGCCGGGCACCAGACCCCCCTCCCCGCACTCAATTAGTTGCAGCCCTGGACAATCTTTCGATAAAGATCTTCAACTGTACAGTCAAGTTGCCTTAAAGTTTTAGGATTTCCTACCGGATAGTTGATTCTGGGGAGAAAAATTTAAATTAAGAAAAAAAAAGTACTATTTGATCATTTTTTGTGGTGCCCCTTTTCTCTTGGTGCCCTAAGCACGTTGCTTATTTTGCTTGATGGTTAATACGGCCCTGATCATCACTCACATTTGAGGGGAGCTTATATATTATTTTTCTACGGTTTCTAAATATTCGGGATGAGCTCTATCTGATTATGCACCAGGGTTTATTCCAATGGAAATATTTTTGGCAAAAATTACAATCTGACTTCGGTATTTCTTAGTAGAACCTCTCCATAACAGTCACCCATGAGACCTAAAATTTTGTCTGCTAACGAGAGGACTGTCATTTGATGGATAGTATTGTTGTGTGCATTGGGCCCCACAGGCGTAATTCAAAAACGTGTTCCGATAACGGGAGCATTGGCGTACGCGGGGGGGGGGGGGATTGGAGTTCTAATACCCCCCCCCCCCTCTTGAGCCAAGATTATAGTGTTATTTTGCAGGTAAAGAAAGTAAATCTTCCCCCCCCCCCTAGAAAATTCTGTGTACGCCTTTGAACGGGAGTGTCCGTTATGAGAGGTTCCACTCTATAGAATGATCGAGTTACTTATGATAATGACGAGAGGGCAGTAAGGGTACCTTACCAGGACAGGTGAAATCTTCTGCAATTAACAGGTGACGTGGAAATTTCCAAATTTTCAGACTTGACCAGATCAAATTTTAATCAAAAGATAACATTTCCTTTTTTTCCCCCTAATTTTCTTTCAAAACATTTTCAAAATTCAAATGTAGATAACTCCCGTGAATGTTGATCAACAGACATGGTATTTAAATATTCTTTCACTATTCTTATGCGCTTCGAATGATGCTTACGTCATCAACCACCCTTTATAAAAATATGAAATATTCTTAATGGCATCTTTACTGAGTGAGCCAGAATAAAACGGGAAGTGGTCTTTCCCTAGTTTGTGGGCACCCGAACTAACATTTCTCCTATTGAAAAGTCCTGTAATAGAAAAGAGCCTTTTTAGTGATCTCTAAATACTTCGCAGATCCTTCAAGTCATCTGGAAATGTGTCGCGCGGGCCGTTTGAGTGCTCTACAACTGCGCCGCGATCCGTAATTATGCCACAGATCACTTAAGTAATCTTGGAATGTGTCGCGGGTGATTTGAGTGATGTTGAACTGCACTCCGAGTCACTTAAGTGCTCTAAAACTGTGCCGCATGTCACATAAAAGATCTCTAAACGTATGTAACGGACCACTTAAGTGTTCTGAAACGGTGTCACGGGTCACTTGTGATCTGTGAATGTGCCACGGACTTACTTGAGTAATCTGGAAATGAGCCACGGGCCGCTTAAATGCTCTGGAATTGGGTTGCGGGTCACTTAAGCAATTTGTAAATGTGTCGCTTAGTTCATTTTTACAAAATTAGGTTTGAAGTAGCGGGCCACATCAGATAACCACGAGAGCCACATTTTCCCGCGGGCATTTTTATTCGTTTAGCGTATATGGCCTAGAACAGGGGTTCTCACCGGTGCTCCGCGGCGACTCGAAGAAAACAATATAAATCAGTAAATTCGATAGATAAATAAAAGAGGCCTACAGGTTCTCTCTCTCTCTCACACAAAAATTATGTACAAAAAAGGGCTCCTTGAGTCAAACAGGCTCCGTCATAAAAATTATATACTGGATAGGGCTCCGCGAGTCAAAAAAGGTTGGCCTAGAGGACGGGCCGCAATGAATTTCTTAAAATGAAATTTTGAGTTCTTAGCCTTCAAATAGTATTTAAATTGACAGAAATTGGTTATAATAACCTATAAATCGTCTTATGGGGGGCATAGGGAGGCTCGTGACCCTTCTCCCCCCTCCTTCCACGTACGTCTCTGATTCCTAGGAGTTGGGAGGTGGGGGGGGGCAAGGCTGACGAAATTTTGGTAACGGGGGGGGGAGGGTGGTCAAAAATGGCTAAAAACCTGCTGACGTAATACTTGAACGGCCCCTTTCTACTTTTCTAAAGCAAACGTATTCCGTTGCTTTAGAAAAGTAGAAAATAGCCCAACGGAGAGGTAGCGTGTAGGAATGGTAGAAGAATATTTAAATGCCACGTTTCTTAATCAACATTCAAGGGAGTTATCTACATTGGAATTTTGGAAATGTTCCGTTTTGAAAGAAAATTTGAAAAAAAAAGGAAATTTTTCGATTATAAAATTTGAGCTGGTCAAGTCTGAAAATTCGGAAATTTCTACGACGCCTGTCGATTCCAGAAGGTTTTACCTAGCCCAGGAAAGTACCCTTACTGCCCCCCTCGTCAGTAACATAAGAAACACGATCATTCAGCAGTGCAACCTCCCATAACGGACACACCTCTACTAACTTCGCATCTAATATGTACACTAAGGTGAATCGAAAAATCGAAATGTGGATAAAAGAATCGGCTTGAGCTGCAAAAGTTGTCTAAGCATACTAGCATAAATGCAAAAATTTTTCAACTTCAATTAATTTCTTCCCCAAGACACTTAAATATTTGTCAAAAATCGATTTTTACGTAAATTTTGAATTAAAAACTAAAGAGCTAAATAATCGATTATTTCACCGGAAAAACAGTATAGGCAGAGAATGAAAATTTATTTTTACTGCCTATTATTAAATGTATAAAATTATTTAGTATAGTAAAAGTTTGAAGCCATGGGTAAAATATTCATACCATAACCCCAAGCAGTTAAAAGATGCATTCGCATAGTGTCTGAGGCGTCGGAAAATGCGTGTGGAGAAAAGACACGGCTGGAAGGTGTCTTAATATTGCTGCACTTCACCGGGTAAAAAGAGGTCCCACACGATATTAAGAGGTATCCCATGACTTTTGGCACTTCAGCACTTAAGTCATGTAATCTTATTAATTCCTCTTGATATCGTGTGGGACCTCCTTTTACCTGGTGAAGTGAAGCAATATTAAGAGATATCCCATGACACTTTTGGCACTTCAGTGTATAACGTCACTGTAAATTTAGCGAAAGTGGAAATGCGTTCCCTTTTGAAAACAAGCTGCTCATTTATGCTCAACTAATGAAATTCGATTGATTTGATTCGCGTTGCCGCACATTCCTGTGCCTTTACTTTTCAACACAGTACACGATCCCACTATTCCTCCTGTCTGGGCTCTATACAGTCTGTCCCAAATTGTTTGCACAGCAGATATTTCTGCAACCGTTGACTTTGGAAAACATACTTTCGATTACAAAAAGTTTTCAAATGATGTGCAGGCTCTTAAAATCTCAAAATTTGCCTGAGAGGCCTCCACATCCTGGAACAAGGCCCCTAGGCTGGGATCTTTGAACTTTCCAGATTTTCCAGTCTATGGGATTTTCCAGACTTTCAAGGGCCCCTTTATGATGAATTTATAGCGTGAAAAAGCAAAAAAACTGTGAAAATCACCCGGGCCCCAGGGCTGGAGCATGGGTCGTACACATAAAAAAGTGAACAAATTAACTTTTCATACAGTCTGCGTGTACAATTATTGAAATATAGATCCCGCTCGGAAAATTCATTTGCAAAAAATTGCATATCTTTAAATGTAATATTTATCACGAGATAGTAAATATATAAAATCACTATGTTTTGGCAATTCATCCCTGTGTTGGCAAGTTTTAATTTGCTCGGAAGTTGTCATTTTTCGGGACTGAGCAAAACTAGTATGAACTCAACAATTTTAATTTTTCAATCACAGTATACAGTGAAATCTCGATATTACGTTACTCTACGGACCAAAAAAAAATCGTTGCAGAGGAGTTATTGTTATATCGAGAGGAAGCGGTAACACATAAGCGTCACAGTACAGTTTCCAAACAGGACTTGAACAAACATCGGTTGTAGAGGGAATTATTGTAATATCGAGAATCATTGTAGCGAGATTTCACTGGATAAAAATTATATTAAATTTTTTGACTATTATTTAGGCAGTTACAGAATTTTACAACTTTGAATTCCGCAATTTGTGAACCATATCCTCAATCGTTGGCGAGAAATGCTTAAAACATCAAAGCCAAATATCTCCGTTAGTATTGCATTTGTAAATATGCAATTTTTTGTAAATGACATCTCAGAGCAGCATTTACATTTCACTGATTGGAAATTTTAGCACACATTATTAATTACTACATAAGTTAATTTTTCTATTTCTTTATGTATACGTCCCCTTGGGAAATTTAAGACATATTGGAATAATCACACGGTGTGGTTTTTAAAAACTTTTTGTAACTAAAAGTATGTTTCTAAAGTCAGCGGTTGCAGGGATATCCACTGTACAAATAATTTGGGAAAGCCTGTATATAGCCAGCGCTGTCTTGACGCATGGATCCCGCCCGAGCACGGCCCGGGGGGCCTCAAGTGCAGAGAGGGGGGGGGACCCTCGTGAAAATGTGATCTGATTGAAATTTTCGAAAATAAACATGTCTCACCAGATAGAAGGCCTCCGAAAAATTACTTCGCCGGTGGTGCAAGATGCTCTTAAGAGTGCCCTGTGTATATATAGCCCGTAGCCCCCTAGCTCCTGTAAATACGTCTCTGTTTCCTAATGACTCGTTTGGTCACTCCATGCTTACACACTCTCTAGATCAGTGTATCTTCAACCGCCGGACCACGACGCTAAACATGCAATAAGACAGGGGTTCTCATCCTGTGCTCCCTGGAGCCTCTAGGGTTCCGCGCACACTTCGCAGGGCGGCTAACATCAAATGAGATTTATTTACTTACACGCAAACCGAAAGAATTAAAATTAATAATTTTGTAAAAACATATTCACGCCATCCAAAGGCTATGATGCCTGTACGGATGAGCGGAAACTTACATGATAAAAAGAAATAAAATATACGACATTTAACACAGAAACATTAAAACAACAACAACAACAACACCTCTCACGTGGTAAAAACTCATAAATCCGAATCTGCCTAGAGACGGAGAAAATACGTCAGTAAGTGATCAAAAGATTGGCATATACAGCAAGAAACCTGGTCGGTGAACGACAAACAGACTGGCCTAAAGAATTTGCAAGTATATCAGTGATCAAAACTGTCTGCAAGCACGTGAGTGACTAATGGATTCACATAGAGAGCAAAATATCAGGTCAGTGAGCGACAGAGAGAGTAGCTTAAACAATTCGCAAGATTGCGTGCGCGTGACCAAGAGGGTGACCCCAAAAGAGCGAACCAAATCACATCGAATATGTGAGCATCGTGAGCGATCCAAAGAGTGGCCCAGACCGTTAAGGACCAGGTGATTGAACGAACAAAAGAATGGCCAGAAAAATAAAATGCCAAAAAAAAACAAAAAAAAAACAGGCATGTGAGTGACGTAAAAACTATGGCGTGTATAAGGGGCGAAGGCTGAGGGGCAGTGAAAAGTGAACTAGAGAGCAGGGAATCAGGTCAGTGAGTGACCAAAAGCATGATCTAAAGAATGTGCGAACATGTGAGTGACTAAACCTTGAGGAACTCCACTTGTGACGCCTGTCCAACCAGATAATTCCTCGTTCACCATAACTCGTTGCGACCTATCTCTTAATCACGATTCTATCCAATTCAGTTAAATCACTCCGTGCAATGGACGGCGGCAAAATCCTGTTACAGCTCGTCGTAAATGATATCAGGGCCACAAGATGGTGACGTATGTGTAGAGAGGCGTCACTCTCCCCATTAATACAACAAATACGGAAAATTGGCTGAATGAATGAGATGAATTTCCCTTCCTGAAACAACGATATCGCTTCATTCAACCAGTTTTCCGTATTTGTTGTATTAACGGGGGAAGAGTGACGCGCGCGTCTTTCTACCTGCCAAAACAGTGATTTGAGGAATGTTCGAGCAATCAGGAAATTAGACTAGAATGGTAGGTAGAAAAACAGCAAACACACATTGCACACAGGCGACAAAATAATGAATAAACCTGTAATCCTGTCACCCCCTCCCCAAGAATTTTGAATCATCTTGTCTTTTTTAACACATTTTACTCTTTTCTTTTATAGATTTTTGATTTCATGTTGTCCAGTGAGGAGATGGAAGTTATCAAGTCTCTGGCGAACGGGTTCCGGTATTTCACATTCGACTCCATCCCAGGGTGAGAATAAGAACAACTCATTCATCACGTGAAATTTTGCGAAAGCTCTTTTTCAACAAAATAATCCCATGTGTGCCCAATATCTACTGGAAATGTATGTTAGTGTGACTGCACATGCGCAATGTCTACCAAAATAACAGACACCATTATGAATCACTAGCTACTAGCTATAATACCTGGCGCTGCCCGGGTTTTCCTTAATGCGGCTTTTTGGATCACGTGATATCTCCTCTTTCTTTGAGGGACATACAAACCGTGTCTAAGTTAACCAATATGGCGACTTCCTGGGCGACTCATGAAATAAACAAATCTAAAGAAACGTAGAAATGAATATACTTTTTTTCCTTTTTTAAGGGGAGCTAAATATTTCGATTCCCCCACCCTTGAACTTAGTTATCCATCTGCCTATATTAGCTTTCAAAAATGCTTAATTAAAGCTGTGGAATTTTTTCGATGTACTTTTTACGGGCCCATAATAAATTTTAAAATATCCTAACCTACATGAATTTATGCAGTTGAATATCAAAAGACAATACGGAGACATTAATTTTCGTTCTTCAGAAGATGTAAATAAAAAGTTGAAATCAATGTTATTGCATGAATGTCCAGCTCAAAAGTAGGTCCGGCTAATTACTTCATATTTAATCCCCTGGGCTTCGTATATCTCTAAGCGAACTGAATATTTCAAAAATCGAGAATTCAATACAATTTTTAAAATTATTGATGTGGTGGAAAACCCCTAAATTTCTGCATTTCTACAGTAAAATCGGCAATTTTAACAGTGATCATCTCTCTCTCCTTTGCCTGACCCTCAAAGCGATGCTGATGATGATTATGACGTCTATTCAAAATGCCTCATTACTGAGAGTATTGAAAATGTGGCGAACTATTATGCATATATAAAGGCATAAACTATTATGCATATAAAAGATATACGGAAGACTGGATGTTGTGAAGATATTTATTATTTGAGATGTTACTTTTTTAAGGAAGGAAAAAACTCATCTCTGCCTCTACCGGGAGTCGAACCCGGGCCCCTCGATGTAACATCTCAAATAATAAATATCTTCACAACATCCAGTCTTCCGTATATCTTGTATTAACAAGTGGAGAGTGACATTCATGTCATATTATGCATATATATATATATATATATATACATATACTAACAGGATTAGAGAAGTAACAAATCATTGTAAAGGCATATACACGTCTGAAACGCATTGCTAGGGAACCACGGTAACCAAAGTAAACGTTCCGAAAGTTATTGTTGAGGCTCTAAAACCATTGTTGCCCGACAGTTTTTTTGTCCATTTGGGGCATTTGCCCTGCTCTGACGAAATTTTGACGTAGCCTATCGTTCAAGTCGGGTCCCATTTGATATGTATGCAAAATTTGGTGACGATCGATCTAAAATTGTAGATTTGTATAGAGAACACACACACACACAGAAAATCAATTTTATATATATAGATTTATGAAGCGTGCGTTTTAAAGAGGTTCATAAACCTCTTCAGACAACGAGACAGATATATATACGGTAATTCTCTGAATATACCATTAGGCAAATATCCGTCCATGGCAATCCAATATTTAGATTATGGGGATGAAGAAGATTTAGAGAACACGGGAAATTTTAAAGCGAACGACCTAATATTGAGATTCATAAACTTGGATTCGAGACCTAAAATCTCGCTTTCAGCTAAAACGCATGAAAGAAAAAACTGAAACAACTGTATAATCAAACGCCAACACCCCTATCCGCAACAAACGAATGTTCAGATCATGTAGATACCGGGGCCTTTCACATGCTGAGCGCGAACGCTCTACAACTGAGCTAGTTACATCCCCTTGCAGTCAAAACCCGAATTCCCGCTGTAGCTAACATGGATAAAAAAAAAATTCAAACAATATACATACATATATAGCCACCTGGCAGTTGAGTGGTTAGGGAACTAGCTTCTCACTGTGCAGGTCTGGGTTCGAATCCCGGTTCGGGCATGGATGTCTACTAATCTAACACTAACAAATTCCCTGGACGGAACATGCTAATCCCTTGGGAATACGTGAAGATCACGTTATTAAAAAAAAATAATAATAATAAATAGAAGAAATAGCATGTCCTGACTGACTGATTCATCACCGAGCCGGAAGCTATGAAATTTGATCAATAATTTTGTTTCATGACGTAAAGGAGGGGGGGTTTTCTTTCAATTCGACCTCTAAGGGGGCAGGGGTTCGAAAGTAACGTGTAGAAATCATGCCGAACAAAAACTGCTGAAGCTATAGTCATGAAATTTGTGTTCAGAAGTTTTACTTCATTACGTAAACATGCGAACCAAGAAGGTGTTTTTCAAAATTCCATGGGGGGAAGGGGCCATAAGTTTACACAGAGAAATCACGCTAAGCCGAAGCCGCTAAATATAGTCATGAAATTTGATCAGAAGTTATAGTTTATATCGCTGAGACCAACTAAGAAGGGGTTCTTCAAAATTCGACACCTATGAGGGTCATAAGTGGAGTTCATAGGTAACGTAGAGAAATCAGGCCCACTCGCTAAATCTATGGTCATAAAATTTGGTCGGAGGTTTCATTTCCATAACGTTAAAACCCAACTTAGAAGGGGGTTCTTCGAAATTCAACCCCAAAGAGGGTTCAAAGTTAATATATAGAGAAATACGCCACTCCGACACTGAATGTATTCATGTCATGACGTAAAGACAAAGAAAGAAAGGGTTTTTTGAAAGGGGACGGGGTAAGCGTAAGTAGGACCTACTTTCGGGAGTGCCAGGTTAATTCGGCGTTTGAGGGGGAGCGTTGAGAGAGGCGTTTGGAGAGATCTCTCCAAAAAGATTTTGAGTTTTTAACTTTGAAAAAAATCATTTCAAATTCACAGAAACTGATTAAAATAGCATTTAAAGTTGTTGTTTTTTTTCAATAGCTTAACGTTTATATATATATTTTTTCAATTTCTGACTGTCTTCGCCCCCCCCCCTCCCCATGTATGTGTCTCTTAAAGGGGACGACGACGAAAGGATTTACAAGATGCTTAGGTGGGGCATGGCGAAAAAAAAAAAAATGGGAGAATGTAGGGAATGTATTTAAATGCAGAGACACACTGGAAGGCGTTTTTCAAAATTCAACCCCGTAATAAGGGGCAAGGTTTCAAGTTTACATGGAGCAATCATCGCTGAAAGTCTGTATTATATTTTAAATGTATGTGCCCACTCAAGCGGTATGCGCAAACTCGAATTCGCGCATTAACTAGCATGGATAAAAGCAATTCTTTTTTTGAAAATATTCAAATAATAGTCACCTAACAGTCTACGACAATTGAATGTTCACATCCTAGAGATGACGGGGATTGAACCCGGGGCCTTTCACGTGCAAAGCGAACGCTCTACCTCTGAGCTACATCCCCATGCAGGCGAAACTCGAATTCGCGCATTAACTAGCATGGATAAAAGAAATTCTTTTTTTAAAAATATTTAAATAAATGTCAACACAACATTCCACGACAATTGCATGTTCACATCTTGGAGATGCCGGGGATTGAACCCGGGGCCTTTCACATGCAAAGCGAACGCTCTACCTCGGAGCTACATCCACATGCAGGCAAAACTCGAATTCGCGCATTAACTAGCATGGATAAAAGAAATTCTTTCTTTAAAGATATTTAAATAAATGTCAACCAACATTCCACGACAATTGAATGTTCACATCTTGGAGATGCCGGGGATTGAACCCGGGGCCTTTCACATGCAAAGCGAACGCTCTACCTCTGAGCTACATCCCCATGCAGGCGAAACTCGAATTCGCGCATTAACTAGCATGGATAAAAGAAATTCTTTTTTTAAAAATATTTAAATAAATGTCAACCAACATTCCACGACAATTGAATGTTCACATCTTGGAAATGCCGGGGATTGAACCCGGGGCCTTTCACATGCAAAGCGAACGCTCTACCTCTGAGCTACATCCCCATGCAGGCGAAACTCGAATTCGCGCATTAACTAGCATGGATAAAAGAAATTCTTTTTTTAAAAATATTTAAATAAATGTCAACACAACATTCCACGACAATTGCATGTTCACATCTTGGAGATGCCGGGGATTGAACCCGGGGCCTTTCACATGCAAAGCGAACGCTCTACCTCGGAGCTACATCCACATGCAGGCAAAACTCGAATTCGCGCATTAACTAGCATGGATAAAAGAAATTCTTTCTTTAAAGATATTTAAATAAATGTCAACCAACATTCCACGACAATTGAATGTTCACATCTTGGAGATGCCGGGGATTGAACCCGGGGCCTTTCACATGCAAAGCGAACGCTCTACCTCTGAGCTACATCCCCATGCAGGCGAAACTCGAATTCGCGCATTAACTAGCATGGATAAAAGAAATTCTTTTTTTAAAAATATTTATATAAATGTCAACACAACATTCCACGACAATTGAATGTTCACATCTTGGAGATGCCGGGGATTGAACCCGGGGCCTTTCACATGCAAAGCGAACGCTCTACCTCGGAGCTACATCCACATGCAGGCAAAACTCGAATTCGCGCATTAACTAGCATGGATAAAAGAAATTCTTTCTTTAAAGATATTTAAATAAATGTCAACCAACATTCCACGACAATTGAATGTTCACATCTTGGAGATGCCGGGGATTGAACCCGGGGCCTTTCACATGCAAAGCGAACGCTCTACCTCGGAGCTACATCCACATGCAGGCAAAACTCGAATTCGCGCATTAACTAGCATGGATAAAAGAAATTCTTTCTTTAAAGATATTTAAATAAATGTCAACCAACATTCCACGACAATTGAATGTTCACATCTTGGAGATGCCGGGGATTGAAACCGGGGCCTTTCACATGCAAAGCGAACGCTCTACCTCTGAGCTACATCCCCATGCAGGCGAAACTCGAATTCGCGCATTAACTAGCATGGATAAAAGAAATTCTTTTTTTAAAAATATTTATATAAATGTCAACACAACATTCCACGACAATTGCATGTTCACATCTTGGAGATGCCGGGGATTGAACCCGGGGCCTTTCACATGCAAAGCGAACGCTCTACCTCTGAGCTACATCCCCATGCAGGCAAAACTTGAATTCGCGCATTAACTAGCATGGATTAAAGAAATTCTTTCTTTAAAGATATTTAAATAAATGTCAACCAACATTCCACGACAATTGAATGTTCACATCTTGGAGATGCCGGGGATTGAAACCGGGGCCTTTCACATGCAAAGCGAACGCTCTACCTCTGAGCTACATCCCCATGCACGCGAAACTCGAATTCGCGCATTAACTAGCATGGATAAAAGAAATTCTTTTTTTAAAAAAATTTATATAAATGTCAACACAACATTCCACGACAATTGCATGTTCACATCTTGGAGATGCCGGGGATTGAACCCGGGGCCTTTCACATGCAAAGCGAACGCTCTACCTCTGAGCTACATCCACATGCATGCAAAACTCGAATTCGCGCATTAACTAGCATGGATTAAAGAAATTCTTTCTTTAAAGATATTTAAATAAATGTCAACCAACATTCCACGACAATTGAATGTTCACATCTTGGAGATGCCGGGGATTGAACCCGGGGCCTTTCACATGCAAAGGGAACGCTCTACCTCTGAGCTACATCCCCATGCAGGCGAAACTCGAATTCGCGCATTAACTAGCATGGATAACAGAAATTCTTTTTTTAAAAATATTTAAATAAATGTCAACACAACATTCCACGACAATTGCATGTTCACATCTTGGAGATGCCGGGGATTGAACCCGGGGCCTTTCACATGCAAAGCGAACGCTCTACCTCTCAGCTACATCCCCATGCAGGCAAAACTTGAATTCGCGCATTAACTAGCATGGATTAAAGAAATTCTTTCTTTAAAGATATTTAAATAAATGTCAACCAACATTCCACGACAATTGAATGTTCACATCTTGGAGATGCCGGGGATTGAAACCGGGGCCTTTCACATGCAAAGCGAACGCTCTACCTCTGAGCTACATCCCCATGCAGGCGAAACTCGAATTCGCGCATTAACTAGCATGGATAAAAGAAATTCTTTTTTTAAAAATATTTATATAAATGTCAACACAACATTCCACGACAATTGCATGTTCACATCTTGGAGATGCCGGGGATTGAACCCGGGGCCTTTCACATGCAAAGCGAACGCTTTACCTCTGAGCTACTTCCCCATGCAGGCGAAACTCGAATTCGCGCATTAACTAGCATGGATAAAAGAAATTCTTTTTTAAGAAATATTTATATAAATGTCAACACAACATTCCACGACAATTGCATGTTCACATCTTGGAGATGCCGGGGATTGAACCCGGGGCTTTTCACATGCAAAGCGAACGCTCTACCTCTGAGCTACATCCACATACAGGCAAAACTCGAATTCGCGCATTAACTAGCATGGATAAAAGAAATTCTTTCTTTAAAGATATTTAAATAAATGTCAACCAACATTCCACGACAATTGAATGTTCACATCTTGGAGATGCCGAGGATTGAACCCGGGGCCTTTCACATGCAAAGCGAACGCTCTACCTCGGAGCTACATCCACATGCAGGCAAAACTCGAATTCGCGCATTAACTAGCATGGATAAAAGAAATTCTTTCTTTAAAGATATTTAAATAAATGTCAACCAACATTCCACGACAATTGAATGTTCACATCTTGGAGATGCCGAGGATTGAACCCGGGGCCTTTCACATGCAAAGCGAACGCTCTACCTCTGAGCTACATCCCCATACAGGCGAAACTCGAATTCGCGCATTAACTAGCATGGATAAAAGAAATTCTTTTTTTAAAAATATTTATATAAATGTCAACACAACATTCCACGACAATTGCATGTTCACATCTTGGAGATGCCGGGGATTGAACCTGGGGCCTTTCACATGCAAAGCGAACGCTCTACCTCGGAGCTACATCCACATGCATGCAAAACTCGAATTCGCGCATTAACTAGCATGGATAAAAGAAATTCTTTCTTTAAAGATATTTAAATAAATGTCAACCAACATTCCACGACAATTGAATGTTCACATCTTGGAGATGCCGAGGATTGAACCCGGGGCCTTTCACATGCAAAGCGAACGCTCTACCTCGGAGCTACATCCACATGCAGGCAAAACTCGAATTCGCGCATTAACTATCATGGATAAAAGAAATTCTTTCTTTAAAGATATTTAAATAAATGTCAACCAACATTCCACGACAATTGAATGTTCACATCTTGGAGATGCCGGGGATTGAACCCGGGGCCTTTCACATGCAAAGCGAACGCTATACCTCTGAGCTACATCCCCATGCAGGAGAAACTCGAATTCGCGCATTAACTAGCATGGATAAAAGAAATTCTTTTTTTAAAAATATTTAAATAAATGTCAACCAACATTCCACGACAATTGAATGTTCACATCTTGGAGATGCCGGGGATTGAACCCAGGGCCTTTCACATGCAAAGCGAACGCTCTACCTCTGAGCTACATCCCCATGCAAGCGAAACTCGAATTCGCGCATTAACTAGCATGGATAAAAGAAATTCTTTTTTTAAAAATATTTAAATAAATGTCAACCAACATTCCACGACAATTGAATGTTCACATCTTGGAGATGCCGGGGATTGAACCCGGGGCCTTTCACATGCAAAGCGAACGCTCTACCTCTGAGCTACATCCCCATGCAGGCATTTCTCGAATTCGCGCATTAACTAGCATGGATAAAAGAAATTCTTTTTTTAAAAATATTCAAATAAAAGTACACCAATAGTCCACGACAATTGAATGTTCACATCTTGGAAATGCCGGGGATCGAACCCGGGGCCTTTCACATGCGAAGCGAACGCTCTACCTCTGAGCTACATCCCCATGCAGGCGAAACTCGAATTCGCGCATTAACTAGCATGGATAAAAGAAATTCTTTTTTTAAAAATATTTAAATAAATGTCAACACAACATTCCACGACAATTGCATGTTCACATCTTGGAGATGCCGGGGATTGGACCCGGGGCCTTTCACATGCAAAGCGAACGCTCTACCTCGGAGCTACATCCACATGCAGGCAAAACTCGAATTCGCGCATTAACTAGCATGGATAAAAGAAATTCTTTCTTTAAAGATATTTAAATAAATGTCAACCAACATTCCACGACAATTGAATGTTCACATCTTGGAGATGCCGGGGATTGAACCCGGGGCCTTTCACATGCAAAGCAAACGCTCTACCTCTGAGCTACATCCCCATGCAGGCGAAACTCGAATTCGCGCATTAACTAGCATGGATAAAAGAAATTCTTTTTTTAAAAATATTTAAATAAATGTCAACCAACATTCCACGACAATTGAATGTTCACATCTTGGAGATGCCGGGGATTGAACCCGGGGCCTTTCACATGCAAAGCGAACGCTCTACCTCTGAGCTACATCCCCATGCAGGCGAAACTCGAATTCGCGCATTAACTAGCATGGATAAAAGAAATTCTTTCTTTAAAGATATTTAAATAAATGTCAACCAACATTCCACGACAATTGAATGTTCACATCTTGGAGATGCCGGGGATTGAACCCGGGGCCTTTCACATGCAAAGCGAACGCTCTACCTCGGAGCTACATCCCCATGCAGCCGAAATTGGAATTCGCGCATTAACTAGCATGGATAAAAGAAATTCTTTTTTTAAAAATATTCAAATAAAAGTACACCGATAGTCCACGACAATTGAATGTTCACATCTTGGAGATGCCGGGGATTGAACCCGGGGCCTTTCACATGCAAAGCGAACGCCCTACCTCTGAGCTACATCCCCATGCAGGCGAAACTCGAATTCGCGCATTAACTAGCATGGATAAAAGAAATTATTTTTTTTTAAATATTTAAATAAATGTCAACCAACATTCCACGACAATTGAATGTTCACATCTTGGAGATGCCGGGGATTGAACCCGGGGCCTTTCACATGCAAAGCGAACGCTCTTCCTCTGAGCTACATCCCCATGCAGGCGAAACTCGAAGTCGCGCATTAACTAGCATGGATAAAAGAAATTATTTTTTTAAAAATATTTAAATAAATGTCAACACAACAATCCACGACAATTGCATGTTCACATCTTGGAGATGCCGGGGATCGAACCCGGGGCCTTTCACATGCGAAGCGAACGCTCTACCTCTGAGCTACATCCCCATGCAGCCGAAATTGGAATTCGCGCATTAACTAGCATGGATAAAAGAAATTATTTTTTTAAAAATATTTAAATAAATGTCAACACAACATTCCACGACAATTGCATGTTCACATCTTGGGGATGCCGGGGATCGAACCCGGGGCCTTTCACATGCGAAGCGAACGCTCTACCTCTGATCTACATCCCCATGCAGGCGAAAGTCGAAGTCGCGCATTAACTAGCATGGATAAAAGAAATTCTTTTTTTAAAAATATTTAAATAAATGTCAACACAACATTCCACGACAATTGAATGTTCAAATCTTGGAGATGCCGGGGATTGAACCCAGGGCCTTTCACATGCAAAGCGAACGCTCTACCTCTGAGCTACATCCCCATGCAAGCGAAACTCGAATTCGCGCATTAACTAGCATGGATAAAAGAAATTCTTTTTTTAAAAATATTTAAATAAATGTCAACCAACATTCCACGACAATTGAATGTTCACATCTTGGAGATGCCGAGGATTGAACCCGGGGCCTTTCACATGCAAAGCGAACGCTCTACCTCTGAGCTACATCCCCATGCAGGTGAAACTCGAAGTCGCGCATTAACTAGCATGGATAAAAGAAATTCTTTTTTTAAAAATATTTAAATAAATGTCAACACAACATCCCACGACAATTGCATGTTCACATCTTGGGGATGCCGGGGACCGAACCCGGGGCCTTTCACATGCGAAGCGAACGCTCTACCTCTGAGCTACATCCCCATGCAGGCATTTCTCGAATTCGCGCATTAACTAGCATGGATAAAAGAAATTCTTTTTTTAAAAATATTCAAATAAAAGTACACCAATAGTCCACGACAATTGAATGTTCACATCTTGGAAATGCCGGGATCGAACCCGGGGCCTTTCACATGCGAAGCGAACGCTCTACCTCTGAGCTACATCCCCATGCAGGCGAAACTCGAATTCGCGCATTAACTAGCATGGATAAAAGAAATTCTTTTTTTAAAAATATTTAAATAAATGTCAACACAACATTCCACGACAATTGCATGTTCACATCTTGGAGATGCCGGGGATTGGACCCGGGGCATTTCACATGCAAAGCGAACGCTCTACCTCGGAGCTACATCCACATGCAGGCAAAACTCGAATTCGCGCATTAACTAGCATGGATAAAAGAAATTCTTTCTTTAAAGATATTTAAATAAATGTCAACCAACATTCCACGACAATTGAATGTTCACATCTTGGAGATGCCGGGGATTGAACCCGGGGCCTTTCACAAGCAAAGCAAACGCTCTACCTCTGAGCTACATCCCCATGCAGGCGAAACTCGAATTCGCGCTTTAACTAGCATGGATAAAAGAAATTCTTTTTTTAAAAATATTTATATAAATGTCAACACAACATTCCACGACAATTGAATGTTCACATCTTGGAGATGCCGGGGATTGAACCCGGGGCCTTTCACATGTAAAGCGAACGCTCTACCTCGGAGCTACATCCACATGCAGGCAAAACTCGAATTCGCGCATTAACTAGCATGGATAAAAGAAATTCTTTCTTTAAAGATATTTAAATAAATGTCAACCAACATTCCACGACAATTGAATGTTCACATCTTGGAGATGCCGGGGATTGAACCCGGGGCCTTTCACATGCAAAGCGAACGCTCTACCTCTGAGCTACATCCCCATGCAGGCGAAACTCGAATTCGCGCTTTAACTAGCATGGATAAAAGAAATTCTTTCTTTAAAGATATTTAAATAAATGTCAACCAACATTCCACGACAATTGAATGTTCACATCTTGGAGATGCCGGGGATTGAACCCGGGGCCTTTCACATGCAAAGCGAACGCTCTACCTCGGAGCTACATCCACATGCAGGCAAAACTCGAATTCGCGCATTAACTAGCATGGATAAAAGAAATTCTTTCTTTAAAGATATTTAAATAAATGTCAACCAACATTCCACGACAATTGAATGTTCACATCTTGGAGATGCCGGGGATTGAACCCGGGCCCTTTCACATGCGAAGCGAACGCTCTACCTCTGAGCTACATCCCCATGCAGCCGAAATTGGAATTCGCGCATTAACTAGCATGGATAAAAGAAATTCTTTTTTTAAAAATATTCAAATAAAAGTACACCAATAGTCAACGACAATTGAATGTTCACATCTTGGAGATGCCGGGGATTGAACCCGGGGCCTTTCACATGCAAAGCGAACGCCCTACCTCTGAGCTACATCCCCATGCAGGCGAAACTCGAATTCGCGCATTAACTAGCATGGATAAAAGAAATTATTTTTTTAAAAATATTTAAATAAATGTCAACCAACATTCCACGACAATTGAATGTTCACATCTTGGAGATGCCGGGGATTGAACCCGGGGCCTTTCACATGCAAAGCGAACGCTCTTCCTCTGAGCTACATCCCCATGCAGGCGAAACTCGAAGTCGCGCATTAACTAGCATGGATAAAAGAAATTATTTTTTTAAAAATATTTAAATAAATGTCAACACAACAATCCACGACAATTGCATGTTCACATCTTGGAGATGCCGGGGATCGAACCCGGGGCCTTTCACATGCGAAGCGAACGCTCTACCTCTGAGCTACATCCCCATGCAAGCGAAACTCGAATTCGCGCATTAACTAGCATGGATAAAAGAAATTCTTTTTTTAAAAATATTTAAATAAATGTCAACCAACATTCCACGACAATTGAATGTTCACATCTTGGAGATGCCGGGGATTGAACCCGGGGCCTTTCACATGCAAAGCGAACGCTCTACCTCTGAGCTACATCCCCATGCAGGTGAAACTCGAAGTCGCGCATTAACTAGCATGGATAAAAGAAATTCTTTTTTTAAAAATATTTAAATAAATGTCAACACAACATCCCACGACAATTGCATGTTCACATCTTGGGGATGCCGGGGATCGAACCCGGGGCCTTTCACATGCGAAGCGAACGCTCTACCTCTGAGCTACATCCCCATGCAGGGGAAACTCGAATTCGCGCATTAACTAGCATGGATAAAAGAAATTCTTTTTTTAAAAATATTTAAATAAATGTCAACACAACATTCCACGACAATTGAATGTTCACATCTTGGAGATGCCGGGGATTGAACCCGGGGCCTTTCACATGCAAAGCGAACGCTCTACCTCTGAGCTACATCCCCATGCAGGCGAAACTCGATTTCGCGCATTAACTAGCATGGATAAAAGAAATTCTTTTTTTAAAAATATTTAAATAAATGTCAACACAACATCCCACGACAATTGCATGTTCACATCTTGGGGATGCCGGGGATCGAACCCGGGGCCTTTCACATGCGAAGCGAACGCTCTACGTCTGAGCTACATCCCCATGCAGGCGAAACTCGAATTCGCGCATTAACTAGCATGGATAAAAGAAATTCTTTTTTTAAAAATATTTAAATAAATGTCAACACAACATTCCACGACAATTGCATGTTCACATCTTGGAGATGCCGGGGATTGAACCCGGGGCCTTTCACATGCAAAGCGAACGCTCTACCTCGGAGCTGCATCCACATGCAGGCAAAGCTCGAATTCGCGCATTAACTAGCATGGATAAAAGAAATTCTTTCTTTAAAGATATTTAAATAAATGTCAACCAACATTCCACGACAATTGAATGTTCACATCTTGGAGATGCCGGAGATTGAACCCGGGGCCTTTCACATGCAAAGCAAACGCTCTACCTCTGAGCTACATCCCCACGCAGGCGAAACTCGAATTCGCGCATTAACTAGCATGGATAAAAGAAATTCTTTTTTTAAAAATATTTATATAAATGTCAACACAACATTCCACGACAATTGAATGTTCACATCTTGGAGATGCCGGGGATTGAACCCGGGGCCTTTCACATGCAAAGCGAACGCTCTACCTCGGAGCTACATCCACATGCAGGCAAAACTCGAATTCGCGCATTAACTAGCATGGATAAAAGAAATTCTTTCTTTAAAGATATTTAAATAAATGTCAACCAACATTCCACGACAATTGAATGTTCACATCTTGGAGATGCCGGGGATTGAACCCGGGGCCTTTCACATGCAAAGCGAACGCTCTACCTCTGAGCTACATCCCCATGCAGGCGAAACACGAATTCGCGCATTAACTAGCATGGATAAAAGAAATTCTTTCTTTAAAGATATTTAAATAAATGTCAACCAACATTCCACGACAATTGAATGTTCACATCTTGGAGATGCCGGGGATTGAACCCGGGGCCTTTCACATGCAAAGCGAACGCTCTACCTCGGAGCTACATCCACATGCAGGCAGAACTCGAATTCGCGCATTAACTAGCATGGATAAAAGAAATTCTTTTTTTAAAAATAATAATATAAATGTCAACACAACATTCCACGACAATTGCATGTTCACATCTTGGAGATGCCGGGGATTGAACCCGGGGCCTTTCACATGCAAAGCGAACGCTCTACCTCTGAGCTACATCCCCATGCAGGCAAAACTCGAATTCGCGCATTAACTAGCATGGATAAAAGAAATTCTTTCTTTAAAGATATTTAAATAAATGTCAACCAACATTCCACGACAATTGAATGTTCACATCTTGGAGATGCCGGGGATTGAACCCGGGGCCTTTCACATGCAAAGCGAACGCTCTACCTCTGAGCTACATCCCCATGCAGGCGAAACTCGAATTCGCGCATTAACTAGCATGGATAACAGAAATTCTTTTTTTAAAAATATTTAAATAAATGTCAACACAACATTCCACGACAATTGCATGTTCACATCTTGGAGATGCCGGGGATTGAACCCGGGGCCTTTCACATGCAAAGCGAACGCTCTACCTCTGAGCTACATCCCCATGCAGGCGAAACTCGAATTCGCGCATTAACTAGCATGGATAACAGAAATTCTTTTTTTAAAAATATTTAAATAAATGTCAACACAACATTCCACGACAATTGCATGTTCACATCTTGGAGATGCCGGGGATTGAACCCGGGGCCTTTCACATGCAAAGCGAACGCTCTACCTCGGAGCTACATCCACATGCAGGCAAAACTCGAATTCGCGCATTAACTAGCATGGATAAAAGAAATTCTTTCTTTAAAGATATTTAAATAAATGTCAACCAACATTCCACGACAATTGAATGTTCACATCTTGGAGATGCCGGGGATTGAAACCGGGGCCTTTCACATGCAAAGCGAACGCTCTACCTCTGAGCTACATCCCCATGCAGGCAAAACTCGAATTCGCGCATTAACTAGCATGGATAAAAGAAATTCTTTCTTTAAAGATATTTAAATAAATGTCAACCAACATTCCACGACAATTGAATGTTCACATCTTGGAGATGCCGGGGATTGAACCCGGGGCCTTTCACATGCAAAGCGAACGCTCTACCTCGGAGCTACATCCACATGCAGGCAAAACTCGAATTCGCGCATTAACTAGCATGGATAAAAGAAATTCTTTCTTTAAAGATATTTAAATAAATGTCAACCAACATTCCACGACAATTGAATGTTCACATCTTGGAGATGCCGGGGATTGAACCCGGGCCCTTTCACATGCGAAGCGAACGCTCTACCTCTGAGCTACATCCCCATGCAGCCGAAATTGGAATTCGCGCATTAACTAGCATGGATAAAAGAAATTCTTTTTTTAAAAATATTCAAATAAAAGTACACCAATAGTCCACGACAATTGAATGTTCACATCCTGGAGATGCCGGGGATTGAACCCGGGGCCTTTCACATGCAAAGCGAACGCCCTACCTCTGAGCTACATCCCCATGCAGGCGAAACTCGAATTCGCGCATTAACTAGCATGGATAAAAGAAATTATTTTTTTAAAAATATTTAAATAAATGTCAACCAACATTCCACGACAATTGAATGTTCACATCTTGGAGATGCCGGGGATTGAACCCGGGGCCTTTCACATGCAAAGCGAACGCTCTTCCTCTGAGCTACATCCCCATGCAGGCGAAACTCGAAGTCGCGCATTAACTAGCATGGATAAAAGAAATTCTTTTTTTAAAAATATTTAAATAAATGTCAACCAACGTTCCACGACAATTGAATGTTCACATCTTGGAGATGCCGGGGATTGAACCCGGGGCCTTTCACATGCAAAGCGAACGCCCTACCTCTGAGCTACATCCCCATGCAGGCGAAACTCGAATTCGCGCATTAACTAGCATGGATAAAAGAAATTCTTTTTTTAAAAATATTTAAATAAATGTCAACCAACGTTCCACGACAATTGAATGTTCACATCTTGGAGATGCCGGGGATTGAACCCGGGGCCTTTCACATGCAAAGCGAACGCTCTACCTCTGAGCTACATCCCCATGCAGGCGAATTTGGAATTCGCGCATTAACTAGCATGGATAAAAGAAATTATTTTTTTAAAAATATTTAAATAAATGTCAACACAACATTCCACGACAATTGCATGTTCACATCTTGGAGATGCCGGGGATCGAACCCGGGGCCTTTCACATGCGAAGCGAACGCTCTACCTCTGAGCTACATCCCCATGCAGGCGAAACTCGAAGTCGCGCATTAACTAGCATGGATAAAAGAAATTCTTTTTTTAAAAATATTTAAATAAATGTCAACACAACATTCCACGACAATTGAATGTTCAAATCTTGGAGATGCCGGGGATTGAACCCAGGGCCTTTCACATGCAAAGCGAACGCTCTACCTCTGAGCTACATCCCCATGCAAGCGAAACTCGAATTCGCGCATTAACTAGCATGGATAAAAGAAATTCTTTTTTTAAATATATTTAAATAAATGTCAACCAACATTCCACGACAATTGAATGTTCACATCTTGGAGATGCCGGGGATTGAACCCGGGGCCTTTCACATGCAAAGCGAACGCTCTACCTCTGAGCTACATCCCCATGCAGGTGAAACTCGAAGTCGCGCATTAACTAGCATGGATAAAAGAAATTCTTTTTTTAAAAATATTTAAATAAATGTCAACACAACATCCCACGACAATTGCATGTTCACATCTTGGGGATGCCGGGGATTGAACCCGGGGCCTTTCACATGCAAAGCGAACGCTCTACCTCGGAGCTGCATCCACATGCAGGCAAAGCTCGAATTCGCGCATTAACTAGCATGGATAAAAGAAATTCTTTCTTTAAAGATATTTAAATAAATGTCAACCAACATTCCACGACAATTGAATGTTCACATCTTGGAGATGCCGGAGATTGAACCCGGGGCCTTTCACATGCAAAGCAAACGCTCTACCTCTGAGCTACATCCCCATGCAGGCGAAACTCGAATTCGCGCATTAACTAGCATGGATAAAAGAAATTCTTTTTTTAAAAATATTTATATAAATGTCAACACAACATTCCACGACAATTGAATGTTCACATCTTGGAGATGCCGGGGATTGAACCCGGGGCCTTTCACATGCAAAGCGAACGCTCTACCTCGGAGCTACATCCACATGCAGGCAAAACTCGAATTCGCGCATTAACTAGCATGGATAAAAGAAATTCTTTCTTTAAAGATATTTAAATAAATGTCAACCAACATTCCACGACAATTGAATGTTCACATCTTGGAGATGCCGGGGATTGAACCCGGGGCCTTTCACATGCAAAGCGAACGCTCTACCTCTGAGCTACATCCCCATGCAGGCGAAACACGAATTCGCGCATTAACTAGCATGGATAAAAGAAATTCTTTCTTTAAAGATATTTAAATAAATGTCAACCAACATTCCACGACAATTGAATGTTCACATCTTGGAGATGCCGGGGATTGAACCCGGGGCCTTTCACATGCAAAGCGAACGCTCTACCTCGGAGCTACATCCACATGCAGGCAGAACTCGAATTCGCGCATTAACTAGCATGGATAAAAGAAATTCTTTTTTTAAAAATAATAATATAAATGTCAACACAACATTCCACGACAATTGCATGTTCACATCTTGGAGATGCCGGGGATTGAACCCGGGGCCTTTCACATGCAAAGCGAACGCTCTACCTCTGAGCTACATCCCCATGCAGGCAAAACTCGAATTCGCGCATTAACTAGCATGGATAAAAGAAATTCTTTCTTTAAAGATATTTAAATAAATGTCAACCAACATTCCACGACAATTGAATGTTCACATCTTGGAGATGCCGGGGATTGAACCCGGGGCCTTTCACATGCAAAGCGAACGCTCTACCTCTGAGCTACATCCCCATGCAGGCGAAACTCGAATTCGCGCATTAACTAGCATGGATAACAGAAATTCTTTTTTTAAAAATATTTAAATAAATGTCAACACAACATTCCACGACAATTGCATGTTCACATCTTGGAGATGCCGGGGATTGAACCCGGGGCCTTTCACATGCAAAGCGAACGCTCTACCTCTGAGCTACATCCCCATGCAGGCGAAACTCGAATTCGCGCATTAACTAGCATGGATAACAGAAATTCTTTTTTTAAAAATATTTAAATAAATGTCAACACAACATTCCACGACAATTGCATGTTCACATCTTGGAGATGCCGGGGATTGAACCCGGGGCCTTTCACATGCAAAGCGAACGCTCTACCTCGGAGCTACATCCACATGCAGGCAAAACTCGAATTCGCGCATTAACTAGCATGGATAAAAGAAATTCTTTCTTTAAAGATATTTAAATAAATGTCAACCAACATTCCACGACAATTGAATGTTCACATCTTGGAGATGCCGGGGATTGAAACCGGGGCCTTTCACATGCAAAGCGAACGCTCTACCTCTGAGCTACATCCCCATGCAGGCAAAACTCGAATTCGCGCATTAACTAGCATGGATAAAAGAAATTCTTTCTTTAAAGATATTTAAATAAATGTCAACCAACATTCCACGACAATTGAATGTTCACATCTTGGAGATGCCGGGGATTGAACCCGGGGCCTTTCACATGCAAAGCGAACGCTCTACCTCGGAGCTACATCCACATGCAGGCAAAACTCGAATTCGCGCATTAACTAGCATGGATAAAAGAAATTCTTTCTTTAAAGATATTTAAATAAATGTCAACCAACATTCCACGACAATTGAATGTTCACATCTTGGAGATGCCGGGGATTGAACCCGGGCCCTTTCACATGCGAAGCGAACGCTCTACCTCTGAGCTACATCCCCATGCAGCCGAAATTGGAATTCGCGCATTAACTAGCATGGATAAAAGAAATTCTTTTTTTAAAAATATTCAAATAAAAGTACACCAATAGTCCACGACAATTGAATGTTCACATCCTGGAGATGCCGGGGATTGAACCCGGGGCCTTTCACATGCAAAGCGAACGCCCTACCTCTGAGCTACATCCCCATGCAGGCGAAACTCGAATTCGCGCATTAACTAGCATGGATAAAAGAAATTATTTTTTTAAAAATATTTAAATAAATGTCAACCAACATTCCACGACAATTGAATGTTCACATCTTGGAGATGCCGGGGATTGAACCCGGGGCCTTTCACATGCAAAGCGAACGCTCTTCCTCTGAGCTACATCCCCATGCAGGCGAAACTCGAAGTCGCGCATTAACTAGCATGGATAAAAGAAATTCTTTTTTTAAAAATATTTAAATAAATGTCAACCAACGTTCCACGACAATTGAATGTTCACATCTTGGAGATGCCGGGGATTGAACCCGGGGCCTTTCACATGCAAAGCGAACGCCCTACCTCTGAGCTACATCCCCATGCAGGCGAAACTCGAATTCGCGCATTAACTAGCATGGATAAAAGAAATTCTTTTTTTAAAAATATTTAAATAAATGTCAACCAACGTTCCACGACAATTGAATGTTCACATCTTGGAGATGCCGGGGATTGAACCCGGGGCCTTTCACATGCAAAGCGAACGCTCTACCTCTGAGCTACATCCCCATGCAGGCGAATTTGGAATTCGCGCATTAACTAGCATGGATAAAAGAAATTATTTTTTTAAAAATATTTAAATAAATGTCAACACAACATTCCACGACAATTGCATGTTCACATCTTGGAGATGCCGGGGATCGAACCCGGGGCCTTTCACATGCGAAGCGAACGCTCTACCTCTGAGCTACATCCCCATGCAGGCGAAACTCGAAGTCGCGCATTAACTAGCATGGATAAAAGAAATTCTTTTTTTAAAAATATTTAAATAAATGTCAACACAACATTCCACGACAATTGAATGTTCAAATCTTGGAGATGCCGGGGATTGAACCCAGGGCCTTTCACGTGCAAAGCGAACGCTCTACCTCTGAGCTACATCCCCATGCAAGCGAAACTCGAATTCGCGCATTAACTAGCATGGATAAAAGAAATTCTTTTTTTAAATATATTTAAATAAATGTCAACCAACATTCCACGACAATTGAATGTTCACATCTTGGAGATGCCGGGGATTGAACCCGGGGCCTTTCACATGCAAAGCGAACGCTCTACCTCTGAGCTACATCCCCATGCAGGTGAAACTCGAAGTCGCGCATTAACTAGCATGGATAAAAGAAATTCTTTTTTTAAAAATATTTAAATAAATGTCAACACAACATCCCACGACAATTGCATGTTCACATCTTGGGGATGCCGGGGATCGAACCCGGGGCCTTTCACATGCGAAGCGAACGCTCTACCTCTGAGCTACATCCCCATGCAGGCAAAACTCGAATTCGCGCATTAACTAGCATGGATAAAAGAAATTCTTTCTTTAAAGATATTTAAATAAATGTCAACCAACATTCCACGACAATTGAATGTTCACATCTTGGAGATGCCGGGGATTGAACCCGGGGACTTTCACATGCAAAGCGAACGCTCTACCTCTGAGCTACATCCCCATGCAGGCGAAACTCGAATTCGCGCATTAACTAGCATGGATAAAAGAAATTCTTTTTTTAAAAATATTTAAATAAATGTCAAACAACATTCCACGACAATTGAATGTTCACATCTTGGAAATGCCGGGGATTGAACCCGGGGCCTTTCACATGCAAAGCGAACGCTCTACCTCTGAGCTACATCCCCATGCAGGCGAAACTCGAAGTCGCCCATTAACTAGCATGGATAAAAGAAATTCTTTTTTTAAAAATATTTAAATAAATGTCAACACAACATCCCACGACAATTGCATGTTCACATCTTGGGGATGCCGGGGATTGAACCCGGGGCCTTTCACATGCAAAGCGAACGCTCTACCTCTGAGCTACATCGCCATGCAGGCAAAACTCGAATTCGCGCATTAACTAGCATGGATAAAAGAAATTCTTTCTTTAAAGATATTTAAATAAATGTCAACCAACATTCCACGACAATTGAATGTTCACATCTTGGAGATGCCGGGGATTGAACCCGGGGCCTTTCACATGCAAAGCGAACGCTCTACCTCTGAGCTACATCCCCATGCAGGCAAAACTCGAATTCGCGCATTAACTAGCATGGATAAAAGAAATTCTTTTTTTAAAAATATTTAAATAAATGTCAACACAACATTCCACGTTCACATCTTGGAGATGCCGGGGATTGAACGCGGGGCCTTTCACATGCAAAGCGAACGCTCTACCTCTGAGCTACATCCCCATGCAAGCGAAACTCGAATTCGCGCATTAACTAGCATGGATAAAAGAAATTCTTTCTTTAAAGATATTTAAATAAATGTCAACCAACATTCCACGACAATTGCATGTTCACATCTTGGAGATGCCGGGGATTGAACCCGGGGCCTTTCACATGCAAAGCGAACGCTCTACCTCTGAGTTACATCCCCATGCAAGCGAAACTCGAATTCGCGCATTAACTAGCATGGATAAAAGAAATTCTTTCTTTAAAAATATTTAAATAAATGTCAACACAACATTCCACGACAATTGCATGTTCACATCTTGGAGATGCCGAGGATTGAACCGGGGGCCTTCCACATGCAAAGCGAACGCTCTACCTCTGAGCTACATCCCCATGCAAGCTAAACTCGAATTCGCGCATTAACTAGCATGGATAAAAGAAATTCTTTTTTTAAAAATATTTAAATAAATGTCAACACAACATTCCACGACAATTGCATGTTCACATCTTGGAGATGCCGAGGATTGAACCGGGGGCCTTCCACATGCAAAGCGAACGCTCTACCTCTGAGCTACATCCCCATGCAAGCGAAACTCGAATTCGCGCATTAACTAGCATGGATAAAAGAAATTCTTTCTTTAAAAATATTTAAATAAATGTCAACACAACATTCCACGACAATTGCATGTTCACATCTTGGAGATGCCGAGGATTGAACCGGGGGCCTTTCACATGCAAAGCGAACGCTCTACCTCTGAGCTACATCCCCATGCAGGCGAAACTCGAATTCGCGCATTAACTAGCATGGATAAAAGAAATTCTTTTTTTAAAGACATTCAAATAAATGTCAACTAACAGTCCACGACAATTTAATGTTCACATCTTGGAGATGCCGGGGATCGAACCCAGGGCCTTTCACATGCAAAGAGAACGCTCTACCTCTGAGCTACATCCCCATGCAGGCGAAACTCGAATTCGCGCATTAACTAGCATGGATAAAAGAAATTCTTTTTTAAAAAATATTCAAATAAATGTCAACTAACAGTCCACGACAATTTAATGTTCACATCTTGGAGATGCCGGGGATCGAACCCAGGGCCTTTCACATGCAAAGCGAACGCTCTACCTCTGAGCTACATCCCCATGCAGGCGAAACTCGAATTCGCGCATTAACTAGCATGGATAAAAGAAATTCTTTTTTAAAAAATATTCAAATAAAAGTACACCAATAGTCCACGACAATTGAATGTTCACATCTTGGAGATGCCGGGGATTGAACCCGGGGCCTTTCACATGCAAAGCGAACGCTCTACCTCTGAGCTACATCCCCATGCAGGCGAAACTCGAATTCGCGCATTAACTAGCATGGATAAAAGAAATTCTTTTTTAAAAAATATTCAAATTAAAGTACACCAATAGTCCACGACAATTGCATGTTCACAGCTTGGAGATGCCGGGGATTGAACCCGGGGCCTTTCACATGCAAAGCGAACGCTCTACCTATGAGCTACATCCCCATGCAGGCGAAACTCGAATTCGCACATTAACTAGCATGGATAAAAGAAATTCTTTTTTTAAAAATATTTAAATAAATGTCAACACAACATTCCACGACAATTGCATGTTCACATCTTGGAGATGCCGGGGATTGAACCCGGGGCCTTTCACATGCAAAGCGAACGCTCTACCTCGGAGCTACATCCACATGCAGGCAAAGCTCGAATTCGCGCATTAACTAGCATGGATAAAAGAAATTCTTTCTTTAAAGATATTTAAATAAATGTCAACCAACATTCCACGACAATTGAATGTTCACATCTTGGAGATGCCGGAGATTGAACCCGGGGCCTTTCACATGCAAAGCAAACGCTCTACCTCTGAGCTACATCCCCATGCAGGCGAAACTCGAATTCGCGCATTAACTAGCATGGATAAAAGAAATTCTTTTTTTAAAAATATTTATATAAACGTCAACACAACATTCCACGACAATTGAATGTTCACATCTTGGAGATGCCGGGGATTGAACCCGGGGCCTTTCACATGCAAAGCGAACGCTCTACCTCGGAGCTACATCCACATGCAGGCAAAACTCGAATTCGCGCATTAACTAGCATGGATAAAAGAAATTCTTTCTTTAAAGATATTTAAATAAATGTCAACCAACATTCCACGACAATTGAATGTTCACATCTTGGAGATGCCGGGGATTGAACCCGGGGCCTTTCACATGCAAAGCGAACGCTCTACCTCTGAGCTACATCCCCATGCAGGCGAAACACGAATTCGCGCATTAACTAGCATGGATAAAAGAAATTCTTTCTTTAAAGATATTTAAATAAATGTCAACCAACATTCCACGACAATTGAATGTTCACATCTTGGAGATGCCGGGGATTGAACCCGGGGCCTTTCACATGCAAAGCGAACGCTCTACCTTGGAGCTACATCCACATGCAGGCAAAACTCGAATTCGCGCATTAACTAGCATGGATAAAAGAAATTCTTTCTTTAAAGATATTTAAATAAATGTCAACCAACATCCCACGACAATTGAATGTTCACATCTTGGAGATGCCGGGGATTGAACCCGGGGCCTTTCACATGCAAAGCGAACGCTCTACCTCTGAGCTACATCCCCATGCAGGCGAAACTCGAATTCGCGCATTAACTAGCATGGATAAAAGAAATTCTTTTTTTAAAAATAATAATATAAATGTCAACACAACATTCCACGACAATTGCACGTTCACATCTTGGAGATGCCGGGGATTGAACCCGGGGCCTTTCACATGCAAAGCGAACGCTCTACCTCTGAGCTACATCCCCATGCAGGCAAAACTCGAATTCGCGCATTAACTAGCATGGATAAAAGAAATTCTTTTTTAAAAATATTCAAATAAAAGTACACCAATAGTCCACGACAATTGAATGTTCACATCTTGGAGATGCCGGGGATTGAACCCGGGGCCTTTCACATGCAAAGCGAACGCTCTACCTCTGAGCTACATCCCCATGCAGGCGAAACTCGAATTCGCGCATTAACTAGCATGGATAAAAGAAATTCTTTTTTAAAAAATATTCAAATTAAAGTACACCAATAGTCCACGACAATTGCATGTTCACAGCTTGGAGATGCCGGGGATTGAACCCGGGGCCTTTCACATGCAAAGCGAACGCTCTACCTATGAGCTACATCCCCATGCAGGCGAAACTCGAATTCGCGCATTAACTAGCATGGATAAAAGAAATTCTTTTTTTAAAAATATTTAAATAAATGTCAACACAACATTCCACGACAATTGCATGTTCACATCTTGGAGATGCCGGGGATTGAACCCGGGGCCTTTCACATGCAAAGCGAACGCTCTACCTCGGAGCTACATCCACATGCAGGCAAAGCTCGAATTCGCGCATTAACTAGCATGGATAAAAGAAATTCTTTCTTTAAAGATATTTAAATAAATGTCAACCAACATTCCACGACAATTGAATGTTCACATCTTGGAGATGCCGGAGATTGAACCCGGGGCCTTTCACATGCAAAGCAAACGCTCTACCTCTGAGCTACATCCCCATGCAGGCGAAACTCGAATTCGCGCATTAACTAGCATGGATAAAAGAAATTCTTTTTTTAAAAATATTTATATAAACGTCAACACAACATTCCACGACAATTGAATGTTCACATCTTGGAGATGCCGGGGATTGAACCCGGGGCCTTTCACATGCAAAGCGAACGCTCTACCTCGGAGCTACATCCACATGCAGGCAAAACTCGAATTCGCGCATTAACTAGCATGGATAAAAGAAATTCTTTCTTTAAAGATATTTAAATAAATGTCAACCAACATTCCACGACAATTGAATGTTCACATCTTGGAGATGCCGGGGATTGAACCCGGGGCCTTTCACATGCAAAGCGAACGCTCTACCTCTGAGCTACATCCCCATGCAGGCGAAACACGAATTCGCGCATTAACTAGCATGGATAAAAGAAATTCTTTCTTTAAAGATATTTAAATAAATGTCAACCAACATTCCACGACAATTGAATGTTCACATCTTGGAGATGCCGGGGATTGAACCCGGGGCCTTTCACATGCAAAGCGAACGCTCTACCTTGGAGCTACATCCACATGCAGGCAAAACTCGAATTCGCGCATTAACTAGCATGGATAAAAGAAATTCTTTCTTTAAAGATATTTAAATAAATGTCAACCAACATCCCACGACAATTGAATGTTCACATCTTGGAGATGCCGGGGATTGAACCCGGGGCCTTTCACATGCAAAGCGAACGCTCTACCTCTGAGCTACATCCCCATGCAGGCGAAACTCGAATTCGCGCATTAACTAGCATGGATAAAAGAAATTCTTTTTTTAAAAATAATAATATAAATGTCAACACAACATTCCACGACAATTGCATGTTCACATCTTGGAGATGCCGGGGATTGAACCCGGGGCCTTTCACATGCAAAGCGAACGCTCTACCTCTGAGCTACATCCCCATGCAGGCAAAACTCGAATTCGCGCATTAACTAGCATGGATAAAAGAAATTCTTTCTTTAAAGATATTTAAATAAATGTCAACCAACATTCCACGACAATTGAATGTTCACATCTTGGAGACGCCGGGGATTGAACCCGGGGCCTTTCACATGCAAAGCGAACGCTCTACCTCTGAGCTACATCCCCATGCAGGCGAAACTCGAATTCGCGCATTAACTAGCATGGATAACAGAAATTCTTTTTTTAAAAATATTTAAATAAATGTCAACACAACATTCCACGACAATTGCATGTTCACATCTTGGAGATGCCGGGGATTGAACCCGGGGCCTTTCACATGCAAAGCGAACGCTCTACCTCTGAGCTACATCCCCATGCAGGCGAAACTCGAATTCGCGCATTAACTAGCATGGATAACAGAAATTCTTTTTTTAAAAATATTTAAATAAATGTCAACACAACATTCCACGACAATTGCATGTTCACATCTTGGAGATGCCGGGGATTGAACCCGGGGCCTTTCACATGCAAAGCGAACGCTCTACCTCGGAGCTACATCCACATGCAGGCAAAACTCGAATTCGGGCATTAACTAGCATGGATAAAAGAAATTCTTTCTTTAAAGATATTTAAATAAATGTCAACCAACATTCCACGACAATTGAATGTTCACATCTTGGAGATGCCGGGGATTGAACCCGGGGCCTTTCACATGCAAAGCGAACGCTCTACCTCGGAGCTACATCCACATGCAGGCAAAGCTCGAATTCGCGCATTAACTAGCATGGATAAAAGAAATTCTTTCTTTAAAGATATTTAAATAAATGTCAACCAACATTCCACGACAATTGAATGTTCACATCTTGGAGATGCCGGGGATTGAAACCGGGGCCTTTCACATGCAAAGCGAACGCTCTACCTCTGAGCTACATCCCCATGCAGGCAAAACTCGAATTCGCGCATTAACTAGCATGGATAAAAGAAATTCTTTCTTTAAAGATATTTAAATAAATGTCAACCAACATTCCACGACAATTGAATGTTCACATCTTGGAGATGCCGGGGATTGAACCCGGGGCCTTTCACATGCAAAGCGAACGCTCTACCTCGGAGCTACATCCACATGCAGGCAAAACTCGAATTCGCGCATTAACTAGCATGGATAAAAGAAATTCTTTCTTTAAAGATATTTAAATAAATGTCAACCAACATTCCACGACAATTGAATGTTCACATCTTGGAGATGCCGGGGATTGAACCCGGGCCCTTTCACATGCGAAGCGAACGCTCTACCTCTGAGCTACATCCCCATGCAGCCGAAATTGGAATTCGCGCATTAACTAGCATGGATAAAAGAAATTCTTTTTTTAAAAATATTCAAATAAAAGTACACCAATAGTCCACGACAATTGAATGTTCACATCCTGGAGATGCCGGGGATTGAACCCGGGGCCTTTCACATGCAAAGCGAACGCCCTACCTCTGAGCTACATCCCCATGCAGGCGAAACTCGAATTCGCGCATTAACTAGCATGGATAAAAGAAATTATTTTTTTAAAAATATTTAAATAAATGTCAACCAACATTCCACGACAATTGAATGTTCACATCTTGGAGATGCCGGGGATTGAACCCGGGGCCTTTCACATGCAAAGCGAACGCCCTACCTCTGAGCTACATCCCCATGCAGGCGAAACTCGAAGTCGCGCATTAACTAGCATGGATAAAAGAAATTCTTTTTTTAAAAATATTTAAATAAATGTCAACCAACGTTCCACGACAATTGAATGTTCACATCTTGGAGATGCCGGGGATTGAACCCGGGGCCTTTCACATGCAAAGCGAACGCCCTACCTCTGAGCTACATCCCCATGCAGGCGAAACTCGAATTCGCGCATTAACTAGCATGGATAAAAGAAATTCTTTTTTTAAAAATATTTAAATAAATGTCAACCAACGTTCCACGACAATTGAATGTTCACATCTTGGAGATGCCGGGGATTGAACCCGGGGCCTTTCACATGCAAAGCGAACGCTCTACCTCAGAGCTACATCCCCATGCAGGCGAAACTCGAAGTCGCGCATTAACTAGCATGGATAAAAGAAATTCTTTTTTTAAAAATATTTAAATAAATGTCAACACAACATTCCACGAGAATTGCATGTTCACATCTTGGAGATGCCGGGGATTGAACCCAGGGCCTTTCACATGCAAAGCGAACGCTCTACCTCTGAGCTACATCCCCATGCAAGCGAAACTCGAATTCGCGCATTAACTAGCATGGATAAAAGAAATTCTTTTTTTAAAAATATTTAAATAAATGTCAACCAACATTCCACGACAATTGAATGTTCACATCTTGGAGATGCCGGGGATTGAACCCGGGGCCTTTCACATGCAAAGCGAACGCTCTACCTCTGAGCTACATCCCCATGCAGGCGAAACTCGAAGTCGCCCATTAACTAGCATGGATAAAAGAAATTCTTTTTTTAAAAATATTTAAATAAATGTCAACACAACATCCCACGACAATTGCATGTTCACATCTTGGGGATGCCGGGGATTGAACCCGGGGCCTTTCACATGCAAAGCGAACGCTCTACCTCTGAGCTACATCGCCATGCAGGCAAAACTCGAATTCGCGCATTAACTAGCATGGATAAAAGAAATTCTTTTTTTAAAAATATTTAAATAAATGTCAACCAACGTTCCACGACAATTGAATGTTCACATCTTGGAGATGCCGGGGATCGAACCCGGGGCCTTTCACATGCGAAGCGAACGCTCTACCTCTGAGCTACATCCCCATGCAGGCGAAACTCGAAGTCGCGCATTAACTAGCATGGATAAAAGAAATTCTTTTTTTAAAAATATTTAAATAAATGTCAACACAACATTCCACGACAATTGAATGTTCAAATCTTGGAGATGCCGGGGATTGAACCCAGGGCCTTTCACATGCAAAGCGAACGCTCTACCTCTGAGCTACATCCCCATGCAAGCGAAACTCGAATTCGCGCATTAACTAGCATGGATAAAAGAAATTCTTTTTTTAAAAATATTTAAATAAATGTCAACCAACATTCCACGACAATTGAATGTTCACATCTTGGAGATGCCGGGGATTGAACCCGGGGCCTTTCACATGCAAAGCGAACGCTCTACCTCTGAGCTACATCCCCATGCAGGTGAAACTCGAAGTCGCGCATTAACTAGCATGGATAAAAGAAATTCTTTTTTTAAAAATATTTAAATAAATGTCAACACAACATCCCACGACAATTGCATGTTCACATCTTGGGGATGCCGGGGATCGAACCCGGGGCCTTTCACATGCGAAGCGAACGCTCTACCTCTGAGCTACATCCCCATGCAGGCAAAACTCGAATTCGCGCATTAACTAGCATGGATAAAAGAAATTCTTTCTTTAAAGATATTTAAATAAATGTCAACCAACATTCCACGACAATTGAATGTTCACATCTTGGAGATGCCGGGGATTGAACCCGGGGCCTTTCACATGCAAAGCGAACGCTCTACCTCTGAGCTACATCCCCATGCAGGCGAAACTCGAATTCGCGCATTAACTAGCATGGATAAAAGAAATTCTTTTTTTAAAAATATTTAAATAAATGTCAACCAACATTCCACGACAATTGAATGTTCACATCTTGGAAATGCCGGGGATTGAACCCGGGGCCTTTCACATGCAAAGCGAACGCTCTACCTCTGAGCTACATCCCCATGCAGGCGAAACTCGAAGTCGCCCATTAACTAGCATGGATAAAAGAAATTCTTTTTTTAAAAATATTTAAATAAATGTCAACACAACATCCCACGACAATTGCATGTTCACATCTTGGGGATGCCGGGGATTGAACCCGGGGCCTTTCACATGCAAAGCGAACGCTCTACCTCTGAGCTACATCCCCATGCAGGCAAAACTCGAATTCGCGCATTAACTAGCATGGATAAAAGAAATTCTTTCTTTAAAGATATTTAAATAAATGTCAACCAACATTCCACGACAATTGAATGTTCACATCTTGGAGATGCCGGGGATTGAACCCGGGGCCTTTCACATGCAAAGCGAACGCTCTACCTCTGAGCTACATCCCCATGCAGGCAAAACTCGAATTCGCGCATTAACTAGCATGGATAAAAGAAATTCTTTTTTTAAAAATATTTAAATAAATGTCAACACAACATTCCACGTTCACATCTTGGAGATGCCGGGGATTGAACGCGGGGCCTTTCACATGCAAAGCGAACGCTCTACCTCTGAGCTACATCCCCATGCAAGCGAAACTCGAATTCGCGCATTAACTAGCATGGATAAAAGAAATTCTTTCTTTAAAGATATTTAAATAAATGTCAACCAACATTCCACGACAATTGCATGTTCTCATCTTGGAGATGCCGGGGATTGAACCCGGGGCCTTTCACATGCAAAGCGAACGCTCTACCTCTGAGCTACATCCCCATGCAAGCGAAACTCGAATTCGCGCATTAACTAGCATGGATAAAAGAAATTCTTTCTTTAAAAATATTTAAATAAATGTCAACACAACATTCCACGACAATTGCATGTTCACATCTTGGAGATGCCGAGGATTGAACCGGGGGCCTTCCACATGCAAAGCGAACGCTCTACCTCTGAGCTACATCCCCATGCAAGCGAAACTCGAATTCGCGCATTAACTAGCATGGATAAAAGAAATTCTTTTTTTAAAAATATTTAAATAAATGTCAACACAACATTCCACGACAATTGCATGTTCACATCTTGGAGATGCCGAGGATTGAACCGGGGGCCTTTCACATGCAAAGCGAACGCTCTACCTCTGAGCTACATCCCCATGCAGGCGAAACTCGAATTCGCGCATTAACTAGCATGGATAAAAGAAATTCTTTTTTTAAAGACATTCAAATAAATGTCAACTAACAGTCCACGACAATTTAATGTTCACATCTTGGAGATGCCGGGGATCGAACCCAGGGCCTTTCACATGCAAAGCGAACGCTCTACCTCTGAGCTACATCCCCATGCAGGCGAAACTCGAATTCGCGCATTAACTAGCATGGATAAAAGAAATTCTTTTTTAAAAAATATTCAAATAAAAGTACACCAATAGTCCACGACAATTGAATGTTCACATCTTGGAGATGCCGGGGATTGAACCCGGGGCCTTTCACATGCAAAGCGAACGCTCTACCTATGAGCTACATCCCCATGCAGGCGAAACTCGAATTCGCGCATTAACTAGCATGGATAAAAGAAATTCTTTTTTTAAAGACATTCAAATAAATGTCAACTAACAGTCCACGACAATTTAATGTTCACATCTTGGAGATGCCGGGGATCGAACCCAGGGCCTTTCACATGCAAAGCGAACGCTCTACCTATGAGCTACATCCCCATGCAGGCGAAACTCGAATTCGCGCATTAACTAGCATGGATAAAAGAAATTCTTTTTTTAAAGACATTCAAATAAATGTCAACTAACAGTCCACGACAATTTAATGTTCACATCTTGGAGATGCCGGGGATCGAACCCAGGGCCTTTCACATGCAAAGCGAACGCTCTACCTCTGAGCTACATCCCCATGCAGGCGAAACTCGAATTCGCGCATTAACTAGCATGGATAAAAGAAATTCTTTTTTAAAAAATATTCAAATAAAAGTACACCAATAGTCCACGACAATTGAATGTTCACATCTTGGAGATGCCGGGGATTGAACCCGGGGCCTTTCACATGCAAAGCGAACGCTCTACCTATGAGCTACATCCCCATGCAGGCGAAACTCGAATTCGCGCATTAACTAGCATGGATAAAAGAAATTCTTTTTTTAAAGACATTCAAATAAATGTCAACTAACAGTCCACGACAATTTAATGTTCACATCTTGGAGATGCCGGGGATCGAACCCAGGGCCTTTCACATGCAAAGCGAACGCTCTACCTATGAGCTACATCCCCATGCAGGCGAAACTCGAATTCGCGCATTAACTAGCATGGATAAAAGAAATTCTTTTTTTAAAGACATTCAAATAAATGTCAACTAACAGTCCACGACAATTGAATGTTCACATCTTGGAGATGCCGGGGATTGAACCCGGGGCCTTTCACATGCAAAGCGAACGCTCTACCTATGAGCTACATCCCCTTGCAGCCGAAACTCCTCCGAAAAATTTATAAGTTGGAAAATAATTTCGATCCCATTTCATCGAGAATGATATATTTGAGTGGACTTCGTAGAAAATACTGGCTATTTTTATGAAAAGTTTTGACGGCAAAATTACTGGTAAATACGAGTGTATGCTATGAAATACTGATCATATGGTCAGCCAATCGATCTCATATAGTTAACTAACATGCACGGTTTTTTTAGTGAATTTTATTTTAATGAATTCACAAAATTGAAATTTGAATTTTTGGACCTTGGCGATTCTCATCAGTTTTTGCTACAGTTGGCAACTTTTTTTACCTGTGATTATTTCTTTAGGGATAGTTAAGCCGTGTTTTCCTAGGAACAAATTTTCTATGGTGCGCGCAGCGTGAAAACGCTGATCGGTCCAATAAATCTGAATTTGTGATTTTTAACCAATCAGCATTTTCACGCTTCACGCGGCTCAGAAATTCTACTTCTAGGAAAATCCGGCATTAGCGGTGTCGCGTGTGTGTACCGATTTCCCGTATGTTTATGAAGTAAATATTGTCAGCTTCCGGGTCTTGGATACTCTTCAAGCGGAATACCTGAAGGGTAATACGTCTCCTCTAAGGGAAGAAACACCCAGTGTCGCCGGTGAGGGAGTGTCTGGTGCATAGTTCCTAGACCAGGAAGGGCGCTCAGTTTACTCTTTTTGCGGTGAAAATTACGGGGGGGGGGGGGAGAGAGAGAGAAAGCAGAAATTAATATTGTCCCCGGGCTGCAGAGTAAATTTTTGTTTTTATTTGCAGCCCGGAGAACCCCTTTGCTGGTCGGTGGTTTTTCCACTCTTTTTTTTACACATTTTCAGTAACTTCAAAGCCGAAGTGGTTCAAAATTGGTTCGCTGTTGCAAGGGATTTCCGTAGACATTACTGCGCATGGGCAAAATGCTCAAACTTGCATCATACTGCCAAAAAATGTCTTTATTTCAAACGGCAATATACAATAATGAGACAATAAATGACGTATTTTTATACACGTATAATTACAGGTTGACTGATCACCCGGAATATCCACTCCGCGAGCCATTTTGAAACAGTTCATTCAGCTCCGACTACGTACAGCTGTTGACAGCCGTGCCGATATTGAACAAAGAAAGCTAATTCTTCGTTTCAGCAGATGATTACTTGCTATACAGGGTGTCCCATAACTGCGGCCTTTATCTCATCAACCGTTCGTCGTAGAAGTGTGGTTTCAATTTAAAAAATGCCCAATCTGTGTTCAGAAATCACCATGTTCTAGTTTCGAGAGTGGAAATACAGTGCGTAACAAAATTTAAAAAAAAATCTAAATTTTTATAAGGCCCTTCCATCCTCTAACTTGCAATTAAAAAGTTGTTGCTCTGTCTCTCTGTGTCTCTGTTGTTTTGTTCGCCTCGGGAGAGGAAGGGCCAACAATTTTCTAATTTGAAGTTAGAGGGACAGTGGGGAACCGTATAAAAATTTAGATTGTTTTATTTTGTGGCACACTGTCTTTTCACTCCCAAAACTGATGAAGAAATTCTTGAACACATTTTGAGCGTTTCTTAAATTGGAACCATACCTCTACGACGAACTGTCGATGAAATCATGGCCGCATCAACACTTATAGAACACCCTGTTCCTTTTTGTAATAATGATGCAAGAATGTTATTTTATGATTAAAGAAAATTGTTCTTTTTGATTTGTCATTTGACCACGTTCCGACGAGATATTCATTCGGCTGGACGTATATAACTGTTTAGCGGACTATGATATGACCCGTATTTCTATATTTTCAGCCGTCCCGACTTTTTTTTATTATGAAAATGTCCCGTTTTTCCTCCGTCTTTTTCAACTTTAATAAATATTTCTTTTACTTCTTTTTTATTCTGGAAATATTTTCAATTAATTCTGTGAAAATATTTTTTTTCTTTAATTATTAAAATACTTTTTTCGTTATTTCAGAAAATGTTTCCATTCATCAATTTTGAAAATAATTTTCACTAATTCTGAAAATATTTCTTTCATTAATTATGGAAATGTTTCTTTCACTAATTTTTAAAATATTTTTTTTGACTAATTCTGAAACTATTTCATTAATTCTGAAAATATTTCTTTCATTAATTATGGAAATGTTTCTTTCACTAATTTTTAAAATATTTTTTTTGACTAATTCTGAAACTATTTCATTAATTCTGAAAATATTTCTTTCATTAATTATGGAAATGTTTCTTTCACTAATTTTTAAAATATTTTTTTTGACTAATTCTGAAACTATTTCATTAATTCTGAAAATATTTCTTTCATTAATTATGGAAATGTTTCTTTCACTAATTTTTAAAATATTTTTTTTGACTAATTCTGAAACTATTTCATTAATTCTGAAAATATTAGATAAGGTAATTAACCAGTTGAAACATAAATGCAAAAAATTTCGTGGTTAAGCTAGCTTGTAAGCCCAATTTTTTTTTCATTAATAATATTTTCCATTAATTTCGAAAATATTTCTTTCATTAATTTCGAAAATATTTCTTTTATTAATTCTGGAAATACTATCATACATTATGAAAATATTTCCTCTCATTATATAGATAACATTATATCTCATTAGTTCTTGAATGATTTCTAAAAAGTAATTTTAAAATTTTGAAATTACTTCTTTCACCAATTTAATATACTTTATTTTCATTCACGTTTTTGGCAGCATTTCTATATATTCCGTAACAAAGTAAGCTTTTTCTTCGGCGCTCCACTGCAAAAGCTTCGAGGGACCTTGACGCGTTCAAGACCCCTGGTCTACCCGGTAGGTCAGGTGCTTAGGAGTTGTTCTCATAAAAATAACAAAAAATATTTGACCCTATTATTCGATTTAGGAAGGGCCCCCCCCCCTTTCTATGTGAAGTCAGTGCCCCTGACGGGAAGTGCTTACGACACATTTTTCAATGACTATTACCAAGATTTAAAAAAATACAGTAGATCCCGTCTGTAACGCTCTTATCTTTAGAACGTTTTCCCGCTTATTACGTTCGACCTACTTTTGTGGTCACAACTCTCAGGGCCGCCCTTACCAGAAACCGGGGCCAGGTGCGTGTCAACAATTTCGGGGCACCGAAAATGTTTGTGAACACTCCCCCCCCCGCCCCCCATTTTGATCCTGATTTTATATATTTCGTAGTGGAAGATAATCGGCATCCGTTGTTTCAGAATAAGCGGGAATTCTGGAATACGAAATTAAATGTAGATTAACACAAAAATTCATGAAAATTCGGCACCGAAGGTCATTTTAAACTAATGAGAGAAACAATTCACGAAACTCATGAAAATTTTAGAACTGATGAATTAAAAAATTGTTGAAAGAAACAGTTCCCGAACCTATGAATGTTCAGAAATTATGAAAGAAATTAATTATTCCAGAATCGATGAATATTCAGGATTGATGAAAGAAATTATTCCAGAATCGATGAATATTCTGAATTGATCAAAAAAATGATTACACAAATCGATGAATATTCCAAAAATTCACAAAAGAAATAATTCCAGAATCGATGAATATTCAAAATTCACAAAAGAAATGATTCCACAAATCGATGAATATTCAGGATGCATTAGGATATTGGTGCGGGGGGGCCTCACAAATCCCTGGGTCCGATGCGACCGCACTACAGACATATACAGAATAATATTTTTATTCTTACTCAATGTACCGCACTTATCGCGTACCCCCTAATGGGGTGGCTGTGGCAGCTCTTACTGAAACTCATAGAAGTTTCGTGTAAATTTCATATAAACGTTCATAGCATTTTCGCGGTTATAACGTTTTTCATGGCGGGTTTTCTTTTAGAAAACGTTATAAGCGGGATCCACTGCACTATGGTAGTAGATGATTAATGACGCGGATTAATAATAATAATAATCTAAATGGCCTCCGCAGACAAACAGCTCGAGACGCTGGACGTGGGCGCGAAAACTGTCCACAGTTTCCGCCATATGACACCGAACAAGCAAGAAAATAGAAAAAAAAAAAATAAGCCCAGTGAGTGAGCTTTATTCATTCTTTAAGAAGTTCGCGTGCACTTCCAGAGAGGATAACAGAAAAAGGGCAAAGATAATTCGAGTAAATAATAATAAACAGCCGGTCTCCTCTTCTTAAGTAATAATTGGCCCGAGGCCATCTTTGGAATTAGAAAACAAAAACAAAATGGTGGTCCACGCGAGGGTGTTTTTTGGTTGAAAGAAACGCGAAACATATGGCGAGGCTTCTTCCTGTTCTTCCTGAAGACAGACCAGTGCCATTTTGGATTTCTCGAGCTTATGATAGCTTCCTTAAGCTATCTACATCTGGATATGCAAATCGAGGGTGCACAATCTTTTGGAGACTGCGGAGTCACTTCATTGATTTGAAAAGATTTCTCGCGGACAACCCATCGGCTCCCCACAGTGCGCACCCACCAGCGATCCACGCCGGAACAGCCCCCGTCGACAAGAAGAGACCAACCCTCAGAAAAGCCTGAGAAAGGGCGAGTCCCCCAGGCTACGCATGCCACCGGCACCAACCACCCTGAAACGAAACACAGAGGGCCATCTATTGAGCTTAACAAAATAACAAGACCCTCTTCTCCGAAGGCAGGAGACAAAAGAAACATCGGTCTTAACTATTAATGCAACTTTGGTAGGCGCAGACTGGCCACGCATCACCAGTGATTCACAAGAACCACCAATCTTGGGGGTACAATAGAAGCTCTTCTCCGCCACCAGGGAGACGACCGTTCAGCTCCCACCTGGCCATCTGCCAGGGAGCAACTCTCCTAGCCGTCTGCCAAGGAGAGGGCTGCTGCCATCCGATGGTCTATCGGAGAACATCTCGCGCTCCCACTCAGCAACTCGCTGAGGAGCCCATGAAGTTCAAGCTGAATCCCCAGTGACGGTTACAAAGAATGAAACTTGCAGTAGGAGATAAACAAAATTATACAGGGAGAAAAAAGAGAAAAGAAAAGAAAAACTCCGTCCAAAATCTGAGCTGAGAAAAATCTTTTAACACGTCTCCGCCTGTGTGACAGACTCGCATCGAGGGGCCCCGTGTTCGAGCCCCACTGCCGCGGCAGTGGTGGTCGGCTGAAGTTGGTTTTCTGTGGTTCCCAACTTCCAGGCGCAAATGCGAGCCAATCTCCCCCTTAAAAGACTCACCACAGAGAGCAGACCTGCAAACAGTACAAATATTCAATCATTACACTTCACGCACTTCACTTCTGAAACATAGATGGCAGTACTGAAAAATCATGCACAATACTAGATACGCACTCAGACTGTTAGGTACACACACTCTCTCTCTTTCTTACACTTTCGGAACAACTTACTAGGAGGAGCATTGCCCGTGGCAATAGACCATGAGTTGTGCTCGGTTTGAAAGAAAGAAAAGAAATTCGCGGAACACACATCAGATAATTTCGAGGACCACATTTGGCCCGTGGGCCATGGGTTAGAGCATGTATGGTTTAGACGCCATAAAGGTCTTCAACCTTTTCTAGTCGCGAGCACTGCCTGTACTAATTTCCACCTGGTGAAGGAGGAAAGACGTGGTTCAGGACCTGGCCTAGCCACGGCGGAGACTCACCCGAGCCCACAAGCCAACGAGGGAAAACGTGGTCCAGGACCTGGCGCCTGACCACAGAAAACAACAAAGGGCTCACTAGAGCTACAAAGGCATTATAAGAGCTCATTGACAAAAATTTTGTATAATAGAAATTTTTAAATCTGCATATACCCCCCTTTCTTTAATAATGTGTTTTATATTCATGTACTGTATTTTATATGCATAATAAAGTCCCCCGACACCGCCCAGCCCCCCCCCCCATCCGGGACAAGGGCTAAAATTGGCAGTGGTCGATAGAGCCTGTGTGGTGCACGGTATGAAATGAAATGCCTGTGCTAATCATCAAAAGGGGAGCAGCACTCTTACGGCGAGTTTGACATACGAATGCACACGTGATCAGGCTGATTTTAATCCTTGAATACAATTAGCGCGAGGTGTTTAATTGCAACGTTGACCAAGTGCTCGCGAGCACGAATTCGAACACAAGCATCGAGTACTCTGGATGCTTCAGAGAGCACGGAGTTGCTCGCGAGCAACGGGTTGAAGATGCCTGGTTTATACAGTTAGATTGAACGGGGGGGGGGGGGCCTTCTCGCGGAAGTGACAGCACTTGGCTATATAACATATCATGAACATGGTGAAACCTTTTGAAACTGACCTTATTTAGAAGCTAGACTGTAATAAATAACAACGGACAATAACAAGTTCAAGATGGCGCCACACCTATTACGTGCGATAATACTCATTCATCAACTAATTCAGTTTCTTTTGGGTTGGTAACGCTTTAATTACGAGAATATTGCGTTGTATAATAAAAAATGGCGGTGAGGTAATAAACAGTTTCTCAACATTCTTTTTATGTACTTGATAAAAAAAAAGCTGGTATCACTAAAAACCTAAAAAAAACCGGTATTACTGTAGTCATAGGCGCTGCAACCTAGGGGCCGAGGCCATTTGGGCCCTACAATAAATTTTGTTAGGGACTGAGTGAGCCCCTCCCCCCCAATAATTTGACGAGAGTTGTCTCTGAAAAAGAATAGGGTTGAACTAGATTATATTTGTATACTGAACTAGACATACCTAAGTAATTTTTATCACCAAAAGCATGCATTTTATAGAAGCTGCAATCATTAAATTTCGAAATAAAATTAAACTTAGATAAATTATCAAATTGCACACAGTGTCAGGGAAACATTTTCCGGATATTATGATGAGATATAAACTTGGAAAGAACATTTATCTTGTCTCCAACCAGGACTCGAACCCAGGCCCTCCTGAATACCGGTAAAGCATGCTACCGTCTACACCACTGGAGACAACCCTGCCTTTCTTATTTCACGCACTATGGCGTGAGGCACTAAAGTAGAAGCCTTAGCAGCCTCAACTTCACAAAATGCCCCTCCTTCCTCAGGTGGGACGGTAGAAAGAGCTAGACAGCTTTTTTTCAGCCCAAGTTATCAAGGAAACATATTTTCCGGGTATTATGCTGAGGTGAACTTCAAAAGAAAAGTCATCTTGTCTCCACCGGGACTCAAACCCAGGCCCTCTTGCATACCGGCGTACACTGTGTTTAACCACAGTCGCGGCATTTTGACGAGATGTCTAATAAATCTCTCTCTTTCCCCTTATTTTAGCATTGGCAAGCTCAGACATTTTGAAATGTTGAAAACATTTCCATTAATTTGATTGGCAGTAAGAATATAATGAACTAGCTATAATACCCGGCGCTGCCCGGGTTCTTTTCAATGAGGCTTTTTTGGATCACGTGATATCTCCCTCTCTTTTTCTTGAGGGACGTACAAATCGCGTCCAAGTTAACCAATATGGCGACCTGCGCGATTCATGAAATAAACAAATCTAGATTTACACAGAAACGTAGAAATGAATGTATATTATTCTTTTTTTAAGGGGCGCTAGGTATTTCGATCCCCCCCCCCCTTGAACTTCAAGTTATCCATCTGTCTGTTACAGCTTCCAAAAATCCTTAGTTAAAGCTGTGGAATTTTTTCGATGCACTTTTCACGGGCTCATAACTAATTTTAAAATATCCTAACCCACATGAATTTATGCAAATAAATATCAAAAGAGACAATATGGAGACATTAATTTTCATGCTTGAGAAGATATAAATGAAATCAATGATATTGCTCGAATATCCAACTCAAAAGTATAGGTTTGGCTAATTACTTCATATTTAATCTCCTGGGCTTCGTATTTCTCTAAGCGAACTGAATATTTCAAAAATCGAGAATTCAATACAGTTTTTAAAATTATTGATGGGGCGGAAAATCCCACTAATTTCCGCATTTCTACAGTAAAATCGACAATTTTAGCACTGATTTCTATGAGGATCACCCTTTTCCTGACTTTCAAAGCGATGCTGATGATGATTATGACGTCTATTCAAAAAGCCTCATTACTGAGAGTATATTGAAAATGTGGCAAACCGTTATAAAAGCATAAACTGTTATACATATACTAACAGGATTAAAGAAGTGACAAACCGTTGTAAAGGCATATACACGTCTGAAACGCATTGCTAGGGAACCACGGTAACCAAAGTAAACGTTCGGAAAGTGATTGTTGAGGCCCAAAAACCATTGTTGCCGGACAGTTTTTTGCCCGTTTAGGGCATTTGCCCTGGTCTGGCGAAATTTTAAAGTAGCCTATCGTTCAAGTCGGGTCCCATTTGGTATATATGCAAAATTTGGCGACGATCGATCTAAAATTGTAGATTTGTATAGAGAACATACACACACACACACACACACACAGACACACACACAGAAAATCAATTTTATATATATAGATAAGTAACTTGAATCAGAGGTCTTTATTTTTCATTCATTTGAATTCATTCATTAACTAGTGGGGGAGCCACCGTAAGTTCAGGACGTGAAACCTTTTTGCAACGGCAAATCTCTGTTCCAAAACTAAGTCAATAAATTTTTTTGTTTTTCAATTTTGAAACATAAAATGAGCAGTGATCTGATCTCTTACTTAAGCGTCGGCGCAAGGCAACAAGAAAAAAAAAAAAAAGACGCATAAGTGAGAGAGGCGTATAATGGAATAGCATATCTTCGACCGGGAGTGCAGAAAATCCTCTTATAAAAAGCCGGGTTTTTCTAGGAGCAGGTTTTTGCAGTATTTGCAGCGTGAAAACGCTGATTGGTCGAAAAATCCTGAATTTCAGGTTTTTAACCAATCAGCATTTCCACGCTGCACGCGGCGCAGAAATTCTACTCCTAGGAAAACCCGGCTTAACCGTGGAAACGTATAAGTGAGAGATCACTGTAACTAGCTCAAATTGTTTGACGGATTGTTCTATAAATATTGAAATTCCTCCGAAAGGGGAAAAAAATGGATTATTCTGTAATTAAGTAAATTTTTCTAAATAAGTTTTTTTTAAATATAAAATTACATTATTTCCAACAATATTGCAGAATATTATGAGTATACTCGCTTGATGAGCAAAGAAACTGATGAGATGCGGTGGATATCTCATGTGAGAGAAACTCAGGATAAATTTGACACTGTGTATATTCATAATAGAACTAAGTGAAATCTCGATATAACGATATTCTGTGGTCGAAGAAAAATATCGTAGTAGAGCTGTTATCGTTAAATTGAAAGACTTTGGAATTGAAATACCAACAACCAGGGCAGCAACTAGATGCTTGATCAGCTGAGGCAAGCACCATGGGCGGAGATGCGGGGGGGGGGGGCAGTGCCCCCCAGCGTCAAAGGTGGAGTCGACTGATCTAATGTATATATGAACTGACATCATAATCCTGACCCCAAAGCAATAATGACCGTGCTGCCCCCCAGACTTCCAAGTCTATCTCCGCCTACGGCAAGAACACATTTTATCACCCCCGTTTAATGTTCAACGAGACGTTAAAAGGTGAAATTTTCGCTCCCTTCTGGTCCGGGGCAAGAGAGAGAGAGAGATCCACTTGTTCCCCTCATCCCACTTACGGCCCTGTGACCACGGACCACCGGAAACTTCCATACTTTCCATACTATAAAATGATTTACTGCACAGCTCTTTTGTGTACTACACAGAAAGTATGTAGCTCCGCGGCAACTTAATAAACACTTTCGAAAGGTAGATAGCGCAAAATACCAATGTTTATCAAACACACTCAAAAGAACAAAAACTTTTTAAGAATTTTCAAATATAAAACGGGAATTTCGAGCGAAATATAAAAAAATATATCTTTGTATACTGGTTTTAAATTCTGTAAAACAATATCGTTCTAGAAGGATTTGTTGTAAGGGATATCGCTGCATCGATAGTTGAACATTATATTTACTAGGCAATTCCAAACAAGATTTTAAAAATATCACTGTAGAGGCATTTAGATCATCGAGTGTCGTTGTAGCGAGGTTTTACTGTATACAGTCGAATCCCGTTATAACGAACCCCAAGAGACCGGAGAAATCACTTCGCTATAATGAAAAATTTCGTTATAAAGGAATTCTAGGTATTTTCCTATGTGAACTTATCTGGGGGATTGGAAAAGTGTTCGTCAAAACGAGATTTTCACTATAACGGTATTCGTTAAAACGGGATTCGACTGTATACAAACTCCGTAGCGTACGTAGGATTTTCTCATCGCGGAGGGGGGAGGGAAAGCATTCACTCAGCATTATTTTTCCTTCCCGAATGAGGTTTCGTTTTTTTTTTTGTTTTTTATTACTGCAAAAATAAACCATAATGTCAGCTCGGGAAAGGGGGGGGGGCGAAAAATCCTGGCCTGAGGGCCCTGACTTAGAGACACAGGCGCATTTACAAGGTTGGGTCCGAGGGGGGTATAGCACACATCGTCAAATTTCAGGAATGAGCCGTCAAGAAAATTAGACTAGAATGGTAAAAGGCAGGGCCGCAACTATACTGGGGTGCAAGCGGATCTGGTGCTCCTAGCGCCGAACCAGAGGGGGGGCGTAGATTTCACCAATCAACTCCTCCTCCTTCAGCATCACACGGGGGCGCCAAAATGCGCTCTTGCCAGGGCTAGACAAATATCTAGTTGCGGCCCTGGTAAAAGGACGGCAAAACCATACATCGATGGTTTAGGATGAATCGTAAATTTAGTGTAAATCATTCAAACTAATTGAATCAATGAAAACAAAAACACATTAACCAATAACAACGGTTTTTTTCGATTGCTATTGAAAAAAATTGCCAAATCGCCAAAGGTATGAAACGCACGCCATGGCTGACACTCTGAGAAACAAAATTGCCCAGCAGAGCATCTTCTCTTCAAAGTAACCCCTGCCAACTGAAGAAAGAAGAAGAACCGGATTTGTTGATCTTCCTTCTTGAGCATCAGCCGCTGAGCTCAGCACAAAGTAATAGTAATAATAATAAAAAATAAAGATTAAAAAAAACAAATAATTTTTTCCTCTCCTCCAGTCTGTTCAAAAAAAAAGGCGGCCGAAAAAGTTGCGCAGTTACAGAAGCTCCCGCCATTGCCCTGCACATGACGACATGCCGCGAGCGCAATAAACATAGAAGGATTCAGAAACCATGTACATACAATGAAACCTCGCTACAACGGCACTCGATACAACGATAAATCCATATACAACGGCAGTTTTTTCAAATCTTGTTTGGAAATGGCTTATAGTCTAATGTTAAACACCTCTCGTTCAACGATATCCTCTACTACGATATAAATCCCTCTATTACGATATTTTTGAAGAGATTTTAAAACCGCTGTAACGATATTTTTTTTTTTTTTGTATTTCGCTCAAAATCATCTTGAATTTAATTTGAACTTCGGCTCTCACTTGTTTCCATTCTTACAAAAGCATCTAATAACATCGGTGTTTAGGGGCCGTTCAAGTATTACGTAAATTTTTAGCCATTTTTGACCCCCCTTGTCAGCAAAACTCTAACCCCCCCCCCCCCCTTGTCAGCAAATTTTCGTTGCTCCCTACCTCCTAACGCAAAATTAAAATTTCAAAAGACAATACCTTTATATGTTACTATAATCGATTTCTGTTAATTTCAATGCTATTTGAAGAGTAAGAACTCAAAATTTCTCCTCTTGAGAAATTCATTGCGACCCACCCTTTTAGCCACATATGGTAAACCCTTGACCCTCAGACCAAATATGGCCCTGAAGGTTATCTGATGTGGCTTGCACCCTTCAAACCTAATTTTGTAAAAATGAACTAAGTGGCGCATTTTTACAAATCACTTAAATGACCTGTGGCACAATTCCAGAGCATTTGAGGGGGCCCGTGGCACACTTTCAGATCACTGAAGCAGGCCTCAGAGATCACTTTCACATTCAAAGATCACCTAAGTAACACGCGATACAGTTACAGAACGCACAGTTTAATACAAATACAAATACAACGCCACAACAGGCAAAATGCCCAACAAGGTGGCTGAGAAAAAGATGCCCATAAAAAATAGCCCAATAGCACTTAAATGAACCAAGTGGCACATTTTTACAGATCGCTTAAATGACCCGTGGCACAATTGCAGAGCATTTATTAACATTTTTCGATCACTGCAGTACGCCCGTGGCACACTCGAAGATCAAATTTTAGAGTACTTAGGCGCCCCCCCTCCCCCAGTGCGGTTCTACATCACTCAAGTTATCCGCGAAACATTCCCAGATTACTTAAGAGATCCGTGGATCACTTGAGTGATGCGTGGCATAGTTCCAGAGCACTTAAACGGTTCAGAAACATTTCCAGAGCACTTGAAGGATCCGTGAAACATTCAGAGATCACTAATGTGGCACTAATGATCACTAATGTGTCACCACTGTAGGGGACTTATCAATAGAGAGAATGTCAGTTCAGGTGCCCAATAACTATCGAAAGGTTTTTTCCCGTTTCTGGTGCACCGAATGAGATGCCAGTAAGAATATTTCATATCTTCATAAAGGTTGGTTGATGACGTAAGCATCATCCAAACCCCCTCCTTCCCCCTCTTGCCATCAAAAATAAGCAAATCGGAACCCCCCCCCCCTCCGCCTCCATCGATGCTGACGTAATACTTAAATGACCCCTTAGCAGCACATATTTACCGAAAATGTTGATAAAGCTGTTGGTATTGCCACTTTGCCTTATTTTGTAAGACACAAAAGTGCAATACCGTCTCTCTCATACCTCTTTACAAGGGCGATCGATGCATCTGAATGAATTTTATTGATCAACTAATTGTTTGCAATCTATCATTTCTGATGGTACTAACAAAGCAGATGCAAACACCAGCATAAATTTGGTGGCACGTGATGACTATGTAACGAGTAATGTCTCGATGTAACGAGAGTCCTTCTCTACAACGATATTTTTCCTCGGCCCGCAGAATATCGTTATATCGAGGTTTCACTGAAAAACTATTTTTCCTTATTCGTGTAACAAATAACATGACCTTACATGGGAGAAGCTGACAGGTCTATAACCGAGTTCAGATTTATTTATTATTATTTTTGTTAATTACAGTATTGCTAAAAGTTTACGAGAAAAGAACCCCTTGGGAGAAATCATTGCCTTTAGTTGGATATTACCCTGGGCCCCAGGTTAAGCTGCTAATAAATAAGTGCGGTCTATATACAAATTTTTCCACCCTCCTCCTTCTCTATTTCAGTGCTCTAGCTAGGTGCTATCGCACGGGCCCCCCGCGTTTCAGGAGGCCTTGCAATCATGATAATAATAATAATTTCTCTCATAAATTCAATTTTTTTCGAACTCTGGAAATTTGCATTTCAACTGGAAAGAAATAATATTCTGAAAATTCAGAATTTTTATCTAGATAGAAGTATGAGTAGTTCCGAAATTCTGTATCTTCATCTAAAAAATAATAATTACAGAATGAATTTAAATAATAATTACACAAATAAAACTCTACATTTTCATCTAGAAAGAAATACTGCATGTGGTTTTGAAATTCTGCATCTTCATCCGAAAAGAGGAGTAATTCTGAAAATTTTGCGTTTTTATCTACAAAGAAATATGTTGCTCAGAAATTCTGCATTTTCATCAAAGAGAAATTATTCTGAAATTTTTCATTTTTAATCTAGAAAGAAATAGTTCTGAAATTCAGCATTTTTATAATTCTGAAAATTTTGCACTTTTATCTAAAAAGAAATATATTCTGAAAGAGAATCTGCATCTTCATCTGAAGGAAGAAATGATTCTGGATTTCAACCAATTCTGAAGTTGTTTCTTCTTAAGTTCTGAATTTTCAACAATTCTGGAATTCCGAATTGTCATCAACTCTAAAGTTCTGAATATTTATTAAAAGAATATTTCTTTTATTTTTTCTGAATTTTTACCAATTATGGAATTCTGAATTTTCAACAATTCCAAAAGCATTTCTTTCATTCTTTCTGAATTTTAATGAATCATAGAATTATTTCTTTGATTAATTCTGAGTTTTGTTCAGATTCTGGAACTAGTTCCATTAAGAGCTATTCCATTAATTGAATTTTCACTAATTCTGGAATTATTTCTCTCATTAATTCCGAATTTTCACCACTTCTAGAACTCTAGTTCCTCCATTAATTCTGAATTTTCAACAATTTTAGAACTAGTTCTTCCATTAATTCCTAATTTTCACAAATTCGGCAACTATTTCTTCTATCAATTCCGAATTTTCAGCAGTTCTCGAATTATTTCTCTCATAATTTTGAATTTTAATGAATCATGGAATTATTTCTGACATTTTAATCATGGAATTATTTCTGACATTTTAATCATGGAATTATTTCTGACATTTGTATCATGGAATTATTTTTGGCATTAATTCTGAATTTTCATGAATCATAGAATTATTTCATTAATTCTGAATTTTCATGAATCATAGAATTATTTCATTAATTCTGAATTTTCATGAATCATAGAATTATTTCATTAATTCTGAATTTTCATGAATCATAGAATTATTTCATTAATTCTGAATTTTCATGAATCATAGAATTATTTCATTAATTCTGAATTTTGTTCAGATTCTGGAGCCATATTTCCATTAAGAACTATTCCATTAATTGAATTTTCGCTAATTCTAGAACTCTAGTTCCTCCATTAATTCTGTATTTTCACCAATTCTGGAACTATATATATATATGTTATTTCTTCCATTAATACCGAATTATCATGAATTCTGGAACTTGTTCCCTTATTAGGTATTAATTTTCATTAGCGTCAGAATTATCTTTTTCATTAATGAAAAATACTTTTCAGTTCTGAATCTCCATCAATTCCAAATTCTTGTCCTTTGTTTTGGATACACAATAAAAATTCAATAATTTTTATTGTGTATGAAAATTGTTTCGTGTACTAAATTTCTTTAGTATATATATTCTGCATATTCTGTATGAATATTTAGATGATGACGGGAAGGGGGGGGGGGGCAAAGGTGCTCCAAAATTGTTGAGACGTCATTGGCTCTGCTTTTTTTTTTTTCCTCACTGAGCCCCTGGTCTTGTAAGGGCCCTCCCAAGAAATTGTTGAATCGGCAAAATAATCAAAAACGGGAGACGCTCGCGCGATGACGTCACGAAGCGGAGGGGGAACCTCGACCAATAGGGAACGAGATCCGCTTCCGACCCCAAGGGAAACCTCGTAACTTCACACACGGACGCACAAAAGCCGTCAGTTATTGGGCGGCGGCGGCGGCTGCTGAACGCGTCTCCTTTAGCGCGTCGAATTGTGGTGCGAGTTGTTTTCTTTCCGACCCGCGTCTCCTCTATTATTGTTATTATATCAGTGTTCTGTTGTGTGTGTGTACAATTTTTTCCTCATCAAAAGATCTCTTTTTCATCACAGTGAGTGTCTTTTCCTCATCTCTATTCCGCAAAAATATTCATTTCCATGTAATGTTATGATTGTTTTACCTCATCTTAATGATGAATGTCGGAGGAATGTGATCCATCCCTTAAAAAACCGGTCGATTCCTCCCGCGAATAACACCATGTTTGGTGATAAACACTTCGGTGCTCACTTTATTATTATTATTATTATCCTTATAATAATTGAATGGTTGACCTCGAAAATATTTTCTTTGTTGCGGTACTTCTCGTTTGGAAAGAACTTTATAATTAATTTCATGTTTTTGGAAAATTATTAATTTTGTTTTTGACGGTGTATTTGCATTTTTTACGTTGGGAACGTAGAATCATTTAAAACTAAACGCAGGGAGATGTAAACGATGTAACGCTGATGATGTAAAAGATGTAAACGCTTACCAAGATGTAAATTTTCTTGTGTCCGTTCGATGTCGATGTTTGGTTGAAATGATATAGAGAAGCTGGAACCTCCCTCCCCTCCACCTGTTTCCTCATGAGACGGTCCTGGACTGCGGTTTACTAACAACAGTGCCGTCTTAAGGCATGGGCTCACCCGGGCACGGCCCGGGGCCTCACAAAAATGAGATCTGGTTGAAATTTTCGAGAATTTGCCTAGTAGGGCCTCGGAAAAATCACTTGGCCCGTGGGTCCATGATGCTCTAAAAACGGCCCTGATTAACATTATTGACAAACCTCTTTATGATCACAAACGTATTATTGCGTCTAAACGCCAGTGCAATAAATTCGAGCAAATTCTTTGTGTCTTCTTTCCTCTCTCTTATCCATCGGGAAGCTTTGTAGCACAGTGGTCTTCAACCTTTCTCCCAGTCGCGAGCACTTTCTGTACTCATCATCAAAAGAGGAGCACCCTTAAGGCAAGGTTAGCATGCAAATTCGTGAAAATCAGGATGATTTCAATTCCTGAATGCAATTTGTACTAGTTGGTTTAATTCGAGCATCGATCAAGTGCTCGCGAGCACGAAATCGGACACGAGCATCGAGCACTTTGGGTACTTCAGAGAGCACCGTGGTGCTCGCGAGCAACGGGTTGAAGATGCCTGCTTTATAGTAACCCTATCAATTGAAAATGCGTTTTCCATTTTCTTCCTTTTTTTTTCTATACTCCTGTTCACGATTTTTTACCCCCACATATAATGTAGTTTTCTCTACCATATACATGTAAGAGCGAAAGAGCACACGTAGTGAGAGAGTGAAAACTCTCTTATCTATTTTACTTTTTCCTTTTATATATATTTTTTCCTATCCCCTTCCTTTTTCTAAAGTTTGGCTAGGTTAGGATGGCTTTACCAGATTTATCGCCGATAGACCGATAGCTAGATTTATCGGTGAGATAGAGACAGGGCCGCAAATGGGGGGGGGGGCAGGCTGGACCAGAGGGGCGCAAATTTCATCCTCAAACCTTACTTTCAACATTACAAGGGGGGGGGGCGCCAAAATGTGCACTTGCCACTGGTGACCAAGCATCTAGTTGCAGCCCTGAGTAGAGATAATCCAAATTTGTTGCCAAAACCTTGTACGAGAAGTGGACGAAAAATCGTCGAGAGACAAACAAAATGGGTGAAACAATACCCAATTGCCTGATTAAATAAATGCCTCCCGTTGAAAAGCATTATTACAAAAATGTATACATATTAAAAGCGGTTCCGTTTTGGAAATTGGAAAACAATTGTTTTTCATTGTTGGTTTAGTGGCGTAATCAGTTGCAAACATATAAGGGAACATATATCTAACATATAACACACTTTCTATGTAAGGAACATACAGTGTCGCAGCAACTAGATACTTTGTCACCCGGGGCAAGCCGGAAAGCAGTTAAATGGTGAATTCGACACCCCTTCTGGTTCAGCGCCCGGGGCACCAGACCCCCGTAGTTGTGGCCCTGGGAACATGCGAATGCGACCTCTAGTCCAAGTTCAGGAATTTCTAGTAACCTTACTTCAACGCTTTCGATCGAATATTTAGTACGTAAATAATAAATACCTATCGTTACACGTGGAAGGAACCCGGCTGCCATCTATATAAAAACATAAATACAAATACAACGCCACAACAGGCAAAATGCCCAACGAGGTGGCTGAGAGAAAGATGCCCATAATAAACACGGATGTCATATATTTCAAAAATACAGCAACCCAATTAAAAATGCAATTAGAAACAATATATGAACATAAAATATTATACAATGCCCATAAAGAATACTTATGGTTGTCTTAATCAAGTTCGGATAGCTTCTCGATTTACCCCAACATGTTTATCGTATTTCTTTTTAAACGTGTCAAGTCACGTCAAAAAATCACGTCAGTAAAATCAGTCTGCTTGAAAAATCTTGCTGAGCTGAATGACAATTTTTATATTTCGGTGATTACAAGATTCCTCCCGTGCACAGAACGGTTTCTCTGCTCACAAAATTTCGGTATCCGTGCGGAGAATGACAAAATAACATGCAGCCTCATACAGATTTGGGATTTTCTTTTCATTAGTTATTTTATTACTACACAGCAAAACACTATGTATACGGAAGCATTCTGAGACTTTAAAAACGTACGTCCATATTTTGTAAATTTATTCACCATGGAAAAAATGGTGCCTTTCTTAGGCCGGTATTACACTATAAAAGTTTGACAAAAATTCTTTTATAAAACTTGAAAAATGTAACTAATAAGCACATCTGTTACATTCGAGCGAGCTTAACTGAACCGCCTATTGGTGGAATTTTTCAAGTTTTATAAACGAAATTTTATCAAACTTTTATAGTGTAATCCCGGCCTTAGTTACCTTTGTCCATAACCAATAAACGAGTATAAAATTTTGTTAGCAAAAATATGACTTCTACAAAATACTGAAAACACCTATACAGTACACACACAGTATTATTATATTGCGTGCATGGCCCTAACATCCTGCAGCAGGGTTCCTAGGCTGTTATCTTTGGCGGGGCCAACTTGCCAGATGTTTCACGGGTCCCGATGTAGTGAATTTATTGCACGAAAAACAAAAAATGATAAGAGTCTCGCCCCGGATGAATCCTTGTCAGCCCCGCCCTTGTGTGCCGCTGCGGTGGTCGAGTGGTCATAATGACGGACTCGCATCGCGAGGATCCGGATTCGAACCCCACCGTCACAACAGTGGTGGTCGGCTGAAGTTGGTTTCCTGTGGTTCCCAACTTCGAGGAGCAAATGCAAGTCGATTCCCCCATTAAAAAGTCTCGCCACAGAGAGCAACAGGCCTACAACGATAAATTATTCAATCATTACACTTCACTCAAAGTTTGAGAAACTGGTGGCAGATGGCAGCACTACACGTAACAAGCATTACACAGAAACAAACTTCACGTCAGATTTCACTACACGTACATGCACATTCCCGCATGTACCAATTCGTTAGAGGTTCCGCATAGGAATATGGGCGAGGTGCATGTGTGGTTTAGTAGTAGCATTCAAAAATATAGCAACCCAATTAAAAATGCAATTAACAAACATTGTAAACAATATATATGTTGGGCTATATTTTTTTCTCGTATACCCCCTTCCCGGGTCTTACCCAGGGTACTGCCCTCATTCAGGAGCGCGATCCTTTATGCTTACTGAATTGAATTTGGTCAAAACTGAATTTCTGTTTTTATACATAAGATGGATCTCTGGTGGAACCGTGGGCCAGGCACGGATCCAGAAGGGGGAGGGGGGGGGGTAGATAATCCTTTCCCCAACGGTCCTCCAGCCCTGGGGCCCTGGACGATTCTCAGCTTTTTTTGTTTTTTTCACGCCTTAAATTCACAGAGGGGTTCGTGAGAAGTTTGGACTGGGTGCCTACCCGAATAGCCTTGCTCCAGGATGGGGGGACATGACTGAATTATATAGAAAGAATTGCCCTGCGTAAAATACGAGATGATCCAAGGACCTGTATAATAAATTGCTCCTCCCGACACGCCCAAGCCCGCGCCTACCCTGGGCTGCTCAGGTCAATGAACTTACTTCTTGTAGGAGTTGTATGTATGGCCATTTTACCGTCATAAGCCCCTAGGCAAATTGATGTTTTCCTCATTGATTCCTCATACTCTTAGCTGGAAGTATCACAGCATGAAATTTCATCATGTAGCACCCCCCCCCCCCCCCCCATGGACACGAGGACTCGCGCCATGGCCTCTCGTGGGTTAAGATGGCACGGGTTCCATGGACAGCTCTATTGGATTCTGAAAGTAGTCGAATTTTTTTCCCATTTGAGAACGTTATTTCTTGACAGCTCTCTATGGCCCCCTTCATTACACGCCGTGCCGCCCCCCCCCAGCTGATTTTAACCCATGCCCCCCCCCTCCCCTGGAATATCCTAGGACCGCAAAGGAGCCGTATAATCCCCCCCCCCTCCCGGTTAAGAACCACTGCCCTGGAACATATATTAAGCTAAACGAGACTGCGCTGTAGATATAGGCTAGAAGGAGGCTGTTCCGAGGAAGGAAATGTCTGTACTATGTTAGAGCACTAGCCTGGACTGTAAAGAGGTTAGTGGTTCGATTCCCCACAGAGGAATGTGAATATCCTTTCTGAAATTCCTAGCTTGGTATCCAGGCAATTGTACTTTATGTAATTGGTGGAGAGGTTCGTCGTTTCATTGGAAAAGTATGGGTTAACTAATCCCATAAACGCAGTGATTCCCAAGCCTTGATCCTTTGGTGACGCACACTTTGAGAAACTCTGCCTTAACGTATATGAAAGACCCCGTAAGAACCTCCTGCTTTAAAATACTTTTGCTTATTTTTCTGAATTATTCCTAAATCCGGTTGCAGTATTTAGGCCAGAAGGGGCTGGAAAAATCGCAAAAAAAAAAGTCTAGGTTCCAGAACAATTTTTTAGGTGCCAAATTTTTTTTTTACACGAAGGAAAAGGTCCAAAATAACGCTTCTTTTGACGTTTTCAGGCCGTGGCGGCCCTCTTTCATGTTGGCAGATGAGCTGCTATAAATTCCAAACATTTTGTGCTGCTCTCAGCCTGCAATTTAGTAACCACACAAAGAAAATTTTAGGTACCAATACCAATTTTTTAGTCGCTAGGGCGCCTGGGATTTGTCCAGCCCGGACTGTCACTACTGTATGTTTGCTGTCATTTTTTTCCCATTGTTAGATGCAATAGCAAAGCTTGCCCGTGAGCCCTTTTCCGCTTGCCCTTTCTCTTAGTAAACTAAGTAGATGAAGACATTTTAACACGCCCTTAGCAGCCAATGGTGGTCGTGTATCAAAACCAAATATGCACGATTTCTCTACATTCTATGTGACGTCACCGGAAACACATTTTTTTTTATATGATTATCATTATTATTGTCATCCTCACCAATAGTTGTCTACACAGCTCGTAATTTCCCGATAATTATAAACGACAGATGCGGCCGTGTTTTGGCGTTTTTCGTTGCTGTTGATTTTTTTTTCTTCATTCCATTGCATCATTGGGCTGGAATTCATCGCTGTAAATAATCTGTATCGAGAGCGAAAAGAAAGCTAGGCCAACCCTGTGTATGTGCTGCTGCTGCTGATGGAATAGCTATTTCTGACCTTCCTTCCACGTCGACAAACGAGGAGGAGCAACAAAAAAAAAGACGAGAAGAGTGTTTACAAGGCAAGGAAAATCCACTCAGACACACACACACAGTGTCTGTCTTCTATCCTTGGGAAGTGGATGCCCACGTACAGTATATCATCATCATGAGACACTCTCTCTCTCTCTCAGCCATCTTTTTTAGCGATGGGATATTTTTTCTTTGGTTATCATTTTTTCGCTGACGGCCATCGTTGTGCAGAGTTTGTTCTGAACAGATGACCGCCCACGCAATATCATGCCCTTTCTACCCCAGTGATGGTGAAGAAGAGGGAGAGCCTCGTGGAGGCCTTGTGTGATGAAAGAAAGCCACATTTTGAACTTTAACCCCTTCTTTTTTTTTTCGTTGCCCTAATCCTCTTCCTGATGTGGGAAATATTTGCTTTTTTTACCCTGCGAAAATTTTTCCGTTTAAGAACACGAATATGCTATGCTAATACACTGACTGGCAAACAAAAAATCGTATTTTTTTAAACAAGAATTAACCGTTCGGCACATATACGCTCTAGCGAATCTCTATCTCCTCTGTAGCTTAGTGGTCAGAGCGCTCGTCCGGCAATCGAGGGACCCGGGTCACTACCTCCTATATACATGTATATAGGAGGTAGTGCCCGGGTTCGACTCCCTTTAGAGACAGAGATGAGTTTTTTCCTTCCTTAAAAAATTAACATCTAAAATAATAAATATCTTCACCACATCCAGTCTTCTGTATATCTTGTATTAACAAGTGGAGAGCGACATTCATGTCATATATATAGCCATCTGGTGGCTCGTCGTCCATGAGCTATTAGCTGATCGATTCACCGTCCATTGCACGGTTCCGTTCGGCACATATACGCTCTAGCGAAGGGAAATCTCTACCTCGTCTGTAGCTTAGTGGTCAGAGCACTCGTCCGGCAATCGAGGGACCCGGGTTCGACTCCCGGTAGAGGCAGAGATGAGTTTTTTTCCTTCCTTAAAAAATTAACATCTCAAATAATAAATATCTTCACCACATCCAGTCTTCTGTATATCTTGAATTAAACACTCATTACATTAATTTTGTGAGGTCGTGCGAAAACTCGGCACCGATTTTTCAGCCAGGTTCCCATTAATGTAGGTTCGTAAGAAGATTATTTTATATAATTGATTATATAAAAATAATAATAATTCTAGAATTATTGAAAGAAATTATTTCTCCACATTGATGAAGATAATATTTTCGGAATTACAGAATCACCGGAATAAATACTTAAAGTGAATAATAATTGTAAATTGAAGTAACTTCAGGGTGATTAACAAGAAATAATTGCTCAGAAATTATTCAGGAAGAAAGATTTTAGAATTAGTGAAAGGTATAATTTTTCTCAAGAGAAATGAAGCCCTCAATTATTTTGGGCACTTGTTGACCCTTCTGTTAAAAGATAGAACACCGTAAATATAACTTGGTGATTATATGATTAAGTTTCCGCACTCTGAGTAGTTTTTCTCAAAAACTGATTATCCGAATACAGCCAAATTTTTATGAAAGATATCTTAATGAGACCGTGGGAGAGAGAGATTTACGGAACAAATAATAAAAAGTTCAATTTTCGACCACTAGGTGAAAACTTAGTGCTTTTTAATTAAATTTTACATTTCTCCATGGTACATGCCAAGTTTCAATGGAATACGTCCACCAGAACGGGCGCTACGTAGGTCGGGGTAGTGTGAGTATACTGACAGGTTGCTACATTGGTCTAAGCCAGTGTTTTCCAAAGTGGGCAATATCGCCCCCCAGGGACGATGGAAAGGTCCGGGGGTAGCGGTAGAAGCTTTGGGTTTAGTGTGGGATCCTATGGGTTGATGTTGGGGTTGGGGGCGATGAGAAGAAAATCGTTTTGAAGAATTGGGGGCGATGGACCAATATGTTTGGGAAGCTACGTTCGTTCTAAGCAGTGTCAGTATACTGAAACTACTGAGACATGTAGTGCCCGTTCTGATGGACGTATTCCATTGAAACTTGGTATATACACTTTATAGACCATGGAAAAATGTGAAATATAATTAAAAGCGCTACTTTTTCACCTGGTGGTCGAAATTTGAACTCTTTTTTTTCATTTCATAAGTTTCTCTCCCATGGCTCGCGATGTCTGAAAGGTTGAAGACCCCTGATGTAAATCAGAAAAAAAAGGTTCAGATTTTCATCTTTCTTCGAATTCTCCTTTATCCAATTATTAAGTTATTCATCTCATCGGTTTCTCTCGTTAGGGATTTAAGAAAGTTACTTCGAAATTTTGGGTAGTTCCTGGAACGAATTAAACTATTTCGCATTAGAACCTATGGAAAATCGTGTTTCGGCTAACGAATGTGATTCTGGGGGAACGGAGTATTTTCTTCATCTCAGGTATCACACACTATATTAATAAATTTCAATTATCTTCACACGGTATTTCTGTCTTTAGGTACATGATGCAGAGGAAAATCCTTTTATTCTTCTTGGTATTGGTTGCGGTGGCATCAGCGAAAAAGGTAAAATTTATATAGAGTTCATTTACATAAATTCATTAATTTCATTTCTGTACGGTCCACATGAGTCGTCCAGTTGCAAAACTCGTTAAGCGCCAATCAGACTATTCTACAGAAAGTGAAAAACAAACTTTCGCAGAGTGTATTTTTTTTCTTAAAATGTTAATGTTATGCTGTTAAAATTCTTAAATTTCAAGCACTTTTTCACTTTCTGTAAAATAATCTGATTGGTGCTTAACGAGTTTTGCAACTGGACGACTCATATGATATTTGATGTGTTGTGCCAGCGGTTCTCAACCGGGGCTCCGCGGCCGCTTAAGGAAAAAAAAAAAAAAAAAAAAACCAGTAAAATTTAAAAAAATAATTAGAAATATTTTTAAATAATAAAAATAAATCAGTAACTTTGATGAATAATTAAGAAATGGGCCTACGGGGCTCCGCCATAGAATTTTTTTACTAAAAAAGGGCTCCGCGAGTCAAAAAAGGTTGAGAACCGCTGTGTTATGCTATTTATTAATTATAAGTTATTGAGAGGGAAAATTTACAAAACTAGGAATCGACTTCGTTTCAAGAGAACCCTGGGCCAAGTGGTCATTTGGGGGGGGGGGGGCATGACCAAGGTCAAAGATGTTTGGCTTGTCAGTAAAAAAATCGTTTAAATAAATTTTTAGGGTGCCAAATTACCCTTGAAGGAAACAAGTCAAGGTTGCAGTGGTTGTAGTAATTTGAATGATTGAAAAATTTGCATTAATAGAGAAAAATCAATGATATGAGACTGAATAAAGATTTTTGGCAATTAACGGGAAAGTTCCAAAATGTTTTCTTTTCCTCGTCAAAATGCATTGACCACGCGATCAAAGTTCTCTCTCCTTTAACCTTTGTTTATCAAGATTCTAGTCGTTATATCCTTGGAATTGAGCCCCATATCATCGGAAATAGAAAATTTATTCACGTAAAAAAGAATATGAAGATAAGAAAAAGACAGAAAATGGAGGGAGGAAGAGATAAAAGCTCGTTGCTTTTTGATGTTTCAGTGTCTCAGACCGAACTGACTAGATTTTCAAGTGCGATCTAAAACAAATACTTACGTTTACAGTTTTAGACGGTTTTTTTTTTTCGCGTGTAGTCTGATAATTCTGAGAAATATACAGTCGGCACATTAACGTCAGAGCTAAAAGGGGTACAAGGGGGTTCTAGCTGTGGTCGTTCGAGAGGTCTAAAATAGTGTTCTCTTCAACCTCCGGTCCACGGACCGATGCAATACTTCCTAGATATCAAGGAAACAGTTATTTTCCGGATATTATGCTGAGGTGAGCTCGGAAAGAAAAGTCATCACGTCTCCGCCGGGACTCGAACCCAGGCCCTCTTGCATACCGGGCAAGCATGCTGCCATCTACACCACTGGAGACACATGAATCTGCCTTCCTAATTTCACGCACTGTGTCGTGAGGCGCTGAAGTAGAGGCATCAGTAGCCTCTCTTAACTTCAGGAAATGGCCCCCGGGTGGGACGGTTTAGAGAGATATAGATGGCTTCTTTCTCAGCCAGAGATATCAAGGAAACAGTTATTTTCCGGATATTATGCTGAGGTGAGCTCGGAAAGAAAAGTCATCACGTCTCCGCCGGGACTCGAACCCAGGCCCTCTTGCATACCGGGCAAGCATGCTACCATCTACACCACTGGAGACACATGAATCTGCCTTCCTAATATCACGCATGCTTGCCCGGTATGCAAGAGGGCCTGGGTTCGAGTCCCGGCGGAGACGTGATGACTTTTCTTTCCGAGCTCACCTCAGCATAATATCCGGAAAATAACTGTTTCCTTGATATCACTGGCTGAGAAAAAAAGTCATCTATATCTCACTTCCTAGATAGCTTAGACGTAACATTTTCTATCGAGGTATTGGCTGTTGTCGGTCCGCGAAATATTTCCCCAAATTCATATCGATACTATGTAATGTATAATTCTAAACATTACGGTATACCTTTTCTTATATTTATTCAATCTTTACCTCAGCGCGAATTACATTTTATTTTTGCCCCTGTCCGCGAATTAATTATTTCTCTCATTTATTTTTTGCGGACCCATAAATTATTATGTTTTTTTGCCGCGGTGGTCCGTATATTATTACACTACTGTATTTATTTATTCACTTGTTCATTTTTGCTGGTGAGCGAAATATTCCTATTTCTTTTTTGGCTGGTCCGCAAATTATTTTCTATTTTTTTTTTTACCTCGCAGGTCTGTACATTATTTCAATGTATTTTTCTTTTTTTTTGCCAGTCGGGAAATTGTTTCTCCCATTTATTTTTGTCGGTCAAGTTATTTCTGCTACAGTTGAACACCGTTTTAACGAACTCCAAGAGACCGGAGAATTCACTTCGTTATAACGAAATTTTTTTTATAAAGGAATTCCAAGTTTTTGCATTGTTCTTATGTAAACTTATTTGGAGGATTAGAAAAGTGTTCGTTAAATCGAGATTTTCGCTATAACGGTATTCGTTAAAACAGTATTCGACTGTATAAATATATTTTTGTTATGTTTTTTTTTTTCCGCCGGTTTGCAAATTATTTCTCCTGTACAAAGGGCTTTTAACAGCTGGCTATTGCGAAGATATATTTTGGCGACAGAGAAAATTCAACTGCCCCTGCATGAATTTTCTCTTTCCAAAATATGTCTTCGCATCAGTCAGCTGTTAAAAACCTTTGTATGGATAGCGGAGAGTGACATCATCCTCGGATAAGTCGCCATCTGGTGGCATTGCCAACAACTGTGAGCTTTGGCCTGAGTTAGGTCCGACCGTCCATGTACGGTCCAGTTCCGTGCACACGAGCTCGTAGGAAAGATAGAGATGTTCGTTGCCTCTGTAGTGCAGGGCGTTCACCCGGAAAATGAAAGGACGTGGGTTCGATTCTCCGCAGGGGCAGTTGAATTTTCTCTTTTTCCAAAGTATATCTTCGCCTCAGCCAGTTGTTAAAAACCTTTGTATGAATAGTGGAAAGTGGCATCATCCTCGGATATTTCTCCTATTTCCCCCTGTCCGCGAAATTTCTTAACTACTTCCACCGACCTGCAGATGTAAAAAGTTAGACCTTTTGTCTAAAACACTCTTGACACCCCTGATACAACATAATAGGAGAAAAACATTAATAATTTACGAAACATAAAGTGTCGTTTATAATACAATATTGAAATGATTTTTGGATGAGTTATGCATATGTAACTGCCGAAATCTGAAATTGGCCGGGTCAACTGGGCCGGCTAATATCCAAATTTCGGGCTTGCGGCGGGCTCTATATATATATGTTACTGTCAAAGCCCGAAGTTGTTCACTTCGCCAAGTGGCCAGCCCAGTTGACCCGGCCAGTGTCTGAAATTCGTGCGTTATAGCCGGCCCCCCATATATCGATCCCTACGGTTCGGGATCATCGCCGCGTTGGCGTATTTTTTTGTGATAATTATTGCCATTTGTAATTATAGCTAACCATAATAATTATGGTTAACTATGGCGACCTTAACGATCAAATAAATCTGAATATCGGTATCTTAGTGATACACATATAGGGACCGGCGAGAGCCCGAATTTCGGAAATTGGCCGGGTTAACTGGGCAGGCTACTCCGCGAAGTGGCCAATTTCGGGCTTTGGCAGTAACATATATATATATATATCGATCCCTACGATTCGAGGGCCCCTGGGCGGTGCACGGTATGAAATGAAATGATTCGGGGGGAGGGGGGGGGGGGGGTCATCGCTACGTTGACGTATTTTTTTGTGATAATTACGGAACTTCATAATTATGGTTAGTTATGTCAACCCCTAACGAGATCAAAGGAATCGGAATATCGATATCTTATGGATCCATGTACAGGAGCCGGTGAATGCCCGAAATTCGGACATTGGCCGGGTCAACTGGGGCGACCAGTTCGAGAACTGGCAGTAACATATGCACTATTAGCTCATTAATTGAAAGCATGGTTATACGAAATTTCTGATTTTTATTATTTTATTGCATATTTTCCTCTCAGGCTCACAGGCATCATGAGAAAAAACATTTTCCCAAAGATGCTGCGAATGATGATGTGTTTGATATCTTAGCTAATGACGAAGAAGATGAAAAGAAGAAGAAAGACAAGTTTGAATTCGAGAACATCATCCCCGAATCTGACAAGAAGACTGAAATTGATGGTAATGAGACTTCTCGAGTATTCTTCACTTAAGCGATTTCCTTTAGTCTCATTCTGTTGTATTTGCTAATCCGAAATAGCATATATAATCTAGGCTAGAGATGGGACGAATATTCTGTTAGTATCCGGTATTCAGCCTAGTCTGCTCTATTGAAAAATATTCGGTTCGGCCGAATATCTACGTAAATTTAAGTTAAGTACATCAAACTGATTTTAAAAAAATTATATTGATCAGAATTTTCCACAAATTTTCATTCACAATTTTCCATAAATGAAAAATTCACTGATAATATTCCATTGTGCGGTGTTCATCTTCTCTGTGAAAGAGGTTATGTCAGGGTGAATTTCTAGGATAGGGAAAACATGAAACTGAAAATATAATCCTACTGCAATAAGGTGGAAGTGAGCATGAATTAATTGCACAAATCAAGTTCACTACTGAAGGATGTATCAAGATGCAGGGATATATACTGAGTGCTCCTTGAACTCATGGGCCAAACTTTGGGGGAAGGTAAAATGCCCATAAAGAAACATTTTTTGTACAGCAATGTAGGGTTGGAAATGAAAAGTGTTGGCAGAAAAAACACGGAATGCTAAGGAAATGAAAAAGTTTTTTATCTACATTAATAATTACCGTAAGTGCTTAAATGTACCATCACCGATACAGGCCTGTCAGTGTCTAGCAAGTGATTTGTGTACTCTTTTGAAGATGCCAGGTGTTTCACGAACAGTTGCAGCAGTGACTGCAAGTTTTGCAATGAGGTCCTCATCAGAGTTTTTTCACCAATATTTTTCATTTCCAACCCACATTGCTATACAAAAAATGTTTCCTTATGTGTATTTTACATTCCCTCAAAGGTTGGTTCATGAGCTCAGGGACACCCTGTATATACCTATTCAATGTTCTTCTGCCTCACCTAACAAATACTGATTCAGCTACCAGACATTTTAGTTGATATGGATGCATCAGCTCTTATAAAACAGCCTCGTCGTAAATTTTCATACGAATCAAAATGAATCCAATCAGTAACTGTCACTTGAGCTAGTTGCCAATTGATTAACGTTTTGCCACCTTTGAATCTCTTTTCTTTCAGAAAGATTTTCAGCCATTTCAGGTAAAATAAATGATTAAGCTAAGAGAAAATTCTTTAAAAGAAAAAAAAAACTTAAGAGTTGAATAGTTTCAGTGTATGCAGAATTCTTAATACCAAACTGGACAGTCTGGAAACATCTTTTCCATCTGCATATGTGTGAGAGAGAGAGAAACAAGCTGACTGTAACACACAACACCTCACATACTTTTTCGGTATTTTATACAAGTTACTCTGAAATTTTGGGCAATTCCTAGAATGAATTAAGCTATTTTCCATATAAACTTATGGAAAATAGTGTTTTGGCTAATGACTGTGATTCTGGAAGGAATTATCTTCGGTAGCTTATCTTCGTAGGTATGAGTATCACTGTATTAAGCTACTGGAAAAGGGCAAAGAGCAGTTAAAGAGGAAAAGCAAGAAAATCAGTCGTAAATTTTATTATCCATTACCAGTTGAGAAAATAATGTTTGAAATTTTCTTAATCAGATGTAAAATTGTAACAACTGGTGAAAAAAACAATGATTTTTTTAAAATAAGGTATAGGCCTATCATTGTTAAGCCTTATGTGCCAACAAAAAAGAGCATGCATAGCTCTTCTCTGCGTCCTCTCAACCAAGTCGATGTATCTCTGTAGGCATTTGCTCTCCAAAACTTTACATAAATTGCATAATTGAAATTCGGTTTTAATCATAGAAAATTTTCAATTAAAAACACCAATTTTATTTATAATTGTGATGAATTTTAAGAAAATGGATGTTCGGTTGCCACATATTTGTTGTTCTGCCAATAAATTAACCGAATATTTGGCTATATTCTACCAAATCACTATTCGTCCCCTCCCTAATTTGATCCTGTGTACAATGCTGTTTATTTCTCAAAATTTCATTCATATTTTATTTTACTAAAGATCCATGTGCCAAGCATAAGTGCGGTCCAGGAAAAGTTTGTGAAAGAGATTTGAATGGAGACCCGAAATGTGTATGCATCGAAAAATGCCCAGACGAGTTAGACGAGAGGAGAAGGGTAATTACTAAAATTTCTTAATTATATTTCACCATTCTTTAAGAAATTTCTAATCGTTTTATATACTTAAATTTAAATGTGCATGTTCATCATTATTAGGTTTGCAGTAACCACAACGAAACATGGTCAAGTGATTGTGAGCTCTACCAGATGCGTTGCTTCTGCACCGAAGATAGGGAAGAATGCCGACTAGACAAATACAAACATGTTCATATAGACTACTATGGAACTTGCAAAGGTTTGGTCATGAATTATCGTTTAAGATTTTTTAAAAACATCTTTGAATCATTTTGAAGAAGTTGTGTGTGTGAGTGTGTGTGTGCATGTGTGATGTCATACAAATCAGTAAATGTTTTAATACATGAAGGTACATTGAGGCTTTTTTACAACACTTATATGATGGAATTTACCATATTTTAATGTGTATAAGAGCATGTCTAAGCTAGTCTGAGGATCATCCATGAAACAGTAAACTGAATTTTTGATTAAACATTCGCATCCTCCCTCTGAATTTGGCTCATGGCCATGTTGTCCTGCTTCTCTTATGGGCAAAGGGACATGTTCCCAGGCCCCACTAATTTTCAGGGGCCTCAAAATTGGCTGCCTTTTGTATATTAGGCACTGCCCATGTGCCCCAAAGATAAGGAAGAATGCCAACTAGACAAATACAAACATGTTCATATCGACTACTATGGAACTTGCAAAGGTTTGGTCATAAATCAGTGTCCAAGATTTTTAAATCCTTTTAAAAGGATTTAAAAGACCTCCCTTTTCCTGCACATTCCTCTGTTTCAAAGAAGATTACGTATGAGGGCTTCCCAAAAATTTGTATTTGCTCAAGGCCCCGGATGTACCAGGAACAGGCACTACTTCTGTGAAGAAACAGGTTTTTTTTTACTCTGCACAAGTGAATCTCCGCAAAATTTTACGGGATTATGCTGCTTCTAGATATAAATCAATTAAAATAACCTGAAAAACTAATAACAGTTTCTTCAATTATAATGTTGTTTACTTCATGTGCAAAATTGATTATCTATAGCTTGAAAAGCTTTTTGGTTCATTTTCTGTAAAATAATAATGAAGTTATTCTGATTATAGTAAAACCCCTCCTAACGGTCACTTCCAATTATGGTCAAATAATAGTTTCCCTTATATAATTAAAGTATGCATTTCAAACCATAATTAACAGTCATCCCTCTTTTACAGAAAAAAAAAATTTGTCCCGTCGGTGTCTACAAAACAGGGGAGGTTACTTTTTTTCCTGAACTCTTAATTGTTTTTTATCTCTCTTATACAGATATTGGTGAATGTTCGGATGATGAGATGGAAGATTTCCCTCGCAGAATGCGTGAGTGGCTCTTCAATGTAATGCAAGACTTAGCCCGAAGAGAAGAACTTCAAGGTGAAGCTTTAGAGTTGGAAAAGGAAGCAGAGAGGAGTAACAACAGAAAATGGGTGAACGCTGTTATTTGGAAGTTCTGTGACCTGGATGTCCATCCTCATGACAGGTCAGAAAATATATGTAACACACATACTTTGTTTGTTTCCAAAATTTTCTGATTCATCCTCTATTATGCTGCCATAATCTTTAGATTTCATGTTCATAAATTGCTTGTTTTCAGCCTAATGATTACCCCATCGACATGGTCAATGAAAATAATTTTTTTACAGTAATAACTACACTTATTATTAGGGCTTAAATTTTTCATGGCCTATAAACATTAAAAATGCACATTAAATCGGTTTTGTGCTGGAACTTTTAACATGTTTAACAAAAAATATGATACACCCCTTTACCCCTTTCAGAGGTTTTACCCCTTTTCAGAGGTGAGTTGTGCCGAAAGAGTATGTATATACTTACTTAACTGGTACCTAATATACATAACTGTCTAGTGTTGTGCTTGAAGTTAGTGCTACCATCTGTATTTTGAATTTTGACTGAAGTTTAATGCTTGAACATTTGTACAGTTTCAGGCAGGGTCGCAGAGAGCAAGTGGGCAATGGACCAGGAAGGGTACCAAGCTTTTTGTTTAAAATGATGAGGAGGGAGCACCAAAATGGGTAGCCCAAGTGACAATTGTGTTTGGTTGCGGTCTTGGTTGTAGGATCTGTTGCGAGATTTTTTTTAACAGAGAGATCAACTAAGATTTGGGCCTGAAGCTGGAAAACAACAGAAAGCCAAGCACCACTGTGCCATCAGTGTGATTCAAAGCAATGTCCTCATGATGCAAATATCTCACAATGTCCACATTACCAAACACCAGCTACCATCAGTGCTGAAAATCTCCCCAAAGCCCTTGAAAAAATTCCATAACTTTTCACACTGAACACTTAACTTTAGGCAGCGCCAGAATTACAGGAAGGGACAAGGGGGTGGGGAATACTAAACTTGAGGGGAGAGACAATTTTAGGGATAGAAATGAAAAAAATAATTTTTGCTCTCAGACAATGCAAAAAAAAACAAAAACATAGTTATACAGCTTTGGAATTTTACAGTGACGGGGAGCGGTGGCAAAACCAAATCTGCTCCTCCTGGCGAAATCCCTATGTTTAAGCATGATGAAAATGCATTGATTTTGAATGTCCGAATGAATAAGATCTTTTGCATGTGCTTGCCGTGCCATTCAGAGTTCCCTTCAGAAATATACCAAGAGAATCATCCGAGAACAAAGAAGTGGCTACTGGGAATGCAAACGTTTTTTCTTTTTCCAAAAAAAGAGAGAATGGGAAAAAAATGGGGACAGATTAAAATTTTCGCTAATAAATTACCAAAAAAAAAAAAAGATCCATTGCTTGACAATTCCTAAAATGACATGCCATAAAAATCGAAACCCTACTTATTATCAATAATCAGAACATAAATTTATTAAAATCTAAATTCATTAATTTTTCAGCATCTCATTTTTTTCCCCTATCATCATTGTACATATTTGAGACTTTTATTTACAGGAAAGTTTCTCGTCACGAACTTTTCCCCATACGAGCGCCACTGATGGCCATGGAACATTGCATTGCACCATTCCTTGATGGTTGTGATGCTGATGACGACCATACCATCACTTTGCACGAGTGGGGTGAATGCCTGGGACTAAAAAGTGGTAAGTTTCAAACACACATTTATTTCAATGCTGTGTTTTAACCTCTTTACAATCACTGGCATAATATTACGTCCAAACACCAGTGGAATAAATTCAAACAAGTTCCCTGTGTCTTCTTTCCTCTCTCTTCACCACCTCGAAGCTTTATAGCAACCCTATTATAGAACGAATTGTCTTTGCTTGGTATCCAGTCATCTGTACTTCGTACAGCCCATTTATTGTATATATATTTATTTATTGGGAGAAGTTGTTTTTTCTTCCCCTCCTTTCTTTATAATGTAAGTTTCTACTACATGTAAGTAAGAGCGAAAGAAAATTCATGGGGTGAGGGGAAAAAAGTGGACTGAAAAAACTCTTATCTACCTCATCTAATACAGATAATCTGAATTTTTTTCCAAAACCTTGTACGATAAAAAATTTGTCTTCAATGTGTTTCGCATACTGGACGATTGCAGGAGTAACTAATCTCACCATATAAAAATTCTCAATATTTTTTTACCTCTGGTATGAGAAAAACTATGATTGAAATCAAAAATATTTGTTTCAAATTTTTTGTTGATCACCTTTAAGATCAAGGGTGCACAGCTTTTTCAGTCCATGAGCCAGATGTCCAATATTTCTACCACTCGCTACTCGTGGGATAGAAACTAGTTTATATAGGTAACCATATGACTCTTATTTTGAGGGACATTTCCCGATAAATTTGGTGTTACCCCTTGTTAATCCCTACTTTTCATCAAAAAAGGCCAGTTTTTTACCCTTATTTTCAATGAGGCTCACTCAAATTTTCGAAAGCAAGAATTAAGATTATTTTCATGACTTATGAATTAAGGCCTTCGACAATTATTTTAGATGTAATTGGTGATTTCACTAGCCTTTGCACATTTTTTTGGCTGTAATTGATAACTTTACTTGCCTTTGACAATTTTTTCCAATATTCCCCATTTCCCGTATTTTCATGAAGGAACCTCAGCATTTCTTGTGCTGTGTGTATCAATAATTTTATATTGGAACACCTTTTGTGGGCTACATTCGGCCCATGGATTGGGGTGCACCCCTGTTATAGATGGTATTTGACCATAGAAAAAAATGAAATTGAATCACAACAGCATTATTAGCATTATTAAATTCAATGAGCATTAATTAGGATTAATAATTTCATTTTCTTTTTTAGATGAAATCCAAGATAAATGCGCCATCATACACAGAAACAGAAATGGCTAACTGCCCTATAGAAACAACGATACACTAAAACTGATATTCATCAGATGTCAAAGCAATATTGAACGATGCTATCTGTGTGCATGTGACTTGGTCTCATAGTATCATTATAATTAGTAGTCCCATCTCTATTTGTGTACCTGCAATTTTTTTAAATGCATTATGCAAATCGTGAAAGCCATTTTTGCTAACCAATTTACTTCTATGATTTAAATAAATGCAATTGCAATTTGTGAACTAAGCTTCACCATTATATTTCCGTAGCGAAGAACAAGGAAAAAAGAACTTGAAATACCTGCTAAATATATGCTATTATTATTTTTTTCATTGGTACTTATCGCTGGTTTATGATGTGCTTAATTTATGATCCTGTGCCAATTGGTGTGTGAGCGTGTTCATATGTATTATTATAATTTTCGACTATCAGATTTGAAAAAAAGTGCCAAAATTTTGTATGTGCATTTAGTTTTTTGACGCTATAAAATAAAGCATGAGCTCATATCAGAGCCGCTCTTTTTACACTTACACACACACACTGCCATTGTATTGTGTGAACTGTGATTTTTTTTTTGAGGCACTTGTTTTGAAGACACAAATAAATGGTTTTATACTCTTTTCCGATGAATCCATATTGTTGTTATTATTTCGAAAAACAACATTTTTAATAAAGAAATGAGCAAGCATTTTATAAAACTTCAATGTTATTTATTACCATGTCAAATAAATTTTTTTCATGCATATTTTTTCTATATATTGGGTCATCCCATAGATAATTTTTTTTCACACGAATCAAATGGACACCTAAAGCACATGATAGGGAGAAAAAATTTTCAGATACAGCAAGCACTTAGAAAATTTTGGTACCAGGGCCGCAACTAGAAATTGAAATTTACTGTCTCCCAGGGCTAGTGTCCTTTCTGATATCCCCTTCCTGGTCCAGTACACACCAGGTTCCTCTGCCTCCCCAAGTTGCTGCCCTATTTCATACCCTCGACATTCCAGCATTTTTTTCTATTGAGACTACTACTACTTAACCCGTACATGCAGCTCTTATACATTCCTCTGTGAAATTTATAATTATCCAGAGTCCTCATCCAAGAGCGAGACGTTTTATACGTATTTAATAGAATTCAGTCAAAACTAAGTTCATTAATAAACAAAAATATTATAAATACAGATGATCTCTGGACCCCTGTGCCAGACACAGGTCTGGGGAAAAGGGGGGGGGGATGGTAACATCAACCCTGCCAAGAGCCAATATATGGGAAATAAATATATGATGTTCTGGGGCTCCATACAAAGCTGGAAGTAACAGCTTAAATATTTGCATACATATTTGCAAAAGTCATCAGTACCACATATCATCGTGAAGATTGCTCCCCCCCCCCATCCACATAGGACTCTCCATGTCATGCCCAGATGGTACAGGTTTTATAGGCAATTCTGTTGTATTTTGAAAATATTCACATCTTTCCCCCACGATATTTCACTTAAAAGCATTTCTTCTGTGATTTTTTTTTTCACAGCTCTCTGTGGACCTCCTGAACAATCTATAGTGACTCTCATTTCATTTGATAATACCCCATTCAGCCAGGATATCTTAGGACCACACGTGGGGGAACCCATATGATAGCGGGAAGAAAATCACTGCTATAGAGTGTTAATCTCATGACCTTGGAGTTTGTAATTCATTTGTCAGATTGTCATGCAAAACATGATAATACTAAGAAGTTTCCTCTTCAGAATGGACCATAAGGAAGTTTTAGAACACTGCTCACCTAGGATTTTGTCTTGAAATTTGGTTTATGTTTTAAAAATACACGAAATTTCATCCAGATGTTCCTTTCTATCATTTGACTTCACAAAAATTTTAGAAAAAATTTTAACATCACTCATTGGCAACATACTCAGTATTTTTTTTTTACCTGCACCTTATGACAGCATATGAAATGGCACCATATACAATATAGTGAATTCCCATAGTTTTCTTCAATAAAAACTATATGCTGGAAGTATTGTGGCTAAAAGGGAACATTGCTCATGGGATGACCTAATATATTACAGGAAGTACTACACACAACATTTTTCTCGCTCGGGTATATTTTAAAAAAATAGGTGACTAGCTAACAATTTGATTTTCTACAACAGTTTTTCGAAAATACCCATGCAACAACACAATAAAGGTTTCAACAGTGAGCTCTCCAAATCACAATATTTATTTTCGTAGCTAATAATAATTTTTGTTTTCGCCAGAGCATACTTCGGAACATACTGGCCCCTTGGTATATAATTTGTTCATTGTTGATAGGCACATGTGCGTTCTGTAAACTCTTCTCAATATTTGCATATTTACACGTTGAGGGGATCTGGGGGATTAGGTAGCACATCCATAAGCTCCGCTAGACTGAGAAGGGAAATAAAATTGAAATTCAAATCCTTTTATAGAACACAATGAAAAAAAATCAAAGTTTGTGTGTGTGTGATTTTACACACTTATGAAGTACAAAACAGTAACAAGATTGCAAAAAGTTATATTGGAAATAAAAATAAAAACTCACTGTATTACAACACACTGCTAAGTAGCCAAACTGTTGAACAATTAGCACCAAAGGTATCATGGGTTTTCGGATTCTCGCTCATCCATACTTTCTATGAGATGATGGGTATCAGATATGATAGTTGATATTTCCACACTGCACAAGAAACAAATGACAAAAATTCATCCAATTAGTTTTTATAAATTGCAGCACAAAACTGAAGACATGTCTCAAAACCATTGATTATTGCTCCAATTTATAACAAAATAAAATCCAATTTGTGAAAATTTATGTGGTTGCATTACAGTGATACCTCAGCTCATGAAGATAATTTATTCCAGAATCATGTTCGTTAACCAAAGTCTTCCTAAGCTGTGTGGCAACAGTGTCTACCAATGGATGGCTCAGTCCGAGTGATAGGAAAAGAGTGTGCCTGCGCGATGGAGGAACTGAACTTACGTTTCGCCGCTAAAACGAGATAGTCACACGGTCTGCACATTCTTGTAGGTTTAATTGTATAATAAATGTTAATTATCTATGAATTGTGAAGGAAGTGTTTGTCTTCAACCCCCACATTCCTTCTACAACAGCTGAAACACAATTTTGAGCGAGGTTTTCAGTTTCATGTAAAATCATTTAGTTTATTTCAGGTAATGCCCACAATTTGAAGATATGTTATATGAAACACCAAGAAGCACTGTAAAAAAGACAAAAACTAACCGACAGCTTCAAAACCAAATAAAGAAGAATTTATATTGCAACGAAAGACATCACAAGCAGGTATAGTGTAGTGGTAGTGTACGTGTCTCTCATCCCGTGACCCTGGGTTCGAATCGTGGCACAGACAAAAAAATTTTATTTTTCAAGGTGCATCAGTGTGATTTCTAGAATGTTCTCTCAAACCAGAAATATGTTTGATATTGATTTACATACTAGTTTCCAAAATGTTCCAAGAGCAGTATATAACCTGGCACAGAACAATTACTAGTGCACTCAATTGTTCTCTCCTGTAATGATTACCTTAGTGAGTGTTTGAAGAATAAATCCAATCATAAGTTTTTTGTTGTTAAGCCTTGATTAATTCAACAAACTACGTGACAATATGATGATGAGAAACCGGAGAGATTTGTGTACTTGACACTATTTACAAAATCCAAAACTCTTAGACCAGTGTTTCTCAACTGCTGGGCCCTGATATCAGTCAAACCTGACAGTGAATAATTCACACACTGTTTAATTTTTCTTCATCTATTATCCCATAGTTATGTGTATGACTGAGCCATCCACACACAAAGGGATATTACCCAGGCTGTGGGTTTCAAAAGGTTGAGAACCACTGTCTTAGACATAGTAGTCTGGGAGGCTTTGACACAACCTTGTCAGGTGCATAGGTATCTGCTTATATGATATGATCAGCTCATTTGTCTCAAGCATGCAGATAGAAAAGATAAGCTCTCAGAATATCCAGGCCATTCAGTTCAATGAGTTCAGTTCATGTGTGCTGAAATATCCAAGTCTAAGCTTTTTGTCTTATAAATTTTCTCTTAGCCCAATCTCTCATTTTACATAAAATGATTTGAAAACATCATGAAAAAGAAACAGAAGTATATCTGGAGAGTGATTCCAAGGCGTATAAAAATTAATTGGGCTTGAGTAACAATTTCAGCTATAAAGCGGCTGTGTTATGTTAGTATCTGCATTCATATCAACAAAACGTGTTAGCCGAGGATGAAAAAATGTGAAAACAATCTTTGTTAGCTAAAAAAGTTCATAGCGAAGGTATCACCAGAGAGCTCTTTTGATTTTCCAAATTTTGTGCACATGCAATACAAAAAGAAGGAGTGGATAGGAACAAAATTGCAAAAGCAATAAACACTTTCACATCATATTTTTGAACAGATGAAAAATCAACACTGATAATGATTGTAACGAGGCATGAATAGCTACTTACGAGGCAAAATCTCCATCCCATTCTAATCCGTTAGAAACTGGGGAAGACTGCCAAGATGTGTTATTAGTAGTTTCTGTCAAGGCCATCCATTTCAGTTCTTCGTTTGCATTCATAGGTGGTGTTAAACCTGTAAATATTCGAAGGAAGAATTAATATTCCTTTAAAACAATATTCATCAGACTTGTCAAACCAACATTGGAAAGATAATAACAATGTATAAAACATTTTTAAGAGTGAAGTATATTCATTTTAATCGTACTTTTGCTAATAACATTTTTTAAACTGAAATGGTGTCATATTTTGAATATGCCTTTTGCAGTGAAACTTATGCAGGATTTTTCACACCTTATAGTACATACATTAGAGTTGATAGAACACAATTAGACAAGCACAAATCACCATACAACCCATGCCCAGAACACAAGTGGTTTAGCGATAGAGGGTAGTATGTGCTGTGTCATGAAATAAAATGACGAAAAATAAGACAAACATAATGAGAGGACACAATGAATTTAAGGAAAAATGTTTTATTCAACAACTTCCACATGAAGACATCACAGAAACTGCTCAACATTGCAGCTGCCAATAGTGACACAGGCTTCACACTGTCGATGTAGTGACTGCCAAACATTAGTGAAAACACCAGACATGTCTCATATGGTGCCAGCAGCAACAGAAATCCTGGTTGAAAAGGTCTGTATCAGAATCAACAGGTCTCCCATCATAGATGAGGCACTTCAGATGAGCCCAGAAAAAAATCAAGACATAAGAGATCGTGTGAGTGCACCAGCCAGTTTATTGCACTACCCTGTACATGTAACACATGTCAGCCTTCTCCTGATTTGTGTAAACATCCATCTCGCTGTGATCCATAGCACAAATGACGATGGCTGCTGCAAACAACATATTTATATTCTCTCTAGTGCTTCACCACTCAAGTTCCGCACTTGAGTTGTATGGTGATTTGTGCTCGTCTAATTCTGTTTTATTACTCTCCTAACGTATGCCCAATGAGTTTTGAAACACTGTATAACAACACTCTAGGGACTGGAGACAAGTAACACTTAACACAGAAGTGTGTCTTAGAGAATGATATAGTTATACAGGTGAGATTATCATTATAAAGGATTTTCAGTATATACCAAATAAAGTGCAGTTGGTATCTAACAAGAATATAAATAAGGAATGGATACTATGAACGACACAAAGGAAAAAAATATTTCAAGAAAAACATTAAAGGAAAAAATACATAACTATTGGGGGCATATGAATAGTGGTAAAATTAAGACTAAAAAAACAAATGAAAGAGAGGGCCAAACTCGATATACCTATTTCATTCTCCCATTCCAAGTCAACAGAAGAGCCAGGAGTTGCATTCGAACCGATGCGTTCCCATCCCTGACTACCCGTTTGACTGCAGCTGTCAGCCAGAGATATTTCACCTGAAATGAGATATTAAAATTTCATTTAAAATGGTTGTGTGTGCACTAAATAACTGAAAACACAAACGTTCCTCTATCAAACAGAAATATATATTAAAAAAATATAAATAAAACTACATTGAGACAATTCATCTGCGAACCATTGTTCCAGAAATAGTAGCCTGTATTTGATAGAATAAATAATTGCTCTGTCTACAAATTGTTAAACAGTAAATCTAACTATAATGTTGCCTGGCAGTTGAGTGGTTAGTTTATGGCTATGCAGGTGGTGTACGAAGAAATCCCAGTTCTATCATTTAGGTATACCAGCAGTTCTCAACCAGTGCTTCATATGCACTCTCCAGGGGCCCCGCAACCACTCAAGGAAAAAAAACCAGTAAATTTGAAAAAAAAAATTGGAAACATTTTTAAATAATAAAAATGAATCAGTAACTTTGATGAATAAATGAAAAAATAAGACTACGGGGCTCCGCCATAGGAGTTTTATTTTAACAAAAAGGGCTTCGCGAATGAAAAAATGTTGAGAACCCCTGATATATACTAACAATGATGGGTTTTTCTGAACATATCTCTTGGGAAAATGAGTTTATGTGTGTGTGTAGAAATTATATTATAATTATTTGAGAGCATAGGGCAGTTCTAAGGCTGTTTAGCTGCACAGAGTGCTTGCTGCCACTGTGGGAGGGAAGGATGGGATTTCCAAAGGGGGGTTCGGGGGTAGCAAATTAACTGTGAAAAAAAAAAATTCTGCAATTTAATATAAATAATATAAATCAAAATGAAATTCAAGCTACGAATGGATTGGATGGAATGATTCGCAGAGAAAACTAATTTTTTATGCATCTCATCTAGCAGAGAATAATGCAGCACCAAGTTTTTTGAGGGCTTTTACAGGTCCGGTTTATACTCCAGAGGGACGCCAAAATGATGTCTCACACAGGAGGGGGGGGGGGGAATTCATGCCCATTCATAAGAGTAAATAAAAATTTAAAATTGGTATCGCTTTCAAAGAAAGGATTAGATAATTAAAAATTGACTGTATTTTCTTGCTGACCCAGGTTCCCTATCAGTAATGGCTCTGACAGGACATCTGCTTGAATATGTATAAAATTATGATTAAAATATTATAGTTAACACATTTTCTACTCCTTTTGAAAACAACACCCATTATTTACTGTGTGTGCGTGTGTTAAAAGTATGTCAGAATTTTTCAAACTTTTTTCGATCTCTTCATTGGATTTATTGTTTGACAATTTAGTGGAAGTTAAATCTGATATGTGTAATAAGACAACTACTACTGCTAAACCAAACATGCACTTCGAAAACATTCCTTTGCGAAAATTCTAACTAATTGATGCTGGTCAGAGTTTGCCATATATGTGGTCTGTATCTAATGTGACATTTGTTGCTGAGGAGGAATCCCTGTTAAGGAGTTTAGAAAGTACCATCTGCCTTCTGAATTTGGAAACAAACAACTCTGCAGATTATTTTGCCTGCTGTATTATGTTTATTATGCGTGAATTTTAGATGCTGTAGGCTCTATGTGCAGAGACTTTCTCAAATGGAAGATCAGCTCACATTTGTGTTATAGGAATATGTACACACCGTGCATACGTATGTACTATATATATAAATCACATATGTACATTAACCACACATGCAGCTTGTAAAAATTCCTCTGGGGAATTTCTAACTAATTGGTGCATGGCAGAACGTGTGTTGTGAATGAATGTGTAACCCTAACATGTCTTATAGGCCTGTCTACAAATACGGGGTTCCAAGCAAAATCTGCTTGGTTGCTTCAGGATTTTGGCTCTGACCAAAAATCCTGAAGAAATCAATATAATGCACAATCCTAACCTTACAAATGTTTTTTTAGTTCCTTCACATAATTTTTCCCAGAATTTTACCAAAAACTATAATATACCGGTAATATAATACCCGGTGCGCTGCCCAGGTTTTTTATATACTGAGAGCATAAGAGAAGTGACAAACCATTGTAAAGGAATAAACTTGTAAAAATGGAAATGCATCGTTTGGGAACCACGGTAACTAAGGTAAGAATTCCCCTTAATAGACATAAAATATTACGTAGGGAACCATTCCTGACTTGGGCCTATGGTCCAACAAAAATCTGCCCTAGTGGAAGGTGACCAACTCTCTTCAAAAAGATTTCCCTATAGTTCCTTTGCTCTGCTAGAAGTTGCAGTTTATAAAAAATGGCTCTTGAGGATGCAAATACTCACTTGGTAATAGAGGCATTGTGGCATCAGTAGGCGATACTGCCTCCTCCGCAACATTTCTGTTCCTGCAAAATACAAAAATTGAGAAAAAAGATAAATGAAATTTGGGGAAAAAGTCCACAGAGCAAAGACATTAATTTTTCTCTTTTGTTAATAAACTGCAAAGGTCTGTCTACATAACACATGCTATTCATATTCTCCTTGAGTTAATTGCTGAAATTTCAGTAGATGTGCACAGGACATCACCATATTGCCATATGGCGATACATGACTAGAGTTGGTGTGCTGTAAATTAGACAACTACACTACAGAAGCAACGAATATCTTTCCTTGGAGTAAAAAAATAATGAAAATGATGCGACTCTTCATTCTTTATACACTTTCTTATAAAATCCTCGCATGAAGGAAGACTGTGGCAATGCAGTGCTAACTGGTGTGTGTGCGTGTGGGTAGTAAAGTCAGGAATTTTCATTTGATTACTCTCTGAGGAACCTAGGTACTTGCTATGTAAGTGTAAGGAGGTCACACAGGGATACTGAAGTCTTATGACTGATAGAAGACTTGGCATCAGAGGATTGAACACGTATATTTCTAAGGAGCTCCTCACACAAGGATATTGGCGTATTGGAGACTAAATGCCCTATGGGAGGGATTCACTGGCAACATTGTGCCAGTGTACAATGTTGCCGAATACAACAAAAGTAATGCAGCTCTTGAATACTTCATATTATTGTCGGGCGAAATCGTCAGGGGTGAGCCAACATGGAATTTCTAAACAAGATAACCACCAGTTATATTTTACGAGGTAACTTGTATTTTCTTAAGAAATGTTGTCTAATGCAAACCCTAACCCCAAATCCCTTTCAAATGGAATGCATGAAATATAAATATAAGTCATATACACACATGCGTGTGGGAGTTTAGTTTATGGGGAAAAAGAAAACCCTGTGCCCCTTCCAAGATAAACACAGTTATATTTTCCTCTCTGTATGGTAGCAGCATATTCAGCTCTTAAAGGAAATAAAGCTTCTTCATCTTATAGAAATACTACATGCTCAAAATAATGAATATTTACTCGTGAATTAGACTTACCTATGAGAAATTATATGTTCATCAGTGCTCACACATTCCTTAACCATTTAAAGGCCAATGTTCCATAAAGGGAACATAGTTTTTATTTACAAAAATATCAGATAAAAATTGATTCAAACATTTCTGGTTTTTTTATCATATATAGACGAGAGTTCAAAGTATTTTTTGAAATATATTCGGAAAATTTAGGTTGATATAAACATTTTTGACATAATTTTGAAATTTGGCATTTTCTGGGCATTTTTCTCCATTTTGATTAAAATTTGCCAAAATTTCAATTTTGAAGTAAATTGAAAATTATTGTGTGTGTTTCTACCACTTAATATATCAATCAAAGTAAATCAATTAGTTTCTTTGTACTGTTAAACGTTAAAAAGCTACACGCTTTCAAAAATGCATGTTCCATTTATGGAACATTGGCCTTTCAATTCAGCGGGATTCTAGGAATATCTAATGTGCAGTGCGCTGCTTTGATTTTCCCGTTCGAACCCCAGGCTGTTGTCATCATTTGACATGGTTATAGGGGCTAATTCTGGGTAATATGACACAGAGGAATGTGTTCTCTGGAGTGGATTGTTTGTATTGGTTGAGTACATTTTATTCTTGCATTCTTAGAAATGCATATTTTTGTGAACTGCAGACTAATCAAACCGAGTTCGACAATCCTAGATAGTCTAGTTGTGTTCAGCTGAGTGTAACCATATCAAAAAGATATCTCACATTAGAAGAATATGTATGATATTTAGAAACTCTTTCAGATTCTGAATTAGAGGATGTATATATATGCGAATTACGTGCTAATGAAAATGACATCATGGATGAAGATGATATAGTTGAAAATGATCTAGCATCAACAGTTACAGCTGATGTATGAGAAATGCTAGGTAATTTTTCAACAACGAGGATGGGGTGTTAGTAAACTCCTAAAATGTGTTCTTCAAAAGATGAATGGCAGAAAAAAAGGACCAAAACGTAAGTGTAACACTCAAGTTTCAAGAAAAGGCAAAACAGTTTTGAGCAATATGAAAAAAAAAATTATTGCATGGGATAAAAAAGTTCTTTTTAGAATTCGATCAAAACCTCGGCTCTGGATTCCATTGAAAAAGATTTGCCATATGACCATTATAGCACGTTGGATAGTTCATTCAGAGTTTCGAGAAGCGGGTCGTATTTCACATTTGAAATTTCGAAGAGAAATGACAATGAACATTCTACGAACGAAGGAGGGGTTAATTATTTATCCGGATCCACATTGTCAACTGAAAAAAAGATATCAGGTCATTTGATGGCCATTATATTGTGTTGCGAGGACGACATGCAGGTTTGCCAAAAATGTGTATAAATGCTACAAATTTTTATATTCTTATATAACATATCACTTTTTTTTCTTCAAATTTCAAAGTTGATCTACGTATAGGCATGCAAAAGAACCCCGAATTCCAAATTTAAAAACAATAAGTGACTTTTTTCATAGTTTGGCCTTTAAACGGTTAAATTGTCATGTCTTCAATGTAGGTATATATATATATGTCAAGAATTATATATAATTCCAGGTAAGTTATTTCCTCATTCTGCAGAATACAATGAATCTAGAATACGATTTCTGTAATTCTGTAGCCGAAACAGTGCCGCCTTGGGGCATGGACCAGGGCCTCATAAAAATGAAATCTGGATCAAATTTTCGAAAGTGAGCATGTGAATTTGAAGGCATGTTGCTTGCCAGGTAGGGGGCCTCAGAAAAATCACTTTGCCCTGGGTCAAAGTGAAAAATCACTAAAATCATGATGCTGTTAAGATGACCCTGTGCTGAAACAAGTAGCCTACAATGAATAATTTTTTCAATGAATGGATGTACCTATAGTTTCCTTCTAATTTGTCTTAACAGTGGAGATGATAACATAATTTATAATATAATAATATTTCATAGCTGCTAGATTATGTAGAAATTTGATCTTTTTTTTCTATTCTAATTTATGAGGTATGGGAGGATAAGAAGGTAAACTAAACACTGCGTAATTTTTTGTCATTTTTCTGGGCTTTGAAATTTAGTCTTAGTACCACCATGTGAGGGAAGACAGGCAACTCAACTCGTTCATATCATATCGATTCTCCTGTCGAAGCTACTCGAGATCGATTCGAGCATCCCATGTCAGAAGGCCCTAAAAGCACCTTCAACAATGCTTCTACATATTCTACTACCTCACTTTGACTGTGGGGTAATAAATAATAAATATGCCCAGCTTTTGCCTCCCCCCCCCCACTCTGTTTTTTCTTCTCCTTTCCCTGACAATGCACAAAACCATACAAATTGAAGAGAATTTCAGCAAACCACTAAAGGGCAACCTAAAGCATGCATATCTAGACGCAATTCAACAAAAAATCTGCATTTAGTCTGGCATGTTGCTTGTCATCTCGTACTCGCAAGCTCAAGCCACATGAGCGGTGCGAGAGAGTGCCTTTAGGATTACACCAGAAATGATGCTAACATTGATAGAAGAAATAAACTAGACTATTATATCGAGAGACTTATTATGACTGAATAGTTATTACCTGAATATCAGCCGAGTCGGTTTGGCTATGTTGGATGGAAAGAGCCTCCCCGAATGACCGGCTGTCGGTTTAGACCCCATGTTGGTTTTCTGTTCCATTTCCAGCATTTCATGGTGACTAGGAACCTGTTATCAAAGGAGAATGAATCATGGTTATCATTAATATTCCACTGAAAATTACTTTCATCATCACAAGCAAATATATATTTGGCAGCATCTAAGATTTCACATTATTTTTTTTTTTGTTAACACGCACAACCCAATACCAAGTATTGTGTGACCACTGAGCTGTAAGATGCATTTAAGAGTATCCTGTTTTTCAGAACCCTTAGGAATTATTTTAGTTTACAGTCGATCTTGGATATAACAAAGTCACATGGTAACGTGAAAAACATTTGCAATACCCGATGTTCGTTATAACCGATACACAATAAATACTCGATTTTAATGAGCGGAATGAACTTAAAGCAACCTTTCTCACCTATGGTCCACAGACTAGAGGTGGTTCACGAAGATGAGACAGGTGGTTCTCGGACAGACTTAAAAATTGAATTATAATTAAAATGAAAATTATTCACATATGTCTGACAATATTAACAATATTCACATAGAGTTGAATAAAATGTTAGACCCATATACTGTATGTGGGTCTCAAAGTGTGCATCACCAACCTTTGTCAAAGGCGAGCAATCGATAATGATGCGTATTGTGTATGTTCAGTACTTTGAAGAGGTTCTTTATTGGAATCTGGAGAAAATTGGGGGTTCACAAAATAGAGAAACATTGACATAAAGAGGGATCATATAACTGCAGTTTTGTTTATTTGAGTGGTTCTGAAAATGAACAGAATCAGAGCTATCTATAGCTAAAAGGATCTACATCCAGCAATAGATGGCACTGTCAGAAAACACCGATAGAGCCTCTGAATAGCTCAGTAGCACTTCTCATTTAGACTTTTTTTTCTGAAAAAGAATTCCAGATCTGGTGGAACTTACTTCCTGAAAAAATCCATTCAATGTGTCAAATACATCATTATAACCAATATTCATAAATATGACACTTCGTTATAAGTGATTTCCTAACATTATTTTGCTATTGCAGATTCACTGGGATGAAAAAAATCATTATAACCGATACTTTGTAATCGAAATATCAGATTTCGTTATAAGTAGGCTCAACTGTATATGGCTCCTAGACAAGGACGAGCACAGGAAAAGCAATGTTTAGTAAAAAAAAAAAGAATAGAATATTTCTTCAAGAGACAACTCAGCAACAGCGCAACAAAAAACAAAATCTAAGAAATTTTGATGAAATCTGTAATTTAATCTATGCAGTTTCGATTGGAAAATCAAAAAAAGCTAAAACATGCTGAAATACAGTTGCAGATCATTATAACGACTGCTCTTGTTCCACGGAAAACGAATGTTATACTGTGAGGCAGTAAAAAATCATTTTGGAAAAAAAATTTACATCTGAAGAGAATCCATGTTTCAATGAGGGGGAAAAAAATTCATCAACGTTCATTAACAAAAAATCATTTTGCTATAATAGGGTGTCTACCACATAACCAAAGGAAAATTCTGTGACTTTTCCACGACTTTCTCTTGACCTCTGATGCACTCTTTTGTTACAGCAGTGATACCCAACAACACCATTGCAAACGACAAACAAGTCGCTATACATCAATGATAACAACTATGTCACAGTTAACCCTTCAACCGGCATAACAGAAATCACTAAGCCCCTATAAAATGCAAGCAAAGCATAATTTTTTTTAATTAAGTAGGCTTTCTTCCGATTTCCAGTAGATGAAAACTAAGGGGTATAGGGAAAAAGTTTTCCATTGAGAAATCAACATTATGAAATATCTGAGCTTGTCAATACTTCAGTAAGGAGGCCTTTAAGGAGATGAGATATCTTGTCAATGCCGCTCAAAAGGCTAATGAAGTAAAAGTACAGAGCAATAAAATTTGGTATTTGCAGCCACCATTCTCGCACTAAAATTATGCATGTATTTCTAGACACCTAAAGTTGTCAAAAAGATTTTGACAAGGACCGAGCTGATTTTATATAAAATCACAAAACTTCTAACTGTTCTTTGATACATCAGTGTTATGCTTGCAGGAGGTGCTGTCATTTAAGTTGCACATCAGAAGTGAGAAACTGATGATGAACAAATATTTGCGATAAATTCCCCCACTCCCTTCAATTTTATGCACATTATTCCTTTTGGATTCTTGTTAGTTTTTAGCAATTTGGCTACTCAGAAAAAATTTGTTGCCAAATGGGAGAAAAGGCTGAGCAGATCAGCACAATGTTTGGCAATTCAGTACTTGTCATTTGGCAAAATTGGTGATTTAACACTTACATTTGATAACATCCGTGATTCAAGACTTTTTTGTGTGCAATATTAGTGGCTTTAAATTTTTTATTTGGTGACGTCATGGCGATTTAGCATTTGTTATGAGGTGACATTGGCGATTTAACACTCGTTATTTAGAGAAATTAGCAAATTAATCTCAGCTGACCATGAATGCATGATCGCAAAAATCTATCTGACTTTTGCAATGTACCTGATAAAAGTCCATAGAAATAAAATAGAGTGCAGGAAAATCAGAAAATCGGTCCTTAAAAAATCTGTGACCTCTCTTATTTCATGAGATTTTACTTGATTTCGTGACCTTCTCATTTTGTGACTTTTCCAATTTGTGGATGGTAGTACACACCTTGTCAAATGTAAGCAGTTGCAATTAAAATAGACCAGGTTATAAAATAATGGAATTGTTATAATCACATGCGTGTATCTACCTATGTGTAATGAATTCTTCAACATTAAAGGTCAAGGTCAAACAAAATTTCATCACATAAATTAAACTCATTTCTTTGCAAAAAAAAAAAGAACGGGCCAAAGCTTAGTTCAGATGTTGTATTGGATTGAATGGTTTTTGTGGGTCGTCATGTTGGATGGGAAAACAACATGGGATGAAAAGGAATAAATCCAAGACCTATTGTACCAGCCGCCATAACAGAATAGATGCAGTAACACATGGTCATTATAGCGAGCATCGACTGAAATTGTAGAAGAGTGTAAATATATCTACTCAGAATAACGATAAAAAAACAAAAGAAAAAACATTGAAAATTGCACAATATTATTAGCCTTTCCTGTTTCATTCGGATGCTCATAACAAATTTTATGCAAATGAAAAAAAGAAAGAAAAGCATAAATAAAAATATCGCAAATCATAAATGCATGAAAATTATAATGAAAATTAACAAAACAAAAAAATTACCAAGCTGGCATGCACCTATAGATTTTGGCATCCTATTAGGGAGAGATACGAAAAAGACCAAATAAGTAACTTTATTTTAAAATGGACGAAGAAATGACAACGGTTGTCTAATAATAACTAGCATAATTTCTTGCATATGCAGTGCACAACACCTATACAGGGTGTCCTGTGAGTGCTAATGGGGGGCCTTTATCTCATCAATCATCCGTCGTATAGGTATTCCAATTTAAAAAATGCTTAACATGTGTTCAAAAATTATGCTGTACCAGTTTTGAGAGCGAAGATACAGCGTGGCACAAAATGAAAAAATCTAAATTTTTATGCGGATAATTATACCCCTGCTCTAATTTCCAATTATAAAGTTTTTGCCCGGTCTCTCCTGATGCCAACAGGAAAAAAAATTCTATGTTTTCAGGTGCAATATTCACTAAGATATTTGAAGTTATGAAAGGACAGCAAAAACTAACGGTTAATGCTCCTTTCTCTCATTTATGCTGTCCTTTCCCAACGTTTTCTCCTATTTTTGAATTCAAATATCTCAGTGAATATTGCACAAAGAAACATCGAATTTTTTCTATTGGCCTCATTAGACGCAGGAAACAACTTCATAGTTGTAGGTTGGAGCACAGGGGGGACCGTATAAAAATTTAGATTTTTTTATTTCGTTACACAGTGTATTTTCACTCTGAAAACTAGTACAGGGTAATTTTTGAAAGCTTTTGAGCATTTTTTAAACTGAAACTATTCCTCTATGACAGATGGCTGTTGAGCCTCTGTTAGCACTTACAGGACATGCTGTATAGTGATATTCAAGATCCGGAGAAATGTATCTATATTCTCTATAAAGAAGTTATATCGTTATAAATGGAATATAGGGTGTTTATGTACTGTTAAAAAAAATTGGAGGGGTAATAACACTCATTGAGACGAACACTATTTACAATAGAATTTACGGTCTCAATCCACTCAGAGTGTCAGAAAATCCTCCAGCAAGCACAAGTCCTTCTGACTTCATTTCTGCTCTGCTGGAGAAGCAGCACTCCTCTAGAACATAATTGTCAACCATTCGTCTTATTCATATTTGTAGAAGAAAAAGCAGCAACAGTTACAGCTAATTGGCTGACCAAGGTCAAAGCCGGACTGAAGCAAAGTTGATCTTTTAGAAGCGCTACATCCTCAATGCTTCCGATTATCGGTAGTTTGGATGGCATGGCTTCCATGCTCACCAGACCTAAGTCTAAGGGACTTCCTTCTTGTGGGGAACCATGAGAGCATTTGTGTATGAGACATCTGTGGAAGATCTCATCACAAAAATCCTTGTTACAGCAGACAACATCAATATGAAAAATCTACAATTTTAAATCTATTGTCGTTAAATTTTTCATATATACCAAATGGGACCCAGCTTGAATGATAGGCTACTTTAAAAGTTTGTCAGAGCTGGGCAAATACCCAAAATTGGCAAAAAAACCTTTCGGCAATAATGGTTTCTGGGCCTCAACACAATCACTTTCAGAATGTTTACTTTGGTTACCATGGTTCCTTGGCGATGTGTTTCGGACATGAATATGACTTTACACTTTGTCACTTCTTTAATGCTGCCAGTATTATGCATATAATAGTTTATTCCAATTTATCGGTTTGTCACTTTTCCAATCCTGCCAGTAATTGAAGAAAACTCGGCAGCGCCAGGCATTACAGCTAGTTCATATATAAAAATAAGCATAATTTATTATTACAATTTTTTTTAACTGTCCATTATAATCAGGTCTGTTCAATGAGGTTCTACTGTATACATATTCAAAAACTTATAACATCAGAAATAGATTCACATGCATTTAAAACATATACAGCATTTTTTCCTTCTTTGGAAATTTTTTAGGTTGATATCACTGAACTAAATGAATCAGAAATGAAAATTAAATAAAAGACTAAAAAGGGGATAAAATAAACCTTAACTTGCTAGAGATTAAGAATCGAAATTGAATGATGGCATCACTTATTCACATCTTATAAAAAGTCACTTGTAATAAATACCGTTATGCTCTGCATTAATACACATACCTCAAGTGTTTTTATTGATCTTGAAATTTTTTTGGGATTTTGATTTCTGGAATGAAAAGTAATTGAGTATTGCATCAAGATAAAGAACATTCGTCTTTAATAAATGATATAAAACACACACACACAAAAGAACTAAACAATGAAAATGATCTCTCGTAAGAAAAAAACAAATTAGAGCACAAAAAAAAACAAAAATCCAGATTTAGATAAGGAACGCTATTCACATAATACAACTTACAAGGTTTGTTTGAAAAATATCCTACCATTGTTTTTCACGCGCAAACAAATGAAGCTAGGGAGGAGTGGTTTGGTGGACCTATGTATGAAATCTTATTGTGCTCGCTTGAATTTTTTTCCTGCCTGCAGAAGCTGTCAGTCACTGGCAGAACGGTGATGATTGAGGAAGTGTAAGTGATGATGGCAGAAAAACTTGAGCAATGCTACTGCATTAAATTTTGTGTAAAGTTTGGAGATTCTTAAGTACAAAGATCTGTAAGATTCCATGGGGCTGTGGGGCAAAGCAATGGTAATTACACAGATAATGGAGCAGTACAACCACTTCAAAGATCGCCATACATCAGTGGGGAGTGAAGCACCTACTGGTAGATCCATAAATGGGATTGTTATTGTGACCCTGGTGATACAGGATTGTTGAATCACGATCAGAGAACTTGCAAACAATGCAAGCATCAGAATTGGATTCATTTCATCTTGAATGAATTTTTGACAACGGATTGGGGTTTTGGGAGAATCTCAGCGGCCTTTGTGCCACAGCTGCTAATGATTGAGCAGTAGCAACTCCATTTGGAGACTGTGAACAGTGATCTAAATTTCTTTCACACAGTAATCATTGGCAATCAGTCCTGGGTTTATGGGTTAGGGAAATAAAATACAGGATGATCAGATGTGGTCACACAATAAGTCGATTCCCTGACACATCACTCTGGATCCGCCTGCCTCTGCTTCATTCGCAGCTGAAGATGTCTGCCTATGCTCCAGTCACAGCTCAGGATGTTTGGTTCCACTCTATTCGCAGCTGAAGATGCCTGCTTCTACTCCAGTCACAGCTGAAGATATCTGCTTCGGCTCTATTTGCAGCTGAAGATGCCTGCCTAGACTCCAATCGCAGCTCAGGATATCTTGTTCTACTCTATTTGCAGCGGAAGATGCCTGCTTCTACTCCAGTCACAGCTGAAGATATCTGCTTCTGCTCGATTTGAGGCTGAAGATGCCTGCCTAGACTCCAATCGCAGCTCAGGATGTCTGGTTCCACTCTATTCGCAGCTGAAGATGCCTGCTTCTACTCCAGTCACAGCTGAAGATGCCTGCTTCTACTCCAGTCACAGCTGAAGATATCTGCTTCGGCTCTATTTGCAGCTGAAGATGCCTGCCTAGACTCCAATCGCAGCTGCGGATGTCTGCCAGTAAGGCAGGAATCCAGGATAGCAACAATCCGGGGATGAAGGATCCAGGGGATAGGAACGATCACTCCTCACACGCCCTAATGATATGGGAAAATTTATCTGTCCCATAAAACACAGGACGACCCAACAAACTTACCCAATTCACCATTCCCGACAAATCATGCTGGATCCACGCCTGAATGAGTGATCAGTAAAACTATACTAGAATGCGAGAAAGCGGCGAAATTCATGCGCCCCACAGGTGGCAAACCATAATTTTGCGCTTCTAATTAATAGATAATAATTAATACATCAATGATAATACTGATAATTCAATATTACAAGATATGTGTCGAGCGTTTATACCTTTGGGGAACAGTTTTTATGGGACAACATCCAATACATGCACCCATGACCCGCTAATTAACTAAATAAAGCGAGTTCAATTCAATGTAAAACATTATCACTTCAAAATAATGATGATGAGATCGTTAATCTTGTTTCCGTTAGATTATTAAAAACTGTTTTGGAGCCCGTTTCATGATCATGATCGAGTCGAAAATGACGGATGATGAGCAACAAGCTTCCCCCTCATTCATCAGTTGACTCATTCACATGGAAGAGGACGACCACAGTCACCATTCAAGTTAACCCACTCTCACTCACTATCAAAATAATCAATATAAACGGTAAATAAACAAATAAAAGACGACATTTCCGGTGTTGCCAACTATGATTGCCATAAAAAAGAAAGATTATTGTTATTATTATGACAGCTAACAGGTTATCTACCGACTTTGTAACCGCACTCAAGTAGTTATTCATAAAAATATTTCCAATAGAAAATTTATTGGTTTCAAATTAAAAATTTTGATGAATTAACACAATTTGTGTTTCTTGAAATGCTATTTTTTTGTACTATTGTTTCTGTATTCATGTTGTCCGGTCTTGGCATAGGCGGGGATAGACCTGGAAGTCTGGGGGGGGGGGCGGCTCGATGATGATGATGATGCAAATTTATACATGCATATATACATTAGATCAGTCGACTCTACCTTTGACGCTGGGGGCAATGCCCCCCCCCCCGTATCTCCGCTCACGGATCTTTGATTCAGAAAAGATATCGACGAATCACAAAGTATGTGTTGCGAAATCGGTAGGACGTTTTTGTTTTTTATGGTAGATATGTGCTGACATCTATTTATTACATAAGTGAACAAAAACAGTGAAAATCGTTGGAGTAGTGTTGGACTTTGGGCGTAGGGACAACAACCTGTATTGATAGGAGCTTCTTGTTCATGAGGGGGTGGGGGGTTTTTACGGTAGTTATTTTGCTCACCTGGATGCCGACTTCCTGCCCCCCCCCCCACAAGCAGTGTTTTTTAATTCGGGGTCTTAAGATGCCCCGCAAACACCATTTTCAGGCTATAAGACAGGTTTTCAAACTTATGTCACCAGCGGCTCCCTTGCCTAATTCATGGTTCATATGTGGTTCCCCAGAATAGTTTTGTAGGTATTTTCCTTATATAAAACAATCACTACAAAGCATTAATAGACATACAAATCAATATCTTCTGCTCACCGCGACGACCCTGACAAAGGTTGGCGACGAACAGAGAAACACTGCTGCAACCGGATACAGGCTCTCTTCAAATTTCTTAGGGAACGACTGGTGGTTGCCCCTCCCCCACCAGGGCCGTCTTAAGAGCATCGTGGGTGTCGGGCCAAGTGGTTTTTCTGAGGCCCTACCTGGTAAATTCTAGAAAATTTCAACCGCATCTCATTTTTGTGAGGCCCCTCTTCTCTTGAAGCCCCCGGGCCGTGCCCGGGTGGGCCCATGCGTTAAGACGGCACTGTCCCCCACTTTCGTATCCGCCTATGTGTCGGGCCTTAGATCTCCGAACTCCTTTGGAATGGCCCTGACCAGACGCGGAGACTTTTCCTCAGACCAATGTTTTTCTTCTTCAGTAGTATATTATTCGTTATCATTTTTATACAGTATAGTAGAAGCGCAGCCAGAATGGTTTGCTTTCACTACTATTTAACCGTACGTATTCCTCTGCGGAATTTCTAAAGTACATGCCGGAATGTGGATTTATGTGTGGTTTTCCCCCCCCCCCCCTAACGTATTTATGCTGTCATAGTTGGGCTTTTGTTTCTTGTTCTTGAATACTTTACTGCACACCCACTCCGGTAATATTGCCATACGGCAATTTGCGGGAAATGAAAATTCCATCTATCGGTGGTCGCTCCATGCTCGGCAGGTAAATAATTGTTTTCTATGTTCTTCCCCGTGGACCCTGACGGTAACCATCGTGGTGTAAGACGAGCATCTTACCACTGCAGTGCCGAAAGTAAACTCAGCTTTTCAGGTCCGGATTTGAACTCGGTTCCTACCTCGCTGACCTGACGGCAAACCCGATCTCGCCACCACAGCAGTAAGGTAAGAGCAGCAGAGACTCGAACCCGGGTCCCTCAGGTGCCACCCGAGTGCTCAACCAACTAAGTGTCTATAGTGTCGTGTTTTCGCTAGTGATGCCATCTGCCTTCCATATTTTTCACTGAAGATGTTAAATGCTTGAATTTTCATATTATATGAGGATAGTGTTGAAGGTCTGCCTGCTCTTTGAGGCTTTTTCAAATGGAATACAGGCTCTCATTCAGGCCTTGAAGTTGGGAGATCGCGGAGAACCAATTTCAGTCGACATTTCAGTCGACCACCCCTATGCAGTGTCGCCAACTGGATTCTCATGACTTTATTATCAAAAAAAGACACCATATTGCATTAGAACTTTTTTGGCTGATTTATATTTGGTTTTGTATCTGCATTACCAGCATAGCAATGAATAAAAAATGAGTTTTCTCTGTAAATTACGACACGCAATAAATTCATAGTTTGAATGTTACATACAAAATACGTCTCGTCATATTTTTCTGATCCCCCCCCCCCCTATTCCGCACGCGTTGCACAGCTCTGGATCTGTCCCCGAATCCAAGACAAGGAGCCCTGTCAACAGGTGTTGGCCCTGTACGACCGAGTGGTCTGAGATAAGATTTAAAAGACACCCAAATCAACACTTTCTATAGCAAAAAGCCTCCGCGCGAAGCTTTGACGTCACTTAAGTCGTTCATTTCACCTGTAGCCATTGGATACAGCAGGCCGACGTATGCGAAATCTTAACCTTTTTTTTTTGTTTGCAGCATGTCTAACGACTATAGGTGAAATGGACGACTTCAGTGACGTCACGAGCTTCGTGCGGAGGCTTTCTGTTATACTAGAAGGTGTTGCCCAAACACTGTGCCGTGAGATATATGTTGCCTTCATAAGCGGAACCGGGGAGGGAGGGGGGAATCAATCGCTCATATCTTAAGACGTAAACGAAACCTATGAGCGTTTTCGGTGTCTACGGGTAGATATGGTGAATCGCTTCACGTTTAAACAATTTTTTTTGTCTCAGTAGACATCTATGTATAAATAAGATTCAGGCCATATTTACTAACCCATCGGAGACATCTGATATTGGCCCACGATCTCACACCCAATTTTGTAAAAATGAACGAAGTGGCACATGCACATATCTCTCAACTGATCTGCTGTGCAGTTCTACATCACTTGTGTCATCAATAGCAAATTTGCGATTCTTGAGTTACCAAGGGCATATTTACATCACTTGAGTAATGTGTCACACTGTTTTAGAACACTTAAGCGGCTCAACTTAAGTGATCCGCGAAGAAGTTTCAGGTCCCTCAACTGCCCGCTGCACATTTTCAGATCACTTAGGTGGCCCACGATAACTTTACAAAGAACTTAGGTGACCCGCAGAACAGTCTCAGGTCTGTCAAGTGGCTCACCGCAGATCCCCAAGTGACCCGTGGGCTGTTCCAGATCATGACACTACTCCAGATCGTTTGAGCGGTCTCAGGCACATTCACAGATCAGATAGGGAATAATTTTAGATCACCCAAGCGGCCTGTGGTGTGCATTTACAGATCACATACGTGACCTGCAATGCTGTCCCAGATCACTTAATAAAGTGACCCGCACTCTCCCAAAGGTTGAGCACCCTTGATTCAAACGCTAGGCTACTTTTTTTTCCACGAGCCCTTGCATATCATCAGTATAAGCATTACTTTTGTTATAAAATTGAAATGTCAACGTGAAAATATCTACTCATATTAATTACTCATTGCTTTAATTAACACACTGTTCAGCTCAACAGAATGCAAAAGACTTTCACGTGTCGTAGTTGAAACGTAAATTGCAATGCTCAACATTAATATACGACAGTGATTCGTCGATTCCTCGGAGAAAAAAAAAGGCAGTTGTATTTTCTCTCTTTCCAAAAATTCGTCTTCGCAACAGCCAGTTAAAAAAAAACCCTCGTATGGCAAGAGAGTGACGTCATCCTTGCATAAGTTGCCATCTGGTGGCAGCGTCAGCAGTTGCGAGCTTGGCCTGAGTCACGTCCGGCCGTCCATGTACGGTCCCATTCAGTGCACACGAGCTCGAAGGAAAGATTTAGAGATTCGTTGCCTTTGTAGTCTAGGGCAGTGGTTCTCAACCGAGGGCCATATGGCCCCCTAGTGGTACTGGGATACCTCAAGGGGGCCACGGAAGAAAATGGGGCCATGACATGTGGTTTGGAGGGCTTCAGAGAGCTGAGAAGAAAAATTAAGGTGTGAAGAAATAAAGCTTTTACATTAGTGACTATACACTTACAGAATCCAACAAAACCACCCATAAAACCAGGGCCGTCTTAGGGCATGGACCTACCCGGGCCTCACCGCCTACATTTTGCAATAAGTTCCCTAGGATGAAGTTTTTCGCAGGTCCTTGGCTAGATTTTTCACAGACCCTCTTCTCTATATTGAATTATAGTGTGAAAACCATATCAGGCCCCGGGCTACAGCTCTGACTGTCCCACTTTTGTGAGGGGTCATGCCCGGGGCCTTCATGTCCATAAGTAAGGTAGGGACATTATGATATTTGTATGGTACAATAAATTTTGAAAATAAGTAGGAAATGTGTAGGCTGTTTATTTCCAGCTAAGTATGGGACTAACATAGCATCACTTTCCCTGGGGGGGGGGGGGGAGCGTTGAGACGGTTCTGATAGAACTCGGACTAGCGGGGAGATCAATAAATTCTAGGCCAGTGGTCTGGATGCCAATTTTCTTTGCAAAATTTTCGTTCAGTATAAATTCAATGAAAAAATTATTTCAACACGTATAAAGGATCTTGCTTCTAGACGGGAGTTGAAGACTCAGGGTAAGGAAGGGGGGCCACGAGAAAAAAAAAATGGTTAAAAGGAGGCCACGGGCAAAAAAAGGTTAAGAAACGCTGGTCTAGGGCGTTCACCCGGAAAGTGAAAGGACGTGGGTTCGATTCCCCGCAAATGCGGTTGAATTTTCTCTCTTTTCAAAAAAAATTCATCTCCGCAACAGCCAGTTGTTAAAAACCTTCGCACTAGTCTCCCGAATACATGATAATATTTATACTTCCTTAACGTTAGTTTATATTTTTTGACTCCTTTCCCGAGATGCTCCGAAAGATCTTCCGAAGAATTCATTCCCAGAGATTTCAGATTTTCCGTTACGATCTCGGATACGAGGGCGAATGTTAAGTTACGGCAATTAAGAAAAATTCAGATCTTCTAGTACCGTGGAGTTCTTGAAAATCTTACTTCGTGACCAGCGGACCAGTCACTGCGACCAGCGGAGAATGTCCTCATCTCTTTGAACCCTTCGAGTTCTTCGACATTCGGCCACCACAAGTTACAGTAGGAAATTTTCAGCACTCGAAGTTTAGGACATCCTCTTTGAATCTCGTCAATTGGAAATAGGAGATTGGTTTTCATATCATCGACATGTACGTCACAGAAATGAAACTCTTCGAGAAATGGGCAGCTATCGGCAACTTTCGAGATTACTCCACCGTCGTGAACAAATCGTGACATCAGATCGCGAGGCATCTCTTAAAGAGAGGGCACTTTCTTGCAATGAACTGCATTGTCGTTTCAGTTATACCAAAATGGATGTCAGAAACATAGAGGACTCTCAGGTTGTGACAGTAATCAATCAATTGAAGCAAATCGTCAAATTTCCACGGGTGAGAACGGATTTATTAATTATTTGCGATTCCTCTCCTGTCAAAGCTCCACGCGACAGATTTAAAGTACGGGTTGACGCCAGAAATCCTCTTTCACCAAAAGCGTGAGAAAATTATCTAAATTCCATTTCATCAATCTCCAACTTACTTCTTCACAAAGAGAAGGACACAGGTCCCTCCATGGCTTGCAGACTGGCGCGATGTTTCGCAGGAACTTCGCGGGTCTTTGTTTCGATATAATAAGAGAAGATCTTGACCAGCACTTCTCGAGGTAAAAAGTCATCGTCAGACTCTATAGAAATGTATTACTTCTCTTCAAAAAGAAATAAAAACACTTAAAATACTCAACAAAAAAAACTTTCTCAAAAACTCGTCAAATATCACTCTTCACAATCACAAAAACATGGTCGATTAGCTACTCCAAGTCGAATTGAGCCTTTGAAACGAATTGCATCAGGATTCTGATACTTCCGAATGAGGCTTTTTTGGATCACGTGACATTTCCCTCTTTCTTTGAGAGACATACAAACCGTAGACAAGGTAACCAATATGGCGACTTCCCGCGCGACTCATGAAAGATCCAAATCTAAGAAACGTAGAAATGAATAGTTTTTCTTTTCTTTTTGATGTGCGCTAGATATTTCGAAAATTTTCTTGAAGTTCAAGTTGGCGATTTGCCATTTTTTGCTTCAAAAAATGCTTGATTAAAGCTGCGGAATTTCTTCAATGTAATTTATGGCGCCCATAATTAATTTCAAAACACCCTAAAGTATATGAATTGACGCAGTTGAATATTGTAGGACAATACAGAGACATTAATTTTCATTTTGGTGCTTTACAAGATATAAATAAAAAGTTGAAATCAATGTTATTGTATGAATATTCAACTCAGAAGTAGGTCCGGCTAATTATCTTATATTCAATTTCCTGAGCTTTGTATCTCTAAGCGAACTCAATATTTCGAAAATTGAGAATTCGATTCAGCTTTTAAAATCATTTTTGAGGTGGAAAACCCCACTACAGGCCCTTAACAGTGACTGTCCTCTTATTTTCGTGAAAATGTTCAGTTTGCCACTCTTTTTGAGTTCTAAATTATTTTTATTTTTGAATCAAAAATTCGATTACGCAATGCTGATTGTGTATGTACGTATTATCGGTAGAAAAGTTCAGCCTACCCACACCATGTTGGGCATAGATACCGAAACCTGAGGGTTCAGGGGTGCTTATCCCCCCCTCCAATAAACTTTGTGAGAGAGGCTTAACCACCCCCTCCTTCAAACTCGGGTGCGGTAGCCCAGGTCAAAAAAGATACTCGCTTAAAGTACCAAAGGATGTTTAGAGGTATCGCGAGTTCAGTACCCCGTTCGTCCTTGTCAGAAAAATTTCCTTACATAGGGGTACAGCAGAAACGGCGAAATGACAGCAGGAAATAATTGCTAAGCAGGGAGTCCCCTATCGAAGCGTTAGCGCACCAACCCCCCCCCCCTATGAGTATAAAACAAGCCTGCCGTTCGGAATCGGCAATAAATTGTAGGTCCCGGTCTAATTAGCCCTCGTGTGCAGAAAATGACCGTGGTGCGACAAAAATGATCAATGATCCTTCAAACTCATAAATATACAATGTATAGTTTTATCACGCAATGCATGTGTTTCCCATCCGGACGTTCCTTACGATATTGTACAAATGAGACATCGAGCCAAAGGTGCCAATAGAGCCAATTATGCCCAAAGGTGAAAAACGAACAGAAATGCATTGAATAGAAAGTCATCACATAATTCTGATTTATAAGTGCCTCCCTTACTAAATATAGGTCTGGCAGCCTACCAGACCATCGTTCATAAGATAAGGGTTGTTTAAAAATTGGAGAGAAATCCTTTGATTGAAAAATCGAATAGAATTTCTATAACTTTTGAAAAAGCGTTCGCGTGTCACTTCTGATACCATTGCGTGCGATAAATGTCACGGGTTGGCCACCTCTGAGCAGGGGCATAGTGTGCCTTTTCGGGGACTGCGGGCAGACTTTTTCTTGGGGTCTCTTCCTGAAAGGGTTGTTGTTATTCAAAGTAAGTATAATTTTTTTTTTTTTTGGGGGGGAGGGGTCTCCCATTCTGTTCGGGGCCTTGAGGCAGTGTCCCGGTTTCCCCAGCCTAGTTACGTCCCTGCCCCTGAGGTAGACAGTCGTATTCACTCTTAAGTCATTAAGAAACATAAACAAGAATAACTTCTGCCTGACGCTTCTGGATCAGATAAACTTCAAAGTGTTCGTCACTGGCTTGTGAATGCCGCTGCGGTATTTGCAGCTTTTTGCAGCAAAGGACATGCTGATAAATGACGCAATGAACATTTTTTTTTTTTTTTTGCAGTTCAAATATTTTCTGAATGCATTTCCTTCAATTTTGCTGTAAGTCTTGAAGCAAAATTTATATTTTTGCCAACCATTGCTGGATTGCTGGCCCTTTCTCACTGCTACGAATTTGTTCACAGGAAATTGATATTATTTCCTCACACTTATACAGTGCATAATTTGATAGTACATTTTGCTAAGACATTGGAAATATCTTTCCCTTTTTGGGGGTTTAGATTCAGTGATTTCTAGATTGTCATCGCAAGCTCGAAGAAGCAGAGTTATTTGCGCCACGTCTTGAATTCTTGAAATTTCGTTGAGCGCTATTGAAAAACAATGTACATTTGAGCATATTACACTTCGCACTGGTCACGCAAGTCAGCATCTACTACTACTGCTGTTATTCTTTAGACCACAATACGTCTCGGTATAAAAAGTATCATGAAATGCTTGAACATATTCAAGACAGACATTTTCTGCTGTTTTTATTATCCATTCCTTAACCAAGGGAACCATTCGTCACTATCCATCCATTTCGTCACTAAAATGCTTGACATTTTTCTCGAAACTGTAGCTGATTTCATTATACAGTAGACTCTCGCTAATCCGGCACATATCAGACCAGGGTGTGCCGAATTATCGAAATTACTGGAAGTTAGTTGAAAAATCTAATTTGAAAAACAAATTAGACACCGCTTATTAGGACCAGTGATAATGTTATTTAATTCGGGAACTGCGTTATGATCTTTGCAAAGTACGGAACGGACCGATATCATAGTATGGGAAAAAATTCATTCATAGTTATCAGAATTCCGGTTTGTGTTATCAATTTTTTTTTCCCGTCCAAAGTTTTTTAGCGCATTTTTGACGCTGAGGTTATGCCAAACTTTTTCCCTGATAAATTATAATCATAAATCCTCTACAAGACTATGTAAGAGTGCAAAAGGTGTACCCTTTCCTTGTCGACAATCGTTTCCCATACTCGGTCCACAATGCCCTGTTTGGGCAGTATTAGCCGCGGTAACCCATGAACGCATGAAGTTACTTTTTGCAAAGCGCCACCTATAGTGGAGACAAATGTAATGTAAACACAAAAGACTCTTCCTTCAGTTATTGGTTAGTGTTTTTTCAATAGACCAGCTACTCGGCCGAAAGACTTTCAGACGCAGAACGGGATCAGTGGAACGTACCATAGATAAAAAACTTATCATGATTCGTAAAACATGTTGATAATTCCATTCGAATTCCTCGTCACGGCTAAATAAAAATTATAAACGCAGGATTTCAGCTTAAAGCAAAAATATCCTGGTTTTGGACTGGGAAAAAGAAAACGGCATGATTGAACATATTTAGCAACCAGTTGTGTGGCAAAGAATTTTCCCGTTTTAATAACGTCCCGTTCGATTAAACTATCATCGTATTTGCTTTTGGATATTCTTTCGGATATACTTATCAATCGATATTATTGTTATCAGATACTCCGAATCCCGATGTGATCACATCAAGTGGCGTGCACTGTATAAACTTTCTGTGCGCAAACATATGCAGTGGTATGTTTTCCTCTTTTATGCTTGAAGAAAAAACGCCGGATTAGAGCACGGCCGGATTATCCAAAGTCTACTGTAATGGTTGCTGTTACTGCCGATTCATTCGGATTTGTAATTTCTTGACGTAAATTCTTCTTATACGTTTTTACTAAAAAAAACCAATGTTTTTGGATCGCGGGCCACCAACAGTTCTTTCGGGGTGGAGGGGCGAGTTTGATACCTCTGGTCGAAACCGTTCAAGGATCAGGCTTCATTGTCAATAGATAATCATAGCCTTTGCTCTGCAATTCGACACTGTAAATGCCCTTGTTGAAAAAGTTTTTAAGATGTTTTTGTCAGTGAATTTGCATTACGTCTCCGGTTTTTATACGGATTTGCCCAATTTCTCAGTCACGTGCTCTGGCCACCCTAGCACAGGGAGACCGTGGATATCATCTTACTGGTAAGCACTGAAAGCAAAGAACCCCCCTTTCAGTTATAGCTTCTTTTCTTGATATCGGTGAATTTAGTGGTAATTTGAAACCTCTATTACCTTAGGCATCATTTTTGGTGACAGCTGGTGATTTCCCCGTATTTTCTCGAAGAAATATGGTCAGGCCTAAGCACATTTGTTGTAGGACACACATGCTAATCCACCCCAAGGGCCAAAACGTGGCCCGCAACCTCAAACCTAATTTTGTGAAAGGGAACTAAAATGCACATTTCAGGATCACTTAAGTGACCTGAAGTGCAGTTCCCACATCAATTAAGTGGCCGCGGCACGCTTTTAGATCACTTGGGTGACACGCGACACGGTTCCCTCGACTTAAGGGACTTGTGGCATATTTACACATGATTTCAGCGATCCTCGACACAGTCCCAGATCACTTAAGCTGACCGCAGTACATTTTTAGATTGCTGGAGTGACCCTCGGCAGGCCGCGAAAAACAGCCCGAAAGTGGCCCGTGGGCCACACGTTGGAGACCCACTTTGTAGAACGGGGGAGGGGGGGGGTGTCTTCAACCTCTCTCATTAGCACTGCCTATACAGTGGAACTTCGGTTAACGAGTGGTTCGGTGAGCGAGCAAATCACATAACGAACAAAAATTTTGAAAAAAAAATTGATTCGATTAACGAGCGATGATTCGCATCACGAGCAAAAATTTTGCGCTTTGTGTATTCATTGTCACGTTTTCATAACTAAGCTGAGGATTTTTCGCTTTCGTGCACACACACGTACTGTGGAATTGTAGGTAATATTCACCCCTACAGTGTCCGGTCAGCGTGCCTCATTGGAAAAATTGAGTGTGACTATTATACGAAACTAGATGTTGCATTGTAATTGCGCGTATGTGCGCTTGTTTTTTATATAAATTCTGCTTGGCCAGGAGTTGGACATAGACGTACTGATGGACCTCCATTGCGTGCAACAGCAAGAGCTTATATTGAGGGTATCTTTTTCTGAGGAAGAGAGAAGTCCCTCACTTTCCAAATGTGATTAGAGATGTGTAAAATGTGGGAATCCTTGCAAAGTTCTGTAGAAAAGTAACAATGAAATAGAAATGAATAGAAAGCAAGCAATAAATCTGTCCAACGACAGTGCAATTCTGTTCCCATCTCCGAGAAATCCTAAAAAAGAGGCAAAAATCAAGTGCCATTGGATATACGTTCTTTTTAAAATCACACAAAAAGAATGCAAACAACAGTGAGTTCGTAAATCGTCCAACATGAGATAGTCTTCCTTTCTCTCGTTGTTTAGAGTAAGCTAATTTGCATACATTATGTATATATATCGCATATATCATATCGCATGTTTGTTTATGGCGTTATTACATTATATATACTGTACATATTTCACTTGAAAAAGCTCTAATTCTTCACCTCTTTTTTTGTGTGTGTGGCAACCCCCCCCCCCCCAGCACTTGTCGTGGCTCCCCTTTCCATTTGTGGCCCTCTTTTAGAGTATCCCAGGGCTACAAACGGGCCACGTAGCATCAGGTTGCGAACTACTGTAGTATTATATGACATGCAAAGAAAAATCGTTTCCCTGGAACTTTTGCTGTCACCTATCGAATAAAACTATTATAATTTTCTGATTGAAGTTGCTGACAGGCTTCAGAACAGCAGAATAAAATAATAAAAAAATAAATATTTGCATCATATTTATAATATTTTAGAAAGCAATAATATCTCACTTTCATTGAGATCGAAAAGAATGCTAACGCAAGTCAATCTGCGTCCTTGTTAAGCCACGGACAGTCCTTTTTCTTCAGCCTACTAATGTTATTTTACTTTACAAAAATATCAACCGTTAAAATTTTGAGACAAATTTGACAATTTAGTACATATTATTGTTTATAAAAATATTTTATCATACTGTATTATATTATTTTTACAATATAGATCACCAATTGGAAACCTTTTACCAATATCAATTGAAAAATCATATTAGTTTTATTCGGTAGGTGGCAGCAGATGTTTCAGATCAATGATTTATGTTATTGACATGTTAGATTGCAGTGGTGCCATATGGCCTAGCGTCTCTGGGATATTCTGGGGGGGGGGGGGGTACAGGTGAAAATCAGATGGAGGGGAACCACGACAAGAGAAAGAATATTGAAGAAGGGCCTCAAAGAGAGAGGTGATATATTTCAAGTGAATTATGGTGGGAGAAAATGTTAATACTTTCTGAATCCAGCACAGCATGGAACCAGGACCATCTAAATCCACGGGCCCATATGGGCAGGGCCCGTGCCCTCATATCCATAAGGGGGGGGGGGCACGTGATGAGATCTGGTACTGCAATTTCTGGATTTAATTAATATGTAAGTTATTTCTTCTTTCCAGCCAAGTACGGATGACCCCAGAACACTTTGTCAGTGTCATCTTAATGCGTTGGCCCACCCTGGAACGGCCCATGGGCCTCAAGTTTGAAAGGGAGGGCCTCATGATAACGATATTTGGTGAAAATTTTCGAGAGCTTCAATATGTGAATAGCATACTAGTCAGGCATTTCTATCCAAGTACGGGACCTCAGAAAAATGACTGTATCCAAGGGGTAGGGGGAAGCCGATGGGGCTCTTAAGGCGACCCTACACTTTTCCTGAGGACCCATGATGTTAAGAAGACCTCCCCGCAAGAGGAAAGTTCACTGATTTCTAGCCTAGGATAAGCGCGTATATACATATATATATATATTATTATTGCATTGTGTTATTGATTAAGTGTCGTTCTTATTCGTCATTTTTATGTGAATGAATAATTCTGGAACGAAGTATTCGTGTTTCCAGTATTTCCTATGGGGGGAGTTTTATTCGAATAACGAGCGATTCGTATAACGAGCAAGTTCGCGGAACGAATTAAGCTCGTTAACCGAAGTTCCACTGTGTACTTATCATCAAGCAAGGAGCACCCCCTTACGGCTAGAGTGCTCAACCTTTAGGAGCGCGGGGACCACTTCATTGGTTTGAAAACGTGTCGTGGGCCATTTAAATACGCTACAGTCCAGGCCCGTCATTTTAACTTTTTCCGGGGGGGGGGGGAACAAAGCACATGTACTCAATGTATGTGTGTATATATAATTTTTAGTGTATTTTCAAAAGCCGGGGGGGGGGGGCAACGACTTCCCGCCCACCCTAAATTATGGGCCTGCTACAGTCATTTCAGTCATCTGAAATCCGCGGGTCACTTAAATGGCCTGTAACTGGGCGGTGGGCCACCCAAGTGATCTGTGAATGTGCTGCGGATCTTTTACGTGATCTGTAAATGTGTTGCGGGCCACTGTAGTGATCTGGAAATGTGTTGCGGGCCACTGTAGTGATCTGAAAATGTGTTGCGGGCCACTGTAGTGATTTGGAAATGTGTTGTGGGCCGAATGAGTGATCTGTGATTTTTTTTTTTCATTTTCCTTTCATTTATTTATTCAAGGACAAAAAGTACATATACAATGGAAGGAATTATACCCATGTGCTGCTGTTCACTTAAGTGATCTGTAAATGTGCCGCGGGTTGCTTGCTTAAATAATCTGGAGATATGTCCAGGACCACTTAAGAGGGTCACTTTTTACAGATCACTGTAGATGTGCGGCGGTTCACTCAAATGATCTGTAGATGTGCTGCGGCCCATTTAAGTGATCTGCAAACGTACCGCGAGTCACTTAAGTGATGTAGTCACTTAAAGTGATGTAATCACATTACCGTGGTCACTCAAGTGTCGCTGTATATATTCCGCTTAGTTCATTTTCACAAAATTAGGGATTGAGGTAGCAGGCCACATCATATCACTCCGAGGGCCACATTAGGCCCGCGGCCACGAGGTGAGCATGCATGCCTTACAACAACGTTTATACATACGCATGCTTGAGAAATCTGCGTAAAATCTCAATTCTTAAACGCAATTTTTTAGAGAGGGTACATAATTTAAGAACTGATCAAGTGCTCGCGAGCACGAAATCTGCCACGAGCATTTAGCGCTCTTGCCGCTTCCCACGGTGCTCGCGAGCAACGGGTTGAAGATGTCTGTTGTTATAGAACATTCCAACGAGCGGAACGAATGAAACCGAAACTGATTGAAGAGGAGGAATTTCTCATTTCTTTTGGAGAGAGAGAGAGCGCCCTCTATGAGCCGCGGAAAGAAATGACGTCACAGGGCTCCGTCCGCTGGAGAGAGAGAGCGAGCGCGCTCTTCGGTGAAATTATTTCCACCTGCGTCTTCCGTCAATAGTGTTCGTAACGGGACACACACACTCTCATGTGTATATTTCGGATAATAAAAGTGTAAAATTATTATATAATTTTCCAAGAGCAGTGAGTGAGAGAGAGACGGAAATTATTGGCATGATTGTGTGCACGTGCGGAATAATTTGATATCCGTGGATATTATGATTGTTTGTGAAATTCATTGTTGTTGTGAAAATGAAGACACGTGCAATGATTAAGAAAAGCTGGTTCTACTACCATTGAAAAAGAAGACCACATCGAGTATGAAGAAATGCAAGGGAATTATCGACGCGTTCGTTTTGCTGTTTTTGACAACCACCGATTTCTGCGATGGTAAGTTTACGTACTAAGTTGTATTTTTTTTTCTGCTGGGAAGTAATTAGAACGAGCTGTTCATCATAAGGGGGGCCAACCCCTGACAGGCAGGAGCGGAGCTCGGTGTGGAAGTAATATCAGGCCAGGGGAGTCTTAGCAATTTTCTGTGGCCCCTAAAAATGTTTGGGGTCCCCCGCCCCCCTCTGGAATCGATGTTATATATTTTGTGGGGGAAAAACAATTAAATGTAAATTAACGCAAAAATTAGTGAAAATTTCGAATCAATGAAAATTCATACCTGGAGAATTTTTTTATTAATGAAAGAGATGATTCTCCAAGATTAATGGAAATTAGAACCTAATGGAAAGAATTGTTCCGCAATTGATGGAAATTTAGAATTAACGTAAGAAATTGTTCCAGAGCTGATGAAAATTCAGATTTAAGGGAAGAAATAATTCAAGAATATATTGGTGAAAGCCATCAAAATAATTTGAGGTTCCACCCTGATTGATTCGAGGCTCTGGTTCCCTTCTGCCCAATCTTCTATGTATATAAAATTGATTTTCTTTCTGTCTGTGTGTGTATGTTCGCTATACAAATCTACAATTTTAGATCGATCGTCGCCAAATTTTGCATATATACCAAATGGGACCCGACTTGAACGATAGGCTACTTTAAAATTTCGTCAGAGTAGGGAAAATGCCCCAAACGGGCAAAAAGCTGTCGGGCAACAATGGTTTTTGGACCTCAACAATCACTTTCGGAACGTTTACTTTGGTTACCGTGGTTCCCTAGCAATGCGTTTCAGATGTGCATATGCCTTTACAATGGTTTGTCACTTCTTCAACGCTTTCCAGAATATGAATAATAGTTTGTGTCTTTATAATGGTTTGCCACATTTTCAATACTCTCAGTAATGAGGCTTTTTAGGTGATCCTCATAGAGAGAGAGAGAAATCAGTGTTAAAATTGCCGATTTTGGCGTAGAAATGCGGTAATTTAGTGGCGTTTTCTGTCACATAAATAATTTTAAAAATTGTATTGAATGCTCGATTTTTGAAATATTGAGTTCGCTTAGAGATATACGAAGCCCAAAAAATTAAATATGAAATAATTAGGCCCGGACCTACTTTTGAGTTTGATATCCATGCAAAATAACATTGATTTCAACATTTTATTTATATCTTCTCAAGCTCGAAAATGAAAATGTGTCTGTATTGTCTTTTAATATTAACTGCATCAATTCATATAGTTTAAGTTGTTTAAAAATTAATTATGGGCTCATAAAGTACATCGAAGAAATTCCACAGCTTTAATTAAGCATTTTTGGAAGCTGGAATAGGCAGAGATGGATAATTCGAAGTTCAAGGGAGGGAAGGGAATCGAAATACTTTGCGCCCTTGAAAAAGGAGAAAAAATATTCATTTCTACGTTTCTTTAAATCTAAATTTGTTTCTTTCATGAGTCGCGCTGGAAGTCGCCATATTGGTTAACTTTGACACGGTTTGCATGTCCGTCAAAGAAATAGGGAGATATCGCATGATCCAAAAAGCCTCATTGAAGAAAGCCCGGACAACGCCGGGTATTATAGCTAGTTACCAATAAGGAGGGAACATTTTAGTCACCTGGAGCAAGCGTGTATTTTTGTGATCCCTCTAAAGAAATTCCTGGCCCAGTGTTTTTTTCCTATGTCCAGTGTCGTCTCAACACGTGGCCCCACACGGAACGATGGTAATGTGATCTGGTCCTATATTTTTTAGAGTGATAATGAGAGACATGTAATTAGGTAAATACTTCTCTCCAGCCTAATAGTGGGGTGGTGCGGAACATCATTTAGCACGAGGGAACATTTTTAACCCGGGGAAGACTATAATACTGTTAAGAGTGCCCTGCCTGGTCTTAAAGCTGTATCAGCCTCCTTCATGCAGCAGGACTTCCATCCTGAAAGACCTCTACTGTCATACTGCTTGGTGTTATTAAGTTTTGATCACCAGAGGGATTTCAAATCAATACGTTTTCTTAATGAATTCGTGACGTAATAATTATATTAACTATTCAGGGGCAACCCAAACTTCAAGGACGCCCCCCCCCCCCAGGTAGATCCGTCTTAACGTATGGGCCAACCACAATCACCAAGGGACTCTGGTATTATACTTCTTGAAAGTGAGAGAGAGTCTCGATAATCCCCTCAACCTCGGATTACTGAAAACTCGGATTATCCAAACAACATCGTCTATTAGGGGTGGAGGAGGTGGTGGTGCTTTAGACTTTCGTATTCGTACTATTTTGCTCTCAATTCAATGGCTTAGTTCAGTGCTTCTCTCAAACTTTTTCCCACCCGCAGCTACTTTGGATTAATCGTCGCCAGGGCCGGATCTTGAATCCTGCGAACTATGCGGCCGCAGAAAGCGCTAACAGGAGGGGGGGGGGGCGGTTTTTTCATCACTAAAATGTGATTCGCTTACACTTCAAATTTGTCCAGAATCGGCATTGGTCATCGTTTATCCACGGTTCCCCAGAGAATAGTCTAGAAAAATAAAATCCTCTTCATAACACTGAATGTGTTATGAATGTGTTATTGTGCATCACAGGAGTGCCGCCAAATCCGAGTTGAAAAGGTAGGGGAAAAAAAGCTTTGTTGTTCTAAAATAACGTGATTGGGGGAGCCAAAACTAGGTCCCTCACGGGTAGAGAATTTTTCCTCCAGCCAACACTTGTTCCTGTATACATTCATCCGCTGGTTGCAACAGTGGTGTTTTTCCGCCTGGAATGACGGAAGGTCTAGTGCCATAAGCGTTGTTTGATGCTTGCTTTGGCAGTTCGCTTCGAATGGGTTGGTGCCGTATTCATGACAAGTACGAGCTTTGGCTTTAAAATCGCGTTAGTTCAGTGGTTCTCAAACTTTTCCACCGGTGATTCCCTTGCCCTAGTCAACGCTTTTTCGCGGCTCCTCAAAAATCAATTGGGCCCCCGGGTCAATTGATTTTTCTGAGGCCCTACCAAACAAATTCTCGAAAATTTCAACCTGATTTCATTTTTTTTAGGCCCCCGGGCCCATGTCTTAAGACGGCATTGCCTCAGAGTAGTCTAACGAAGTACCACTTCAGAGCATTGAATATATATCGATATCGCCAGCTCACCGCGACGCCAACTTTGAGAGCCACTCCGCATAGCAACGTATTTTTGACATTTCGTACAATGAGTGAGACACAAAGAAATGGAAAGTAAACATTAAAAAAAAAAAGTGTGAGAAGATGAGTGGAAAAAACGCACGGCGTACGACGCGTTTGCGTGTATCCTCCTCCTCCAGAATTAGCCGGCCAATCACGCCCGACGTAAAACGCTGGCGTGAGGCGTGTCGAGCTCTGTAAGAAAACAGTCGTGTCGCTTTTCCTATTAGTGAGCGGACGGCGTGTCGCTCTGGGCGATTCCCGTTTCACGCGCGCGGCGCAGAAAAACCTGCTCCTAGGGAAAAAAAATCCGGTTTTAACGGCAAAATCCGAGATTTCCGTCACTGTGACCTGTTCCTATGCTCCCTAAATCACACTTTTAGTCACGCAGGTGCTTGCACACACTCTAGGCCACTCTTCCGGTCGCTCACCGAGCTGGTCCCTTGCTCTATATATAGGCCACTCTTTTAGATTTTAACTGACTTGGTCGCTAGGTCGCGCTTTTTGGGGTCACTCACGTGCTTGCACATGCTCTGTGTCACTCTTTTGGTTACTCTCATACTTGCAGATGTGGGTTACCAAAAGAGTGAAAAACCAGTTCAGTGAGTGATTTCGCCCCCGCTGATGGTCAGTCTGGTAGGAACCCCCCCCCCCCCCGAAACATCAGTTTTCTGGAAGGCTTAGTGATGCTGTTGAGATGGCTCTACCTTCATTAAAGCTAATTAGATGCGAGTAACATCCGGGGAAGAGCCCGGATATTAATCAGCTACGGAATCTCTGCAGTTCGTAGCCCCCCCCCCCCCCAATTTAAATAGTTATGGATTTTAAATCTGACGAGATTTCGTTGGATAAAAGAAAGAGTACCGAGAAGCCATTGAAAACTAGAAAGTAAATACGTTTCCGATGAATGATAAGAAAAACGCGGGGGCCCCTCCCCCTCTTTTCAAAGTAATATCAACACGGGGCATGACGCTCTCGGCCTCGCCCAGGTGGTGGTGGGTTTGGGACCGCTTTCTCATTTTGTATTTTATCTGAGCGGAAGTGCGTTTTTACACGAAAAACCCGCAAACAAACGCGGAATCGGAAATAACATCGGGTTTCGCGTAGATACTCTGTACGCAATAATGCCGAATAGAGAGAGAGAACACCGACACCCAACACCTCCGCGAGAGTATTTATTTGTTTATTTACTCATTATTATTATCTTCTTCCGAGTCAGGAAATCGGCCAACCCCACACCGTGTATGTTTTCTCATTTCCCTACGAAAACATTCGCATCTATTTCGAGAAAAATATCAATGTTATCGGAATATTGACGCTGTCATTTTACGTGTAATCGTATTGCAACGAAAGGAATCGTGAATCATGATAAACTCATGACTGAGTTTCAAGGGCCGCCCCCAGCAGAAGCGGGGTCCGGTGCGGGAATCATTGTACTGCTGGACTGGGGGGAATATGCGACAGTGTCGGGACCCAAGAAATGTGTGGGACCACCCCTTTCGCCCGATTTTATATGTTTTGTGGGGGAGGGGAATTGACATTCAGAAATTCACATATTATTGAAGAATCGATAGGATTGCCTATTCAAAACAAAAAAATCATGCAAATTGACATAAAACCTAATAATTTCGAATTGATAAATTGTAAAAAGTAATTGAAAAAATTATTCCAGAATCTATATGAAAATTCTCAAAATTAGTGAAAGAAATAATTTTACGATTGTGAAAATGCTGAATTTTTTAGTTAAATAAATAATTTTGGAATTGTGAAAATTCCCACAAGTAATGAAAGGAATAATTTCGGGAGTGTGGAAATTCAGAATTATAGTGAAAGAAATAATTTTACAACTATGAAAATTCTCAGAACTGATGCGATAATTTTGGAATTGTGCGAGGATTCAGAATATCAGCGAAAGAAGTAATTTAAAATTGTGAAAATTCCCAGAATTAATGAAAGAAGTGATTTTAGAATTGTGTGGAAATACAAATACAACACCACAAAAGACAAAATACCCAACGAGGTGGCTGAGCAAAAAGATGCCCATAACAAATATGGATGCCATATATTACTTAAATACAGCAACCCAATTAAAAATGCAATTACAAAAATTATAAACAATATACAGTCGAACCTCGTTAATGAGTCACTCTTGGAAGAGCAAAAATATGACTTAGTAGGCGGAGTGACTCGTTAAACGGAGGAAGCCATAGCTGTGCCAATTCCTGCCTGAGGACAATTAGAACTTCCAAAAAGTGACCTGGTAAGCGGAGTGACGTGTTAACCGGGTGACGCACTAACGAGGTTTGACTGTATATATATATCTACATGATAAAATATTATACAATACTCATAAAATGTATTTATGATTGTCTTATTCTAAGTATGGATAGAGTTTCTTGATTTACCCCAACATGTTTATTGTATTTCTTTTTAAACGTGTCTATTTACTACCTCCGGGGGTAAGCTATTCCATTTATTAACAACCCCTATTAGAGAAAAATTCCCTGCGACACCATAACCTAGAATTGTCCCTTTACCAATGGATACTGGTGCCCCCGTGTAAAAGCAGTGGATTGATGGCTTATTAATGATTCATGGTCCATCCTATCCATCCCGTTGAAAATTTCGAACATATCTCCACGACACCTGCGCGTTCATCCAATACAAACATAATAGAAAAAAAAAAGGAAGTTTCTCTCCATGACTCAAGCCACGTGTGCCAACAAACAAGGACCCTTTGTCTGCACCCCTTCAACCAAGTCCATGTCCCTCTACAGGTATGGTCTCCAGTCCAGGACGGATTCTCAGAATTAATGAAAGAAGTAACTTTAGAGTTGTGAAAATTTTGGCAGAATTAATAGCAGCTTAAATTGCCTTAAATTTTTATGGGATAATAAATATTTATCAACACCGAAATCTTGGGTTTTATACTGGAGGAAACTAGTTCGGTTCAAAATGTATGGATAATCATATTGTATACTTTTGTCGCAAGGGATCTGGAGCATTTGTGGGACGTATTTGTCAACAGATTTGACAAGTTAATAGCACATTTATGGTTTTTCCGCCCTTTTCCCCATTCTAGCCTAATTTTTTTTGTAAAAATGCCTTTTTTGAACTTTTCCAGCCATAAATGCCTAGTTTAACAGTTTTAAGTTTATTACTGATTTTCAGAAGCCATATTACGCAAAACTTGGATGTTTTGAGCATTAAGAACGAAAGAATTGCTCTTTTTAGAATTTCCCACAACTCTCAGTATGGATTATCATCAGAAAGCAAGTCCCTCAACTTTCAGGCCCATTTAAACTGGAATGAGTGATCCGAGAGATAGGGAATTTGGTGTTGCCAACAAATGACCGGATAGTGTTAGTCGTGAGTGATTTTGTTTCAGATGAACGCACCCCATATTAGAAAAGCAGGGAAAAATTGTAAATTTACTTCTCTCCACATGCTTCACATATTTCGCTCAGGCATTAAACTGCATTGTACATGTATAGCTGGCCGATGACTGTCCCAAGAGGTCATCAATTGATGTCATGACTCATTCATTCATTCATTCATTCATTCAAACCGAGCACAACTCCTGTCTATCGCCCTAGGCAATTTACTACCGATTGAGTTGTGGAGGAAGTATGAGTGTCCCCCCCCCCTCCAAATCTCCTGGGTCCTCCAGGCCGTGAAAACGATTAAATGCAATATATATACATCTCACAAAATACACACACAATACGATTATACACAATATATACATTACACATAATACACAAAGCTGCCTCGCGACATTTGGCCAGTCGCGACCCAGCTTCAAAGTTCAGCCTCTTCGCGAGCAGTTGCCTAATTGGCGCTGTTTTCATTGCGCTGTCTCGCGACAGTTGCCCATACGGCGCAGCCTTTGCCCTCCTTCGAGTAACGTCCGCAGATCTTGTGGGCAGTTGAGTGGTGGTTTCCCAAGTGAGCCCTTGCTGCCTCGCCATTGTTTCCAGCCGGCATTGAGGCCAGCCAATGGGTCTTTGGGTGCTGTGCTCCCAACTGAGCCCACATTGCTCGGTAGGGCCCGTACAGGCATGGCAAAAATCTTCCTGTTCCCGCTCTGCTTTCTGATTCGCTCTGCTCAGCTATGCGTACCGTCTCTGCCCTGTTCCTGAGTCGCTCATTCCTCTTCGTCATGGCTCACACAAGGCGGGTTAGGAGCAGACAGGACTCTGATGCCACTATTTTTTCAAATTTTATTATTTGCATCATAAGTACACTGTAAACAACCATAACTCCTACTTATTTTACATAAATATTTAGTATTCGTTTGAATTGGCCAGAGTCGTCCTTAGGGGGTGTCTGACAGATGCGAAAACACGGGGGTCCCTTTCTTGAAGGAGTCCCGCACGTGTGGTGATATAAAAAAAAAGTTAAATTTTTTTACAACGAAAGAACAAAGTATGTTTCAACTATAGAAATGATAACGATTAGTCTAAATAAATGTAACAAACAAACGTGAATTATTCGCAACTCGAAGGTTCCCCCACAGCTCATTTTCTCTTCGGGCTCCTCGTCTATTAATGGTGGCCCTGGAATTGACCCGAGGGACCTCAAATACTTTATTTTTGGCTTGATATCAATTTAACTTGGATAATAATGCAGTTATTATAAGCTATAATTTAAACAGTAGACGGATTAAGTGCAACCAATTTTTCAGCCATAGTTTTTGGCATATTTTTTAGTTACAATTTTCTTCCTTCTATAAATTATAAATGCCTTTTTTTAGTGCCTATTTCAACCATTTTTAGTGCCTGAACTTCCGGGCTCCAGTTATGAGTGTAGAATTTGAAAAATGGGTTAGGGGCAGAGCAGGGAAAAGGACATTTCCTTAAGAAAATGAAAATTTGTTCAAGCGAATACCAAAAATCTATTGATGAAAAAAATCGATAGGTAATAGAGTTACGACACGTCAGAGACAGGCATTTAAATAGAAAGTGATGGGGAAAAAGAATTCAATGCCGAACATATTTATGTAAACTGCTGGGGACGCAATTTAGGACGATTTCGTGAGACCCATATACATTCTAACACTACACGCCGATTCGGAAGACTGATGACTAAATCGCGCATGTCGTTACGTACAAAATACACAAAATGCTGTAGGTCAAGGGTGCTTAACCTTTTAAAGAGTGCGGGCCGATTAATTGGTTTGAAAACATGTCGCGTGCAGACTCAGGTGATCTGGAAATGTGCCGCGGGTGACTTCGGTGATTTGGAAACGTGCCGCGGGTCGCTCAAATGATCTTGAAATGTAAAGCTAAGATATCTTAAGATATCTAGGAATGTGCCGCGGATCACTTAAGTGAATCTGGTTATTTGTTGCTTAATTTATTGTTACAAAATCATGTTTGAGGTTGCGGACCATATCAGATGATTCCAAAGGCCACCGGTTGATCATGTATGCTGTAGGTACACCAAATATAATACCAATAAATATAATATAATTATTTATATATTATTAATTATATATAATATAATTAATAATATATATATCATTCCGACACAACTCACTCACCTCTTCCGGTTAAAAACGGTAGTAAATTGCCGCGATTGCGATAGGACGGGGTTGTGGACGGTATGAAATACAAATACAAATACAACGCCACAACAGGCAAAATGCCCAACGAGGTGGCTGAGAAAAAGATGTCCATAACAAATACAGATGCCATATATTTCAAAAATACAGCAACCCAATTAAAAATGCAATTACAAACAATATATATATATACTATATATACATTATTAAATATTATACAATGCCCATAAAGAATACTTATGCCCCGTGTGCCAATAAGGACATGCGTAGCTCTTCTCTGAACCCCTTCAACCAAGTCTATGTCCCTCTGTACGTATGGTCTCCAAAACGTTACAGCATACTCCAGTCCAGGACGAACTAAGCCTCGAAAAAGCGGAAGAATGACTTTAGGAGAACGCGAAGAGACCTTTTTGAAAATGGGACCAAGCATTCTATTCGCTTTTTTGACCACCGCTGAACAATGTTCAGAAAAACTAAGCCGCTCGTCAATGAGAATTCCCAAATCGGTGACCCTAGTTTCATCCGGGATAGTGATACCATTCACCTCGTAAGAGAACCGTGGGTTGTTCGAACCAAAATGAGCGACCATGCACTTATCAACGCTAAACGTCTTGCTCCACTCATTTGCCCATGCTGCAATTCTGTTTAAGTTTGTCTGCAGCAACCCCCTATCGTTTTGATTCCCGATTACCCCCATTAGCTTCACATCATCTGCGAATTTGCTAGTAATCCCATCGATACCTTGATCGATTTCCGAGAGGGAGCTCGTCAAACTCACTGGACGATAACTGGACACAGCTTCTCTACTACACTTCTTAAACATCGGAACAACATTAGCAAGTTACCAATCCCTTGGGACGATACCCTCAGCAACACAACTCCTGTATATCTGTGCGACTGGCCCCAACAATTCATTAGCACATTCCCTGAGGACCCTGGGATAGATATCATCTGGTCCTGGTGCACAAAGAAAGGCAGTCAGTTTTCCATTTTATTTGGCAATTTTAAATCAATAATTGCATTTTCTGGCGAGTAAAGGAAACAACTGGAACATGGGAACTTCTTATTGCAGTGCATACGCGCGTGAAAGAAGCCAATAAAAAATACACTGTAACCAAAATTTTTCAAACATGACTCACGATATATCGCGTTTTTTTCCCCCTCTCAAGATGGATGCCATTTAGGAGAAAAATTTTCAATTTTTTTTTTTTTAAGCACGATATCGTCCTTTATTGTATTTTCTCTTTCCCGAATAATTTGATTGGAGAAGCCATTGTCTGAGTTTTTTGCGGTTTTCCCTGTAGTGGTGCAAACATTGGCATATCTAATACTCTGTGTCTCTCTCTCTCTTTTCCTATTATACAGGGAGAGAGAGAAAACCATTGTTTACACGTTTACATACAAATATAGAGAAAAAGAACTACATACATTTTCCGTGTTATTCTATTTTTCACCTGGAAATATGATTTGTATAACGTTTCGAAAGAAGAGACTGACCTTCGCGCGACGGTCTTTTTTCTTTCTGTGTCATTATGGTGTCCTTTCGGAGTGAGACTCGCTGACGTGCAAACATGAGATTTTTCCTGTATGAAACCGTAGCTTTCATTAAAGCACTCTATAAAGGTATTTACAATGGTAAGATAATGATCATCATCACAGTCGCATTTATGGTTTTGTCTCCTGTGGGCTCTACACGAATTTTTCCGCACTTCTCCTTCCAGTTCTAGTCTAATTTCCTTGACTACTCTTTCTTCGGATTCGCCACCCGCTTGCGAGTACAGCTGTGTCTGTAAGTCACTCTTTTGGTCACTCCCATGCTCACGTACTCTCCAAGTCAGTGTTTCTCAACCGTCGGGCCCTGGCGTCAGTCGAGCCGGGCCGTGAGTGAGTGATTCATCTTTCAATACTTCCTCCTTTATTTCCCATTAGTCGTTTTTATGGCGGGACTTACACTCGAAAAAGAAATACTCAACCGGGCTGGGGGCTTCCAAAAGTTGAGAACCACTGCTCTGAGTCACTGTTTTAGCCATTCCACACTGTTTTGGTCACTCACATGCTTGCACATTGTTATGATCACTCACATACTTACACACACTCTAGGCCACTCTTTTGGTTGCTCACTGACATGGTTCCTTGCTTTATGGGACACTCATCTACATGTTTACACATGCTCTAGGACCTAAAGTGCATGCAAGCATGTGAATGACCAAAAGAATGACATGTACTGTGGGTCACTCTTTTGGTCATTCACATGCTTGCACACGCTCCAAGTTACTTTTTGCTTACTCACGTGCTTGCAAACTCTCTAGTTCATTTTTATGGTCACTCACTGACTTAATCACCAGCTGTATGTTCAGAGGCAGATTTATTGGGGGGGGGGGGTATACAAATTTTACCGCTGTTCTACCATTCTACTAATTTCATTCCTCAAATTTGCCACATACCTCTGAATTTTTCTCCCTAGGCTATAAAAAGTCCACTAACCCCCCCCCCTCTCCTCCACCGTAAATACGCCACTGATCCTCATCATACCGGAGATTCAGTGTTCACGCATACGAAGAGGAATCACGTAGACCAGCGTTCCTCAATCTTCTTGTACCCGAGGACCAGTAAAACGTATGAAATACATTGGTTGACAGAAATTGTAAGGCCTAGTGAAAATAGGCGAAAAAAGTCAGAATTTTTCGAAATTTTTTCCAGATCTGACAAATACAAATGTGAGAAATGATCATCTTGGAAACTTATTCGAAAATTCGGAATACTTCTTCCAGTAAAAAATTGTTTTATCTCTTATCTAATCAGATAAATGGAAAAAAAAACTATAAGGTCACTCCCCTTTACTCGCGTCACTTACCTTATTTGCATATCCTTTTGGCTGGACTTTTCTTTAAGGGGGTTGGTGCACGTAAATTTTCCGAAAAACACATTTTCCCCAATTTTCCAATGCTAATGAAATTTTCTGTGTCTACAACTGTGTTAAAAGTTTTGTTCTACCTGTACTGAAAATACAGTCAAACCTCGTTAATGAGTCACTCTTAGGAGAGCAAAAATACGACTCAGTAAGCGGAGTGACTTGTTAAACGGAGTAAGCCATAGCTGTGCAAATTCCTACCTGAGGACAATTGGGGCTTCCGGAAAGCGGAGTGACGTGTTAACCGGGTGACGCACTAACGAGGTTTGACTTTATTTTAATATAAACTGCTGTCAGGCATTACACATGCTAATGTTTTTCACTAAAATGCGTTTTTCTCAAAACTAAGTTTTTTGTTAGATAAGGAACATTTTTTCGAACACCACTCGTCCAAATGTCTTGAAACTTTGTGTGTCTCCCAACACTATAGGGATTTACGTACTTTAACTCGAGCTTTTTAGGATTTTGATTGTTGATTATTTTTTTAACGAATTGTAACCCCAAAAACATGGAACTTTTTCAAAATTCACCGAAATTTACCTATATTTTGTGCCATAAAATTTTTTTAAATAATTTTAATAAAAAAAATCTCGCGTTAAAGTACGGGGTGATTATAAAAAAACTAACCCGACATATGGGCCCTTAACTATCATACCATTCACAGAAACTGAATGAAATTTTTGCATAAGGTATTTTGAGGTATGCGCTCAAGAATGATATGGAAAACAACAGTGTCACTCTAACAGTTACGGTTACAGTGCGAAAATTTCGAAAATATCAAATGGCAACACCAAGTTTTTTGTATTGGAATGCGATCTCCATACTGAAAAACACTAAATAGCGTTGGAATGGCACCTGTAGCACGAAAATCCCCGGAGCTATGCAAGGAAAAAGTAAAAAGGACTTTGCCGTGAGCATTAATGTTCGTTTCATTCGTTTCTTCGGCTGAGATCCCAGCCTGATTAGTCCTCCACAAGGTCATGTGGAAAATTTGTGAAACACAATAAAATGCTTTATTTTATGCTGCTTCTCTGTCCTTATTGGTTGTCCTCACTTTTAGCCTATCTACCGCCGGTGATTTTCATGCTACAGTTGCCGTTCGAACGCTATTTAGGGTTTTCCACAATGGAGATCACATTCCAATACAAAAACTTGGTGTTGCCATTTGATATTTTCGAAATTTTCTCACTGTAACCGTTAGAGTGACACTGTTGTTTTCCATATCATTCTTGAGCGCATACCTCAAAATACCTTATGCCAAAATTTCATTCAGTTTCTGTGAATGGTATGATAGTTAGGGGCCCATATGTCGGGATAGTTTTTTTATAATCACCCTGTATGTAACACCATAGTGTCGAGAAACACACAGTTCCAAGACATTTGGGACGAGTGTTGTTCGAAAAAATTTTCCTTACCTAACAAAAAACTTAGTTTCGAGAAAAACATTAGCATGTGTAATGCCTGCCAGCAGTTTATATTGAAATATTTTCAGTACAGATAGAACAGAATTTTTAATACAGTTATAGACACAGAAAATTTCATAGTATTGGGAAATCGAAAAAAAATGTGTTTTTTTGGAAACTTTTTACGTGTACCAACCCCCTTAAGCCTCTCGAATAACAAGACTTGGTTGTTTTCCGTGAAAAATCTCATTTCATGAAAATGGGACGATGCAAAAGGCCGTCTCTTATAGCCAGGGTCTTCAACCCATATCCCGCGGGCCAAATATGGCCCTCGGAGTTTCTTGCCGTGGCTTGCCAACCGTTTTGCGAAAACACCTACTTTACATAGAAAAACGTTAGAATTACAAAAAAAATGTCTTTAAAGAGATCGCTCTCTCTGACCACTGAAATCTGCACTGCTGTATTTAGAACTGTGATATACATACTTCCCAGAGATTCAATAATAATGCTGTGAAAATGCGATACATTAAAAGGACCGTCCGTCGTAATGGATTCGGGAGACCCAGAGCTAGAAACATTACAGAATACTAATACCCATAATGTTACAGAAATGCTGAAAAATACCTTAATGAAAGAAATTATTTCAAAATTACAGAAAAAATAATAATTTCATAATTGAAAATTTGTAACTAATGAAAAATAGATGCGGAATTAATGAAAGAAGTATTTTCAGAATCATTGAGAACAATTTCAGATTTTTTGAAATTAATAATTGATGAAAAATAACTAAGAATTGGTGAAAAACAATTTCAAGTAATGAATACTTAATACCAATAAAAATAATTCATAATTAATGAAATCTTAATTTCAATAAAAAATTAATAATTAATTAATTATGAAATTAATTTTTTAATCCAATAAAAAAAATTAATAATTAATTTGAACTTAATATCAATAACAAAAATAATTTCATAATTAGCGGACAAATTTCAGAATTAATATATATGAAAGAAATAATTTCAGAGGTAAATAAAAGTGTTCAGTAATTTGGAGAACCCTGTTTAATAACGGGGTATGACTTAGCGGCCCTCGGGCTACATGGAAAGTTTCAATTCGGCCCGCAATGCCTGAAAGGTTGAAGGCCCCTGTCATTGAAACGGGAATCTTACGTTTTTCTATAGCCTTACGTTTTTACGGGGATCGTTACGTTTTCAAGGATTTATACGTTCTTGCGGGGATCTTACGTTTTTCTGTAGTCTATAGCAGAGGTGGCTAATTTCTTTCTGTTCGCGGGCCAACATAATGGTCAGCTATAGCGTCGCGGACCACATCAGTGGTGCAACTTGGATGTATAAGCCGCTCCATTTATTAACTGAATTAATTAGTTAGTTATTAAATTAATTTCGCGTCACTAGAAATAAGAAGTTTGTTCTGTTACTCAAGAAATCAGCTGTTGGTTCAAATAATGACCGCAAATTTAATTTTTTCACGGTACTTTTACTTTTGTCGCGGGCCGCACAAAACCACTTCACGGGTCGACTGTTGGCCACCTCTGGTCTACAGCACAGTTTCTCAACCTTATTTTGTCCCATCGCCCCCTTCTTCAGGAATATTTTTCTCCACATCGCTCCCCAACGCAATCTAACCCATAGGATCCTATGTTATACCCGTAGCTTCTACCACTCCCGCCCGGAACATTCCATCTCCCCCCCCCCCCGGGGGCATTAACGCCCACTTGGGAATATTCTGACAGGTACATGTTCTTAATCGCCATTTTTTGCACCTGGCCCTGTGGTTTCTTCCACCATTGTAAATCAACGGACCACAAATTTATTACATGTCCCGTATTTTATGGGAAATTTTTGTGCATAAATGGGGCCCACACATGACGCCGGCTCAGCGTTTTTTTTAAATATAAAATGACTCGTTTTTTCCGCAATTTGAATTTAATTTTTGAAATCAAGAATGAAGGTTATTTTCATGACTTAAATAATTGTTATATAATAATCATGACTCGATCGTATAATTATAATCATATAAATATATTCATCTCACATATTTTGTCAAACATATGTTTCTGCAATTCATCTATAAGTTGGCAAATATCGCTAAATTTGCTGAAATGCCGACAATTGTGGAAAATGATGGGTATCGCGAGTCAAAAGTCAACTAACAACTAAACAAAGTTGTATAACTTTGTTTAGTTGTTTATAAGTTCATTTCAGCAAATTTAGCGATAGTTGACAACTTCAGCTGCCTGGCGAGAACTTTTATTTTTTCGCCGTAATTGGCAGCTTCGTTTTGACAGCACCTTTGACAATTTTTGTAATTGGTAACTTCCCTCTCCTTTTGACAACAATATGCTGTGTTTTTGTGGAAAAATAAATTACCGTGTGTGTGTGTATTGATATTTTTCTACCAGAACAACTCTCGCGGGGCGGACAGGAGGCAGATCTATGGTGTTGGGAGGGTCGATTTATTGTTTGGGATCCTTGAACCGACCCGTATTTTACGGGACAGAGGAATTTTTTTCTTCGGAGGGGAGATTGCCTCCATCTCTTCCCTCTGGATCCGCGCATGAGCCAAGGTAGACGTCTTCGGCTGGGAATAAGGCCTAGTCAGATATTTTCAGCTGCGAATATAGCCGAGGCAGGGACCATCAGCGGCAAAATAATATCTCCAGCTACAAATAAAGCGGTGTCGGACATCTTCAACAGTGACTAGAGCAGAGGCAGCAGCGCCGTCTTAACGCATGGGCCCACCCGGACACGGCCTGGTGGGAGGGGCCTCATGATAATGAAATATAGTTGAAAGTTTCTAGAATTTACCAGGTAGTGCCTCAGAAAAACCACTTGGCCAGGAGGCCCATGATGCTCTTAAGACGGTGCTGAGAGGCAGATATCTTTAGTTGTGAACGAAGCGGAGATAGACACCTTCAGCTGGGAATGAGGCAGTCACCGTCAGCTGCGAATAAAGCCGAGGCAGATACCTCCAAATCCAAGAGCTGACTCGGACGTATTCAGTTTTGATTTGAGAGGAGGCAGACACCATCAGCTGCGAATGTAGTGGAGGCAGACCCAATTAGGTTCGTTGAATCGTCCCGTTTTTATTACGCAACTGATAAATTTCCCCCTCATTTTTCGGCTCTTGGGAGGAGCGATCGCCCTCGTCGCGTCTCTCTGGATACGCTCATGGACGGATGGAACCCCTTCACGGGCTGCATTTGGCCCATGTGCCCGTATATTGGTTGCGCACCCCCCCCCCTCCCCCGGTCAGTCTAAGACGAACCCTTCATATTTTCCATTCCTTTTTCCATGCATCCTCTATGAACCGAAATTCCAGTGTTTTTTGCTTAAAAAGCCACGTTAATACATTGTAATAGGACCAAATATCCGTCATTTCATACTTAACTTCTTTGTTTAACCAACGATCATGTCCTGACAAACAATTTCTACAAGAGGGAAAAGGGGGAAAAAAACGTATATTATGCACATGTAAAAGTGACGTCGTCGGTGTCTGTCCTTCGTCCGTGTCATTTTATCGGGATCAACAAACCAACTTGTCCGCCAAAAAAAGGAAGAAAATCCCTAACCAAGGACTCAGAAAAATTGAAAAATGATTAGCAGGGTCACACGCTGTTAGTCACGGTGTGTTTAACGCATTACGATTTCCACTGAATTCGATTTCTGTTTTCTCGGTAAAAGCAAATCCTTATTAAATATACTCCGTATTATGACCTTTTTTGTGATCTTTACATTTTGAGCCGAAATCACCGGTGACGCACACTCGTGTTTTTTCGTTTTTTCCCATCAAATTTTCGTTTCCTGTTTTGATATACGTAGTCAAACTCCGTGTGCGGGAAATTCATCGCCAACAATTCATCGATAAAGTGAGAGAGTGCGATGAGCATTTGATTGAGCCAGTTAGTAAGTGAACAAGTGAGTGACTATAGTCGCGATTTTTGGATAGGAGATCGACCTGGATCGGCACGGATTGATTAAAAATCTGAATTCAACCAATCCGTGTCTATCTCCCATCCAAAAATTGTGATTATAGTTATAATCCTGTCGGTGAATACCACCTGAAGCCCCGTTCACATGTGCAAATATTCCGGTAGCATTGGAAGTGCTAGCACCCGCTTGACGACTTTTTTCCTTCGTAAGGGAAGAAATGAAGTGCAGTCATTGGTAAATATTCTTGAAGCGGGTTTTAAACCCGCTTTTCTATTTCCCATGTGAACGGGGCTTAAGTGAGCAAGTGAATGATTGATCAAGTGAGTCAGGAGTTAGTGAGCAGGTGAGCAAATGAACGAACGAGTGAGTGAATGAGTGGGTGGGTGAGCAGGTAAGAGAGTGAGTGAGCAGGTAAGCGAGTGAGTGAGGAATCAATGAGTGGCAAGTGAGTGAGCAGTTGAGCAAATGATCGAGAGTGAGTGAATGAGCGAGTGAGTGAGCAGATGAATGAGTGACTGATGATCAACCATTCGGTATTATCACTTACCCATTCACAGGTTCACTCATACGGTCACTCACTTATTTGTCCAACCAACCACTCACTCATTTTGTCATCCAATCACTCACTTCATAACTCATATGGTCACTCACTCTGCTAATCATGCGGTAACTCACTTTTTTACTTGCAAAAACAAACACAAAATACATATAAAAGACAGAACAAAAAACCACGTAGAAAAAAAAAGGCATGAACACAATAATCATATTGGGCCACAAGGGACATAACGTCCACTTATACACTCATTCGGTCACTCATGAAGTTACTCACTTGGTAACTCATAAAAGTTATTCACTTTGTCACTCATAGGTTACTCATAAAGTTATTCACTTTGTCACACTCATAGGTTACTCATAAAGTTATTCACTTTGCCACTCATAGGTTACTCATAAAGTTATTCACTTTGTCACTCATAGGTTACTCATAAAGTTGTTCACTTCGTCACTCATACTTTCTCCCTCACTAGCTTATTCGCTAGCTCATTCACCAACTCATTCGGTCACTCACTCACACATTTACTCACTTGCGCAATCACTCGGTCACTCCCTCACTCACTCACTGGTAACGAATCGTTGTCGGTGAATTTTCCCAGTGGTGAGGTTTCCGTCGGTTATTTGTTTGTCGGTAAATTGCCCACAAATGACCCCCCGATAACCAAGCCTGACCGTATTTATTTCCGATTACGAGACAAATTGAAATTCCTATCGTACCCCCTTCGAGATAATAAACAACAACCAGAGGAAGTGGGTACAATATTGGGTCCTTATGGCAACAGTATATGCGAGCGTTAAAGAGCGTGTGTGTATATAAATAGAGAAGAGAAGAGAAGAGAGAAAGGGTGTTTCTCTCTCTCTTCCTCTGGTTCCTGGAATGGAAGAGAGGAACGGTTCCTACACCAGAAAAAGTCTTTTCCGTTTCCGTCTTCAGTCGCATGGGAAGCCTGATAACATGATAACACATACACCAGCATGAAACTGAACTTTTACAATCGGTTAAAAAACATTGCGATGCATTATTTTTGAGACGAGCAGAAACGCAAAATCCACGCGAAATATTTATAGTGTGTGCGTGCGCATGCGTATGGGGGACTCTGATCGTATCAAGATTTTTGTTTGGCTGGTTTAGGGCAGTGTTTCTTAACCTTTTTTTGCCCTTGGGACCCCCCCCCCCCTGTTTTACCCAGGGTCTTTCTGACCCTCATCCAGAAGCGAGAATCTTTCTATACTAAAAATTTTGTGAATGAGATTGGTCTCCAGGCCACTGGGCTAGAATTTATTGAGCTTTCTCCCCCCCCCCCCTCTAGTCCGAGTTCCATTCAGAGCCGTTCTCAACATCCTTGGCAAAGTGACGTGGAAGTATAACACACACAGCTTACATATTTATCACTTACCTTCAAAATTCATTGTACTGTGCGAAACCTCATGAGGTGAGGTCACTTATGGACATGCGAAACATGTCCTAGCACGGCCCTCCTCACAAGAATGGGACTGGCAGAGTTACAGCCCGATATGATTCTCATCATTTTATCTCATCACACTATAAATTTAATATGACGGGACCTGTGAAAAATCTAGCAAAGGAGGCGAGTGAAAGACCCCCCCTCCCATTCTAGGGGCCCTGTTGCAAAATATGGGGAGGAGAAGCAGTGCCGTCTTAACGCATGGGCCTACCCGGGCACGGCCTGGAGGCCTCAAGAGAAGAGGGGCCTCAGGAAAACGAGAAGTAGTTGAATTTTTCAAAAATTTTTAAGGTAGGGTCTCAGAAAAATCACTTGGCCCGGGGGCCCATGTTGCTCTTAAGACGGCCCTGAGGAGAAGGTTAGGACGGGGGGACTTAAGATGGCCCTGTTTTTAGAGATGGTTTTGCTGGATTCTGTAAGTAGTCACACTTCCCTCCCACGATATTTCACTAGAAACATATATGCTCAACCCATGGCCCGTGGGCCAAATGTGTCCCTTGGAGTCGTCTGTGGTGGGTCTTGACCTCAAACTTAATTTTGTAAAAATTAACGAAGCAGCACATAACCAGACCACTTAAGTGACCCATGACACTGGATCAGCTAAGTGGCCAGCGGCACACTCTTACCTCACTTAAGTCACCTGTGGAACATTTCCAAATCACTTGATTGCCCCGCGGCACATTTTCAAACCAATGAAGTGGACCGTACCCTTCAAAAGGTTGAGCACCCTTGACTGAAAAGCTTTACTTCTTCACACCTAAATTTTTCTTCTCAGCTCTTTGTGGCCCTTCAAATTACCTGTCACGGCTCCCTTTCCACTTCATTTGCTCCCGTGCCCCCCCCCCCTTCCTTGAAATATCTCAGTACCACAAGAGGGAACATATGGCCTCCGGTTGAGAACCACTGGTTTAGAGCACTATTTCTCAATTTTTTTCAGCCCATGGTCCCCTTTGGACCATATTTTCTTCTCGTGGTTCCCCTGCCTTATCCAGCGCCCCCTACTTATTCACGAATCAGATCCTTTTACTTATCGAATTGAATTTAATCAAAACTAAATTTGTGATGAACAATAATTTTGAAATTAAGTTTTATTTCTGGAACCCTGGAAGCCGCACAGGCACGGATCGAGAAAGAAGTGCGTGATCATCTCTCCTTAGAACCGAATTATACGGGAAATATAGGTGTGCGCAACTGTCTACCCTGGACTAGATTTCGGTAAGCTTACTTCTTGTGAAATTTTGTTTTGCATGGCCGTCTCGACATCGGAGATACCCAGGCAACTTGTTGTCCTGGGATTCCCATGCTTAGCCGGAAAAAACAGCTTACATTTGAAAATCATAGTACCAGATCTCATTCTGTAGGCCCCCTATGGATATGAGGCCTATGGATTCATGTCCACATAAGTCTATAGGTTAAGATGACCTTTGTTCTATGAACAGCTCTGCCGGATTCTAAAAGTCACATTTTTTCCCATCGTATTCCCCTTGAAAGCGTTATTTCTTCACTGCTCTCTATGCCCCCTACCCATTCACCCACTTTCCGGGTTCCCCTTTCATGTGGTTTTCGCCCGTGGTCCCCCCCCCCTCTAGAATATCTCAGTACCGCAAGGGGGTCACATAACATTCCCGGGTTGAGAACCATGGGTTTAGGTTTAGAGAGCAGTGTTTCGCAACCGACGGGCTGAGCCGGCGCCCCGTCCTAGATCCTGACATCAGCCAAACCAGGCTGTGAGTGATTCGCTGTGTTTCATTTTTCCCCATTTACTTCCCATAAGTCCTGTGCAGGACCGGGGATTCCACTCACAAAAAAATAAAAATAAATAATACAACCGCGGGCTGCGGGCTTCCAAACGTCGAGGATCACTGGTTTAGAAGCATTCACATATCATTGGATTGAAGTGAAGATGGGCAGCACAGCCGCACTTGCCTCACTTGATAATGTAAATCCTACTTGCTCAACCCAAGGGCCAATTGAGGCCCCTTGAAGTCATCTGATGTAGCCCGTGACGTATAAACATAATTTTGTAAAAATTCATCGAGGGGCACATTTAGAGATCTCTTAACTTAGCCGCGGTGCAGTTCCTAATCACGTAAGTGACTTGTAGTGCTATCTAAAGATCACTTGAGTGTACTGCGGCACAGTTACGGAACACTTCGCAGCACATTTTCAGATCACTCAAGTGACCCGCTGCATAGCTCCAAATCACTTGAGTGATTCCCGGCACATTTACAGGTTACTTAAGTCTTCCGTGGTGTATTTCCAGTATTTCCAGATCACTTAAGTGGAGGCCTGCGGCATATCTACAAGCCACTTTAGTCACCTCTTTCTAGGCCTCTGCACAGTTCCATATCACTTATGTGATTTGCTGCATAGTTCCAGTCGCTGAAATCGCTCGCAGCAGAGGGTGGCAAAGTTGAGGAATGGGTGGTAAAGAGAATTAGTAAAACTGGAGAAGGGTGGAAACATTTTCACAGCCCACACACAGTGAAGCAATAAACCCTCTTCTGCCTAAACAGCGAGGGACTAGGTCAGTGAGTGACCAAACGAGTGACATAGAGAGTTTTCAAGCATGATAGTGAACAGAAGAGTGACTAAGATAGCAAGAGACCGGGTCAGTCACCTGAAGAGAATTGTGCCCGAGTGGCATGGTGGTAAGATGCTCGTCTACCATCGTGAAGATTGTTTTCAGGGTCCCGGGTTCGAACCCAAGGAAGGATATAGATAAGATATTTTCCCTAACGAACTCGAGGTGAGCGCCGATAGACAGCGCCTTTGCTTCCAACCCATCTCACTAATGGCAGTAAAATTGCAATATGGCCAGAGTTGGTGGAGTTTTCAGTCACCTGAAGAGGGAACCGAAAGCGTATGCAAGCACTTGAGTGACGAAAACAACCTTTAAACATGGGTTTGACCAAAAGAGGGACCTAGAGAGCGAGGGCCCAGGTCAGTGAGCGATTGAAAGAGTGACTGAGAAAGCATGTACAGTTACCAAAACGTGGCAGTAAGACCAGAATTTCACTCGAAAGGGGGTTGAACTTTCACTTTGAGCAGGGGGTACTGAACCTTTCTCAGCCGCGACCCAAAACCAACGAAAAGATCAGCTTCACGACCCTTGGGACCGTTTGTTTTTCGAATTGAGTGCAACCAGTAACGCAATAAGTACACTTACAACAGGCTGTAAGTGGATTCGAATGACTCAACTAGTGGGCCCCTGCGAATCAAGTTTGGGTCGTGACTTATGGTTCAAGAATCCCCGGCTATAAATGAATTTTTACGACCCATCTCGGACGCCCCTGCGACCAAAACTTCGATCGCGATCCATAGGTTAAGAACCCCTGCGTTAGAGACATATCTTCTCCCACCCCCACCACTTGGACTTGGAACAAAAATATCTTGTCAGAGTCTGTGAATATATTTTACTAAAATTTCTTGACGATTATGTGAACCCCCCCCCCCCCCCACTTAGGCAAAAATGCGCCGCTTGCTGCCCTGTGCAAGAATGAATGCCAGAAACAGTCAAAACATCCCGAAAACTCTTCATTCGTTGGAAAAATATGTTTGTGGTAATTTCGACGCCTTTTTAGATGTTAATGTTTCTGAGGATTGTTTGTGGCCCGGATGTTCTCTCTCTGTCCCCCACCGCTACGACTATTCTCAATATAACACCACCCGAGTGTGATGATAATTATCTGAAAATAGAAAAGGCCAACGTTGTGTCGAGCGTGCCCAGGCCCAATTTAGAAGCGATGTTCATAAGCCACGACCACCGATAGGTTTGATTTGCCCTTTTGTACGCCTTCATTATGGATGGAAAACAAGTTATCTACGCATTTCTAATATTCTCAAGCCATGTGCGCATTTCTAACATTTTTAAACATAGTACGCGTTTCTAAATTTTTAAGCATAGTACGCGTTTCTAAATTTTTAAGCATAGTACGCGTTTCTAAATTTTTAAGCATAGTACGCGTTTCTACATTTTTTCGGGCCTCGTACGCATGTCTAATATTCTCTAGCCTGAATGTGAAATGCTCTGCACAGAACCTTCTCTGGAAGGACTTTTTTTAAACTCTATCCCAAGAGGTCCAAAGACCGGCAACATTTATCACTCTTTTGTCCACATGTAAATTAGTTCCGGTCAACATTTCTAATATTATAAGGCTTCACAATACTATGCGTACGATGCTCGAGAATATTAGGGAGCCCCTGTTAAGACAAGGGAGCCACAATTAGAAAACGCGATCCGGGGGGGGGGGGTGGTCATGGGCTCAAAATGGTTAAGAAACACTGACCCAGAGCATCTATTCATTCCTCGGGACACTAAGCGTCACAAACTTTGGAAAAGCTGTTAAATCAGTGTGCACGGACATCCCATAGCAGAAACACAGTGATTGATGAGATAATTGTTCCAAATCATGGTGCGGACGGATACGGGTGCCTGATGAGATTCTACAGGGGCTGGAGAGGGGGAATCATTAATTGTTTTAAATGTATGTGTATTTCCATCATCAATCTTCACCCGTATTTCGTACGTACACGGCTAAACAGCAGCAGCCATAATCAACCGAAGCGTGCGCGTAAGAGAGAGAAGGGGGTACGAAAAAAAAAATGGGCACGAAGTGTTCTCATGCTACGCATGTCATCGCTATAACCGGACTCGGTCTCGACATCCATATTCACGTGCAGGTTCTGCGGTAGGAGCCACAATCACCTACACCACTCGATGCAAATAAACGCTTGGCCGACGTTGCGAAAACACGGGGGGCTATTACAAGCGAGGTTGTGTTGTGCTTTTTTGAAGGTTCCGTGCCAGAAAATATTTCGTGGACCGGAAGAGGGCACAGTAATAACGGTTTACCATTATTTTTTTCTATCTGCGAAAGGGGCCCCCTCTTCTCTCTACCCTGTGTCGCATTTAAGAATATACGGAAGGTCATCGTTATAAGGAACTGCTTTCTTACGTGGGGATTCGTGTCAATTTCTCTTCGTAGTCTTTTCCAAGAAGTTTCTCGAATAGAGGAAGAGCTAGCTTCTTACATTCTATATCTCCCGCTTGAATGAGAATCAAGAAACCCATTGTTGAAGCAAAATCATTGTTGAGAGGAAAAAAAAAGGAATCGGTTCCCTCTAATAACCATTGTTGAACCGGAAAGACAGTTGAGGAAGTTGTATCCGAATCCTGAAGTTTTTGAGCCTAGAAACAAAGTTATATCCAGTACGATTGTATCGGGTCGCAAAATATTAAGGGCCGTTGAAATAGATTTCAATATATATAGAAAGTTTAGAAGCCATATAAGTCAATTTTTTTCTTTTAATGACTTACGTATTCCAAGTACCTGGAGTGACCATACGTCCCGTATTTCCGGGACACTCCCGGTATTTTTTGTTTTCCTCGGCCGTCCCGACTTATTGGAACAAGTGTCCCGGTTTTCCCCGTTTTTTACACGAAGCCTAATTGAATTCTTATTCTTTATTGAAGTCAGAGATTGAAATTATTTTTCAACTCATAGATTATATCATGATAATTACAATTATAAATTAGTGCATCAATCTTGGTGAACGTTTTATTTCGTGGAATTCATTTTAATCCACTGGAATTTGCTGTAATGCTCCATTTCCCGCCATCGCCATTGTGATTTTTTTTCCGTTATTTCACCAATATTTGGCAACTTTGTTTAGTTTTGGCCTCATTTTTGACGGTAATTGGCGATGTCCCGTATTTGGAATCCCAATTTCCTGTATTTCTCTCGAGGAAATATGGTCAGCCTACAAGTGCCTCTTCATTGTTGAAATTCCCCGGTTGCCAAAGCATTCAAGTCGCTTTCTTTACATTTCTTTCTTTTCCACACATGCACGTCATTCATATTCCTCTGCGGAACTTCTAACGAATGTGCGTGTACGTGTTATGAACCTAATGTAAAGTTTGTTTCTATGTAATGCTTGTTATGTGCAGTGCTGTCATCTGTCATCAACTTTTTCCTACTACGAATAAAGCGTAATGATTGCATAATTGTACTGTTGTTGGCCTCTTGCTCTTTGTGGCGAGTCGGGGAGATCGGCTCTCTTTATATTGCAACAGCAGATGGCGCCAGAAAAATAGGCATTTTTTTACCCCGTCAATACTTAATGTTTGAGGAATTAGATTGATTGCCTTCTGGAGCCTTCATACATTGTTACGTTATCAAATTTTGTCTTTAACAAAGCAATAAATTGAAATTTTATCGATTCATAAATGCGTCATATGAAAAAATGACTGTGGTGGTCGCTCCACCATGAAAAAAAGACTGTGGCCGCTGTGGTGGTCGAGTGTTTATAGTGACGGACTCGCGATGCGAGGATCCGGGTTCGAACCCCACAGTGGTGGTCGGCTGAAGTTGGTTTTCTGTGGTTCCCAACTTCAAGGCGCAAATGCGAGCCGATCTCCCCGTTAAAAAGTCTCGCCACAGAGAGCAACAGTCCTACTTACAAACTTCACGTCTGGTTTCACTACACGTACACGCACATTCCCGCATGTACCGATTCGTTGGGGATTCCGCGGGGGGGGGGGTGCATGTGTGGTGTAGCAGTAGTAGGTAGGGCCTCCAAAAAATGGCTCGGGGATCCATGATGTTCTTAAGTCAGCCACCTCGTTGGGCAATTTGCCTGTTGTGGCGTTGTATTTGTATAATGTGTATCAGTATATAGTACATACGAACGCACCTATGGCCCCTCATAACCTTGGTTACGATTTATGGACAAGTCATATTCAATCAAAAAATAATGTGCGTGTACGCGTAGTGAAACCTGACATGAAGTTTTTTTTTGTTTCTCTGTAATGCTTGTTATGTGTAGTGCTGCCATCTGCCACCAGTTTTTCTAACTATGAGTGAAGTGTTATGATTGAATGATTTATCGTTGTAGGACTGTTGCTCTCTGTGGCGAGAGCACCTTGAGGGGTGGGGGTCCTCTTGAAAGGGTTATTATTATTATGCAAAACAAGTGTAAACTTTTGTGGGGTCCCATTCGGCTCATGGCACAGGGGCAGTGCCCCGGTTGCGCCAGCCTAGTTACGGCCCTGATTATAAACAATATGTTTACTGAATCATGCAGGGTATTTGCGTTTAGGCTTAAAAGTTTTAGGTACCCACAGAAATCATATATAAATAGAAATAAAAACGTTTAACGACAGCATTTACATCTTCATTTAGGTGTTTAAAATATTCCAGTTAAAATCTTTGAAATTTCAAAAGCCAGCTTTTTTTCGAATCGTAACCCACCTGTGTAGTAGCTCTTAATGAGCTTAATACAGGGTGTCCCCATAAATTCGTAAATGGTCAAAAAAAATTCATGAAAAATTAAGGAATAACTATATTCGAATGCGGTTCGCGAAAATGTTATTCTCACGAAGGATGATTTTTTTTTTTCCATTACAGAAAAAATAGTTCAAATTTTCGTTGGTAGAGGCGCTGAACGAAATCAAATCACTGGAAATATGCAAATCAGAGTCCTGTAAAATGCATGGTGTGCGGTTAACAGCTGATTTCTGTATTTTCTTGTTAATGGCGCTCACATAAGGTTTTCATTGATTGATGAAGGTGAAATAAATAGGTGAAATAGTTTTACCTCAGTCACGAATCGCCAGCTGAAACTTTACGAAATTTTCAGACACAGAAGGGATGGAAGAAAGGTTCAGGTCCAGATTTCTGGGATTTGCTTTAGCTCAGCACCCTCAAAAGACACAATTTTGAACTACTAAAAAAAATCCCCCTCCATGAGAATAACTTTTTTTAACAACGAACCGCATTCAAATATACAATTTCTTTCAATATTTATGAATTTCTAAACTGTCTATGAATTTATGGGACACCCTGTACATCTTGTCGTGAGAATATCAATATTGAAAATACTGTATGTATCTCGAATTGTAGAGGTAGATGAACGTTGGCACAGCTTTAATTTTTCGGATGCTGCTGCAAACACCATCGCAGTAAACTATAGGCAAAACAAAAACCTCAATCTGTTCAAACAAATCCTTTAATTTTCGTCGATTTTCCTCGAAATGTTCTGGGGGAAAAAAAAAATCTAACCGTGTTTGCATCTACAGCATGTGCGTATAAATGTTAAAAGTTTGGTGATTCAAAGCGGAAGGTACTGACCTCATAGCAATGGGTAGGATGGGGGGTGGGGGCAAATGCCAGGGCTGGCGATTAGGTGAGCGAAACTGATAATAGCTATTAAGAATGGCACTTGTGATGTTTCACGAAGGCTAAATGTTTATTCACGTGATTTTCTTCTCCCCGAAATAAACAATCAATGTCACAACATCCATTGGAAGCGACACAACTGAATCGACACTGCTGTTTCCAAAACGATAGGGGGGATGTAACTAGAGCTAAATTTGTATCCGGGTGCTCCATGAGTGTGTTTTGTATCCCTTGGAGAACAAAGTGATACACCAAGTTTTCTAAAATTAGGTATACAATGGTAGTCAAATATCCCGTAACCACACAAATACCTATCTTTCAGATACTATCGAATACTCTACGTTCTGAATATAACTAACTACTATTCTATTCAGGTGCAGGTGCCACCTGCAACAGTGTAATTACGCGCGACATTGTCTTGATGCTTAAGTGTTCAAACCCTTGCATCCTGCTGTCATCTTTCATCATGGATTCAGTTTTTTTATGGGATTTTTATCGACGTTCACATAAACACGCGTAATCCATGGAGTCGGTGAACGCGGATTTGTCGCATCCGCGTCCCTTTCATATACATATCTATATTACACTGTATACGTCCAGGAATCAATTATATTCAAAATATAACAATATGTATTTATATAAAGGGACCTAGAGGACTATGAGTTACTTTACGCATAGGCCAACCCGGATATTACACCTGCGGAATAGAAAAGTTTGTACACTCAGAAGCGGTGTTCACCAATACGCATCTAGATGAGTGATTCACGCATCAAAATTCGATTTTTATCCTGCAGATTTCATTGAAGAGTAAAAGTACTACTTCAAATTTTAGGTTCTTAATTTAATAGAGTTATTTCTCTGTTTTTCTTTTAAAAAAAGTCCCCTTTTTTAAACAAAACAATCCCTTAAAATTTTAGAAAGAATTCAAGTTAACTCTTCAAAATTACTTTATCGGATAATACTGGATACAGTATTATGTAACACGTAAGAAAAATCATCGAACTGGAGATCGTGCTGCCACCTATAATATAAAAAGCGCAACTATTATAATTCTGCGATTAAAATCGATGACCAGTTTTTGATTGATGTGCCGCGCAAAAAAAAAAGGTATGATATTACTAAATATTTTATACGCTATAATATTAGTTAAATTATCAAGTTTGCTTCGAAATTTTAACAGTTGCTGTTTTTGTGTTGTAAAATAACGTTAGTAAAGTAAAACGTTGCTCTCCTTTCTCTCTTGGGGATGTGTGTGATGATATTGTGTGTCATGTGGTGGTGTTGAATGTGTTAAGGAAGACAGACAGACCATGACCGATTGGACTTCTTTCTATCATACACATACAATATATACTTTCCTTTCTTCATAGGCCTTCTTGGCCAGTTTGTATGCTGACAGGCGGCCCATAGGGCTGGGAATCAGCCAAAATTCAATTCTGGTCTGGTTTCCTTGATTTAAAAATAGAGACCAGAAACAGGTCGATTCTAATTTTTTCCCTTCGATTAGAATTACATAAAGCTAAGGGCTACATTTTGCATTACTAATGATATCTTACAACTCAAAAATAATAACTACTTTCAAAATTTCGAAGCAAACTTAATAATTAAACTAATATTATAACTTATATAAAATGTTCAGTAATATCATACACATATTTTTTTTTGTGCGGTGCATCTGATCAAAAATCGATCGTCAATTTTAATCGCAGAATTACAGTAGTTGTGTTTTTTATATGATAGATGGCAGGAGGATCTCCAGATCAATGATTTTTCTTACATGTTACATAATACTGTACTCGGTGTTATCCGATGACATAATTTTTAAGAGTAATTTCACTTTTTTCTAAAAATTTAAGGGTAGTTTTGTTTAGAGGAAAACATTTTTGTAAAGAAAACAGAGAAATAACTCTGTTAAAAGAAAAACGTAAAATTTGAAGGAGTATTTTCACTCTTCAATGAATTTTCATGAGTGATGCGTACTGACGAACACTGCTGTACTGTACAGTTATTTTCACTATTTTCCAGAAGGCATATTTTTCCTGATAAAATTCAGTTTTTACCCGTTTACGGTTAAGGATAAAAGTAACCAAGAAAGGCACCATTTTTTCATGGTGAATAAGTTTACAAAATATGGACGTTTTTAGGGTCTGAGAAAGACTGAGAATGCTGCCGTGTACACAGAATTTTTTACTGCGTAGGAAAACATTTCCTGTAATTGAATAAGGTAACATGTTGTTTTGTCATTGCTCGCAGATATCGAAATTCTGTGCAGGTGAAATAAAAGAGAATGTGCCCTATCTGGGGGTAAAAGAAGGATCCCTGGTACCAGTGTTTGCCAATACACTCGACTCAAATATCAAAATTCGATTTCCCTCTCCCTAATTTCCTTCAGGAGTGTAAATACTCCTTCAAAAAATTTTATAGTAGGAGTTATTTCTCACTGATACAAAAAATACATTTTCGGACAACGCTGCTCAGAAGAAGCGCGTTTACGGGGGGGGGGGGGAGCGGCCCAATGCGGCAAGTTCGGAGGGGCTGAAAATTTGAGGAATTAGTTATGGTCGAGAAAATCAGAGCAGAATGGGAGAAGTGCGCCAAAATAAGTATAACCCACAGTTGGCAAAACCATAAATCCGCTTCAGCCTGGGGGGGGGAGGGGGGCAGGGACTAAAAATGTTAGTGAGTTACGAAAAGAGTAACCAAAAAAGTGACTATGAAAGAGAGCAAGCATGTTAGTGATGAGAAGAGGGATCGAGAGTGTGAAATGATGATGATGTACTCACAACGATGTGAGCGACCGAAATAGTGTGTAAGCATGTGAATGACCTAAAGATTGACCGAGAGAGCGGGGGGGGGGGGGACCAGGTCGATGCGCGACCGAAAAAGTGTAGAGTGTGTGCAAGCATGTGAGCAACAAAAACAGTGTGTAAACTTGTGAATGAATAAAAGTGTGACTTAAATCTGTGCAAGTATGAGAGCGACTGAAACAAGAGTGTGCCAGCATGTCAACAATCAAAAAAAGAGTGTGCCAGCATGTGAACAATCAAAACAAGAGTGGGCGAGCATGTGAATAATCAAAAGAGTGACTTGGAGTATGACCACACTAGTAAGCGACCAAAAGGGTGACCCACAGAGTGTGTGAGCATGAGAGAGACCAAAAAAGTGATATTTAGAAAGTGTATAAGCATTTGAGTGACCTAGAGCAGTGTTTCTCAACCGCCGGGTTGAAACTCTGACATCACTCGTTCTAGGCCGCGAGTGATTGACCGTTTCCTTTTTCGCCTATTCTTTTTCCGTTGGTCGTGGGCTTGACTGGGTTTTGCACTTACAAAAATAAATTAAACCGGACCGCGGGCTTCCAAAGGTTGAGAAATACTGACCTAGAGATTGTGAAAGCATGGGAGTGACCTAGAGAGCGAGGAACCAGGTCAGAGATCGACAAAAAGAGTGACCAAAATATTTCCAAGAAAGTGTTGAAGCACATTAATGAGACCAAGAGAATGACTTGGAGACGGAGGCGTATTTACATTGGCGGGGGCTAAACGGGCTATAGGCCAGAATGGAGGGAGGAGGTTAAAATTTGTGTAGTCCACAAGCGACAAAATTCACTGACGTCTTAACACATGGGCCTCCGTGCGCGGCCCGGAAGCGGCCCAAGTGCAGAGGGGAGCCTCAGGATAATGACAGCTGGTTTTTAGACATTCGAGATTTAGCACGTGCATTGTTAGGCAGACATTGCCAGTCAGATCGTGGGCCTCAATAAAATCTATTTGCCCAGGGGTGCATAATGCTCTTAAGACGGCCATGATAGAACCATAAAACTGTCTTTGAATACACTGTGTGTATTTTTGGGGAAATGATATAACACACAGGTGGAGTTATATACGGTTTGTTAATGACAAGGTAAAACCGCCATTACATGCATGCATGCATGCATGAAGGTTTACAAGGGAAAAGTGAAAGCCGTAGGAAAGCATCCGTTATATTACCCGCTTTTTTTCAAGCTTTCTCTAGTTGATGAAGGGAAATGAAAGACACAGAAAAGCATTGTATTGTATTGTAAGACAGAAAAAAAAATGCGGGGATGTAAATAGAAAAATCTAGAACATAAATACAAGCGGATTGGTATATAGATAGATAATTTGCGTGCACCGTATGATTACAGCTGGTTTCGGTGCTGGATATACGCTTGCGTGCGCGTGTTGACAGCGATTCCGGATGGATAGCATCAGCTTAAATACGCTCCGTGATATACTGTATTAATCTTAATTGAGCGGTTCGAATCGGTTGATGACGATAATCCTTAGCCCCTAGTTGTCTTATTCCGTCTTTTGATGTTTCCATAATACCTTCGTATTGCAGATTAAGACACTTGCCACGTAAAAGAGCTGGAAAAAAGAAACTATGCTATCTATATTATAGACCGGGGTGGCCAACAGCTGGCCCGTGAAGTGATTTTGTACGGGCCCAAGACAAGGTAAAAGTACCGTGAAAAAATTAAATTTGTAATCATTATTTGAACTATCGGTTCCAACAGCAAATTTCGTGATTAACAATCTGCTTATAAATTTCTTATTTCTAATTACGAAATTAATTTAATAACTAACTAATTAATTCAGTTAATAATGGAGCGGCTTATACACTGATGCGGTCCGCGACGCTTATGTTGTCCCGCGAACAGAAAGAAGTTGGCCACCCCTGGTTAAGACGTTCCCCAACCTTTTTGCCCCATCGCAGAAGAAAGGTGATCCCCTCGACAGGTGGTAAAGGAAGTCATAGAGAGCTGTGAAGAGAAAAAAGCTTTAAAAGTGAAACATGGTTGAAAAATATCACTACTTTCAGAATCCATCAGATCCGTCCATGGAACAAGGGACATCTTAACCCTTGGGTCTATGTGGGCATGACCCGGGTCTTCATGTCTATAATGGAGGGAGGGGGACTGCACTATATGGGATCTGGTACTATGATTTTCATATGTAAGCTGTTACGTCCAGCTAAGTATGGAGCAACCGTTGATGTGTTGGGAGGGTCGTGTATGTGTTCGTTGGATCGTCCTGTATTTTACACAGACCGTTTTTTTACAATATAATTTGACTCCTAGGAGAGATGATGATAATCCACCATTTGAGTCTGTGCCTAGCCAGGATTCCAGAGATTGATCCGATTTATTAAAATTTCATATTCATATTAAAAAAATAGAAAGTATCTCACTCTTGCATGAGGGTAGAGGGGGCCCTGGATAAGACAGGGGGGGTCACGAGAAAAAAATCTGATCCATAGGGAGCCATGCGCTGAAAAAGGTTAAGAAACACTGGTATAGACCAAGTCCATTTATCTTTATCATGGATACTAACTCCTCAAAGTTTTGGTAAAAGCAGGGCACTAAAAAATGATAGTTTTAACAGAAAAGAACTTTTTTTGTTTTTTCTTTTTTTGTTTCAGAACTTCTTTGACATATTTAATTCCTTTACATCACTGGAACTGAATTAATTGTCTATCAAAGACTTTAAGGTGATATTATGCATAATAAAGATAAATGGACTTGGTCTACTTTATGGTTGTGAACTCCCCCCCCCCCCCCTATAAGACTTTGCTGCGAACATCACCCATTCGAGTGAGGGTACAGGGTATTGTAATGGGGTAGGCCTTCTTCATGAGAAAGTGTGTGTGATTGATAGCACATATTGCAGCAGAAAAATGGGAAAACATATTTGTTTTTCCTGAAGTGCTGTTGAGAACTCTCTAAAAACACCCTATACCGCCTTTGCTATTGCGATTGGACCACGCATTATGTGACCAAAAAGTGGGTAAAATATTCTGTAAAAGTTGCTAATCATTTGCAGCTTTTTTCATGATACAAATGGTCAAAATGGTCAGAACCATTTTTGTTATTTCTTTTTCAATTTTTTGTCGGTCACCTAAAAACGTTCGCATCGGCACTAGAAAAGTGCAAATGCAAGCATTATATTTTATATTATATTATTACATGGCCAAAATTACAGAACAGTGTGGCGCTATAGCTTATTTGCTCTAAACTGTGGGCGCTTCACTCAAGGTATGTTCGCGTTTGTTTGGGTTACCAAGTCCTTTGGGTAGTCAGGGGATCCCGCTCGAACTAAACCCGCAGCCGCCCTTAAGCCGGGTTTTCCTTGGAACAGTTTTTTTTTTTCACGCTGCACCCGGCGCTGAAATCCTACTCCAAGGAAAACCCAGCTTCAGGGTGTGTGTGTGTGTGTGACAGGTGTGGTCACGACGGGTCAATAATATCTTCCATAAATTCTGAATTTTCATCAATTCTGGAATTCTGCATTTCATCTAGAAAGGAATTATTTCTTTCATAAATTCCGAATTTCCACCATATTTGGATTTTTTTTAAAAATGAATTCTGAATTTTCATTAATTCTGGAATTTTTCATTCCATTTATTCTAAATTTTCATTCCATTTATTCTAAATTTCCATTCCATTTATTCTAAATTTCCATTCCATTTATTCTAAATTTTCACTCCATTTATTCTAAATTTTCATTCCATTTATTCTAAATTTTCATTCCATTTATTCTAAATTTACATTCCATTTATTCTAAATTTACATTCCATTTATTCTAAATTTTCATTCATTCTGGAATTTTTCATTCCATTTATTCTAAATTTCCATTCCATTTATTCTAAATTTACATTCCATTTATTCTAAATTTTCACTCCATTTATTCTAAATTTCCATTCCATTTATTCTAAATTTCCATTCCATTTATTCTAAATTTTCACTCCATTTATTCTAAATTTCCATTTCATTTATTCTAAATTTTCATTCCATTTATTCTAAATTTCCATTCCATTTATTCTAAATTTTCATTCCATTTATTCTAAATTTACATTCCATTTATTCTAAATTTACATTCATTCTGGAATTTTTCATTCCATTTATTCTAAATTTCCATTCCATTTATTCTAAATTTACATTCCATTTATTCTAAATTTCCATTCCATTCATTCTAAATTTACATTCCATTTATTCTAAATTTCCATTCCATTCATTCTAAATTTACATTCCATTTATTCTAAATTTTCATTCATTCTGGAATTTTTCATTCCATTTATTCTAAATTTCCATTCCATTTATTCTAAATTTCCATTCCATTTATTCTAAATTTCCATTCCATTTATTCTAAATTTACATTCCATTTATTCTAAATTTTCACTCCATTTATTCTAAATTTACATTCCATTTATTCTAAATTTACATTCATTCTGGAATTTTTCATTCCATTTATTCTAAATTTCCATTCCATTTATTCTAAATTTACATTCCATTTATTCTAAATTTCCATTCCATTCATTCTAAATTTACATTCCATTTATTCTAAATTTTCATTCCATTTATTCTAAATTTACATTCCATTTATTCTAAATTTTCATTCATTCTGGAATTTTTCATTCCATTTATTCTAAATTTCCATTCCATTTATTCTAAATTTCCATTTCATTTATTCTAAATTTCCATTCCATTTATTCTAAATTTACATTCCATTTATTCTAAATTTTCACTCCATTTATTCTAAATTTCCATTCCATTTATTCTAAATTTCCATTCCATTTATTCTAAATTTTCACTCCATTTATTCTAAATTTCCATTCCATTTATTCTAAATTTTCATTCCATTTATTCTAAATTTCCATTCCATTTATTCTAAATTTTCATTCCATTTATTCTAAATTTACATTCCATTTATTCTAAATTTACATTCATTCTGGAATTTTTCATTCCATTTATTCTAAATTTACATTCCATTTATTCTAAATTTACATTCATTCTGGAATTTTTCATTCCATTTATTCTAAATTTCTATTCCATTTATTCTAAATTTCCATTCCATTCATTCTAAATTTACATTCCATTTATTCTAAATTTCCATTCCATTCATTCTAAATTTTCATTCCATTTATTCTAAATTTACATTCCATTTATTCTAAATTTACATTCCATTTATTCTAAATTTACATTCCATTTATTCTAAATTTACATTCATTCTGGAATTTTTCATTCCATTTATTCTAAATTTCCATTCCATTTATTCTAAATTTACATTCCATTTATTCTAAATTTACATTCCATTCATTCTAAATTTACATTCCATTTATTCTAAATTTCCATTCCATTCATTCTAAATTTCCATTCCATTCATTCTAAATTTCCATTCCATTTATTCTAAATTTCCATTCATTCTGGAACTATTTCTTTCATAATATATTCTGAATTCCGTGAGTAATAGAATTATTTCTTGGGCATTTCTTTGGGCAATTTTCATGATTTTCATTTCCTGAATTTTCGATTCCCCTCCCTCACGGAAGAAACAAAAATCGAGACTAAGGAAGACCCTCGCTATTACTTTCGCAACGGGCCTCGCGTCTGGTAAGGGTGGCCCTGAGTGAACCGATAGGAAATTTGCACATAATCGTACGAAGAAAAGGGGAAACACCATTCAAGGACCCGAACATGAAATGTTAACATATGGGCATTGGAGCTGGGGGGAAGAAAAAAAATGGCGCCGAATTTGTATTGGTTGTTGAACGGAAATGTTTGCAGCCGCGCGGCGCATAAATGAATAATCACGAAGTCTATTTCTCTCGAGGGGATTCTCACCGACACCACGCAAACAAACATGAACTGCCAAACAAAATACCACACTTCGAGCGATTAAATTCTTCCAACCCGCGTCGGAATCTTTCATTCCTGTATACTATACACACACACAATCAATGATTCTTATTTGGCAGGAATAAACATTTGGCGCCAAACGATCAGACATATTGGATAATCTATATTGACATTAATGTGCTACTTTTTTTTCGGGAGGATTAATTACACGTTGGTCAACAAATTAACCATTTTTTTCTGTATCTGCTTAGCAAATGGGCGTCTTTACCTAATTTTTGGGGCGCTGAATTCAGTACTAAAGCCAGTTTTTCTCTATCACGTCACAATTCCGCTGTCACAACAATACAATATTGGTTAATACTGACTAGTTTCAAATTGAAAAAAAAAACGCATATCAGAGTTTTTACAGATGCTTTCCTATTATTACACACAGGGTGTTGCCGTTTTGAAGTGGCGACAAAACTCAAAGGAGTGATATTAGGCATCAAGAGGAACAAAAATTGCCGTAGACCGTGGCATCGCAAACCACGTTTAGTCGGTAAAAATCGCCAAAAATGCTTATGAAGTGTGTGAGGTCGAACGGGACAAAAAGGCCAATAATAAGTAGGAAAACATTTATTTGGCAAAATTATTACCCCACAGCCTGTGGTGTGCAAAATGAAGTACAATAATTAGTACAAAATAACTGCTGCGCTGCACACAGTCTGTATTCTAATCTCTCTTTTTTTTTCTCAAACCGAGCACAACTCAGGTCTATTGCCATAGGCAATTTACTACCTAAGTGAGTTGTGCTGGAAGTGTAAGTGCGTGTACCTAACAGTCTGAGTGAGCATCTAGTGTTGTGTATGATTTTGCAGTGCTGCCATCTATATCTCAGAAGTGAAGTGAGTGATGTGTAGTGACTGAATATTTGTACTGTTTGTAGAACTGCTGCTCTCTGTGGCGCGACTTCTATGTCTCGTATTCTAATGTCTCTTCTATGTCATGTATTCTAATCATGCTGTCAAGTAAAGCAGTCCCGCTAGTTGCGGCCCTAGTTATTTAGGCCTAGGAGTAAGGAGGACGCATGAAAATTATCGATGGCTCCAGGATGTGAGGAGTACAGTTATTTACAAATAAGTAATCCCTTGTAATCAGAGTCCGCAACTTTCTCTGCCAAGGCAAGAATGCATTTTGGCACCCCCCCCCCCCTAATATGTAACGAGTGGTCAAAGAAAGGCCATTCAGCACCCAGGGCATGACACCCTCCTGCCCCCCCCCAATAGTGCCCTGTTTGTATTAATGCCCAGATATAATGATATTAGAGTGTTTTATTTTTAAGTGTCATAATGGACATCAATATTATTTATGTACTCAGGAAAGCCAGAGAATGGTGTTTACTTCTATCACCCGCCAATCCTGGAACTCGACGCCTCGTACATCGACATCAACACTACGAATGCCCTGGACATCAGCTGCTTCGGCAAGAACCCTGTGTCTTGGAGGTTGCCGGACATTCGGGTGAGCATTTTACTGCCATCTCTATTAATTGAATATAAATACGTTCAATTTTATTCTCGTCCTCTATTATTTCTGAAACCATAATGATAATTGTGGTTTTGATTGATGATCAAGGACGACGGCGCTCAGGTGGACGACAGCCGGCTGGCCATCTTCAACTCCGTCAACCTCACCAAAGCGGTCAATAAGTACAGGTCTCGACTCATTCTGCTCGACCTCTCGTACCTGGACACCGGCTATTATTCCTGCTACTACGAAGGTACCGTCGACTTCAGTTTCAGGGACAACGTCACGTCCATTTACGTGTTCGTCAACGGTCAGTGAGTTTTGGCTCGTTCTTAAACCCTTGCTGTGCTTATGTTTGACCACTGTATTATCATCGAGGCTTTTCTTCCCATGCGCGTGACCCCACGAATTTTAACATGCAGACCATGCGTCCCGTTTTTACGGGACACTAGCATTCTTTCCATTCGATTATCGCAATGCATGTATCCTACGTGTATTGGTAGATGCTCATCTTACCTGCACAATGTTGGACATAGACACCGAAGGGCGCTTGGAGTCCCCCCCCCCAAACTTTGTAAGAGGGCTTAGCCCCCTCCCTTCCCCCAAAACCTTCATGGACGTACAATTTAATTTTATTATACGATGCACGTCCCCCATTGCGGACGATCCTGAGACGGGATATTCGTCCAGCAACTATGACCAAAGATGAAAAACCGGACAGAAACGCATTGAATAGAAAATCACCAGTAATTATTTTTAAGAGAGCCTATCATAGGCCTACTAAATATAAGTTTGATAGCCTACAAGGCTACCGTTCGTAAGAAAAGGATTGCTTGGAAGTTGGAGAGAGAATTTCTCTTTGGTTGAAAAATGGAATAGAATCCCTTCAATTTTTGAAAAGCGTTCGCGTGCCACTCCCGACATCATGACGTGGCATTTGTGGCAAGCGTGCCGCGGGTTGGCCACCCTTGGGTCTAGCTGTTGACTAGGCTTATCAGTGCTCTTCATTTTTTTTCACAGTTCCAGGGACGTATTCAAATACATTACAGGACAATTATCATTATTTACCCATCAACAGACCGATAAAACTAATTCAAAAATTACGCGGACCGATGGAAATCGGAGAAATAATTTGCGGACCGGCAAAAAAAATAAATGGGGCAAATAAGTAATAAGAGTAGTTTGCTGTAGGTAAAAATAAATTAGAAGAAAAAATATTAATTGTAGAAATATATTGCGGACCCCTGCACGAAAAATAAATAAATGAGGGAAAAATAATTTGTCGAAATATATTGCGGACCGGCAAAAAATATATAAAATAGGAGAAATAATTTCCGGGCAAAGAGAAAAAAAATAAATGGGAGGAAAAATTAACTAGCAATAATATGCGGACCAATTAAAAACAAAATGGTTAAAAAAATTGACTGCAGCAATAATTTGCGGACCATCAAAAAGTGAATGGGGGAAAAAATTAGTTGTAGCAATAATTTGCGGACCATCAAAAAGTGAATGGGGGAAAAAAATTAGTTGTAGCAATAATTTGCGGACCATCAAAAAGTGAATGGGGGAAAAAAATTAGTTGTAGCAATAATTTGCGGACCATCAAAAAGTGAATGGGGGAAAAAATTAGTTGTAGAAATAATTTGCGGACCATCAAAAAGTGAATGGGGGAAAAATTAGTTGTAGCAATAATTTGCTGACCATCAAAAAGTGAATGGGGGGAAAAATTAGTTGTAGCAATAATTTGCGGACCATCAAAAAGTGAATGGGGGAAAAATTAGTTGTAGAAATAATTTGCGGACCATCAAAAAGTGAATGGGGGAAAAATTAGTTGTAGCAATAATTTGCGGACCATCAAAAAGTGAATGGGGGGGAAAAATTAGTTGTAGCAATAATTTGCGGACCATCAAAAAGTGAATGGGGAAAAAAATTAGTTGTAGCAATAATTTGCGGACCATCAAAAAGTGAATGGGGGGAAAAAATTAGTTGTAGCAATAATTTGCGGACCATCAAAAAGTGAATGGGGGAAAATTAGTTGTAGCAATAATTTGCGGACCATCAAAAAGTGAATGGGGGAAAAAATTAGTTGTAGCAATAATTTGCGGACCATCAAAAAGTGAATGGGGGAAAAAATTAGTTGTAGAAATAATTTGCGGACCATCAAAAAGTGAATGGGGGAAAAATTAGTTGTAGCAATAATTTGCTGACCATCAAAAAGTGAATGGGGGGAAAAATTAGTTGTAGCAATAATTTGCGGACCATCAAAAAGTGAATGGGGGAAAAATTAGTTGTAGCAATAATTTGCGGACCATCAAAAAGTGAATGGGGGGGAAAAATTAGTTGTAGCAATAATTTGCGGACCATCAAAAAGTGAATGGGGGGAAAAAATTAGTTGTAGCAATAATTTGCGGACCATCAAAAAGTGAATGGGGGAAAAATTAGTTGTAGCAATAATTTGCGGACCATCAAAAAGTGAATGGGGGAAAAATTAGTTGTAGCAATAATTTGCGGACCATCAAAAAGTGAATGAGGGAAAAAATTAGTTGTAGAAATAATTTGCGGACCATCAAAAAGTGAATGGGGGAAAAATTAGTTGTAGCAATAATTTGCGGACCATCAAAAAGTGAATGGGGAAAAAAATTAGTTGTAGCAATAATTTGCGGACCATCAAAAAGTGAATGGGGGAAAAATTAGTTGTAGCAATAATTTGCGGACCATCAAAAAGTGAATGGGGGGAAAAAATTAGTTGTAGCAATAATTTGCGGACCATCAAAAAATAAATGGGAGAAGAAAAATTAATTGCAGCAATAATTGGCGGACCATCAAAAAATAAATGGGAGTAGAAAAATTAATTGCAGCAATAATTTGCGGACCATCAAAAAATGAAGAGGAGAAAAAAAGTAAATATAATGATAAAATTACGACACAAATTATTTTTCTGTCGTTTATTTGTTTTTCGCTGGTCCGCAAATTATTTCTACAATTAATTTTTTCTTCTATTTATTCATTTTAACTACCGCAAACTACTCTCATTACTTATTTTCCCCCCATTTATACTAATTGCCAGTCCGCAAATTATTTCTCCGATTTCCATCGGTCCGCGTAATTTTTGAATTACTTTCATGGGTTCTGCGGACCGGCCGAAAAATATATATACGTGAGAGAAATAATTTGCTGATCGGCAAAGAAATAAATACATAAGACAGATAACTTGCAGACAGGTAAAGAATATAATTTGCAGACCGCTGGCGGCTAAGACAGAAATAAAAAACCAATATAGATACGGTAGGCTGTAATATTGGAAATAAAATCTATAAAATGATTTAGTGTCTATATGAATTACGCAAAATATTTCGCGGGCCGGTGGGGAATTCCCTCGGACCACTCCGTGGACCAGCGGTTGGAGAAAACTGCTTTATATGCCATCCCTCTCCCCCCACATACTGTAGCGTGGCCTCTATGCTAGGATCTTTGGCGGACCCCCCACCCCCCCCCCCCGATCAGAGTCTTCACTGTCCCCACTCAGTGCCGTCTTAATACCCACTATTCGCCCACCCGAGCGCGGCCCGGGGCCCCTCAGGAAAAATTAGAACCGGTTGAAATTTTCGAAAATTTGTCAGGTAAGGGCCTCAGCAAAAAAATCACTTGGCTCGGGGGCCCCATGATGCTCTCAAGACGGCCCTGGCCCCCACTTACCGAATTTATAGTGCGAAAAACAAGAAAATGGTAAGAATCGTCCCGGACTGGAGCCCGGTCAGTCCCACCCTGACGCCATGTTTAATACATACCACGTCGAGCTATAAGGCAGCTGTGGTCAGAGGCGCAAACATGAAAGAGGGAACTGAAAATCGACATTCGTCCCGTATATATACGGGACTAAAGCCTGTACGCAGGAAGCGGAATGGTGCGTATATTAATGAATTATTGGGGGAGCGGGGGGCTCAGTCCCCTCACAGAATTTATTGGGGGGGGGTTGAGTCCCCTCATAATATTAATTGGGAGAGTGGGGCGGGAATAGCCTCAGCCTCCAGGTTCCGATGCCAATGGCTGTGGTAAGGGTCGATCCTCATTTGATTACGTGTTTTCGTTGCCGTCTCGTAACTCTATTTTTAACTCGAGATTTACCTGGGGATAATCACTTCTGATCACGTGACACCCGAGCACCGTAATTTGACGAAAAGGAAAACAAAGCATTATTCTCAGAATAATTCGCGGATTATCATTGGGAAAATAGTGTTTTTCTACTGCGCGGTTGACTAGTCACAACCTTAAAAAAAGACCGACGAAGGCCAGTGGCGTAATAAGTCCTCTAAGAAGAAGCTTTTCCTCTGTGTCCTCAACCGGTAAGATCAACACGTTGAATGTCTTCAAGGAAGGACGTAACTCGAGCAGAGATGCCGCCCTGCCTGGTCATTTACGGCTTTACACGCTCAACCCATGGCCAGTGGGCCAAATGTGGCCCTCGGAGTCAACTGATGTGGCCCGGGACCTCAAGCTCTAAAAATGAACTCGGTAGCACATTTCCAGATCGCGTAAGTGCCCGCAGTGCAGTTCAAAATCACTTAATTGGCCCGTGACGTATTCCCCGGACACGTGAGTGGCCCTCGCAGCACGTCTATAAAACCATCCACAAGAGACCCCGCAAAATTTCAGGATCACTTAAGAGACCCGCGATGCAATTCAGCGTCACGTAAGTGGCCCCTGATGCAATTCCACGTCATTTAAGTGTCTCGCGGTACATTGCGAGGTCACTTAAATGACCGGCAGCATATTTACACTTCACCGCGGAACAGTTCCAGAGCACTCAAGTGATCACTTGAGTGACCCAAAAGACAAATTTACAGATAACTTAAAGCACCCGCAGCACAGCTCCAGTTCACCCAAGCGTCCCGCGGCATATTCACAGATCAAATGAGTGACCTACGGCACATTTACCCATAACTCAAGTAACCTGCGATGTCGTTTCTGATCACTCAATTAAGTGGTCTGCGACAAGTTTTCAAATCAGTGAAGTGGCCCGTGATGTAGTTTCAAACCAATGAAGAGAGTGGCCCGCACTCTCCTAAAAGATTGAACAACCCTTGGCTTACAATATTCTTGTGTTGTCTGGATACAATAGATACCATGGCCACAACTAGAAACGGAAATTTGCTCTGTCTCTCAGGGCCAACGCCATTTTGGTGGCCCCCCTCCCCATAATTTAAAACAGGAAAAGAGTAATTTCAGTACCCGCTCTAATTTAGTGCCTGGGGGCCCCCTACCTGCGCCCTCCTTTAGTTACAACCCTAATGGATGCAAGCCGTGATCAGTGACGTTTAAACGCATTAGCCCATTTTCACGTGTGGCCCCGGGGCCTCATGAAAATGAGGTCTGAAAAAATAATTCGAGAGTGGGCACATGTAAATATCTGACCAGTGAAGGGCCACTTCAGAAAAATTACATCACACAAGAGCACATGACGCTCTTTAAGACGGCCCTCATTGCGGCTGCAATAATTCGCCACTTACAGCTCGCGGCTGTCAGTGGACGTTCACGACCCATCTCGGAGGCCCCCACGAATCGAGTTTCGGTCGTGACCTAAAGCTCCTGAATCCCGGACCGTAAGTGGATTTTTACGTCCCATCTTGGAAGCCTCCTGAAATCTCGAGTTGTTCGGAACCTAGAGATTTCAGGAGTAAGTCCTTTAGGTTCCGAACAACTCAAGCTCCAGAATCCCGGGCTTATTCCCCATCTGCGAATCAAGTTTGGGTAGCGACCCGTAACTCACGACATCTCGACACCAGTGCCGTCTTAACGCATGGGCCCACCCGCGCACGGCCCGGGGGCCTCAGGAGAAGAGGGGCCTCACATAAAGGAGATTCGGTTGAAATTTTCTAGAATTTACGAGGTAGGGCCTCAGGAAAACCAATTGGCCCGGGGGCCCACTATGCTCTTAAGACGGCCCTGCTCGACACATCCGACACATCTCGCAAGCCCCCCCTGCAAATCGAGTTTGGGTCGTGATCATAGCTCAAGGAATCCGTGTCTGTTAGTGGATGACTATCTCATAAGTCATTGCGACCCGAACTTGCTTGGGTCAAGACCCATAGGTTAAGAACCCGTACAATATAGGATCCTACGAGATCATTCGGGGGGGGGGGGGTTGAAAAACAACAAAAAGTTTTCGAAATTATGGGTTAATCAGTGAACATTTTTGTGTGGCCTTGGGGACTCTTGTAGAATGCCGCTCTTGCCCATGGGGAAATCCGGCCTTGGCCACAACCCTAATAGTGGCTCTGGGCTGGTATAGCATGCGCCCCAGCAGCTACAACCCAGGCGCTATGAACGATTTTCATATTTTTTTGTTTTATTTTGTACACTTCACTGTAAAAAAAAGAGGCCAATGGAATGTCTGGCCTGCCAGAGATCCCAGCCTGGGGGAAGGGGGGGGCCCCGCTGCAGGATGTGAGGGCCACTGGTCACTGAGAAGTACTTGGTAATAATTGTGTGTGTGTATATATATATATATATTTATTTATTTTTTTCAATTGTAATTTTTTGCAGACCCCGTGAACCTGTTCATCGAACGATCATCGATGTTCAAGGGCTACATGTTCGTGGCCCTACAACAGAACCGCAAGGCCGTGATCGGCTGCCTACCCACCAACTCCAAGACGAACGTCACTCTCTGGAAGACCGAAGGCGAGATGGAAGGGGGCGAGATCGTCTCTCTGGGAACCGACATCTCGTTCGACCCCAGGGAAGGGTTCATCTTGGATTACCCGACCATATACTTCAGCGGCTTGTTCCAGTGCAGGGCTGCCCTGGGCAAAAACTCCCAGGAGATCAACATCACCCTGTTTTACCTACGTAAGGCATTTTTTTTATTATTATTATCATCTTGAAACGTGAGTGACCATTATATGACCATTTGGTGTGACCATTTTTGTGTTGATTACATATTTGTTGTTGTTTCTAATCACAGCCGACACCCTACGGGACCCGCAACCATTCATCGACACCAGCGAAGCCCTTCACCCTGTCGTAAACGGGACATTCACCCTGAAATGCACAGTGAACGTCGATCCGGGAACCAGGCTGTTCTTCGATTGGACGTATCCGAACGTGAACGTAAGTCGAGAAAAATTTCATTGCATTATCGGTTTGAAAACTCCGCATATCGGGCAAAACAATGCGCTGGAGCCCGCCGCGTACAAGTGTTCCACAATCAGGGTCGTCTTAACGCATGAGGGCCAATCCGGGTACAGCCCGGGACCGCATAAGGGTTTTCTGAAGAAAAATGAGTGGCCACAGAAGATTGACCTAGATAGTTCGTAAACGTCACCCATGACCTCAACCCTAATTTTGTAAAAATGAACTAAGGGTCACATTAACGGATCACTTAAGTGACCCGCGGCACAGTCAATGATCACTTTATTGATGCACGGCACCGTTCAAGCTCACAAGTGACGCGCGGTATATTTTCATCCCCGCGGCACAGTTCCAGACAGAGGCACCGACATGAAGAAAATATTGAGGGGGGTGCGCAAAGTTGCTGGCAGTGCCGTCTTAACGCATGGGCCCACTCGGGCACGGCCCGAGGGCCTCAAGAGGAGAGGGGCCTCACAAAAACGAAAAGTGATTGCAATTTTCGAGAATTTTCCAGGTAAGGGCCTCAAAAACATCACTTGGCCCGGGGGCCCATGATGTTCTTGAGACGGCCCTGGTTGCTGGTCGTCCCGTATACATATACGGGACTCAAAACACATATGCACGAGAGAGAGAGAAGGTGCATTGCATTGTTTTTTCTTCAGAAATTATCGGCGAGGGGGGGGGGGAAGGGTCAGGTCCTTTACAAAATTTATTGGGGGGGGGGGCGGGGTCAAAGGGACTTAGCCACTAGGTTTCGGCGCCTATAGTTCCAGATTACTTAAATGACCTGCGCCACAGTTCCACAGATCACTCGAGTGACTCTCATTGCACAATTTCAGATTACTTCAAGGACCCGCGGCACAGCTCCACTTCATAGGCGGAGACAGACTTACAAGTCTGGTGGGGGAGGGGGGCAAGATGATAATGATGTCAGTTCATATATACGCATATACATTAGATCAGTAGGCTCCACCTTTGACGCTCCGCCCATGTTCCGCTTAGGTGACCTGCGACAAATTTATAGATCATTGTAGCACAGTTAAAGAGCACTTAAGTGACCTATGGCTTCAGTCTCAGATAACCCAAGTGGCCCGTGGCACATTTACAGGTCATGAGTGACCCTCGCCACATTCAGCGAGTGACTTGCGGCAGGGCCGTCTGAAGAGCATCATGGGGGGCCCCCGGGCCAAGTGATTTTTCTGAGGCCCTACCAGGCAAATTCTCGGAAATTTCAACCAGATCTGATTTTTGTGAGGGCTCCCTTTTTTCTTGAGGCCACCGGGCCGTGGCTTAAGACGGCACAGTTCAAGGTCGCGATAGTTGAGTGGTCTGCGAGACGTTTTCAGATCAATGGAAAAGAAGTGGCCCGCACTCTTCATCGCAGATTAAACATCTTCGCCTTCCCCAAACTTCAAAAAAACATCACACTAAGGATGTCCTGAAAAGAAAAAAAAAACGCTTCCCACGCCGGGAATCGAACCCGGGCCTCCTGGGTGAGAGCCAGGTATCCTAACCACTAGACCACGTGGGATACCTGTTATGAAGGAAATGTTATTATAAAAATAAAGGTTCTTCAATTGACGTGATATAGAAATGCATGTACTGTATATAGTGTGAAAAGTTAAAAAAAAGTCAGCGTTTTTCGTGGGAAAAAGGAATTCAAACCTGAAAAAAATTGTTTCCGTAAATGCAGGTTTCGATAAAATTTTTAATTGATGAGAAAAGAAAAGTAGATTCAATCAGAAACATTAGAAGAAAAATATTTAGTGTTATCTCTGGAATTAACTGTTTTTAAAATGACAAATTATTCCCAAAAAAGCAATTTTTTGCAGTAAAAAGGGAGCTGCGTTAACGTTTTGATTGCGATTTCTGAAAAATCCGGAAATTAATTTGGTTTCGTTATTTCCGCACTAGGTGGCAGCACTTAACAATGTTTATATCAACTTGATACGTTTTGTTTGTGTTTATCTCTAAGAGATGGCAGCACTGAAATTGTGGTTGGGTTTTTTTTTTTTTTTTTAAATTCTATTTTTTTTTTTTTCTTTTATTTTATACAAAAATTGCCACGTTTTTAAGACAAATAAATGCAATTGGCGGACTGGTCGACGCATTTCGGCTCTTCAATGGAGAGCCGTCATCAGGAATCACTGCATCTGATCTACATCTGAATCACTGCAAAGTTTTAGTGCTCGATGAACAAAAGAAGAAAATGCCGAAAGTTTCTGATTGGGAGGATGAAGGGATTTTGCATGAGGTGGCATGGAGATAGCTGTCTTTGGATGCGAATTGGGGAGCCATCTGTTGCAAAGTGTTGAAAGTTTCGTCACGACTTTTGCTATCTCATCCTCCCAATCAGAAACTTTCGGCATTTTCTTCTTTTGTTCATCGAGCACTAAAACTTTGCAGTGATTCAGCCTCCCTCCAGAATGAACTCAATATCCTTCTTGACATCGCTTCTAATCGGGGTTTTTCACCTTTTATCATCGACAAGGTCCTCAGAAAAATGACCCAGACATGCACCACGAACCTGCTCCCAGCTGACTCAAAACAGTTTTCTAATACCGTCGTTCTTCCATTCGATTCTTCAAGTTTCATGATCTCTTCTATCTTCAAGAAATTTGACTTCCATGCAATATTCCAGCCAACAAATATACTCACCTTTTCCCATCTGAAAGATCCTATCTCACCCTCCAAAGAATCTGGTATCTACTTCATCCCATGCAAGAATTGTGAAAATGGATATATTGGCCAAACTAGAAGAAATCTAAATATTCGAGTTCTCGAACACCGAAAGCATGTTGAGAAGGGACGGACGGATAATTCGGCTATTGCCCAACACTGTTGGCAACGTTCACATTATTTTGATTTTGATAAAGCGTTTGTTTTTAAAAAAGCAACACACAATTCTGCAGGCTTTATTAACCTCAGTCGTGACAAACCTTTCAACACTTTGCAACAGATGGCTCCCCAATTCGCATCCAAAGACCACTCGGACGCAGCAAATACAAAGGCGAATTCTTCGGACGACCAGACGTAAACATCACCCCTCCACGACTCATTCGTGTGAATTCTGACCACGAGGTCCTGATGACGGCTCTCCATTGAAGAGCCGAAACGGGTCGACCATTCGACCAATTGAATTTATTTGTCTTAAAAACGTGGCAATTTTTGTATAAATTAAAACCAGGCAAAGTTTCTCATTTTTGTGATAATAAATCTATTTATTTTTTAATTGATTCTATGCATCATTTGTACAAGAGCACTCGTCTGACCATATTTTGTTGAGGGAAAACTACGGCCATGCACACGGTAAATCGGGAATAAATGGCTAAAAATAAAACAATGGACCACTCACTCAGGCCGCAACTAGATGCTCGGTGAGTCGAGCATCACAAAATAATTGTGTAGTTATTTATTTGAAAATGAATAAGAACTTCAGTCCCGTCCAAATATACGAGAATGTCCCGGGAAATACAGATAATATGGACTCGAATACCACGACTTCCACATTCTGTAACTGGGCCCGTCCAGACAGATGGAAGCACCAGCGAAAAACGAAACGAGCACAACTCCTACAACATAATTACGATAGCGCAGCGCGTTTATTCTAACGCTTGTACGGATTCGTTAGAAATTCCGTAGAAGAATGTGTACGAGTTGCATTGTACGGTTGAGTAGTAGCAGGGCCGTCTTAGGAGCATCATTAGTCCCTCGGGCCAAAAAATTTCAGCAAGATATCATTGTTGTGAAGCCCGAGGCAGCGCCCGGGAGGGCCCATGCGTTAAGACGGCATTGGGGGAACTAATAGGACTCCTAGGCTTGTACCTTCGGTGGGAACCCTATCTGGAATTTCCACAGTTCTCTATATAGTAAATTTATAGTGTGAGAAAATAAAAAAAAAATGACAGAAACCGTACCCGGGTCCCCGAGTATAATCCCTGCCAGCACCGCCCTCAAAGGAGGGGCATGCGCCTCTCAGGAGGAACCATAACTAGGATTTTTGTCAGAAAGGCAAACTTGATTTTGCCGCCTCGAATCCACCAAACTATTCTGGTGAGCCGCATATGACCCCTGAATTAGGCAAAAGAGCCGCGCGTGACAAAAGTTTCAGAACTACTGCAGAATAGCAGTATTTATTTTACACGGTCATACGCCGGTCATACATCGCCATACGGCAATTTCCTACCAGTGGAGTTGGGTGGGAAATGAAAGCGCCATCTATATCGTCAGTCACCCTCAGGATCGGTAAGTAAGGAACTTATTTTCGCTGTCCATCCCCCGTGGACTTTGAAGGTAACTTTCATTACGGGGGGCGCGGTAGCCCAGGTCGATAAGATACTCGCCTAAAGTTCCAAAGGATGTTTAGAGGTATCGCGAATTCGATACCAGGTTCGTCCTCGTCAGAAAACTTTCCTGACACAGGGGTACAACAGAAACAGTGACATGATAGCAGAAAAAAAATTGCTACCGCAAGGAGTCCCTCGAGTAATTACATTGTAATTTTTTCTTTCTCTTTCAGAGCACGACTCGTATCACCAATACAGTAGGACCACCGCATAGGAAGACTGTCAGGGACTACACTCATGAAGAAGTCACTGCATACCTAACAGTGAAGGAAGTTATTCCCAGTGATAGCGGCACCTACAGGTGCTCGGTTACTGACCACTCTGAAAAGACTGGTAGCGATAAAGTTCAAATCTTTGTGTATGGTAAGCTTTTTTTTTATTCGCTCTTCTCAACTGAAGTAATTCGACCGTAGAATAAAATAGGCTTCCAAGGCCAATGTCATGATGAGAATGAGAATATAGTTCTAGCATAGGGAACTGAGTTTCAGTGGAATTAAAACCTCCATTCATTTCTTTGGATTACAACTTTGGAAATGTGGGGGGGGGGGGGTGTCGCAGAAATCCTCCTTCATTATTCGAACCTTTTCGTCGTCTTTGGATATCTAGGGTGAAGTTCAATCTCTCTTTGGTAAAGACTGATAATTACAGAGTTTTCAATCACCTACGGACAGCTAATAATATCACAAAGATTTCGTTTTTAGAGTGGGTTTCGTTTTTAGCTAAGGTGATCACAAAGCTTTCAGGCAACTTTGGTCAGCTGAGAAGGCAACAGAACTATCTGTCGTCTTTGAGCAGCCAAGGGAATTCTAAAATCTTTTAATAGTCTTCGGACAGTCAAAGACAAAAAAAATTGGTTAGTTTTTGGACAGGCAAAGGAGATCATAAAGCTTCCAGTCGTCTTCGAGCAGTCGAAGTATGTCACAAAGCTTTCAGTCGTCTTCGGACAGCCAAAGTAAATCACAAAACTTCCAGTCGTCTTCGGACAGCCAAACGCGATTGCATAGCTTTCAGTCAACTTCAGGCAGGCGAAGTATGTCACAAAGCTTTCAGTCGTCTTCGGACAACCAAAGTAAATCACAAAACTTCCAGTCGTCTTCGGACAGCCAAAAGCGATTGCATAGCTTTCAGTCAACTTCAGGCAGGCGAAGTATGTCACAAAGCTTTCAGTCAACTTCAGGCAGGCGAAGTATGTCACAAAGCTTTCAGTCGTCTTCGGACAACCAAAGTAAATCACAAAACTTCCAGTCGTCTTCGGACAGCCAAAAGCGATTGCATAGCTTTCAGTCAACTTCAGGCAGGCGAAGTATGTCACAAAGCTTTCAGTCATCTTCAGGCAGGCGAAGTATGTCACAAAGCTTTCAGTCGTCTTCGGACAACCAAAGTAAATCACAAAACTTCCAGTCGTCTTCGGACAGCCAAAGTAAACCACAAAACTTCCAGTCGTCTTCGGACAGCCAAAAGCGATTGCATAGCTTTCAGTCAACTTCAGGCAGGCGAAGTATGTCACAAAGCTTTCAGTCATCTTCAGGCAGGCGAAGTATGTCACAAAGCTTTCAGTCGTCTTCGGACAACCAAAGTAAATCACAAAACTTCCAGTCGTCTTCGGACAGCCAAGTGAAGAACCCTAACTTTCAGTCAACCATTTCGACAGGAAAAGACATCGCAAAGCTGTCAGTCATCTTCAGACAGTCAAAGTAGATCACAAAGTTGTCATCACATCAGTTGTCCATTCAGTATTCACATTGGAATTTGTCTATTGCTATCGTGAGACAAGACCGTGAGACATTGATAGGAAATAAGCGACACCTTTGCCTCCACCTTAAGGCGGACGTGAAGAACTATATCGAAGATCACAATGGTTGCCCTAGTGTAGCCCAATGGACGCTCTAAGACGTGAAGAGATGCTTGTTAGTGCGCGAGGACGCTCACATGCTCGAATATTCATATCATACAGTCGAATCCCGTTTTAACGAACACCGTTGTAGCGAAAATCTCGTTTTATATAACGAAAAATTTTCTAATCCTCCTGATAAGTTTACATAGGAACAATGTAAAAATCTGGGATTCCTTTATAACGAAATTTCGTTGTAACGAAGCGATTTCTCTGGTCTCTTGGAGTTCGTTATAACGGGATTCGACTGTATTTGTTTTATACAAAAATTTGATTTATAAATAAACGGTAGATGCGTCCGTCCAATGATGGCATCAAAATGAAATTCATTTACATTTGTTTGATTGCAGCATCCCGTCAGCCAACTCACGTGAACTTCACAACAGACATGGACCTCTCTCAACCAGTCATATACAAAGCTGGTCAAGATGTCAAGTTCGTCATCGGCATCCACGCTTTCCCCAGCATGTCCGATGTCAGCCTGTATTGGCTTAAAGACGGCGAGGTCCTGCCATCCGATACCCGGTACCAACTGAAGATCACTGCATTCACTGTCAAACTCGAGATCGGTCAACTGTCTCGGTCTGATGCTGGAACCTACACTCTGATTGGGAAGACGACTGATACGGTCAACAATATATCCATTATTTTGGATGTGAAAGGTAGGTCTCTTGTAGATAGACTTCATTCTCGTACTTACAGCACCAGGCGCGGATCCAGAGAGAGTGATGTGTCATTTAATCAAACCGAGCACAACTCTGGTGTATCGCCAGTGGCAATTTACTACCGATTGAGTCGTGTTGGTGCTTTCCCTCCCCCCCCCCGAATCCCCGATTTTTCCAGTTTTTACCCCAGCCCGGTGAATATGATTCGCCATACGGGGGTTCACCGGAGGGAGAAGTTATTTTCTCAATAAAAAGAAAAAGATTTACATCCTACCCCAGGGAGCACTATTGGCCCCCGGGGTTAACAGTTTACATTACATTACAATTATAATAACAGAACTACACTACTGCCCTGGTTTACGGAAACTTTGCCCCGGACATTTCGTCCCTGATCGTCCACCTTCCCTGAACGTATGAGTGGCCAAGTGAGTGATCGTATGAGTGGCCAAGTGAGTGATCGTATGAGTGGCCAAGTGAGTGATCGTATGAGTGACCAATTGCGTGACGTATGAGTGACCAATTGCGTGACTTGATCATTCATCAAGTCATTTACTCAACCATACAGTCACTCACAATCACTTGCTCAAACGGTCACTCACTTGATCATTCATATGGTCATTTACTCAACCATTACTACAACCATGTAGTCATATGCGCATCCCTCACTTCTCATACGATCACACACTTGGTCACTCATACAGTCAGGGGCAGGCGAAATGTCGGGGGGGGGGGAGGATATTGGAGGTCAAAATGTACCGGAGACGAAACGCACAAAGGGTGAAATGTCGGAGGCAAAATTCTCAGATTCCGAGCCCCCTGGGCGGGCGGGCCACTGAAAACGATTATACCTCTTTCAGATCTAAATTTTATGTAATAAATTACACATTTCCCGGAGGCACTTTTCTCTTGGAAGCCATCTTAAATGTCCCCTGAAATTTCAACTTTAAGTGCTGCTCTCTTATGAAAGTCCCTACCCAAAGTTCATATTCACCATATTTCTATCTTAAAACTTTAGACCGGAGTTGTGCTCGGTTTGAATGAATGAATGTATCTTAAAACTTACGCAATCCTTCAAGTCGGAGCTCAACTCCCCTAAGGTCAAAATAAGAAATTCTACAGTGAGAAAAAAACAACCCACACACATTTGTGGCACCAGGGTCTGAAAGGGATGTATACAAAGCATACAAATAAACACATAGTGCACACAGCTGCCCCGCGACATCGGGCCAGTTGTGGCCCAGCCTTCAAAAATCAGCCGCCTCGCGAGCAGTTGACTAATCTGCGCGGTTTTAAGGGCGCTGCCTCGCGACAGTTGCCTATGCGGCGCAGCTGTTGCCTTCCCACGAGTAAGGTTCTTAAAGTGTAGCTAGCCAATGGGTCTTCAAGTGATGATGTGTCGTGGAGGGGAGGGCAATTTAATGTGTAGTCATGGTCACCGCATCCCGTATTTTGCGGGATATGGACCCATTTTCCCCCATATTATCCGGCTCTCTGGATTCGCGCCTGCACGGCACTTGTTTTTAGCTCTCACTGAATATAGTTTACTCATTACATCTTTGACTTTCCTCATAGATAAACCGATTGTGAAGCTGGTCGGTGTGCAGAAGATGTACATAGTCGGCGAAGAATACACCCTCCAGTGCCACGCCAACGGTTTCCCGACACCAGTCGCATGGTGGCGCTGGAAGCCGTGCGGAGAGATACACAACTGTAGTCCTGGTGGATTCGATGGTTGGATCGATGTGGAATACGGAAACGATTATCCCAACAGAGACAATGTCAGCTACGTGGTTCACGGAGAGCGGAATTATTCAGCTGTGTCCAACTTGCATGTGATGCCGAACGCATCTGGACATTACATGTGTATGGCCAGTAATGTCATGGGTCAAGACGAACAAATCGCACCCTTCATCGTGACAGGTAAAATCCACTTGGATCGAAATTCTAGTCGGTGTTTGACTTTTATGATTCTGAATAACTTAATGCAGGGGTTCTTAACATTTTTCAGCCGTGACCCAAAATCAACGACAGGATCAACTTTGCAACTCGCCGATCCATCTTTTAAATTTGAAAGTATCAATTAAATATTTCTGATTAACAAAGGCTGTCGTTTTACAAATCAGTGAAATCAGTTCATGGTGTCTTAGCAGGTGGGCCAACAAAGCCTATGCTTGGGGTTCCGAATTAAAAAAAGCCTACTCCCCCCCAAATTACTGAAAGCTTCTACTAATTCTGAAATTATTTCTTTCCTGAGTTCTGAATTTTCATTCATTCTGAAATTATTTCATTCAGAAATTCAGAATTTTCATTAATTCTGAAATTATTTCTTTTCTGAGTTCTGACTTCCACTAATTCTGAAATTATTTCTTTCCCGAGTTCTGAATTTTTATCCATTCTTAAATTATTTCATTCAGAAATTCAGAATTTTCATTAATTCTGAAATTATTTCTTTCCTGAGTTCTGAATTTTCATTCCTTCTGAAATTATTTCTTTCCTGAGTTCTGAATTTTCATTCCTTCTGAAATTATTTCATTCAGAAATTCAGAATTTTCATTAATTCTGAAATTATTTCTTTCCTGAGTTCTGAATTTTCATTCATTCTGAAATTATTTCATTCAGAAATTCAGAATTTTCATTAATTCTGAAATTATTTCTTTCCTGAGTTCTGAATTTTCATTCCTTCTGAAATTATTTCATTCAGAAATTCAGAATTTTCATTAATTCTGAAATTATTTCTTTCCTGAGTTCTGAATTTTCATTCCTTCTGAAATTATTTCATTCAGAGATTCAGAATTTTCATTAATTCTGAAATTATTTCTTTCCTGAGTTCTGAAATTATTTCTTTCCTGAGTTCTGAATTTTCATTCATTCTGAAATTATTTCATTCAGAAATTCAGAATTTTCATTCATTCTCAAATTATTTCTTTTCTAAGTTCTGACTTCCACTAATTCTGAAATTATTTCTTTCCTGAGTTCTGAATTTTCATTCATTCTGAAATTATTTCATTCAGAGATTCAGAATTTTCATTAATTCTGAAATTATTTCTTTTCTGAGTTCTGACTTCCACTAATTCTGAAATTATTTCTTTCCCGAGTTCTGAATTTTTATTCATTCTGAAATTATTTCATTCAGAAATTCAGAATTTTCATTAATTCTGAAATTATTTCTTTCCTGAGTTCTGAAATTATTTCTTTCCTGAGTTCTGAAATTATTTCTTTCCTGAGTTCTGAATTTTCATTCATTCTGAAATTATTTCATTCAGAAATTCAGAATTTTCATTCATTCTCAAATTATTTCTTTTCTAAGTTCTGACTTTTCACTAGTTCTGAAATTATTTCTTTCCTGAGTTCTGAATTTTTATCCATTCTTAAATTATTTCATTCAGAAATTCAAAATTTTCATTAATTCTGAAATTATTTCTTTCCTGAGTTCTGAATTTTTATTCATTCTCAAATTATTTCTTTCCTAAATTCTGAATTTTCATTAATTCTGAAATTATTTCTTTCCTGAGTTCTGAATTTTTATTCATTCTCAAATTATTTCTTTCCTAAATTCTGAATTTTCATTAATTCTGAAATTATTTCTTTCCTGAGTTCTGAATTTTTATTCATTCTCAAATTATTTCTTTCCTAAGTTCTGACTTTCACTAATTCTGAAATTATTTCTTTCCTGAGTTCTGACTTTTCACTAATTCTGAAATTATTTCTTTCCTGAATTCTGAATTTTCACTAATTCTGAAATTATTTCTTTCCTGAATTCTGAATTTTCATTCATTCTGAAATTATTTTTCCTGAATTCTGAATTTTAACCAATTCTGAAATTATTTTTCCTGAATTCTGAATTTTAACCAATTCTGAAATTATTTTTCCTGAATTCTGAATTTTAACCAATTCCGAAATTATTTCTTTCCTGAATTCTGAATTTTCACTAGTTCTCAAATTATTTCTTCCCCTAGTTCCGAATTTCCATTCATTTTTTTGCATTCTGTAACAATAGCGTATCATTTCGGATGCCGACTTCTCCCCCAGAAATACTGTATGCAAAATCATGGCTAAACAGGATTTACTTGGCCCCAAAAAATGTCTGGGTCTCAGCCCAAGGCTAGTGCCGTCTCAACGCATGGCCTACCCGGGCGCTGACCGGAGGCCTCAAGAAAGAAGAACGAGGGGGACCTCACAAAAATGAGAACTGATTGAAATTTTCAAGAACTTGCCAGGTAGGGCTTCAGAAAAATTACTTGGCCCGGGGGGGGGGGGCATGATGCAGTTAAGACGGCCCTGGCCATCGAAATTGTTGAGGTGCCTCTGAAACCAGCGGTACAGCAAATGGATTTAAAACCAAATTATAAGCGGGATCGTACGACTCATCTCAGGAGCCAGTGCGATCCAAGTTTCGGTCGCGACCTGCAGGTTAAGGACCCATGTATCATGAAAACGTGACATGAATGTATTAAGCACTGTTGTTGAAATTTCTATTGTGGTGTTTTCCTCATGTGTGTTGCAGATGCCAAAGGGGGATTTGAGGTGTCCATCTCGGACAGTCGCCCTGTTGTCGGCGACGTCTTGGCATTGACGTGTAAAGCGAACGTCTTCACCTTCGACAAAGTTTCTTGGAGGAAGAAACGTGTTGTTGGAGAAAATTCTGAAGCTGTTCTTATCGTCAATAACACTAGTAAGTACACGACAATTTTTTCTTCAATTAATCTTCATCGTAGTTTCGTGTGTGAATCTTAGGCCGGGACCGCGCTACTACTACTACTACTACTACTAGCCCACACGTACACCGCGTCCCCAATTCCTCTGCAGAATCTCTAACGAATTAGTACATGTTAGAATGTGCGTGTACGTGTTGTGAACCTGACGTGAATTTTGTTACCGTGTAATGCTTGTTATGTGTAGTGCTGCCATCTGTCGGGAATACACTAAAAAATTGATAAAAAGTCTTCTACAAAACTTGAAAAAAAGCCAACCAATTAGTCTATTGATTACATTGATTTACGGAAGCTTCGCCACTGAAATTTAACCCCTAGCACGTTTCACCCTTCACCCCCCCCCCCGTGCATTTCGCCTCTGCAAGTCGGTAGGCAGATGACTGAAGTGGCCCATTCACATATCGTACGTGATCTGTAAATGTGACACTCGATATATTTACGAATCACTTGAATAACACGCGGCATACTTACAAACCGAGTTCCTCGGCACAGTCCCAGATCCTTCAAATGGCCCACGGCGCAGTTACAGATGACTCCAAGTCGCCCGCAGAACATTTACAGATCACTTAACTGACACTCGATAGATTTATGGATCACTTGAGTTACCCGCGCCAAATTTACAAACCACTTGAGTGACCGCAGCACAGTTTCACAGCACTTGAATGATCCGTAGCACAGTTTCAGAGCACTTAAGCAGTCCGCGGCATATTTACAGATTAACTAAGTGACCCGTGGCACAGTTCTAGATCACGCAAGCGGCTCGCGACACATTTGCAGATCAGTTAAGTGACCTGTGGTGGTGTCAGCAGCTCACCGAATCAAGTGGCCCGCGAGACCCGTTTTCAAACCAATGAAGTGGCGCACAGTCATCCAAAGGTGGCGCGCCCTTGGTATAATAAATAAAACAAATAGAATACACTACTCAACTACATTACTAATGATTTAATGAAACGTATCACATGCTATTTGTATGTCTCTTTTTTAAGTGCAATCGGTGCTCTTTAAGTGCTCTTTCTTTTATTGACAGACTCGAAGGTTCTCGAATGGAGCACCAAGTACTCACACGTTTCAGCGATTTTATTCGAACCTGTTCATCGCAACTCCAGTGGCGAATACGAATGTTTTGCGGTTGCGGACGATGGAAACAAGACGGTGATCAGTGCTGTCATTGATGTGCAAAGTGAGTTAATTCTTCGATTCCGAGGAAATGATCTGTTTTGTTGTATGCCCTTGGCTCCCCCCAACGAGGAGAAGGGCGACAGGCCCCCATTTTTTTTTTCTTTCTTCGAGGGTCCCGGGGATTGTCCTTGTCTTTTATGCTAGACATTCGTGACAAATTTGAAAGCAAAAAGTAAAGGGTGGCGTGCAGGGCAAACACCCCAGAGCATCGTGGGTTCCCCTGGCAAAATACTCAGGCCCCTCAACTGGCTGAATGCTTGCCTACAAATTTGCATGAATGAGGCTCCCTATGAACTTGGAGCCACTTCCCCGATTGTTATCGGTTGCGTGAAATGATTCCAGAATAACTGAAAGAAATAATTTCAGATTCGATGAAAGAAATAATTTCAGAATATTTATAAAAAAATTATTACAGGATAGACAAAGGAGATAATTTCAGAATCAATGAAAGAAATAATTTCAGAATCGATAAAAGAAATAATTTCATAGCCGGTGAAAGAAATAATGTCATAATCGATGGAAGAAATAATTTCATAACCGATGAAAGAAATAATTTCATAGCCGGTGAAAGAAATAATTTCATAATCGATGGAAGAAATAATTTCATAATCGATGGATAATTTCATAGCCGGTGAAAGAAATAATTTCAGAATCGATAAAAGAAATAATTTCATAGCCGGTGAAAGAAATAATGTCATAATCGATGGAAGAAATAATTTCATAACCGATGAAAGAAATAATTTCATAGCCGGTGAAAGAAATAATTTCATAATCGATGGAAGAAATAATTTCATAATCGATGGATAATTTCATAGCCGGTGAAAGAAATAATTTCAGAATCGATAAAAGAAATAATTTCATAGCCGGTGAAAGAAATAATGTCATAATCGATGGAAGAAATAATTTCATAACCGATGAAAGAAATAATTTCATAGCCGGTGAAAGAAATAATTTCATAATCGATGGAAGAAATAATTTCATAATCGATGGATAATTTCATAGCCGGTGAAAGAAATAATTTCAGAATCGATAAAAGAAATAATTTCATAGCCGGTGAAAGAAATAATGTCATAATCGATGGAAGAAATAATTTCATAACCGGTGAAAGATATAATTTCATAACCGATGAAAGAAATAATTTCATAGCCGGTGAAAGAAATAATTTCATAATCGATGGATAATGTCATAGCCGGTGAAAGAAATAATTTCATAGCCGGTGAAAGAAATAATTTCATAACCAATAAAAGAATTTCATAACCGGTGAAAGAAATAATTTCATAATCGATGGAAGAAATAATTTCATAATCGATGGAAGAAATAATTTCATAACCGATGAAAGAAATAATTTCATAATCGATGGAAGAAATAATTTCATAACCGATGAAAGAAATAATTTCATAACCGATGAAAGAAATAATTTCATAACCGATGAAAGAATTTCATAACCGGTGAAAGAAATAATTTCATAACCGATGAAAGAAATAATTTCATAATCGATGGAAGAAATAATTTCATAATTGATGGAAGAAATAATTTCATAATCGATGAAAGAAATAATTTCATAGCCGGTGGAAAAAATAATTTCATAGCCGGTGGAAGAAATAATTTCATAATCAATGGAAGAAATAATTTCATAATCGATGGAAGAAATAATTTCATAGCCGGTGAAAGAAATAATTTCATAATCGATGGAAGAAATAATTTCATAATCGATGGAAGAAATAATTTCATAATCGATGGAAGAAATAATTTCATAATCGATGGAAGAAATAATTTCATAATTGATGGAAGAAATAATTTCATAATCGATGAAAGAAATAATTTCATAGCCGGTGGAAAAAATAATTTCATAGCCGGTGGAAGAAATAATTTCATAATCAATGGAAGAAATAATTTCATAATCGATGGAAGAAATAATTTCATAGCCGGTGAAAGAAATAATTTCATAATCGATGGAAGAAATAATTTCATAATCGATGGAAGAAATAATTTCATAATCGATGGAAGAAATAATTTCATAATCGATGGAAGAAATAATTTCATAGCCGGTGAAAGAAATAATTTCATAACCGATGAAAGAAATAATTTCATAACCGATAAAAGAATTTCATAACCGATAAAAGAATTTCATAACCGGTGAAAGAAATAATTTCATAACCGATGAAAGAAATAATTTCATAGCCGGTGAAAGAAATAATTTCATAATCGATGGAAGAAATAATTTTTTAACCGATGAAAGAAATAATTTCATAACCGATGAAAGAATTTCATAACTGGTGAAAGAAATAATTTCATAACCGATGAAATAAATAATTTCATAATCGATGGAAGAAATAATTTCATAGTCGATGAAAGAAATAATTTCATAGCCGGTGAAAGAAATAATTTCATAACCGATGAAAGAAATAATTTCATAATCGATGGAAGATATAATTTCATAATTGATGGAAGAAATAATTTCATAGTCGATGAAAGAAATAATTTCATAGCCGGTGAAAGAAATAATTTCATAACCGATGAAAGAAATAATTTCATAGCTGGTGAAAGAAATAATTTCATAATCGATGGAAGAATAGTTTCATAACCGGTGAAAGAAATAATTTCATAATCGATGAAAGAAATAATTTCATAACCGGTGACAGAAATAATTTCATAACCGGTGAAAGAAATAATTTCATAACCGATGAAAGAATTTCATAACCGGTGAAAGAAATAATTTCATAACCGGTGAAAGAAAATGGAAGAAATAATTTCATAACCGATGAAAGTAATAATTTCATAGCCGGTGAAAGAAATAATTTCATAATCGATTGAAGAATAATTTCATAACCGGTGAAAGAAATAATTTCATAGCCGGTGAAAGAAATAATTTCATAATCGATGGAAGAAATAATTTCATAACCGGTGAAAGAAATAATTTCATAATCGATGGAAGAAATAATTTCATAACCGGTGAAAGAAATAATTTCATAATCGATGGAAGAAATAATTTCATAACCGATGAAAGAAATAATTTCATAGCTGGTGAAAGAAATAATTTCATAATCGATTGAAGAATAATTTCATAACTGGTGAAAGAATTTCATAACCGGTGAAAGAAATAATTTCATAACCGGTGAAAGAAATAATTTCATAATCGATGAAAGAAATAATTTCATAATCGATGGAAGAAATAATTTCATAACCGATGAAAGAAATAATTTCATAATCGATGGAAGAAATAATTTCATAACCGATGAAAGAAATAATTTCATAATCGATGGAAGAAATAATTTTATAACCGATGCAAGAAATAATTTCATAATCGATGGAAGAAATAGTTACAGAATAGACAAAGGAAATAATTTCAGAATCGATGAAAGCAAAAAATATAGACAATTTAGAAACTATAAAAAATTAGAAAACTTCAGAATTCATAAGAAAAATAGTTTCAGAATGTAAAAAAAAAATATGAATTAGTGAAAATTCAGAACAATTTCAATAATTTCAGAATTATTAAAAACAAAAATCCATAATTACAACGAGGAATAATTTCAGAATCAATGAAAAAAGCAATTACGCAGCTATTGGAAGTTCAGAATAAATTTGAAAAATAATTTCAGAATTATTAAGGATCCAGAAAATAATGTAAATTCAAAAAAAATTATTGAAATCACAGAAACGCGAATGCAATGAGTGACTCTAAAATGGATTTTTTTCGCTTACTCCCTCCTTCCAGATATACAGAGTCCGGTCGTAGAAGAAACCAACATGAAGGGCAAGACCATAACGGCATCCCCGGCAACTCTCCACGAATTCTATTGCAATGCCCGGGGCGTCCCGCAACCACAGATAATTTGGACGAAAGACGGGAAGTTGTTTGATGTCCGCAACATGTCCGGCGTGGAACTCGTGAGAAGGAACCAGAGCCTCATTCTGAAACGAGTCGTCGAAAAGGATTCCGGCTTCTACGAGTGCATCGTGGGAAACCGCGGTGGTCAAGTCAAGGCCAACACAACCCTCAAAGTCCTGTCCGGTAAGTCGCCCCCGCCCCAACACCGCCTTTTCTTGGAAATCTGCCAATTTTTTTCTCTCTCAATTTTTCATGGAATAGTCTTAACAATTATTTTTTTCCGTCTCGCAAAGGTGGCGTATATATGAACAGCACCTTGACAACCACAGAGATATCAGTGATAATATTATCCGCACTTTTCGCAGTCGTGCTCCTGATTGTGTCACTTGCACTGGCGAAGAAAGTTCTGAGGGAGAAGGTATGTAACCAGAATTATTGTATCAAGGCCGTTCAAGTATTACGTCAACAGATTTTTAGCCAATTTTTGGCCCCTCCCCCCCGTCAGAAAAAGTCAGTAAAACTCTGCCCCCCCCCCCCCCCGCTCACTATATCCTAACGCATGGTGAGATCACAGACGTACGCGGAGTAATGCAAAAAAATACTTTGTATAAAAGAGAAAATATCTTTATACAGGGTGGGGCAAAAAGTCCGTAGAAAATTTGAAAATTCACAAAAACCGGAAAAATAATCGAAATAAAATAACTGTTTGCAGGGTTAGCATCGCTAGATCATGGGAATTTTTTTAAGACAGGGGGGAAAAAAACTCAAAAAACCGCCGATAGGTGGCGCTAGTACGAGCGACTTCGGTGGGAATATGCAAATGAGACGGTTGTAAGAAACCTGCTGCACTCTGCCGTTGCTGGATTTGCGACTCGCCTGCAATGTGTTATCCCATGCGGTGGTGGTCGCGTGGAACACATACTGCTGTAATAAACGATTTTTGGAGGCATTCTGTTCGTTATTCGCGTATCTTATCTTTGACTTGTGTACGTCAGCACCATCTATCGGCTGTTATTTTAGTTTTTTTTCCCTGTATTAAAAAAATTCCCGTGACCTAGCGATGCTAACCATGCAAACCGTTTTCTATTTCGGTTATTTTTCCGGTTTCTATGAGTTTTTACGGACTTTTTGCCCACCCTGTATCTGCTATTATAATAAATCTCTGTTAATATTCCAATGCTATTTTGAAGCCTAAGAACTCAAAATTTCTTTTTACGAAATTCATTGCGACCCACCCTCTTAGCCATACAAGCTGAACCCACGTCCCGCGGACCATCCTCGGGGATATCTGATCTTGAGTATTCGTTACATTGTAGGGAAAGCAATGAAAATACATTCCCGGCGACGTGACCGAAGAAAAAACTGCTACCGCAGTCCCCCATCGAGGGGTTAGCGCACCAACCCCTAGATGAGTATAAAAAAAACAATCCTGCCGTTCGGAATCGGCAATAAATTGTAGGTCCCGGTCTGATTAGCCCTCGTGTGCAGGAAATGGCCGCGGTGCGACGAAAATGGTCAAATGAAAATACATACCACAAAAGTTTAGGCACAAATCTTAGATACTCTTTTCTAGAAATCATGCAAATGATTTATTTAAGTAACTTCCTGTGTGATTGCCGTTGCTTTTTACAACATCAAACAGTCCAATTGCTCTTGCTTATGGTGACGCTACGGGAAGGATCATTTTGCTGTTTTGCAAAAGCGGACTTCGTGAATTCATCCATGAACAGTTTTCTCTCGGAATATTCGATCCTGTTCTGTGTTTCATTTCACGGTGTTTTTGTTTTGCGGAGGCAATCACTCGTATTTTTCTGTCTTAACGTAAACTGGTCACTCGGCGCATTCCAAGTCTCGATAAAGCTCACCACGTGCTAGCAGCACTCCAGCCTCTTTCGGATCGATTTGAGTAAAGATTTTGACCTCAGTACTTCCTTGTTCAAGGACTAAGTGAATTTTGACATAGTGCTTGCCTCACGAAAACATTTGAGGTTCATGTAGCAAGAATGAGAAACACTCCTTTGTGACGTAAATCTACGTAGCATATTGAAATTTGATTCTGTTCTATGAGGCACGTAAAATTCGATTATTTTTTTCTTTTTTGCTTTGAAGTTTTAGTTTTTATGAAACCTTCATCTCATATATTCTGCCGCAATACATGATTTCTGATCTTGGATGAACTTATTAACAAAATCTATCAGTTGGATTTCATTTTATTAGAGAATATATTGTGTGTTAGAACTGTTCATTTGGTGTTTCCTTCGAAGTAACTATCCTGTGCAATTGCGCATTTTTGCCATCGTTCGTACCGATATGTGAATGATGATTGCAAGCCTCCTTTTGCCACATCCTCCCAGCGCCTACGTCGCTACTCACTGGGAACCTGGAAATCGTTGCCCATTAAGCAAATTCTTCATCCGTGGAAAAGAGAAGAAGTCGCATGCGGTGAGATCATGGGGAATAAATTGGTTGTGAAAGTATCGGAATTGAATGTTTTGACAGGTGAAATCTCTGACACCAGGAGGCAGGGCCGCAACTAGAGGGGGGGGGGCAGGCGGGTCTGGTGCCCCGGGCGCTGAATTTTAACCCTTTAACTGTTTCTTCTACATTACAAGGGGCGCCAAAATGCCGCCTTGCCCCTGGGTGACAAAATATCTAGTTCCGGCCCTGCCAGGAGGGACCCGTGAGCTAGCACATTGTCTTAATGAATTCGCCTTCCGAAGATCTGGTTGCTTGCGTTTCACCGGATCATGCAAACGTTTAAGAACTCACGGGGTCCCTCTTGGTGTCAGATTTACTGTCAAAAAACTCACATTTCCACACTTCCACAACCAGCTCATTCTCCCTGATCTTACCCCATGTGACTTTTTCTTTTTCTCCTCGGATAAATAATTTGCTTAAATGTTCAACGATTCTCAGGTTCCGAAGAAGTGCAGTGAGCAGCGACGAAGATACTGGAGGATGTGGTAAAACGAGGCTTGTAATCCGCATTTACATCTTTGTATGAAAGATGGCAAAAATGCCTAACTGCACAGGGTTGTTACTTCGAAGAAAAAACCAAATAAGCAGGCTCCATCTGTGCTCATTCTTCCGAAACAAAATAAGTTCCGGAACTTTTTGAACGTAGTAGTGAGTCATGTAACGTATATCATGTCCAATATGCAATGTTAAAATTGAAATGACGATTGAAAGCTTTGTGATCTTCTTGGCTGTCCAAAGATATCCGAGAAGGGAAATCGTTGGATGTCTGAGAACATACGAAAGCTTCAGGATCTTCTCAGATATCTATAAGCTTCCGTAAGCAAGATGATCAAAAGCTTTGTGATCTCTTTAGACATCAAACACCTCCGGAAGCTTAGTTATCTTTATATACAGACCGCTCTGACTTATTCCTCCTTGATCAAGGTAAAACGCAAGGACATTCAGAGTGCGTAATTACTTCGGTGTCGGTTTTTTTCGTACCTACATTCACCTATTTTAATTTGTTCTATTCTAGAAACAAAAGAAGGAGCTGGATTTCTTGAACCAGACCAGTTTCGAAAGAGGTTACGTCGATATTTTGAACCCGAACCTACCTCTGCAGGATCAAGTGGAGCTGTTACCTTACAAACACCAGTTTGAATTTCCTAAAGAAAGACTCAAACTTGGTTTGTCGTTTTACATCAACACGTCACAATAACATTAGCTTGAACATTAAATTCTCTAATTATCAAAATGTTTACTTCCCATCGCAGATTACTTAATCACACATACACGCACATGTTGCTCTTCACAACCAAAATACTCAAAACCCTCTTACTTTACAGGTAAGACTCTTGGTCAAGGTGCGTTTGGAAGAGTCGTAAAAGCAGAAGCTATAGGCCTTGTACGGGGTGAAGCTTCCACGACTGTTGCTGTGAAAATGCTGAAAGGTATTGACCAAAGGATAGTTCTCTCATATTAATCTACGTAGAGCATAAATAAACTTAGCCACGAAAGTTCTAAATCTAACCTCTCTATTGTAGAAAATGCGAATGCAGAGCAGCGCCGAGCGTTGATCGCGGAATTGAAAATCCTGATACACTTGGGACGGCATCTGAACATCCTCAATGTACTTGGAGCTGTCACGAAGAACTTCATCAAGGGTAAGCGCTTCCTTTCTTAAAGACTGAGTGAGATTTTTTGTGTAATATTGACGGGAAGTTTGGTCAAGGAGTGAGAATCAGTGTTCATAGGAATTTCTTACGTAATGCCAGAGTTTCCTTTAATTTCTAAAATTTCTTCAACTCTAAACTATGAAATGCATCACTTGAAATTCTGTAAAAAATATTTATTCACTTATTTAACAATGCATCCGAAGTCCCGACTTTCCAGACTAATTATGGTGGTCGATATCTTTGGTGGTGACTGATGGAGCAGTGTTGATTAAGTCTTCTTTGCTGTCCAAAGACGACTGAAGCATTGTAATCTTCTTGGCAGTCGAAAGATGAATGAAAACTTCGAATAGCTAAAGAGATCACAAAGACAGTCGTCTATGGACATTCAATGGTATTCAATCACAAGGTTTTTAGTCCGCCAAGGAGAAAACTCACAGAACTTTCGAGTCAGAAAACTGTCTTCTGACAGCCGAGATCATAAAGCTTTTGGTCACCGAAGAGAACAAAAGGCTTTTTGGTCAGAAAACTATCTTTGGGCTGCCAAGAAGATCGTAAAACTTTTGATCATCTATGTTTAGTCATTGATGAAACAAGATATTCAGTCTTCTTTGGACAGCCATGACTTCAGAAAACTCTTTTGGACAGCCAAGAAGATCACAAAGCTAAAGCTTTTAGGCTATGGACTGGATAGTCAATGGTATAAAAAACTTTTTTGGTCCACCAAGGAGACCTCACAAAACTCTCCAATCAGAAAACTGTCTTTGGACAGCCAAGGAGACCTCACAAAACTCTCCAATCAGAAAACTGTCTTTGGACAGCCAAGGAGACCTCACAAAACTCTCCAATCAGAAAACTGTCTTTGGACAGCCAAGGAGATCTAGTTTACCCTATTCCAATCCTCGCGATAGATGTCTTCCGTAAAAGAGAACATTGTTTGTCGCGCAGTCATTTCTCAGTTCAATATTTGAGCGTCGAAATTGCTAGGATATCGAGTACAAATAAAAAATGACTTAATTTTGTTTGCTTTTCTCCCTATTACTAGGAGAGCTCATGGTAATTGTGGAATATTGCTGTTACGGGAACCTCCGTCACTATCTCCTGAAGCACAAAGGCACTTACATAAATCAGCTGAATCCCGAAACCGGGAAACTCGATCCAGACCTTACCTGGTCTCAGCCTCCTGCAGTCGATGGTACCAAAGAGAACAACGTTGTGACGTACGCCAACATAATGGGATTGGGGATGGATAATCCTACTTACAGGTAATATGGTGAATTCTGGACTTGGTTTACGACATACATGCTCAACCCACCATCATGTCCCGCGGGCGAAATGTGACCCCCCCCCCTCCCGGAGTCATCTGTTGAGTCACCCGGAGCGTGACCTCAAACGTAATTTTGTAAAAGCGAACTAAGCGGCACGCGAACAGATCTCTTAAACTACCCGCGGTGCAGTTCTATATCAATGCGACCAGCGGCATAATTGCATATCACTTGAGTAAACTTAAGTGGCCCCTGGCACATTCCCAGATCACTTAAATGACCCTTGGCACATTTACAGATCACTTAAGTGACCCTCGGCACATTTACAGATCACTTAAGTGACCCGCGAAATATTTAAGGATCACTTGATTGTCACGTGGCACAGTTCTAGAGCACTTAAGCGGTCCGCAGCGCATTTCCAGGTCACTCAAGTGGCCCACAGTACAGTTTCAGATCACTGAACCGTCCGGTATCACAGCTCCAGGGCACTTAAGAGGTACGCGGCACATTTACAGATGACTTAGGTGGGCCCCCCCGGCACATTTCCAGATCATTTAATTGACCCGCGGCACATTTAGATCACTTACGTGACTTGAGACGTTGTCCCAGATCACTGAATTCAATGGCCCGCGACCCGTTTTCAAAGTAATGAAGTGGCCCGCGCTCTCCCAGAGGTTGGGCATCCTTTTGCTTTACTTCCAATGTCACTCACCAGTAATCATGTAAAGTTGAACTTTACGCACTGGTTTCACCTTCCCCTAACGTATTTTTTTCTTTCAGAGAGAACCTTCTGAATTACGCTGACCTGACGCACCAACAGCAGCAGCAGCGCAACTCTGATTCTGGGACCGAGGGTTCATTGTCTTCACTCCCTACTTCGCCTAAAGGCTGGTGCCACAGAAACGGGCCCCTTTCGTCTTTCACCAGGCAAGCGTCGGTCGAGAGCGATTCCCTGGACGATGAGGACAGGGATGTGCAGTACCTGACCACGTGCCACCTTTTGTGCTATGCTTTCCAGTGCGCGAGGGGGATGGAATATTTGGCTTCTAAGAAGGTATGGTGTTTATCAATAGTGCGGAACGTAGCTTTCCAACTGTTGTTCCGTGGAACCCTGGGGTTTGCGTAAGAGCTTTTCGGGGGGGACTCCGCGGTATCAAAAGCTGTGAAACTTTTTATAGGCACTGATAGTGGTACTATAAGAGAAATGTTCATGTTTGTTTGGTTTTCATTGGACAATCCAGTAATTTTATCGAGGGTTCCGCGTAACAATCTCGCCATCATCAAGTGTTCTGAATAAGTCGTAATACCAAGGCCGGAACTAGGGGAAGGGGCAGTTGCTCCGGGCAGCGGAAATTAGGGGCAGTATATATATAGGTAACTAGGTGGTAACAAAACCGCCGTTGTGAAATCAGCGAATTTTCCGGTTGGGTAAGGACAAAATTATGCTCCTCCGTCGCAAAAATTCTAGTTACGGCCCTGCGTAATACTACTACTACTACCAGTAGTAGTAGTCTCGTAATAATGAAGGACAGGGGTTCCGTCCAGCAATCTGGTGATAATAAGGGTTCCGCGTAACAGTCTCACAATCATCAAGGGTTTTCAATAGATCAGTTCCGTAATCCATCCCTCTCTCTCTCTTTCTCTCACTTAATGTTCCATGTAAAAGTCTCGCAGTAATCGAGGGTTCTGTGTTAGTCTCAAAATCATCAAGGGTTCCGTGTAATAGTGTCAAAATCAAGGGTTTCCTATAACAGTGTCAAAATCATCAAAGATTCTGTGTAGACGTCACGTGATTAACAAGTCTCATAATCACTAAGGCTTCCTTATGACAGTCTCGCATCTGAGAGTTCCATGTAACAGTCTCTCAAATCATCGAGGGTTCCTTGTGACAGTCTTTCTCTCTCTCTCTCATCGAAGGTTTCATATGAAAGTCTTGTAATAGCAAAGGGCTCCGCCAAACAGTCCCGTAATAATAAGTATTTCGTGTAACAGTCTTGTAATCATCCAGGGTTCCATGAAACAGTCTTGTAATCATCCAGGGTTCCATGAAACAGTCTTGTAATCATCCAGGGTTCCATGAAACAGTCTCATAATCATCGGGGGTTCCGTGTAACAGTCCCGTAATCATCAAGGGGGTTCCACGTGAACTAAAACGTTGGAAACCTCGGTATAGAAAGCATAAGTATTTTTATGCAGCACGAAGTAATTTTGCATTGCGAAAATGAATAATTACCCATGATTCCTTTTCAGCTGATTCATAGGGACCTCGCAGCCCGCAACGTGCTGCTCGCTAAAGACAATGTCGTGAAAATCTGTGACTTCGGTTTGGCCAAAGACTGCAACAAGTATTCAAATTACGTCAAAAAGACGAACGTAAGTTGCTTTTGCATAATCGAATCGAGTACGGGTCAAACTCGGTTATAACAAGAAGCGGATTTAACGGCGGGCGCCTGACTTCTGAAGGGCCCCGAAAAACCCAGACTTAACACTTTTTTTTCTAATTTAAGGGGCACAATGTTTTTCTCTTGCGCCCTGGGCCTCAACCGACTAAAATCCGCTTCCGCTTATAACGGCTCCCATAGTATCGGGAAATTGTGTCGTTGTAACCGAAGATGTCGTTTTCGAGATAATTACATGATGTATTTTTATTTTACGTATGTAATTAGATGATTTATCCATAAAAAATCCCATTACAGCGAATAACAACCTTATAACATTTAAACTGAACAAACTTGTTAGAATATTTTCATAAAAATTTGCGCACCAAGAAATAATTGTGGGATCGAAACGAAAGTTGGCCTGAAGGTACATGTCGGGCAGATATGCAAATGATTAGAAATGCAGCGATTTTGCGCATTGCGTAATGCCACTAGAGGGCGTTGAACTTCGTTCTCCTTGGAGTATAAAACAGGTAAGCAGAGCATGCTGGAGTGTATTTAATCGTTTGCAAAGGAAATGTTGAGGTAGGCACGCCGTTACGCCGCCGTCGAAGACCATATGAGCAGTTGTCAGAGTTCGATAGGGGAAGAATCATCGGGATGATGGAAGCTGGGTGGTCAGCTCGGCGAGTAGCTCGTCAACTAGGCCGTTCTCATTTTACTGTGAGGAGGTGTTGGGACCAGTGGACAGAAGAGACGTCATTTACACGGCGACCAGGTTCAGGACGCCCTCGACAGACCAGTCGTCGAGAAGACCGTCACATCATCCGAAACGCACGCGTAGAGCCAACTGCCTCATTGGCCGCTATCCAGACACAGGCAGCAGCTTCACTACGGGCCCCTGTCTCTTCCCGAACCATCGCAAGGCGCCTGGCTGAAGGACATCTGGTATCGCGGCGCCCATTACGTGTGCTGCCAATGACACCCACCCACCAACGCCTCCGTTTGGAGTGGTGTCGAGCACGACGGGATTGGGCTGCAACGGAATGGAACCAGGTCGTCTTCAGCGACGAATCGAGATTCAACTTGAGCAGTGATGACAATCGTGTTCGTGTGTGGAGGCCCCGTGGTGAACGCTTCAATCCTGCCTTCGCTTTACAGCGACACACCGCTCTCACAGCTGGTGTCATGGTATGTGGTGCCATTGCTTACGATACACGGTCACCCCTAATATTGATCCATGGCACAATGACAACCCAGCGGTACGTCCATAACATCCTTCAGCCACATGTGTTGCCACTCATGGCAGGGCTCCCAGGAGCCATTTTTCAACAAGACAATGCTAGGCCACACACAGCAAGGATGTCACAAGACTGCCTCCGCCATATTACCACCCTTCCCTGGCCTGCTCTATCCCCAGATTTGTCACCAATCGAGCATATCTGGGATCATTTGGGACGGCAAGTTGGACACCCTACGAGGTTGGTCGAACTAGAGGCGCATTTACAGCAACTGTGGAACGAGATGTCTCGGGACATCATACGGAACTTGTATGCCTCAATGCCCGCTCTTATCGCATCGTGCATTCGCGCTAGAGGGGGTCCAACAGAGTACTAAAACTTCTGTTCATCTGTACTTTTTTCTGCAATAAATTATCCTTTTTCTTGGATTTTCTAATCACTTACTTATATCAACGTAGTACTTACATGTGTAAAATTTCGTGTCATTTTGACGACTTCTTCTGGGTGCGCAAATTTTTATGGCAATGAGTGTAGAAAGGCCCATGAGAAGTCTTTCTTGGGGGCGGCAGTCAAAAATCCCAGCATAGGGGGTCCTGTTCCATAATGGGGGGAATGGAACAGGACCCCAACTCCGAGCGATGTACATGGGATTTTATATGGACGTCTCGGTGTAATTCAGTATTGATTTCAAATTTTTCTATTCTTGCGAAGGGTCTCTTACCTGTCAAATGGATGGCGATAGAATCGATTTGCGACAGAGTTTTCACATCAAAGAGCGACGTGTGAGTATTAAGCACCTTCTTCTCATCCACGCACATTTACAAATAATATGCAGACCGTCGTCCAGAAAGTTCTCAACATTTTTTAGCTGCATTATTGCATAATGCATAAATGCTGCAATCGTTAGAGGACGCAAATGCGCATTTTTGCATCCAAAATCAGCCAAAGTGTATAATTTTGGAAATACGCACTTAAGAAAATAGCTTAAAGGAACTTATTGGGCACTCTTTGAAGATTAGGGCTGGTCTCGACCACTGGAAGGTACTGCGAGAGAAAACAAGTCCCGTGTATTCAGGACCGCCCTTATCAGACGCGGGCCCGGGGCGAAAGTAATTTCGGGGCTTCTGTAAAGATCCCAGAACTGATGGGAATTAAGAATTAATGAGAGAAATAATTCCAGAATTAAATCAGTTGGAGCTTAGACACCTTATTCAAAAAAAAAAAAATGTATTTTTGAGTATACGTATATATGTATACGTATATATGTATACGTATATATGTATATACAGTCAAATCCCGTTTTAACGAAAACTGTTATAGCAAAAATCTCGTTTTAACGAACACTTTTTCGAATCCCCAGATAATTTTACCTAGGAACAATGCAAAAACGCAACGAAATTTCGTTGTAACGAAGTGATTTCTCCGGTCTCTTGGAGTTCGTTATAACGGGACTCGACTGTATTTTCACTTCAATTACCGTAAATGCAGTCCATCCCCCCCCCCAACTCCCAAAACAGCTGTAACGCACTCTCTTAAGTGCGGCTCTGCGTGTATTCGCAAGACTATTATAGCGCATACACGTGACTCTTCATCCTCTTCATCGCTCGTAGTAGCTTCTAGTGGATGACCAGCCTAAAGGCCGCTACACGCAGCTCGGGGTAGTATGTAGTGGCCTCTTAAGCAGCTCCTCCTAGAGATAGAAGGCCTCCGCGTGGATTTCCAAATTCATCTGTAACGTCGTTAAGATCGCCAGTTTGCCTCATTTTGAACCACAGCATCCTATTTCGTTTCTTCTTATTTTGGCGTGGAATTCCTGGTTGGCTCACAAATACCGCATGGCGATTGGATGTGGGGCATAGAAATCGCCAATTCTGAGCCCAATTGTTTCTTTTCCACACAATGATGATACTGGCACGTGCAGCGGAATTTTTTTCTGTGAATATTCTGAGTGAGGATGGTCTACTTGTTGACGTCACGAGCAACGTGCGGAGGTAACACGCGCCAAGCTCGTGACGTCACTGAAGTCGTCCATTTCACTTATAGTCACTGGATAGAAAAGCAAAGATTTCGCATACGTCGATCTGCTTTATCCAATGGCTACAGGATAAATGGACGACTTCAATGACGCCAAAGCTTTGCTTATTACTATAGAAGGAAATTGGCCGTAATTGGAGGCTTTCTGCTGTAGGTGTTGGCGTAGACCTTGTATCTCTAGGAGGTGCTGCCTTAAGTCTTGAACCTGTCTTCGCTCAAGAACTTACAAGTGAAATGCCTGAGAACTTTCTGGATGACTACTCTTTCTATAGAGACGAGTGATAACTAATTCTACATGTTTCGTTGTCTTCGAAGGTGGTCATTTGGCGTTCTGCTGTGGGAGATATTCACTCTCGGTGGCAACCCGTATCCCGGGACCGATATAAATGACGAGTTCTTCAAAAAACTCAAAAATGGCTACCGAATGGAACAGCCGGAGCATGCACCTGACAGCGTGTAAGACCATTTTATAATATATTTAATTATTTTTCCATAAAGTTATATAATTGATAAGCTGTATTGTGACAGGCTTGATATTTAAAACTTCGATCATGTAACAGACATTTTCGTGACGTGGCATAAGAATCTTAAACAAATATTTTTCCATGAAAAAATAAATTGAGCACCGAGCACTTTCCAGGTGCTCGTCAGCAACAGCTTCGAAGTTGACTGGTTTAGAATCAAGTTCTCCTCAAAGACTGTATAGAGATGGATCGGGTTAAAGCATAGTTTCCCAAACTCTTCGTTCTATCGCCCCCTCGATCAGATATTTGTTTTCTCTCATCGCCCCCAGCTCAAGTGAACCCATAGGATCCTATAGTAAATCCGTTGCATCTGCCGCCCCACTGGACCATTCTATCGTCCACCAGGGGGCGATACTTCCCACTTTGCGAAACGCTGGGTTAAAGCTCTCCCATTTTTTTTTAAAAATTGTGCTCTCTTGATCTGTGGCTGAAAAAAAATTCATCGCCACGCAATTCGCGGCAGAGGAAAATTCAACGCTGGGGAAAATTTGTCGCCAACAATTCACCAACATGCAGATTTACCGCTAGGAAAATGCACCTGAGCAACAATTCATCTTCAAAGGGACACAGTTCGTGAGTGGATGAGCAGATTGGTGAGTCAGTGAGCAAGTGAGTGATGAATCAGGTGAGTCAGAGTTAGTGGGTGAGCAAACGGGTTAGTGACTGAGCAAGTGAGTGAGCAGGTTTTTTTGTTTCGTGTGTCAAATCTAACACAACTCCAGTTTATCGTTATCGTGCCCGAGTGACGTGGTGGATACTGTTACGGTCCCGGGTTCGAATCCGAGGGAGGATGTAGTTAAGATATTTTCCCTTAACGAGCTTGAGGCGACCACCGATAGACAGTGCCTTAATTTCCAACCCATCTCAATAATCATTAAGGGGCCATTCAAGTATTACGTAAGCAGATTTTCAGCAAATTTTGACCCCCTCCCCTTGTCAGCAAAACACTGACCCCCCCCCCCCCCCGTCAGCAAAATTTCGTCAGCAGCTTAGAATATTTCATATCTTCAAAAAGGGGTGGTTGATGACGTAAGCAATCTTCAAAACCCCCTCCCCCCCTTGTCATCAAAAGTCAGCAAATCCGAAACCCCCCCCCCCTCGATGCTGACGTAATACTTGAATGACCCCTAATGGCAGTAAATTGCAATATGACTAGAGTTGGTGTTCGGTGAAGTAGTCTAGCGCCACATGGACAATTTACTACCGAACGTACTGTTGCGTTGTGTCGGAAGTTTGCACGCGCGCCTGACAGTAGTGCGGTCACTCGCTAGATGATTCATCAACTCATTCGGTCACATTCACTAATTTGCTTAATCACTCTTTCAAGTCATTCACTGATGACGATCTGTTGTCGATGGGTTTTCCCAGTAGTGACTTTTGCGTCGTTTAATTTTCGTGTCGGGGAATTGCGTGGCTGTGAATTGTTGCCGACGAATTTCTCCAGCGGCGAATTGTTGTCGGTGAATTTTTCGTAAATGGTCTTGATCGTATTATTCTGCCGCCAAATACATTGTGATTTCATCTAATATTGTACTTTCTTCAACGTTATATATTCTTCCCTTTACAAAAATATTACAGGTACGACATAATGATGGCTTGTTGGCTGAGTGATCCAGCGAGGAGGCCAAGTTTCAGTGAATTGAGTGAAAAGATTGGATCTTTCTTGGAAGGAGGCGTTCGGAAGGTGAGGATCTTTCATCCTGCATTTTAATATAAGAAACATGTCATACATTTTTCGTACATGCATTGAAATCTGAATCATAAAGTAAACAAAAAATCAATGATAAGAATCCTATAAGCCTGCTGGAAGAACCTTACAATCCCTTGGGATTACATAGTGCAAGTAATATTGTGTGTCTTTGCGTATAATTTCTGTATTTGTATATTATAATACCCGGCACTGCCCGGGTTTTTTTGAATTACTGGGACGATCGAAAAAGTGGCAAACCACTATAAAGGAATAAACTATCATATATAGTCCTATATACGAACGAACTATACTGGCAGCATTAAAGAAGTCGCAAACCATTGTAAAGGCGTAATACATGTTTGAAATACACTGCTGGCCACCCAAATTGCAACACCAAGAAAGACAAGAGATATCGCAACAATATTTATTTTGTAGATAACATGTTGACCAAGCATCAAATTATTAAATTTATAGACTTCTGTGAAGTGTGGTTCCTGCCAAAATCAGTAGCCAAAGTAGCCGCCATTGTTGGAGATCACCGCTGCCACACGCCTCGGCATTGATTCAAAGAGACTTTGGATGTGTTCTTGGGGTACAGCAGACCAAGCAGCTTCCACGCGTTGCCAAAGTTGATCTGGTGTGGCAGCTGGGGGATGTAATCTGGGTCAATCGTTGAGCAACCATGGGCCACATGTTTTCTATCGGCGAAAGATCCGGAGAGCGAGCTGGCCAGGGAAGCAATTCAATCTGGCGATTGACGAAGAACCTTTGGACAATGCGTGCCACGTGTGGTCGCGCAATATCCTGTTTAAATATGGCTGTGGGCAAGCCCTGAAGGTAAGGAAGGACAACTGGCTCCAACACCTCGGAGATGTAACGCTGGCTTTTTAAAGTACCGGCAATGCGTACTAGAGGAGTGCGAGAGTGATATCCAATACCGCCCCATACCATAATACCCGGTGCAGGACCAGTGTGGCGGGGCATAACGCAGCTGTTCAGCATCCTCTCTCCACGGTGTCTCCAGACTCGAATCCGACCATCGTGGTGTTGCAGACAGAAGCGTGACTCGTCAGTAAAGACAATTTCATTCCATTGTGCCGTCCACATCCTTCTTTCATCGCACCATTGGCGGCGGAGATATCTGTGATTCGGCGTCAAGGGTAGACGAAGCAATGGACGTCTTGCGGACAAACCACTCTGCTGTAAACGGCGTCGAATGGTACGCGCAGACACTGGATGATGCGGTACAGACTGAATGTGCTGTGCTATGGTTCGTGATGTGGCTGAGCGATCCGTCACTGCCATACGCACAATACGCCTGTCATCACGTGAAGTGGTGCACTAAGGTGGATGCGATCGAACACGTCGGTCCATCGTACCCTCCTGCATCCAACAATCACATATCCGCATTACAGTTGTTTGGTTTCGTCCAACACGACTACCGATTTCCCTGAAAGATAATCCACAATCTCGGTAGGCCAGTATCCTTCCTCTGTCGAACTCGGATACTTGATCAAAAGATGATCGCTGTTTTCTACGAGGCATAGTTGATCGTTTTTTTGAAAAAACCACAAGAAAAACACAATTGCCGTACTTCAAATCGTCGAAATCTCCAATCCTTAAATAGCGCTTTGAAGTGGCGCCACAGGCGCGCGTGATGTGCGTCTGCGCTGAAATTCTAATCATTTGCATATCTCACCTCCGCTAATGCATGTTGTAAATTTCATATTATTTGCATGCTTCCTTCAGGGTGTTGCATTTACGGTGGCCAGCAGTGTATATTGTTTGCGAACTACGGTAGCCAAAGTAAAACACTACGAAAGTCATTGTTGAAGCCCTAAAACCATTGTTGCTTGACAGTTTTTTTTTTTTTTTTGCCCATTTCGGGGATTGGCAATGCTCTGACAACTTCTAATTTTAAAGCAGCCTATCCTTCAAATCGGGTTCCGCTTCGTATATATATATTGTTACGAACTATAGATGATAGATGGGGCGACTCTTTATCGCAATCTTCTGTTGGCAACGAGAGTTGATACTACTTCACCAAACACCAAGTCTTTCCATATCGCTATATTGCAATTTACTGCCATTAGTGAGATGGTTCAAAGTGAAGGCGCTGTCTATCGGTGGTCGCCTCGAGTTCGTTAGGGAAAATATCTTATCTATATCCTCCCTTGGGTTCGAACCCGGGACCAGGGCCGTCTTAAGAGCATCATGGGTCCCCGGGCCAACTGGTTTTTCTGAGGCCCTACCTGGAAAATTCTCGAAAACTTCAATTAGTTCTCATTTTTGAGAGGCCCCTGCTCTTTTGAGGCCGTGCCCGGGTGGGCCCATGCGTTAAGACGGCACTGCCCGGGACCCTGACAACAACCTTCACGATGATAGACTAGCATCTTACCACCATGCCACTCGGGCACGAGAGTTGATACTGGTTTCGGTTTATAGGAAAAAAGGTGCGATTGGACATTCTAGAAGGTACCACCCCTCCAGGCAGTGGTTCCGCACCTACGTACGGTGGCGCCGCCAACTTGGAAACTGTGAAGTAGAATTTTGTAGAATGTTCCTTTTCTCGAAGTTTCGACAGACCTATAAATAGTAGGGAGTTGTGTGAAATTTGATGCTAGATCTCTCAGGGCTGTCATTTCAACTTTTTCCAGGGGGGGGGGGGGGCAAAGCACATGTACTCAATGTATGTATATTTATATTTGTATATATATATCATTTTTAGAGTATTTTCAAAAGCCGGGGGGGGGCGGGGGAAAGCCATTGCACCCCCCCCCCAAATGACGGGCCTGTGCTAGATTCCAGATTAGAGAGATTTCGATGAAAAGTCAGTTGTGATTTAACTTTGCGAGGAAGTTGTTATCTCTCTGATTAGCCTGTAAATACGTGTAAGGGGCCATTTAAGTATTACGTAAGCAGATTTTCAGCCATTTTTGACCCCCTTCACCCCCTGTCAGCAAAAGTCAGCAAAACACTGACGCCCCCGTCAGCAAAATTTCGTCAGCAGCTTAGAATATTTCAAATCTTCAAACAAGGGGTGGTCGATGACGTAAGCAACCTTCAAACGCCCCCCCCCCCTGTCATCAAAAGTCAGCAAATGCGAAACTTCCTCCCCCCCCCCCTCGATACTGACGTAATACTTGAATGACCCCTAAATTGCTATTCTGCAAATAAATCTGTGTTTGTCCGTCGCGAACCGCTTCTTGTTTTGCAATCTCGAAATCTTGTGCAAAAATTATCTGGAACTATTTACCACGATGTCCCGCCGTCATACGTCGACGCAAAATTTAGCGACGATCGGTCTAAAATTGTAGATTTGTATAGCAAACATACAGACAGAAAATTAATTTTATATATATAAAGAGTGTCCCGAAATTCACGCAAGAAGTAATTTTGATAGAAAACAACAGGTTTATAATTAAAACTTGGGTCTGAAATGAAGGCGCCATCTATCGGTGGTTCACCTCAGGGCCGGTCGGGAAAGAACTGGTTATCTATGTTCTCCCTGGGATCGAACCCACGGAGCTGACGGTAGCCTTCATGGACCAATTTGTTAGAAGTTCCGCAGAGGAATGTGAACGAGGTGCATGTGTGGTTCAGTAGTGGTAGCCTTCATGGTAGTAGACGAGCTTCTTACCACAGCACCACTCGGGCACTGCCCCCATGAGCTTCTGAATCATCCTGTATGAGGACTAATTCTTTCTCATTATTTATGTTTTCAGTACTACGTGGAGCTGAACGCGCCCTACCAGCACATGAACGAGGAGCTCTTCAACAACAACGACTACCTTCAGATGGACAAGTCCCGTGCCGAGAGCTACACCAGCATGCAGAACCTAGAAAAGAACGCGAAAGCCCTGCAGAACACCTACGACAACATCCCCGCCGTCAGACCAGTCGGTGACGGTCCCGTGCCAAAGGTGCCGATGGAGGTCGTGCCCATGATCCAACTGGAGAGCTTCTCCTGGAACAGCGAGCCCAGGGTCACGACGACCAACGGCAAGAAGAAACTGAACATGAAGAGGTCGCTGAGCTTCGACGATGCCATATCAGCCGGTTACCTGAGCATGGAGTCGAACTCCGAGCACAACCACTCCAAGTCGGATGACGACGACGACTCGGTGTTCTTCGAGAGCACCCGTTCCGAGAAGCACATGAAATACGTGAATGGTAATTTAGTTTCCCCACTTTTTTTGCTAGCAATTCGTAGGAAAGGAATTACCTAAACCCAGGGGTTCAACCCAGGTTGCCTAAACCCTTAACTTATGGGTCGCGGAGACTTCGAAGATGGGTCGTTCAAATCCACTTGCAGCCAGGAATTCTTGAGCTATGTGTCATGACCCAAACTTGATTCGCAGGGGGGTTCCAAGATGGGTCGTGCAAATCCACTTACTGACAGAAATTCTTGAGCCATGGGTCACGATCCAAACTTGATTCGCAGGGTCTTTCGAGATGGGTCGTACAAATCCACTAACTGACAGAAATTCTTGAGCCATGGGTCGCGATACAAACTTGATTCGCAGGGTCTTTCGAGATGGGTCGTACAAATCCACTAACTGACAGAAATTCTTGAGCCATGGGTCGCGATACAAACTTGATTCGCAGGGTCTTTCGAGATGGGTCGTACAAATCCACTAACTGACAGAAATTCTTGAGCCATGGGTCGCGATACAAACTTGATTCGCAGGGTCTTTCGAGATGGGTCGTACAAATCCACTAACTGACAGAAATTCTTGAGCCATGGGTCGCGATACAAACTTGATTCGCAGGGTCTTTCGAGATGGGTCGTACAAATCCACTAACTGACAGAAATTCTTGAGCCATGGGTCGCGATCCAAACTTGATTCGCAGGTTCTTTCGAGATGGGTCGTACAAATCCACTAACTGACAGAAATTCTTGAGCCATGGATCGCGATCCAAACTTGATTCGCAGGGTCTTTCGAGATGGGTCGTACAAATCCACTTATTGACAGAAATTCTTGAGCCATGGGTCGCGATCCCAAACTTGATTCGCAGGGTCTTTCGAGATGGGTCGTAAAAATTCACTTGGAGAAAGGGATTCTCGAGCTATGTCTCATGACCCAAACTTGATTCTCAGAGGCTTCCGAGAGGGATCGTTCAAATCCACTTGCAGCCACGGATTCTTGAGCTTTGAGTCGCGATCCGATTCTAATTTTCAGGAGCTTCCTAGATGAGTCGTAAACTCCATTTACGGTCTTGCTATAAATGCAATTATTGGGTTACTGGCTTGATTAATTTTGAAAAACAAACAGTCCCATGGGTCACGAAGCTGATTCTGTTCTTGATTTCGGGTAACGGCTGAAAAAGGTTAGAACCGTTGGCCTAAACCAGTGTTTCCCAAAGTGGGCAATATCGCCCCTTGGTGGGCGATGGAATGGTCCAAGGGGGAGGGGCGATAGAAACTAAAAGTATAACATATAGAATCCTATGGGTTCGATTGAATCGGTGGGAGAAAAAAAATTTTTAAGAAGGGGGCGATGTGGAACAAAAAAGTTTGGGAAACTATGGCCTAAACCATACATGCTCAATGAATTTCCCGCGGCCCAAATGTGACCCTCTGAGTCATCTGATATGGCCCAAGATCTCAAACTTCGCGGCTTCCCAGACTAGTTTAGTAGATATTTTCGCTTAGAAAATAACTACTTCAAAGCATAAATAGACACACAAATGAATATCTCCAACACATCGTGACGTCCCTGACAAAGGTTGGAGACGCCCCTGAGAGGCGCGACGCACACTTTGAGAAACACTGCTCTAACTTATTTCCTTGCTCTCGTGGCAGACGCGATTTGATGGTGGGCCATACAAATTTTCCCACCCTTCTTCCATTCTAATAACTTTCTTAATCACTCATTACTCAAATTCGCCGCCACTCCGAACTTGCTGCCCTGGGCCAGGCCCGTAACCAGGCTGGGGCAACAGGGGTCCCGAGAAAAATGGGGGCCTACAAAAATTTACCCATCTTTTATATAACAATAACTCTTTCAAGAGGGGCCCTCAAGAAAAAGTCTGGGTCCCGGGGCCCCGAGAAGGCACATTACGGCCATGCACTGGGCCCCCCCCCCCGTAAATATATTTTTGTGAGAGCACATATAATTATTTCTTTGAAAAACACATGCCGATTTTACTTTTAATTGAGTTCCCGAAAAATTTTGCTGCCCTCGACGCAGCTCGTGATCATTCTCGAATAGAATGAAAAGTTCGCCACCTTCTCTCTCTGATGAATATACATATTATATTATTCTGTTTCTTTTCTTTTTTTTCACAGGATTTCTGAAAAGAATGAAAGAATTTGAAACGAGTACAAAGTGCTGATGAAACTGCCCTGTGTGGATTCGCGGGTTCATCAAAGGATTGACCAAAGTGGCCTTTTTTGTTGTTTCTATGGAAACGGGACTGGACTCGCACAGAAATGTGTGGCGTGCCATTTACACGGAAAATTCACCGCCGTGCAATTCACTGATAGGAAATATTACCGACGGAAAAATCACCGCTGGGAAAATTCACCGACGCGAAAAATCACCGGTGCGAAAAATCCCCGCTGCGAAAATTCACCGAGGGCCAAACCACCGCTAAGAAAAAGTCACTGCTGCGAAAATTCAGCGAGGGACAAACCACCGCTAAGAAAAAGTCACTGCTGCGAAAATTCACCGAGGGACAAACCACCGCTAAGAAAAAGTCACTGCTGCGAAAATTCACCGAGGGACAACCAACCGCTAAGAAAAAGTCACTGCTGCGAAAATTCAGCGAGGGACAAACCACCGCTAAGAAAAATCACTGCTGCGAAAATTCACCGAGGGACAAACCACCGCTAAGAAAAAGTCACTGCTGCGAAAATTCACCGAGGGACAAACCGCCGCTAAGAAAAAGTCACTGCTGCGAAAATTCACCGAGGGACAAACCGCCACTAAGAAAAAGTCACTGCTGCGAAAATTCACCGAGGGACAAACCACCGCTAAGAAAAAGTCACTGCTGCGAAAATTCACCGAGGGACAAACCGCCACTAAGAAAAAGTCACTGCTGCGAAAATTCAGCGAGGGACAAACCACCGCTAAGAAAAATCACTGCTGCGAAAATTCACCGAGGGACAAACCACCGCTAAGAAAAAGTCACTGCTGCGAAAATTCACCGAGGGACAAACCGCCACTAAGAAAAAGTCACTGCTGCGAAAATTCACCGAGGGACAAACCACCGCTAAGAAAAAGTCACTGCTGCGAAAATTCACCGAGGGACAAACCACCGCTAAGAAAATTTATCGGCACAAAATACCACCGCTGTGCAAATTCACCGACAAAAAAATCCCCACTGGGAAAATCCACCGAAGAACAATTTCCGGACGGAAAAATCGCCGCTGTTAAATTCAGAGGGAAAAGACACGCCAAAGAAATTTACCGACGCTAAAAACCACCGCAGGGAAAATTCACCGGCAAATGATTTCCAGAAGGAGAAATCACCGCTGGGAAAATTCACCGAATTTCATAACCAAAGAAAAGTAATTTATAGAGTATATAGTTTCGAAACCAAAGATAATTCGTAATTAATAGAAAAGATAATTTCAGAATCTATGGAAATATAGAATTTATGAAAAATAATAATTTCAGAATTCACAAAATTATTCATAAGGAATGAAGAATATAATTTCAGAATTCCTAAATAAGAATTATACTAAAAAGTGTCTTATAATAAGACTATTCCTAAATAAGAAACGGAGTATTTTCCGAATTAAAGACAATTGAGAATTATTAAAAGAGAGAGAAAATTTCAGAGTCATTATAAATTAAGAATTTCTGAATGATATAATTTCAGAATTAAAGCCATTTCAGAATTGCTAAGAGATAATTTCTGATAATCAATAAAATTCCAGAATTAATAAAAGATTATTTCACAATTAAAGACAACTCGGAAGTATTAAACGATATCATTTCATTAAAAGATATAATTTCAGAATTGATTAAAAGATAATTTCAGAATTGATTAAAAGATAATTTCAGAATTGATTAAAAGATAATTTCAGAATTGATTAAAAGATAATTTCAGAATTGATTAAAAGATAATTTCAGAATTGATTAAAAGATAATTTCAGAATTGATTAAAAGATAATTTCAGAATTGATTAAAAGATAATTTCAGAATTGATTAAAAGATAATTTCAGAATTGATTAAAAGATAATTTCAGAACTGATAAAAGATAATTTCAGAACTGATAAAATATAATTTCTAAATGATATAATTCAAGCATTAATGACAATTCAGAAATTTGTCGCAACATCATATATCTTACTGCCAATTTCCGAAGCATGGCCAATGTTTGAAGTGCCAAGACTTCGGACATGCGTCGCAGGATGGCTATTTTGAAATTGAAATGACTTTTTCATTGGTGAAATTAGTCACGTTGTAAATATCGTTTATGAAAGTGCCTTCCGACAAACAGTGCTCATTACTTTCCAGTGCTCAGCGGTACAATTCATTTGTTTGTCACATTTGTATAGATATCATCGTTTTTATGCGTTTTTAATGTGTATTCATCTTTACCATCCATGAAACAGTCATCGTCTGAAACAGGCATCTTCAACAAAGTGCTCACTGAAGACTCGAAAAGTGCCTGATGATGCCTGTGAAAGATTTGAACTCGTTTTTAAGCATCTCTCCCGCCACCATTAAACTTTCTGCGTTAAGTTTGAACACGTGTGATAGTTGCCATATAGTGCTCTTGGGACATGAACGGTGCTCGCGACTCAAAAATAGATCTCTTATTTGGTCAATACACATTGCCCTTGATCCTCACCTGCCCATCGAATGGTTTTTCCATGTCAAATATTTCCTGAAGATTTCTTTCCGTCTGCGATAGATGGCGCTACTATTAATGGCCCCGGAGGTATCTGAACGAATTAGTTTTTTCTCCCTTTCTCACCCGTTTGTTACAATTTTTGCCCGGTTGGGACGGTATGATGCTTTTGAGACCGGGCCGTCTTATCGCGTTAGCATGGGAGGATGGTAACTTTCTGGGCCAACTTTTAACTTTTAATTGACATTTTTTGGCTGCTTGCATATTACACAGTTTGCTTTACTTGCATATGGCAATTTTTTTGGCTGTAATTAGCAACTCAACTTACCTTTAATATATTTTTTTTGCCTATAATTGACAACTTTCCTATGGCAATTTTTGGCTGCAATTGATAACTTCACTAGCCTACGACAATTTTTTTTGCTGTAATTGATAACTTTATCTGCCTTTGACATTTTTTTTTTTTTTTTTTTTTGGCTGTAATTGCCAACAAAACTTTCTTATGACAATTTTTGACCGTAACTGACAACTTTATTGGCTCTTGACAATTTTATGTAATCTAGTCACAGACTCAAGGCAACAATAATAATAATATTTTTGGGGATCTAGTCATGCTTCCCCCCGACAAGGATGGAGCTGACACAGCTCTCTCCCGGGGGTGCATGGGATTGTTGTTTTTTTCCCTACTATATATTAACTATATTAGTGCCTGCAAAGATTCTAGCCCAAGGGGCCATAGATCTAATATTGTGATTTTCGCGCGTAAGAATTGATAGGTAGATAATTTCATCCCTGTGGGACTGAAACATCACTTGGTCCGGCAGCCCCCATGACACTGGACGGCCCTGGTTTAGAATCACCCTGTCGTGGAGGATCTCAAAATTCTCTACAGGATGTTTTTAACTGAGTTTTAAAATTTTATTGTCATTGATCCTATTTGCAAAGAATTAAATAGTCAAACATTTTCCGGGACACTTGGATTTCTTAATACGGGACTCCTGGCAACCCTACTGATTTTATCTATGTGCGTGTCAGCATAATAAATGTAGTATATGTTTTTTGTACATAATTACAGTAAAACCTCTCTCACAGGTGGAACAAAAAAAAAATCGTCCCTAAAAGAAGGGCGACCGCATCTGGGGGAAAAGGGGGTGTCCGTTAAAAGGGGGTTTTACTGTATATATTATGATGTGATGATAATTTTATTACAAAGTCTTGTTTTTTGTGCGCCATTGTTTGATACTGCGTTATGTTTTGTGTACGTTTTTTTTTTTTTTTTTGTACAATAAAAGTTCTCATGAAATTTTATTGCCAACGGATTTTTTTGAATGATTTATGTTGTGTTTTTTGGTCCCCTGACAAGCCGCTGTGGTGGTCGAGTGGTCATAATGACGGACTCGCATCGCGGGGATCCGGGTTCGAACCCCACCGTCACCGCAGCGGTGGTCGGCTGAAGTTGGTTTCCTGTGGCTCGGAAATGCGAGCCGATCTCCCCATTAAAAAGTCTCGCCACAGAGAGCAACACGCCTACAACGATAAATTATTCAATCATTACACTTCACTCACAGTTAGAAAAACTGGTGACAGATGGCAGCATGACACATAACAAGCATTACACAGAAACAAACTTCAAGTCAGTTTCACTACACGTACACACACACATTCCCGCATTCGTTAGAGGTTCCGCAGAGGAATATGGACGAGGTGCATGTGTGGTTTAGTAGTAGTGGTGGTCCCCTCACAAAGGTGTATTTACAGGAGAAAGAGGGGCGGAAAATATTAGAAAGGAGCGATTAAAAGAAAATTAGAGTAGAGTGGGAGAAGGGTGGAAAAATTTCTATAATATACCACACAGGCGGGAAAATCATCAATACGCGTGTGCTCGGGGACTTGGTGAACAACAAAACGAGCGATCCATAGAGTTTGCAAACATATGGGTGACCAGAAAGAATGGCCTTACAGAGCGAGGAAATAGGTGAGTGAGTGACCAAAAGAAACACCTAGAGTTTGTGAGCATGTGAGTGACCAAAGGAGTGATCTAGAGAGCGAAGGAACAGGTCGGTGAGCGGCAAAAAGAGTGACCACAGATGTGTGCAAGCATGTTAGTAACCAAAAGAAAAACCTAGATAGTGTTTGAGCATGGCAGTGACCAAGAAGTCGAGGGAATCGGTCAATGAGCGCCGAAAGAGTGACCTAGGGAGTGAGATACTAGGTCGGTGAGTGACCGAAAGAGTGAGGGGTGATGTCGGTGAGTGACTATTTATGCTGAACACCGGTTTAAAACCAATAACAGATCTTACGTCCGGATTTACCAACTTCCCGATTTTAATTAAGAATTATTGCAAACGGTTATGTTTTTGATTTGATAGGTGGCAGCAGGGGTCCCACAGTGTTTAATATTAGAGGTTTTTTTCACACTGGAACCACTGCTGCCATCTGCAAAAAATAAAATAAATGTGCATAGCAAAATTAGCCGTTAGTTCCAACACTCTGTTGATCATTAACCAGCTTGCACAACATTTTTGGCCACATGCAAACTCTCTAGACCATAGTTTCCCAACCTTTTTTGGCCCATCGCCGCCTTCTTCAGAAATTTTTGCCTCCCATCGCACCCCTCCCCCCCAACGCAATCCCACCAATAGGATCCTATCTTATACCAGTAGCTTCTACCGCTCCCCTGGAACTTTCCATCGCCCCCAAGGGGGCGTTAACGCCCACGTTGGGAATCACTGCTCTAGACGTTAGAACATAGTTTCTCAAACTTTTCGTTACATCGCCCCCCCCTTTTCAATTTTTCACTCTTCTCACCACCCTCCAACTCAAGCCAACCCATAGGATCCTATGCTGAACCCTAAGCTTCTACCCCCCCCCCCCGACCCTTTCATCAACCCACAAGGGACTACATTACCCACTTTGGGAAACACCACCCTAGAGCGTGAGTAAGCATATGAGTGACCAGAACAGTATGCAGGTATGTGAAAACGACCAAAAGAGTGACATAGACACAGAGACAACATAAATTCGCTTCAGGGAACCCCGGGTGAAGCCTAATCAGAGCGCTCTGAAACTGTGTGGCCCTTGTTAACATTGCTGGAATTTCCGCGTGGAAATATGCAGTATTTGCCCAAGCGGCACCTATTTACCACAGCACATGATCCCATTATCATGTGCCCCTATGAACCCGAAAGACACCCCAAGCCAATGAACGACCAAACACGGAGATTGCACGAGAATGGGAGAGACCGAGAGAGAGTGTGTAAGCATAGAATAGAAGTGACCCAAAGTGTGACCTAGAGCAGTGTTTCTTAACCTTTTTCAGCTCATGCCCCCCCCCATGGATCACATTTTTGTTCTCGTGGCCCCCTGTCCTATCCAGGCCCCCCCCCTCTACCCTCATCCAAGAGTGAGATACTTTCTATTTTTTTTATTATGAATGAAATTTTAATAAATCAGATCAATCTCTGGAATCCTGGCTAGGCCCAGATTCAAATAACGGATTATCATCTCTCCCAGGAGTCAAATTATATGGTAAAGAAGGGTCTGTGAAATAAGATTTTAGAGACAGAGGCGTATTTTCGGAGGTTTCGGGGGGGGGGGGGATAACGGGCTGTAACCCAGGTCGGTAATTTGAGAAATGAGTGGTCGAGAAAATTCGACTAGACGAATAATTAAACAGTTAACATGTTTCCAGTGAAACAGGGGGCCGTTCAAGTATTACGTAAGCAAATTTTTAGCCATTTTTGACCCCCCCTCCCCGCACTTGTCAGCAAAATTTCGTCATCAGCTCTGCCCCTCTGAATCCAACTCATATTTTCATAAAAGGTGGTTGATGACGTAAGCATTATCCAAACCCCCCCCCCCTTGTCATCAAAAGACAGCAAATCGGTAACCCCCCCCCCCATCGATGATGACGTAATACTTGAACGGCCCCTAATCAACAAACACTTTTGACATCATTCGCAGGGTTCCCCAATTTCTTCTTTGCTCAGCTCCCCCCTCCCTTTAGGTCAAAGTCAGGCTCTGCTAGCGGTATCTCAACCGATACGTGAAACGCACACACTCTTTTGGTCACTTACATGCTTTCACACTTGTAGGTCACTCTTTTAGTCGCTCGGTATAATGGTTCCCCCCTCTCTCTCTCTCTATAGGTCACTCCCATGCTCACACACTGTTTTGGTCACTTACATGCTCGCACACGCTCTAGGCTCGCACACTCTTTTTTGGTCGCTCATCATCTTGGTTTCGCGCTTTCTATGTCACTGTGTTGGTCATTCACATGTTTACACAATTCATCGCTCATTAACCTGTTGACTTGATCTGTAGCTCACATTTTTGGTCACTCACTGATATAATACCTCGCTCTCTAAGGTCAGTCTCTTCGTCCCTCACATGCTTGCACACTTTCTTGGTCACTCCTTCGATCCATACTGACCTGGCCCCTCGCTCTCTAGGTCAATGTTTGGGTCGCTTACTGACGTAGTCCCTGGTTCTGTAGGTCACTCTTTTGGTCACTCAAGATAGATGCTTACAAACTGTTTGATCACTCACTCACCGGTTCTCTTGATATCCAGGTCACTCCTTTTGCTGAGAAACGCTCTAGGTCACTCTTTCAGTAGGTCACTGACCTCGTTCCTCGCTCTGCAAGTCAATGTTTCGGTCGCTTACTGATGTATTCCTTGGATCTCTAAGTCACTCTTTTTGGTCATTTGCATGCTTACAAACAGTTTGGTCATTCACGCGCTTACAAACTGTTTAGTCACTCTTTTGATCACTCACTAATCACTTGATATCCAGGTTACTCCTCGGGCCCAGAAAGTCTAGAGGTAACTCTTTTGGTAACTAATCGACAGATCTTTGCTCTCTTGGTCGCTCTTTTGATCCCTCACGTGCTTGCATGTTATTTTACTCACATGCTTGCAAACCCTGTAGTTCACTCGTTTAGTCACTCACTGACCTAATGTCTCGCTCTCCCTCCCCCCGCCCACATGATTTTTTTCATTTCGACAATGTTTCGAGATTAATTTACGCAGATACCTGATTTCATTGGAAATAAATCAAAATGCCGCTGCTGCAATCTGTTGATAAAAATTTAAACTCAGACTCAATGGCTGTGAACAAGTTTGATTTAGTATTGGGTATGTGATACCTGTCGGCGTGTACAGCCATCTAGCGATCAGTTGGTGAACTTGCAGACGGGTTTCTAAATATCAAAAATGTGAATGGACGACAGGTTGTTTGTTTTTAGATGCCTCCTTATATGCCCAGAACAACAAAGAACTGAACTTTCCATTCAGTTCAGTTTATGAGCTTCGCTAGTAAGGAACTGTACGGAACGAAAAGTTTCTGCTGTCGTCTGCTTTCTCCTAGGCTGTTTGTTTTGGACGTTTCCTTGTGCCCCGAAGAAAGAACTGAACTTGCTTTCCGGTTCAGTTTTTTGTAGCTTCGCACGTAGGGAGCCCTACTGAATGAAAATTTCTGCTTCTCGATCCCATCACCGTTCGAGTCGTCTACAATTTCACGACTAGATGGCAGCACAAACACTATGGATCAAACAGTGGGAATTTATACCTCATTTGCCCTAGGGTTACCAGATGTCCTGTATCAGGAGGGCATGCCTTATTTTTTTATGTCAATTCGCGCGTCCTCCTACATTCTGGAAAATTCATCCTCTTTTCAGGTTTTCGGAATTGTTATTTTGTTTTTTCTGGGGGTCATATTTTTTCCCGCTTTGAAACACCGCTTATATGCACCTCATTGATATGAGTGTTTTATTAGAGTTTTTTTATCCACACACATTGACCAATGGCCGTCGAACGTCAAAGAATTTTTTTCTGTTTCTGCTTCTTTTAGCGGTGCTGTTTGAGAGCTGGAAAAACTGTTGTTATTAGGCTGACCATATTTCCTCCAGAGAAATACGGGAAATTGGAATTCCAAATACGGGACATCGCCAATTATCGCCAAGAACGACGCCAAAAGTGCACAAAGTTGCCAACTATAGCTGAAAATACAGAAAAATCGAAATGGCGGGAAACGAAGTGTTACTGCGAATTGCAGTGTATTAAAATGAATTCCACGAAATAAAACGTTCAATAAGACAAATGCGGGAGATTAATGTTCTTATTTATAGTTGTAATTATCATAATATAATTTATGAGATGAAAAATAATTTCAATCGTTGACTTCAATGAAGGATAAAAATCCAAGTAGGCGTCATGTAAAAACCGGGACACTTTTGCAAAAAAGTCGGGACGGCCAGAAAAAGGAAAAAAACCGGGACTGTCCCGGGAAATACGGGACGTATGGTCACCCTAATTGTTATGGTTGGTTTTTTTTAATTTGTCGGAATTGTGGCGTCATCTGTTGTGGAAAATGAAAAAAAGTGACTGAAAGTAAGAGTGAGAGCGCACGCACGCACACACACACACACACAGGAGTCCTTAGTTTTCAAAACCTTAATTTGTTTTCTGTTTCCTCCCCTCGTTCTTCGTTTTGGACGGCTCCTTATGTGCTAACAAAAGAACTGAATTTTTCACCCAGCTAAACTTGTGAGTTTTTCTCACAAGGGACCGTACGGTATGAAGAAATTCTACTCCTTGACCTGATCATTGCAGTAATCACCTCTAATTTCGAGAATAGATGGCAGCAGCAACTATATCAATCAAACAGTGGAAATTCCCATTTAACTAGGGTTAGGAGAGTGGAAAATTGAGAAAGGAAGACGCTTGCGCATGAACCTTTAGTGATGCCACTTATCCCACTTTTCACAATAGATGGCGCCACATATGATCAGTAAAAACCAGTAATAACAATAATTTTTCCCAATTGTAAAACAAAACTGTTAAAAAAGCAGAAATAGAAAAAAAGTTTTGAGAATTTCGGTGGCTATTGATGAATGCGTGTGGGGGAAAAACACACACACAAACACTCATATGAACACTACAATGAAGAAATTTATGTTTCAAAGTGAAAAACTTGAAAGGGAGGACAGAAAAAGGGCGAATTTTCCGAAACGTAGGAGGACATATCCTCTCCTAAAGAACGATGGCTGTAACCATACATTCAACGAGCTTATCAGCTTCCCCCCTAAATGGAGGTACTACATTCGAAAACTGAAAAATGAGGACACCTGCGTATGCAACACATGACATCACTTTCACCAATTTCCACAACAGATGGCGTCACTATTCTAACCAATGAAAATGACTACGAAAGTGATTTTTCCCGACTGAAACAAAAACGCAAAAAACAAATCTGTTAATTTCAGATGTGTGTGCCCCCCCCCCCATGTCAATGAAGAGGAAATTGCATCACAAAGGAGGACGTCTGGTAACCCTACTTGTATAGATAAAAGCAGAGCCCGTCCTCACGGAGTGGTCGACGGGCTGAGGTGCATTGATATGGTTCAACCGCCTGTTGGCTACACCAACACCGGCGATGAGCTCTAGCTGGTGTTGGCTGCACCGGACTACACATTTGTCGCCTTGCTGTCTCCCATTCTAGTCTAATTTCCTTGACTACTCTTTGCTCTAATTGAACTCCCCGTACTTTAAGCTTTTGGCTCCCCTGCATAGGTGGAGATAGACTTGGAAGTCTGGGGGGGGGGGGGGCACCGCGATGATGATGATGTCAATTCATATATGCATTAGATCAGTCGACTTTGGCTTTCACGCTGGGAGGTGGGGGGGGGGGTGCCCCAACGACCCCCCCCCCCCCGTATCTCCACCCATGCCTCCTCCCAACACCTACAACCAGGAGCTGATATAGAGCTCGCTGTTGGGAGGGGTGATTTTCGTACACTGTTGTGGATGGGACGTCCTGCATTGTCCCGCGGGGGCTTCCAACTTCAAGGTGTGAAGACGATTCCGGTCTCCCATTTGAAAAACTATCTGCGGAGAGAGCGGGCAGTCTTAACGCATGGGCCCACCCGGTCACGGCCCGGGGGGCCTCAAGAGAAAAGAGGCCTCACAAAATTAAACGTGGTTGAAATTTCTGAGAATTCGCCACGCAGGGTTCAGAAAAATCATTTGGCCCCGTGGGGGGGGGGGGCTATGATGCTCTTAAGACGGCCCTAAGAGCGGGCTGACACTTTAACATGATACTTACGCACATAACATGAAAATTAACCCGAATTCTGCCATCTTTACTTCGAAATATGGAACGCAGATGGCAGAACTAGTAAGGATACGTTAGGGAAATACATACTCTCACACAACACGTTCCGACATGTATCAATTTCGTTAGAAATTCCGTAGAGGAATGTGTACGAGGTGTATGTACGATTGAGAGTAGCAGTTGTGAAAAGGGGGCGCTGTGATGTTCAAGTGGTCGTAGTGACGGACTCGCATCGCGAGGACCCGAAACCGACCATAACCCCCCCGCGTTGTCCCCATAGGGGGAATATGAGCTGGTCACCCAGAGTGTTTGGGCCAAGGTGGAAGTGCGATGCAACGTCCGGAGCACCAAGCACCACCACTACTACTACTACTACTAAACCCCACATGTACCTCGTCAATGTTCCTCTGTGGAACTTCTAAAGAATTGGTACATGTTGGAATGTGCGTGTCCGTGCTGTGAACCTAACATGAAGCTTGTTTCTGTGCAATGCTTGTTATAGTGCTGCCATCTACCACCTATTTTTTTGAACTATGAGTGAAGTGTAATGTTCGAAGATATCGTCGTTGCAGGCCTGTTGCTCTCTGGCGAGTCTTTTTATTGGGCTCACATTTACGCCTCCATTTTGGGAACCACAGGAAACCAACTTCAGCCGACCACCACTGTGGTGAGCAGCACTAAGCACCGGAAAACCACCAGCGGGCAAGGAGACAAAAGTTCATGTTACGTAGGCAGGTGCATACGCACGTCGCCAGCAGGCCTCGAAGGGGGGCCCACGAATAACTATAGACACATATATATATATAAGAGAGATATATAACACTTCCTTCATAGTTAGAAAAATTGACGACGGATGGCAGCATTACACATAGCAAACATTACGCAGAAACAAAAATTTGATGTTGCGAACACTACACGTGCAAGCACATTCCAACATGTACCATTTCGTTAGAAATTCCGCAGAGGAATATGGACGAGGTGCATGTGTGGTGTTCAGTACTGGTAGTAGTGAAGGGAGGAAGGAGGGGAGAAATGGAAGCTGCAGTGGCAACAGCTTCTATTGCAGAAAGCCTCCGATCGAACGAAGCTTTGACGTCACTGAAGCCGTCCATTTCATATGTAGCCATTGGATATAGCAGTCCCGACGTATGCGAAATCTTTCCATTCCAGTGACTACAGGTGAAATGGCCGACTTCAGTGACGTCATGAGCTTCGCACGAGCTAGGCTTTCTGCTACAGAGGAGTTAGATCTCTGACACGGTAAGATCTTTTGCGGCCCCCCCCCCCCCGACCACACTTTCACGGGCCCCTTTATGACGAATTTATAGCGTGAAAAAGCAAAAAAATTGTGAAAATCGTCCCGGACCCCCCAGGGCTTGAGCCTTGTCAGCCCACCACTTCTTGTGGGGGCCCATGGGTAAGGGTGAACCTTGCACTTGTACACAGAGTTTCATATTTGAATGGTAATTTTCGAAAGAGTGCTTTCACACAAAAAATATTCCTTAAGCGGGATTTGGTAACGTTAAAACTCCATAGACAACAATTGGGATTTCCAAAAACTGACCCGATAATATAAATATATACAACGAGTTTTTCGTTTTACAACGCCATCTGGGAGTGAAATTTGTGAACTTTATATATAAAAAAGAGTTCTAGGCCACGATAAGTTATACGAATGCAAACCTCACATCTTTCGATTGGTTTGATTTGATATGAATATTAGTTTGATACGTATTCATTCGTGGCTTGATATTTATACCTTTTTGAGATGCGTGACGTCATTTTGCACTCGACACGATAATGGAGAATTCAATGGAATCCATTGAACGAAAGAAGTTTCCAAAAGAGAAAGAACAGGTTTCCGTAGTTTCTCACGATTCCCGCCGTAGTTCCGTGTTTTATGGTAGAAATCCGTCGAGCTTATCTACGTATTACTGGAGAGGGAGCCGCTGCGACGGCATCAACATCGAATGCAAGGAAATCACGTGACTCGTTGAATAACACAATCCCTGCCTGGAATTCAGTTTCCCCATCGGAATGTACAGTTCGGTCTCTAAATATTGCGTTTTAAAGAGTAAAAGAAAATGATAGAGAACTTTTCTGAAGATAAAGATTAATTTCTTTCGCTTCATTTCATTGATTCTGGAGTTTTCTTTCATTAACTTTGAATTATCTCTTTCATTAATTCTGGAATTATAACCCTCAATAATTTTCGAATTATCTTTCATTTATTTTGGAATTATCACTTTCACCGATGTCGAAATTTACCTCTCTCATTAACTCTGGAATTTTTCTTTCATTAATTTTCGAGTTTTCTCTTTCCTTAATTCTGGAATTATCTTTCCATAATTTTGGAATTATCTTTCCATAATTTTGGAATTATCTTTCCATAATTTTGGAATTATCTTTAATTAATATTGAAGTTATGTCTTTCATTGATTCTGGAATTACCTCTTTCATTGATTTTGGAATTATCACTTTCATCGATGCTGAAATCATCTCTCTCTCTCTCTCTCATTAATTCTAGAATTTTTCTTTTATTAATTTTGGAATATCACTTTTTCATTAATTTTGGAATTATATCTTTCATTAATTATGAAATTATCTTTAATTAATGCTGGAATTATTTTTTATTAATGCTCGAATTATTCATTTCATTGATTCTGGAATTATATCTCATTACTTCTGGAATTATATCTAATTAACTTCGAATTATCACTTTCATTAACTTCGAATTATCACTTTCATCAATCTGGAGTTATCTTTCATTAATTCTGGAATTGTCACCCTCATTAATTTTGGAATTATCTTTCATTTATTTTGGAATTATCTCTCATTTATTTTGGAATTATCACTTTCATCGATGTTGAAATTTACCTCTTTCATTAATTCTAGAGTTTTTCCTTCATTAATTTTCGAGTTTTCTCTTTCATTAATTTTGGAATTATCTTTCATTAATTTTGGAATTATCTTTCATTGATATTGAAATTATGTCTTTCATTGATTCTGGAATTACCTCTTTCATTGATTTTGGAATTATCACTTTCATCGATGCTGAAATCATCTCTCTCTCTCTCTCTCTCTCATTAATTCTAAAATTTTTCTTTTATTAATTTTGGAATATCACTTTTTCATTAATTTTGGAATTATCTCTTTCATTAATTTTGGAATTATTTTTTTCATTAATTATGAAATTTTCTTTAATTAATGATGCAATTATCTTTAATTAATGATGCAATTATCTTTAATTAATGATGCAATTATCTTTAATTAATGATGGAATTATTTCTTTTATTAATGATGGAATTATTTCTTTTATTAATGCTCGAATTATTTATTTCATTGATTCTGGAATTATATCTAACTAATTCTGGAATTCTCTTTCTGCGAATATCACTTTCATTAACTTTGAATTATCACTTTCATCAACTTTGAATTATCACTTTCATCAATCTGGAGTTATCTTTCATGAATTCCGGAATTTTCACCCTCATTAATTTTGGAATTATCACTTTCATCAATCCGGAATTATCTTTCATTAATTTTCGAATTTTTGAATAATCTCTTTCCTTAATTCTGGAATTATCTTTTATTAATACTGAAATTATGTCTTTCATTTATTCAGGAATTACCTCTTTCATTGATTTTGGAATTATCACTTTCATCGATGCTGAAATCATCTCTTTCATTAATTCTGGAATTTTTTTTTCATTAGTTTTGGAATTATCACTTTTTCATTAATTTTGGAATTATCTCTTTCATCAATTATGAAATGATCTTTAATTAATGCTGGAATTATCTCTTCGAAGTTGAAATTATTTCTTTCATTTATTGTTTTAAACTCCTATTGATGCCACACGAAAAAAATAGCGCAGATTGCACCGATATTCAACGAGTCACGTGATCATCCGGCGAATGATGTCGCGGACGGCGTTCTCAGCACTGCCAACCAACCAACCAACCAACGTTGAGAGACGTCATACACTCCGCTCCAGTAAATATAAGCTCGATGCAGAAATCCCTAGACGCTACGGAAATTCCGTAGTAGCCGGCAAGTATGCGTCCGGAATACGAGAGACCGGGATTCGAGTGCCCTCGTGAGGGCAAATATGGGGATTTGCCTTTCCTAAAACATCTCTTCACACGCAGCCACTTTTCCCGTTTTTATCGCGTTAAAAAGCAAGAGGACGTCTTTCTCTACGAATAAACCGCAGTCCTGATGAATTTCATCGTATATAGTGGTCCATTCCGCCCTCAGCTATAACGGATGACACACACACACAGCATCATTCATTGTCCGTTATTCTAATAAGCGGCGTCTACTGTGTCTGGCCCGTGGATTGAAAAGATTGTAAACCCCCCACCTCTGCATTAGTCATCCCTAGCAACTCTCGAAACTGAAAACACAAGGTTATATATATATATGTATACTGTGTGTTCATCGGTCTGTGAAAAATGATCCTCGTGCATTACATAAGCAAAATTCACTGCAGAACTGTCCCCAACGGTGTTGATCAGGCTCACAATGCACAGTGCTTCCCGCTTATAACGTTTTCAAAAGTTTTTGTGAGCGCGAAAACGTTTTAAACGGGAAATCTTAATGAGAATTAGTTAGAGTTGAGTGTGCAGTGGCGTATTTATGTTTTTTGCCGCCTGTGGACACGCGAATTTTTGTCGCCATTTTAGTCCCATTATAGTCTAATTTTCTTGGCTTCTCATTCCGCGAATTCGACACCCTGCGCTATAACCCACTTGGCCTTCCCCCGCCTCTCCCCGTCCTGCAAGTATACCGTGTCTCTAAAGTCACTGTTTTGGTCAGTCTCGCGCCCACACACTCTCTAAATCACTCTTAGTCACTCACATGCTTGCAATATGTTGGTCACTCACATGCTTGTAAACTGTTGGTCACTCACATGCTTGTAAACTGTTGGTCACTCGCATGCTTGCACACTGTTTTGGTCACTCACATGTTTGCACACTGTTTTGGTCACTCACATGCTTTCACACTGTTTTGGTCACTCACATGTTTGCAAACTGTTGGTCAGTCACATGCTTTCACACTGTTTTGGTCACTCACATGTTTGCACACTTTCGATCACTTTCATGCTTGCACACTTTCGATCACTTACATGCTTGCACACTTTCGATCGCTTACATGCTTGCACACTTTCGATCGCTTACATGCTTGCACACTTTCGATCACTTACATGCTTGCACACTTTCGATCACTTACATGCTTGCACACGCTCTAGGTCGCTCGCATGCTAGTGTGAATGGCACCACACTGGCATGGGTTTCTGGTTTTATAGGTAACTCTTTTGGTCATCTACCCGTTTACACATGCTCCAGATCATTCTTTTCGTCGTTCACATGCTTGCACGCGCTCTAGATCACTCTTTTAGTCATTCGCATGCTTGCACACGCTCTAGGTCACTCACTGACTTGGTTCCTCGCTCTGTATGCCACTCTTTTGGTCGTCCACATGCTTGCTCACGCTCCAAGTCCCTCTTCTGCTCACTCACGTGCTTGCAAACTCTCTAGGTCACCCACTGATCTAGTCCCTTGCTGCCTTGGCAGAGGCGGATTTATTTAGGGTCGTACAAATTTCGCCGCCCTTCTGCCGTTCTACTGATTTTCTTGGTCACTCATTATTCAAATCTGCCGCCCAGGGCTATAACCCGCTAAGCCCACCCCCCCCCCCCTCTCTTGTAAAGGGGCCACTGGTTGCGTGGGACCACAATAATAACTCGCACTAAGCGGGGGAAAACGTTATAAGCGGGATCAACTGTGTCTTCTTAAAGAGCAATCCTTTCAATCAGGGGACATGGTCATAGAGCAGTGATTCTCAACCTGGGGTCCCTCTAGGGGTACTGGGATACTTCAAGGAGGCCACGGAAGAAAATGGATAAAGTGGCCATGACCATGACAGGTAGTTAGAGGGCTACAGAGAACTGAGAAGAAAAATTAAAAGGTGTGAAGAAATAAAGCTTTATATCAGTGACTATACACTTACAGAATCCAACAAAACTACCCATAAAACAAGGGCCATTTTAGGGCATGGACTCACCCGGGCCTCACCGCCTACATTTTGCAGCAGGTTCCTTGGGCGGGATGGGGGTTTTCGCAGGCTCCCCCATCTAGATTTTTCCCAGACCCTTCTATATTAAATTTATAGCGTGAAAAAACAAAAAAAAATGAAAAACATATCAGGCCCACGGGCTGCAGCTCTATCAGTCCCACTCTTGTCATGCCCGGGGCTCTCATGTCCATAAGTAACCCCACCTCATGATATTTGTATAATACAATAAATTTTGGAAATAAGTAGGAAATATGTAGGCTGTTTATTTCCACCAAAGTATGGGACTACCATAGCATCACTTTACCTGGGGGGGGGGGGGGGGTCTATGATGTTGAGATGGCCCTGAATAGAACTCGGCCTAGCGGAGAGCTCAATAAATTCTAGGCCAGTGGTCTGGAGACCAATCTTATTTGCGAAATTTTCGTTCAGTATTAATTCACTGAGAAAAATCAATTCAATACATATAAAGGATTTTGCTTCTAGATGAGGGTCGAAGAGACTCTGGATAAGACAAGGGAGCCACGAGGAAAAATATATGGTTCAAAGGGGGCCACGGGCAAAAAAAGGTTAAGAAACACTGCTGTAGAGCAGTGATTCCCAATGTGGGCGTTGGGTAGAATGTTCCAGAGGGGCGGTAGAAGCTACGGGTATAACATAGGATCCTATGGGTTAGATCAGCGTTTTTTAACCTTTTTTGCCTGCGGCCCCCCTTTAAAGCATTTTTTTTCCCTCGTGGCTCCCCCGTCTTACCCAGAGTCTTCGACCTTCATCTAAAGGCAAGGTCCTTTATACGTACTGAATTGATTTTTTCAGTGAATTTATATTGAACGAAAATTTTGAGAAATAAGATCGGTCTCCAGACCACTGGCCTAGAATTTATTGAGCTCCCCGCTAATCCGAGTTCTATTCAGGACCGTCTCAACATCATGGGCCCCCCTCAGGAAAAGTGATGCTATGCTATGGTAGTCCCATACTTAGCTGGAAATAAACAGTCTACATATTTCCTACTTATTTGCAAAATTTATTGTAATATATGAAATATCAGAGGTCGCTTATGGGCATGACCTCTCACAAGAGTGGGACCGACAGAGCTGCAGCCCCGGGGCCTGATAGGGTTTCATCCATTTTTTGTTTTTTTTTTACTCTATAAATTTAATATAGGGGGAGGGGTTCAGTGAAAAATCTAGCCGGGGACCTGCGGAAAACCCCCATCCTAGCGAACCTACTGTAAAATGTAGGTGATGTGGCCCGTGCGGGTCCATGCCCTAAGACGGCCCCGGCTTTATGGGTGGCTTTTTTTTCGTTGGATTCTGTAAGTTTATAGTCACTAATATATAAGAGCTTTATTTCTTCACACCTTAATATTTCTTCTCATCTCTCTGCAACCCTCCAAACCACCTGTCGTTGCCTCTTTCTCCATTTTCTTCTGTGGCCCCCTTGAAGTATCCCAGTACCACTAGGGGGGCATAATGGCCCGCGGTTGAGAACCACTGGTTTATTTTTTTATTCTAATACTCTGTCTGCGTGTGTGTACGTTCTCTATACAAATCTACAAATTTTAGACCGATCATCCCAAAATTTTGCATATATATACCAAATGGGGCCCGACGTGAATGATGGGCTACTTTAAAATTTCGTCAGAGCAGGGCAAAAAATTGTCGGGCAACAATGGTTTTTTTCTGGGCCTCAACAATCACTTTCGGCATGTTTATTTTAGTTACCGTGGTTCTCTAGCAATGCATTTGAGACGTGTATATGCCTTTACAATGGTCTGTCACTTCTTTAACGCTGCCAGTATATGTATAATACATATAGAAATGTCCTCTCCACTCGTTAATACAAGATTCATTGAAAGACTGGTTATTTGTGGCGACGAAGATTACAAGGAAGAAAATTCATCACTGCCCCCACGGGGACTCGAACCCCGAATCCGGCAAGCGAGACTGAGCAGACGGAGTAACTTCAAGTTCAAGGGAGGGAGGGAGGGGGGGGGGGAATCGAAAAACCTAGTGCCCCTTGGAAAAGGGGAAAAAAATACAGGGTGTTTCAAAAAGAATCGCCCGATTTGAAATACGTATATTACAGAAACTACTGAAGATAGACACTTAAGATTAATTTTATATTACGTGACTCATCATCAAGTTTCTTTACAAACCAAATTAAAGGTGCTTAATATGTCCACCTTGGGATGCCTGGCATATGCCTATACGGTAGTGAAATTCGTCTCCCAAAGTTTTGTGAGCATATTAGCGTCGACTGCTTCCACGGCGGCTGTTATGCGTATCTTCAGTTCGGCGAATGTAGCTGGAAGGGGGAGGCACATGACGGCGAGACCACAAGAAGAAATCGCACACACTGTGAGGTCTGGCGATCTTGGAGACCAGTGATGCTCATCTGAATCGTCAGGTCCCGTACGGCCTATCCACCGTTTAGGAATGCGATTGTTCAAAAATTCTCGAACGTCCAAGCTCCAGTGTGATGGTGGTGGTGCCCCTTTCTGCTGGAAAATGAAGTCATCCGAATCGGTTTCTAACTGTGGGAGTAGCTAATCTTGACAAACACTGAATTGGTGGCCGAGGGAAGAGCGTTAGCGATATACTGTCGGCAACTGCGTGGAAAAACTCGAGATTTCCCTCTTTTTACCTATACATTATTCGATCCAAACGGATTAAAAGCTGAATAGTTATTTTTTTAAAATCGGATGATTCCTTTTGAAACACCCTGTATATTCATTTCTACGTTTCTCTAAATCTAGATGTTTCTTTCATGAGTAGCGCAGGAAGTCGCCATATTGGTTAACGTGGACACAGTTGGTATGTCCCTCAAAGAAGGAGGGAGATATCACGTGATCCAAAAAGCCTCATTGAAGAAAACCCGGGCAGCGACAGGTATTACAGCCAGGCGCGGATCCAGGGTGATGTGTTGGGGGGGGGGCGATTTTTCACAATGAAGATGTCGATCGGTGAGACCCAACCTAGTGTCCGCAGGTGCCAAACGTACTTAAAATAAAAAAACTAATAAAAAATTAATTAAGAATTAAAATTATTTAAAACTTTCAATTAATTTTCATTTAAAAAATTAATTAAAATTAACATTAAAATTAATTACGATTACATTTTAATTGAAAATAAAAATTAATTAAAAATTGAAGGCAGTTAAAAATTAAATCTAAATTAAAATTTATATTTATAAAAATTATATTTTTTCAATATGCAGCATACTTATTTAAAAACTTGCTTGCAGCAACTGGTGTTACAATTAATGAATAAGCTGTTTTTGATAATAAATTTGAACGTTTGTGCCGGCTACCCTCGCAAAAAATACCGTACGAAAAAAAAGGTTGAGGTGCAGACTGAATAATGTGTGTTATATTTATAAACATTGTAAGGAATTCTGATGCACATTACCAGTTAAAAATGTTTTTTTATTAACAGTATCATGAGCAATTGTACAAATAAATAAAAACTTTGCATATGAAAAGAGAGCAGAATATGAAAAGCGTATGAAGAATTGGTATTTTAAAATGTTCCTAGAATACTACTTCTTCCTCCTTCGCTTGATAAAAATTAAGGCTCACAGTTAACCGGACAAAACAATGTGCACAAATAAAAATTCATCCGAATGTGTTCGATAAATGCTTTTTTCCAGCTTTTCAAGTCAAAGTAGAGAGCTACTTTCCGTTTAAATTTAATTTTTTTGATCCCTGTGAAAGTATTAAACGTTTCTCTTTGTGACGTTATGATAACAATTAGGCAAATTAATATGAATAAAATAAGGATCTCGGTCAACCAGAGGAAATGAATTCTAAGCTAACTCGGATACAAGAAACCTCGTTTAAGAGAGACGATCCTTGAACATTTGAAGGAAAAAAAATTATCTAAAGCCCTGACCATGGCCTCCACATCCAAGAGCGGGCCCCGAGGCTAAAGCCTCTAGTGGGCCCCCAGACCAGACTTTTCACGGGCCCCTTTATAGTTAATTTATAGCTTAAAAAAACAAAAAAAATGATGAGAATCGTCCCCGGCCCTGTCAGCTGGGTGATGGGATCGGCCAAATGAGCTTTGTTTACATCAGTGATTCCAGCTGAACCCTCTGTGGTCTGTCTCGTTCGATAGAGAATTCTATCTATTTGCCGGCAGATCCATGTGGGGCCCTCAACTGGCTCTGCTTGTCTCGTACTAATTCATATCAGCTCAGTACTCCCCACTCGGCACTGGACCCGACCAAAGGGACTTTGTTTCCATCCATGGGGTCCCTAAGGTGGTCCCTCTTGTTTCGCTCAATACCTTGTTTAGTATTTACTCATGATCTGCTTGGCGTATGCACTGAAAAGGTTCGGAACCGCTGCTGGAAACTCAAGCATCCAAAGCCGAGCTACACTCACTCCAGCAACTTTTCGTGTTCACGTATACGCTTCGAGGCCTTGGCGATTGATGTAGAGAACATTAAGCAGTCTTCTTTCAGTTACTCACGTTCTAGACAGTTAATTTTTCTTTCTGTGAACAATTTTATAGCACACCAAACTTGTATCCTTTCTTAAAATGAAAATAAGTACTACACACAATAAAACACCCATTTATGACATGTATTTACAAATAATACCTTTAACTTCCTCATTTATCACTTATAATTTTCAAACAAGACGATAAAATTTAAAAAAATTAAAAATTTCCAGCTTTGTATACCCGATTTATGAAAATATTTTGCGTCTGAAACCCATTTATGTCTTCAAATAAAGTTTCCCATCCTACTACGTATAGAGTCAGACTTTCAATAATCCCTCCAGTAATCCGGTGTTTTTAGGCCGGTTTTCTCCGAGCATAGAAGAGGAAAACATAGTGCGCACATGTTTATGAGCAGAAGTTTGTTATTTAAATGGACTTTTTCAATCAATCTGCAGTAATTCGGCGATTTCGTTAACCCAGTACACCCTGGTGTGATATGTGCCAGATTAGCGAGAGTCTACTTTACTAATAATTCATATCTCTATTAGTTCTAGAAAAATTGAATTCCATCAGCCTTTTTTTTTTTTTGCTGGTAATTTTTCAGTTTTTCCCCTCAATTTTTTTTTTTGCAACACTGATTTTAACCATCCTCATGCCCCGTTACTGAAGACAATGTCCTATTTACAGAACTAAATGGGCTATAGCCCAGGGCGGCAAGTTCAGAAGGTCGGCAAATTTGAGGATTGAGTGGCCAAGAAAATTAGCAAAATGGGAGAAGGGCGGTGAAATTTTTATAACCCTCAAATAAACCCACCTCTTCCCAGACAGCAAGTGACCGTGTCAGTGAGTGACCTAGAGAGTTTGCAAGCACGTGAATGAGCAAAAGCGTGACTTAGAGCGGGAGTAATGCATGATCAAATGAGTGACATAAAGAGTGGGGAACCAGTTCAGTGAGTGGCCTAGAGTCAGCCGTCAGAAGCGTATACTGGGCCCTCGCAAAAAGTAATTTTTCTGAGCCCCCTACCTGGCGAGACACGTTTACTTTTAAAATTTTAAACCAGAGGCCCCTTTGCATTTGAGGCCCCCGCCCGCGGGGAATGCGTTAAAACGGTATTGTCTAGAGCGCGTGTAAGTAACGAAACAATTACCAAAACCAGCGTCAAACACGTGTGTGACCAAAACAGGGTGCAAACATGTAAATGAGTAAAAGGTCCGTCCCACGAGAGTTTGCTAGGGGACGCTGGGTAAGATAATTAAAGTTAATAAAAGTCTTCGTCGGACATAAACCGCAAAAATAACAGCCGGCGTGAAGTAAACCGTGCTTGTTCGGTCATTCACAAAGGAAGACGCTCGTTCCTCTGCCTTTGTATTGAAAGCCTTAAAAATTATTGCTTCCCCGAGGCGACCGCGGATCCTGACAAAGACTTTTATTATCTTTAACTTTAATTATCTTATCCAGCGTCACCTAGCAAACTCTCGTGGGACGGACCTTTAAAAGAGTGACTTTAATACAGGTGTACTTGCACGAGTGTGGGGGAGGGCTATAACATGGGATGGAAAATTCGTGGATAGAGTAGTCGAGAAAATTAGACTAGAGTGGAAGGGCGGTGAAATTTGAATAGCCTTCAAATCGGCAAAACCGTAAATGCGCTTCTGACTGAACATCAAAATTACTCTCAATCTCCTAACCTGAATCTCTGGTTCGGTTTCAAATAAACAACTCATAAAGGATGAAAACTTTAATTTGGAACCACCTTAGCAGGAGTTTCAGAGAATTACTAATCAGGAAATATAAAATCTTGGAAACACAAATACACGAAATACGAAATGGTAAATCTTGCTTATTCGAATAGGACGTCAAGATAAAATATGAAAATGTTTTTAAATATGAAAATATAGCATTGAAAAGTTATTGAAACAAGTATAGACTGTTTTCGATAACAAGAAATAATTGACGCATATTTCAATAAAATATGTGGGTACTAATTTGTCTGCATAATTAAGAAAAATTTAAGAGAAAAAAAACTTCCTAATGAAATTCTAATATTGCGCGATTTAAAGTAATAAATTTCTTTACACAAAAATTGCCACGTTTTTAAGACAAATAAATCACACTGGTCGAATGGTCGACGCGTTTCGGCTCTTCAATGGAGAGCCGTCATCAGGACCTCGTGGTCAGAACTCACACGAATGAAGAGTGATGTTTACGTCTGGTCGTCCGAAGAGTTCGCCTTTGTATTTGCTGCGTCCGAGTGGTCTTTGGATGCGAATTGGGGAGCCATCTGTTGTAAAGTGTTGAAAGTTTTTTCACGACTGAGGTTAATAAAGCCTGTCCAAGCTGACGAAATAGGTGGTGTGTTTCTTCCATCATTAACGAGGAAATTCTGGCATGTTCTGATGAAATATCCCTCGAGAAAATTCAATTCCGAATTGTGTGTTGCTTTTTTAAAAACAAATGCTTTGTCAAAATCAAAATGATGTGAATGTTGCCAGCAGTGTTGGGCAATAGCCGAATTATCCGTCCGTCCCTTCTCAACATGCTTTCGGTGTTCGAGGACTCGAATATTTAGATTTCTTCTAGTTTGGCCAATATATCCATTTTCGCAATTCTTGCATGGGATGAAGTAGATACCAGATTCTTTGGAAGGTGAGATAGGATCTTTCAGATGGGAAAAGGTGAGTATATTTGTTGTTCCCATCTGAAAGATCCTATCTCACCCTCCAAAGAATCTGGTATCTACTTCATCCCATGCAAGAATTGTGAAAATGGATATATTGGCCAAACTAGAAGAAATCTAAATATTCGAGTTCTCGAACACCGAAAGCATGTTGAGAAGGGACGGACGGATAATTCGGCTATTGCCCAACACTGCTGGCAACATTCACATCATTTTGATTTTGACAAAGCATTTGTTTTTAAAAAAGCAACACACAATTCGGAATTGAATTTTCTCGAGGGATACTTCATCAGAACATGCCAGAATTTCCTCGTTAATGATGGAAGAAACACACCACCTATTTCGTCAGCTTGGACAGGCTTTATTAACCTCAGTCGTGAAAAAACTTTCAACACTTTACAACAGATGGCTCCCCAATTCGCATCCAAAGACCACTCGGACGCAGCAAATACAAAGGCGAACTCTTCGGACGACCAGACGTAAACATCACTCTTCATTCGTGTGAGTTCTGACCACGAGGTCCTGATGACGGCTCTCCATTGAAGAGCCGAAACGCGTCGACCATTGTGATTTATTTGTCTTAAAAACGTGGCAATTTTTGTGTAAATTAAAACCAGGCAAAGTTACTCATTTTTTTGTGATAAAATAAATTTCTTATTCAATTTTGTGCAGACTATATGGTTGTCAAAAACCTATTCAAAAACAGTTTTTCGCCACAGATACGTTAAATAGCAAAAGCTTATTTTCATGCAAATTGGAATGATTTTCATTATTATTTAATTATGATTATCAAGTGCACAATATTAATTTTCAGATTTTTTGTCTGAAAAGATGGTGATTAAATTTAATTCCCGCAGAACATCCGACTCCACACAATCAATTTTATATAGTGGATTCCACTTATAACGTTCCTCAAGGCCGAAACATGGGAAGAGGAGGTAGGTTTGGTGCCCCCGGGCGCTGGACCGGAGGGGGGGGGGCGTGAATTTCAACATTTTACCTGCCCTTTAACATTACAAGGGACACCAAGATGCTGACCAAGCATCTGGTTGAGGCACTGCTCTTAGAACCTTTTCCCGCTTAGTGCGATTCATTTTCGTGGTTCCATCTTCAACTAATGCTCAGACCATAGAGACGTTGCAAGCGGAAAAACGCTTTGAACGGGAAATATTATTTCCCGTTTAAAGCGTTTTTCCGCTTAAAACGATTTTATGGCGGTTTTTGGAAAAGCATTATACGCGCGATCCACTTATAATGTTTAATCCAGGTACTTATTTCAAATTACAAAGGCTTTAATTATTAGATGGGGCCGAGGCCTATATTTTCATAGATATTATAGAGAAGCTACGTGTGTTCAAATGCTCACCTTCTGGCGCAGGTCTTTTGAGCTACGTTTTCGAGGGGGAGGGGGGGGCTTTGCTGAGATTTTTCATACTTTTAGGCCCCACTATAGTGAATTTGTAGAGTGAAAATCAAAAAATGATAAGAATCGTCCTGAGCCCTGTTAGCCTCACCCTGTGGGGGAACCCCCGTTAATGTCATTATCAGTGAATCCGTAAGCGAATGCAGCTTCATTCTCTGGGAAAACTCCAGATGTGCTACAAAAAGTAATAGAATTAATTTTCTTAACATCCATTTATTTTAAAATTTAAAAATTTTTGCTTACTGAAAACAGTTTTTTTCGAAGACATGGCCATTTTTTGATCCACGTCAAGCTTGCGGGTTTCAGGACTGAATTTTAAAAAAAAAGAGATAACAAAGGCTAGAAAACGATGATTCATCTTATTGGATGGCTTGTGCTTTATTGCGCGTTACCAAGAAAACTGAAGGGTGTACATTTTTTTGCCTCTCTACACGAGCCCTTAGGCGCTAGGGGGTAAGCGAAAAGGCAGCGTGACAGCCGAATCGTATGGAATCCCTGTAGAACCTTGGTGGGAATACAATTGACCCTCCTCCGGCTATGACTTCTTTATTTTTTCGACCTTACCAGCAGAAGAAATCTCAAGGTGGAACTTGGGGAACAAATTTTAGGGAAAGGAACTTTGAGAAAAAAAGGAAATTAATTAAAAAAATTAAGGATTAGTAAAGAAAAAAGTAAGGTAACTGGAGTTATGTTTGCTTGAAGGCTCTTGGGAGGGGCGATCGCCCCTTCACCTATTGTTTAAAGGCTCTTGGGGGGGGGCGATCGCCCCCATCGCCCCCCCCTGGATCCGCCACTGATTACAGCTAGTATTCCATATTACCTGACAATTCACATTATCGCAGGAATAAATGCCTGTTTTTTTTTTATCCCAGGATGATGTGTCGCACTCCGCTATCAATACGAAGGTTTTTAACCAGCTGACTGATGCTAAGATGAATTTCGGGAAAGAAAGAATATTCAACTGCCCTTGCGGGGAATTGAACCAACGTCCTCTCACTTGCCGGGTGAGCTCCCTAGACCTTTGTAGTTTAGTGCAGTGTTTCTCAACCTGGGGCCCATATGGCCCCCTTGCGGTTCTGGGATATTCTAGGGGGGGGGGGCACGAGTGAAAACCAGATGGAAGGGGGGGGGCCGCAGAGATATATGAAGAAATTATAACAATTATAAATTATGTACAAATTTTCAAGTGAAATATGTTGGGGGGGGGGGGGGGAAAGTGTGACTAAACTTTTTCAGAATCCAGCAAAGCTGTCCATGAAGCAGGAGCCATCCAAACCTATGTGGGCATGGCTTGGGATGCTTATGGTCACATATGGTACAATAATTTTTGAGTGTAAATATGTAAGCTGTTTCGATTACGTAAAGGGGCGCCCCAGAATACCATTTTGCCCGAGGAATCATTATAGTGAGACGGCCATGCATAGAACCCCCAAAAGAAGGAAGTTCACCGAACTTCAGCCCATGGTAAGGTGCATACCCATGTTTCGGTAGGGGCGATTAATTGTGTAGGTTCGTTGGATCATCCAGCATTTCGCACATACTTATTATTCCCATATAATTTGTCCCTTAAGAAAGGTGGCAATCTCCCCTTCCCCCCACTAAATTTGGACTAAACTAAATTCAGTAAGTATAATGTGTTTCGTTCCTTTATGAGAGTGGGGGGGGGGGGGGAACTAGGTAAGACAAGGGGGGCCACGAGAAGAAAATGTGGTTCAAAGTGGGCCATAAGCTAAAAAAGGTTGTGAACCACTGGTCTAGCACGTTCACCCGGCCCAAAACCCCTTCACCTATTTTTTAGTTGTGTTTTTTTAATATAACACAAGACACCAAATTGTATAGAGATACAGCTTTCTACCATGTTTCGAATTGGAATAACTGAAAAAATAAATGCGGCATTCCATATTATCCCTTACACTATATATTTTTACCACACCTACATTTCTTTCTCAATCAAGAACCACATTTCAATAACACACATGCCATACTAGGGGTCGCTTTACTTAAATATCATTGAAGTTAAATCAAACTTCGTGATTTTAATCCAGATTTAAATTCGTGTACCCTGCAAACGTACTTAGCAAAGGTATTAGAATTTTATTCGCTATTAATTTATTTGTATATTTGTTTTTTTTTTTTTAGCATTTCAACTTTTGAGACACCATATCTGAAAATTTCAACAATTCTTTTTTAAAACAAAGCAATAACGAGACTCAACTAATCAATAAAAAAAATCACGTAATTTCAATACAAAAAAAAAGTTTATTTTTCACACAGTGGCTTCTTTTATATATATATAATAATTAAAAACAACTCGATCAACGTTGTCGCAATTTCTCATTGTATTTCCGTCTCTTTTACAGCAAATACAACTAATATATATATATATATATTAAACATTTTAGACATCCTTTGGTCGTTTTCATGTGAGAGGTACGGTATGTATGTATAATAATAATCATCGAACGGCTAATATTTTACAAACGAGAAAAAAAAAGTTACAGAAGGCCATGGAATGGAACAATCTGCTTCGAAATATGTATAAACATGCATACATAATGCTAACATCGCCAGTGGAAATCATTTGTTATGTACGCAAGGAAGTATAGACAAGAAACTCACAGATTTAGAGCCAATGAATGATTTCGATAGGTTCTCGTGATAGAGGGCAGCTCCCTGAGCAAAATTTCACAAATATTGCATTATATATTACTCTTTTTTTCTTCGACGAACATCAGTCATCGCTGAGCAAGTTTGCACATAATATTCATGAATTGCAGGTTTTTGTAAAACACACTAAGCAGAAAAGTCATCGAATACGAATCACCAGGTAAGGATATTTTATGTGTGAAAGACATACAATTCGAAACACATCACCCACTTTTTAAAAAAAAAAAACTCATCGGCATCGAAATTATCTTTAACGATAGATTTCACAGAACTTATCGAGTATCTGACAATGAGCTAAAACTAATACATCAGTATTTTGAAAAATATTGAATCCTCATATCGCTTAACAGAAATGGGAAATTATCGTACGAATTCATTCAATAGAAATTTCCCGACAGCGAAGAGGAATTCAAGATTAAATTTAGAAAAATTACGACTAGAATAGATATTGAATAGGAAAAAAAAATATAGCAAACACACAAAAACATGAATATTCAGTGGAACCCTCCATAAAGGAACACTATAGAATATTTCTAGCCTGTTAACGGATACTCCCCATTAGCATACAAAATTTTTCTGTCTCCATAGCTGTCCGTTATAGAGATATGCTATTGTATATCAATATATATATTACAGTGAATGTGATAAATTTGGTTATTATGCATAATCACCAAGCATTTTGGCAGGTTTGATAAATTTCCCTAAATTTATCACTTTTACCTGCAATTATGCACAGTACCCAAGCATCTTTGGTAAATTTGATAAATTTCCCTAACTCCCAGTCACTTTTATGGCAATTATGCATAATATCCAAGCATCATGAAATTGGTAAACATGATGAATAGTACTATATGATACACTAAACGTGATAATTCACACAGGTATTGTATCATATCAGGGTAGAATCGTAAAATTTGTTATCATATCGGGGTCCGACTATATATTCATCACAAATACTAGACTCATTTGGAATTTCTTTCATATTTATCAAACTCATCAATTACAATAGTGTATTATGCATCATCACAGATAAAGGCGATACATTGCAGGAATTTGTCAAATTTACCAACAAGACTTAGTTATTATGCATAATTGCCCGAATATGATGTTTTCAGTATTTAAATCAAATTTACCAACGGCGTTTGGTTATTATGCATGAACATCATTAAAGTGTTTAGCAGATTTATATAGTGATTTTTTGGTATAATGCATAATTTGGGTATGTATGATACATACATAGATATTTGGATATTATGCATAACAGCCAGTAAAGTGATTATATATATATAAATAGTTTAGTAGTTACCAGTCATTTGGTTATTATGCATAGCTGCCAGTAAAATCTGAAAGTGATCAATTTATCAAACTTACCAAGACAATAGGTAAGTATGCATAATAACTAAGTCTGCATTTATGCATGTAGTTTACTGTAACGTATATATAGAGTAACATTTCACTGGTAAAATGATGCTGAAGAAGAAATGGCGATTCAACCATACACTAGTTTTGTAAAACACTGGTTGTTCAGATAAGAAAATGAAAAATTGAATCGTAAACAAATTTGGTCCTCAAATCAAAAAGGGGGGAAAGTCATATCATTGGCTCTCTACAAATAATTTAAAAGATGATAATAAATTTATCGGTAAGGAAAATTGATTGATAATTGGGAAAAAAATCACAATAGTCGGTTGAAAGTGATCTCGCACGTTACTTGTTTCATTCACCACAAAAAAAATCTCATCATATAGAGTACATGTTAATATTTTTTTCTATAGGAACTCAATACATTTTCCACTTTAGCACGAAAAAAAAACTATAAAAGACTATTACAAGATATAAACCGATGATGCAGCGGGAAGGATACTGCATCCGATATTATTTACATACTTGGAATAACAGTTACATCTTTTCGTAGTTAATCACACTTTGCGGGGTGTTATGGAAAAAGGCACGATAACGTATACACACAGTGGAGCCTCCATAACAGACACACTCCAGTAGAGGATGCTTTTGAAGTCTTTGAAACAGAGCCCCAATGTATTTCGCTAATTACATTAACTGACAAAAAGTTTGTCCCATTGCGTCCGTTATCAAGATGTTTCACTGTATATCATGGAATATATAAATAAATAATGGAAAAAAATAGATTAACGATAGCCGAAAACTCTATTACTAGCTGCCACTCACTTCAAAACTGCAAAAGCAGAGGAGCGTCGAAACCCTGTTACGAACTTTAAAAGTGTTCACAAGTTGAACCAAAATATATCTCCCGAGAAATGGAAGAAAAAAAAAAAAAATCAAAGTTTGCGGCAAAGTGTGAGAAACTTTTTCGAAAGCAGAGTAACGAATCATTCTATTAATAGCATATGTAGTTAAATTTCTATATTTACACTATCTACATTATAAAGAAAGAAAGAGAGAGAAACACACACACACAAAAAAATGCACACACACCCTAAAACACCTGATTTGAACATTCCCGTGGGAAGAAAATTACAGACAACGTAGTCTTTATGCACTGAAAAGAAAGAAAACAAACCCTGTGGCTTTTAAATTTCGAAAGAAAACGAAACTATCAAATATATATATATTGATAACCTGCTGTGATACTCGTTTAATTAATTCAGGAAAGAGTCATAACAGAATTTGGCTTGATTTTGGACCACGGTGATTGAGATAGATGTGATTAACCCAAAAAAGGTAAGCTGATAGAAACAAGTTAAGCAGACAAAACGGGGGCAAAAAAACAAATTCCTAGCTATTCCTTTTTCATTCAAGGAATAAAAGTAGTACCAAAAACTTAAACCACGAGAAAATAATCTGTTTATATAACTTAAATAACCTTCATTTCTGTTGATTGTTTCTTTTCCTTTCTTGTTATTTTGTCCAATCCGCAGAAGTAAAAACCAAATTTTTCAATAATTAATTTTGCTTGCTATTAAATTAAAAGAAATATATTTATTAATTTATCTGCTGTCTTATTGGCTCTTGATCTATCATATCATATTCATTGTAATTATTATCGCAACTTATTTATCATAATTATGTGCAGTAATTGTTAATTTTGAGATAACCTGGATAGTTCATTTTTGTTCTAATCATCCTCTATTATATTTTTAAGTTTCAAGTCAAGAAAATGTTTTTAATTAATGAGCTTTATATCCGGTAAGCAACAAACATACGTTTTCCTTTGAACACTCCCTGAGCACACAATCGAATACACCAAACCTGAGTGAATGGAATGAAAAAAAAATCAGCTAAGTAAGTATATCGTCAACATGCTACAACCAGCATGATCGAAGGGTGAACAGGATTGAACCTATCATTCATAAAGTGGAATGAGTTATTAATGAGCAACTTTTAGAAAAAAAAAAGGAGAAATATCTATGTATAATTCCATAGATAGAACTAACCAGGGTAACTAAAAATAGTAGGGAAGCGCACACAATTCAGAAAATGTCAGGTGGGCAATAATAAAAAAAATGGATAGAAATTCAGAAAAGGGCATTTATTGGAATGATTTTTCACAATTACGGTGACCAAACCCCAAATGCATGGACATGGCACACAGGTGAGAGTCCAGAGCAAGTTATTGGGGGCTTAGCTGGAGTAAAAGTCTCGTTGTGACCATATAATCCATATTTACAGGACAAATATTATCTTTACCATTATTTCTGTATCTGTATACTTGACATAAAATGTATCTCGGGGCAACACAGACTTTGGTATGTGACAGATAATCAAGAGCCCTATAATAAATACCCCATTTGCCCTTCCTGGATCTGGTATCCCTGGACTTGACTAAAATAAAATTTGATTTATTTGAAGAATATTTCGAGAAGAGCTATTTATTGCCAATTATTTAAAAAAAAAACATATTTGCCATCAAATTGTAGGCAATCCAATCGCCATCTATACTTGACTTAAGCTAGCATATCCTCAACCCAAATTGACCTGAGTCTGGGAATTTTCAGAAATGTTTGACCTACTCCATATGGAAGTTCCAATTACAGTAAAACCGCTCTTTTGCGGACACGGCAGGACAACAAAATACAGGTGATTGTTAATTAGGGGTTTGAAATGCATACTTCTTCTATTATATAAGGGGAAATTATTATTTGGCCATAGAAGAGGGGGGGGGGAGGGTGATCGCACCTGAAGGGTGTCCGTTAAGAGGAGTTTTACTGTATATAAAAAAGCCTTTTGTTTTTCATTGTCTTTAGTTAATTTTCAAATGCAGACAGAAGAAACAAAAAGCTGTAGTTAAATCAGAAAAACTAAACATATGTTCTAAGGCACGTTCACATACAAAAGAAAAGATAGCAAGAAAAAAACTTATCAATGCTGTAAAAGTTCTAGCAAAAAATCTGTTATATAAAACATAGAGAGGTAGTTAGTTTGATTGCAATTATGCTCTTACAAGAAACACATACATTTCTCACAGACTTGGGATCCGTTACTTAGCTCATTTTAAAATGTCTCGAAATATCAAAAACTATGAATTATACATGAACGAAAATAATTTACTTCCTGTCATCGACTGTGAAATGCAAAGTTTAAAAAAGCTACTTGTACAATATTTCTTTATAAACCTCGTCGCCCCCTTCATTTCCCCCACATACTAGCTGCAAAATCGTTATAGTGCCGTATTGTTAGGAAGCTGCCACTGAGAGAATTTAAACCCAAAAATATAAAGGAATGGGGGAGAGAGAGAAAAAAAAAACAAATAGTTAATGCTAAGAAGTTTGAATAAATAAAACACACAAATATAAAGTAAACGGAGGACATCTTATGCAGAGCCGTTAAACTACATACATCAGCGAATATGCAAAAAGAACAAAAATAAGAACCAGCTTCTTTTTCCCTTTCTTCTTCTCAACGGTTTTTTTCTTTCGGCGAATATAAAGAAGAATCACAATATAAAAGAGTTTCGTGTTTTATATTTCCCACCCATGGCAGTCGAGAAGGCACCGGATAATGGCGTTGAAATTCACACTCGTTATTTAATTTGTTCATTTAAAAAAAATCAATGTCTTTAAACTGGATTTGTGTGCATCGCTTTTCCAGCATCTGTTCTAATCTCTCTTGTCGAAATAGTTCAGATGCGAGCACAGGCTTCTTTTTACCACACAAAAATCGAAAACTGACTTTTTTCTTCTCACAGGCAGACATATCTCTCGTCATGGGGAATCAAGTATTTGGCCTCAAACTGTAGATCACCGTCAAAATGTCAAATCTTCCACTCATGACGGCCATCGTGAGCAGGGCTGAATAGAGCGCCATACTTGTTATTAAAAATTAAATATGTAAGTCACACACTGGGAACTAGGTTTCTCGTCACTGAACAGTCCTAGACCTGTTTGAAGAACTCAGAAGTGCTGATGCTATTGCCTCCCCGTGGTTCTTCCGGCCACTTTCCGGATCCTGAAAAGAATTAAATAAAACATATTTAACTAAATGTGACACACCATAAATCCATAATATCATGTGTTTGATAAAGAAAAAAGTTCAGTAATCTTGTTAAAGTACTGATAGTGGCTCTGGAGGGAATGGGAGAGGTGCACAACCCATGATCCATAAAAAGAGTTTCACCTGGTCAGAGAAAGATGAATGTCATTAAAGTATTAATCTAATACTACTGACATATCTGACCTCCAAAAATAATGGTTAAGCACTCCTGGCATAAGCTTTAGCTACATGATACTTTAGCTTGTAGTTAAAAGTTTCTCAGCTATATGCAATAGGTCAGTCCACACGTCGAGTCTATGCGACAAACACAGCAATGCATAGAACAGAAGTTATCATGATTATTCAGCCCAACAACAAGCATGCAAGTCAGAGTATCATTTTTTTGTACAAATATTAATTAATAGGGAGCAAAAGTTTATAAAAACATATTTTTGGGTAAAAAAATGCAATGAAAATAACAAATCATACTAGATATTGTATTACAAAATGGGGAACAATGTGATTTCGATGTTGATAAGACTTCATAAAATGTTTAACAAACTTATATGATGACGTAGTCCTTTTTCTCTCTCCATTATTCCCTACCACATGCTGCAATGTCCCTTAATATAAATGAGTGTTCTTCAAACTGGCACAAATGGATATCAAAAGTAGTGCAACTCAAACTTCTATCATAATTCTTTGGCACATTACAATAAGTTGCTGGTGTTTAGAGATAAGGCAACAAAGCAACTTTCGCCCATGGATCAAATTAAGAATGGCAGACCGGGTGCATTCCCAATAATACTAACATCGTTTTAAAACTTTTTTTAAAATCAAGATTGGCAATAACTTTTGATTTATGGTATGAAGTCCTGACCACATAACCATCTTCAAAAAAAAAAAAAAATTGACGTAGTCACTGAGTTTACTTCTAAATAGCTGGAAAGTTTTTCACTTTTAGCTTCTTGAAAATCAGCCTAGTTTGGTTAAATATGGTGTGCTCTAACTCACCAGACAGTTCTTACTAATCACATCATGATTGTTCCCCCTCGGAATCAATTTGGTGATGTTTTGCAAATTATGCTTGAATTTGTTGATAATTTTGAAAATAGAAAATCATCTAACTCAGTTCACTCAAGTCTGAAGTTGATAGTGGAATGCAAGTTTTCTGATAAATCAACACACAATTCAAAACATTTGCAGTGTCAAAATTTTCCCTCAAACTAAAAATGTGGAATTAATTTATTTTGTCTCATAAAGTGGATAGACTAAGAAAAATCCAAGGTGTGTTACAACTGCATTCCACTGTGCATTTATTGTTTTGGCAACCACACAGGCAGAATTTTGAACACATTCATGCAGTTTTACTTGGTGAATAAATAAATAATTGAATGTGATCATGTTTTATGAGATGTGCTGTGAATCATTCTAAGCAAGAAAATTTCTTCCTTCTACTTACTGTTGTTCTGAGTGGTCTCGAATGTCCATTTGTTTCTGACTCCCTGAAACTGCCAAAGGGTTGATAAGCTTGTAACACTTGACGAGGCTGCATCCTCTCTTTTCTCCGCCTCCTAAAAATAAAGGAGGGAAAAATTAAATATCACCAATGCAAAAATAAATCAATGAAAAAAAAAATTAACAAATTAAGGGGTTATTAGCATAGAGCTTTTACAATATTGAAGCTGCAATCCATGTTCAAGATAGAAAATTAAGAATAAAAATATTTGTGTTCATAATTTTCAGCCATTGGATTACATTTCTAAAGAAAGATTGATTTTAGTCAAATCAATTTGTCATGTTTTGTTCTTAGTATCTACTAACCCTCGTGATAAAATTGAATTTCAAACATTTGACAAAAGTTATTGAAATAGTACGCACGTGCAATTTTTCTCCCTAGTCATTGGATTCAGTCACCCATTTTAGTCAAATGGCTTGTACGTTGCATCGAGTTGATGGCTGTCTTCATGGGGAGAACGACGCGAGTAATTCGAAACTTGCGAGCACGGGGCAAGGGGAGCCACCACTATAAATCTTTGCTAACTTTTCCGACACAACTCTGCCTCTTTTGAGGTAACGGAAGTAAGGTGCTTTGCATCAGTCCGGGGCTGTGAGCGGTTCTATCTATCTATCTATCTATTGAAATAGTACAAACTTTTGTGGCACTAAAATATGAATCGCATCGATCATCAGCATGGTTGAGGAAATGTTCTCATAAATTAAACTGAGAAAAACTTCACGATCAATCTTCATTATACACGGAATTTGGCATGAAAATAGGGAGAGAGAAAAAATAGCTACTACATGATAAGTAACAATTCCTTATAGGAAACAAAAATTACTCACTTGTAATGTACATAGACTGCCACCGATAATATAACTATAATTAAAATTAGAAGGGTGACTCCTCCAGCTATACTGGCGGTCTCTATCATCACTTGCTGTCTTGATGCTAAGAATTGAATGAAAATAAAATAAAGATAAGTAAAAACTAAATTTAGATATAGACTAGAATTCTATAAGCATCAGTACAAACACTACATGCACACACACGTGAAAAAAATAAATACTCTCACTTACCTAAGTAAGAACCCTCTAAATCTTTGAATTCACATCTCTGCCCTACATACCCATCGGCACACCTGGAAAAAAATTTTAAAATGTTAAGTACCTGAAACTTCAAACTGAACATGGATAGATAGCTCTGTGAATTTCTATAACCAACAAATGGTGCATTATAAAGAGATTTATACATACATGTATATATATATATATATATGTATGTTGTATATGTATGTATACAAATAAATAAAATAATTAACTTTTCTAAATAAACAAAATTCAGATTATGCCTCACTTTATACGATTTTGAAAAGTTATTTTAAAGAAAATCACATTCTGTGTAATTTGGCTTGTAGTTTGATTTGATTTGAATTTGAAAATGAGCTTGCAAATTATAGGTATAACATAATTACAATGATGAAATGTTAGATTTGAGAATGTAAATGAGACAAATTTGGATGAAATGCTCAAATCCAACTCTCACCACAGATCACTTATAAACATCTTTTAATAACATTGACAATGCCATCAAAATTGCAATCACAGAAAATAGTCTAAATGAGATTACAATTGTTACATTCGCAAAGGATATAATAACAGGAGTAAGACAACCATAAATATACTTTATGGGCATTGTATAATATTTTATCATGTGTATATATACTGTTTCCAGTTTTTGTAATTGCATTTTTAATTGGTTGCTGTATTTTAGAAATATATGACATCCATATTTGTTATGGGCATCTTTTTTTCAGCCACCTCATTGGGTATTTTGCCTGTTGTGGCCTTGTATTTCTATTCTCAGAATTCTCTGCCTTGATGCAATATTTATGGCAGAAACAAGAATGCTATCTATAAGTTGAATTATGACTGTTTCATTAAAAAAAAGTTGTCTATCATCATTCCAGTATCTACAGGACAGCAAAGATCCACTAGTTCTGCAAACCAGTCTATTTCTTATTTTAAATGCGGACAGTTGGAAGTAAAAAAAATTTAATCAAATTCATTCAAGTAAATTTTCAAGATTAATATTATATAGTATTGAACAATTAATTTAATTACAAAAATTTTTTGCTGCTGGGAGTTGAGTTTGTTTTTTCATAAATTCTGAAGAAACTCCGCTGTCAAATTTAACTCACTTTGTCAAATTTAACTCACTCTCTACGCGTAGAGTCTACGTGATTATTTCGCGGAACACCACTTAATCGTGTAAGGCGAGGGCCAACTCTATTCATAAAGGTAATTTTCGGTCCATAATTACAATACAACGGCCGGCACTACTTACTCGCAATTGTAGAGTATAGATTCTCCGATTTTGACGGAGAAACATGTTGCACCATTAAGGCAATACCACTTGGCATAGGCCTCCGGACAAGCGTACGTCTGGAATGTGATGTTCGGCCGTACTGTGGGTGAAGGAGGGCGTGGCCTCGGCGTCGACCGCGAAGAACACGCTCCTGTACAACAGAAACAATGAAAAATCAGTCTAATATAAACAGAAAAAAAAAAAAAACTATTGAAAGAGAAAAAGAAAACAAAAACCATTAATTCATATAAATGACAACGTTGGAACCAAGCTTCTCTGTAGTGGCAATGTTCATCCCTGGGTGGGGCAGAAAAAAAAATTTCTACGAAAATCCTGAAAAAGTTATTTTCAAAACAAAAATTTCCCGAACTTATTTTTTTCGAATAATTTTTTTTAGGAGGGGCCAGTTCCTCCCCCCATTGTTTTTATTTATTTTATATTTTTAAATTCAAATCAATTTTTTTCAACTTTTTTTAGAAAAAAAATTGTGAATTTAAATTCTTATATTTTTATTAGAACATTCTATATCAACTAGCAGTAATACTTGGCACTGCCTGCCCGAGTTTTCTTCATATACAGGGAGGATTAATGAAAGTGACAGACCAGATTGGGAACCAAGTTAACCAAAGTAGACATTCCAAAAGTCATTGTTGCTGGACAGTTTATTTTTATCCTATGGCACATTTGCAATATGTGCACCAAAAAGGTCAACTTACAAAATTTGGCAAAGACTGGTATGAAATTGTAGATTTGTGTAGAAAACATCACGCACACAGAAAATCAATTTTAGATATATAGATGTCGAGGTTTTCGTTCAATCTGTGAGTGAAATTTGAATTTTCTTTTAGTTATCAAAAAGAATTCTAAGCCATGTTAAGTTACCTTGATGCAAACTGCAACTTTTATGTCAATCGATTTATTTGTAATTATTTTGATAATTATTCTTGTGACATTTGCTCTTTAGAGATGCGGTTCTTGCGTGATGTCATTTTGTAGTCGATATGATAATAGAATTCAAAGAAAACCTTGAACAAAAGAAGTTTCTAAAACAACTAGACTTCTGTAGCTTTTTACGATTCACCGTAGTTCCATATTTTATGGTAGAAATCCGTAGAAACTACAGAAATTCCGTAGTAGTAGGCAAGTATATTTATTCATATGACACTTATATGGACATGGTTATCCACATCCGTGGATATCCGCTGCTCCCAGATCAGGACTTTTTAATAGGTTCCCTTGTAATAGGCATAAAGTTATTGAAAATATTGGGGAGGGGGACTCGTGCCCAGGATACAAGTTTACGTCTATGTCCCGAATTTGAAATAAAAATTTATCGTATAAAATAATAAAAATACGTAGGCCTATATAAAGTTGATTTCCCGGGGGGTTAGAGCTGTGTTATTAGCCCCCCCCCCTCCATTTCATTGTGGAAGACACACGCACACACAAAAACAAGCTGGTGAATTTGAAAATAGATGATACAATCAATTCCTTTTGCTGAGATTCTAGAACATAATTTATTTGCTAGACCTACTGGGGTATATGAAATATGTTATGAAAAAATTCTGACATTTTCAGTCCAAGGGGCGAAAAAATAAATTTATACGTCGATATTATGACATTCCCTTGAACTCAACTTTAAATTTTTATCGACTGATGCCAGAGCCGGAAGTAAAGGAGGCGGAGAGGGAACTGCCGAGGGCGGAAATTTTAGGTGAAACAAAGAACACCGTTATAAAATTATCGAATTTTGAAGAAGTGGGGGTGGTAAAAATCCCAGTTACAGCCCTAGCTGATGATCTCGATTTTTTAATTCGTAGAAGTTATATCTCTAAAAAGACCACTTCGATATCTCAGAAAGCCGGCCCTTCTGAGAGTTGATACCTCGATAATGGTAGTGGTGAATAAGAAACGTTCCCGAATGTATATAACTGACTTGTATGTTTGGAAGATAGCCCTTCAGAGAGCACCTACTTCATTTTTTTTCCCTCGTGAAAATGGTCGAAATTGCCAATTGTGCTCAGGCTTTACGCATCATACATAACCAGATGCGGAGTAACTGCACGCCAAAGCATGGTCCCTGGATTTTAATGCCATCACGTGTGGCAAGGCCAAACGAATGGATATTCCTTTAACTTCCACCTGTCCAACATACGGCCGATCTAACTATATTCACTACGGTACCAATAGGAGAAATATACCTTCGCATTACGAAATCCCTCTTTCATCATCTTAATAGTCACAGGACTAGATCCCCCGGCCCCGATTCAAAAAAAAAATTATCCTAAAGACTCAATCGCAGCCACAGACACAAAAGCTCCGTCACGTCACCTATCACCTGCGCCCATCCATACAGCGGTTATTATGGCGGTAATAAACTTTCCATGAACAAGCACGAAAGTGCGGGGAGGGCCAAGAAGGTTTGATGCCACGCGACTGCATTCAATGACAAGGGAGGGTTGGATTGTTCATACCCCCAAACCCGGGTTTCCTTTCACAAAAGCGAGGTATCGGCTTTGCTTAATTAACTGGTATTAACGGTACTTGAGCAAATTATGACCCCGCATTACATTCGCTTACGAGTAGTTCAATCTTTTCTTTCCCTCCCGAAATACCGTGAAAAAAAAAAAACTTACACATATATACCCCCCAATATCTACCGTATTACCTACAATTTGTGCACGCGACATGCCGCGTTTCCGACATGCCAGTTACGGTTTGCACAGGAAACGTAAATTTTGTATATTTTACGTAAATGCGAAAAGTGGGGAGGGGGCGGTAGAACCTTCAGTTAACAGAATGGATACCATATTTTTTACCAGATGCGAGCTGATGGAGCCTATTCTTCCTAATTTATCCCTCGGTGTGACTGACCGCATGAGCCACAAAGAACTTCGCTGCATCAAAACAAAAACACGGATATTCAGCTTGAAAAAATCCGTTACATACGCAAAACAAACATCTGAAACACTTCCAACGCACTTAAATACGTCCATTACATGTAAATCCATGATCGCAAATGACCACCTTGGGTTCTTAACAGGGGAATACGCAGGATCGACCTTTGGGGGGATGGGTGACACAAAAATTTTATTCGCGAAAATTTTGAGTTACTAACAAACCCTTCAAAATACACTGCTGGCCACCCAAATTGCAACACCAAGAAAGACAAGAGATATCGCAACAATATTTATTTTGTAGATAACATGTTGACCAAGCATCAAATGATTAAATTTATAGACTTCTGTGAAGTGTGGTTCCTGCCAAAATCAGTAGCCAGAGTAGCCGCCATTGTTGGAGATCACCGCTGCCACACGCCTCGGCATTGATTCAAAGAGACTTTGGATGTGTTCTTGGGGTACAGCAGACCAAGCAGCTTCCACGCGTTGTCAAAGTTGATCTGGTGTGGCAGCTGGGGATGTAATCTGGGTCAATCGTTCAGCAACCATGGACCACATGTTTTCTATCGGTGAAAGATCCGGAGAGCGAGCTGGCCAGGGAAGCAATTCAATCTGGCGATTGACGAAGAACCTTTGGACAATGCGTGCCACGTGTGGTGGCGCATTATCCTGTTGAAATATGGCTGTGGGCAAGCCCTGAAGGTAAGGAAGGACAACTGGCTCCAACACCTCGGAGATGTAGCGCTGGCTTTTTAAAGTACCGGCAATGCGTACTAGAGGAGTGCGAGAGTGATATCCAATACCGCCCCATACCATAATACCCGGTGCAGGACCAGTGTGGCGGTGCATAACGCAGCTGTTCAGCATCCTCTCTCCACGGTGTCTCCAGACTCGAATCCGACCATCGTGGTGTTGCAGACAGAAGCGTGACTCATCAGTAAAGACAATTTCATTCCATTGTGCCGTCCACATCCTTCTTTCATCGCACCATTGGCGGCGGAGACATCTGTGGTTCTGCGTCAAGGGTAGACGAAGCAATGGACGTCTTGCGGACAGACCACTCTGCTGTAAACGGCGTCGAATGGTACGCGCAGACACTGGATGATGCGGTACAGACTGAATGTGCTGTGCTATGGTTGGTGATGTGGCTGAGCGATCCGTCACTGCCATACGCACAATACGCCTGTCATCACGTGAAGTGGTACACTGAGGTGGATGCGGTCGAACACGTCGGTCCGTCGTAGCCTCCTGCATCCAACGATCACATATCCGCATTACAGTTGTTTGGTTTCGTCCAACACGACTACCGATTTCCCTGAAAGATAATCCACAATCTCGGTAGGCCACTATCCTTCCTCTGTCGAACCCGGATACTTGATCAAAAGATGATCGCTGTTTTCTACGAGGCATAATTGATCGTTTTTTTTGAAAAAACCACAAGAAAAACACTATTGCGTACTTCAAATCGTCGAAATCTCCAAGCCTTAAATAGCGCTTTGAAGTGGCGCCACAGGCGCGCGTGAAGTGCGTCTGCGCTGAAATTCTAATCATTTGCATATCTCACCTCCGCTAATGCATGTTGTAAATTTCATATTATTTGCATGCTTCCTTCAGGGTGTTGCATTTACGGTGGCCAGCAGTGTACATTTAAACTAACAGAAATCGGTTAGTACAGCATATAAAGCATTAAATAAAAAATATTTTATTTCGATATTTCATTTTTTTTCACCGAAATTAGTTCTTCTTCTACTTTTTGGTCGGCTTGGGGTCGCCCCAGCAACCTTCCCCCCTGTGCACGGCTCCCCCCTGGTTCCTAGGATGTGTGTTCTATTAAAAGGCACAATTTTTGAGTATCCAAGGTCAATCAGTAGGCCTACGTTGTACCAGCGAATAAAATAAATATGGAAAATGACGCATTACCGATAATTTTCAGGAATGTTGTAAGAAATTAGTTGCAGTGCTCGCGTCGCTTTCACCTAATTTACTGCAATTTCAATGGCGCATCGTTAACGTCTAAATAAGACGAAAAGAGTCCGACCAAAGTTTTTATTGCGAATTCAGAATAATCACTTTCGACGATTATGGAGAAAAATATTATTTCATTTACTTGGGAGAAAAAAAAAAAAACCACCGACTGAGGTATTTCTTCAACACGGAATTTCGACATACGAAGCTGCAAAACCATCGACCGACCACCTGGCTTTTTTTTACACTGAGCTGGTATCCTTAATTGTTGAGGATTTCCAGTCCATAGCCAATGATTCTCGGAGATAGAGATAGGGCTGTTGGACACGCGTGGAGGGTGGTAGGCGGCAGCAGAAAAAAAAAAGTAAAGGTTTGTGACCGCTTCAAAAGCATCCATCTACCTACCCGTCCAAGCATCACTTGGTGCGCGCGATCAAACTTCCCTGAGGCAGCGAGTATCCAGAATCGCGTGACTGACTGCAGTTCTTGATCTCGTGCACGCGTAAAGTTATATTCTGCCGTTTAAAAGCATTGTCTTACCTCGCTTAATACAGTAGTGCATGGAAATGGTGCGCTGTTGTGTATGTGTAACGAAGTGGATGTTGAGGGGGATGGACGAAAGGTGGATGAAGGGGGTCAAGAAGCGCGGAGGATGATTATGATGGCGGAGGAATTATTCTAGGGCTGTAGATGCAAAAATCTGGTTTCGTACGAATCCGAGTGCGTCTGTGAATAAGCGAAGAATGACGTTGTCGAATTCGCAATTATTTTCGATAGAATCAAACCCAGTGTTTTCGATAGTGAAATTCGATAGAGCAACAATAACAAAAGAGATTAGATTTTATAACTGGATATATAATATGAATATTGATTGGAATGTCGAAGGTTCATGTTTCAATTGCCAAAATAAAAATCTAATTGCAATTAAATTTGTCTAGCAGAAAGGTGTAGAATACGTCACGGGTACTTTGTTGTCACATTTTTGTCCCAATTTGGACGAGCTTTTTATTTGGCTCGATTTCGTGTAGACCGGGGTGATAGAGGGCATTTCTAGTAGCCCTAATTTAGGCTTTCGTCTCAGAGAAATGTCATCGAACGGGGTTTCTTACTACTTTGCGAGTGAAAAATCGAGTATCTAGCATGGGACGCCTATGCCATATACAGAAATGACTCTCCGCTAGGCCTCCAACTTAAAACGTAGAAAAATCTGAAAATGCGAATTTTCGGATCACGACACATCGTGGACCATAACATTTGACAGAGCGTCAGGTACGAGTAGCATCGCTCCGCGACATATTCCCACAAGTACAAAGAGATAGAGAAAAGCATTTCGGACAGATAACTTGAATTGGGGGGGGGGGAGAGGAAGAGAAATGAGGAGCAACACACAGGAAATATGAAAAACACTGGGTGGAAAACAGCAAAAAAAAGGGACGGCTTCCCAAGAGCAGCAGCAGCACAACTACACCTGAAACACTAATCCCTATGAGCGGACATGCATACGTACGGCGGCTGGCTGTATGTGCGGATCACCATTTCCTTTCCATTGTGCCAGCCACGGGGCACTAACCCGGAGGCTCCAATGCAGATCAAGGGTCCGAGGGAGACGGGCAGGGTTGAGAGAGTGGACGCTAAATAGACTCGAACATATAATTCAACCTTTCTTTTTTTCGGTATTCGGCGCTTTCGCAATACGATAACCACTTTCGTAGCAGGAAAGTTCATCAAAGTATTCGATCTACTCACCCATAGCTAAGACAACAACACTTTAACCCGATTTCTTTCAACTCAGTCGCTGTTTGACCACGAATTGGAGACAGCCGGATCATCATCCTCCCGAGTCTGGACTTCATAACGGATTACATCTCGATCATCGCAATTTCCATAGAGTCGAGACCAAAGCCAACTATCGTACTTTCTAGTAAAAAAAAAGTAACAGGACAACGCCGCGTAGCCACTCTTCGAATCGCCTCTCAAATCCGTTCCTTTATTCCAAGTGCCAATCTCAACGCAAAAGTTTCATGTTAATAAATAAATACCGTGTGATGTACACGTCATTCTGGGGTTTGCAGAGCGTTTTATTACGGCGTAACCGTTGTTGTTAAGGGCAGCACGAAGGGAGGCCACCTCTCAAGTCGTGCCACGAATGCCAACAACCAAAAAAAAAATTTTTTTTTTAGCCAGTCATCAATGCTCACACGACAGCGATAACAATTCAGTGGCGGACATCGTTTTGACAACACCGATGATGCAAAGGAAGTATGTGTTCCCTCCCTTCCCCCATTTATATCTCGAAATGCAGCAAATCATGCCCTAACGAGGCGCGTTTAGCAATTCTACGACTTAATTTCCGCGCGGTTCGACCTCGCACTGCAAGCCCGGCTATTTTTACTATCACAGCAGAGGTTGAATAATATAATAAAAGTAGCGCTGCTGCAAATATCAGCCATCTGTAGTAGATAGCGTCGTCCTGTCGTGTTCTCCCATCGCGTTCGTAAATCATATCCATTTCTAGAAAGGCAGAAAAAAATTGCACGTTTTTTTTTGGCTGCGCCGAATTGATATCCAACCGGACGAAGTAAAAAAGAAATTTACGATTTCTACGAAATTTGTCTGGCTTTAATAATAATATATATATATATAGTAGGCCTATACCCATATCATTATGATAACATTACTAGTTTTGTCAAAGAAGGGGGGGGGGCGTGAAAGAAGAATTCGAACTAAGTTGACCGTATCCAGTGCAGCCGCGTTCACGCTAAAGCGCGTGTACACCAATAACACCGGAGCACGGTGTGTGCAATCGCGCATCGAATTACATAATTAACAAGTGTTATGGATAGACATACGGTTGAGTCGTTATACACGCGCCTACTGAGAATAATAAAAATAAATCCAATGCTAATCATCGGAAAAGGCAGCCTTTTTTCCAACCCTGTATGGAAGGAATATTCGTGAGAAAACAGAATTGGCAAATTCCAGAGTTCCATTACCGTGGGAAAATCAATTTTTATAACGGGGGAATTCTATGAACGGCACGAAAATTCATGTATTTTTGCAGAACGATTCCCACACTAGTAGCAATACAGTATCACAATTGTATTTCTCTAAAATATTTCCTATGTACTGTAGTACAATGCCCTCCCTTTTACCCATTTTCGAAAACCATTTACAGTAAAAAGATTTCAGAAGGACAACTTCCTTTTAGGCCACTTTTTCCCTGGTCTGGAGTTTTTCCATTGGGACTTCAGTTCTTTTTCAGTTCTTACAGCTTCCTGTCTTGTGGGCTATTTTTTGGTGAGAGGAAACGGTCTTGTTTTCTCTTCGACTTCGAGGGAGTATAAATCTTCACAATTTGGTTATTACAGATGATCCCGCTTATAAAATTCCCACTTAAAACGTTTTACCGCTCTGCACGACTTATTTTCGTGGTCCCAACTCTAATACTCATCGAAATATCCAGTTTAAAGCATTACCCGCTTACAAAGTTCCATGAGGTTTTTGAGAAACGCTATAAACGGGATCTACTGCATTTAATTTTATAGCTCAGAGGAGTTGCCCCTTTGATTTGCATCTGTGAAATGAAATTGTTTCACGGCAGGCAAAAGGGAATGAATAGAATAAATCGGAAGGCCAAATTGAGAATGACTTTTGGTGAAAAACGATAAGCTAACTATCGATGGTCCGTAGCACAGGATTGTAGACATTTGTATGAATGTAAGGCTTGCAATAACTTGCGAAATTTTTTATTATGTTGAGTTCGATCGGGTAAGAACATGTATTTCCGACTTCTAGATGAATTTTACATCAAGAAAAATCACATTGGTTACGTTTTCAATACTAATAGTATAAACACAGAATCATATACAGCATTACCTAGAGCACCCCTATTAAAGGATCAGTTTTCAGAGAAATAAAGAGTGGACCTCTTAAAAGGTTGAATTATACATCGCAACTTCACATCGGCAGTCGTCATCGAAGACTTTTCTGTCTCCGAGGCTGCATGCAATACAGTATTTTATATTTTTCTCCCTTCCTTCCCATTCTTCCTGTAAAACTACGACGATGTTTGAAGAAAAGGACGTGCGTCTCTTACCCCAGCTTTTGTAAAGTTTGCCTTCAATAACGGTAAGGCGCAAGCGACGCACGCGTACATATATTTAACAACAAATCAACGCGCACCTGGTTTTCAATCTGGGATCTTGCCACCTGGCTTAAAAAGAAAAAAAGTCTTCGGTAACGAAGATCGGGAAAAAAACTTCCTTCCCTCCCTTCACAGGCAGAATTCTACCAAAATAAGAAGAAACAGCCTAGGAGAAAGAAAGCAAGCCGCATCTAGATATGGAAAGGCCGTAGGTAGAAAAGGCAAAAGGTGGAAGGTCCCGATGAACAACACCTGGGGGCAAAGGACGAAGGGAAAATCACCTCCAAAAACATATCATCGTCAGTCTTCTCATAATAATCGAACGGGTGGAACAATGGGTTCGCGCATGCAGGAGGCACGAGTCCTTTCCTCCTCCTCCCTACTCGGAAGGCAAAACAAGGCCTACGAAGAAGGGCAGCCGTCAAATTTCACATTCTGTTGCGGTCGGGCTGCTTGAGCCTTTTTAGCCGTGCTTCGAATGTCGAGAGGGGAAATGAAAATTAAAAGATCTTCGGTCATTCTTTTATTTCTCCCTCCACAACAATATCGACCAGTCGTCGATAATATCGCCACAATCACTGGATGGAGAACAGCGGTCGACGCCATCAATAAACTTGAATCTTCGCGTCCCATTAAGATCCTTGATTTTTGTGTACTCAGGTGGCATTCGGAAAATTCAATTCGTTGGCGAGATTTTTGGGAATCTTCGAGAATATGTCTCAGAGAAATTTCAAAAACACAATGTAGCATCATAGTATGTATTAATTGCATCCCAACATGCCGCTAACGAGAATTACAATTTTCGGGGGAAAAACTTAAGATCATGGATTTTAAGTGTTTCTTTTTTTTTTTTGGGGGGGGGGGTGGCGGCGGTTCATATAAAACTAAATAATCAAGTAATAACGTGAAAAAATAAGCAGATAGAAAGATATTCATGTGCTGAATGAAGACCCCCCTTTTGAAAGCAGGGAGAGTTCTAGGTCAAATATTGCGCAGATCACATAAAAGTACAAGGAGAGAAGCTCAAATCGCTCATGAGCCTTCAATACCGGCAAAACTCCTAAATGACAATGTTATTTCAACATTTTAAAATAATCTTCATCCCAGCAACACATGCGGCATGCCGAACAGTTCAATATTTAACCATCAAATGGCAGAAGTGTCACTTGCATTCTATGGTATGTCAATGGATCAGGAAAAATTTAAAGCCATTTATCTCAAAACTTGTTTTTTTAGTTGTGCCGGTATTGAAGCCCATGAGCGAAATGATCGGGAGAATCAGAAATCAAAGCCGAACAGTGGTCATGGTTCACGGCACGCAATCGAAGGAGACAGTAGCGGACAGAATCACACCAGTAGCGGACTTGTCGAAAACATTACCAGAGATTTTCAATAATAACAAGCGATCACAATGGGCATTCTCACAATCATTCCAGCGCACCACCAGACCATCTGCACGCCTACGCTAGTTTCGCTGCATGACATGTAACTCCTCGATTAGCTATAAGGTAACGTGGCGCCTCGAGCAAATAAAAAACCTACAAGAGAGCAGCGGGCGAAGAGACACGTATCGGGGCCATAACCTCAAGAGGGCAGGTGTTGCTGCTGCTATTCTTCTCCAACTTCAGCCAGGCGCGCGCGTCCAGATTCGTATCTTTTCAGGTATCGACGAAAAGGCGTGGGTATGGACTATCATTCTCTCGAAGGAACAAGGAAAAGATTTGGAAAACCACGTTCTACCAAGAAAATTGGTGTAGCCATAACAGGACTTCAGTAATAACCGCATTTCGCGGTGCCTCAGAGTTGCGACCTCCGCTGCTCCCGAACACACGACAAAAACGAGCTAGTTAGACTCCGACCATTCCTCTAACACGCACTGGACTTTGAACGTTCTGATAACGGTTGTTTTGCGGAATTAATCACACAAAAAATCAGGCGATTACTTTGAGGAAACATTAAAAAATTGCACGTGGTATAATAAAAAAATTGTAACAATTCTTTTATTTGGAAGAATATCCATAAACACTCGGAAAATCGTTTTAATCTCACTGAAGTAGCATAATCCACACAGTAACATTGACACTGAAGTATCAAATTATTATACGTGCGCAAGGTTTTCTCACATTTCATAAAAATAATAATTTTGCAATCTTTCAACTGAGGACCCCTAGCTTTCTAAAAACAAGGTCGCGTACGGCAACAAGATTGCCATGTAATTCGCATGTCAGCGAAATGAACGTGATGGTAAAAGAAGGAAACAAAGTAGAAGCAGCATCACCAAATGTGGCAGAAATGAGTTATATTTAGCAGTTTGTTTTTTCGCGTGTGTGTACGGGGGACTGGTTGCATTATAGAAAAAAAAAAATAGGTTGGCTTCGCCCCCTCTAAAAAAATTTTTTTTTTCTGCTAATTTTCCTGACCACACCACGAGAAGGGGAAGTTGACATCATCTCTTCTAGGGGTATGTAACACATTTGGTACTTCCATCATGTAAGGCCATATTACCAAGGAGAATTCACCAAGAAAAGATCCTGTCTCCCCTTCTCCTCCCGCCTGTATCCTCTATGATCCTTAAAGAAACTTCGTCGCAACCGGAAGAGGCAAGAAATAAGGATCTTCACCAGATGATGAAACAAGGTAACATATCTAACTAGTGCACCAACGACAGGGCAGCAGCTACTTCACATACCACAGGCAAAATAAAAAATAGGAGTCGGACGGTTGTCAGAATTTTTTGTCGTTTATTGAATTATTGCGAAAAAATATTTCTTTCCTCTCATTAGGTGGAAATTGCCAAAGCTGAATTAGCGACAAAAATTAATGAAGAAAAAACTCTCGATTGGCATCAACATCTCAATGGCTTTTATAGCTCTTCGCGAGTGTTGATATTCACAGCTTACCTAATTGTACTTCTTATACGCATTACATTTAATTACACGTTCTGCATACTATTTTAATGCAACTTTTTTTTTTAATGATCTGCGAGCCGGATAAAATTCTCGAATCGGTCAGTTTGGCCACGGGCGCCGGAGTTTATGCACCCATGCTGCAAACAAAACATAAGCTTGAAGTCAGTTTCATTACATTAACTTTCAGTTAGGAATAGCCAACCTAATAAACCATGCAAGAATGAAAAAAAAGGGGGGGGGCGAAATTGTGGGCGTTTCTGTTCAAGGTTATTACCAGCTAGCTGTTTGGGGGAGGGGGGTAAGAAAGCTGAAACATCCCTCTCGACGGATGTAATGTCTGCCGCCCACATGCAAACACACCGAAATGTAAAAAAAAAAGCAATGTGATGGTTGTTGTGATCCACGTGGAGAAAGAAAGATAGCGAACAGCTGTGGTAAGGTCAGAAGTTGGAACAGCAAAAAGGGTGACAACTTTCATTACGCCTCCCACGCGTACGGATTTTTTAGGGTCCTGACTTTCAAGGTAAAAGAGGGTGGTGGAGGGAGCACTTTGATGGAGAGAGAGACTATTCTACACTAGGCAGTCTTCAGGATGACTATCCCTTCTCCTGGTTTTGTCTGAAACACATCCTCCAATTCCTCATCAACTAAGAAAGATGACTAGGGAGTGAAGAGATGAATCTCTACCCCCCCCCCTACTGAATTACGCCAAATCAATCTCCCCCCACCCCCCCTTCATATCCCATACACCCCCGTTTTTTTTCTTCAATTGAATTGTAAAGAAGTCAATTTAATTAATCAATAAATAGTGCATAATCAGAGATGCTGCATGAACAAATCCATCCATCATATATTGACAAAGTTTAGCGACGCCTCTGGGAGCTACGATGCACACTTTGGGACTCAATGAATGAACGCCAGAACTTTGCCACTGGACTTATCCCGTTGTGGAGATCTCTTCCAGCCCAGCCATGAAGCTGGGCTGGAATTCTATTCTATATATGAATATTTTGAGTGAAAAAAAAAAAAACATACACAATTTTTAAAATATATTTTCCCCGGACAATACACACTTTGAAAAATAAGAAATGGAGTCTCAAACAATATGAAACGGCTTTTGACGTCGTGGAATTGATTAGAGGCTAAGAGAGCTATTTTAGTTAAGAAATTATGTTGAACATTAGTAATAGAACGGTAATTCCCACAATATTTAAGGAGTGCCACCGAAGTGCCTCGGACACAGTTAGCATGGATTATAAAGCATTCTAATCGCTTTCCCAAGGGTACGACTTATAAAAATGTGGGCAATCTCGATTCTTGCACATAGGATCTTTATGGAACTAAAATGAACCACTTCTCTTCCTTTATGATTTCCAACAGCTGACAAGATTTATAAAACTGAAAAATGATTCGAAAAAATCGTACAAAACAAACGTTTCGAGAACTAACTTAAATGATATTTCCCCTTTCGACATGCCATAACTAGGGAGGGGGGGGGGGAAGAGATACCGAGTTGAAGATTGTATACATGAAGATAAGGGAAAAGAAGTCACTGAAAATATTTATAAATAATTTTCACAGCAAAATAAAACCCTTCTAAGTATAAACATTTTCATTTGAAGGGATAATGTACACTAACAGGCATATGTTGCAGCGACATTTATAATTAATTTTTTTTTTTAAAGGAGGGTCTTAAATTAGTAGCACTCAGAGAAATAAATGGGGCTGCGTCTTGAATCGAGACATTAAACAGAAGATTAAATGAGGAAAAAAGTAACCATCAACCAACCATTAATTTGAGAGAAAAAGGAGGGGGGGGGGGAGGAATCTCCTAAAGAAGCGGGACTTCAGCATCACAAGTACGTATTCTACAGAAAAAGTGAAAATAAATTTTTCAATGATATCGTTGGAAAGGGAGGGAAGAAAGGCTTTTCTGAAAGATCATTTTTCTAGCAACTCAAAAGAAACAACTTCCCCCACTCAAAATAAAAAATCTTATGACATAACGGGGGGGGGGGGGGCTGGATATCCCTTCTTCGGGGGGGGGGTTTCCTGGCGTGCACGCGTGCAGAGCGTGCCTCGAGCGGCCGCCTTTTCTTCGGGACAGGAAAAAGAGACAGTTTTTTGGAAAACTGAGACAGCATCTGCATTTAACCCACAGGAAATGAAAGTATCATTCGTCTCCATATCCTCCCCGACTCGAGTCGGAAAGAGAAAAATTCTACATTTATTTTAATCTTCTTGAAAAAGAAAAAAAACCAACAATCACGCTGCCTTTCAACCCTCCCTATTACAATTTTTATATTTTCAATTCCCCCCTCCCCTTAAAATCACAAAAATCCACAACCCACTGAAGAAAGGAAGCCATGCCCGCGACACGCGTGCGTTTATACCTCCAAGTATTCCAGTTCGATTTCCTGTCTGCGAAAATATTCGACACACACCGACACCAGTATAGTCGAACGTGAGTCAAACGGTCGAGAAAAACATTGTTCATACGTAACGTATGCAAGACAGACATGATATATCAATAAAACAAAAGTGTGCAAAGGAACATGATAAAATTTCGAGATCTTGAACCAAACCCCCACACACTCAACATACTTAAACCCGTTCAAGGGAATTAAAACGAAAGAAAAGTACGGTGCGGTAGGGCATCCGATTTTGTTGCAGAATTAAACAAAGCAATATTTAAGGAAGACTGAACGAACTTGTGTTCGTTAGACGTTTCCATAAGGTTTAGACCAGACATCTTCAACCTGTTGCTCATAACCACCACGGTGATCCCTGAAAGACCCATAGTGTTCTATGCCTGTGTTCGAGCACTTAATCAACGTCTCGACTAAACGCCTTATACAAATTGCATTCAAGGATTAAACTCATTTTTATTTCATGCATTCGTATGTCAAACTTGCCGTAGGGGGGGTGCTCTTCTTTTAATGATCGCTACTGGCAATGCTCGTAACTAGAAGAAAAAGGTTGAAGACCTTTGGTTCCGATCCTCGTTTTAACCGGCGTCCGTTTTCTTAGCATTGATTTTATTCTCTGGTAATAAAGAAATTATTGTTGGTCCAAAATTCTCCTGCCGATGAAAATTAAAATAATGAAGGTGAGGAAAGTAAGTTAGGGGTCATTAAAGTATTACGTAAGCAGATTTTCAGCCATTTTTGACCCCCTCCCCCCCCCCTTGTCAGCAAAAGTCAGCAAAGCACTGACCCCCCCCCTCCCCCCTTGTCAGCAGCTTAGAATATTTCATATCTTCAAAAAGGGGTGGTTGATGACGTAAGCAACTTTCAAACCCCACTTCCCCCCTTGTCATCAGAAGTCCGCAAATCCGGACCCCTCCCCTTCGATGCTGACGTAATACTTGAATGACCCCTTATCAACAACGGTGCATTTTGGTGTTTCGTCAAAAGACCTTGCTTGAAACACGGCAAACTGAGTGATTAGCATACAAGCAAGATATGAAATCGAATCCCAAGCTGGTTCCTTTTTACAACCATTTAAAATCGGCTCTAAACTGTAGGTTTCGGTCTACGATAAGCTCTGGTAGCAAAAGATGACAAAGGTGTGTCGCAGTCCAGTTGAAGCAACAAATACATCTCGACTCATCGAAGCATGTTGCTGGAAAACTTTGTGACAGCTGTGAAGGAAAGAATGGTCAAATTGTCAATACGTCTGTTTTAAAATGCAGATTAGAATTTTATTAGATTAGGGACCTCTTGAAAAAGATTATATATTCGATAATACGGAAATCTCAATTTACTGGAGTGGCTCGGTCCCAATTACATCGCACATTCGAGGTAATCGAAATAAGAAATAATAAAGACCCGATCGATAACAAGATTCTCTGATGATTGCATCTAAATTATCGAATTTTACTCGAAATAATCTTAATATGAGGGAATCGCTTCTTCGGCGTGGTGATATTCTCCCATATATATACTGTATATGATCCCGCCAGTTTTCCAATTCTCGCATTATGTCCATATGGTTGACATCGCATCCAACCTGACTGGTGGGATGTTGCGATATAGCAAGAGAGGGTATGGGGGTAAGGGAAAGCAACAGCTGGTAAGCAGGCCGACACACGATGAACAGAGCTTAGACGTGAGGAAATGAATGGAGAAGAAAAGAGGGGCTACAATAGAGAAATATACGCGCATAATGGAGGGGAAGGCTAGCTTACCTTCTGATGCTAGCAAAAGCTTCCAGCTACCTCTCACCTTTCCTCCGTCACTGCAACATATTCTTCAGCATCTTCAATGATAGTAGCGAAGAACCCCAAGTCGAGCAAAGCACACAGCTGTCGCGTGGGGCACGCGTGGCCCGCCACGCGCCACATTTCTTTTTTCACCCCTCCTATAGGTTCTTGGCTTTCATTTTTTTTTATCCCTAAGGAAGGGGGGGGGGACAACCATCTTTAATCCCTTTTCTTGATGGAGTATAAAGTACCACATCTTCTCCCTCCTTCTCCCCCTTTAATCTTTCTCGTATTCATTCGCCCATCTTGTATGACATGGTAAGGTTTCTTTCTGAGCAGTTTTTCCCCCCGCGAAAAAAAATCTGTCTATAAAAAAATTGATTAGAATTAGAATAAAAATATCAATCGATTTTTCCTCTCTATAGACCAGCGAAAAAATTACACTAATTCCAGACAATGAAATGAGGAGACCTAGAGTGTTTAATCACTATCAAACAGCCAGAATAACACACATCCAACGTTATCGTCAAACTAATCAATGAAAAACAAACACCCTTCAGTGTTCTTGGACTTGTCACCCGCAATCCAAACACTAAAAATACAATTAAAACCCCTAATGTGATGACAGTCGTGTACTTTTTTTTATGGGCTAAATTACGAAAACACGGCCAGCTGACCACAGAAAAACATAGCTAGCCCCCGGAGTTCCACATCCAGGAGTTAGCGCATTAACCTCTCAGTGGGTATAAAGAAAAAGGCTGCCGTTCGGAATCGGCAATAAATTGTAGGTCCCGGTCTAAGCCCTCGTATGCAGAAAATGACCATGGTGCGATAAAAATGATCAAATGAAAAAAAAAAGTACGAGACTTTCATTATGGGCTAAATTACGAAAACACGCCGGAATTACTACTTTATTCCTTTTTTGCGATCTTAATACTATACATATCCAATCGTATGCGAAGGTCAGAAAGATAACGTCAACGATCAGCAACAGTGTATGTAAACGAACAACTACAGGCTGCCATTATAACGGAAGTCTAGTCGGGCAAAACGCTATCCAATCTCCCCCACCCTAATCTGCAGCCCGCCTACACATGTACGCACGCCCAGATTACAGAAAAACTGCAGGGAGGATTCCTTCAATATTTCCACATCGATAGTGCGACGAGACACATAGAAAAGCAAGCGAAAGGACAAAAAAATTCATAAAAAATCGGAAAATGTGGGCGCCGGAAGCCAAAATTACAATAGGACAGAGGTAGAATAAACGCTAATAGGATGTTACTTCTTTCCCTCGGCATTTTGTTCTATAGGTACTGTTTTTCCATGCAATAGCCACAAAACCAAAGAAATTCTTGTTTTGATAGCATGTAATAAATACAGCACCAGAGGACCTCGAGATTGAAGCACAGAGTAAAAAAGGCAGTATAGAGAATATATCTATGCGTATTAAACGGCTAATCCCAGGACGGGGAGGAAGAACTAAACTAAAATTCACACATCGTTCAACAGAACGAATTACACAACTTCTTCGGATGGAACAGAAAGAGGAAAGTTTTAATCCAAAAGAACCTAATATTGGTTCCTACAAAATTTCAGGAGTTTCGCATAAAGCAGTCATACATAACGGGGAAAATTACAAGGGAAGGAGGAAAAAGCGCACTGACCTGCTATCCTGAATACTAAAGAGGCACATAGCACCAGTAACAGCGTTGGATGACGCATAATAATAACTCCTAGGAATGCCGATTCTTCCAGCCACCTCCGACCTAAAAGGAAGCGACGACACAAAAAAAAAAAAAAAAAAAAAAAGGCGAGTCAGACATTAAAATACAAATTTAAAACAACTATAACGCATTAAAAAAAATTTGAATGATAATACACAGAAATTAATAACTTTAAACGCTTTCCAAGAAAGCCATTCACGATTTTCATTTAAAACTAACTGCAACACAAACATAATGTACAATATAGGGTTTATACTGTACTTTAATGCGAATTAAATAAGGAACCCTCATTTTTTGAACTTAAAATCTGGAATAAAGTTTCATCAAAGATGTGTTTCAAGATATAAAAAAAGATAGCTTTTATTCATCATAGAAACCATTCAATTCTTCATCACTCTCATCGCAATCAGCTACATCAACTATGCAGTTCATTATCATCATCAGAGTCACTCGTATCTTAAATAGCAAGGCTAGTTAATTTGCTAACACATAAATAATGCTATACATGTATACGAAACCCCCCTATTTTTGAGACCCAATTTTCGGCAAAAGAGGGGGGGGGGATTCCTTATACAAGTTTAAAATACAGTGATTCTTTGATGTTCTTCGAATGATTAATCTGGAGATTGAAATACTACCATAACTGCAGGATATAAGTAACCACGATGGACCACGGTATAACGTCTATATTCAATTCCTCTGGCTCATAACGCTGAATTTTTGAGACGATTAGCACTATCAAGGAATGGAGCATATACTGCTTTCGGAATCATTTTATTCGGTCCCGAGGAATGACATTATATCGACGTCTGACTACATATAAACCTTTTCACGAAATTCAAGAGGGAACTTGAAAATTCTCATTCCTCGATAAAAAAAATATATAATTTGAAGAAAAACAAATCAGATCAAAATGTGAAAAAGGCGTTCGATTGAATAATACCATGCTCGATGTTATGGAGTGTGCAAGGAATAGCGCAGATAATATTGGGACTAAGAATTCGCATAATCCTACACTTATAGCTTTTGAAGCGACAAAACTCCTATTACGCTAAATCATGGTCTCCCAAACTTTTTGTTCCATCGTCCCCTTCTTCAGAAATTTTTTCCCTGTCATCGCCCCCCAACTTGAGTAAGCCCATAGGAACCTATGTTGAATAAGTAGGTTCTATCGCCCCCTTGGACCATTCCATCGCCCACCAGGGGGCGATATTGCCCACTTTGGGAAACACTGCGCTAAATGTAAGTTTAAGTAACAACCCTGGAATGTACAACCTTTTCGTCTAACGCGAGAGCCAGTCCTAATTTCAAACAAAACTCTCCCTAAGAATAAGGAGGTGGTACACCTCTTAAACCAAATCTTGAGGAACCGGAAAAGAAGAAAAAAATTTATAGGCATTAAGTCTACAATTTCTTAGGAGTCAGACATTTCTTTTTTCAAAGAAAAAGATTCAAAATAATTTTTTTTCTGCTCTTCTCGAAGTTAATGGCTGTTTCCCCATGTTGATAGATGACAAATTCTTAAGTTTTTGTGTTGGTCTCGGGCGTAAATTTCAATTTTTTATTGGCTGTGGCGACCCGGTGCGTGGGATTTGCCAAGCCCAGTAATTGAAAAAAAAAGAAGATAAGCAAGTTCTGCACGTACAGCAATCCACCATGGAGAATCTCTATGCACGGAGTATCAAAAGGTGCACGTTTTGATCGATTTTTCCATAATGTTAATCATTTTTCCCTATTGGTTTGTTTTAGGTAAAATCCTAAAATCCATCATCCATAACGCATGATGACCGAAAATATCGATCGCAAAGGAAGGGGAGAAAAGCAATGTCTACACAGAATTTATCACAAAGTAGAGATGTAAAATTTCCGAGAAATTCTCATCAAGGAAAATATTCGAGGATATCTCTGGAGGAATTTCTATTATAAATAACTTGAGAACATTCTCATAATATCTTGATGTCGTCCTGTTATTTATTTATAAGTGTATGTATATTGAAGAAAACAACAGTTCCGCATCTTCTTCGAATGAAGATGATTATATAAGAATAGCTTCCTTTATCAATCAGCTTTGGTTTATTCTTTTTGTTTTTAACTTATTTCTGAAAATTTATCTAATTTTAGAATATTTTTTTTAAGGTTTTAATCTTAAGGTTTCTAAAACCTTCATAACCAAACTTTTAAAACCTCTCATCATGACCAAGAGAATATTGAGAATATTCTCGAACTAAAAGTTGTCATTGGGGGTGATTACACCAAAAATTGTTTTGTTGTAAATGTTTCAGGTAATGAAAACTGATTTATATTTCGCAATATAAACAAAATTAGTCAAAAAATTTAAATTATTTAAAAGAAAAATGAATATTCTCGATTCCCCAATTTTTACATACAGCTTTTTTTCAATTTTTCATTTCAGCTCAATTTTTATTCTCACCTCACATCTCTACCACAAAGTAAATCGAATCCAAAAATACTCCCAATGGTAGTATGATATTCTTTTTTCAAAAAGTTGCCAGATGTTCGAGAAATTCGAGCACAAATCAAACGTCAAATCTAGTTCTCACATGTACACGGTAGTGAAGTTTTTTTCTTCTCACCCTTTAGCTCGTTGATGCGTGGAGTCAATTCAACCGAGGCGAAATGCAAGCTACTCATCCCTCATTCACCCCTCAAGGTAAAACTTCCACTCATTACTTTCTGTTCTGTTCTAGCCACATGGTATGCACTAGATTTGCGAAGAGAGCATCGGATCTGTACTTCCATATCCCCACCCCTTTTATTTACATACTGCTACATTTGAAAACTTCCCACACCTAAGAGAGTATATGACTGAGCGCCAACACGGAACCGAATAAATAACACATGGGACTTCGTAGATTTTCTCACCCATTTTCTTAATAACAATGATCTCTCCCATTACATATGGATGGATAGTTCTTGAAATTCTTAGATGAATTTGTTTTAGCAATAGAATAATTTTGAATTAAAAAATATCAACCCCAAACAAACGTACTACGTATTTCTTGGCAAAACATAAATGGGAATAAGTATAGATGAGGCGAGTGAGTACCTGTTCCAAAGAGAAAAAAATTGAAATCCACATACAACAGGAATTAAAAAGCTCATTTAAAGTTATCTTTTAATTGCACTTTATCGATTAAGAATTTATGTTTAATTGAAATGAAAATTAAAAACTTAAAGAGGACAAGAAAATATGAAGCATTTCGGATTCACTAATTTCCAAAATTACGAAAGAACGATAGCCAATTTTAAGTAACCAACCTGAAAGTTCAAGCAATTTCTAGACAGTTCTCAAACACGTGAGGTGCGAAATCCGGGCATGTTTCGGGCACTGTCTTTGAAAGGCATGTAAAAATGTTCAGATATGAAAGAATTTACCATACTTGAAAAAAAAAAAAAAGTATCGATGAACTTCGCATTGTGAAACTTGAGAAGTTTGAGGCGGAGGTAGGGATTGCTTTTTTTTTTTGTATGACGGGGTCTAAAGCAGTAAGGGTATAAGTGCAATGTTAAGTATATGTGTTTTATACCCCTTGTGCTCTAAACCCGATATAAAAACCATGCAGGAATTGAGGTGTATCCAAAAAGTCTGCAGAGTACACGAGATTATTTCGGCCACTTTGTACGTCATTCAGTCTGTTGAGGTCATTACAGAAATAAGAGAAAACGGCTGTAATATCAAAAAGGGATGAAAGCCACCACCCACGAGCCAGGAAAAATTTGTTGGAGTATTAAAAGTACGATTCGCTCCTCTTCCACAAGCTTCTCATCAAAAGAATTCGGGAAAATTATGTACAAACTCCACAAACACATAGCGAATAATACAAAGAGAGCGGGGGGAGGGGGCTCTAGATATTTCTCTTTTATAAACAACGATTTCAATCTGGTGATTATAAAAATAATGAGGGCTTGAGAAAAAAAAATCGGATGATTATTAACAGGCGGAACCCCTCTGGCTGTATCTTCCTATAGGAACACTCCAATTAAACGCGGAATATCCTGAAGTGGCGACACGCCCTGCCTCGAAGACAAATGGGGGAGAGGAGCAAACATAGGTTGCAAAGGACAGAGAAAGTCATTCGCTTGTCGAAGAGTACGGAAAACAATTTACAATTTGAACGTAATGGATAGATGTGTGCCTCATTCGGAAATACATAAGAAAATATATCATGAATTTAATATAAAAATTCAACATTTTTTTCCATATCAATAACATAATAACGATAATCTATCTATTCAGAAATATTGAGCAAGCACATGCGAACAAGATAATGTATTTCGCATTCTTTCCCCCCCCCCTCGAAAGTATTTCATGTATTTAGCCCAAATAAAAATTATATTCTTCCGAATATAAGTACTTCCACGCTAAAATAAACATACGATGACCAATCTGCAAAAATGTGAATGATACAGTCTCAACTTTTCTGATTAAAGACGTTCAATATAACCCTGGTTTGTCTCCCCCACCAACGTTAGTTTACTCAATATGCAGTGGACAAATCAACTCGAGTTTTCCAGCTTCATTTCTTTAGTTATGCCATAAATATTTGTTTCCACATGGAGTTCATGCCTATAAAATACATTTCAATTTTTTTCATGTTGCAGCATACCCAGAATTTGACACTGATGCACACGGTGTACTTAATGTCAAATTCAACTATACTATACCGGTTTTTGCCATGCAACACACCAAATACGACACTCACTGAATTACTGTTATTTTTTGGCTAAACAATTTTTGAAACCTCCACATCGCACTGGGTGAACAACGCTGGGTTGTGCCAATGTGGCTCATATTAATCTACCACATTACGAATAAGATTTCACATGCGAAAGCTGCCAAGTTAGTGGTAGGAGAATAAGCACAAAATTTCAGCTTATATTAATGTCCATCTCTACAGACATCGAGTCCATAAACTATCGAAATTCGGTCATTGCAACACCGATAAGAAATCAAAAAACCAACTGATCTTCATAGCCTCTTTGCATCCACCACCCCAAACAATTAATACGTTCGTCTGAACGTTTTCTAAAAAAAGAGTCGATAGTTAAACAACCTTTTAAAACGGAAGACTGCGGCACATGACAGGAAACAAAAGGCACAAAAAATATAAAAAAAAATAGCCGAAGGTCTTCATATTATAATGCCTCCCTTTCATCGGTTACAAGGGTGAGATATAAGATTTCGCATGCGAAAAAGCCGCCGAGTTAGTGGTAAGAGGGTAAGCACAAAAAGAGACGGAGGTATGAGAAGATAATAGCTTAACTAAGCGACAGACTCGCAGCCAAAAAGACGAAGCAAATCGCAGTTTTCAGCAATTTCTTAAGACTTTCTAAACTGAGACAAGACAAGCAACCCTCTTGAAACGAAAATGCCAGACATCTAAATCTAGCGATGGCCCCCGTCTCGACAAGAGACGGTAGTAACACATCCATCCATCTACCTCATTTTTTCCCCCTCCAGCAAAAAAACACACATTCATCGTGTCTGGATTGAAGTCGCTCTTTCAAGAAACAGCATAGCGAAAGCTAATGATAATTATCAAACATATAAAGTCAAGTACGGTATTGGACATTAAGATTTGAAATACGAACAATCAATTGCAGGAGAAAAGTCCTTGAATGAGATCGAACTTTTCTTCTTTTTTTTTTCAATTAAAGGAAAATGTTTATTGTCAAATAATGGCGTTGAGGCAACGATTGACGTATTTTTTTTAAGATGGCCGGCAGAATTGAAAGAGTTCTATCATTTTAGCCTGTAAAATTGCAAGTTATGCAAATCCTACATTGTAAGAATTCGTATCTCCCAATCTGTGTGTTCTAACTAAAAAAACCGTATGCCGGAGGTAAAAGGCACGTGGCCTATGTTCATTTTTGTCAGTATTGGAACAACGCTATCAATTTGCTGTACTTTGTTACACTACACATTTCATATACATATACGTTACACTGTCTCCTATTTCAGTAAATAAGTCACTTCATAAAACAAGCAAGTTGTATAGAAAGATACCCAAAAACCCCTTTAGATTGTTTAAAAAAGAAATTTTACAGGAGAGCAATCGGAAAGATAAGCCAAAAAAATCCTCCAAGGAATTGAAGAAACTTAAAGGTGTTTTGGTTGACGACTTAGATAAGTTCCTCTCCACGGGTGTTCATACCAAAAAAATATTCAAACAAATAGCACAATTCATCATCTTAAGAGTTACTAATACAACATGCAACTTTTGTACCCAACATCTCATTGATCGATATGGTGCAAAAGAAGATTGTATACCATTATCAAAGAGGAATGGGTCTCAAAGTTCAAACTTTTACATATATAGCTGCCTGTTTCTATTAACCAACACATTCACAACAGTACTTTTTTCCCACATCGTACTTTTCAGATTTCTCCATCGAGTAGTTCCATAACAAAATTTCCTTCTTATTTCGTCAAAAAAGGCGTCTGTCTCAAAAAATAGTGTGTAGGAATGTAGACAAGTAATAATTACTAATACAACATTCAACTTTTGTACCCCCACATTGCTGCAAAAGATTAGACCCATTCCTCTTAGAATTTTAACTTAGGGCCAGTTATTTTACAATATAATAAGGAAAAATATCGAATAGCATCGAAGTATATGATACGTATTATAAAAGTTAGGACCACGAAAATGAGTCATACTACACGCGGTATGAAATGAAATGAGTCATACTACGCGGGTGTAACGCTTTTCTTTCAAGCACACTTCAAAGAAATGCACTTTTTTTTTAACCCCATAAAGACAGAATTTTTTTTTTGCGATTTCACTTTGCGAAAATGCATGCAAATTTGTAGTGTTATCATATTTTTCGTTCGTTCTGACAGGAAACGTTATAATCAAGATCTACTGTACTAATTTACGATGGAGGAAAGGCAACAGTTTTCACACATATTGCACTTCGGAAGAGTATGAATCCTGCGGAGACACAATATAATTATAAATTATATTATTATATAATTATATTATATATAAAATTATATTATATATAAAATTATATTAATATAAATGTCACGCAAGTGTCTTCGTCAATTCCAATCCCCCTTCCCCTCAACTTGAAAAAATTTGCATTTCAATCACTACTCTACACGCTTTAAAAAAATATGAATTAATTGCATCGGCACTGGAAATAGATAAAAGGTGGATAACCCCATATTGTATACACAGTCGGTCCCGCTTATAACGTTCCCACTTACGTTTTCCCGCTTAGTACGACTTATTTCCGTGGGGTCCCAACTCTTAACAAATTCTCATTAAGATTTCTCGTTTAAAGCATTTTCTCGCTTACGAGGTTTTTTCATGGCGATTTTTTTAAAAACTCTATACGCGGGATTCACTGTAATCATCTTTTCCTCATCAGCTGCGTATTTTCTCTCAAATGTTCTTAATCATATTTTTGTATTCAACGTATTACTTTGTTCCCGCCTATTGTTAAAGACCAACGGCCTTGAAAATAAAATTGTTTCAAATTCTCAAAAAAATCTGATTGTTGTTTTCCAGGCAGAATATTCGTTTGAAATCAAACACTTGCCATCCCCACACAAACGTTGAGAGTGGATTATTTTAGCATCTAGGACAAAATAAAAAATTCAATGGCAGTTCAAATGACGAGCTAGTTTTGAAAGTCATACAATTGAAGTTTCATTCAGACTTAAATTATTATTAAACCTCTATGGTACCATATATATTTGAATATATATATATAAACCAATATACTTATTTTTTTTTTTCAGTTTTTTAGTGTTTTAGAAAAAGTACATCTTTTAGTGTCATTTCAGTACAGAATACGGCTACATAGTACAGTCAAACCTCGTTAATGAGTCACTCTTGGGAGAACAAAAATGACTTGATAAGTGGAGCGACTCGTTAAACGGAGTAAGCCATGGCTGTGCCAATTCCTGCTTGAGGATAATTGAGACTTCCAAAAAGTGATGCGGTAAGCGGAGTGACGTGTTAACCGGGTGACGCACTAACGAGGTTTGACTGTATATGAATAGAATACTTTTTTTCATCTAGAAAGAGTTAATATCTTGCCGGTAACATTTTCTGAGAGTTACTAAAATTTTACGCGCTCACAGGTTTTTATAAGTGCACCAAATTGAGACGAGCAAGATTTTGTGTTTATAGATAACATTGAAATCAAGGAAAACTATATTTTACCCTTAATTAACCATTTTTGCTAATTGAACAAATCCAATCTAATTAAACCGCTGTGTTAATGCATTGTTTAAATTAAAAAGATGCTAACACTACAAATTTGCACGAATTTCTGCAAGTGAAATTGCAGAAAAAAAAATATCAATGTCTTTATGGGGTTAAAAAAAAGTGATTTTTTCAGCGAACAGTAAACAGAGATTGTGAGATACTGAAAAAAAGAATGACTTACATGTCGTCCGACACCACCAAAGTAATCCTTCTGAGAATGTTGTTGAAGTCCTTACAATTCCGCGACTAACAGGCGTCGCACTTTCACAGTTGCCGTTGCTGGTGGCATCGAAAGGAAGATTATCACAATGACTATTTCCCGGCGAATACTCGCAGTTGGAACAGCAGCTCACGGAAGGACACAGACGGTTCTCGGCTGAACAACCCGTCCGTTCCGCCCCACTAACCACAATCTCAGCCACGGCAGACATTGCACAGCGCGCTATTATTTTAATATTCAACAAGGACGGAATAGCAGTCAGGGCAAGTAAGCCTCGGATTGCAACGGGCTTAAAAGGAGAAGAAAAAAAAAACACAAGCACACAGATGATTACAGTATCGAGAATTCCAGAATTACATCCATAAGAGCTCTGGGGAACAACACACCATCCTCGCTCCTCCAGACGGAATCGATGTCATCATTATCACGTGGATATTCTCTCTCCAACAATACTGTCCACACACCAAAAAAAAAAAAAGCACGAAAACACTGCAGAACAACAAACACACTGCCGAAATCTTTCAATGGTAAACAAATGCCTCCAACGGATGGATACCTTTTTCACGAACGAGGACGACGAGAGAAGCGCACCTTCGCTCCGCGCCCACAGATTCCACTATGACGACTGGTTGCCGAAAAACGCGAACGCCGGTCGCCGTCACACGCTGCTGCACGGGGAGGAGACGGAGGGGGGGGGGGAATTCTTTACACACACACGACACACGGCGGCAGGGTTATCGCCAAGGCGCTCGCCAAATCAGAAGCATGAAAATGTCGCCAAAGCGGCAGAACAGAAAAAAACCGAAACTTTATAATCTGGCGGAAAGAGACGACTTCCGCCGCCGCGCGTCTTGAAAGAAAAATCATAACTGGAGAAAGAAAAGAAAAAAATATATACAAGAAAAGGGGAAACGGTTATCTTACAAGTGTACATACGTTTTTTTTTTTTTTATCCCAAACAATGGCAGGAAGAAAAAGTTATAAGGACGGATTTTTCTTATATAAAAAACATACACACTTCGAAAGGGGTGAAGGAAATTAAAAAAAAAAAAAACACCAAGAAAACACACACACCAGGAAGGCACACGCCGGCCGTCCAGCGATTTTCCTTTGGAAGTTGGATCACTAAGGGCACATTTTCCGTTCTATATAATGTTTCACATTTGCATGATTTCTTTTTCATACAGAGAGCTTGAGAAAAAAATACAAATGGTCGTATTTAGAATAGATTGTGCTGTACTCAGTTTTATATATTTAGGATCTCTCTCACACCCCTATACATTCAGATGCCTACACATTCAACCCCCCTAAACGGTTTCCAAGGAGCAAAGAATAATGATCTACAGAAAGAATAAGAAATACATTCTCGATTACTTTCGTCAATAAAGGCTAGGCATTGATAGACGCGAAGGCTGCAGCCACATTAAGCAAAATTTATTTCGTATTTCATTTTAACGGGGACCTCTTAAATTTTTTAGATATCAACAGATACACTGATATTGAAGTCGGCAAAATAACTAAGTCTGACTTTGTAACCAAAACTCTCAAGTTACAGCGGAATTTGCCCATTTGCCACAGTGAAGATCTGCTACCCCTCGTAATTAACCATCAAAACCCGGAAAAAAGTATAAGGACACTGGAAAATTATGCACAAAATCATTTTAAAAACCAAGAAAACCTTTTTTTTCCCTCAATAATCTTTATCATTCTGGGTGTCACCGATCGAGATAAGTCATAAATAACGTGCTGTGGAATCTTCTTCCAAGCGTGTTTGATTGCTGCCCTGAGGTCATATGTTTATTTTCGTAATGCTTATTCTATACACTTCTCCTGCCAAAATGACTCACAAGTTCCCCACAGGATTCAGATCAGGACTTCTGGCTGACCGGTCAACGAGTCCATCGAATTGACTTCAAACCAAGACTTGGAAACGTGTAAGGAAATACTGTCCAGAAATTATAAGATACCTCTGGAAGTAGATTTTTTGCCAAAATGTCTTCATACACCTCTAAGATGATTTTGCAGCTTATGCAAAACCTCCACAAGCTATCACTGATCCACCTCCGAATTGGAGTGAAGAAAATATGGCTCTGTCATGACGTCGGCCATGGCAGTAATATTTAAAACCATCAGGTCCATCTAAATTGAACTTATCAGAGAAAACATCATTGATGAGGCTAACACATCAGCAGATTTTTAGCATTTTAGACCCCCTCCTAACGCATATTAGTATCAGAAACGTACGCGGCGGGGGGAGGGGGGGGACGTCGATCAGAAATACATTTTTCAAGCAAAAAATATTAAAAATAGAAAAAAATTAAAATATCGGAAGAAAATATTTTTATACTTTATAATCAATTTATGTTCATTTCAATGCCGTTTCAAGGAAAATAACTCAAAATTTCTATTTAAGAAATTCATTGCGCTCTAAGCCTTTTGTGCCCCCTACGTACTGCGCACGACTATGAGGATCGCCCTTCGAGAATATACATAGGGAGGCAGGGCGAAAATAGACAATTCCCCCTTTCGTTCGAAGAGCCTATATACGCTTACGTACGGGAGTCCAGCAAATCACTCAAGGATCACGCATATGACTTGGCCAACCCCCCCCCCCTTCCCCAGAGGTGAGACAGGACATGGGGGAGCATCTGTTGAGGTCTAAGAAGTATACTAGAAAAGGAGGTCTTTTGAGGATTTATCAAATACAAGGGCAACAACAAACAAATTGCCCAACGAGATGGCTGAAAAAATTTACCCATAAAAAATATGGATGTCAAATAAAACCAAATTACCCAATAGAAAAGCATATATTAACAAAAAATTTTTAATAACATGGGCTATAACACACTGCCCATAAAAAAAAAGATCATGGCTGTCTTAGGCCGGGATTACACTATAAAAGTTTTGTATAAGCTCTTTGATAAAACTCGAAAAATTCAACCAATAAGATCACCGGTTGCATTTGCTCGAATGTAACCAATGCGCTTATTTTGGTTGAATTTTTCCAGTTTTATAGTAGATCTTTTATCAACATTTTATAGTGTAATCACGGATTTCAGGTGCCCACAAACTAAGAAAAGGTTTTTTCGTTTTTCGCATTCCTTATAAAGATGACATTAAGAATATTTAATATTTTTATTAAAGGGTGATTGATGTGAGCATCAATCAAACCCCATCTTCCGTCATCAAAAGTCAGCAAATCCCGAACTCCCCCCCCCCCCCGCTTCTATCCATGCTGACGTAATACTTAAAATGGGGTCATTCCGCTTGGTAAAAAAGGCTTTTTGGCGAATTGCACCGGATTTTGTGTCTGTGATGTTTTATAAGGGGAGGTTTTGCACTTCATTTTTACATTATGAACATTCGGATTGTTTCATAACATCACGCACTTTTTGACTCGTACAAAGCAAATTGTATTTCTTCTTGAATTACCATTCGTGAAAAAAAAAAATTCTTTGTAACAGAAAGAAGCCGCCTTGTCCTTGTGCAAGCTCACGCTCCATAATTCTCAGGCCCATTTATGAAACTGTAATCAACAGCCTCAATCTTCTAATTCCTCTTCGTAATTCTTCTCGCAATTTCATGATCTGACATCGTTTTGGTTAGAGCAAGCTTTTCGCCCCTTCAATATTTATTTTGTTTGCGGCATCTTCACACTTTCAGGAAAAAAAATTGATTTCACAGTGCATGACTGATCAAAACAGTCTCGACTGTTAGGCCAACATGAGAAAATTGCGAATTTCTTTCCCCGACGTCAGAAAACGCGCTTGTGGTTATACAATTTTCTAGGTTTTGACATTTACTATAATTTCAACAATTTTTTTTCAGAAAAAGTGCAGCACTTATCAAAATTATTTTTAGAGGAAAATGTTTTTTTCTACTTGCAGCCGGCACTAAAATTTTCACGCATCTACAAGTTTTCAAGATATAGCGGTTTTTCGGTTGTCTTTGAGGTTTTTTCCAGCACCTTATTTATCTCCAATCAATGCCAATTAATAATAATAAGTCACGATTTGTTATGCAATCGTCTATAAGCCAATGCATCACCAATCTCGTGATTCTTTAAGACAGTGCCAACATTTATTTTCCCTCTTTATCGGCAATAAAAGCGCATAAAAAACAGTGCAAGATGATGCATGTAAACAAAATGACGCAATGCAGTTTCCCACGATTGAGACAAATTCAGCCACTATCTCTGCGGAAAAAACATGTTCGTGCAAGCCCACACAATTAAAAGACGACGAAAAAATCGGATAAACACCATCACAGGCAAAAGTCGCCAAAAAAAGTGGGCTGAGAAGAGGGAGGGTGGAAGACGTCTATGCTGATCTATATGCGTGTGCTGTTACACAATCAGAAGCCGGTCTAGTACAGACACACACAGGGGAAAAAAAAGGTTGAAGTGGGGTGGGCATAAGATTAAACGAGAGCAGCACCAAAGCAGTAGCACGCTCGGATAAGCGGTCAATCACAGCTGCTGCTGGCTGCCAGCTTCTATACAACAGTGGCCCTTTCCATGAGAAATAAAATGGTAACAAAATGGCACGGAAAGATCTCTCCAAATCTCAATTAGAAGTCCAGTATGAATTTTCAATTGATTCAGAAATTTGCGGTATCAAAAGCACACACACACACACAGTAATCTTTTTCATTGGTGTCACTACAAAAAATATTTTTTCAAATGTGTTAAATATTCTTTTTTGTTTGGGTTCCTTAACCCTGTGGTCCGGTGCGTATATAAATATACAGGATAAAAAAAAACAATTGTACCAATTTATTATTATTATTTTTTTTTTTTTGATAATTTAGAAAAAATAGATTTTAGTGTAATTTCAATACAAAATACGGTTATATAAGTGCAATACTTTCCATCTATAAAGAGTTGATTCTTAATCAAGTTTTCGAGAGAGGCCGAAATTTTACACGTTGAGATTTGTAAAATCGCAACGAAAAAAATTAAGGAGAATTGGAAATGAAATTCAACTGTTCAACTTTGCTAAGTAAAATTTAATCTGCAAAGCAAACTATATATTTTACCTTTAATTAACCATTTTGGTTTAAAAAATCAATCTAATTAATTAAATTGCTGTGTTGATATATAGTTTCAGTTAAAAACATGCTTACAGCACCAATTTACATCCGTTTTTGTAAAACAAAAGATTTTTTCCATGTGTTTTTATGTGGGTGAATCAGAAGGTTAGTTAAAATGTCACGGGAGAGATCACCGAGGGTTCCGTATAAACGAAACCGATAGAAACCGAAACCTTTGATCCAGGCGACTTAAGTTGGATGTTCCACTTGCTTACTATTTGAAGGTGGTTTTGGACGCGTCCAGCACGTTTTAGTGATATTCTGTATCGAGAATTGATGGCAACTTATTCAAGGAGCGCATTGGGAAAACCAAGTCAGGTATGAATGCTTTATTTTTATGCATGATAAAATTTATATATACTTTCGTTTTTATTTCTTATTCACATTTTACTGAAGGTGGAAAAAACTCTAGCGTATTAAATCATACGACAATGACAAATCTTAGGAGATCGAGTTATGACGCAAGATACAGCAGTACGTCTGGTAGCACCGACATAAGACTACCCTGACACTGTAGCAGCTCCCTCTCTCAACTTCCCTGAGCCCTGTTACCACCACTTACAAATATTGCACTGAACTTTTTTTTTTCCTTACAGAAATTCGCCCTACTTATCAGCTGGAAGGGGTTTCTGTGGAAAGGAGAGAGCGTCCACACGTACTTGGAAGAAGGCTCGCGACACAAGAAAGTAAAACAGCGTACTTCTGGAGGGGAGAGAACATAACAATAGGGTACGCGTGGCTGGCAACATCCAGCAAAACAGCAGCCGTCCGTCGGCAGTACCTCGTGGAGGGGAAAAGAGTCGAATCTCTCTCTCTCTGTCTCCTGGATCACCTCATCAAGCCGCAGATGCCGTCTGTGTATTATAACAAGAGAAGAAATGTGGGGGGGGGGGAGAATGGTAAGAATAAGAAAAATGTTCCGGCACAATCTGCTTCTCGGTACGATGAAAGAAAAGAAGCTGCTCGGGGGTAGCTAGGTAGCAGCTCCTCAGCCTTATTATGCCTTCCCTCTACCAAAGTATATCTAGGTACTGTACCACCAGGGAGATGGAACCCAAGAGCAGATTGATCAATAAGAAACGGGGGGGGGGAGACATCGTGGTTGGGGGGATAAGAAGCAGGAAGACATACAAACGGGAGGCTCCCTCCGACTGAATCCACGGGCGCACACACACAAGATGACAGAAGAGAGTTTCTTTAACAAAAGAAATAAGCAGAACACGATCGTACCTTCGCGAATATATCTCCTCTTCTCCCCTTGTGCTTTAGTACACCTTGACGCGTGCTGCTGTTCTCTTCTAAAATCGCCATGAAATCGTTTTTCAGTTTGGGAGGGAAGAAGCAATAGAGATTTCACACGTTGTACAGAATTATTAATGGTCTTTTTTCGAACAAAAAAAGAAAATATTCGCGTGCCGCAGGCAGCATACTACTCTACCCCCCCCCCCCAAGTAAAGATTGCGGAGAGGGGAATCCAGCGCATACGTCCAATGTATTTATTTTTAAGATTTTTAACGAATCGTGAATTTTTTCGACAAAATCAGAAATAATATCACATAAAAATATCACGTAGCTATGAGAAATTTAATTAAATTTCTCATAGCTACGTGAAAAAAAGACCTACTTTTGTAAATGTGTAACGAAATCGCCTCCATTCATCAGGCAACGTTACCTGACATTTTGAAGCTTACCAAGAACCTCTATGGAAATATCACCGAATATAATGTGACCCGAACATAATAGGTACCGCTGTGGTGTATTGTGATGTCCTTCATAATTATGATGATGATACAAATATCTATAGAGTCTACCTATTCGTAAAAAGTTCCAAGTCTCCATGAAATGGTATTGAGTATCAACACGCGGTTAACGATAAAGTTCCAAAGTTAAACATACAAAAATATGATTAATGAAAAATTCATATTCATCAAAGACATATTTTGATGTCATCACACCAAGTCAAAGCAATGCTCGGAAACGGTAACACTTTTTTAAATTCAGGGTGAGCAGCAACACTTGTGACTTTTAGCGTACCAAATTAACTTGATGGGACCGATCAAAAAGACTACTGTATACACTAAAACATTATAGGTACACATCGATATTAATTAGATTAAAAAAAAAAGATAATTGAAATCTCTTATTTTTTGATTGTCGCATTTGATCACCCAAATAAACCATTTATGCAAGGTTAATACTGCCTCGACCTAACTTAATGAAAAGACGCTACAGGTAGCAATGCAAATTTGCAAAGTGTAATAGGGGTGTTATACAGGTAAAATACAAAATAAAGTATGTATGATGCTGCACCCAAATATTTTCTAGTCACTGTCGAGAAAGTGGATTTTCTTGAAGACTTCATGTACCACACGAGATGGTGTGTACGCTCCAGAATTTTTTTTTCCAAACAGGCCAACGTGATCGACCAACGAGAGATAAGCAAGCACTCGACGTGTCGCAGAAATAGGGGGAAAAGGACTAGTGTACAGTTGCAGCAACAAAGGCGTCTAGACGTGCGCCGTATGACTGCTTTCGTACACCAACCAGCAAAAAAAAAAAAAAGGGGGGGGGGTCTATAATACAGACGAAGGAAGGCCACGTGCGTTGCGGTAGGCAATACCCACCTGAAGACGATAAGTACACCACGCGTCTCCGACAGCTGAAGCAAACTGATATCTCTCCTCTACCACCGTATGCTTCTGCTCCCCGTGCTTCTTTGAAAACTGTTCCTCTGTGATCGACCGACCGCCTGCCTGCCCAAATCCCAGGTAGCTAGTTCTGTTTTTTGCCCTCCGTTCTATGCCCACCCCTCTTTCCTTTCAGCTTGCCATCAATAATAGCTCCAAAATTACAGTTTCGAAGGGGAGGGATACAAGCTACACCTATTATACAATTGTATTCTGCTTTCTGACAGCCGACGTGCGGTACGCGCAGGATTGATCACTGCGCACTCTAAAGGAGGCGGGAAAAAATAGTATACCTTGGCCGACGTCTGTGGTCTTCTGTGATCATTTACTACTTCTATTTTTTTGCCTAATCTATCACGCGTGCGTACACATATATATATATATATATATACACCACCACCTCCTCCTACTTCAAGGGATCGTTGATTTAATGAGAAGTCAGGACTGGTTTCAGAAAAGTTGCCGAATATTCATTTAGAGAAAAAACAAAATTAGAGCAAACCAAAAGGTAGTATGTGGTTTGGTTTGTGGAGACTTTCTGATCAAACATTCCTTTTGATAGTATCTAACACACATGAACAATTTCTTCCCTTGGTATCTATTAAAGCAAAAGATATCAAAAACTTTTAAAAAGGTCTTGAAATCACGTAAAGACTGGTGGTTTGTCTTTAATGATTATACAGTCAGCCCTGCTCAATCGAGTAGCGCATAAACGGATACCCCGCTTCAACGGATAAAATCCTCTGGAACCAAAATTTCTCCCATAGAGACAATGTTAAAGTTCCCCGCTTAATATGATAATTTCAACTACTTTTCTCCGCTTAATCAAACCTATATATATATTTACCTGATAAAACATTTGAAATTAATGAAAAATTAACTGCCAAGACTTGGAAAAAACCCAGACTTGAAAGTAGGTACCAGTTTTTAAGTTGCCTCCAGTACATTAAAGTATTTTTTTTTATTCTGTTGAGCACAGAGGGCGCTAACTTTTTGCAATGAAAAGTTAAAATATTAGGTATATCGTAGTAATTCAATATAATTTTCATTTCCTTTTTTTTCAGTTTTCAGTTCAGTTGTTTTTTTAAATATTGAGCCCCCCCCCCCCCCCATGAGTTTTCAATATACAAACTATACTAATGGGGTTAAACAGCAATTAAATTGTTCCCCGCATAACCGAATACTCCGCTTAACCGGATATTTTGTGCTGGAACCGTTTATATAGGTTTAAGCGGGGTCGCCTGTGCTACAAACACAGGGACGTCGAAGTGTTTCGAACCTGTAGGGTAGCCTACTCGTTTTGAGTTCCATGAACGAAATTTTGATTTTAGCATCAATTCTAGGGGTGCTTAGACTAGTTCTATCAATTTCTATGGGTGCTCAAATACCGACTGCATCCCCGGCTGCGACGCCACTGTACAAACACAATGATTCGTATGATTAAAATCAAATCAAAATAGAAATTAAAAAACAGACACAAATTCCATGATACATGTACTTATAGAATATTCAGCACGTTGCGAGAAAGACTACGCACATGTTCTACCGTTATTGGGGCTATTGCACGATACTATGCAGAATTCCAGAAAAGGATTTCCAGGCATATTTCTGGCGGAAGAAAAGTAATCGAACAAATTCATATATACATTTATTACAAGTCGGTAAAGAAAGATGTGCTGGCAGTTTTGCAATCGGAATTTTTATTTCAAATTGAGAGAGCAAAATATTTTCCAGGTGTACAACCTGATTTTGAAATCTCGTGGCATTTTCTTTCGTGTACATATTTTTCTGATACAGAGGATCCCGCTTATAACGTTTTTAAAAAGCCACGAAAAAAAAAAATTGTAAAAAGGGAAAACGCTTTGAACGGTAAATCTCGGTAGTATTAGTGAATTGGGAAAAGGAAAATAAGTCGTTCTAAGATGGGAAATGTTTTGAGTGAAAATGTTATAAGCGGGATCCAATTTATACGCTTCAGAAATTGATAATAGCAGGTACCATCGAGATTAATATCGATCGAAATTCTGGCATTGCTATTATTCTAAACGTTCTGTAAATAAATTACGCAAAGATCACTCAATCAATTTGGATTTAATTTCAAGGAAATCAAATTCAAAAGGAAATTAATTAATACATGTGCGATAATTTCACGAATTGGGATTTTGAGTGACTTTTTTTATGGGCATCACTATGGGTTTTGACTACGAAGTGTGTGTGTGTGCTTTTTTTTTCCCGCCATAGGTTTTTTTTGGATATTTTCAACAATTTTTTCGTTACTTTACGAATATATAAATCTAGTCTTTTCTCCTCTCATTCAATTATCAATTTCATATACCCTCCTTCTCTCTTGTAGAATTGTTTCTAAGTAAACAACAGTCCTGAAAGTTCGCAATTCAAGAATAATCACCAGGCACAAAATGAATTCGCAAAATTATGAATCCACATACACATCGAATAAGACTAAAAAGAAAATGCAATCAACTGAATGAAAGCGTTGGATGCAAAAAATCCTGGAGATATAACAGACGGAAGCTTCACTACGTAAGAAAGGAATAACCTTTTGAAATCCAAAGCTCTTGTCACAAAAGCACCATAAATAAAATAAAAAAACAGTAAATGTAAACAAAATAAATCTAAGTGGTTTAACAGCAGTCAGTGGTCAGTCGACCAGTGGTTCTCAAAGTATGCACCGCGGCTCCATAAGGTACCAAAAGCCAGGGGCGTCGAGGTGAGCTGTTTTTATTCAATACCATGAGGCCGTTCTTTGTTAGATTATTGTGGAGAGCCGCGTACACTTGTCCACTAGGACAAGGGAACCGCGGAAGACAACAGTTTGAGAGACCACTGGTAAAACCCTTTCCGTCGTTCCATTGGAAACCGGCCATTCAGAATAGTTTCTTATTAGAGTTAAACTACATGCATGGAAAGAATTACGGTAATTGACCGTAAGGGGGGTAACATCTTGTTATATAAAATGCCTGGCAATGAGAGAAGGTCGATATATGTTAACAATAAATTTCCAAACGAATCTGTTCTACCGGCTCCTTCTTAGAGGAAAAAATTTCTCAATGGCCCTTTTTTGAGAACCATCGGCCCCAGGGGATCAATTGCCGACTTTGAGAAACACTGATGGAAACTTTTAAGGGCTCTAAGATAAAAACTAATAGGATACTTTTCTCTAATTTGAGAAGATTGAGCACAATAAAAAAAGACTAGAGTGTGAACGTCCAAGACGATATCTGGTACGTCAAAAAAGCAGGAAATGGTCCGGGACGGGAACATAAATTTTCAAAATGAATTTCTAAACATCGTTCAAGTTTCGCACTATCAAAAAGTACGATTTGAAATCCTTTGTGTCCGGAAGGCCAATAACCAGGAACACGCCATCCACATGCCAAATATTCGGAAAAAACAAGTTCGCGAAGAATCTTTCCGATTACCACCCCGGATTACTACTGTAAGGAAGAAGAGAATCTATCAGAACCAATCTCTCATATCGAATCCATGGTCAAATCACAATTATTTTAACCTTCCCGCTCTTCTTTCGCATCACCGAATTCGCAGCCATTGCTTTCTGAAATACTCCCCCCTATCTCCTCCACCTTCAACACAGTAACGCACCGTAAACTACGAACAAACAATGAGTGATCAATGTACGATGGAGAGAGAAAGAGAGGGTGGAAGGTCGAGAAGGAGAAGTCTTGTTGCGCTTTTCCACTGGTCTTAACACGCTTTTCTTTTTCTTTTACAGCAGCTACTGGTCCAGAGTTCGACGCACTGAGCTAGTCGATGATTCCAGACGGAAGGAGAGAAAAAAAAGAAACATTTCTTGGGCGAACAAGACAAGTAAATAAAAAAAAATAAGGAAGAAATAATAAAAATACAAAAAAAAAAAAAAAAAAATGGAAGCACCGCAAGTTGCCATATGGTTTGTCTGATGAACCAGTCTCCTACCATAACATTTTGCCCATGCACCATATCATCGCTGTCATGAGAGAGGTGGTGTACGACCGTGCATACACCATTCCCCCCCCCCCTCCAAGTTCTAAAAAAAACAGCTAGTCAATACACATAATACACCCTCTCGAAGTTTTCGAGCAACATATTCCAACAAACGTTCCAGCAGCTGTCGCTGCGAGCCCACCTGCGTTTAGAAGCCTCATTTCCTACCACCCTTCCGTACGCGTCATTGCTACCGTACGCAGTCACGTGGAGGACCGAATTTCGTGCCAAAGCATAAGGCGAATTTGAAAATTTTATGCACCACACCATCCATGACCCGTTCTCTCCGCTGCGTATAATCGGCTGTGGCTTAGCTTAGACAGGCGCTCGTGTTTCGATTTCTGTCTCTCTCTCTCTCTCTCTCTCTCTTTGACGAGTACGGCACAGCATGACTTTAAGCCAATTGCAAACCATCATCCAACAAAATTCGAGAGAGCTAGATAGCTTCCACTTTCAACCAATCCCTCACCGCATCCATATATACATAAAATAAAAAACAAGGCTCGGTTAGGGGGAGTGGGACCCGGTTGTTTTAAAGTAATGACCGTGATCAATGGTGGGAAAATAGAATGGGGAAAAGGGGATGAAAACATATGGCAAGAGCCAACACGATTGAGCAGCAAGTGATCCGTGAATCATGTTGCATATAGAGTAATCGTATTTGGAGCACTCAGCAAAATGAGAAGCCGTGTATTTTTTTTCGGTGACTTGTTCTGAACGCTAAGACTACCGAAATCGAAATGAAGGCAAAATAATAATAATATGCTAATATCTAAGGGTGCGTCGGGAGTAATCAAGTGAGAAAACGTTCTATCCACGAGTGGGTGATCAGTGGTGTGATGATTTGATTGGAACAACCTCACACTGACACATCATATATGATTATGATATATGATGAATGAGAGATATTTCGAGGAGAAATTAAGTTAAAGGTAGTAGCAGAGTTGTGTGCCCGACTGGCATGGTGGTAAGATGCTCGTCTACCATCGTGAAGGTTGTTGTCAGGGTCCCGGGTTCGAACCCAAGGGAGGATATCGATAAGATATTTTCCCTAACGAACTCGAGGCGACCACCGATAGACAGCGCCTTCACTTCCAACCCATCTCACTAATGGCAGTAAATTGCAATATAGCGATATGGCCAGAGTTGGTGTTTGGTGAAGTAGCAGAGTTGTACGGTAATTCTTATCACTGAACTGACCACAATCACCCCTTCCCCGTTATAGACGGGGGCCAGAAATTTATTTTTCAATATTTTCGCAAAATACGTAAAAGAAAATACTTCTTATATGCTATTTTTATCAATTTCTGTCAATTTAAATGCTTTTGAAAGTTGGCATCTCAAAATTTCAGTGGAAAAAATTCCTTGTGGTCCCTCCACAAAGTCGATCCTGCGTATTCCATTGCTCAGTTACATTCTGACTAGGACTAATCACTCTCCGTGACGATATGGCCACTAGACCCCAGTGTCAGGTGAACCATCCCAAGAACCCCCAAAAGGGCCGTAATTAGGATTTTTGCCGCCCCCCCCCCCAACTTTAAAATTCGGTAATTTTATAACGGTGCGCTTTTTTCGTACCTAAAATTGCCACCCCCCCCCTAAATTTTACTGTTCGGAGCAGTCCCTCCCCCCCCCCCCAGTTACGGACCTGACCCCCCCAGCATAGCTTAACATGCGCATCCACGGTCAAACACCCTGAATAAGCTAGTGCAAAGACTTATATACTAGTAATTTCAATCAACGGTGTACCGAAACATCTTTTCGAAGGCCTATCAGGCCTATATTTTGAAAATTCACGCACAATATAGCAGGCCAAACAACTTTCCTAGGGTTCACTCATTTTCATAAAAAAATTTCCGACTTTTCCCGGTTTTCCAGTCAAATTTTCAAAAAAAATTCCGGGTTTCTTTTTAAATAAAAAAAAATGCTATAAATTAATAAAAAAATATATTATAAAATTAATAATTTTAATCAATTACAATATCATAATGACATCAATCATAGTCATCGATTATTTTTTTTACACGCATTTATGCTTTTCAAATACGCCTGACGGAAAAGTTGAACATAAGTAATGAAAGATTTTTCCCTTTTCTGCAATTTAAATTGCCCTCAAGATTTAAGCCTTTACTGTTGTGACAATTAGTTAAAGATGTAGTTCGTTTCACTGCATCACAATTCTCTACAGTTGGCTTGCACTCGCGTAAGCGCTAGAACCGAGAAGTTTAGCAATCGGCGGAGGGGGGGGGGGTGCTCGAGTTGCGAGTTTTGCCGCAAAGATGACACCTCGCTTTATACGGCTCATTTTTGACTGCTTCGATTCAATCAGCCGACTGCAGATTCAGCTTTTTATCCGCCCACACAAGATAAAAAACAGTTTTCTTACAACATATTGTTTTTGAATAAAAATACCCACGTGCAAAATCAAAATATACACATACGTCATCCGCCGTTTATAACTGAAGTCAACTTACGAAATTATCGCAACTGAGCTTTGTACCAACACCTTCTGTTTGTACCCATTGCTTTCTAGGATGCGTAGTTACGATGTTTCTGACAACACTAGAGTTACAATTAGGTTGCAGCAATACGCTTTTCAAAGCGGACTTACGAAAACCTCATTCCTCCTCGGCAGTATCTATAGTTTTTTGCGAAACATTGCGATATTATACGGATTATCAGTATTAGCGATGATATCAGAATCTTCCCCCCCCCCCTTTTTTTTCCGAGGGAAATTTTTTCCATCAAATGACAATCGTGAGGATTTTCCAGGTCGTTGCCTGAAAGTTCCAAATTTTAGAACAAAAATGATTTTCCCCAATTTCTTTCCAACTTTTTTTTAGTGAAATTTTTTTTTTTCCTGACTCTTTTCTCGGTTTTCCATGACCCGTACGAACCATGCTTCCGAACTCGGAGACATAGAATATTGAAGGACCAGACACACCCTGCTTCATATCTCACACAGAGAACTCCGAAGAAAGATCGCAGCACTTCTTAAACACATAGAGAAGGCATTCTTCAGAAACAAACTTCACTTTAGGTACAGAACACATACACGGGTACACGCCGACCTGCCTCAATTCGTTAGAAGTTCATTAGAGGAATATTTACGAGGTGCATGTGAGGATTAATAGTGTTATCAATCCTCACATGCCCCTCGTAAATATTGGTTTACCTAAGCACCGTGAGATCGAGTACGGATTCCGTGAAATAATCAAAATTATCAAGGGTGTCGCGAACGTAACAATTTTGAAGATTTCTGTTATATACAGTAAAACCTCGATAAGTCGTCACCTCAAGTTATCGAAAAATTATGACGGTTTAAGCGGAGTGCCGTCAGTTTTAATGTGCAATGTTGTGAAAATCGTATAAATTTAAAGTAATATGACATTAAAGTATGAATCAAAATAACAATATTAATAAAATTTATAGATTGCGAAAGAACTAACAATAGCAATTTTTTCATTTTTTATCTCTTATTACTTAAATTATTGTGGTAAAATGTACTGTACACTTTGATTTATACTAGTAATTTTTAATTTAGACTAACACAGCAACTGTTTGAATAAGTAACTTTTCTTCATAACAGAACTATCTATTGCACATTAATTTTACATAGACATCAAATTAAAAAAATTTTAGTATTTTAATTCTTCATCAGTAGTTCATGATACAACTACAAAGTAATCTCGAACACTTTTGACTTGGTGGAGGGGCCCTGGGCAGCGACAAGTAAACAGAAGACCTCAACTTGGGAAACAATGCCTAATTTTTTTCAACAGATACTTTGTTTAAATTTCTAGCCCTAAATTAGTAGAGCCCATGCTTTCTATGATTATTTATTATCCGTGCCCGTTGCACTTCGACTTTAACTTGATTAATTTGATTCTCCGATTTACGTAATTTTTGATTTCCTTGCACTATATGTAATCTTTGACGTATCAATAAATTTTGGTTTTGCCGGAGATGCCCTGGTACCCCCCCCCCCAGGGGGGGGGGGGGTGAAGTACTTACGTTGCTTCTTGCGACATAGCCTGGGTGTCTTGCAGTTTCTCCAGTAGAGCCGATGCAGAAATGAGATCTAGTTTGAACAGTCCTCAACGTTCCAAAAACCTTAGTCGGCAAATGAACTTCCCCAGCGTAACTTTCGTCACTTAAACTGTTCCGTTTGGGTATATAGGATTTTATGGTGACTTTTAAGCATATGGAAATGTTGTTAATAAGCTCTTTTTTTTTAATGGGAGCCATAAAAATAGTTTGTTCCTCTTTCTCAAACTTTTCATAGTGACGAGTTAACCGAAATTAGCGACAAGTAAACGAGGGTTTAATAACATTGTTGTCTATAAGAGCTGGAAGGGCCTGAAGAAAAATGACGACTTAACCGGAGTGAAGACTTATTAGGGTGACGACTCAACGAGGTTTTACTGTACATTATTCGAAGGATTTTCTTTTTTTTTTCAAGCTCGAGATCCCGATCGTAAGGATCACGAAACGTGGTTCCCTTGAAATAAATTATCTCGTAAAAAAAGCAGAAAAATTAGATTATTCATGATAGAAACGTGAACCCAGATTTCACACCATTTTATCAACTAAAAAATCGACAAAACATCATTGAATTAAGATTTCGATTGGTTTCCGAGACGATTGATAAACTAATTTGAATTAAATGATTGGTTTCATTGGGCTGCGAATGCAGAAATTATCTTACGAACTGGTTACTTCGGTTAACGAGATCAATTCATTAAGCGAACGAACTCGTTATCTGAATCACTCGTATATCGAATCAAACTTTCCCATAGGAAATAATGGAAACTCGGATGATTCGTTCCACAATTATTCATTTACATAAAAAGGACTAAAAAGGAACAAAAACGGCATTCAGTCCATAACACATTAATAACATAATGAATATTATTACAATTAAATAAATGTAATAACTTCATAAATGAACATGCTGCACGATAATGTATACTTACTCTAAACGAGTCAATAGAGGAGGAATATCGTTTAGAACGATTTTTACGGACTCTGTTCGCATACTTATTCTTTTCAAGTGTCGTTGAAAATGAACCTATCCAATGACACTTGCGTTTGAATCCTTTTTAGGATTTCTCGGAAATGGGAAATTGCATTGCCGTTGTACAGATTTATTGCTCGCTTTGCTACAGCTGTATTTCATTGATGCTTTTATACAAAATTTGCGCAGAGATTCCCACATTCTATACAACTTCCTAATCCCATTTGAAAAGTGAGGAATTTCTCCTCACTTCTCTCTTCCTCAGATGAGATACCCTTCATAAACTTTTGCTGTTGCCTGCAAAAATCCATCTACGGTCAACTCCAGCTATGTTCTACTACTTCTTGAATGTCATCCTCATGGACCTCCAGTCCTATGGTCTTCATCAAGGACACAATCTCTTCGTCAAATGTTGGCTCCTGTTAATGAGCTAGAACCCCCCCCCCCCTAATGTCATGTTCAATAAAGCTCATAGTCCAGATTTCTCTAAGCAGAATTAAAAAATAAGAAAAACCTTCAAGTGCACACACGCGTGGTTGCAATGCTGCATCTACTTTTGTATCTTAAACAATCACGCTCGCACGTGTGTGTTAATTGTTTGAGTGCGGCACGCTGACCGGCGACTGTAGGAAAAATATTACTCACAACTTCATAGTACGTGTGGACGAAAGCGAAAAAGCATCGGCTCAGTTGTGATAACGTGAAAATAAATAAATAAAGCGCAATTTTTGCTCATTATGTGAATTGCTCGTTAACCGAAGTTCCACTGCACAATATATTTTCCCAACCCATCATTTATAGGTGCTCGTATAATTCACAAGACGAGCAAACAAATGCATAAGACAAACCAGTAATATATAGAAATAGACTCACGAAGCATAAGCAGGGCTAGTACAGAACAAGAGTAAAGCATCATACGAAACTGCTGTTCCCAATCTGACAGTAACTAAAAGGAAGGAATGATGTCTCATTCATACGTAATGAAATCATAAACGACCACCGACCACATATTATAACCAAGTCAAAGCGGATGTGGATGCATCAACTTCCGTCTTTAGTATTCAGCTTTGTAGGTGTCCTACGTTTCCGTTCATTCAACTGGAATTTCGACTTTTAATAATTTTTATAATTTTATGTCGTAAGACAAGGGAAAAAACTCAGAATCGTCTATCAATTTTATCGCATTTACTGTCTGCAGATTTATTTCAGGCATCAAGTTTTTTTATTTTTTATCGCTATCTGCTCATGTTTAAGGGGAAAAATTAAATTTCCCCCCAAAAGGACTAAAGAATGTTCCTTGGACGCATTTTACTGGTGAACCGTTGATCCTAGTGGCATGCTTCCAATTAGAAGTAGTAGCTGCATAACGAGTAGACCTGAGATACGTCATTCGTATTGCAAGGGATTTTGTGGTTACTGAAATAAAAAAGACAGTTACCATGTCTTTCCTGAGGCCACCGAAAAAAAATTCCATGTTCTTAAGTACAATATTCACTGAGATATTTGAACTCAAAAATGTGAGAAAAGTAGGAAAACATCTTTCTTCCGATTTTTTAATCCAATTATCCCAGCGAATATTGCACTTGAAAACGTAATCTTTTTTTGCTCTCATGAAAGAGAGGGCAACAACTTTATAATTGGGTTTTTTAGGCCGGCCAGGGTGTCCGCATAAAAAGTTATTTTTAATTTTAATAACAATACAACCCATTTCAATATGAATGACGTATCTGAGGTCTAACGCTATTTAGATATTTTTTTCTAATGCCGGTACTTAAGTATTATTCAGAACCTGGGTCAAGCACAGAGACTTCTCATCAAAATAGCATTATCACCTATCTATGATTAACGGTTCGCCTATAAAATGCGGTCAAGGGACTTTCCTCACTACTCTGTGTGCAAGTTATACGAGATGGATGAGCATAAAGCTGATTGCAGTGCCGCAACTAGCGGGTAACCAGTGTCCGCCAATACGCATCGAGATGCGTATTTCACCCCCCGAAATTTTCTTCGGGGGTGAAAATACTCAAAATTTGAGTTAAATTTTTTTTTCTAAAATATTTGTACAAGGCAATAAATAAAGTAAATAGTATACCAAGGGTTCAGAGGTTAGCCGTGTAGAAGTTCCAACTTGATTATACAGGCTTATTTGTAGCTTAGCTCTGATCCTTGTATAATGCTCGTTTTACCTACCTTTATTTTTCTTCATTTTGCCTCTTTTAACAGCATCATGTAAAAGTGGTTTTTGGGACGTTAAATCGTATAAAATCAAAAAAAAAGAGCTTAAATTGGTGATGACCATCTGGGCACCCTAATAAAGTTATCATGCGAAAAGGTCCTATTTTCACTGCCACTTATGAAAGCGTTCACCGTGATATGGATTTTGAACCGGCTGGATGTGGAAACAAAAGAAGAATTGTTGAAAAAATGCAATGAGTACATAAATACTGTATGTACGTATGATTAAGTTGGTTCTTCTCATTTTTTTATATATTTGTATCAAATCAATATTTAATACAGGGTGTTCTGTTAATGAACCGACAAACTCAGAGGGTTGTTAGTAGCCATCAAGAGGAACAGAAATTGTGATGGAACATGGTGTCCCAAACCAGGTTGAGAGAGTGAAAATCGCGAAAAACGCATGCAGGCTCTGAGTTCAGAGGAGACGAAAGGTGGATGTCAGTTGATCGCTGAATGCGTTCGTGAGTTCGTTCACTATATCTGACGTGAGCAGCGTCGCGAAACGCATGCACTGGGGTAGGATCACGCGCTGCGGACGACGTCGGACGATTGTCGTCGCTGCGGCAGACATCAAAAGCATGCCTGGTATCTTCGAACGCGTGTGCGAGAATCGTTTTTAAGTCGTTGTAGACTGTGCAATGGCGTCAGCGGCCGCCACTTCTAACGACTCTTGTAATAATTAATGAAATAAATCTTTTTGTAGTTATTGCACTTTAGTCGTTCCAGCGTGACGTCGTAAACTGCATGCGTTTTTCGCGATTTTCACCCTCTCAACGTCGTTTGCGACACCATGTTCCATAGCAATTTTTGCTCCTCTGGATGTCTACTAACAACCCTCTGAGTTTGTCGGTCCATTAACCGATCACCCTGTAAAAGTGTTTCGATTAAATATTTTTGAAAGTTTTGACGCATGTTTCCACTTATGTATCATGAATATATAGGCTACTAATGTCTTGGTATTTCACGGTGTTTCAATTCCAATTTAAAATTATTTTTTGTAGTTAAAAAAATACCCCCCAAAATTTGAGAGCGGAGTGAAATAACTCTTAATAAAAAAAAAATTCGGATAACACTGCGGGTAGCTCCATCCATTTCCCACGAAACTAAGAAGCAACCCAGACATCAAGTCCGGTTTCAGTCAGGGAAGAACTTCGCAGGTTAAACTCCGGCTACACTGGAATAAAAATATATTGACTATGCATTTTAATTCGACTTTAGATACATATCAGAGCCCCATCTTAGAGTTCTATCAATTTATTGATAGACTCATGAAGCATCATAAACCTCCTTCAGTCAAAAACAATAAAAAAGAAAATCAGAAATTATTTTTTTATAATAGTTCAAAGTCACTAACGATATTAAATACCACATAGTACTATTTCAATAACACTTACGGTAACTCGTGAAACGGGGCTTCCATGGACCTCGCTGGTTTGGCGACGTTCTGGCGACAGCATAGGCGGTGGCAGCAGCAGCAACGTCAGTGTTTATCTCGTATCTCCGATCTCTTCTTACTCCTGGGGCGACACACACCATAAGATGGTGATGAGGAGAAAAAATCGCAGCCAAGCCAAACAAAAAATAGGTTGGAGAAAAAGAAATTAATATAGAAGGCCTGAATGTGTAGTGACGCAAGATCAAATCCCGATGACGCAACCGTGAGACATCCACGTCACAGGCTCGAGAATGAGGTTATCTGAGGAAGAGAAAAATGATTCAGAACATTAAAAAAAAAACAAAAGAAAAACATTTTCACACACGCACTTGAGAAGATTAAGTAAGCATCACTCGCGCGAACATGTTACATCCTGTCCTGCAAGCCTCGGATAAATGCACGAGGTAGAAGCAATGACTAAGCGAAACAATACGAAGCCTCTCCTCCTCTTTCATGCTAAAAAAGCACAAATACATAACTGAAAAACGTAAGTAGTAAGCAAGCGCGTAGTACGCAGATCCGAAAGAATGCCCGCCAAAACGAATCAGAGCTGTGCATGTGTCTGTTCCCTGTCCACGATCACACACTCTCTCTCTCTCTCTCATCTTTATTCCACTCGAATATCAACGCGGAATTCTTTTCCTAACTAAAATAAACATTTCTTCTTTTCCCATGACTATCACACGTGTAATGTCATTAAAATCGTGTCATGTACCGCCCGTTCAGAACTGCCCCTGGTCAAGTCGAGTACCTTCCTGATCTTCCTATGTAAAACGTTTCGTGAGGGGGGGAGCACTTTCTTGGACTAGAGAAGCACCCCTTTAAGAAGCCCTTTAAGAAGCAATTAGAAATCACTAAACTCCCATTCAAAAATATCTCTTTTAAATGAAGTAGGCTTTCTTCCGATTTTCAGCAGATGCAAGCTAAGGGGATAGAGGGGAAAAGTTTTCCACTGAGAAATCAACTTTTTATAATATCTGGCCTTGTCAATGCTAAAATAAGAGGCTTTTCTGGAGGCGAGATATCTCGTCATTGCCACTTAAACGTTAAGCAGTTTAAAAAGTTAAGGAGTGTCACGACCCTTAAAGTCAAATTTTCAAAATGAATTCAAAAAAAATATTTCATTCAATTATAAAACAATATACAGAGCCCCTACAGTGACTTCTAAATGTTCCGCGGATACTTTAACTGATCTGGGAATGTATCCGGGCTGCTCAAGTGCTCTAAAAATGTGTAGAGGGCCGCTTAAGTGGTCCAAAAATGTGTTGAGGGCCGCTTAAGTGCTCTAAAACTGTGTGCCACATATGACTCAAGAGATCTCTAAATGTGCCACCAAAATTAGGTATCATGTTTCGGGCCACATCAGATATCCCCGAAGGCCACATTTGGTCCTCGGGTAAAGAATGTTTTTAAAAAGAAATTTTTAGTTCTTAACCTTCAAATAGCATTGAAACTAACAGAAATTAATTATAACAACATATAAAGGCATTTTCTTCCGAAACTAATTTTTTTTTTGCAGAAAAAACAAATTTTTGTTTGTCTGGAGGGGGGGGGAACCACGAGCCCTTCCCCATGCCCCTCCCTCGCGTACATCTCTGATCCCAATATGAGTTAGGAGGTAGGGAGCAGAGCTGACGAAATTCTGCTGACAAGAGACGGGGGCCAAAAATTTCTAAAAATCTGCTGATATAATACTTGAACGGCCTCTAAGTTAAAATAAACAAATACTATTCCATAAATAAACGCTATATAACAAGACTTCGATCTGAACAGAGGGAGTCTGACGAAAGTTATCGGTGAGGATAAAGGCCGAAAGAAATTACTGATGTGAATTACGTTGTGAATTCGTGGAAATTCTGCGACGTAAAAATTATGACATGAAATTCCTACGTTACAGAATTCACAACGAGGTCTCTGACATGACGTGAAATCACGTCAAGTCAGTGTAATGTATTTCGGCCTTAACTATCACGAGTATCTGGCACTGGTGGGTGAAAACCATCTCTGCTACACACGTGACTCATGAAATAGAAAAAAAGTATTTAAAAATATTTTTTGGTAATTTCAAAAGCAAAAATACACGTATTGTGTTATCAAAATACGTTTGCATATAAAAACCAACAAAAACTGCAGTAAGCAGGAAAAACTATTGAGACTCGACGAACCACAACAATCATAAGCATTAATCTCATTGAAAGTCATCAATAGTAGATAGCTGGCGATGGACATCGAAAAGACAGGCTAAATTTATTTTTTTTATTCAGAGGTCTTTTCCCCCTCCCTTCTATGAAAACATCAAGATGTAGCCGGACGGTAAAGACGCTGAGGGGTCAGCAGCTGTATTCTTGCCACGTCGGTCCAGAGGTATGCGATAAAAACAAGAAATGACAATCGAGAAACAGCAATTTATATATTACACGTATAATATGTAGCAGCACGCACAAACACACCCTATGTTCTAGAGTTGAATAACAACGCCCAATAAGTCACAGTTGGTTGATTATTTGAAATACACAGTGTATACACAGAGAAGCAGGAGAGAATGAGGCGGAATAAGGTGCGAGTGTGTGTGGTGCTATATCGGCAATCCAAAAGAAAAAAACCTAGTGGAGACTCGCGGAAGCTCGCTTTGCATTAGAAACACCATCTTAAACACATAGAAAGATCTTTCCTCAAGAAAGGAAAAAGTGTGGCCATAGAGAAATAAGCAAGAACGATTTATTGCATCCATTGACGGTACGATATGAACACACAGCGTGTCTCAAAAGTGACTTTAAAAAGGGATGAAAACTGATAAAAACCAGTTTACGCAGCTAAAGTGCTTTATTCTTAAACAGTAGTTCCAAAGCTTTTTTTAAATGCGATCTAGAGCCCCTAGAACAGGGGTCTTTAACCGTTCAGACACCGCGGGGTAAATTGAAACTTCCACGAAGCTCGCGGGCCACCAACACCTGAGGTATTTAGAATTATAAGATGTAATCCATATTCAGTGTATTATCTTAACAAATGGTTAACAGGGGTAAAAAATAATTGAAGAGTTCATTTATTCTAAAGTTATACCTGTTATTAATTCTGAAAATCATTTCTTTCTTATGAAAAAATTTCTGATCATTTTTTTTAATTATTCTGAAATTGCTTGAAAAAATTAACTTATAATTATTTATTCCAGTAATTCTGTAGTTCTGAAAATACTGTATTACTTTCTTTAATTTTCAAATTATTTCTTTCACTAATTCTGAAAGTATGTTTAAAAAATTATTTCTTTCAATAATTCTGGAAGTATTCCCCCATTCATCAGAAAGTTCATCAACTACGAAATAGTTTTGCGAAATTCAATTACGACGTAATTTTAGGACATTCAGTTTCAAGCTATTTTTCAGAAAGCAAGTATTTAGAAGTATTTATTCAGAAAGCAAGCAAAATAGCAAGTATTTTTCAGAATTTCTGTAGGTGTATATGCCGTTTTAGATGCCCAATTCTTCCCCCCCCCCAAAATACTGTTTGGGCTCCGTACACCGTCTCACTGCCCACGGGTGTAACAAAAAAAAAAAAATTCATCGTGTCTTCAATGTTTTTAGCCATTTTCGTATACGTTGAAGACCCCTTCCCTAAACAAAATCGTATAGGTCTAGAAATTTTAGCAAGACGCACCCCCCCCCCTTTCGAATAGAATTTCATCGGCGCACCCCCTCCCCAGGCCGTTTTGAACTTCATTCAAAAAAAAACCTTGATTTGTTTCTTATTGTTCGTATGCATATAAATTCATTTAGAATATACTGCGATGATTCGGCTAACGAATAGATGTTTTCTGCCTCGGCTAATGAATGTTCTTGTTGATATTGATACATGTGCTAACATAAAACAGCCGCGTCGTGAGCTAAATTTTCGTGCCAATCAAAATGAATCCAATGAGTAACTTACTTCCTTTCAAACCGAGCACAACTCCTCTCCTATCGCCACGGGAAATTCACTACCGGTAAAGTGAGATTGTCAGAGTGGCTTATTGAGATGAAATTCGTTTCTTTTAAAGAAAAATTCGTTTATTATTATTACTACTACTCTCAAATGATACTTAAAAGTTTATCCTGGTATATTTTTTTAATATTAAACTCTTTAAAATGAATAAAAAATGAATTTTGTGGAATAAAATTCCGAATAAGAGGAAGTTATAGTTCAGTACTTGCAGTATGTTTCTAAAACAATTATGTTGCAACAATTTCTTTAAAAAAATTTTCTGAAACAATTTTTTTTATTAATTTTGAGTTGATTTAATAAAACATTTCTGAACCTTTTGATTGAAAGATGTAACAAATGTTGATGTGACCATATTTTATCGAGAAAAATGAGAGACATCGTTAATTCTTGCCAAGTGTTGACTGATAGCTAATTATTGCTGAAATGAGATATTGCCAGATAATGAGCATTAACAAGTGAGTTGTGCCAGAATTGTGTATGTACCTAGCAGTCTGAGTGTGTATCTGGTCCAATGTGTCTAATTGTTCAGTGCAGTGGCTATTCTGGTCGCCCATTCGCGCCGCGAAGTTGGGAACCAGAGAAAGCCAACTTCAGCCGACCACCACTGCTACTGTGCCATCGGTGGGGTTCGAACCCGGGTCCTAGCGATGCGAGTCCTCCACTATAACCACTCGACCATCACAGAGGCTTTCTGTGAGAACTAGATGATCAAAACCAGAATACTGAAGACAGATTTTATGTATTATATATATACACTCCAATATTATCCTGGCAATGAATCCATTGAATAACTGTCTCACTCGAGCCAGATTAATTTATTTTCACTTCTCGGAATCTTTCCCAGATATATACTTTCCTTTTTCTTTCAGAAAGATTGAGTTATTTCATGTAAGATACATAATTAAGCTAAGATAAAATGCTTTAAGGAAAAAAAACATTAGGCCGAGATTGCACAATAAAAGTTTGATAAAAGATCTTCTACAGAAGTTGAAAAACAACCAGAAAGCCTATTGATTACATTCACTCGAATCTAACCAATAGGGTTGTTGGTTTTTTTTTGTTTTTTTTTTCAACTTTTGTAAAAGATGTTCAGTTTTCCATCTTCCTGTAAATTCTCTTCCATACAAAAGTTCTTAACAGCTGGCTGATGCGAAGATATATTTTGGAAAGAGAATTCAACTGCCCCTGCGGGGAAGTGAACCCACGTCCTTTCACTTTCCGGGTTAACGATCTATAGACTAATGAGGCAACGAATATCTCAATCTTTCAGCTGGTGTTGTCAGCAATTGTAAGGTCTGGCCTGAGTTAGGTCCGACCGTTCATGTACGGTCGCGTTCAGTGCACATGAGCTCCAAGACTGAGATATTTGTTGCATCTGTAGTCACCCGGAAAGTGAAAGGACGTGGGTTCGATTCCCCGCAGGGGCAGTTGAAAATTTTCTCTTTCCAAAATATATCTTCGCATCAGCCAGGTGTTGAAAACCTTCTTATGGATAGCGGAGAGTGACATCATCCTCGAATTCTCTTTCATCCAATTGAAAAGTTATTAATCTCAACCTCGGTCAGAGTTCCCATCTTTTTAAGTGTTTTATTGAAATTTCTTTGAAATTTTTTGAGTTCTTAACACGAATTAAACGATTTTCATAGAAACCTACGGAAAATCGCATTTCGGCTAACGAATTAATTAATTCTGGAACGAAATATCTTCGTTTGCCGTGATATCACTGATTATCGTACATGTAAAATTTTAATATATTGTTCCAGATAATTTTTGTCAAGTCCTTGAAATGAGCAGAGGATGAAAAAAACTGCAGGACATCACAGATTTATTCACAGAACAACTATTAACACGTATTTGCAAGCAGAGATCTTGGCGGAACGTTACCTGCACATAGAATGCAACCGACAAGTAACGCCTGGTCTTCTGACTAAAATCTTACAACTCCTTCGAGGCAGAAAAGCGGAGCCACTTATAAAGGCGAAACAGACCTTCTAGAATGATCTCGACGATTCGAGTGCCATATTTATGGCAAAACATTTCTTGTTTGGCATCATGTCAGAGCTGTCACCAAACCAAGTTTGTCGTTAATTTGCCTATATTTACAGAGATATGCGCTATCGATTATTTACAGGTGAAAGATAACAATAAATAATTACTATTTGCATAATTTTCGTAACAATACTACATGATATAGCCCAGGCGTTCTCAGACTTTATTCAAAACCGCAAAGTCCTTTCCCCCCTTTCTTTCAATCCGAACACAACTTGGGTCTATCACCATCTATGGGCGATTTACTACCAAGTGAGTTGTGCGGGAAGTGTAACTGTGTGTACTTAACAGTCTGAGTGCGTATGTAGTGTTGTGTTCGATTTTTCAGTGCTGCTATCTATAATTCAGAAGTGAAGTGAGTGATGTGTCATGATTGAATTGCATTTGTACTGTTTGTAGGTATGTTGCTCTCTGTGGCGAGACTTTTTAAAGGGTCCTTTCACCAATCAACGCTTATCCACGGCTCCCCAGAGCTGTTTAACAAAGAAGCTCCTCAAAAACCTGTCAGGGCCGCCGGACAAAGGTTGGTGGCGCCAAATTTGAGAACCCTGATATAGCCTATATATGTTAAATAGCTCAGTTGAGGGATTATTTTAGTTTTATATATTTTAATTTACCGTGACGAAAGATGAAATTAAATTTCTTATCAATTGAGAATTCTATTTTAACCCCCAGTTCATTAAGGTACGCACTCCAGAAAGTCACGACTCGCAGTTTGGGAAGCACTGTTCTATCTGAAGTATCACAAACACACACACACAGACTCGGGGATGTTCAATGAGCAGTCTCCATGCATGGGTTATACAAATACAAATACAACGCCACAACAGGCAAATTGCCCAACGAGGTGGCTGACTTAAGAACATCATGGATCCCCGAGCCCTACCTACTACTGCTACACCCCCCCCCCCCGCGGAACCCCCAACGAATCGGTACATGCGGGAATGTGCGTGTACGTGTAGTGAAACCTGACGTGAAGTTTTTGTTTCTCTGTAATGCTTGTTATGTGTAGAGCTGCCATCTGCCACTAGTTTTTCTAACTATGAGTGAAGTGTTATGATTGAATGATTTATCGTTGTAGGACTGTTGCTCTCTGTGGCGAGACTTTTTAACGGGGAGATCGGCTCGCATAATTCATCACTGGCCCCAAGGGGGCTCGAACCCCGGTCTCTCGCTAGCCGGACGAGTGCTCTACCATCTAAGCTATGGAAGCAGATAGAAAATGACCCCTCTTGTGTACGGGAACACAAACTTCCTACTTGAACATTAAAATACCCCGTTTATTTTAGTGACATCATTTTCAATTATCTTTCACCTTGAACCAAAATTTTTGTTACTTTTCCTAACTTAAAAAAGGTCTCTCACCTCCCGAAAGGGATGAAACGACTCACGTAGAAATATGTGAAGTTATTTCCTGGTGAAAAATGTGTAATTATTTGGAGGTGGGTGGGTTTGAACCCATGTAACCTGAACTCTTCCCATCTCTAACCCCGTATCTTACCAACCCACCACTACAGCAGTCGGCGGCAAGAACCCTTTCGGCTAATGTCTACTTTCTTGGATGTATGTCTTGAGGAGGTACACCATATTGTGCATTTATTTCGGGTTATGCCCCGCCTAAAAGCAACATATCATCGGCGTTCAGGCAGAAGCTAGTCTAGTTTTGAGATATAGGCAATTTTCAAGTCACTATGAAAAATAGTCGAAATTATTTTACAGATTTCTAACTTCTACAGTACCGTATTTTCCTGCGTATAATCCGCGGATTATTTGTTAAAAAAAGTGGTTAAACATTGAAAAATGCGGATTATCTAACGCTGCGGGCAATCTGCAGAAAATGGTGTTATCAGACTGTTGACTATTCTGACGAGTCTGAATTTGAAGGTTTTTGATGGAACTGTAAATTATGTTTTGTGTGTAAATAATGTTATTGTTTCGTAAATAAATTTCCTTAATTAGTGTACCAATGTGGACTGATTATTGAAACACAAAGCAAGTTTTTATTCTTTATTTTTAAATCCTGTAGATAATACGCCACCGCGGATTATACGTGATTTTTTTCTTTATTCAAATTTCGCATGCGGATTATGCGCCACCGCGGACTATACGCAGGAAAATACGGTAGGTTTACTGATGTTTAGGTAGCTGGTTTATATATATATATGTGATGAAATAATTAATTGAATGTTCTAATCGACTGCAGTAGTCCGTCAAATTTTTTTGTGGATTTAATGATTTTTCTTTACCAAAATGCAAACCGATTCTATGAATTATTTTGAATCAATAACAACACTATTCAACACTAATTTTATTGTCGGAGATATTTTAGCGATTTTAAGGTAACTTTGGGGCTGAATCCGAATCTGACACTGGTTTTGTCAGATTGACTCTAGTTCTTGAGATAGCGAAAATTAAATTTCAATAGTAATGCATAAGAAGCATACGAATCACACTGATCAATAATAAACTTAAGATCGATACGTATAGACCACTGATGGCTGATGATAATATTAATGTAGTGAATGAAATAGGATAATAAATAAAAAATTAAAGCTGAAATTCCTAACACAAAAATTTCAATGAATTTGAGCCTAATAAATAAAGCTGCTATATTTTCGTTTCGATTCTGATCTCGACATGTGTCCGAGAAACATCTGTCACCTTCAGTATTTCCTCGGTATGGGGCCAAAAAATTATACAGGCGTGTTCCAATTTCTAAACTACCACGCTTACCATTTACTTCATGGCATATTTAACAACTAAGGCCTTCATAACACACACTGTACAATAACCAAAAAAATGATGTATTGAAGAGAATATAAAAATTCTCCCATGGTCTCTCTCATTCAAATTCTCTTAAAACGCACCATCAGCGCATTAAAGAAATTAATTTATACAGAATTTATTTCGAGAATCGAAAATTCCTATGGGTAGTTACTGAATTGCATAAAAAACACGAAGACTGACTGGGAATACGAAACACGATCTCTGGCTAATGCTGATTAAATTCAAAAAAAAAAAAAAGCACAAGGGAAAGACGAAGTGGGGTATAAGAATCACCACAGGAAAACATGGCTTCCTTTCATGATACAAACGTTTCCGGTAAAGCTACGGATTCTGCATACATGTGCAATTGCGCCTGCAGATATGAAGGGTTATAAGGGAGGATTAGGTGGCGGATCAAATTAAAAGGATGCACCGACGTTCTTTTTATAGTTCCACCGCTGTCAAGGACAGCCACCTGTCGGAACGAACGCACAGACGTATAATGCGACACGCGTGTTCCTTCGGATAATCTTTACCGACCAACTTTCAAACTCTTGTCGTAACACGCTTCAACAAATATGATCGATGCCGTACCCACAGTACCACATAGTCTTTCCGACACTTTCATGAAGTACACGCTTAAACTCCCGGAATATAGCTAACGCTGTTGGCCAATCCATTATAGCAAGAGTTCGTCACAGGGAAGAATCTCTGACTAGTTCACTAAAAGGTAAAAATTGTCGAATAAAATAGTCTTCGTACAGCCGTTAGTAGAGTGAGGTTTCTGGAAATTCAAGCAATAAAGAAGTGAGAAATAATTAGAGATTTGATCATACGATTCATTCAGAGACGTGCATTACCCCCCCCCCCCCCTCCCTTTTTCACACACCACTTTGATCGATGGCTTTCGGCTTTATAGGCTACCGTTTTACGCGCTCACGTTTATCCTCTTTCAATCGGTTATTACTTTCTTGAACTTTTTACTTGGTAGTTTTAAATTACAACAACAATCCACCCATGACCCACGGTGTGTCCCCATAAGGAACAAAAGCTGGTTATTAATTTAAATTACAGCACAATTTCCAACCAGACAAAGATGGTACCATTAATCCACGAATCAAGACACAATGTCAGACATTTACGATGGGCATCACCGTAGATTTGCTCCCAACAAGATAAATCTAACCAAAAACGACACTCGTTATAACGACCCCCCCCCCCCCTTCTACAAAAAAAACCTACTTTATATAGAAATTTAAAAGAAGTTACCTTCTTAACCCTTTCAGCGGCATAGTTGAAATCGCTAAACCCCATGTGGAATACCGTATTCTTTTATGAAGTCGGCTTCCGAGTTTCAACAGGTGAAAAGTTAAGGGGTCTAGGAATATTCCATTGATAAATCAACTTTACAAAATGTTTGATCTTACCAATACTAAAATAAGAGGCTTTTAATACGACGCGAGATATCTCGTGAATGTCACTTACATGGTTAAGAGACTTCCATATTTGGACCGAATAAAATATAATGTTACTCTAATGCATTGCAGGTTGAAAAATACTAGCAAAATTGTAATAGCCTACCACATATAATATGTTTAAAAAGAAATACGATATTCATATTGGAATGAGGACAACCATGATTTCTTGTGGGCAATGTAGTTGTATTTTTCTTATGATTTCTAGTTTGTTCATGAAGATTGTTCTCATTTTGGGTTGCTAAAATTTAAAATATATTTGATATCCATCTTTTACGGCATTTTTTTTCCAGCCACCTCATTGAGAAGTTTGCCTGCTTATATTTATTGCATATTTATATTTTCAATTAATAGCATGCACACAGTTATGTACCGTATTCTCCAATACTAAAAGTCAATTTCAAACACTGACATAGTTAATTTCTTTGAAAAAAAGAGAAGGGACACAGCTGAGTCCGAACATTACATACTATACGTAATGTACGTTTATGTACGCTGCACCTGGGAGGCTGAATGCTATTTTTTTCAATTTCTCCCACTCCCGAAAACTTCGAGTTAAAAGAAAATTTTAACATTAAAATTCGAAAAAAAAAGTTCTGGAACCACGTAAAAACTTAAAACGTTATGTTAAAAAGTTAAACATACATTCGAGGTATCGGAGTTCGAGTTATAGCGAATTGACTAATTTTTAATGCTGTACGACTTGACTCTCGCGATTTATATGCACCAAGAGGATTTCTCATGTTCAAACTGCACTGCTCTGACCAGCTCATCAAGAGAACACATGGACTTGGGTTTATTTTTGAAATATATGACATCCATATTTTTATGAGCATCTTTTTCTCAGCCACCTCGTTGGGCATTTTGCCTGTTGTGGCGTTGTATTTGTATATTTGTATTTGTACTTGTATATTTGTACTCGTATACTTGTATTTATTTCGTTACAGCTTTGATCTGTTTCCTTCTAATGGATCAATTGATACGTTCATCAATTTTGAAGTAACAGCATGATTCGAGCAGATTAGTTTTCGTTACTCCAAACTAGAATTTCGGACATCCCCCACCCCCCAATGATCATGACCATTTCCTGGCCTTAAGCTTCATGTCATTATAAGGCATCACTCATTTTTGCTCTTCTCAAATCGATTACTTTTGTAATTTAAAAGTTTTAACTTGTAGCATGATTTTTTAGTCAACACGTGATCGCATGGTATTCGATTGTATTTCGTTAAATGCTTTTAGTGCTGCTCTCTCTCCAGATCAGTTATCATTTTTTTGGCGAGTCTATCAGTTCTGAAACTGCATGAACTATTATACTACTACTATGCACCTAACACTTTCTTTTTTTTTTTCCTGTGTGTTCATGAACTTGAAAGGTGAATTTACAAAAATAAAAAACGGCTCCCTGTTATGGTCCATTAATTTTCAATTTATGTGCCCTAAAGATTGACGAAGTGTGCCACATAAGAATGAAAAGGTATTTCAAATTATTATGCAACTTACACAAAATGAGCTATAGTCTATTGTGTCCTGCAAAATTTTAGCAATACATCTACATGTGAATCGCGAGAGATGAAAATAGTTGAACACAGCTGCTGCAGTCGAATAAAATATTCCTACCATCAACACATCTCGAGGAAAAAGCCGATAAAAAACGGAATCGAATGAAATACATTTATTCGGGGGATGCCGGAGCCCAAACATAACCTCACGCAAAATATCAAGGAAGTCTTTCGCAATGTCCCGAATACATGCCAAGGATAAGAATGAGGACGAGGAAAAAGTGTTCGTGCTGACGACATACCCATTGTTCCGAAACTTAAGACAACGAGAAAACAGATGAAACAGAAAAACAAACACTACGGGCTGGAAAACACACATAGCGCGCTTCGTTGTTTTCCAACTAAAATAACAAATCACTTAGTTTCCTACCGAAAGAAGAAACTTTCGCACAGAACGATTTCATGTTTTTTATACCATTCATCGCGAATAGTCCAAATTCCAGACCACAAAATTTTGGAATCTATCTCGCACATCAGACATATTTGAATTGCATACACCTCAAAACAAATAGATAATCATTTTTATTTTAGAAAAACAAAATACTAATAATATAATTATGACAAGGTAAGATTCGTTGGATGGGCATTTCCTGCAATATTTTTGATGCCTCCAGCGGAAAAATTTTCTTCTCGCAACCTACGGAGGCAGTCATAATCGCCATTTGCGAAAAATAAAGACGCCAACAAACCGCTTGCAAAATAGGTTTTGTGGCTCTACCATAAATAACAATTATGACAGGGTTTCATTTATTTTTCCTTCCAGCCCATGATCGAGCTTTTGGTGTGAAATGAACTCCAGATATATACACGGCATTCCGAAAATAGCCCGATAAGTAGTGTCCTCTTTTACGTTAGAAGAGAAAATGCAGCAACACACCCGCTAGCACTTCCGGATTTCATATTTATTTTTAAAAAACAATAATGCTTGATAAACACTTCACATATCCACAAAGCGGTTAAAGAACATAAAAAGATAACTATTAAAACATGCAGGGTATTGTTGTTGTCCAATAAGTAATTCTCAAATCGTCAGGTTTAGAGGAAACTTCCAAGGAGGGAAAAAAAAGTTGATATTATTGCCACCCATCATCTTAAAAGCAGTTTGGTGACAGATGCGTTGCATTTCCGCACACATGGGAATTTGGGGACATTTCTACACAATCAAACCCCCTTTTTAATTTTTCTCTTTTCTTTCTCTACCCCAACTTTCTTTTATTATCTTCCTGAAGTGGATAGGAGTTGTATAGGGGCTGTATCCACATCACATTGTGAAAGTTCAACTATTTTTTAATCACTAGAATGTCGAATGTTTTTGGAATATAAATATACATAATATATATACTCTAAATAATATCTCTATAAATATAATATACTCTAAACTATTTTTTACTCGTAAATGTTACAGGAAAAGTGGTAAATTAGTGATTATGCATAATCACCGATCCTCGTTAAATTGGATGAATGTTAATGTGTTCATCACTTTCATCGGTGATTATCCATAATTCATAATTTAAGACGGTAAATTTCATAAATATATTTAAAAAACTATCACTTCGGTTCTCTTCATTTAACCAGTTTATTAGTTTGTGACACGTCCACGACACGTATCTTGCCATAAAAAATAAATTAAAATAAGTGTCAAGATTTTCTTCACACATAATTATGTACAAATAAAACCAACATTACGATCAAATGCATAATTTTTGGTAAATCCAAGTAATTCGTTGACGATTTATCATATTTACTAATACAACCTTACGATTATATATCTGTGGTCAGATGGCAAAACGTCACAAGTCACTTTTCCCAAAAAATTGAGTTATTCGCATTCTGGTGTCTCGTTCGTCAAAATTTTGGAAGGTGACAAAATTTCGTCCATCTCTTTCGGTTCGAGGAACCAACGGAGGCAAATTGCAATAAGTCAAAACCCCACATTATCACATTTTTGCAAAATAATGTTTACAAATTTGCCCTCGTGATTTGCCCTTATAAATCTATACACAGGGTGATTATAAAAAAAACTATCCCGAGATATGGGTCCCTAACTATCATACCATTCACAGAAACTGAATGAAATTTTGGCATAAGGTATTTTGATGTATGCGCTCAAGAATGATATGGAAAACAACAGTGTCACTAACAGTTACGGTTACAGTAAGAAAATTTCGAAAATATCAAATGGCAACACCAAGTTTTTTGTATTGGAATGTGATCTCCATTGTGAAAAACCCTAAATAGCGTTCGAACGGCAACTGTAGCATGAAAATCACCGGCGGTAGATAGGCTTAAAGTGAGGACAACCAATAAGGACAGAGAAGCAGCATAAAATAAAGCATTTTATTGTGTTTCACAAATTTTCCACATGACCTTGTGGAGGACTAATCAGGCTGGGATCTCAGCCGAAGAAACGAATATTATTGCTCTGGTGCACGGCAAAGTCCTTTTTCCTTGCGTAGCTCCGGGGATTTTCGTGCTACAGGTGCCATTCCAACGCTATTTAGTGTTTTTCAGTATGGAGATCACATTCCAATACAAAAAAGTTGGTGTTGCCATTTGATATTTTCGAAATTTTCTCACTGTAACCGTAACTGTTAGAGTGACACTGTTGTTTTCCATATCATTCTTGAGCGCATACCTCAAAATACCTTATGCCAAAATTTCATTCAGTTTCTGTGAATGGTATGATAGTTAGGGGCCCATATGTCGGGATAGTTTTTTTATAATCACCCCGTATATAAAATAACATGTCCTGACTGACTGATTCATCATCTTCGAGTCAAAACTGCTGAAACTATAAATATCAAATTTTGTCAAAATTTTTACTTCATGACGTAAAGACCTACTTAAAAAATTATTTTATAAATCCAACCCCTAAGGGGGGTTAAAGGTAACAGAGAAATCGCACCTAGCCAGAAACGCTGAAGAAATTTATGAAATTTGGTCTGAAGTTTTATTTCATATAAGCATAAAGAATATTTCGGTTGAAAAATAGAAACATGGTAAAAATCTATTTAAATATGAAGAATTGTAATCATTATTTCATTGAATAATTTTAATTAATTTCCCGTAGTACACTACCCAGGAAAAAACAGGGTAAGATGTTTTACTGCATTTTGTGTAACCCTCAAAAGGAAGTGTTGTGATTTGGGGTTTTTCTATTGTTCTGATGTAGGGTAAGAAATGAAGTGAATATATTTTAGCATATACAATAATGATGTATTCACCCATTAACCCCTCGAAGACGAGCGACATACTCTGTACGTCAGCCCCGGACTTCACATTTCGTCAAGCGACGTACTTAAGTACATCGCGCAGCAAACGGCATTATCTTTTTAAATCCATTATATTATTTCATGATCTAATGCATGTTTGGTATCATTTGAAGAGGAATAATGTGACTTTGTACAATCATATATATAATTATTCTACTATTTTCATCATTGTATACAGATATCATTGTAAAGAGCATGTTTTAGCCCGTTGAGCTAAAATGCCCGTATAACCGAATAGTAGTTCTTTATTACAGCAACGAAGCTGAATTATAAATCCGACTTTTGGGTCGTGTTAGGAGAACGAAAAAAACAATTTTGCAAAAAATAAAATAGAAAATTTTTTTTAGGTAATACAGTTTAATATTAGAGGCAAGACATTATTTATAAACAAACAATTTCAAATTAATTCAATGATTTAGTTTAAAAGTTATAATTTTTCAACTAAACATCTGAAAAGACCGGCGATTCCATTTTAATCTCCTCCAACCTAGAGATGATTCATTGAAATCTCCTCCGGGATTGAGGGATTAAAGGTTGTTTTCTTATATATTTGTTTCAAATTATAAAAAATTAATTGAAAAAGTCCTAATTCAGACACTTGTATTGCCATTCACCGAGTAAATCCAATAAAGTTGAGTTGAGATGGAATGGGAAAAAATGACAAAACCATAACTTCAATCACATATATGCATCAAAGATGATTTCAGTGGAACAACCCTCTTATAACTTTAGTCCATTTATGGTAGAGAAGAAAGAGTAGGGAAAAGACAGGAAGAAAAACAGTAAAGGAAAGGCGAAAAGGACCTTTTTTTATCGCAAGTACGGAAATGCAACGTGAGGAACTGTTGTCCATACACTCTTGGAAGTCGTTCAAGATTCTAAAACTTCTCAAACTTTTTCCACCCGTGGAGCCTCTTCCCCTAATCAACGGTTATCCGCGACGCCCCCAACAAAGATTTGAGGCACACCAGGGGAGCTGCGCGCACAGTTTGAGAACCCCTGGTTTATGTAATTCGTTTAAAAAATTTACTGGAAATCGATAAAAGTGGGCACTCTATATATATGCAATGTAAAATAAAAAATTTACGGTATTTGAAACGAATTCGCTGCTCCCACAGATGCAGCAAATTTCAATGAAGGTCACGATGTTTCATGCCAGAGATTGGTCCGAAATATCGGAATAACAATAATTATTGGTATAAATTCGTATAGGATATTTTTCCTCAACTCTTCGACTTTAGTAGTTGACTGATTCTGATAATAATTCTAATTCTCCTGCGAAAGAAAAAGGGGTATTAATGAAAAAAAAAAAGTTCAAAAGCCACCTCGATATCAGGAAAAACGTTCGCACATCAAACCAAACCACTACGTGGAACCTTTTTACCTACCGTTAAAAGTCACCGAAATATAAGTCGGAATATTACAGTTCAAGAAAAATCTGAGCTTTTCACAGAAACAATAGAAACAAGTCCGCTTTGCAGTAAGCCCAAATTGTGCGTGTGGTTGAGTTCAATGTCTCTCATTCGCGATTGCAATCCCCGGTAAGTACTAAAAAAAAAGTATTCAACACTTTACAGTTGCAAACTACGTCGGGAACTGGGCTGAGGATATGGATGGAGTCAATAGGCGCCTCTGTACTTTGGGAAAGTTCTACACTCTTCGATCATGATGCGCACTAATAGGAATATATAGAAGACGCATTTGTGCGCATATAACGAAAACAACACCGTGGAAGAAAGTTTACGTCGGTTTTCCTGCTCGACATGCAACGAGAGGTAGTTGCACGAAAAAAGCATTACCCATTTGATCGTACGACGGAATAAATAAATGTAAAAGCCAGTTCTCACTAATAGAGTCTACGATGAGCTTCACGACGCTTTTCTCCCAGCAGTTCATTTACCAACAACACAACGACACGTAACGCAATACAAAAATGACGATATGTCGAGACAAAACGAGTAGAAGGGCCACCGTTTGTTTGCGGAGTCACGACGAAGCCGTAAACAATCACAGAACGATTGCTTTCCCACAAGATCGAGACACCATCTTTGAGTGTCTGTCTGGACGTTAGGGTATTGCTGCAACTATATTCAGATTTGGAATCGATAGACAGCAGCAGTCACACTTACAGCATTCCGTAATTGGCGTGAGGAACTGCGACATCTGCTCCTCATGATAAGGTATAAATTTTAATGATAGAACTTTTCCCATTGAAATGCACAAAATAGTTTCTGAAGTGAATAAACCTTGATGTAGAAGAAACTATGGACTGGGATTTATTCTGATATCCAGGCCTAAATAAATTTGAAGCTATACGAGGTGACGCATGATCAAATTAGATGCATTCCACACTGGTGTGATACTACAAGCAATGCGACTCAACAATGACTGGTGAAAAAACCTGAAAATTTCAGGTTTTTTTAACCAATCCGCGTCGAATTGCATACTACATTTTTTGCGTTATCGAACCAGTGTAAATATTCACTATTAGTTCAAAAAATAGGTGAAGATGGCAGCACTATAACAAGTCTTACACAGAAACAAACTTCGTGATAGGTTCATAAGTACATCCACATTCCAACACGTACTCATTCGCTAGAAATAACATAGAGCAACGTTCCTCTACCTTTCTGAACCCAAGGACCACTAAAATTCCTGAAACAATTTAACGGACCAATAATTTACGGTATTTTGGCTTAATTTATTGTTCCAACCTATCTGAATACCATGTTATTAGTTGCATACCGTGGAATAACTTTCGTTTCATCAGAATTAAGTTTTCAAGTCTGCCTGCGGACCACCTGTATTATCCTCGCGGACCATAGGTTGAGAAACGCTGCCATAGAGGAATATGGACGAGGTGCATGTGTGGTTTAGTAGTAGTATCGCGCCAATATGTACCTGCCTTAGATTGCCACAGAGTTGAGTGTGGTATTATTTATTTATACAATAATGTAGGCCGAGGCCTAAACATGAGAATGCAGTTGGTGACAATTTTTTTTTTCACATTTTTCGAAAATATAAATGGTGTGGGTGAATCAACGACAGTGGAGGGCACTAAGTTCCAGTTAGTTATGGTATGCGGAAAGAAGCTAAATTTAAAGCAGTCGGTGGAAGCAGAGATAGGATTTATCTCAAGTGGATGATCAAGTCTGCTAGAGACGTAGTTTAGTTTAGAACCGAGCACACCCAGGCTCTGTCGGTTTGCGATATAAGCTCATTGATCGTGAGCGTGCCGGTGAAAACTCAAGCCGGCCGGGAAAGCACGCCCGGTTCGGACCAACATCCCGCCAAAACCCAAGCAGCACAACCACATAGCCAAACCTCCAATCCCCGGGCACATCACCGCTGACAAAGTCAGGATACCACCGTGAGTGCGATTCCCCCTCCATCCCGACACCCGTGACAAGGCCCCGTCGGCGTGGTCCACAGCGCCCCCACCACGTCCCTCACTTCGCGAGGCGTAGTGGGGGCGCTACCCACCCCTACCATCCCCACCCCCAAGAACTTCTATTGTGGATATGAGAGAATAATTTGTTACAGGACGGGAACATCGCTTCTCATCAAGGAAAACATGGAACGCCTCGCGACAAGGGCCTCAATCGGCGCGTTATTCTTGACCATGCTAGAGATATATGTTGACTTGAAGATAATACCGGTGGTATCGAAATTTAAATGTCCATGGAGAATTTTTAAAAAGCATGGTTAATAGAGAAAAAAAAAGACGACGAGGGACAAGATTAAGTTCGCGTGTAAGTTCGGAGACAGACACAAAGGACGACCAACTGTCGTAGATATAGCGGGCGGATTTATTTTGTATTGATTCCAGCTTCTATTGCTATAGTGCCCGAGTGCGTGGTGGTAAGATGCTCGTCTAAATTCGAAAGGTGAAAGTTTACATGGAATTCTCATGAGAACCGTTTTAGAGATGTTGAGAGACATTTGTCATGTGGAGCACCATTGGGAGATGGAATTGAGATTGCGTTGGAAAAGTTCTTGGTCTGACTCGTGATTTATGGTGCGGTAGATTACGCAATCAGCAAAACGTCTAGTTATAAAGTTGAGGGTTTCAGGGAATCGTTAATAAATATTAAAAATAAAAGTGGGGAAATTATCGATCCCTGCGGGGTCCCAGAATTTACGGTCGCCGATGGGAAGTTGTGGCTTTTGAAGTGGACATATTGTTTGCGATATTTTAGGAAGGCTTCCAACCAATTAAGCAATTGAACGTTTAAACGGAGTATAGAAATTTAGTAGTAATTTATCGTGGGGGACTTTATCATATGCTTTTAAGAAAACTAAAAAAATTACATCGTTTGTAAGTTTTTATCGACGGCTCCCGAGGTGTCACGGATGAAAAGGGCCAAATGAGAGGAGGGGGAAAGAGAACGTCTAAAGCCATACTGATTAGGGAAGAAATATTTTAAGGAGTCAAGGTGGGCACGGATTTCCTTTGCTATGACGTGTTCCAGAATCTTACAACAGGATAGGGTGATTGCAATAGGTCTGAAATTGAGGGGATCCGCAAGAGGAAGATTTGTAAATTGGAATGATTTTGTTTATTTTCCAATCAGAGGGTAGAATGGAGGAATTTAGAGAAACGTTGAAAATAATCAAAAAGACAGTCAGCGATTTTTTTCAGCACAGAATTTGAGAATGTAGTTAGGGATTCCATCCGGGCCCAAAGAGCGAGGTTTGTTTTTTCAATAATTTTACGATGCCCTCCCTAGAGATAAAGATTGGGTTAGAGTTGTGGAGTCAGTGAATGAATATTGTGCGGGGGTGGGATCCAATGAGAAAACTGAGCAGAACGCTGAATTGAACTCAGTAGCGATATCCGCAGGGGGAAAAAGACGTCTTTAGTTGAAATTTCGAGAGATGGGGGTGCTAGTTGATTTGGGACGGAGAAAGTTCCAAAACTTTGAGGATTGGATTTGAGATGATTTAGTAAAGAGTGAGAAAGATATTACAGTATAACCCCCCCCCCCCTGAAATGAAGGGGGTGGCTAAACCCATTATGGGTATCAATAAATAATGTACCTACGTATAGCAGTTATAAATACGGGTGGTATCATTGGGACAAAATTTAAACAATTATGTCATTGTCTTCCAATTCTGTATGGTGTGGTTCGCAACTTCAAGGCTCAAAGCGGGCCGATCTCCCCGTTCAAAATACAAAGTATAATACAAAAACAACGCCACAACAGGCGAAATGCCTAACCAGGTGGCTGATAAAAAGCTGCCCATAACAAATATGGATGTCATATATTTCAAAAATACAGCAACCCAATTAAAAATGCAATTATAAACAATATATGAATTATAATTATATATGAAAATATGTATGTATGTATGTATATATATATATATATATATATTATATATTAATATATGAATTATTAACAATAAAATATTATACAATGTCCATAAAGAATACTTATGGTTGTCTTATTCTAAGTATGGATAGCTTCTCGATTTACCCCAACATGTTTATCGTATTTCTTTTCAAACGTGTCAATTGAGTTGGAATTTAGTACCCCCGGGATATATATATATATATATATATATATACACACACACTATTCCATTTATTAACAACCCTATTAGAGAAAAATTCCCTGTGACACACACTATAACTCATTGTCCTTTATCAATCGATAATGGTGTCCCCTTGTAAAAGCAGTCTAATGACGGTGTACTAATAACTCATAGTCGATCCTATCCATCCCGTTGAAAATTTTCAACACTTTGATCATATCTCCCCGACACCTGCGTTCATCTAATGTAAACATATTCAAAAAATGAAGTCTCTCTTCGACCATGCACTTGTCAACGCTAAACGTCATGCTCCATTCATTTGCTCATGCTGCAATCCTGTCTAAGTTGGTCTAGAACAACTTCCTATCGCTTCGATTCTTGACTACCTCCATTAGCTTCACGTCATCTGCGAATTTGCTAGCAATCCCATCGATACCCTGATAGTTTATCGATAAGAAGTGAAAAGTATGAGACCAAGGACACTTCCTTGAGGAACTTCACTTGTGACGCCTGTCCAACCAGAGAATTTCCCGTTCATCATAACTCGTTGTGCCCTATCTCTTAACCACGATTCTATCCAATTCAGCAAGTTGCCCCCCAATCCCAATCTCGTGTAAAAAACGATTCAAGAGTTCATGTTGGACCCGATCCAATGCCTTCTGGAAATCAAGGTAAACATCTACATTTTTGCCCTTACCCAAAGCCTTCGTCACGTGATCATGGAAGCAAAAGAGGTTAGTCACACATGACTTCCCCTTCCTGAACCCATGCTGATTATCTGACAATCAGCATGGGTTCAGTCTTCGAAAAGTCTCACCACAAAAAAACAACAGGTCTACAACGATACAATTATTCAATCATTATACATAACTGTAAATTTGATCGCAGATGACGGCACTACACATAACACGCATTACATAGAAACAAACTTCCGTCAGGTTCACAACACGTACAAGCATATTCTAACATGAGGAATGTGGACGAGGTGCATGTGTGGTTTAGTAGTAGTCCTGTATGATGCGTGTGTGTGTTCACAATTAAAAATGAAATTATTTCCCCTTCCCCTTGACAATTTTCCAACAATTCCGCAATAACCAAACTCATGGAGAAACCATTTTGTAAATATTCTACTTCAGGGATTGACAAAATCCAAAGCAGCAGAAAAATCCGTATTGGCACCTATAAGTTTGCATATGTGACGGCTGAATAAGAGTCTAAGAATGACACAAAATTTCCTGATTTCATGATGCTTTGATGTGTCTTCCTACATGAAAAGGGGTCATCAAGTCTAAAAAACATTATATAAGATGGGTTTTTTTTGGAAAAAAATTGTTGTTGGCTCCCAAGTGACTAGAAATTTGTCTGCCACCTAAATTTTTTTTTCGATTAATCCAGCCCTGTTATACTCGACATCCAGGCCATACTTTTATTTATGACAAAATAGAAGTATATTTGTTTATCTGTTAGCAAGGCAACCACCAAATTTTAAAAATATTCACTGCAATGAAAGTTAAAAAACAACACCATGAAAAAGAAAACTCCGCGCTCATTTCTATATAGCATGATATATTGCGTCTCAAACACAAGCGAAGTCATCCTGGAATTTTCCAAGTCTCGTCTCGAAATATGCAAGCAGTACTTCTCCCTGACAACTCCAACTACATAACCGTACAGCATGCATCTCAAAAACATTCCTCCGGGAAATTTCTAACGATTAGTGCATGCGTAAATGTATTGTGTGGCCATAATCCAAGGTATGGAAAAAATCGTGATTTTTTTTTTAATATTAAAACTAACTAGTTGCTTACTGAGCAAAACGCATCTTGTTAATAATTAAGGATGCATATCTTTTTCATTTGATTTCCTAAATCTAATTTATAATTAACGAATAAACTTAGCAAATAACTATAACAGGCAAGAAATATGAACACCAAAAATCAATGTTGTGTAACACGTGTTGAGCCTGAAATAACTCCAGGGATGATAAAAAATTTTATATAGTGAAAACTACTTTTATTATGAGGGCTACCCTCTTTTGTAAATTATGAGATAATGTGCAAAAAAAAATGTGATACCTGGCGACGACTAGGTAACACGTGCAGCGTTCCCTGATGTGCGGCATGAAATAATCATGAACTTATAAACAAATACTTTAAAATAATCATGAACTTTGATTACCAATTATTTCATCCTTCAGCATGAAATAATTGAAAATTGAAAAACATATTGACTGTTATATTAATGTTTCGTACAAAAGATACATGCATTTGTCATGATGCGTTTCTAATTTGCATGATGTTTCTAAATAATTTGAACATTTTTATTCTTACACAGATTTAACAAGTTTTGGTAAAAATTAATAAACGCTCGAGACTTTTTCACCTTTCGTATTTTAGAGTCCATGTTGGTATATATATAGCATTTATCATTTTTAGTCAACACTAAGGGCGTAGAATTGAAGGCTATGCACAGAAACTAACCCCCCCCCCCCTTTTCAATTTCCCGAGCAAATCTAGAAACTGAAACAGTCATCTTTCTACTTGTATCTAGGGATAAGCTTCAAATTTATAATCATCAGATTTTTCTGAAATTCAAAAAATTTATGACTTCACCACATTACAAAACATGCAGGGTTATTTTCAGCTAGAATTTAATCAAAGTTAAATAGAAGAAAATTAAATTCGAATTCAGTGATTCAAATCAATGATTTTTTTTTTAATCAAGTTATTTGAATCTTAATTTTAATCATGATTTAAATGAGCATACTCTGTCCTAACGATATTAGAGTTACTCGTGCTTCGTAGTGGTGCTGTCATCTGTCTCCCGTTATTAGAAGCAAAAGTAGCAGATGTCTAAATGTTCGTGTTTATGTTAGTATAGCGTTGATGGTCATCCTGCTGTTTGCGGAGCAACAAACTGATGTACCAGCAACAGATATTAGACGAGAATTTTCAAGCGCGTACTTCATTTAAAAAAAAAAATAGAATACTCATTGTGCATACAGAAAGCAACGACGGACGACACGGTGACATATTTCCACAAAAAGTGCGAGATTGCTCAATATCAAAACCACAAAAACAAAAAAGAAGACATAGATGAGGGAAATAAAGATGGGGGAAACACACGGAGAAAATATCGTCGCCCTTACGATGAAATGGACCATCCGAGCGGTCAACCATGGCCGGCTACAACATGGCGAAGATTCGAGCAATGGAGGGTCTATTGCAGAAAAAGAGATAAAGTAAAAAGGTCATAGAATAACCATCAAGGAGTAGTAGAATGAAGAGATTAAAGAAAGAGAAAACTCAAGTTAAGAATGAAGGCAAGCGTGAATTTGTACAACAGGAGTGAGGGTGAAGACGGACTCCTCTGCAGATACATCGAAAATAAAACAAACCTTGAAAGGGAGGTCAGGGTCTGATTAAACGACTTCCTAAAGATCAAAATCAAGCCACGCATGAAGCCCAAGGAGGCAAAAAGTTAAAGGGAGGCAACATCCAACCCATCGGCTGGAATAGCTAATTCGATGTTGTACCTACTAGGCATGTTGTACACACGGAGAAGAGAAAATATCGACAGAAGAGTCTCTTTTCCACTAACCGAGGCAAATATTTTTTTCCTCACTTGTTCCACACATCCCCCTTCCCCCCCACCCCGCAAATTTTCTAACAGTTCAAATTTACAAGTTTCAATCGATAAAAAAAAATTCAAATATACATAAATATCATTGAAGAGTAATACACAAGTCAGAAATAACCACATACTAATAAAGCTTTTTAATGCTTCAGCTGATACAGTGCTGTGCTAGTCGTTAGTCTCAAATGCGTCCGTTATTCAAGCTATGGGGGAATGAACGAAGTTCAGGTTTATAGCATGCAGACAAGAAATACCGTATTTTTGGATGAGGCAAAATTAATCGCGTACATTGTTTATTGCACGTCAAAATGTCCTTTAAAAAGAAAAATAATTAATTGATGTAGGTCGATATCTCCATTTGAGATTATCTTGAAAAAAGAATCATTAAAAACCATTTAAACCCGTTAAAAATTAGATAGGCCTATACATACGTGTACTTCTGGAGCGAAAAGGTTATAGCTAAACTCGGTTACGAGAGAAGAGAAGTTGAACATTTCCTCGTATCTACCGTTTTTTCTGATATACGGGGAGATGAAAAATTCGAAAATCAAATTTGCATCTAAAAATTAAAGAAAACTTGCTCACAATCCAAAAGCATTTGCTTGGTAAAAAATAAACTTATCGTTTTAGAGCTTGTAAAAACAATTGAAAAAAAATCTTAATTTAAACATTGAACCAAAAAGTGAGTCTTTTAGCTATGTTTATATCAACCGTGCATGTATATGCATTCGGTACCGCATAATGCTTGGAAGACAACGGAAAACATAGACCGTATATATAGCCAAGGCGAATCTTAATTCTGATGCATAACTGAATAACGTCCATCCCACGCATACATATTGATACTTTTACATTAAATTGGTTTCGAATGCAGATTAAGTTTTCAAGACTTAAAAATAAGGCAGGTAATTATGTGCCAATAGACAACAGATTATTTTTTGTAGACCTACTTGAAGACCCCCTAGTTCCTTGGGGGTCACAGAGTAAATGGTCGTCCTAATCTGTGTTTTTTGCACCAGTTTTTTTATTCTGCTTTTTGTCTGTTGTATCAGTCTGAACTTGTAGCGCTTTTTCAAAAAAAATAATTTAAATAAACCATTTCTGGGAATGATTCACACCCTCCTCCCCCCCCCCCCACCTCAGGTGCCAAACTTAAGAAAACGGGCGAAAACACAAATATTCTACACACCATCGCTACAAGTTTTTCACGGATCATTTTATTCAATCACGTGCAGTAATAAACCGCTTGGGGGAGAAGAAAAAAGTGGATTTTCGCACCCATTCATCACGCGAATCAATTTTCCGCCAATATGAACAAATATAACGCTATATGAAGGGGGAGGGGGTTTTACAGGTTTTTTTTTTATTATTTCGCCTCAGACGCATCTGTACAGTACAGCGTATGCCTCTCGCATCAGGAAGGTGAAGAATGGCTTATATTTAAGACATACTCCTTACTTCCCGTCTGGAAAAGGAAAGAGAAATTCGAAGGGGTGAAAAAAAAATGGATGCATACTTATGGCGTGCAGAAAGAAAGGGATGTTCTCCGATGGCTTTTCATGAGCAAGATTTCTTGGGGAGCGCATTGGGTATTATATCCGGTGATACAACCTTCTTTCTTCCACACACTGCCCCGATGTCGCACGAGACCATTTGCTTCCGTTCAAGAGGGACGAGAACAAAATATGCACTCGAGTTTTCTTAAGAATTTACTAGATTTTTTCCTACGATTTCAGGTAAGTAATAAATAATTTACAAATACAGTCGGCCCCGCTTAATCGGGTACCGGATAAAATTATCTGGAATCGAAATTTCTCCCATAGAGACAATGTTAAAGCTCCCCGCTTAATCGGGTACCGGATAAAATTATCTGGAATCGAAATTTCTCCCATAGAGACAATGTTAAAGCTCCCCGCTTAATCGAATGTTACAATTCATACAACTGCTAATACATATCAACCACTAAGTATGTAATATTTTTATTGGATAAAACATTTGGAGTTAATGGCAAATATATTGCTAAGTTGAGACAAAGAGTGCGCTAACTTTCGCAACGAAAAGTGAAATTCTAAGGCAGCGGTTCTCAAACGGTGCTCCGCGGTCACTCAGGGAAAAACCCAGTAAATTTCAAAAATATAATAATTATAGATATTTTTAAGTAATAAAAATAAATTAGTAACTTTGATAACTGAATAAAAAATAGGCCTACGAGGCTCCGCTACAGAAACTACATATACATATTAAAAAGGTTGAGAACCGCTCAGGTATGATGATACTATGATCTGAAAATCCGCTGATAAGGTATTTGATCGTTGAAATTCAATATTGTTACGAAAATTATGAAAGTAGTGATTATTTATCATTTATTATGTCATCTTTCACTTGTAAATAATCGGTGTCGTATATCTCTGTAAATCTCACCAAATTAACGACAAACTTGGCGACAGCTTCGATTCGGCAATGTCCTGATGCCAAAGGAGAAATGTAAAGATGTTCCAAGAGAGGATGGTAAAAGGTAGAATAATCTCCAAGTTCCTTCCACGCTTATAAAATGACGCCGCTTTTGCGGAGCTAGGGTAGTTGCAAAATTTTAGTCGGAAGCAAGGTTTGAGCTCTAAATCGCTCTCTATTTATAGGTCGCATTCTGCCGAATCGTTGCTTGTAAATAGATGTTCTGTACAATAAATCTGTAGTACGTCCTGCATTTCGTTTCATCCTCTGTTCATTTCAAGCACTTCTGAGACGAATTATCCGGAACAGTATAATTTTCGTTTCATTTTGATGTCTGATTTATTCCAGAAACTTTGTTGATATTAATTCATCATCAGTTTTTCAATTTGCAAACTGATGGTGTTAAACAGCTATTGAACTGTTCCCCGCATAATCGAATACCCCGCATTATCGGATATCGTGTGCTGGAATCGTTAATATCCGTTTAAACTGCGCCAACTGTAATTCCAATCGCACGAGTAAGGCCGTTAGTTAGCATAGTGAGAGAAAGTATTTTTGGAACGCGATCAAAAAAAGCTATACCCTCTTCACACCTGAGCCAAAACTGGCTATTAAAACAACTTTTTTTGATTGATTTGTGTATAGGTCACATGTAAAAATATCCCTTGAAAAGAAATTCCTTTTTTTCGAAATTTAATGAATTTTGGTCGATATTTTTACTAGGACCATTGGAGTTAGGTACACATACGTGAACCTCAAGTCTTAACTTGCAAAAAAGAATCATTAAAAACCACTTCAAACCGTTAAATCTGAAGGTCCGTATCAAGTGAAGGTTATTCCTCAATGATAAATCTTATAAGCAGCCTAACATTAAAGAATATAATAAGGATTACTTTTTACAGACAGGTGAAAAAAAATCCTGTCACGTTGTCTCGTCATCACACGTCATTATTCTTCCAATAACACCTTATTGCGTATAATACTGAGTATATTCATATTATCGACACAGGTGACGCAACTGGACGAGTAGGTGACGATTAGGGAACAACCTACTCAGTCATTAAGAAGTAATTACCGGAGTGAAAATTATACTTTCAAATCACAAGCATCCGCCAGCTTTACTGATTCTATAAAATAAATGCATATTTTATTTTAATCTCATCTCCATATTTCGTAGAAATGCTCACGTTGTTTTCACTACGAGGGGGGATAGCCTCGATTCCTTCCCACCAGCAATGTTGTTCAATTCATCAAAATCATCTCGGAAGAGAAAATAGTTATTTGAACCACGAGACAAAACATGATTTCGACAAGTGTTTCCCAATAAGCGTTTTTGTACCATGCAGATTGCAAGAATACGAACACGCGGCTTCTTCAAAGAAAACCATATTTGGATCGGTATATGGGGAGGGGGGGGGGAGATCGACTAGCTGTAACCCGCGGCTTCGCTTTCATTTATTTGATCAGAAAATTGCTCTACAATGATTTCCCCCATATAGCATTTGAACCCGCTTGGATGTTAAATTTTCAGAAATCCCGTCGTAGTGATTCTCTGTATTATAAAATATAATATTCATCAAATTTCATATTTATAGTTTCTGCTGTTTGGACTCAACGATGATTGCGCCATATAACCTTTGATACCCCCTACGAGGAAATTCCCCCCCCCCCCATGAGGCCTTTAGATGTTGAATTTTGAAATATCATTTTATATATATAGTGCGGGTCTCTACATAACAAAATAAAACTACTGACAAAATTTCATATTTATAGCTTCACGGTTTCAGCTCGGCGTGATTTCTCTATGTAACCTTGAGCCCTCTTATGAGCTCTTTTGGGGTTCGAATTTCGAAAACAACTTCTCAGTTTTTACGTCTTGAAATGAAACTACTGACCAAATTTCATAATTATAGCTCCAATGGTTTCGGCGCCCAGCATCATTTCTCTATATAACCTTTGAACCCCTTATGACCCCCTTAAGGATCGAATTTCGGAAAAACCCCTTCTTACCGAGTCCTTACATGATAAAATGAAAGTATCGACTAAATTCCATATTTATAGTTTCAGCAGTTTCGACTCGGCATGATTTCCCTATATAACCTTTGAACCCCCTCTTAGGGGTGGAATTTCGAAAAACAATTTTTTAGTGGGTCTTTCCTTCATGAAATGAAACTAAAGACCAAATTACATATTCATAACTTTAGAGGTTTCGGCTCAGCGATGATGAATCAGTCATCATCAGTCAGGACATGTCATTATATATATAGATAAGGGTGAAGATATAAAAGCTTGATTCATGTATGGCTACGTATAGCCTACCTCGCAATACTGTGGTATCATTGATTGTTTTCGCAAAAATAAAAGCTTGTACCAAATGAACTACTTTAATAAAATATCAGGTGTAGTCAAATGGAAAAATACAGAAACAAAAAAAAAAAAAAAAAAACAGCAAATTTTGAAAGAGTCGAACGTGGTGACTCAGTGCAACGAGAATGATGTTAGTTGGGCCTAACAATACACGCTTAAAGAGAGGAGTCGTAAAAAAAAGTACTGAGCAAGGGCCGCTACACACTACTCTGACGTTACGTGGTCCCACGTCACGTGAAAGTAGTGTGTAGCGGCCTTAAGAAGTCCGTCTAGTTCACTTTTGAAGCTTGATCACTTTCTTCGATGAAACTTTAAAAAAAAAACTCAACCAGGCCAAAAGATATACAGCCAACTTTTGCGATGACCAGGGACCACTGCCAATTGAATTTCTGGAACCTGAAGCCACCAATAGTCAGGCGCATCATAGGACACCACAACGTCTGCATACAGCCGATAAGAACTAACGTTCTGGAATGTTAAGCAAGAGTGTTGTGTTTCACATTCACGCTAATGCCCAAGATTTGTTGTTTGCGTAGGCACAACGAGAAACCAATCTTCTCAAATTTTGCTAGGAAGCGATGTTTCCTCTGATGTGCACGTACACGACCAAGCATAGGTCGCTTGTTTTCGTACCACACCTCCAAGAACGAATTTGGCGTAAACCATTTCGAACGCTGAGGTGAAACGCATCATATAGAATTGATTGTGATTTCTCCAAAAGCTCAGAGTTTCTATTATGCTTAGTATATATAAAGTATGTACCGTATTTTAATATGCGTAAGGAATTCTTTTTTGTAAAAAATTGGGTCCCAAAAGTGGGGGGGGGGGGGAAAGATTTTTCATACATGAATAGTATTGTAGATTTCTCTTATTTCCACCTTTTTTTCTAAATTTTAAGCCCCAAAAAAAAAATTAGGGGGTTCCTTATACACGTTAAAATACGGTACCAGTACTTGTGTTTCGGTTTCTGAGCTGATAACGCATTCATCTTTCGCACAAGGCGTAGTACGCATGTCTCAAATCAATTTCAAGGCGTCCGTTTCTATAAATACGAGTAGTAACATACGCAGTTTTACTCGTGTATTTATATTCAATTTCTATGCATCACTACAAGTTTTTTGGGGGGAGAGGGCGAAGAGAATTTTTATAACTGATCTTGAAACTTGAAAACCGAAAGCGAATAAAAAAGAGATGTTAAAACAAAAACAGCTTTTGAAAAGAACATGGAATGTCAATGCGATCTAATGCAATTATATATCTCTATGGTTACTACTAATGGTACAATTTTATCGTCAGCGGATCTCGTGATCTTTTCATTTGATCAACCTCAGTAGAAAGAAGTATAAAATCAACAATGGACGTTTGGCAAATATACGTCCATTTCATCGGAGATCAACCATAGCCCACCCCCAAAATTGTTTTTTCGGAGACTTCAAGTAACTGTTAAACAGCTACCGCACACGTCGGGGGAAAAAATACCATTCTTATGAACAGAAAAAAAAAATCCGCCGCAAACCACCAGGAACGCCAATTCAGATACAAAGAATGGAAAAAAAAGTGTAGTTGATATCCGTTATAACATGACCGAAACCCATTTATTGCGAATGAGGTGAAGAACATTGCAAACAAAAAAGACGGATCAAAAGTTAGCGCTAAACGCGGAAAGAAAAGACAGCTCGTTTCCGAAACTATCGGTATTCCATAATTATAAGCCCGTGGCGGCAAAACTCGGAACACTGTTCAAGATCAAAAGGCCGTCGTTTGAAGGTTATTATTCCTGTGAGGTACGATTTGAAGTCGACTTCATAGAAGAGCAACAACAGTTTGTAATAAGGAAAGTTAACCCCCCCCCCCCCCCCATTTGAGAGCAGCTCTTCCACAAATATGAAGACACCGAAAACTTCACACAAATCGGACCTAAGAAAGGGAATTTAACTGAGCGAATATGTTGGATTAGTTTTTTCACTTTTTTTTCATTATCAGAGGTACAACACACATAGACCGACACAGACACGCGCACAGAGATGTCAGAGACCGTCACCGACCAGCGACCAACTGTAGCGCCGCGGAAGCAACGGATTGTGGAAAAGCTCGCCTTCGAACAATGGCCAAATGACTAGCCCTTTGTGCACGATCATCCGGGCTTTGCGGAATCAGGAGGGCCACACCCGAGCCACGAAGACTGGCCGAATCTTATATATATATATATGTTCTCTGTTATCTATGTAGGGAAAAAAGTACATGGCCATTAATGTAGGAAAGACACCATCAAGAAAGAGTACCCCAGCAGAAGAACTTTCCAAAGACAATCTTTTGTGTATGGGGTGATGCAATTCTCTTTAACCTTCCCCGTATATACATTTTTTTTAGCCCTTTTTTTTTAAATTTGAATAAGCGTCACTCGAAAGGAATATACAGTGTGTCGCAGTAGATCACAGAAAGAGCAATCTTAACGAGTGTAGAGGCAGGAGGCCCAAACACGAGAGGTAGTCCCAGTAGCTCGGATTTGATGCGCAGTAAAAGACCGATACAACGAATACAGTTTGTAACGAGTGATTAATTACCACATGATTGCCTAAGACAGGCATCTTCAACCCGTTGCTCGCGATCACCATGGTGCACCCTGAAGTACCCACAGTGCTCAATGCTCGTGTCCAATTTCGTGCTCGCGAGCACGTTCAAATTAAAATACCTTGTAAAAATTGCATTCAAGGATTGAAATCATCCTGATTTAAGGCATTAGTATGTTAAACTGGCCGTAAGGGTGCTATTCTTTTGATGATGGATACGGGAAGTGCTCGCGACTGAAAAAAAGTTGAAGACCTCTCTCCAAAGACAATGTTGAAAATTTGGAAAGTTTCCACAATAACTAGTGTTGCTAGACGTCCTCATACGTTTTTGAAATTTCTTCTTTCTTATTTTTAGGGTTCCGGTACTTTTTCTTTTCCTTTCTCGGAAAAAAAATTGCACTGCGAAACAAAAATCTGTTTATCTGTAAGGTGCTAGTTTTATGTGTTTTTTTAATCACTCAAATAGTTACACGTTTTTACCAATCACCGTCTAAATTCACAGGAAACAAGAACCTAAGTTGCCTCCTATCAGGACACGTGCTATTCTAACTGCGGTCTCCATTGTACAGTGAGTGATACTTCGGCTAAGAGACTTTACGAATTTTTCGGCTAACGAAGATTTTTTCGACGTTTTACTGCTTCGGCTCATGAACATTTTAGTTGATATGAATATATGGGCCAACATAAAATAACCGCGTTGTGACGAATTTTCGTGTCAATCAACGAAACCAATGAGTAACTGTTACTTGAGCAAAATTAATTTATTTCCATCTCGGAATAACTTTCCAAATACATTTCTTTCAGAAAGATTTTGGGCCATTTCATGCAAAGCAAATAATTAAGCTAAGACTAAATGGTTGGTAACTTGAATGGTTTCAGTGCATACGCTAAGACTTAAAAGCCAAACTGAAGAGCTAGGACATTCTAAAGAACTTTTCTTCTTCATTTGCATGAGAGAAATGAGAAGACTATATCACATAGTATATATATATATATACACCACTTCACACTTTTTTTTTTCACTAATGGCTCACGAACCCGATTGCATTGTTTAAAATAAAATTTGTTTTCGGTTTTTCATCTTCCTTTAAATTATCCTTCATCCAATTGTGAAGCTATTTATCTCAGCCACCAGTCCATATTTGTCTTTTTTTACGGTGCTTCTCAGCGTTTTATGGAAGTTGATTTGAAATTTTGGGTAGATCATAGAACAAATCAAACGATTTCCCATAAACCATAGAAAATCGCTTTTCGGCTAACGAATGCGATTCCGGAACGAATTACCTTCGTTAGCGGCAGTACCACTGCACTATTAATAGTAAAGAAGACAGTCTCTGGAAGAATAAAATCACAAGATTCCATCTTGCCGAATACTATTTTTTGCTTAGTAACAGCCAACGCCGTGCACCGAGAAAAAATTTCAACAGCACTATGGGCAGCGGGGCAAATTAATATTCCGGAGCCCATTCTACCTGGCTAGAAGTGTGCCAACCTCTGAATTTACATACAAATCCATAGCGCGAGATCTTATGGATACCCCTTTTCCTCCCATGCATTAAGTTGGCCCCGGGGTTACTTTTCTTCAATTCAGGAAAACCATTAAGAAACAAAATGGATGAAATAACACTCAATGCTCGATTATTTGATAAATACTCTTCGTTAAAAAGCATTTCCTGAAAAAATCGTTTATATGTTAAAAGTTGTTCTTTTTCGATTGGAAAACAGACTGGACAACGAAAAGTCACATCTTTCTACATACTCTATATGTTTAGGCTTTCCATACGGGGTGTGTCACGATTTTATTGACTTTTGTCTCTTCCAGTGACAAAGTGGCCACAGTCATTGCCAGGGCTTTATTTTACAGTGCAAAGTAACGTTTCCAAACGGCTGAATAAATCGTACTAGTACTAAAAAACTTATTCTGATTGGCCGAAAAATGTTAATGAGTGCATTCAGCCAAGGAAGTGAGCAGTGATATAATAACTGAAATTTTCAATAGCTCGACTAAATCGCTTTTATAATATGAAATTCTGAGCGGAAACGTTAAAGAGAATTACCAAAAATAAATTTCACGAATAGAGTTCTGATCATTTGAGGACGAAATTATCTAAAAGACGTTTTAATGCATAGAAAACAGCAATTTTCAATAACTTATAACCTGACAGCAAAAAACTGACATTAACTTATAGCGACAATCTTCCTCTTGATGTGGGCTCTCGTTATAAAGAACTTTTAATGTATTTTGGGAGCAACATAAGCCTTCAAAAAGCCATACATTATTACAGAATATACAGAAATGCTGAAAAATATCTTCACAAAAATATGCACGTATCAAACAAAAATTGAAAATTGGAAAAATTTCAGAATAAAGATTATAAATTAATTTAAAAATTAAGGAATAAGTGATAAAAAAGTGTGAATAAGTTACCTTCAATAATTTTGGGGCTCTGATCGAATCGTAACAAGAGGAGAGTTGTCTGGATGCCAAGTGGTATAAGGGCAACGAATTCTTCTACTTCAGAAATCGCGAGACACCCATGCTCTGTAGCAAGAAGCAACTTAGGCCCGCAGGGGGACCGGGCCAACACCTATAGCAGACAGCCTTTGAGTGAAGCTCGTGACGTCCCTGTAGTCGTACATTCTACCTGTCATTGAATATACAGTCGAGTCCCGTTATAGCAAACTCCAAGAGATCGGAGAAATCACTTCGTTGCAATGAAATTTCGTTATAAAGGAATTCCAGGTTTTTCCATTGTTCCTATGTAAACTTATCCGATGGATTAGAAAAGTGTTCGTTAAAGCGAGATTTTCGCTATAACGGTATTCGACTGTACTATAAAAACGGTAAAGGTTTTGCATACGTCGGACTGAATGGCTACAGGTGAAATGGACGACTTTAGTGACGTCAAAGCTTCGCGCGGAGGCTTTCTGCTATAGAAGTTTGTTGGGCAGGCCCAGTGGTAAGATGCTCATCTTCCACTACGAAAATTACCGTCGAGGTCCACGGGCTCGAATCCATGCATAGAATGTCAGAAACAAGTCCTTTACCGCCTGGGGCGACCACCAATAGATGGCGCCTTCATTTCCCACCCAATTCTACTAGTTGGAAATTGCCATATGGGGATAAACAGGGTGATCCAAAAGTCACGCAACCCGTTCTAATATACTTTATTTTTAACATTCTATCAATAAATGTAAAAAAAATTATATAGTTCAAATAAGACAACATTTGTGGATGCAAAAATGAAGTTCGTTTCAAAATTTTACAACGTGTATTCAAATTGTGAGCCTTTTGCGTGAATGCAAGTGAGCATTCTTTTTGTCAAGATTCTGACCACTCTTCCAACGGCACTCACCTTTTCCATCTTCGATTGAATGTTTTTTTTAGTTAATCAATGAAATGGGGATTATTCTTATACAAATACAAATACAACGCCACAACAGGCAAATTGCCCAACGAGGTGGCTGAGTTAAGAACATCATGGATCCCCGAGCCCCTACCTACTACTGCTACCCACACATGCACCCCCCCCCCCGCGGAACCCCCCAACGAATCGGTACATGCGGGAATGTGCGTGTACGTGTAGTGCAACCTGACGTAAAGTTTGTTTCTGTGTAATGCTTGTTATGTGTAGTGCTGTCATCTGCCCCCAGTTTTACAAACTATGAGTGAAGTGTTATGGTTGAATGATTTACCGTTGTAGGACTGTTGCTCTCTGTGGCGAGACTTTTTAACGGGGAGATCGGCTCGCATTTGCGCCTTGAAGTTGGGAACCACAGAAAACCAACTTCAGCCGACCACCACTGTGGGGTTCGAACCCGGATCCTCGCATCACGAGTCCGGTACTATAACCACTCGACCACCACAGCGGCATGTCTTCAGGTGTTCTCACAAGAAAAAATCCGGGGAATTTTTCAGGGTCCAGTGATCTTGGTGGCCACAATCCTTTTAAAATAAAGCCGTCATCGAAAGATGTGCACAGTAATTCATTGTATCAGACGTATTGGAGGTTGCTCTATTCTGTTGCAAAAAGCAAAAACGTTCATTTTGATCCAACACAGTGTGATGAATCATAAGATCATATCCCTATACAATTGCCCATGCACTGTTTCTTAAAAAAAATTATACCCACACTTCCTTTCCTACGGCGTGAAATTGAGCACCACACACAGATTTTGATCGAATGCAGAGGCTTCTCATGATAGACGTGCAGATTTTCAGCGCACCAAATTCTGACATTTGATCTGATCTGGAGCTTTCCGGAACAACCCTCACACGACAATGTCAAACTCCAATTTCTTCAGAGTTTTTTTCTTTCCTGTAGTTCACGCATTCCATGCTGGCTCAGTAGAGATGGACGCCCACGTCGTCTGCGGTTTTCAGCATTTCCAGTTTCTCGAAAATGGAACACCAATCGGAAGAATGTTGTCTTTATGGGCACAGAAACATTTTTGAATTCACTTTTGAACGCCTCAATAACGGCTTCAAACAAATGAGTTGAAAAATATTGTTCAATAATAAAAATTCTTGATTATGGCAAAAAACCATCTTGATCATACAAAAAAAGAGCCACTGAGAGTATCAGTGCACATGGAAAATTTAAAAAAAAAACCGACTTTCCATCTTGAACAGTATAGTGCTGCTGTCTATGAAAAAACTTTTCTTTTACAGTCAGAATTTGAGAAATTAATTTTTTTATAATGGGTTGCGTGACTTTTGGATCACTCTGTATAACCGGAGTTGGTGTGCGGTAAAGTAGTAGGGAAACCAGGCATCTCCAACAAAATCAGAATTTATTTAATATGCGAAAGATTATATACAGTGTATCCTATGAAAATTATGTTAGTCCAAGAATCAAATGAAAATCGAAGAGCAACGGGCACCAATAATAAACAATAAAAACTATTCCTAAAACATTATTAAACTCTTTCCACTGGTATACAATCAGCCATTCAAAATCAGCTTCAAGCTTTAGATTCCGGTCTTTTGTCCCCATCAGTAGACAAAAAAATTATATTAAAAAAATGTCATTTTACACTTTTACGGAGTAATGGTCTCCGAAAATAGGGAACGCCGATCCAAACTGCAGAATTTTAGAATGAAAATTGTGAGAGCGAGTTTGTTCCTTCCTCCTTGATGAAGGAATCTTAGTGGGAAACCACCCTTTCGAAAATTAGATCAAAGATTTTGTTTGACAGGATGCATTCGAGAAAAGATTACACCAACTTTAATATAAAAAAAAAAATTAACGCACAAATAAAAAACTGTATAATTTTCATTAATCTTCAAATTAAAATGACAAGTGTTTTCAGGATTTAAAAAAAACGCATTGGGTTTTTTTAAAAATGCCGCCGCGGAAAAGGTCAGCAAGAAGTCAAGTGAACAACAAAATCGAATGGATGGCTGTACAATGTAATGGTTATAGCAATCATCATTTTCTCTTGGAAGATTGTCTTCCATCTTACGTGGTGAAGGGGAAAATGGGGCGGGGCCAGGGATCGAGGAAAGAAGTAATTTGGCGTGAAACTTCCCGAGACATACACACAGATGGAGGAGGCAAAGCAAAATACTAAGCAGCAGGAACCACGCGACAGTTGTTACCAAATGACCACTACCACGGCAATGGTAGCTGCTAACCTCCTGAATATCATCACGAGATGGTCATATTGACTTTCTCGTCGTTATTTAGGGCGTGCGTGGATGCTCTTGCATTGTTTTTCTTTTCATGTACAACTACGACTTACAACCAAGCAAAAAAAAGGGCTGTTCATATATTCATCCCATCCCACCAGTTTCAGTTTGTGCTACGGATCACACAGCCAACAAAATATGGATGCAAATTTACCACCAAAGTAGTGAATATTAAGACCATTAAAATAACTACAATCTATTTTTGATCATTAGGAATAAATCAAAACTCAAGGTTGCAAACAAATCAGCACAATCAACAAAGATCAGTTTCTAGTTTTCGTCAAGAGAACAATTTCATCACTATCCCAAACCGTCTTTATGCGCCATCTCTTTTTAATTTTTGGAACCAGGCCAAACTCATGTTCCCACAAAGTATTCTGTATCGCCTCCTGGGGATGGGATGTCAAAAATACAAAAAAAGGAACCGAAAGATTGGCACTGGAAGGAGTCGATCAAAAGAAAAATTCTCGGAAGGGGGATATAAGGCAAATATGTACTGTAAATTTTCGAACAACAAAATCTCTGCCAGACACATCCCAAATTCCTCAAAAAAAACCCTTTGGAGTGATGGACTTTCAACAGAAGTGAACTATGTGTGAGTATTAGGGGGTCCAAGCCCCGTAACTAGCTGCAACCGAGGAAGTGTCCCGAGCCGAAAGGGGGGCCCCTCACAAAAAATGTACACTTCTCTTCATAATAATCTCTTCAGAGGGGGGGGGGGGCCTCCAAGAAGTCTTCCCGATGCCGTGAGAGGGCACACTACTGCCGTGGGGGGGGGGGGTCCCTTCACATAGGTGGCCATTCTCTCATAGAGTTTTTATATTTATTTCCAAACAAGATTTTCGATCGCAATATTAAATGGAGAGCTCAGTGTAAGCCAATAAACATTACAAATGAGATAAAAGGATATTTTTATTTCGTGGTCAGTATAAGTGGTTTTATCTGCTGTTCCAATTTTAAGATAGCGACTTGAATGCTTTGTCAACTGAAAGTTGCAACAATGCAGAAGCACATGCAATACAAAAGTCAGTTTCAGAAAATTGACTCACGTCGATTGATTTCTGAGCCCTTCAAATATGAAATAGGAAAAACTATTTTTGTCTGCGAAATAACGAGCCTGTTGTATGATTGTGGTTAGCCCAACTAGGGTAGTAACGAGGATTTTTGTGAGGAGGGGCAAACATGATTTTGCCACTTCCACCATTGTAAAATTCGATGATTTTATAACGGCGTTTTTGTTCTTTATTAAAAGATTTGTCACCCCCTAATTTTTTCCATTGGGGGGACAGTTGCCCCTTTTGCCACCTCTAGTTCCGACTCTCAGCCCAACAATACGATTATGAAACACCCAACGGGTGTCTCAGAACGAGAATTGGGCGACTCAAGTAATGATTTCCATGGGAAATAACTGCCCATCCCCATACTTTTAATGACTGTATACTTAATACTGCAGCACCGGAACTACAGAGGGCAGCTGCCCAAGGCGGAAAAATTTTAAATGCGGCAGTTTTAGGTGGAAACAAAGAACACCGTTACAAAATTATCGAATTTTAAAGTTGTAGGGTGGCAAAAATCCTAGTTACGGCCCTGCTACAGTGAACAATTCATTCGAGAATTATTTGAGCCTGGAAATCAATTTCTACATTGAAATTATAAAGGTGACAAATCTAGCTCGCAAGAGGTTTTTCACGTGTGTGAAGAAATTAAAGAGATAAAATTACTGGAAACTATATTGCTTTGCTGCTTATGCACTACATGGATATACGAGCCATGCACAGAGCAGACTACATTGATATACGAGCCATGCACAGAGCAGACTACATGGATATACGAGCCATGCACAGAGCAGACTACATGAACAAGTGCTAGTTTAAGCGCATCCCTATACTACAACTACTTAATGAAACTCGTAGCTGGACATAATAGAGGCAATAAATTCAATCCGGAATCCAAGACTTGGAGAGTTATGACGATATTTTAAAAGATAAATGATTGTATTTCATTAAATGTGGATATTTTTACATGAAAAAAATGATATTCCCTTAAATCGGGTACTCGGGTGAGTCCAGCTGTATCATGATCTTGAGACACGGTTCTCAAACGCAATGATCACATGACAGCGTGCTAGGGTTGTACCTAAAAGTCGAGATATATATCACGATGTCGAGACTGAACTTATTCAAAACCAAAAGAAAACTAATAGATCATAATGATCATTTTTGTGGCATCAAGGTCACTTTTCACACACGAGGGATAATTAGACTGGGACCGACAGTTTATAGATGAGTCCACAAACGGCAACATTCGAAGTTTTTCCCCATATATCTCGCCTAAGGATTGGCGCACAAACCCCTCGCAGTGGGACATTCCTGTGGTAGTAATGCATTCTGCGGTCATCTTAAGCTGGGATCCCACAATGACTGGGTCCAGGCATCGTCCTCGAGCAAGCAATAATTTATCGCTTTCAATACAAAACAAAGGTCATAGAATAATGACCGAACGGGAGGTTTTTCTCCTCCACCAAGCGTCTTCCTTTGAGAAAAAGGAGGTTTTCCTTTGAGGAAAGGAAATTTCTGAAAAAGTAAGGCTTTTCTTGAAGCCGGCTGAGTTTGCGGTTTATGTCCAACAGACTTTTTATTATATTTTATCTTAATTATCTTACCCTGCGTCAGGACCCAGTCATTGTGGGCTTTATCGCCTCTTCTGTCGTACCTTCGCGTCAGGAAAGATTCTGACAAGGACTCGAAAGGAAATAGATTTTAAAAATGTAAAATGTGCTTTTAAAAAGTTCCGTCGCCCCCGACAAGGCTATAGCTCTGGGTACTTGGGGAAAGTAATCATTTTCCTAAACTGAAAAAAAAATCCACATGTGAAAGACAGCTATCGATAAAACTAGCATTTCTTAATCAAGTTGATTCATTTATTTATATCTTGATTTTGGCTATTCACATCTAGTCATAAGTGAAATGCTCTTAATGGTAATGTGGTCAATCAAACATTTCAACCAGTCATTCAAATACGCCATGCCGTATACAGAAACAGCAAGATTTAAAAAAAAAATGCCGAGTAATCCGAATCGACTGATTGTGAATGGAAAAAACTGAAAGTTCGATCGAGAAAGCTCTGAGGCAGAGTTCAAAGTTCTCTCTGGATTAAAACTTCTCACGAAACAGTAACTGTTTTTTTTTTCTTCTTGAAAAAGAGGGATACAGTATCAACTGCGATTGCCGATTCCGATCACAATTTCGCAATATACAGATCAAAAAGTCGGAGGGGGGGGGGGGCGCATTGGTGCACGACCGCTCGTCTTCTACAAGTGAAGGACCCTTTTCCCCCAACACCCCGAAAACGCTTGGAGTTCCGTTCGAGCGATTCTCTATCTTCTTTGAATTAAGAAGATGCACCGGTCCTTTCAACCATCTATCTCCCTATAAGAAGCTAACTTAAGAAAAAATAAAGTTGGTGTCTCAACAACCCTATCCATAGACACCTAGGAAGCAATGGGAGGACGGGGAGAAAGTGTGTGCACCCTCGAAATCGTCACGCCACAATAAGCTGATGCCTTCTTTGGGCCCAGAAGCACAACAACGCATCATTTGCAATGAACGGTTGAAGGGATGCCGATATCATCATCCTCGTGGTTGCTTAATTTTTTTTTCTCCGCCCTCTTGAAATTAATGCTGCTGGACTACGCGAATGCGTCCATCTCCTTGGGTCTATCAGAACATATGTCAACTCGTGTGGTGCGTGTGGATGATCGGTCTTGGCCGGTGCAAACCCGAATCCTCAAACCCACCCGTAGCATTACCAAACAACACACCAGCATACAACAAAGAAACAACTTTTTCTCTCTCTTCTCTTTTGGATACGCTTTAGTAATGATTGCCTAGCTACGTCGCTCTCTCTCTCTCTCTCTCTTACCAAATAAAACTACCATGATTGAACGATGCTCCATGGAGGAAAAAAGAGGATCTACCATGATGAAGAAGACATTATACCCTACACCGAGCCATGCATTCACAGATGGTGAGATTTAGAAGACTATTTGGCAGTTTTCGCTCCATTGGAAAAACCACCAGCACCATTCGGGCATGTCAGATGAAGAAATACGAGAAGACTCAATTGTTCTGCTGCTCTCGTCTCTCAAAAGTTTCCCACCAGATCCTGATTTTTAAACCTCGAATAAAAGTGACTAAAGATGAGTAACACGTAAAAAAAACAAAAGCTACTTACAAAACGGATTGGGCAAATCGTCATGCAAACGTACTCACCGGTGTAATTACAAGTTTATTCATACTCTCTCACGAGCTTCACCAGCAAAAAAAAATTATTTTATCCGCCTCATCACGAGCTCGCGCGCCCTTTTTGGAACCGCAAATCGCAACTGAGAATAGTCAACTGGTCGTAAGAGACAATAGATTAATATAAGGTAATTCCACATGCAAACAACAAAGTCCACGAAGGTAAACGATATAAGCAAGGAATGTTGATCGACATCCTGACTGAATCTCCATTCAAGCTGCATTCAAAAAATAATTTATCATTAAGCTCACCTCGATTTTGACTAAAAACCTTATGACTGAAACCTTAGGGCCATCGATGTTAAGGCCTTCCTGATTTTTGACTTGACAACCGTACATACACACACGTCCCCAATCTATCTGATGATTTGCCATTTTTTAATTCAGAAAAGGTGGCTGTGTTAGAATTAATTATCGTCGAACCTAAATGAGTATTTTATGTATGTTTAGTGAATTTTATGCGTTCAAAAAAGTCACTGCAATCTATCTCCCCAATTGAAAGTGAGAAACTAGCATTTGACTGTAGTTTCTCGGAATGCAATTTGAATGCCTTAAGGCAGTGTTTGTCAACCGCCGAGCCCTGACGTTAGTCAAACCGGACCGTGAGTGTGATACTGTTTTTTTTTTTTCTTTTCCTCTAAATCGTGTGTATGACCGAGCCTTCCACTCGCAAAAAAAAGAAATAGGGGCCACGTACTGCCAAAGATTGAGAACCACTGCCCTAAGGTCTGTTACTTGCTGTGGCGGGACTTTCCCATAGTTGTCTGGTTCGCATTTGCACCTCAAAGTTGGAAAACCCAACTTCAACCGACCACCACTGCTCCAGTCACAGAGTTCGAACCAGTGTTATCCGAAAATACAATTTTTAGGAGTTATTTCCATTCCACTCCAAATTTTGAGCGGTTTTTTTTAATCAGTGAGAAATAACACGAGTATTTTCACTCCTCGACGAAATTTGGAGAATTAAAACTGAGTTTTGATGCGTGAATCACGCATCTGCATGCGCACTGGCAAACACTACTACTACTCGAACCCAGGTTTTCGCGATAGTGACGCACAGTGAATGTAAATCTCACCATATCGAAATTAAAGAACTCTTATAGTCGATGAACCAATAATTTGCCAATTTGAAACTGACTATCTATAATTTCTGATTCTCTTTCTTTCGAGTTTGAAAAAATTATAATGAATCATTTATACGTTCAAAAAGCATTTCAACTAATTTTTCTTCAAATGAGCAGTTTCGTCATCGAAAGATTTCTCTAGAATGAATGGTTGAAACAAATATTCTAAAATTTTTCGCACTTATTTTAATTTAGCGTAAGACTACAACATGAATTGAAATCCTGGACATAAGTACTATGATTGAAAATAGGGGAAAAGTTTGAAATTTTAATTGAGACGCGACTGCGTGACTACTTCCTCATTACTACTTACATCTGCAAGATTATAGAAACTAATTAAAACTGTTTGCGACCTGAAATTTTTATCATTATAATAATGCGTATTTTGAAAGATGCAACTGATAATTCTGAATAAAACTCCAAACACACTTTTCGAGGAAAAACTATTAAAAATAACAGTTTATCGAGTAGATTAGCTCGATAGCATTGTGCCGGGTCCAAACGAAACGAAAATCAACAGTTCCAACAGCAGTTGAAATTATCATAAGGTAATTACAACTAGAGAGGCCTGCAATTATTTATATTCACGGCCCCCCTTTGGGAATTTGATCAGAATTTTATATACCCGTGGCACCCCTTCCAGAAAGTGTTGAAATTAATACTCATAACACGTAACGGATGTATTACAATTAATATTTTCCCACAAGAGGCATACGCCAGGGAAGAATGGCGTTAGGGGCCCTCGTCTCACCTCCAAACGAACCGAAATTTATTTTTTCTTCAATACATATTTTCGTATACTTTTAAATGCTAACTTTTATGCTATTTTATTCAATTTCTGTAATTTAAATGCTTTTTTAAGGTTTGCAAACAAAATTTCTCTAAGAAATTTCTTGTGCACCCCCCCCCCCCGCAAAAAAAAAAAAATCGATCCTACGTACACCCCTGGTTTCCACTTGATAAGACCAAAAACATCGAACAATCGTCACAAATAAGAAAAGGTCAATTGCTCTCCTTCTTAAACTGAAATGAGCTTTTTGTGATCACCTCAAGAGAGAAAAAAAAATTAAGAGTAGAACTTAAAAGAAAAATGCCGTGGTAAAATGTATCCCCGGGTGGTTAAGAGACAACCCACGAAGTACGTTCCACGGCGTGAAAAAAGCCGAACGCAATTTCTCTCAGCTTCGGGTTCGATATGAGGAGGAAAAATATATACTGCTGTAATATACTGTACTAGCTGTTACCCGCGGATTCGCTCGCGTGAATTTGGTAATCCGAAAATTCTTCCTTGAGACCCCTTTAGGGAGTGAATTTTGAGAAATCCCATCTGATTAGCGAGTCTTTGCATCATAAAATGAAGATACTGACCAAATTTCAAATTTATAGTTTCAGCGGTTTTCACTCGGCATGATCTCTCTACATAGCATTTCAACCCCCTGGGTCGAATTTAAAAAAAAAAAAACCTTCTTAGAGTGAGTCTTTATGTCATGAAATAAAACTACTGACCAAATTTCATAAATGTAGCTTCACTGGTTTCGGTTAAGCGTGATTTTTCAATGTAAACATTGAACCCTCTTATGGACCCCCCCCCCCCCCCCCAATGGTCAAATTTTGTAAAATCCCTTCTGAGTCGGTCTTTACTTCACAAAAAAAAACTACTGACCGAATTTCATACACATAACTCCAGTGGTTTCGGGTCGGCGATGATGAATCAGTGAATCAGTCAGTCAGGACATGTCATTATACACATATAGATTAACAAGATATTATCGTATTAGCCAGCATGCCAAGAAACCACGGGAAGACTAGCATGCCGACTATGCCCTGAAAAAGTCAAAAGCATCATTATTTTGGAACTTTTCTTCGGGTAAAAATTTTTTTGTCACCTAAAAAATTAATAGCTTAATCATAGCTAATTAATAGCGTAAATCATTCGCCTAATTTTTTTTTTCGATATGTCCAGTAGGGTGGGTCGAAATTTTTTTTTTTATCTTCTAATCGCTATACTGCGGCAAAGTTGTCTCCTTTAATAAAAAGGAAAACATGTAAAAAATTTTTAAATCGGTCGATATCTTCTGTTCACGCATCGTACGTGAAGTTTATAGAAATTGACAAAGTTAAACATTGTTCTTAAATTTTTTTTAGTATTACTTAAAAATCCACGCTCGACACGCTATAGTTTGTTATGCTTAATTTATGGTTCAGTAATATAAATGAAATATTAACGGTGTTTTAATTTATATGTTCACCGGTCGCGCAATGTGTTCAAAAAATGGGAATTGACCAAATTTTTGCAAGTTTCATTGTGCAGCTCTTCGCCCATTTTGTCAGAAAAGAACAACCCAAAACTCACCACGAAGGAGTGCTGAGTGCACGGAGGTGGCTCACGTAGTTCCACCCACACCCTATCCAATCAACCATCCAAAGTAGTGGGGTGTGTGTAATTTACATTAAATTTTAAAACCAGTTATCAAAATTGACTAGGATTCAGTGGTTTACTGTTACAGTAAAGATCTATACAGATGGCTCGAAGTCTTCTGACGGTACAGTGTGCGCTTATGTAGTTATAAAAGAAGATGGATCCATCGAGGAACAATGGAGCAGGCGGCTCGCAAAAGAAGTGTGTTTTTCAAGAACAAGTGTGTTTTCAACTGAAATATATGCGATTCTGAATGCCGTTTCAAGGGCACACGCCTTATCGAAACCAGTGCTGATCCTCTCAGACAGCGCTTCGGGCCTGTTATCAATCAAAAACCCACGTTCTGTGCATCATAATGTACGGGAGATTCGCCGAATTTTATGCGCCAACACGAGAATCCGATTGGCCTGGATTAAAGCCCACGCAGGCATCTTTGGCAATGAAATAGCCGACAAACTTGCCAAGGAGGCCACAAAACTTCCGTCTCAAGACGACCACCTTTGGCCAAGCAGTTTGGTCCATCGGGTGCTTAAAGAGGACGTGTTGCAGGCCAATTGGAATACATGTGCAGCAAAGGACGTATACAAGATACAACGACGAGTTCATTGGCGTTTGAACGTATGGCCTAGAGAGAAAACAATCGCTATCACAGAGCATGGCCCTTTTCCGGTGTATCTTCTGCGTTTTAAACGTTCTAGTAACAGCGTATGCATCTGCGGTTCAAATGGTTCCCTATGGCGCTATATAACCACGTGTCCCCAGACGAGAGACTTCCACTTTGGCCAACTGCAGGAGTCCAGAATGCTTGCTTGGAAGATGAGAATTCTAGACAGCCCTCTGAACTTTAAACGTTTGCAGAGGTTGATTCGATTCCTGGACCGCAACCTACATCTACTCCACAATAAGACACGAGCTGCGGGAACAAGGGGACGGCATTCGCGCTCGGAGGACCCGTCTTACGTGCCAACAAGAGAGGTAACACGGTTAACTATTAAAAAGTATAATTTACGGCCAAGAAGACATGCATCGGTTGTTTCACCGACACCTAATAATCGATACAATTTACGCCCAAGAAGACAAGTGTCAACCGTTTCATCCTTTTCCGGCGGGTATGAATGAAATGGAGATGCCAGACATATAGACGTCAATTTATATCTTATTACAGCTTGATTGCTGAGATTGGTATATTCTAGATTGGATAAACTCACTTCTAGATTCTATCACATACAAGACAAAAATTATTCTTTGATTATTTATATAAGGACTATTACGATTACGGACTGATTATCTGTGGCTGATGCTATATGATCACAATTTGTACGATTATTTATTCCAGATTATTTATTGTATATATGTATATCATTGTTATTTTCACATAAATTAATAAATTTCCGGACACACCCATCCCCCGGGAAAGCTTCGATATCTCTCTGGGATGGGAAGCGGGGTGTGTCCGGTCCTTCAATGTTCAATGTTTACTGTTACACACTTCTATTGATTCTTTTCTAAGAGCACACATTTATGTTCTGACTTTTGTGAGAAATCAGACATAACTGATCTTGATAACAGCGTAGATCTGATGTAGCCATCTCTAGTTTCATGTCCACATACTTTAATTGAGGCCTTGATAACAGGTTTGACATCTCTCGACTGCCTGAGTGTGGACAGGGATACTTTTTGATTTTTTGATAAGTGGAATTGATAAGTGATATAATCATCACATACTTCTCGTAATATTGGGGGGAAGATATAGCTAGCAAGTATTTCTTGCTAGATAATTTTTTATCACCAAAATACACAAATTTTTTATCACCGCTTACACTTGAAAACATTTCCTGAACCGACCGAGTTAGAGTTTTATGTTTGCTAACAACAAATCTTGATTTATTGAAAATGTTCGCGAGTTTATATATTTCCATATAATAATAGTCCCATTCTCACGAAATGGAACAAAAAATGGAAAAAATTATCAAAACTAAATGTCAACCAGATAATCTAAAAAATACTTAGGAACACTTCTTTACCTACCGATGAATGAAATATAGTCAGCAGCGAAGTTTGTGCGAAATTAATGGTAAAAAAAATTCATTAGTTTAACCATGTTAAGAGATAGGCAAAATGCCAAGTCGGATTTGCCTATTTCAACATTTAACTTGATATTTATTCTTCACACTCGCATTATGTTCACTCAGAATAATATAATATTTTGGTATTTTATTTCCACAACTTGGACAAGCACTTATACTCTGAATAATTTTTTTGTCAATTTCTTTTTTATTTGTGTTTCTTGCTTTTTTTTGGACAATTTTATGGGGACAACAGATTTTTAACTTGTCTTTGTTTTGTTAGAGCATGAGTTGCAATTTCAAAATAAAGTCTTTAGATGAAACATTACTGCAGCTTGATGTTACAATCAAGAAATTATGATTTTTTTTTTTTTATTATTTTCCTGAACTTATGATCAAACCCTCCTTCTGGTCACCTAATGCCACGAGAAAGACGTTTTTCCATGTTTTGCAACGCCAATCAAAGTCTAAGCATACTGAAAAAAAAGTGTTTTACAGAAATAATATAATTCTCTGAACTAAAACATGTGGTAAAGTGAAAATAATTTTCAATTTCATATTTCTTGTAAGCAAAGTAGACAGGAGAAGGTCATTTAATAAAGACACTCGCTTTTTTCCTGAATAAATCTAATTCGTGAAACAAATTTTACAACTCTAATTGATTTAAAAGGAAGTTCAAGTGATGGCCATGTTGTTCTTAACCTTTTCAACACAAAATTTGAGAGGTGGCACAACTCGTGTTGTAGAACTTGGACCAGTGTTTTCCAAATGTAACAGGTGGAAAAAAAAAATTCTGAGAAAATTTTTCATTTGGCTATAAACTATTGATAGAAAAATATTTAAAATTATGAAAAAGATGTGTGAGTTATGAGAAAGTATCTGGTCTTAAAAATATATATTACTAGCTGTTACCCGGCGCTTCGCTCGCGTGTATTTCGTAATCTGAAAACTACTCGGCGATGATTCCCCCATATAACATTTGAACTTTTCATGACCCCCAACGAAGATGAATTTGCAAAATCCAGTCTTAGTGTGGGCGTCTACATTTTAAAATACAATACTGACTAGATTTCATATTTATGGCTTCAGTGATTTCGGCTCAGCGATGTACGTTGAAACCCTCCCACCCAAGAGGGGTGTAATTTTGAAAAATCTCTTCTCAGTGAGTCTCTTCACATCTATATATATAAAATTGATTTTCTGTCGGTGTGTGTGTGTATATTCTCTATACAAATCAACAATTTTAGATCGATCGTCGCCAAATTTTGCATATGTACCAAATGGGACCAGACTTAAACGATAGGCTACTTTAAAATGCGTTTCAGACGTGTTTTATGCCTTTAGAACGGTTTGTCACTTCTTTAATTCTGTTAGTATATGCATATGTATAATAGTTGATGCCTTTATAATGGTTTGATACATTTTCGATCCTGCCAGTAACGAGGCTTTTTGAATAGACGTCATAATCATCATCAGCATCGCTTTGAGGGTCAAGAAAAGGGTGATCCTCATAGAAATTAGTGTTAAAATTGCCGATTTTACTGTAGAAATGCTGAAATTTTGTGGAGTTTTCTGTCACATCAATAATTTTTGAAATATTGAGTTTGCTTAGAGATATACGAAGGCCAGGAGATTAAATATGTATATATTAAATTGTAATTAGCCGGACCTACTTTTGAGTTGGATATGCAGGCAATAACATGGATTTCAACTTTTATTTAAATCTTCTGAAGCATGAAAATGAATGTCTCCGTATTTTCTTTTGATACTCAAATGCATAAGTTCATATAGTTTAGGTTGTTTTAGAATTAATTATGGGCCAGTAAAGTGCATCGAAGAAATTCCACAGCTTTGATTAAGCTTTTTTTAAGCAGAAACAGGCAGATCAATAACGTGAAGTTCAGGGGGAGGGGAATACCTAGCGCCCCTTGAAAAAGGAAAAAAATATACATTAATTTCTACGTTTCTTTAAATCTAGATTTATTTCATGAGCTGCGCAGGAAGTCGCCATATATTGGATAACGTGGACACGGTTTGTATGTCCCTCAAAGAAAGAGAAAAAGCCTCATTGAAGAAAACCCGGGCAGCGCCGGGTGTTATAGCTAGTTATAATATAAAAATACCGACCAAATTTCATATTTATAGCTTCAGCGTTTTCAACTTGGCGTGTTTGCTCTATATTGTCTTTGAACCCCGTTATGGGTCGGATTTCGAAAAAAAAAACCTTCTTAGAGAGTCTTTACGTTATAAAAATAAAACTATTGGCCAAATCATGGGCGGAGATACGGGAGAGGGCCTCCCCCAGCGTCAAAGGTGGAGTCGACTGATCTAATGTTAATGTATATATGAATTGACGACATCATCGTGCCCCCCTCCCAGACTTCCACGTGTATCTCCACCTGTATATTATGGGCCAAATTTCATATTTATAGTTTTAGCGGTTTCGGCTCAGCGATGATGAGTCAGTCAGTGAACATGTTATATATATACATACTGAGAAAAAAATTGTTTTAAGATAGAAAGTTATATTTTAAAATTTGAAAAATGGGCTGGAGACAGCCAGGAGAAGGTCACTTCCTCAAGACAATAATAAAATTTGACAACAATTGTTGAAATTGAGTAGCGACTTGTTAGAAACACGAATTTAATAAATACGAAGTGACGTAAAAAAATCTATGCCAAATATATAAAACGTAAATTACAATTTAGGCCAATTTCGTGAAAATCACCCATATACAGGGTGCATAGGTAACAGGGCGCGTGGCATTTACTGGCGAATCGTTAGTCCTAGCCGCATACTTCCAGTTAGAAAAAATATCCAAATAACGTATACAGGGGTGGAAAATGAAAATTTGATTTTTGTACCATGTTTAGTATTCAATGTAAAACTATTTCCAGATGAGCATTAATTAAAATTAATTTGTCTAGACCAGCGATTTTCACCCGGTGCTCCGTGGTAAATAATGGCGCTCCATAAAAAAAAGTAAATTTGAAAAAATATATATTTTTAAATAAGAAAAATAAATCAGAAACTTTAATGAATAAATAAAACACAGGAAATGGGGCTCCTCCATAGAAATTATATGCCCGAAAGGCGGGTCAAAAAGGTTGATAACCGCTGGTACAGACCATGGTCGTGGTTGGTTTCAAAGGAACGAAAAGATGGTTCGTGTAAGTGTTACGCTTGTTAAGTGTTGCCATTTACCTTATAAAAAATGAGACAAATTTTTTTTCTGCAAATTTCAAACTATGGCTATATTGGATGGAATAATTTGCAGAAAACATTGTAATTTCTGATTCATTCATCTAGCTGCATTTCATCATACAACTCAGATAGTATACAATAAATATGTGTAAGTTGATGAAGTAAATGAATATAAAGCCCAGGATAACAACTTTAATGACTAAAACTGCCTATGTTATCTCTCCCCATATTACTCATGGCATATACAAATCTGCGAGTTTCCCCCAGATAATTTTACTCATGCGGCTTCTATGCCAGAGAGGCACCAAAATGATATCTTGCACAGGTGAGAATTTTGTCTCAAGCATTCCCTGCTCCTTCACATGATTTTACAGAAGCTATTATATATTTTTTAATAAAGGGACCCGTGAAAAATTGTGACCCGGGTGTGCATAGAAAATAACGACCTAGGCAAACCCCATTCCCAGATATGGAAGCCGCTAGCTGTCAGTATAACTGCTCTACCTCAAAGCACTGTAGCCTGCGTAGGATGACCGTTGAAAAAATATAAAAAAAGGACAGGTCCAGGGCGATTTACTTCATAGGTTTGTTAGATCATCTCGTATTTTATGATATACAGCCAGCGTTTCTCATAGTATTCAGATCTTGGAAGGGGCGATCACCGTCCTCTGAAATTGTGTGTTTTGGAATCGGCTATAACCTGCAGGTCCCAATACAATTAACCTTGGTATGCAAAATATGATAATGATGTGACAAAAATGGTCACTGCAGCTGCGAGGAATGCTAGCTTGTTACCATATTATTTTCATTATAAGAGTGTCTACCCCATACCCAAAGAAAAGTTTTGTGAATTTTTGTTGACCTCTGCTTGTCTGCCTCAATAAGCTTTGCTGGAATCTTACATAAAATACCTTTCAAACTAACCACGACCATGGTCGAGACAAAGTAATTTTAATTAATGCGCAGCTGGAAACCATTTTCCATTGAACACTAGACATGCTGGTGAATGGCGTAAAAGGAAATGACATATCAAGAGAAGGAATAGCAGAAAACGAACAACAGAAAACTTGGAAGCAAAACGGGACTGTAAATCTGTTAAAGATGATGGAAAATAAAATACATGTAGCAATCACAAATCAGTTACAAATAGGGAGTGAAAACAAATGTACTCGGATTGAATTTTTTGTGAAAATAAATTAAAGGAGTCGACTTTTTTTTGAAAAAATATCTGAAAGCAGCGATTGAGAGAGAGAGAGAAGGGTTTTTTTTTTTGTTCTGTGGATGAGCGGCAATTCGCGTAGTTTGACCCCATTTTATACATTGTCGGAAGCTTAGGCGCCAAATCCTGGGGAGGGGAGCCTCAAGCTAATTCCATTTACGGCCACCAAGAAATAAAATTGCGGGGAGGACAAATGGCGTCATCGAAAAGTCCGCTTCTATTGTGACGCAACTTCAAAGTTTCTTGAGGGAAAATTTTGTTTTTGGCGCAGAATTGAAGAATTTCGGCGTTTTTGCAACAGAATATAGCAAACGAGGGGAAATTGGCAGAATGTAGCAGACGCCTGAAATTGTAGCAGATTTTGCACCCCTGCGTTTAGTACTCAGATATGTCATTCATGTTGCAAGGGGTTGTGTAGTTATTAAAATAAAAATATCAACTTTTTATACGGACACCCTGTGCTCAAAAAATCATTACATAGATTAGATCAGGGGTCTTCGACGCGTGGCCCATCGAGATCTTAGATCTGCAAGTGTGTAAAAAAGCTTGGTTACCTGCGGGCTTTATCAAAACGTCAAAAATATGGTCAGCGGTGTGTCAACGGTTGAAGATCCCTGTACAAGATAGTAGGACAGTCTTGTTCATGCTATTACTTGAAACCAGAGAGGAAACGAAATGCTAAAGACGAACGGTTAGCACTTAGGAGGCAATGGCTTTTTGGTTCCCACGTTCCGGATGCATATACAAACCGAACCCCTCATATCCCTACAGTTTAACCAAGCCAATAAAGTAAAACGGCAAAAGATAAATCGAAGCGTTAACGATTAATCACAACAAATTGGAAAAGCAATAAAATGTCGGCGGCTCCTTTCTCCAGACAGAACCCAATAAAGTTCCCTCCGAATGATTTTGAAAATACGAGAAAAAGGAAAAACGTGAAAATCTGCCCGTAACCTTCTATGGGTAATACGAATGCACGTACACCTGTTCCGAATAATTAGGTATCAAGCAGTGAAAAAGCTCGAAAAAATAAGAAAACCCCTGGTGGGATTTGTAGCCTTAGACCCGGCCAACGGCGCCGAGGAACACCCGGGGGCGTGACTGATGCCGCGATCGCACAAAACTGTACACAGGGAGGAGAAGCAGACACGAAAGTTTACCTAGTCACCAAGTCTAAGAAAAAGCACAAAATTACGATAGGGCGCATCGAAGGTGTTTTCTTATAGGGAAAAAAGGCTCATGCTTTGAGCGCGGACACGCCAATCAAAACTAAGAAATGGGGTCGGGGAGACAGAGAGATCAGTTTTCACACGGCCCAAATTCTAACTCTGCTCGTCAGTTAAACTCTCAGGTAGGCAAAAATTAAAATGTGCATTGCGATAAAGTCGGCACAATTGATGCAAGGAATTAACTACCTACCTATTTTGAAGTCCATGACCTCAGCGAAAAGCATTAAAAATCCGCTAATGCTGCAAGATGCATGCGGGACTTTGATCGTGAATAAGGGATTGCAGAATCGGAGAAAGATCTTGAACTGAGTTGGTATGTTTCTAATTCATCGAACACAATTATTTAAATAAGTAAACTAAATTAATCACCACAATTCATAAAAGAGAAGCTAGATATCCATATGCATCGAAACAGTTATACTAACCATCAAAAACAATCCTACTACAAAGCATTATGATTCCGAATCGTTGAAAGCTGCCTGCAAAACTACTCAATAATCCCCCCCCCCCTGCAACTCCAAGAGATCGCGGTTTACAATGTTCAGTAGTCATCGTAACGAATACCACACACATATACAAAAATGTTCAAAATTTTCTAAATCATACAAAAAATTGATATTCTTTTCTTTTTTTTTTGAACAAAAGAAGCCCAAAAGTTTCCCTAACATACCTGTTTACGCGGTGTTTTATTAAATTACTTTTTCCATCTACAAACATTACATAGATACATGTACTAATAGTACTATTTACATAAATACATACATGGATGTAAATGGGATGAGGGAGAAAATATCATATGATCTGACCAGCCAACACCATCTATAGAAGATCTGCTACAGATAGTATTGGACCAGCTCCCTCATTCCGGGTGAGGAGTTCGAAGGTGGTACCCTGTTCAACTGTGAATTTTCCCCAGTTCCCCTAGCAAAATGCAGATCACATGCCTTATTCTGTCACATATTGCAATGCTTCCGTTTATTCATTGAACTACGGTATTCGAAAAGCGTTCATCCTTAATCAAAGGGTACTTCCATAACCAGCTTATTATCAAATAACTTCCAATTACTCATACGGAAAAAAATTGAAAGGAGTGAAATCAGAGAAACAAGCTAGTTCTGGAAATAAGATCCGTACGAGCATATGAAGAGTCCAGTAAAGCCACTCTTAACGGTCACCTCTCTTTTACGACCAAATAATAATTTTCCGGGGAAAAAAACTGAGTAATGCATTCGAACCTTTTCTTAAGGGTCATCCTCGGACTCGATCACAGACACTATGTTCCCTGTACGGTACATTCTTTGCTCGAATGTTCCTCTTCCCCATAATTCCCATATGAATTTCTCATAATAAAGCCATAGCTTACATATATGGCTTCAAAAGTTAATTTCAGTTCTTGCGACTCATTAGAATCCACGGTCTGTTAAATAAAAAAAACCTTCTGACTTCCAGGGATTTTAATGAACTCAATATAGTTTTTTGTACTCAAGGTACGAAATTCAGTCTCATTTAATTACTAGTGTTTTATCAGACTTTGAACGAGAAAACTACGGCTTATACAAAGTGTCGGTGAAAATTTTTTACGAAAACTTTTTTTCTCGACATTTTTGTGGGGCGGCTTATTTAAAGGGAACTGGTAATTTTCTTTTATGTTTCATTGTAAATTAAATTGCTTATTTGTACAAAGTTTGCACAATACTGTACTAGTTGCACATGCAATCCCTAATTAAAGTTTTCATTAAAACTGGATTTATTTCAAAGTTATTTTTTTAAAAGCTTCATTGGTAACTCTTTTACGGTCAAATTTTTTTTGTCCCGCTAGTCTCCGCAAAAGAGACCCGGATTACACTATAAAATTAGAGTTCTTTTATAAAACTTGAAAAATGTAATCACTAATAGAATTGGTTTACATTCGAGCAAAAGGTAACCAATAGGCTTATTGGTCATTTTTTTTAAGTTTTGTAAAAGATGTTTTATCCAACTTTTATAGTGTAATTCCTGCCTTACCGTAGTAGTTTGGAAAATTTTGTAAAGAGAATGGGGCGCGTATTCATGATGTTTGTTAAAGAGGGAAAAAAATAATAGGAAGTAATTCTCAAGTGATATGTGAATCTGCATTCATATATTCATATGAACGCTAGCAAAAACTCATATGTGCATATTTCGAAAGCAACAGGCATCATCTATACAGTAAATATATGTATGTATATGCAATAATAATTATAATGTGTGTGTATGCAAACACACACTCACAAATTCTTGTTGAGCTTAAAATTGTAGAACTTTTCGAACTTAGTTCAAATCACAAGCGATGCGTTTAATTTGTTATGGTAAACAATAAGTTTGGATACATTTTCTTAAAAAAAAAAAATTAGATCCATGAGAATCTACAAACATATTCATTCTAGGAGTTTAGTTTCTCAAATTTTTCGAGAACTTGAATAGTGGGTGCGAAAATACCACATATATCAGACAAAATGCACATGAAAAACTTCACATTTTTACCAATGAAACTTAAGGTTGAAAAATGCCTTTCCAAAAAACACAATCATATCACCGAACACGAGACCACCCATAATTCGGGCGTGCCCGATAAAAACGGAGTAGTAGGCAGGACATGAGACACACACTCTTGGAGATGGGGGGAGGGGGGTGTACCTATTTTTTTCCTTCTCCAACTTCTACCTACTTGGAACACCAATTCAACACGGGCGAAAAAAAAAACACATATGTGTATGTAACGCAGAAACAGCGGAACTTTGAATGTGTGTCGTCGTCTAGTTAACACGTCTGAGACACATCCGGCTTTTGAAGACCCGGACAGCCGGAATCACAAATTTTTAAAAAGGAAAACCAATGAAATTATTCTTTAGAAATTCACAGTAAATATATTCTTAGGAATGCCGAAAAAATATATATACATTATCAGTCAATACGATGTATACAGAGCACAAACATCAACGTTTGCTCGGAAGCTGACGAATCAGGCTTTGGAGTCGGGAAACGACGAAACAGCAACGCCCTTCACATTACGCAGGCGTCGCCTCACCGCCGGAGTGCAGAGTCCGCGTGAGGCGCATTCGCTACTCCACTGAACCGACCCCTTAATACACAACTACCACACTCGATTGCTCCAACGTTACTGATAACCACTAGGAACTGCGTATGACAACGAATTATGGTCTCCACCCAAACTTACACCACACCAACATATCAGTCAGAGGATTACCCATCCTTCTACGCCCTCGGTTTCCTTATTTTTAAGATTGTGGCAAGTCATGCTCTACTGGTAAAATTCAAGGTTGTTACAAATCCTACTTTTTCCACGCGAAATGGAATACAGATATGTAATAGAAGATGGAAACGAAAATACAAATTATGGGGGAGTAACATCCACTTAAATTTATTCTTGAGAAGCTATATGGTCCTTGTATACAAGACAGAACAAAAGCAGAAATAGACCATCATACAAAACATCAACGTGCATCCATCAGCTAACACCTTAACCCTTCCAGGCCTTGGTGCCACAAATGTGTGGGTTGCCTCTTTACTCACTGTACCATTTTTTCTTTCCACCTCAGGGAATTAAGCCATGACGTAAAGGATTGTTTAAGTTTTGAGTTAGAAATATGGTGAATATGATCTTTGGAGGTTTTCATCAGTGAGCAGCACTTAAAGTTTCGGGGAGTTATTAAGATGGCTATCAAACATTATGATGGCACATCATGCCCATCCAGGAGAAAATGCCTCCGGGAAAAGTGCGATTTATTACATAAAATTTAGCAATAAAATTCTGGGAAAAAATTGTGTGATGAATATAGACATTCATCACACAAAATGCCACACAATGTGCCATCATCTTCAGGAACGGCTCGAGCTTACCTGCCGCCCCTAATGGCGACTCTGGCAGGAGGCTGACAGAGCTTAAGTGAAGGAACCTCGAGCTAAACCTGATTTTTTTTCAGAAGAAAGCCGCACATCATTGTTTACCTGCGAACTGCGCGTGACCATACGTCCTGCTTTTGAAGTAGAATTTTTCTGGGTTTTTTTTCGAGAATTCTTTTACCATTCTTAATAATGCCAGAAAACTTAATCATTGAAACAGCACTTATTTTTGTGAGCCATCATCACTTATCCTGTAACGATGATATAATAACGATTATTTTTTATTAAGAATTTTTTTTCAAATGTGTTTGTGGTACTCAAGGGACCGGACAAGTGAGAAGCCGAATTTTTCCTTTGCTTTCATTCGACTATTGTGGAACAAATTCTGGGTTAGGGTATGCCCATCCTTGATCAGGGCCCCTAGGCTGGGATATTCTACGGGGACTCCCAGTTAGACTTCTCACAGACCCTTCTATAGTTAATTTATAGCGTGAAAAAGCCAAAAAATTATGAGAATTCTCCCGAGCCCTTCGGAGTGGGACATGGGTGAGGGAACCAAAATGCACACTTGCCCCCTTATGATCGAGTACAGTGGCGGTGCTTGGCCATGCGACCCATTGCAGCCACACGTGGCGCCGCTCAATCAGGATGCTAAATCTAAGGTGAAAGGGTAAAAAAAGTTCCATTTCCCGAAAAAAAATCAAAGAAAATGTTTTCTGTCAGCTCTGGAGGGGCGCAAAATCCGAGGTGAAAGGGCGAAATAAAATGTTTTTGTTAGGAATTATGTGGATAAATTGTGAGGAAGGGGCATGACCCAACCCCCCCCCCCCCCAGGGTTGGGCTGACTGAGCTCCAGCTTGGGGCCCTAGACTAAATTCTTATAATTTTTCTTTTTTTCACTCCATCAATTAACAGTAGAAGGGGCCCCATGGAAAATCTGGCTTGGGCCCCGCAAAAAGATTCCAGCCTAGGGGTCCTGACGCGGAATGTGGGGCAATGGGGTGAGGCAGGAGGCGCAAAAAATAATAAATCTCTCACGGGTACAGATTTTGTCCCGAGCCGCAACGATAGCTTTTGTTACTGGTTTTATGGTGACAGGCCGTCTATTTTCTCAACGTTTCCGTTGTCAAGGTATGACTCAAAAGCGTGATGCCATGTGAATTTTTACTGTGTTAAGTTTTGGGGTCTTAACTAAAATCCACGCTGCCGCCCCTTACAACTTGCCGCCCGGGTGCACGGCACCCCTTGCACTCTCGCTTAAACCGCCCCTGATCATCTTGGCTAAAAAAATTTGAACCAAATGAATTTCACAAAAAAAAAAATTGAAAGTAAAAATAAAGGATTTGCTTAATATTCATTTTTTGAGTATCAAAATTTTAAAAACATTTTGAAAATTAAAAAAAAAATGAATGCTCGAGTCTGAAAGGGTTATGGCATTTTAACAATTAAAATGTATTCGTCTACAAAATTCAGAAAACTCGAAACTATTGAATCGTAGCAAAGAAATTTAAAAAACTTTCTTTTATTCTTCAAAGTCTCTCTTTCTTGAGAAATTGAATTTTCTGGATGTTAATGCCGAAACTGATATTTGGAAAGAAAAGTGATTTACCTCCTCCGGAATCGAACCCGGATCCCCTTGCAATTAATTCCCGGAGGAGGCAAATAACTTTTCTTTCTAAATATCAGTTTCGGCATTAACAGCCAGAAAATTCGATTTCTCAGGCCTATATAACTAAATCAAAATATATTTCAGGCCGAAAAAATACCATCTCTTCTTTCTTTCTTACTGGAATATACACTGTTTTTCATGTATGTATTTATATGATAATTCGGTGGTTTTTTTATATCAAATTCGGTGGTTTCGAAATTCTGCAATTACGAAACTGCAGAATGGCCAAAAAAAAATTCGTTGCTTTTGACCGATCATTCAACGAATGATTTTCTGTGTCAAGAATCTTGATCGAAACGGAAAAAAAAAAAAGTTAAGATAATGGGATGGACAGTATGGTGTGAATGTGATTAAACTTTCCAGCGTGTATCATGCAATTTGTTTTGTTCAATGTTCAATGAGTGACCAAAGAATGAGCCCTTAAAATACAGCGGCTCAATATGATTCCGTTTTTACATGGAGCAGCGAAATACTTCTCCAATGGTTTATTCTTTAAACCAGTATATAGTGGCCAACCATTTCCTAGCCCACGCCATTATCAAGGTTACAAAGCTTAAGCGTGTCACTTCAACATAAAAATTTTACACGCGACGCTCATTTTATATATACTTCATTACTCTCATTTAATGTTCGTAAGCAATCCGCTATATACTATATTTGCCCCATTTTTTGAAGAAATTTCCCAGTGTCTCAGAAATTCTCAATCTAATTTTAAAAAGGTGAACTTTTTCTACGAAAATTTTATTTTGAACTCGAATTTTTGAGATCACAGCCACTGATTGATTGTATGCACGGCCTCTTTCTCACATGAGCACGAGACCAGTTCCCACAAATTTTCAAGGCTCCAAAATTTCAATTTCAATACTAAACCCAAGGTCTTTAGTATTTTAAGCACAGCCCACATGCTCCCTTCCCCTGCATATACTTCTACTTCAAAGATTACATATAAGAGGGCTCCAAAAATTCATATTTGTCCGGTCCCGAACTTATGTGGAACAGGCCGTGATTGGAATGGGATTGAAACATTTCGTGTATAATAAAATATACTGTATTGGCATAGGTACTCAAACTTTCCTGCTCGCGACCAAATTTCGCCCAAGGTATTATATATATCTTTCATAGGCCTTAAGAGCCATATAAACGCTTAGTTACTTCTCCGATACTGAAAAAAAAAAGAAGAAATCATTATGATCATACCAGGGTTGGGGTTTTGGACAGGAAACGTGGGAAAAACTGCCTGAAACTGCCCAAAACCTCCAAGTTTCAAAATGTTATGTAGAAACCTTTGTAAAATCTAACATATTAAAAAAAATACTAGCAGAAAATAAAACTAACTAAATCAAAAATATTTCAAAAAGGTGTCATTTGGTTTTTTTGTAAGTTAATTGTTTCACCAAATTTATGGTTTCAGGCTGGAAATCTGATAGTAAATTAATATCACTCATATAACTGTTTAAATAAACACCGTTTCCAACTTTTTAGTTTGTTGTAAATGTTATTTCTACTCCACATCTTATTTTTCATGTATGATTATGAAGCAGGTACTGTATTTAGTACAGTGATTGTCCAAAACCCTGCCAAATCTCTCCAAACACTTTTCTTTAAAAAATATATTATATTGAAGGTACCAAATACGCATAGTCACAGTTATAATCATTGCATTATTGTGAAAATAAACATAAATGTTTTTTTTATTAGATACCAATATAATGATGTGAATCAACATCAATGGTGCAGTGTTTACTTGATGCAAATTGTTCTAATTTGACTTTTCAAACTTTTTTCTTTAAATTTTCAAGTGAACTTTCTATTTTACAATCTCAATTTTCAAAAACTAATTATAAATAAAGGAAAATATCCAAAGAAAATGAGGCCACTATGTAGCACCTACACATGACTAACAGAACACAATTTCACAAACACTGATTACGCCTACATGATAAAAGACTTCAAGACCAAAAATTGTGTTAAGGGGCCATTCAAGTATTACGTAAGCAGATTTTCAGCCATTTTTGACCCCCCCCCCCCTGTCAGCAAAATTTCGTCAGCAGCTTAGAATACACTGTATTTCATATCTTCAAAAAGGGGTGGGGGTGGTTGATGACGTAAGCAACTTTCAAACCCCCCCCCCTTGTCATTAAAAGTCAGAAAATCCGAAACCCCCTCTCCCCCCCCCCCTCCTCGATGCTAACGTAATACTTGAATGACCCATAAATTTAAATTGTTGCTCTTATGAGGCTAGAAGCTAATATTTGACCGAATAAATTCAAGCTGTATTCACAATTCTATCACATGGGGGACAACAGCAATAAGAAAAACACTGGAAGAAGGCTTATCAAAAGACTCTTTAACACATTGTTTTTTTATTTTCGTTTCCCCCAAGTTATGCATCAATTGAAAGAATATTTTCAAATTTTTTTTTTATCTTAGAAATCCTCTTGGCACAGATAAGGCAGCTAAATTAGTTATGTGTTATCAAATGTTAAAAGGCACAGATGCGCTTGATTATTAGTGTTCGATTATTACGTAAGTTTAATTTCATTCAGTAGTCATATCTATTGCTTTTTTCTCATTTTCATGTGACAAATTTCTAACCCATTCTTGTATCTTTCATGTTTCCATAAATCTAATATTTAACCTCAAGACGGTTCAGTTTTAAATTGTTTGATAACCTGATATCAGTCATATAACCCTTTGCACATACTGTTTTGAATTTCAAAATTTTCTTATATTTAATGTAATTTTAATAATATAATATAATTTATATAAGTTTATTATTTGATTATAGAAGTTACCTCTTCATCATATTGCAAAGTTTTTCACTTATAATTATAAATAGGAAGTTTTGGACAGGAGGGATTTGGACAGTACATTAAGAACCACGGTAAATACCAAGGTTTTTACCGTACTGTCCAAAACCTTGCCAACCTTGGATCATACTCGTTTTTGATTAATTATTAGTTCGTACACATACACACGTGTGCAAAATTAAGAGAATTTGCACATTGTGTCCATTTTCACAAAAAAAAATACTGAGCCAAAGGTACTAATAATGCCACCGAAGAAGTATGCAAATATTCAGTGTCCAATACGTAAGCGTACGTGAGGGCGGAGTTGGTTACGGCACGAGGCGTTTTCCACGATTCGTGTGCTCGTACTCCTTGGCGCCATTCGCTGTGTTTCTCGCAAGAGTTTGGTAAATTTTATAAGCTGTCAGATAAAATGAGTAACCACAAACGTATGAATGTCGGAATGAGATGGAGAATCGTCGGTAGATTGGAGGCAGGACAATCACAAGTGCAGGGGCTACAAAGCTCGATCTAACGCCCAGTTTCGTCTGCAACAATCTGAAAACAGTTTCAGGACACTGGATCCATATCGAGAAGACAAGGTCGTCGAAGAGTCACGATGACCAATGAAGATCGTTATTTGGCACTTTCAGCGCGGCGCCACAGGACTGCTACAGCATCACAGCTCTCACATGAGCTGTATGTTGCCACTGGAACTCGAGTTTCACGGTTTACTGTTGCCCAAAGGCTTCTTGAAAGAGGCCTTTAAGCCAGAAGACCCGCTGTTTACGTCCCGCTCACTGCAGCACACATCAGCCTTGGACCAGACTTCATTGGAGTACCGTGCTCTTCACAGATGAGTCGAGATTCAGCCTGGACACTGATTCTCGACGTACCCTCACCTGGAGAGAGCTTGGTACCCGATATCATCCCTCCCACATCAAGAAAATGGACCACTATGGAGGTGAAGGTGTCATGGTCTGAGCAGGCATCATGTTGGACCGCCGCACACCCCATGTGTTTGGCAGAGGGTCCGTGACTCCTAGGAGGTATAGAAAGGAGATCTTAGAGCCCCATGTTCGACTTTTCAGATGCGCCGTTGGCCCTCGGTTCCTGTTAATGGACGACAACGCTCGTCCACATCGGGCTCACCTGGTCAATGGTTATCTAGAAAGTGAGAAATCTAGAAAGTGAGAATATTCGGCGTATGGATAAGCCAGAAAGATCTCCTGACCTAAACCTTATAGAACATGTCTGGGACGCTCTTGGGAGGGCAATTGCATATCGCCATCCCCCTCCCCTGTGTTGCTGCAGGAGTTGGACCGATTGCCACAAGGACTGAACTGCCTCGTGCCCAGAAAGATCTCCTGACCATACGCCGCCATATTACTCATTTTCGGTTCGATCTCGATACGTGGATTTTGAACATTCCTGCAATGATGAGCTTTACTGACAATCACCTGTTCGTACTATGACTTTTGTATGGTACAAATACAAATACAACGCCACAACAGGCAAATTGCCCAACGAAGTGGCTGACTTAAGAACATCATGGATCCCCGAGCCATTTTTTGGAGCCCCTACCTACTACTGCTGCACCACACATGCACAACCCCCCAACGAACCCCCAACGAATCGGTACATGCGGGAATGTGCGTGTACGTGTAGTGCAACCTGACGTAAAGTTTGTTTCGGTGTAATGCTTGTTATGTGTAGTGCTGTCATCTGCCCCCAGTTTTTCTAACTATGAGTGAAGTGTTATGGTTGAATGATTTACCGTTGTAGGACTGTTGCTCTCTGTGGCGAGACTTTTTAACGGGGAGATCGGCTCGCATTTGCTCCTTGAAGTTGGGAACCACAGAAAACCAACTTCAGCCGACCACCACTGTGGGGTTCAAACCCGGATCCCCGCATCACGAGTCCGGCACTATAACCACTCGACCACCACAGCGGCCTACATCTCTTTCTATGTTATAACTGTATATTCGTACCAAATTTCATTAAAATCTGTCCACTAGTTTTTCAGAAATTCGACATAATGTGCAAATTCTCTTAATTTTGCACACGATTGTACGACATCTAAAAAAACTCCACGTCCCATATCTTTTTTTTTTCAACTCCGATTCAACACGAATTTTGAACAGATATATCGAAAATCCCTCCGTTGTAGTCGTCTACTATGCCGCTCCGTCCTAAAATTAACAGCAGAAAAGGGGGTCCCTGACAACCGGGTAGGAAACTGATGTGCGCCTCTGACGCATCGGCGTCGCGACGATTTTTTTAAATACCTAACATTGGGTCGCAGAAAACACTTGTTGGAGGTACGAGGAGAAAAGCAAGAAAAGGAACCGCAAGCGCATTTTCCAAGGTAACTGCGCGCTTGGCCAAAAAGCCCACGAAATCTCTCTTGATTCTGCGGCCTGCCAATATCTTCTCTCTGCTTCTGTACCCGAGCGCAATAGGATGTCTGCTAATAGAAACAGAAAGGAAAGGACAGGGACATAGCTCTCTGTGTAAAGTGTCTTGGCCAGATTCAAGTCCAACCCACGTAGAACACAGCAATCACTAGGAATACAACCATCATTCTTGTCTACACTATTACGTCAGTGGGCTAATGAATGAGCTCTTGCAATATGAAGGTAAACGTCAAAGTTATCAGGTGACGAGAAATTAATAACCAGCAATGATAAACAGTATTCAGATTCGAGACGAAAAAACGGAGACGAAAATCAACAAAGAGAAGAAAACTAGAGGATTTCGATTTTTTTTAAATATAACAGTGGCAAGACTGCTGTGACGGCGAAATGCAACGAAGCCAATGTCATTTATATCACAGATTAGTTTCATAACTACACCGTTTCAGAGAAAACTGAATTTTGCTTGCTTAACACGGAGTGGCACTTCTAAATCGACCAAGGTGTATCGCTAATGTGGGCAATTTACTAGTTTTACCCCTCTCTTTCAGGGGCAAGTATAGTGATACTTGGGCTCACGAATTTTTCAGCTAACGGAAATTTTTTTCGTGATTTTTCTGCCTCGGCTAACGCATATAGATTTGGCAAACGAACATTTTCCTTGATATAGACGCGCGCGATAGCATAAAAAACAGTCGCGTCATGAGAATTTTGGTATCAGAATGATCTAGAGAAATCAGAATAAACCTAGTATCTCTCACTTGAGACTGATTAATTGGCGTACGCAAAGGGGTACAAGCCGAGATTATAGTGTTATTTTGCAGGAAAAGCGCAAAAACCTCCCTTCTGAAGAAAAAAAAAAAAATTGAAACCACCCCCCCCCCCTTCGAGAAAATTCTGCGTATGCCTATGGGAAGATTAATTCATTTTCACCACTGAATAGCTTTGCGGATATGCACCTCTCTTTCAGAAAAATTTCGAGCCATTGCATGTAAAATAAATGATCAAACAGAGAAAATGCATCAAAAAAAGCCTTACACTTGAAGGGTTTTAATGCATACGGTAAAATTCTTAATACTGTTCCAAATTGAAGTCTGGAAATTCTAGAAACTCATCTTTTCCATAAGCATGCGTGAGAGAGAAATGCGCTGACTATATCACATAGCACACCGCACACTTTTTCCCCCACGGCTCACGAATCCGACTTCGTAGCGTACATAGTGATGTTCAGAAAAAGATGTTCAGTTTTTCATCTTGCTTTTAATTCTCCTTCATCTAATTGTTAATTTGTTCATATCAACTTTCGGTCAGTATTTTTATTTTTAATAGTACTTCTTAGTGATTTAGGAAAGTTACTTTGAAATTTTGGACAGTTCGTAGAACGAATTAAACGGTTTTCCATAGAAACCTATGGAAAATCGCGTTTCGGCTAACGAATGAAAGGTTTCACTGTTACATTTGGTGTGCCTGTCGTTGCGGCCCATTACAATGAAAGATCTCTAAATGTAAATCCAAAATGTAATGTCCCAATAGAGTCAAGCTTTTCTGGTCCGGGAATTTTTTTTCCCAAAATATTGATCCACCTTTATTAAACAGCCCCTTCTCCAAAAGGACAGTTCTCTGCACAGTGTAGCTCTTGAGAGACTTTTAGCAAATTACTTTGGTTGATTGGGAAAACATATTTGGAATCATCAATCAATTAATGGCATTATTAGTATTTCCCAGCAGCGACGTACAGATGTGTTTCAAGATTCCGGCGCGTGACCGACCGCTAAAAAAAATCCCATTTTCGATAGCGTGACGCTTGTAGTTGTGGGCGTCTCTTTCTCTCGGCTTTTGAAACAGGGAAAGAAAAAAAATGAAAACAGGACAAATAAAAATTATTCCAACTGCACCATCTGCTTCACACTAGAATGACTTTCAAGCGGCGCATTCTTCAATAGCGGAGGTTAAATTCTATCGCCATAGATGTATATAAAACCCATCACATACAGGTGACAGATGTGCCCGGCGGAACCTCCATTATGATTCAAATAAAGACAGGGACTTTGCCGACGTCGGACAAAAGCTCGTGGACCTTGCGACAGACAAGTACAGTGGCGTAAACCTGTATGTATACGTATCGGGTAAAAAAAAAACGTTTAGGTTTTCAAGAGCGGAAAATCAAAGGGAAAGAAAAGACAAACGCGAGAGTACAAGAGTATTTCACAGTAAAAAAAAAAGAACGCGTATCAAGATGATTATCATTATCAGGTCGGCTTACCTACGTTTACAATAAAAATGGTAAATATCAAGACCGTTATTTGGGTAGCTGCGCAATATTGCGCGATAGAGCTCTCCACCCAAGACAAATAATTTATAGAAATTTTTGTCATCAGCTTAAAAAAGAATGAGTTACTTTTTTGAATTATTCAAGTTTTGACTCAACCCAACTTATTTTAGCAACTTGATTATTCTCCTGGTTAAGCCCAACTTCAAGGCGCGAATGCGTGCCGATGTCCCCGTTGAAAAATCTCGCCACAGAGAGAAATAGGCCTACAGCGACAATTATTCAATCATTAGACTTCCCTCATAGTTGAAAAATTGACGGCAGATGGTAGCACTACACATAATGAGCATTACACAGTAACAGAGACTTCATGTCAGGTTCACAACACGCACATGCGCAGCTTCTTGCATGGCCCAGGTCTACTTCGACCACCTCCAAAAATCGCTTCATTGAGCCAGAGCGACAGGCCATGATCTGGTTAGGAGGAGAATGTTATTCTGTAGTCAAAAATTAAGAATAGTGATAGTGCAGCTACGGCAGTATCTTGGATAGCACCAGTCACAAATCGCCGTGATCAATGTGTGCTATCCATTGAAAATTAAATATCACAAAGATTTGAGAACTGAGGATTACTGCAAACGAAAAAACATCTGGTTCTATTCTCAATTTAAGAGCTAACCAGTCCCCCCAAAAAAAATCGAGCTGTTAATAGAATAACTAGAAATAAGAATAACTTTGAGACGTCATTATTATACACATGACCAGACATGCCAACATTGGCTTGAAGCTTTTCAGTAGTGAGATAAATGTTCAAATTTGCCATTGGGGGGTACCCCCCAGGACAACATAATCATAGTACAATAAAAAAAATTTAATTTTTTTATAATTTTAATTGAAATTTCATTAAATAAAGCGCCTCATTGCACTGTAACCTGGAAGTCTCAGGCCACACATGAGCCCCACTTCCCGAAGCAACTTTCCGAGGTCGCAGAGTCCTTTAATAACTCACGAATATTCAATACAATCCCAACCTGCATACACCCTTGTGGGAAGTATATATGGACGTCTAGCAACCCTAGACCCCTCTTCCCATCCCTGTTATACTCGTGCCAGCGCTCCTACGGCACCCACGACGAAACACTCTTTCCGACCAAAGTTCCGCGAGCTCGACCGTGCACTATGCAAATAAAGCCGGGTTCTCCGCGCGAAGCTTGTGACGTCACCGAAGTCGTACATTTCCCCTGTAATCATTGGATGTACCGCAAAAAAAGTAAAGATTTCGCATGCGTCGGCTTGCTTTATCCAATGGCTACAGGTGAAATTATAGAAATGGACGACTTCAGTGACGTCAAAGCTTCGCGCGGAGGCTTTCTGGTATAGAAAGTGACCCGCAGCGCTGAACGACTCAAAAGACTGTTTTTTGCCAACCGCGTGGGGTGCTTTTAGCGGAAAACTGGTTTTTGCGCGTTTGGCCATCGAATAGAGCGGTGGGTTTAGGCGCGGCTTTACAGATTGCTTTCCGCGCACAGACAAAAAAAAAATCGGCTCAGAGTTCTCTCTCGTATACGGATTCATCGCTACGGTAAAGATCGGTGCAATTTTAAAAAAATAAGTAAAACACCGCAAGAAACTCAGACACGTTTTTTTTAACCGATTTCCGTAGTATTGAGAGTGTCTCCCGTAGCTCCGTAGTTTATTGCAGCCGTCCGTAGAAACTACGGACAATCCGTAGCAGTTGGCAACTCTGCATGACCCTCTAATGAAAGGAGAGAGGGTATTCAAGAAATACTTAACCATACCAAATTTTCAATTGATTCAGCACAAAGACATTTGATTAATTATATCCCTGACTTCTGGCAAATAAAGAGGTTAGGGAAGAGTCTTGATTTCAACATCATTCAGATATTTCTTGATTCGTGAATAGGACTGTTTGCTATGTTTTTAGTTGCATCAATATTTTAAGAAAAGCAATCAATTGAAAACTTTTCACGGGTAAAACTGATAAGTTGATAAAAAGATGCTTGGAAACACATCGATAAGCTATTCTGGCATATCTAATAATTGTTTTATAATGTTGCTTCTCATGGGCCTGTGATAGACAATAAGATCGGAAAATCGTTGAAAATGCTTATGTCCATCAAAAGGAAAAGCACTTATACTGAAGCGCTGACTACGCTTTAACTGGAATCAGCATAACGCTAACTCTTGAATGCAACTTAAACTAAGAGTTTAATTGGGGTTATTCATCAATAACTTTGTAAGTAAAAAATCATTGTTGGGTATCATCATAACGTTGGGGGCATTTTGAGTCTGCTTTACGGTCAATTCCACATATGAAAGAATAATATTTGAAATTTCTTTGACTACACTGATATAGTCTGTTGCAACTTCAAGGCATGAATGTCAGCCTGTCTCCCGTTTGAAAAAGTCTCTCCGCAGAAAGTAGGCAGGCCTACAACACGATACTGACAAAACATGAAAATTCAAGCATTTCCATCCTTACCTCTGAAAATGAAAGCCAGATGGCAGCATGAACACGAAACAAGCGCAACTCGACAACATAAATACGTTAGAGCCAAGCATACACCCAGAACACACATTCCGGCATGTGCCGATTCGTTAGAAATTCCGAAGAGGAATGTGTACGAGGTACATGTTCGGTTAAATACAAATACAACGCCACAACAGGCAAATTGCCCAACGAGGTGGCTGACTTAAGAACATCACGGATCCCCGAGCCGTTTTTTGGAGGCCCTACCTACTACTGCTACACCACACATGCACCCCGCCCACACCACCACCCCCCCCCCCTCGCGGAACCCCCAACGAATCGGTACATGCGGGAATGTGCGTGTACGTGTAGTGAAACCTGACGTGTTGTTTCTCTGTAATGCTTGTTATGTGTAGTGCTGCCATCTGCCACAAGTTTTTCTAACTGTGAGTGAAGTGTTATGATTGAATTATTTATCGTTGTAGGACTGTTGCTCTCTGTGGCAAGACTTTTTAACGGGGAGATCGGCTCGCATTGGCGCCTTAAAGTTGGGAACCACAGAAAACCAACTTCAGCCGACCACCACTGTGGGGTTCGAACCCGGATCCTCGCATCGCGAGTCCGTCACCATAACCACTCGACCACCACAGCGGCAAAAAGTGCAACTATTTGGAGGTGGGTGGGTTTGAACCCACGTACCCTGAACTCTTCCCATCTCTCACTCCGTATCTTACCAACCCACCACTACAGCACTAGTAGTAGCCTCTGTTGTCAACGATAACAGAAAATTTTCCAAATTTATGTGAGCATGTCACCTACAAAGGTATTCCAGAAAAATCAGGAAAAAATTATTTTGTACCATTTCTTTTCTTAAATAAAACCATTCTTGGCTACTGAGATTTGGTTGGCACCTAACTCTTTGTTACCATTAGTCAAGCCCTGCTATACACTTATAAAAGGACATTATATACAACTCTAACTAACTAGACCTACATTATATGCAACTAATAGCCAAGCACTATAGTTCTCCAACCGGTACAATTATTCAATCATTGCACTTCACTCATAATTAAAAAAATTGATGGCAGATGGCGATACACATAACAAGCATTACACAGTAAGAAACTTCATTAGGTTCACACCACTTGCACACATATTCCAACATGTGCCAATTCATTAGAAATACCTTAGAGGAATGTAGACGAGGTGCATGTATGGTTCAGTAGTAGTTCTCCAAACAAGAGATGAGACTTGGCTACAGCACGTGTCGAATGATGCTATTCTTTTCTAGAGAAACAAACCAATCATAAAAACCTCAGCCACTGATGGGCTATTCTCAATGCGCAATTGTTTTACCTCAGAGAATTAGACAAAATCATCTGATGTGACGTGACAAGACAGCCAAGTCCCATCTCGTAGTTGAAGGACAATACTTATAGACTTACATTAGAAACAATATGCATCAAATCTTAAAACTCTCAATAACCATTTTTCATTTTGTTTTTGTAGTTAAATGAATGGATTTGCACCTCCAATTGGTTGTTTCAGCCAGGACAACATGTTGTTCTTGGAGCACTGCAGTACTCATGGAAGCATCCAGGAGTGTTGGATGGTGACTGATTATATTCGTCATTCCCAAAAAAATTGTACAAAACAGTCCGAGACTTGACAAATTTTTTTACGAAATTTCAGATCATTCTGGTAGTAATTTTAATTTTTTTCTAGTTCTTCATTTAATTCTCTGTAGTATTTTTTGAATTGTTTCAGATGGTATCTATTTTTTTAATCATTGTTCGCAGCAAAACATCAAAATCTTGCAGTCTTAACTTGAAAAAAAATGTTAAACAAGGACACTTTCAAAGAAATGTTAGATTTACACCAAAACATTGAATCACATTTTACATATGTGCCATAGATGAATATAACAGTACAATTTAAAAAAAATTCTCATGAAAAACTATTTTTTTGTTTGTGTCCCGATATTTTTCCCTTCTTAACCCAGATATTTTCCTGGCCATTATCACTAAAGCGCAGATATGTTTATCCAAAGCACTAGTATTTTATGCATAAGAATAGAACACTAGAGTACTATCATACTGTATAAAACTATTAAATTAAATTTTTCAAATTATTTTCAATGTAGGCCTATATCTTCATTAAACTAAGTAAAATCATAAATTCTTTGTGTACGCCATTTTGTTTTTCGCTTTTTTTTTTTTCATTTTGAAATGTTTCTAACTTTATACAATAAAAAAACTTTGGTCATATGGGGCAATTTTCTACTTTTCGAATGATGCAAATGGGTTAAACTGTTCACTCTGTCACAGTCATTTGGGAGTAGGGTTTAAGCTACGGTCGCATTTTTCGCAAAATGCGAAAGAAGTAGTAGCCACTTTCACAAAAATGCGTACAGGATGTACGAAATGAGTAGACATCCAACCATCAATCATTAGCATTATAGCATTTTGCTAAAGCTTTTCCCCTCATTTTTGCTTTTTTATGAAAGGAATTTTTTACCTAGCTTAAACTCTGCTTGGGAGATATTTTTTTATTCCATATTAAATCTGATAATACTTTTGAAAGGTTTACAAATTGGGTATTTACAATAAATTGCAATGCTTGGTCACAAATTTTATATTTGACTTTCGAAAAATTATTCAAGATTCATGTCATGTCTTTAGTAGCAGATTCACTGTCGAATGTTGACTATGTCATTATCATAAATAATTATTGGTTTTATTTTACATCTATATCAATCAACATTAAGTGATAGTACATGTAAATTTACTTCAAAAAATTAAAAACGTTTTCATCAATCATTTGAATTTCTAATAATAAAAAAAATTTAGGCTTATTTTTCCAATCTGTTACATGTTCCAGAAACTCAAGCAACGCAACATAATGGAAACTATGATTTAAAATGAAATTCCTTAGTTTAGAGATTTTGACATTTAAAGAGTTAAACTTGATAAGTTATCTATTCAATTTAAACTCTTTACAGAGTGTTTCCTCAAAGTGTGCGTTGGGACGAGATGGAGATATTGATCTGTGCACCTAATTCTGTTTTGAAGTGATTCTTTCATGCAGCAAAATAGTCACCAAACTATTCTGAGGAGCAGCAGATGGACCATTTATTGGACAAGGGAGCCGCGGGTGACAAAAGTTTGAGAACCACTGTGCTTTACAACATTCTTCATCATGTTATTTTTTCAGTTAGATATCAAAGTTAAGTAGTACAGATCACTGCTGTGGTGGTCGAGTGCTCATAGGGACGGGCTCACATTGCAATGACCGGGGTTGGAACGCCACAGTGGTGGTTGGCTGAAGTTTTGTTTTCTGTGATTCCCAATTTCGAGGTGTGAATACAAGCCGATCTTCCTATTAAAAAGTCTCACCACAGAGAGCAACAGGCCTCTAAATGGCACAAATATTCAATCATTACACTTCACCACTGAAATATAGATGGCAGCCGTGGGAGACCCCTGGTGCAAACGAAAATATTGGGCCCCAGCCAAAAGGCTGTTCAGTTTGAAAGAAACAAAGTACAGATCGTCAAATATCACTGTCAGGTACAGATCCAGGAAGATGTGTGTCAAAAGGGGGCATATTTTACTATGAGTAAAGGCATTTTATAACAATACATCACATATTTTATGGAACAGAACCATTATTTTCCTATACTATTTTTGTTTCCAGGCTCTACCCCCCCCCCCCCCTCCACAATCCAATCGGGATCTTTGCTATGCTATTTCAAAAATATCATGAAAAAAACTATCAAAATGGCAAAAAAAAGTTTAAAAAATTTTAAAACTGCCTTTTTTTACAACATATATGTAAGAAATGAGTTGATTTTATTACTTTAAGGGGTGAAAACAGCAGAAATGGTAATACTTATTTTTTAGAGTGGTATTTGTTTTCGTGGAACCAAAAAAATAAAATATTACTACAAAATAAAAAAATTTATGAAATAATAAACTTAAAGTCATCTTATATATAAATGTGAAAGTATGTATATGTTTGTTCTTTATATAAATCTACAATTTTAGATTGATCAGCACCAAATTTTGCATAAACAGGACCGGGATTAAATGATAGGCTACTTTAGAAGTTGACCAGAGCAGGGCAAATGCCCGAAATGGGCGGAGAAAACCATCGGGCAACAATGGTTTCTCGGCCTCCTCAATGACTTTGGTCACCGTGGTTACATGCCAATGTGTTCCAGACGTGCATATATGCCTTTACACACAATGGTTTGTCACTTCTTTAATCCTGCCAGTATTATGTATAATAGTTCATTCCTTCATAATGGTTTGTCATTTTTTCAATCCTCCCAATAATTGAAGAGAACCAGGGCAGCCCCGGGTATCGGCTATAAATACGAGATCAATTTAATTTTCAAAATTCAATTTTGAACTTTTCATTTCAAAAACATGGAATGTACTTTTTTTGCAGGGGGGGAGATGACACATACTTTTAGGGGCTATGCAAGTATTATATCAGCAGAATTTTAGCCATCACTGACCACCCCCTTTACCAGTAAAACTCAGACCACCCTCCTCCTCATTGCCAGCCGTCAGCTCTGCCTCCTACTTCCTAACACATATTGGAATCAGAGACCTATACAAGTTGCTAATGAAAAAGCCGATCTCCCCATTAAAAAGTCTCGCCACAGAGAGCAACAGGCCTACAACAGTAAAATCTTCTATCATTATACTTCACACATAATTAGAAAAATAAGAGGCAGATGGCAGCACTATAACAAGCATTACACAGAAACAAGGTTCACAATATGGACACGTACACTCTAACATGTACCAATTCGTTAGAAGTTCCATAGAGGAATGTGGACGAGGTGCATTTGTGGTTTGGTAGGGCCTTATGCAAGTGGGGGGGGCTTGTACACTCCCCCCCCCCACTTGCATAAGGCCCTACCAAACCACAAATGCACCTCGTCCACAAAAAAATAAAAAATAAAAATTTTTTGATTGTCTAGGGGGGGTACAAGCCCCCCCCCCCCCCAGACAATCAAAAATTTTTTATTTTTTATCCAAATTTTTTTTTTTTAAACTTCAGAAGAAATTACCTTCATATGTTATAATTAATCAATCTGTTAATTTCAATGTTATTTGAAGCCTATATATATATAGGCCTATATATATCATTTTTAGTGTATTTTCAAAACCAGGGGTTTCCCCGACCCCCCCCCCCCCCCCCCACAAATGACAGGCCTGGCAGGCAGGTCTCATGCCCAGGGTGCTGGACCAGAGGGGTCACAAATTTTATTCTCAAACCTTACCTTCAACATTACAAGGGGCCACCAAAATGTGCACTTGCCCCAGGTGACCAAGCATCTAGTTGCAGCTCTGGGCACAGTTTTAGAGTACTTAAGCAGCCCACAGTACAATTCAACATCACTCAAATTACCCATGGCACATTCCCAGATTACTTAAGTGATGTGCGGCACAGTTCAAGAGCACTTGAGCAGCCCCAAAAAAATTTCCAAATCCACTTGGAGGAACTGCGGAACATTTAGAACATTTATGCCATTAGGAATGTCATTTTTATAAAGGATGGTTGATGACATAAGCATCATTCAAAACCCCCGCCCCCCCTTGTCATCAAACTTGAAACAATCTCCTCCTCCATCAATGCATATGTAATACTTGAATGGCCCCTTGCAACTTAATGATCCATGCGCTCCATATAAACCACAAAAAAATAAATGATGTAGACAGCAAGAAACCAAGTCAGTGAGCGAACAAACGAGTGATGTGAAGCATATGCAAGCGATTCATGTGCAAACACATGAATCGGCAAAGATTGACGTAGAGGTCAAAGACTGACCTAGAAGATAAGTGACCAAAAAAGTGACCTAGAGTGTTTGAAAGCATGCAAGTGACCTAGAGAGTTTGAAAACATGCAAGCCCCAAAGCAGACTGTTTAGCACTGTTCTGCGACAAGCCCTTGGCTGAGTGGAAATGTTCTGCAGTAAAAATCCCCATACATGAAATGGTGCTTTTTGCACTTTCTTACAATTCTTCTGAATTGTTCTGCAGTAGTGCTATTGTTCTGGATGTACGTTACAGATTTTGACACATTCTGCTTTGGGGCATGTGAGTGACCAAAAAAGTGACTTAGAGAATTTGAAAGTATGTGAGTGATTGAAAGAATGACCTAGAGAGCAAGAAACAAGGTTAGTGAGCAACTCAAGAGCGTTTGCAAACATATGCGAGGGACAAAAAATTGGCCTAGTGTAGGGCGGTTTTAAGAGCATTAGGCCCTCAGACAAAGTGAGGTCCCATACCTGACTATAAATGTCTCGCTACCAATTTACATGCTTACTATATAAATATAACTATATAAATTTTCAACCAGATCTCGTTTTCATGAAGTCTGATTGGACCCTGTAGTTAAGATTACAAACTCTGAGTGAAGTGTGATGTTTGAATATTTGTACTGTTGTAGGCCTGTTGCTCTCAGTAGCGAGACTTTTTACCGGGGAGATAAGCTTGCATTCATGCCTCGAAGTTGGAAACCACTAAAAACCACCTTCAGCTGACCACCACAGGGGCATAGTGGTGACTACTAACCATACTCACATTACCACTTACCATACCTATACACCTTACTGCTTAACCATACTCACATGCATATTACATTTTAGGCAGAAGCTTACATAGGCTGCCACTCTGCATGCATAAAAATTCATATTTGCCCAGGGTCTGAATTCTTGAGGGACAGATAATCCTTACACTTGATCTTTCGATAGCTGACTCCCACGCTATACTATCATCCATTCTATACAGTCAATAATTCAGAGACATGTTGTTCTGCTATTTACATGCAGTATAATAAGCATGTTAAGCATGCTAAACACAGTACACAAGACTCGCAGCCATTAATATTATGACGAGAAGTGTGAGCAGTTGCCACTCTCCCGAAAATCACCAGCCTCTCAAATAAATAGAAATATTTAAAAGGAGACATAAATTCAAAGAAAATTTACCCAGACAAAAAAAACGGCAAGTGGCATGGTTATTATGGAAGAGAACAATGCCCCAGGCTATAGCCCCCCCCCCCCCCAAATCATTCTTTTTGTCAAATTCTTACACACTTTCTTGGTCAGCTGTCCCATGCACGCATTCGGTTGCACACTGACCCGGTCACTCACTCTCCAGAGGTTACTCTTTCCGTCACTTTATTGCCATGGTCAGTTGCATGCTCACACTCTCTTTAGGTTACTCCATCAACCTGGTCCCTCCAGGTCACTCTTTCTGTCACTAACTGATTAAGCCCTCACTCCCTAGGTCACTCAGTCCTCTCTCTCCAGGTCACTTTTTACCCTCGAACTTGCTGCTCCTTCGAATTCACCATCCCGTTATAGCGAACTAAGCACCCCCACCCCTAGTATAAATACGCCTCTCGGGGGGAAGTCACCGACACGATCACTCACCTTACGCACTCGATAACTTTCCCTGGCTAACTCCCACGCGAGCGATACTATAATCATCTACAGTCAATAATTCAGAGACATGTTGTTCCGCTGTTTATCTACAAGCATGTTGAAACGTGGCATGTTAAACATGCTTGTATTTTGCATGGCATGTTTACATGGGTTGAAAAAATAATAATAATCTAAAACGTAGATTGCATTTGATTCCCACACACACCCACAGACTTCACGAAAACATGTCCATACCTGTTGATGATGCTGCGAGACACTTGTCCAATGGATGTCCAAATATTGCATTGCACCACCTATTTGGAGAGCTATCACGCACGAGCTTCGAGGAAAGGATCCGAGCGGTCACCTAAATCATTGAGGACGGAATTAACGGGAAACGATTTGATCGTCAACACCGTACACTAGCGACTCGCCGCCATTAATATTGTGATGGGAGGTGTGGGGCTGTTGCCACTCACCGGACAATCAACCAGAGGAATGTGATTAAAGAAACCTCAATGCAGACGATGAGGTTAGGAAAAGACAAATCCAACAATTAAATATATTTTCTTCCAAAAAAATGAATTTTTGTAGAAGCTATTGCTTGCTGTAGTTTTTATTCGTAAATTGGATAATATATTCAATTTTATATATCGTTTGTTTATTTCTTGATTTTTAAAAACCATTAAATCGATTATGAAAATTTAAAAAAAAAAAAAGCCATCACAAAACTGACCGAAACCATTCGCTACAGCGTCGCCATCTATGAACGATAAACAGAAATAATTTCTGATCTTCGGTTTTTATTTATTTTAAATGCGTTATTACTCTACCCCAGAGGGGTCTCCAAACTTTCAGACACGGCGGACAACATCGAAACTTCCCAACGAGCCCGCGGGCCTTCAACTCATGCAGTTTAGTAACATTTTTAATATAAGGGAGGTCAATGGGGGCCCCGAGTTAGGATCAAATATTGTTGAAAACTTTTATTTTTTATTCTGAAATGCTTTCTTTTTAGCAATTTAATAAAGTTATGTATTTAACGTGGGAAAAGTGGGGCAAAACCGGGTGCCAAATGTTTGAGTTCACATTATTCTGAAACAAGAAAACGAAATTATGCGAAGCTTTGTCATACAGCTTCAAACGATGTTCAACAACGTGAATATAAGCGACTAACCTATAAGGGGTCGTTCAAGTATTACGTCATCATCGATCGCGGGGGTGGGGGGGGGGGTTCTTATTTGCTGACTTTTGATGACAAAGGGTAGGGGCAGGGCCGTCTTAAGAGCATCATGGGCCCCCGGGCCAAGTGATTTTTTTGAGGCCCCACCTGGTTAATTATAGAAAATTTCAACCAGATTTAATTTTTGTGGGGCCCCTCTTCTCTTGAGGCCCCCGGGCCGTGCCCGGGTGGGCCCATGCGTTAAGACGGCGCTGGGTAGGGGGTTTGGATAATGCTTACGTAATCAACCACGATTTATAAAAATATGATATATTCTTAATGGCATCGTACTCAGTGCGCTAAAAACGAGAAAAACCTTTCGATAGTTCACGGGCACTTGAAGTAACATCCTCCCCTCCCCCCTATTGAAAGTGCCCTACAGAGCCACTTTAGTGATCTCTAAATGTTTCGCGGATCCAAGTGCTCTGGAACTGCGCCACGCCTCACTCAAGTGATACGTAATTATATGCCGCGTGGATCGCTTAAATAATCTGAGAATGTGCCGCGGGTAACTTGAGCGATGTAGAACCGCACTGGGGGCCAGCCACTCAAGTGCTACAAAACTACGTCACATGTCACTCAAGGGATCTCTAAATGTGTCGCTTAAGTGTTCTGGAACTGTATCCCGGGTCATTTAAGTGATCTTGAAATATGCCACGGGCCGCTTAAATGTTCTGGAATTGTACCACGGGACACTTGAGCGATCTGTAAATGTGTCGCTTAGTTCTTTTTACAAAATTAGGTTTCAGGAGGGCAGGCCACATCAGGTAACCCCCAGGGCCATATCTGGTCCGCGGGCCAAGGGCCTTTATGCGATTTATCATTATATGGCTTAGAGGGTGGGTCGCAATGAATTTATTAAAGATAAATTTTGAGTTCAGGTGCTTCCGAAATTTCAAATTCAAAAAAAAAAAAAATTTTGCATTAAAGAAATAAATTTTTGATCGTGGGAGGGGGCACGAGACCCCCTATGCTTCCCCCCCCCCTCCCGTGTACGTCTCTGATCCCACCAATATGCGTTAGGATTCAGAGGGGCAGAGTTGATGACGAAATTTTGCTGACAAGGGGGGGGGCAAAAATGCCTAAAAATTTGCTTACGTAATACTTGAACGGCCCCTACTTTACAACATTTCACTTTAAAAATTAAGATCCATCTCCTTTTATGACCAATTTAAGTTATTACAGACGATGCGTCCACGTTAGATCAGTCAGCTCTACCATTAAGTGGGGGGGGGGGGAGGAGAATATCTCCGTTCATGGTGAGTGAATGAGTGAGTTACTCATATGGTCACTCACTCGGTAACTCACGCACTCATGGTTGCTAGCTCGCTAAGTCAAGCACTCACTCCGTCATTATCATCCATTTACAGGTTTACTCAATCGCTCTCTCCCTCGGTTAATCATACGGTTACTCGCTCGCTCACGCGTTCACTTATTACTTGCTCAATCACTCGATCACTCACTCACTACTACTACTAAACCACACATTCGCCTCATCAATATTCCTCGGCGGAACTTCTAACGAATTTGTGCATGTTGGAATGTGCGTGTAAGTGTTGTGAACCTGGCGTGAATTTTGTTTCTGTGTAATGCTTCTTATGTGTAGCGCTGCCAAGTGCCACCAATTTTTCTCGCTATGACTGAAGTGTAATGATTGAATAATTTTATCGTTGTAGGACTGTTACTCTTTGTGGCGAAAACGGTGATATCGGCTCGCATTCGCCCCTTGAAGTTGGGAACCACTGAGAACCAACTTCGGCCGACCGCCACTGTGGCGACGGTGGGGTTCAAACCCAGATCCTCACTCACTCACTGGTTGTCAGTTAATTTTCCCAAAAATTAGTTTTCCCGTATGTGAACTTTCCTAGCGGTGAATCGATTAATTGCGTGGCTGTGAATTGTGTCGTAGATCTTGGAGGAATGCCCGTCTACCACTTTATATGGTTACTCTCGAAAATCATAGAACCAGATTTCATCATCATGGATGGGGGGGGGGGGGTCCTGGACCGTGTCCGATAGGGCCCGTAGTTAAGATGGCCCTGGATGTATGCATGGATGAGAGAGAGAGAGGACTTTTCGTCACTCAAGGAAGTAAAATACTAGAATCTCTCTTTCTTTCCAGGGCCATCTTAAGAGCATCATGAGCCCCCGGGCCAAGTGATTTCACTGAGGCCCTTCCTGGTAAATTCTCGAAAAATTCAAGTGCTTCTCATTTTTCTGAGGCCCCCCTCTTCTCTTGATTCCTCCGGGCCGTGCCCGGTTGGGCCAAGACACACACACACACAGCACTCTCTCTCTCTCTCTCTCAAAACGGTAAAAATATCAGTCATAGGAAAACAAGCATTTTATTTTTGCTCCTCCTCTCGTCACACTCACTTGTTTATACCGCAAAATACTATATATCGTGACCAGGTAGCCGACAGCTGGTGCTAGCTGTATAGTCAATGGATCACATGCTCACCCACCACCCTCCAATAATTCTTTTTTTTTTCTCTTTTTGTGGAAAACCAGCCGAAAAAAGAAGCGGGTTCGATACCACCTGCGCGCGTTTGGTGTAGGTCAGGATGAAGTTCAAGGGCGATTTTCTCTCTCGCTCCCTATCACAATCTTATAAATATTCGTATACCTCCAACTAACGCCGCACAAAACCGAGGTACATACTACCATCTCCAGCAAAGCACGACCAAATGGCTTTTTATACATACACACACACACTGTACTGGTGTGTGTGTGTATGATGTCACGCTCAGATAATCTGCGCGTGTTATTTTTTCCTAATGATGAGTTTTTCGGGAAGGGAGGGGGGACGTAACAATGATGGCAAATTGAACTTTTACTTTCAATGGGGTAAATACGGTTCGATTTCAATCAGAGGCATATTTACAGGAAGGGGGGGGGGCTGTCAGGCTATAGGGCGAAAAATTCTGAGGGGCGGTAAATTTGAAGAATGAGTGCTTAATTAGTAGAATGGGAGAAAAGGTGGCAAAATTAATAGTTTACAGGCGGTGAAACCATTAATCCGCCACTGCCTAGAAAGCGGAGGACTATGTCAATGAAGACCAAACTAGGGACCTAGAGAGTTTGCACAAGCATGTTTCAAGCTCACATCACTTGTGAGAGTCATTTTTAGCAAGTCATTTCCTTTAGCAAGAAAGTTACCTAGAGAATTTGAAAGCATGTGTGATCAAAAGAATGATCTAAGGAGCAAGGAACCAGGTTAGAGTGAGCGACCTAGAGCGTTTGCAAGCATATGCGAGTGACAAAAAAGTGAGCCAGAGCAGGATCGTCTTAATAGCAGTGTGTGCCCCCGGGCAGAGTAATTTTTCTGAGACCCAATACCTTACTATAAATGTCTCCAGAACCAATTAAAATGCTTAATATCTAAATTTTCAATCAGATCTCATTTTTATCAGGTCCCCTTCTACAATGGATGCCCCAGTCTGTGCATGGTAGGGGCCCAGAATGTGCTGAGTAAGGGACCAGGTCAGTGAGTGACCGAAAAAGTCACCTATAATATAGGTCAGAGGTCTTCAATCTTCTTTTAGTCGCGAACACTGCCTGTATCCTTCACCAAAAAAGAGCACCCTTTCGGCAAGTTTAACGTATAAATGCATGCAATCAGGATAGTTTTATTCCTTCAATGAAATTTGTACAAGATGGTTATTCGGGACATCGATTAAGTGCTCGCGAGCACAAAATCGAACACGGGTATCGAGCACCATGGGTGCTTCAGGTAGCACCTTGGTATTCGCTCACGGTTGAAGATGCCTGATATAGGTGAGACTGTGTGTGTGTGAGTGTGTGTGTGTGAGTGTGTGTGTGTGTGTGTGTGTTACGTCACGCTCAGATAATCTGCGCGTGCTATTTTTTTTAATGATCGGGAAGGGGCAGGGGAAAATAATAACAATAATGGCGGAATGAACTTTTGCTTTCAGGGGGGTAAATACGGTTCGATTTTACAGGGAGTGCTAAGCGTGCTACAACCAGGGCGGCCAATTTGGGGAACGAGTGCTCAATTAGTAGAATGGGAGAAGGGCGACGAAATTTGTAGCTTACGAAGCGGTGAAACCATAAATCCGCCTCTGCTAAGAGAGCGAGGGACTGCGTCAGTGAGTGAGTGACCAAACGATTGGCCTAGAAGTCGAGGTAACAGGTGCGTGAGCTACCGAAAGAACGACCTAGAGACAGGACCGTAGCGTGCCTTCTCGGGGCCCCTAAGGCAGAGTTTAGTTTTTCTTCGGGGCTCCCTTGAAATGGTTATTATTATGCAAAACAAGTGTGCATTTTTTATTCGTTCCCACTCTGATTGGGGTCCTGGGGCAGTGTCCCGGTTGCTCCAGACTAGTTACGACCCTTTCTAGAGAGTTTGCAAGCATGTAAGTTACGAAAAAAAGTGACCCAGAGTTTGCAAACATGTGAGTGACAAGCGGAGTGAGCTAGAGAGTTTGCAAACATGTGAATGACCAAAAGAGTAAGCTAAAAATCAATGGACAAGGTCAGTGAGCGACATAGGCGTAGAAACATGAGCGGGATCATTGCCCTCCCCTTCCCTCCTCTAGCCTCAAAAGCCGACCCGACTGATCTAATGTCTGTACGTATATATGAATTGATATTATCATTATCATCACAGCCCACCCCAAAAATTACCGTCCTCCCAACCCCCAGATTTTCAAGTCCATCTCCGCCTATGGTAAGGAACCAGAGAAGAGTGACCTAGAAAATTTGCAAGCGTTTGAGCTATGAAAAGACTGGCCTAGAGCACGTGTAAGCAAGCGATTGGCCAAAAGAATGACTTGAAGGTCAAGCGATTGGGTTTATTGGGAACGTTAAAAGTATTATAAGTGACTTAGAGTGTGTGCAAGTGAGTGACCAAAACAGTATGCAAGCATGTGAATAACCAAAAGAATGACATAGAGATAAGAGCGGGGGCCACAGACTATGGTAGCAAATTTGAGTAATGAATGATCCAGAAAATTAGACTACAACGAGAGAAGGGTGGCAAAATTTGTGCAGGTCACATGCGGTGAAACCATGAATCCGCTTCTGATTTCAGTACTGGACACGAGTGAAAGGAGGTTGAAGTTCTGCATGGCACAGATTCCACAAGAGCGAAACTAGCTTAGAACGTTTTTCAAAAAAACTGTCGTGAAAAAACATTGTAAGCGGGAAAACAATTCATACGGGAAATCTCAGTGGATAGTAATGAAAGCTGCGACCACAAATGTAAGTCGTACTAAGCGAAGAAACGCTTTAAATGGGAATGTTCAACCTTTCAGACATTGCGGACCAAATACTAACTTCCCATGAAACCCGCGAGCCACCACACCAACCTGACACTGCTACTTCAACAAACACCAACTCTCGCCATATCGCTATGTTGCAATTCACTGCCATTAATAAGGACATAGTTGGGTTTGAAAGGAAGGTGCCATCTATCGGTGATCACCCCAAGCTTGTTACCGTGGACCGTGACAGTAACCTTCACTGCGGTAGACAAGCATCTTAGCACCACGCCACTCGGGCACTAAGTCATAATGCGGTAATTAGAATTGTAAAGCCGGGTCCACACACCGGCCGCACTACGCGGTTCTGAGCTGCACAGAATCTGCTTTGGAGTTTGAACCTACGCATAATCCACCATTAAGATAGCCGGCACTGCGCCAGCCACACCTCAAAACCGCGGGTTGAAGCTGCGTATCGCTGCCAGTGTGATCTGGCTTTATGTGGAATCTAGATTAACAATGACTTGATGGATTGGTCAACACTAACCCGAGTAAACACGGGGGCTTCCCCCAAATGATTGAAGATTTTTCAATCATTCGGATTTTCAAAAAATTTCAATGTTAATCGATTATGAAATAATTCCCTTCAATATTAAATAAAATTCCAGTCGTAATACTTGAATGATCCCTTAAGGTCCTAGTTTCCTGTATTTTTGTCAGTGTAATATGGTCACCCGTTCATTTGAATGTCTTTTTTTTTTTTCCTGAAAAAATGTTTTGTTACTGCGATTCGAAAAAAGACACCAATTATTACCCATCCCTTCAGCAACTTTGGCAGTAATTATCGAATTTGTCGAAAATTGCATTTTCTGGCCACGATGAGTGATATCCCGTATTCAGGATGGCAAATTTCCTGCATTTTTTCTCGATGAGGTACAATGAACCTACCTAAGTATGAAGTAGTAATTTTTATTTTAATGCATATGGGGGGATATTTACTCATATCAATTTACAACAGCGTTTCCTCAAGCTTTCTGAACCCAAGAACCACTAAAATTTTTGAAGGACCACTAGTTATCATTACAATTTTGTGGGCCTTCGACGTGACTCCACACGCGTGGGGCTGACAGTGCCCAATCCCTGCTGCCCGGGACGATTCTTATCACTTTTTTTGTTTTCCACACTATAAATTGACTAATAACGAGCCAGTGAAAAATCTGATTAGGGCCCCTCCAAAGATCGTAGTCCAGAATAGTCTATAGTCTAGAAGCCCTTCTACAGTATGGAGGGGGTGGAGGAAGGGCATGGTCTTCGAGGTAGGCTGAGTGATTGTAACCCGGGTATATCTGGTTCTTCAGGCTCATTGTTATAGAGTTTTACGATTCTTTTAATTCGAACCTACAGTGTGTAAACATCATCAGTAATAAGCACATACAATTGAAGAATTTTCACTTAGTTTAAATAAATTTTAAAGTCTGCTTGCGGACTATCTGTCCGACCTCCACGGACAACCTCTGGTCAACGGATCACACAGGGTGGGCAGAAAGTCCGTAGAAACTTTAAAAATGAATAAAAACCGAAATAAAAAAACGGTTTGCAGGGTTAGCATCGCTAGTTCACGGGAATTTTTTTAAGACAGGGAAAAAATAACAAAAACAGTCGATAGGTGGCGCTGGTTCGAGTGACTTCAGTGGAAATATGCAAATGAGACGGTTATAACAACTTTCGCTCCTAATCCACAATCAATTGTGGGCCTGCTGCACTCTGCCGTTGCTGGATTTGTGACTGCCTGCAATTTGTTATACCCTGTGGAGGTTGGTCATGTGGAACACATACTGCTGTAATAAACGATCTGGAGGCATTCTGTTCGTTATTTTCGTTATCTTTTCGTTGACCCGTATACTTCAGCGCCACCTATCGGCTGTTTTGAGGGGTTTTTTTTCTCCTGTCTTAAAAAAATCCCCGTGACCTATAGCGATGCTAATTCTGCAAACCGTTTTTTATTTCGGTTATTTTTCCGGGTTTTATGACTTTTTAAAGATTCTACGGACTTTTTGCTCACCCTGTAGATTGAGAAACACTAGTACAACAATTCAATAATTTTTCATTCAGTTAGAATTAAATTATCAAGTTTGACTGCACACCAGTTACGTCATCGTTGCGGACCACCTCTGGTCCGCCGACCAGAGCCGCCCTGAAGGGTGTGCGACGGGCCAACACCCCCCTATAGATAAGATTATCTGTATGAGGCAATATTAATCTTTCATATAAATTCTGGATTTTCATCAATTCTGGAATTATTTATTTTAATTATTCTGAATATCCATCAATTTTTAAATTATTTCATTTTCTCTGAATTTTCATGGGGGTTCTGGAATTTTCAAATACAAATACAACGCCACAACAGGCAAATTGCCCAACGAGGTGGCTGACTTGAGAACATCATGGATCCCCGAGCTATTTTTTGGAGGCCCTACCTACTATTGCTACACCACACATGCACCCCCCCTCCCGCGAAACCCCCCAATGAACCCCCAACGAATCGGTACATGCGGGAATGTGCGTGTAGTGCAACCTGACGTAAAGTTTGTTTCTGTGTAATGCTTGTTATGTGTAGTGCTGTCATCTGCCCCCAGTTTTTCTAACTATGAGTGAAGTGTTATGATTGAACGATTTATCGTTGTAGGACTGTTGCTCTCTGTGGCGAGACTTTTTAACGGGGAGATCGGCTCGCATTTGCGCCTTGAAGTTGGGAACCACAGAAAACCAACTTCAGCCGACCACCACTGTGGGGTTCGAACCCGGATCCTCGCATCACGAGTCCGGCACTATAACCACTCGACCACCACAGCGGCATCGGTGTAAAGTACCTGTATACTGTTATGAAGTATGAATTTTTAAAGTCGATTACCCGATCCCATAGAAAATAGGCGGAGATTGACTTGGAAGTCTGGGGGGGGGGGGGGCAAGGTCATTATTTCTGGGGGGGGGACACGATGATGATGATGTCAGCTCATATACACATATATACATTAGATCAGTCGACTCCACCTTTGACGCTGGGTTGGCAATGCCCCCCCCCCCCCACCGTATCTCCGCCCATGCCATAGAATATATAAAATTGGGGCTAAGGGGGGGCATTCCCCCCCCCCCCCCGAAATGTGAGAAAATGACCGAAAAAAGGGAAAAAGATGGCCAAATCCATTGTTCTGTCACTTTGGTTCCCCCCCCCCCGAACGAAATTTCTGGCTACGCCCCTGGGTCCCCGAAATTACTATGACGACTCTGGCCCCCCGCTACTTTCTCGCACCGGACCCCGCATCTGGCAAGGGAGGCCCTGCGCGGACCCGGGCCATAGGTTGAGAAACGCTGGCCTTATGCATTGATGTTTCGAGAGAGTTTTATACCTCTTTTTTGGTGAAAAGCACATTATTCGTACGGTATTATGGCTCTGTGGATGACCAGATGCGAACTAAAAACTGCGTGTTTACTGTAAAAGAGGTAGGCAGGGATGGACAATGTCCGCCTGCCTCGGCCGGCGCGTGGAGGTCGCGTGCGGCAAATAGAATTACGTGTTGAGGAAACATCTGCTCTCTCACTCGGTTGAATCGTGAAACGGGAGATTCGTGTTCCTTTCAACAAACTCTCTGTAAGCGAATTTTATTATTATTATTATTTCTTGAACACTTTGATCACTCACAGAAGAGGAAAATGAATAAAGAAAAAAAAAAGTCTGGTTCTTCCATTTCTTTTCTATTTCTTTTTATAGAACTGTATTTTCGCGTCGGAAATCCGCTACACACTCACCACAACATCTGCTTCAGAAACGTTAGACAGGTGAACAGTAGTCTGCCTGCCCTGTGTGTTTATGATGAGGTCGATCTTCCAAACAACACCAATAGACGCATTGATATCCACTTTTTTTGGTTTTCTAACTATGGGGAAACTTCGATATAACGATAATCTGCGTACCAAAAAAAAAATATATACATATATCGTTGTAGACGGATTATCGTTGGGAAACATTGTCATCACGTACTATCAAATTTATGCGGTTGTTGACTTTTTTTTATAAATCTGTGTTGTTAGTACCACCAAAGAACATGCTTTTAATAACTATTTGTTCGCATCAAATAAAATTCTAATTAATTGATTAACTAAATTTTAATGTCTAAATACTACAGCTCTTGCAGCCATCTATATATAAATTTGAGAACTTCCAGTGATGGTAACTGTTACTCTTACAGCGAAATTTCCCTTTTGACTAAATTTTTCCCCCACGCATTCAGAAAAATGTGCTGCCATCTAGCGGGGAAAATACGCAATTAAGTATTTTACAATAGAAAAATATATTGCACTGCATTAATTTTTTATTTTTTTGCAAAAATTATTTTGTTTAATGAACTCTCAAAATTTCCCACCAATGCTAAGAAATTTCCCACTTGGGCAAATTTTGGCCAATTTTTCCCACGAATATGGAAAATTTCCCACGAGTTACCATCACTGAGAGCTTCATTAATGAATCACAAACAGAAAAATGAGATCAATGCCGCCGTCCATTACTTAAAAAGCAAACAAAAAAACTGTAAACTAGTACTATTTCTAAACCAGAGATGACAGAAAATTCATGGCATAGGGACAAGTTATTTTTTTGCCGCTGGTCAAAGCTATCCAAATGCCAACATACATTAGGCTCTCTCACTCGCATATTGAATTTGAAGTCAAGCCCTGATGGAATGTTCCGGACGATATTGCTGATACAAGCTACCATCGATGTAATTCGGTGTCATTAATTGTCTAGATCAGTGGTTCTCAACCGGGGGCCATATGGCCCCAGGTGGGCCCTAGGATATTCCAGGGGGGCCACGGATGAAAATCTCACAAAAGGGGAGCCATGGCTACTGATACGGGGGCCACACAGAAAAAAGTTTATGAAATTAAATTTTTTTTAGTCACTCTGACTAAAAAAATTTAATTGCAAACAAAATGCATAGAATAATATATATATATATATAGCATATTTTTTTCGCAAATTTTCCCCTATTCAAGTAACATTAACATGAGGAAGGAAATAAAAAAAGTGGTTCATGTAATCTCGGTGGTTTTGCGACTTGGGGGTGACAGTAGGCCCTGACACAAACTATAGAAGAGGTTTAAGCAAAATGGAGTGACTGTAAAGACAGAAAATTGTGTGTGTTCGAAGACTTTTCATTCAAAGAGGGCTGCCATAAAGAAAACAGACAAAGATTTATTGACCATTCATTGACATTCTTTTGAGTGCTGGTAGTAAATGTAATCCAAGAAGTAGATGAATGACAAATGAAAGCTTGTAAAAAAAACCCATCGTTTTCATGCTATTACAGACGGATATCCATCTAGTTTAGCACAAAGCTATCTTCAGCAGTGGTCTGATGGGGAATATATTTATAAAAATCGAATAAAGAATGATTGCTCTGGGGTATTTTTTTATGAATTTTGAGGGGATGCCAATTCGTTGAATCTGCTGAAAACAAATAAAGTCGAATTCGGTTATAACGAACTCTAAGAGACCAAATCATACATGAGGAAAATACCGGCGAAATTTAATTTTTTCTACATTGCTGTATAACTCAAGAAACTTCAATTGCATAAAATTACTGTTGTTTCAATCGCAAGTGTTCATATGTCATTCCTTTCAATTTAACAGGAAAAACGCAATTTTAAACATATTTAAGACGGTCTTAACGTCATTTGGTTTGCTGATTGGGGGTCTATATGCAATCCAAGAAGATAATGTATTGGGACTTCCTCTAAGATTGACACTACACCTTTAAAGTTTTTTAATCGATACTGCAATGCTTCCTATCATTAACTGACTTACTACTTAAGCCTGCTGCTGGCCTACTACTGGCCTTTCACCTTTGAAGACCAAACACACCCCGCTTCCCATCTCATTGAGATATCAAAGCGTTCCCGGAGGATGAGTATGTGTGTGTCTGGAAATTTTATTAGATACCTTCAGGATAATAAATAAAAATATTACATATAGATTGCACATATAAATTTACATATAATCAATGTTCGTCAATGGACAGATCATAATATGCGGAGGAAAAAAATCAACTACTATAAAATCTACATCGTAATCTTCCGAAAGTTATTGATTCCATCCGAAGATGACACTAGCGTCCATGCCCTCTAAACAGCGTCCCTTGACACTGTGATCATAGCCTTGTTGAGGTTATAATATATATAATCTCAATTTTTACAAGTCGATCAGACATTCATCAGTACGAAATGTCGATAGGCGCCTACTATACTGGCCTGCAACATCCCAAATAATTTCAATGCAATTTTCCTATCCTGCAAGAACAATGTTGTGGACATTAGAAAAAAAATTCTTAAAGGGCGTATGGCCACATTTAAAGCAATTTAAATCCGTTTATTTGAGACTCACTGCATCTGCTGATTTCTAAAAAAAGTGCAATAAATTCTCACGTAAGTCTTCACTTTGAAATGTCCGTAACCGGCTGAATTCATCTCTTTGTATCTGTAAACCTAAAATTTATGGTTTTTAGTGTCGATAATACGCATGCAAAACCAATTCAGCGACACATTTTCACAATCTGCAAAAACTACTTAGATTTGATAGTTGGAAATGAGGTCTAAATGCCAAAGATTTGGAGAGTTCGAATCAAAATGAAAATGTCAAATAATTGAAATTGTTCTTCTTATAAATGAAATATTTTTATATTGAAAGCTATATGTACAGCTATATACACTGCTCAAAACAATTAGGGGAGCACATGGTTTTAACAAAATTAGGCAAACATGTATACCGATAAGTAACATAAAATGAATCATCCATAATTTAAAGCCTAGCAGGAAACGGAAGAAGAAAACTTCATATGCAAATCAAAGCTCATGACGTCAAAAACCAGATAAAGGAGATAAGGGCAGAAATCGGGATGTTGCAGAAACGTCTGTTTTACTGCCGTAACTGTGAAATTCGATTGCGCAGTATTTTTGTTTGAGACAAGGTGACTTAAGGATGTCTCAACAACGTGATTTACCGGAATCCATAGCATGGCGTGTTATAGTCAGACTGGAATCCGGGCAAACACAACGTAGTGTACGCGGACGCTGTTGGAGTCGAAAGAAGTGTTGTTGCAAGGCTGTGGAATCGATTCCAAGAAACAGGAAATGTTAGACGTCGACCAGGGCAAGATCGGCCACGCGCCACTACAGCAACTGATGACCGGTATATACGGTTAACAGCCCGTCGAAACAGAACATAGAATGCTACGCAGCTGCAAAGACGGTTGCTCTTGGCAACAGGACGAAGGGTGTCCAGCCAAACAGTACGTAATCGGCTTCATGAGGGAGGGCTCGATGCACGTAAGACAATGGTCTGCATTCCGTTGACCCCACGCCACCGTGCGACCCGAAGAAGATGGGCTGCTGAACATCGAGATTGGGAGCAACATGATTGGAGCCAAGTGCTGTTTACAGACGAGTCCCCATTCAGTCTGGAGTGTGACACCCGACGTGTTCTGGTATGGAGGGACAGGGGCACTCGAAATAACCCCGCATTCGTTCGTGAAAGGTCACAATACAGACGAGCTGGTTGGATGGTATGGGGTGGAATCAGCATAGGCGGACGTACGGACCTGCATATCATTCGGAATGGCACTTTGACGGCCCGAAGGTATGCAGACGAGATACTGAGACCTCATGTCATCCCTTACGCTGGAGCCATTGGAGATTCTTTTGTTTTCCAGGATGATAATGCCCGACCGCATAGAGCTCGTCTGATGGAGAACATGCTTGAAGCTGAAACAATACAGCGTATGGAATAGCCAGCGTGCTCTCCTGACCTGAATCCGACGCATTGCTGTGCGGCCAAGGCCGCCTGTTACTGTCCGAGACTTGCAGATTGCACTTCTTGAGGAGTGGAACAGTATTCCCCAAAGTCTGATCGATAACCTCATCGCATCCATGGGCAAACAGGTGTGCAGCAGTCTTAGCTGTTCGAGGAGACCACACGCCCTATTAAAACTCGTGCATCATGTCTAAACAGTACTTTTTTTTTCTTTTTTTTATCGTTTACATGTAACCAAATTGTTGCCCTAAATCATCTTTTCATGTTTTTTCCATATTTTCAAAGAATTAAAGCTTAATTCCAAATTTTTTTACGTCTTTTTTCTGTATTGCGCATTGATACGCGTGTACTATCCATTGTATGCCAATACGTGGCTGTCTCGCACGGTTTTCTTCACTTTTTTGATTGCTCCCCTAATTGTTTTAAGCAGTGTATATAGTCAAACGTCTCATAAATGTGAAATTTTGTCATAAAACTGGGAGTTAGGCGTGAATCCCCTTGTGCACAAGTGGAATTTTGAGGCATTTACGCACAACCTAGCTCCTCTTGATCATTTTTCCTTTTTTTCTCCCCACCCTTTCTTCCTTTTGTTTCCTTCCTAAATTTATAAAAGTAAAAAGGACATAATCATTATAAAAAGGACTGTTTTCAGATCAAATTGCCGAAGTTCAATTACTTTAGTGCAAAAATGTCAGATTTTTTTTGGGGGGGGAATACAGAGTCAAACCCCATTATAATGAACTCCAAGATACTGGAGAAATCAGTTCATAATAACGACATTTCGTTACAAAGGAATTCCAGATTTTTATATTGTTCCTATGTAAACTTATCCAGGGATTAGAAAAGTTTTCGTTAAAATTATATTTTTTTCCCGTTATAACGGTATTCGTTAAAACTAGAGTAGACTTTATTTCGTCCCAAACTATTTTTTTACGTATATATGCAGGCCAGCAGGACAACAGAGCGTATGGCATTTTACTGGTGGGCCATTAGTCTTAGAGAAATACTTCCAACTTGAAAAAGTATCCAAATCACGTGTCTAACTCAGATATGTCATTCATGTTGTATAGTTATAAAGTAAAAAAAACTTTTTATACAGTCCCCATGTGCCAAAGAACCCAATTAAGACATTGTTGCTCTGTCTTTCCCGATGCCAACTAAACTAATTTCACGTTTTTAAGTGAAATTTTCAACGCGATATGCGAATTCGAAAAATTGAGGAAATTTGGGAAAAAACAGCAACGGATAAAATGGTTTCCCCGTATTATTTTTTTTTTTTCCAACTTTCTTCGAATATCTCAGTGAATATTGCACTTAGAAACGTTGAATTTTTTTGTTGGAGACCGGGAAACAACTTTCACATTGGGTTTTGGGGCACTGGGTGTCCGCATAAAGAGCGTTAACATTTTTATTTTAATAACTATGTAACCCCTGGTAACATGAATCAAATATCTGAGTACTACACATTATTCGGGTACTTTTTCCAACTGGAAGTATGCCTCTAGGACCAATGGTTCGCCAGTAAAATTTCATATGCTCCATTATACCTATGCGCCCCGTATATTAAATATAGTACGGACTGTTATGTGAAATATTGTCCTGTGTTTAAGCTAACTCGCACGTTGCTTCATCCGCCTGCGAGAGAGCGACCATATTATGAACCGAAAAACCACTTGAAGGCAGCTTGTCATGCAATGAAATATCAGATTTTCACAGTATCGAAATTGAAGTCAACAAACTGATAATTTTCTTATTTGAAAATCTGATTATTTATATTTTCCGATGGGCTTGAGAAATCCTGATAATGAATCATTATTATGTTCACACGAACAGCTTTGTCACTGCGTACATGATTTCTCTGGAATGAATTATTCAAACAAATATTCAAAAAAATTTCACACGTATTTTAGTTCATTTTTTTAAATTCATAGCAGGGCTATAATATGAACCTATATCCTTGATACATGTATTATTGTTGAAAATGATGTGAAAGGTTGAACTTTTCAATTGTGATTCATTTGTGTGTGGCTACTACCTCATTATTACTTTTATCCGCACGAAGAGAATAAAATTAATAAAACTGCTTGCTATCACTTTTTGCGATTTGTATCATTATAAGAATGCGTATTTGGGAAGCTGCAACTGACATTTCTCAATGAAACCATAATCATTTACACACAAAAAAACTAATTTGAAATAATACAATTTCATCCACTATAGTAACTTGTCATTGTGCTGTCTTCAGGCGCAGAGTTTACATTGATTGAAAATAATGTATTCTATTTTTTTACTGTATTCTATAATGTTTATTTTGCTTTTTCGTTATTTTCATAAATTAAAAATTAATCAAATTAAATTCAAACATATTTATACTTCAGACAATTTTTGAATAACTATCTTCTAATGGAAAAACGGGGGGGGGGGGGAGAAGTAAGTGGGAGTTGAAAATTATTCGTGTTCGCAAGGGGGGGGGGTCACAGGAATGAGAAATGGGTGGAAGGGGGCCATGGACAAAAAAAGGTTGAGAACCACTGATCTAGATAACCGCATATACGTTACTGAGGAGTTCGTGAGTCGAGCTTCACTCAATATGGTTTCTCCCGAAAGCTGTACGGCTTTGACCTGTATAATTTCATAGTCTGGAAAAATATTGAAGAGTTTATTACTGCAATCTAGTCTTCAAGGATGATACTAAATGTGAGTTTTATTTTCTCTTTTAACAAATATCGGGTGACGGCAGCTGTTTCACAATCGGTTTCATTTTCCCGATGATATTTTCCAATCTGTCGATAGATGGCAGTAAAGGTTCCAATGTTTGGACGTTTATTCTATATTTATGTTTATTTGAGAGCATGAATTTTTTGCGATCAACTGGGAGTCAAGTCTGGAAAGTGATTTTCCTCTGCCGTCCCGAACTTCGCTCCTCTGGAGAAAGCGTGGCCGTGCCTAATTTTAGCCGTAAGACAAAACTAAAACTTCGATTCTTACCTATCTTAACACTAACTACACAAAACGTACTTTAAAATGGAAAAGTTGTTGTTCCGTGGCTGACGTGAATAGCCGCTAATACCTCTTCCGCAACCTCTAATTCTCATCGGCTTCACGCACACAACTTGAGATAACAGATGAGACAAGCCTTCCCCCGACCGCACCTCTAATAATCTCAATTAACTGTATATCCAATTGTCTTTTCCACCTGAAGCACGTCTTCAAATGCAGCTAGACTTCTTCAGCTAACCATACACAGCCTTCTGCCACCGCGAGGACACGCCGATATGACTTCTACGTTTTAGTCTGGGATTAATTTTCCTCTGCTGCCCCGAACAGAATATCCACTTCGCTCCCCTGGAGAAAGCGTGGCCGTGCGTAATGCTAGCCGTAGTAAATATTTAATCTTACCTCCACTGAATTCCTTCCCATTTCAAGTCTATTGCTCATGGATAAGTTAAACCGGAAATTGAAAACTGAATTCGTAGGTGTTTTTGCACATTTTATTGTAAATTGTTGTCTGTGGCTTTTCAACTGTTTATCAATATTCAATTTTTAATTGTTAACAGTCTATTGTTTCGTTCCCATGATGTCGGAATACGGAAACAGAAGCAATCTGATGCAAGACAAAAAATTTGAGCCACAAAGGGAATATTCTACCCGGAAATCTCTGCCATCGACATAGAGTAAGCGGATGACCGGCTGGGGAACTTATCCTGGGGGCATAGGCGGAAATAGACTTGGAACTCTGGGGGGGGGGGCAATACCCCCTCACGCACCCCTGATCTCCGCCCATGCCTGGGGGAATACCATCTCTTAATATGGGACGAAAAATTGAGTCAAGAGAGAAGAGATCTCTTACGTGCGTATGAGAAGCCATATATCAGAAGCGCTCTGTTTAGCGTGTTGTCAAATCTCTCCTTGTAAATACGTGTACATAGCTGTTTTGTAAAATAAATCTCTGTTGCCCTTCAAATTGCTTCGTGCTTGTCTGAGACATTATGCTGAATATTCGGAGTTTGTTTCCCTTTTCGGCTTACGTACTCATCGCCAGTGATTTTTGGGTTTGAGTATTTCTACATGGGTGCAATCAATCATACCAGTTGCTGTTGGAAAGCGATATTTACTCTTAAATAATTCTTTTGCCTCCTGTATTGCAACTTTGGGTAACGGGGAATTTTACCCAACTATCGGCCCGAGCTAATTTACGGTCTACGACAGCACGTAGTGAGCGATACTGTAGCTTGTGACCCTCTCTCCAAGAGAGTTTTCTCTTCACCAATTCCATTCTAATAACCAGGATCGGCGAAATACCATAAACATATTTTCGATTTTTGGCGGTGATGAAAGCGCACCCCCCTCTGCATTCCTCTTCATCTAAAAAAGTAATTTGCAGAAGCCATTCAAAAAATTATTTTCTTCAAAAAGAAATGAGCTTCAAAAATCGAAGGTATGTGGAGATTCCGACGAGGCTTGTAATTTTTCACATTTCTCATGTTCGCTAACTCTGCCACAGCGGAATGAAAACGCAGAGAGCAGCCTTTTATTTCACGGACGAGTCTGCTACGGGCTCATTTCTGAAGGGTTTACTCTTGTAAGTATAAAAGGAGATTTTTATTAATAACTATTTACTTCAGTCCGGGTAAAAGGTCAACTGAAGGGTTTGCTTTTTATTATATTGGTAAGAGAGGAAGGATTTATTTTTTACAAGTAAAAAGCTTTCCTCCTTTTTTTATCAATAAGGCTCATTATTGTGATGTTGCCATTGGTGGATTAACCCCTTTGCGATCAGGGACGTAATATTGCGTTCAAATGCTAGTAGAATAAATTCAATGCAGCCGACTGTTTCTTCCTCATCGCGAAGCTTCGTCGTAACCCGATGAAACATCCTTCCCACATATAATATATATCTTTTTCATAACTAATCCTTCTATAAGGAGGATGTACACGGAAGTGAGAAAGAGAACACAGAGACGTGACACGATCGTGAGCAAGTTACTGTACGTCTCTTATCTAATTATCTGTTCCCTGTAATTTCCTCCACACCCTTTTTGCTTTTCTTTCTTTCCTCCTTTTTTAACATGGAATAAGGCTACCATATTTATCGCCTGTACGTCTATAAGGCCCCTTTCACACGGAGCGGATGCGGTTCCGCATGCCCTTTCACACGAGCACTAAAGATGCCGCATCTTTAGTTTGAAATTCGTGCATAAAAACTATTTTATTCGCAATTTTTGTAATTATTTTTCTCCTTCATCCCTAATTCAGTGCCCATAGGCAATCTAGAGCCCCATAGAATATGGGTATAAAGATGTCTTCATTCTGATCCTCACAAGTAGTCAAAGGGGGAAAATATCTTGAAATATTTTTAAGATATTATCTTAATATATTTTTAAAAGATTTTGAAAAAAAAATCTGTTTTTCGGAAAAGTATGAAAAATTCCAAAAACATCCAATGATGTTCCAAAAAAAAAAAATTCAGGAGATATCAGACTTTACAAGTGGAAAAAAAAGGGGAGGGGTTGGGACTTTCAAAATGTCTGTGCTTAGAAATATTCACATCACAATTCTGTCTTAGGCCGGGATTACACTATAAAAGTTTTGTAAAAGCTCTTTGATAAAACGTGAAAAATTCAACCATTAAGATCACCGGTTGCATTTGCTAGAATGCAACTGATAAATTTATTAGTTGCTTTTTTTCAAGTTTTATAAAATAACTTTCATAAACCTTTTAGAGTGAAGTCCCATCCTTAGATTAGTCACTTCTGAAATATAAAATTTCACTTTTTTTTTAGTTTATAGACTCAATATCGAGTAAAATATACTTGTAGGTATCGGGGAATCATCAAAAATATTCAAGTGCTTAAGGCCTTCGAACGTCTTAATCCGGCCTTGAGTGAACGTTAAAGTTGCGTTAAAGTGGTTAAAGTTGCTATATCTCGATCTCAGAAGTAAAGTGGGTGGGTGGGTGGGTGGGGGGGGGGGGTAGACGTATGTACAGAGTGCATCCAATTGATGAACAGGGACCCTATGTTTTTAAGGGTATTTATGTCAAATAATTTAAAAAATTCCGTGCAAAATCATCTTTAAAAAGTAGCCAAAGATGCGGACGAATTCGCTCTGCATCGTGTAAATAGCTCCGAATAACCCAATTGTCAAAACTTCTATGTGGGGATGCGGAGCCCGCACTTAGGTCTTGACACATGCGGACGACGTCTGGACCCGCATCTACATTTCCTAGGTGCGGAGAAATTTCGGGTGCATGTGTGGTGTAGCAGTAGTAGGTAGGGCCTCCAAAAAATGGCTCGGGGATTCATAATGTTCTTAAGTCAGCCACCTCGTTGGGCAATTTGCCTGTTGTGGCGTTGTATTTGTATTATGAAATTTGAACTAATTTTTTTTGTACCCAAAAAAAAAAACAACCCTTTGCGAGAATAACTTCATCACAAACCATATTCAAATATACCAATTCTTTCTATATTTTTATGGATTTTCAAACTGTTCACGAATTTATGGGACACCCTGTATATAATCACTCCCCCTTTCCCCCCAACAAAAAAATGGGGGTGGGAAGAAAATGCAAGTCAGTCATAAAACCGTCTGCACAAAGTCAATAAATATTTTATTTTATAATGTAGCATCTGTGAAAACACAATAACGGAATGTAAATGTTGTTACGGGAAGACAAACACTGACAACATTTAAAAACATCACCATCAGTTATAGCAGAGATTATAAATTTACATATATATATATTATACGTGTGGTTTTAATTTTTTTTTTTTGCATACATTTTTTTCCAGCATTTACAAGTGTCACTCTCACCTCCCTTTTTTTTAATAATCATTCATCCACCCACCCCAAGCATATAATATTTAAATATAAACATATAGTATACATATTGTGCATTTCAGACTTATCTGATAAATACAATGAACAAAAAGTAACGTGAGAATCTAAAGCTGCTCCAGCTTCGGTGCAAAATATTAATAACTATGAGTATTTCATTTTACATGTATGTGTGGTAATGTCTCATCGATACGGATACAAAAAAATAAAACATTTGTGGTTCATCTTGCTGTCTCAAAAACATGTAACGATATGAACATTATAGAATGAATAGCCATCGAGTAAATAATAAATATGGGGGTTTGAATCTTGGCGAGATGAACATATGGGAAAATTAACTCTCTTAACACACTTGGGTCCCGAGAGAATAATTGAAGACTCCAATCAATTCTGAAGCATATTCTTGATTTCAAAAACATTTTTCACAAATTTTGAAATCATTCCAAACATTATTAAATTATATTTTTTATAAATTTTTAAATTAGTTCTTTCATTAAATCTAAAAAATATAATTTCTCATCAGTTTCAAAATTATTACGCTGATTCTGAAATTATTTCTCTCATTGATTTCGATGATTTCAAAATGGATTTCGAAAATATTTATAATTTATTCTGGTATTTTTAATTTCGAAATTACTATTCTCATAAATTTTGAATCATTCCTTTCACTGAATCTTGAATAATTTCACATTTTCAAAATCATTACATTCATTCTGAAATTATTTTTCATTTATTCCAAGATATTTATTGTTCATTAATTTGAAAATTACTTCTAATTAATTTTGAAATTATTACATTTATTCTGAAATTAATTCTTTCAAAAACTTTGAAACATATTTCGTTCATTGACTCAGAAAAATATTGTTTCTCATCGGAACTTGGGCAATTCCCGATTAGGGAATTTCCTGGATTATGGATCAAGTTTTGTTTATTTCCCAAGTTTTCTCATATTTAAAGCAACAACATGCCCCTCTGAGCATTTTTATTCATACTTTCCGTTAAAAGAAAATTAATAAAGCAATACACATTTGCATATAATAACGGACAATTTAATTTTAAAACATAACATCCAATTTACATGCTATTCATAATTATCCATAGAAGAGGGGAAAAAAATCCCTTTACGTTCTTTGAAATTTTTTTTTTTTGTAGGCATTGCTTAGACATATTTATTTTATATTATTGTTTTATTTCTTTATATCATAAACGGTAGATTTTTCTGATTCCATATTCATTGTAAGCACTAATGTTCTGCATGCTAGCCTTTTCAAAATTTTTCAACTTTCTCTCACATATACAGTACTTGACGCGCTGTGTCATTAGCAGCTCACACATACTTGCCACATCACTTGGCATTTTTGGAAATTCCCTTAGATAATAAATTACAGAAAATAATATAGTGCTGGACAAGTTCTAAAACGTCGAGGTTAACTGTACAGCCCGGAGAAATGAAACGAAGATTAGGAAAAAGCCAAAATGGAACTTGGGTAAAGAAAAACATAAAAGTACAGTACCCGGTTGTTAGAAAACAATTATGGCAGAAGCAGCATCTGGACTAAAGAGATTCGTTCTACTGTACTCTGCAACTATGCATCAAACCAGGGAAGCACAAAGAATCAACGTTTGGATATTGGTGGGGTGGGGGAGAGGGGGCTTTGGACAAAAGAAAACAAATCTTTTTCAGAGAAATTTTGTTCTAACCTTCAAAAAAGTATTTGAAATTAACAGAAATGAAGATAAAATATTGAAAGGAAATGCCTTTATATGCTAATCTTTTAGGAAGGAATATCTTCCCCCCCCCCGTCCTGAGCGCCTCTGCTTCAAAGAACATACACTATACATAAGCAGGGGGTGGGGGCCCCCCAAAAAACTTGTATTTCCACAGCAAGTCACAAATGCTAAAGCATTCAAATCACACAATATCTGTTCAAAGCGTCTCATCATTAGAACGTAGATGGCAGCACCTGAACACATACATGCATAAAACCTACATCATATGCCACCATTAGGGGTTCAACAATAATTAATATTCCAATGCAGCCTTCTCTTCAAAGGTAAGATTCGTGGCAACAAACCTGGGCTAGATTGGGCTATGTACTGTTCAAAATAAAGGCTTCATTTTGGTATCGTTCAGTAAGCTTAGGTTTGTGTTGAGACAACAAGATGAAACATCATAGTTGAGAAAAAATATATACATATCAAAACCGCAATCAAGTTTCATTACAGAATTCCAAAGTATTTTCGTTTTGGCATCACAACAAAAAGCGCAATAAATTCATTCAATTTTTTACTTCATAGATTTTCCCCGAAAGTATACAGCAGTGCTTTCGAATATACATACCTTGTAGTCTTTTAAAATGTGATAGAGGTGCAATAACAAGTAAAACTGCACACAATTGGTATTACTCTTAAAATAAAAGAACGCAACTGTGAATATCCATGTTCGAAACTACAACACATTTTTTATTTTTACAATGTTGAATGCTTTAGAAAAATATAATACTAATGACGAGTTCCTTGTACTAAGCGATACATCAAAAGAAGGTGGGCTAGTACACCAATTCACAGACACGCACAATCGCCATACAATTAACTTATACATGTGTAATATAAAATAGATATAAACATGCAAGGAATCCTATGTTATGTAAGCCATGTGCGCTACGTTTTTGTGCTATTGGACTTATTTAGCACCTACTTTAATAAATCATAATGTATGGTTATCGAAAATGTGACACACACGCATAAATACGAATGCTGATTTTTTCCTATTTGCTATCCAGAACAGTCAGTTACACATTCTATTTGCGAGAGAGAAAGAGAGAGAGTTTCCATCTTTATTTTATGACGGGACATTCTCCTGTTCAAAAAGCAAGAAAATGCTAGTGAAAAGATTTTACCTTATTCTGTTCTTTTTATCAGTACTGAACCAGTGTTCTTCAATACTTTAACAACTGCGGACCGGTGAAACTGGTAGAACAATTTTGCAGACCAACAGAAATGGGAGAAATAATTCGCTGACCAGCAAAAAATAAATAAATCAGATAAATAATTTGCAGATTGGCAAAAAATTTAAAAGGGAAAATAATTTGCAGACTGGCAAAAAAAAAATGAATAAATTGGGGAAATAATTTGAGGGCCTGCGCAAAATAAATACATATTAGAAATAATTTATGAACTGGAAAAATGGGGGAAAAATAATTTGAGGACCAGTAAAAAAATTAATTAAATAATTGCATCAATAATTTACAGAGCGGCAGAAAATTTAAAAAGAGAAATAATTTAAGGATGGGGGGGGGGGAATAGGAATAATTTGTAGACTGGCAAAAAATAAATTGGGGAAAATAATTTGCAGGCCAGGAAAAAATAAAAAGGAGAAATTATTTTGAAGACCAGGAGAAAAAAATAATTCCAGGGGAGATTATTATGGGAGAAATCTAAGATTACACAGCCAGGATTATGAATTGGTTGAAATGTCTCACAAACTGGCATGGAATTCAGACAGACTGGCACTTGTCCGCATACAAAGCGGTTGAAGAACACTGCCATATTATATAGTGCCAACTGATAATCTACACTGTGGTCCAAAACGCGTTACAGAAATTTTATAGAAAATTCCCGAATCGGTACAACAGTTACAGTAATTGCGTATCATTTTTTCTGTCATTCATTCATACGTTTTTTATGTCACAATACCACCAGTGCATGGAACTTTGGACTACTTTTACTCAAATAAATGTGGTATGCTTCACATTTTGTTGCAAACCACACTCTCACGTTCCGATTTATTTCATATAAATTTTAGAAACGTATGATGGTGCCCTGAAAACCCTGATTAATACAGACGCAAAATATGATACAGGATAAGTTTACGAGTACTTACGAGATAGGGAAGTCTATTTTAACAGTAACGACTACGTTTCGATCAGATACGATCTCTGAATCTCTTCAATTCACTTGAATTGAGAAAGAAAATCAGCACATTCATTTTCGATTTGGTGAAGGCTAATCCAGTGGGCACTTGAGTGTCTTCGGATACAGTTCATGTAAGAAAAATGTTTAGTCTTCACATCAATCGCAAATTCAAAACATTTTTTGGATCGAAATGTCAAATCACATGACGAAATAATGCAAAATTTAGCTCCCACAATTCCATTCATATTATTAATCATAAATCCCTTAGTTTTTAACAACCACACATGCACAAATCGTTCTCCCATACAATGCAAACATATATAAAAAATAATAATTATAATACTCTCAACCATACATAACAAGAGCACTTCAGCTATATACAACGCAACTTCTGTTTTGAAATAATAATAAAAAATGTTTGAACACTCTATACATTCATTACATAACTACAGAAAAATTTCTTGTTATTCCACATATTAAATCTACGCTACAAGTTTTTCTACCATTTCTCAAATTAAATTGAAATCTTTGTGCATTATACATGTATTTATAATAATTATTATAACGATCCTAAGATCTTAGCGCTATAAACGACCACAACCTTTTTCCTTAAACGACTAAAGGAGATGAAGAAAGCACCACAATTCTCTAATGACAGGTACGATAATAATAATATAAGCGTAATAAGAGGTTTTAAGGGGAAAAAATCTCCGTTAAGAAAATGGATATATGTTTTTATACATACTATAATCTATATACTTTAGAAAAAAAATAAAAAAGGAAGAGTACTATTATATATATATATCGCTAACCGAACAAAGAAGGAATAGGCTTATAGGTTCTCTCGTTCTGTTATTGCGATCTTCTCAGAATGCGATACGGCTTCCTTTGTATATAGTATGTATTGCATTAAAGCATTGTCTTTCCCAAATAGTACACGTAGACATTTATTATATACATTTTTCATACATAAGTGAATGCTATTAACTATACTAAAAAAGTGTCATAATTTGCACTGGAGCATAACTTTAATGTGATTCATATAACAATAGTGCTCGAACAATCAAATTAACGAATAATAAAACTGCTGGCTACAAGAAAAGATTGTAAGCTCGTATATTCATTTTTTCCCCACCTATCATTTTAATAATTTCCACTGAAATGATGGATACAACAAAAATTGTAGTAATTAACATTGATGCATTCAAGCCCAGGGAGAGATAAGATTTGCTTTATGATGTCCGTTGAACAATGATTTCAATACATTATTTTTGAAAATGTGTTTATTATTAGTGTAATTTTCAAATTATCGTGTGGTAAGATTTTTCTAATTACTCCGATAACTGCTGAATAAGTAAACACCAATCTACAAGGAAACAGTTATTTTCCGGATATTATGCTGAGGTGAGCTCGGAAAGAAAAGTCATCACGTCTCCGCCGGGACTCAAACCCAGGCCCTCTTGCAAACCGGGCAAGCATGCTAGAGGGCCTGGGTTCGCAAGAGGGCCTGGGTTCGAGTCCCGGCGGAGACGTGATGACTTTTCTTTCCGAGCTCACCTCAGCATAATATCCGGAAAATAACTGTTTCCTTGATATCTCTGGCTGAGAAAAAAGCCATCTATATCTCTCTAAACCAATCTACAAGCTTCCAGAATTGTATTACGTGATGTAATGGTAAATTATTCAATGTCACGGAAAAATTATAAACGTGGAAAATGGAGAGTTCAGAAGGCAATCAGTGGTCAATAAGTCAATAAACATTAAAAAAAAAAAAAAGGTAAAAGGTTCTTTTAAAAATGAGGGGTGAAAAAAACACCAGTCTTTTAGGCGCCATCTGTTGCTAAATGAATCCCATCTCGTAGGTTGGAGGAGATTTAAATGGAATCACCAATTTTCGCAGATGTTTAGTAAAAGAATTATAACATTTAAACCAATCATTGAATTAATTTGAAATTTTTTATGTTTGTTATAAAATACCACCTTCATAATATTATATAGTATCGCTTGTATCACCTAAAAATCCATATATTTTCTTTATGGCAAAATTGTTTTTGTTTTTTTTGTTTTTGCCTTCTACTGCTGCCAAAAATTGGATTTATAATTCAGCCTTGTAGCTGTAACAAAGAACTACTAACTCAATTATACAGGGCATTTTAGCTCAACAGGGGCTAAAATATGCTCTTTATAATAAATAATTATAGAGCATTTTAGCTGAAGGGGCTGAGAAACATACTCTTTAGATAATATCTCAGATCCCCACAACATTCAGCAAACATTCATCACTCACATTAAAATATGATAAATGAAAATAATATAATAGTTATGACTGTACAGAGCCACATTATTCCTCTTTTGAACGATACCAAACACTCAGAGATAGTGTAGTAATATAATTTATAAAAAATTAAGATATGCAGTTGGCCACCGCAACGTACTAAGTATGACAGTGGTATACAATGATTTAATTGTGTGTACTGGGTACGTAGGACAGCGCTGGGGAACGGGTTAGGAGTTGGTTGAAGCCTTGGGTGCAGAAAAAAATATTGGGCCTTAAATTAGATAAAGTGTGAAGTTGAGGTCTTTCTGGGGCCCTTCAGAAGTTGCGGTGCCTGGTGCACCCACCATTAAATAAGAGTCACTTGCAATACGCAAGTCATTTTCAAACAAAAGTGACTTACTTTGACTGGCTTCTGAACACTCCATATGTCGCATTACAGTAATTGTTACAGAAAAAGATTTTATTTTTTGCGATAGTTAAAATAACATACAGGAATCATCAGCACAGGTGTTCGAAAACTTTTTCATCAATTTCAACTGAACTCCAGCCCCAACTATGGTATGTGTGTACAAGGTTTGTTCAAAAAGTATCTACCACAGTTTTCTGTGATGCTGTGAGATGCAACAATGACCAGACCTGTGGGCAATTGGCGGCAACACCACAATATAATGCACCTGCCCATTCTTCACATTTGGTTCAGCATTTCTTGGCCAAACACAACATGCCTGTACTCCGTCAGGATCTCCACTCTCCCAACATGGCTCAGTGTGACTTCCAGTTCTTCCCCAAGCTGAAAATGCCCAGATTTTTTTCAAAAGATAATCAGACGGCACTGACATTTCCTCATCCATCTGCAGGTGAATGGCAACTTCTAAGGGGCAGGAAAAATTTTAAGCATGAGCACCACACCTTCCTAGCTTCATTGGTTTAAGCACAAAAAATTATGGTAGGATACTTTTTTGATGAACAAACAGCGTACATTCAAGTATAGTATAAGTAAAAATAGAAATCGCTTGCATCAAAATTATACACATACATTTTACTCCTGGTGATGATCATTTGAGTGAATGAAATCATTCCACAAAGACAACAGAAGGTCTCGAATACCTTTCCTTACACATAAGAGTGTTTTCAATCATATTTACATTCATTAACATCATTTATATGTTAATAGTTCATTCAAGTCATGACCATCAGCATGACGAATCAAAAACCAATTCAAACAGATGCTATTGGAATAGTGTGACAGTTTAAAAAAAACCCTACGCATGTTGTTATCAGATTAATTATTAAAAGTTTCAAATTCGAAAATGACCAGAATCTATTGTATAATGTTGAGCTAATATCATCGTTATTGCAGCATATATATCCACCCTACAGTTAGAAAAACAACACAGCTTACACGTGCCATTAATATAATGCAATTAAATTAAAAATTAAAAAAAAGATAGAAAGAAGAGACGAAAATGATTCCCTCAAGTTATTCGCTTCAGAACTTTCTCACATTCAATTTCATATATACAAATAACAAAGAAATATATAAAAATCTATATAACTTTTCTTTTCTTCACAATAGAGTGAGTAAATGTCAATAATAACCCATAAACATCCAAAATCACAGCAAAAGCACAGATTCATCATCGAAGTAATCAAGGCAGTTTCTAAAAAAACAAAAAAACTAATACTGAATTCTCTATGTCTACTCATGTCCGTGAGATGTATTACCGAACAACAACAACAATAACGGCGCTAAGAGTTGAAATTCACTATTAAAAATTCATTAAAAATTTCTTCTTTTTTTGACGTCATATATCTACCACACAGTTTATAAAATATCTTCTAATGTATACACCAATATATCTGTACATGCACATCATGCAAAAAAAAACCCTAACACATTTTTTGCCATTAACAAGAAACTCTATATATATATATTTATATGTATAAGACAGCAAAGCTAAAAATATATATATTTATGTATGTCTTCTCCTAAATAGGCTACAAACGATCCAACAACATGCAAGAGCTAAATGCTTCTTTTTGTGTTCCACTAGGCATGTCGAAATATGTAGATTATATGTATTTAAAAAAAAATCCAACAAATGATCAAAACAAATATACCGTTGAGATCATAACACATTTGCTTTGATACACACCATTTGCACACTTACACAGAAATACGACATAACGAACGTAACAATGATCGCAGCATTCTGCAATCAGAAGTGGAAAGTAAAATAGAACAACAACACACTATATAGTCTAAATTAGTATCTCTGATTGGCAGGAAGAATCTCTCAAAAAATAGATTTTATATGGGCACTTTTATACATAAACGTACAAGACGAACAAAATTCTGGCTTTTTTTTTTTGTTGTTTTATTTTATTTCTCCCTCCCGTACTGATATGTTGCAAGCACTCCCTTGTGATTGTAAAACTATATATTGTTCCTGTTGTTGTGTTACATTGAGGGGGAAAAAACAAAAAAGATATGCCACTGTTTTCATCGAGACATGTCAAGTATTCCTGTTCAGGAAGTTACATATCCATCGCTGAAATTTAATTTAAAGAAACACCCACATCAATAAAAGATATAATAACACACAGTAGCATCTACATCGCTCGTTTCAGAAATTTTGCATTCATCCACTAAGCCAATTTTTTTCATTTGATACAAGTTTTAGAGCTACGTTCGGAATAACAGTATGGAAATGTGAATGCAAAAAATTTGAAAACAAAAATCGTGAATCACATCCGAGATTGCAGAACTGACTTATGAATTAAATAAATTACGATTCATACAATATACCTATTATCAAGTTCTAGTAAACTCGTGGTGAGCGCATAATAATCCTTTCTGATTCTTTCACTGATCCGCATAATAACTGGCATGGTAGAAATAACCAAACTGGATTTTTTTCAGTCATCTTCAAGAAGACAACTTCTTCGATTTTGTGCAGGTGATAATGTCCCCCCCAACTTTGAGAACACAAAAACAAAGAAGAGAAACCTTTTTTTTCTGACCGACAGGCTGCAGGGAAATTTTATGCTTGAGTATGAAAAACATTACCACCTCTCTGGGCTTGTCATTGCCAAAATAAAAGGATTTTACAGAGGCGAGATGCCTTGGGACTGCTAAAATACAGTATTAAGTTGGGAAAAGATATCTTTTAATTGCAGCTCAGAAGATTGAATGAGTTGATTCATCATACTGATCTTGTGTTGCAATCACAAAACAAAAAATAAGCGCCTCTATTAACACAGAGAAAAGTCTCTATAATAAATTGGAATTTCATGGCGCTAAATGTAGCATTCATACAATGATGGTAAACTAAAATGATCCCACAGATCCCCCCCCCTACAACAAAGTACTCACAGACCCCCCCCCCCCAGAGAGTCCAATGGAGAACACATTGAAAAACACCAATCAAGAGGATCACAGTGGTCCATGGATCATATTGATGAATACCTGTTCAATGACAGAAGGAATCAGTTAATCACTTCTACAATCACTCAATGTCATGAAGGTAAAAGCATCTGATCTTTAAGGTTTGGCATAGTCGTTAATGTTAAACATTCAAAAACAGCCGGGTGAAGTGAAGCACTGATATACACAGAATATGGCACATTGTGAATGACAGCTTTTGAAATGGACAAATAAAGATGTAATCATGTGTCAGAAAAAAAAGGACATCACAAGAACGAAGTTCACTTTACATCCAAGTCGCTCTCTGATCGAAGAACATATTTAAGAAAAGCTTATACAGCAAGTATTTTAAGATGGTTGCTGCAAGAGAAAAAAATAAGTTGATAGAATAGTTTCTGGATCAACAGCAAGACATAGTCAAATGCAGAATTATCTACTCCTAGGCACGAGAATGTAATTCTGTATTGCAAATTACAGTCGTCCCTCCGTATTCTGTGGGGTTACATTCCAAGGGTGACCGTGAATACTGAAAACCTGCAAATAACCCAACTCCCTAATCTTTTTTCTTGGCATTTCATTTTTACAGTATTTGTTTTTTGTGGAAGAAATAGAAGGGGTCCAGTGATTCTAGACAATGCATTCTGGAAAGAACAACATAATGCCTATCAGTTGTTTCTTCTAAATTCCAGTTAATTTGTTAGAAAGAATATAGTAACAAGGCTTCCTTTACCAATTTTTCTATATATGAAAAACATGCCACAGTTTATTTACCACGGGTTTACTTCATGGAAACAATCCATTGCCGATTTAAACTTACAAAGCTTTTGCTATGCTACTCATAATGAACGTGTTTTCTAATTCTCAATCTTGAAAATCTTCAGGGGGAGTACAGTTTCGGTTTCAGAAGCAGTTAGCTTGATCAATCACTCCTCTATCAATTTCTCTCAATTGCTCTATTACTTAATTCTTTAATTTTTTTTATCTCTACATCAGTGAAACCTTCTCCATTAACATATAAGAAAAAGTGTTTTCGTAGTACAAGCTTTTATATTGCTCATACAAAATAATGGGAGATGTGACTAATTCTTTTCATCAATACCTCACAGATTCAAAGATTAAATAATGACGGCTATACCGTGGAAGTTATGTAATACATAACTTGCATACCTTTTCTATCGCACCCACAGAAAAAGAAAAACAGAATTTTCTACATGAGAGACACATGGATCCAAGGCTATATAGTAGCAGGTGTAGCTAGAGCAATGCCCGATTCGAATTTTAAGTTTTTATTTCATAACTCTTCTGCCTCAACAATGCTTTCCAAAAAAAAAAAAAAAAACTGCAAGTACAAAAACTGCAAATATGAAATCCGAGAATACTGAGGACCAACTGTAATACCAAAAGCAGAAAAGAAAATGGCTATCGTGAAAACCAGGATTTGTAAAAAAAAAATTGAAAATCAAGAATAGAATCATCTTCCAAAAGTTTATACGACATAAAAACACAAAAAATTCACACCTAAAACTACCACAAACAAGTCAAATTTACACTGTTGACTTAAGAGAGCTGAGCAAAAAAAAAAAAAAAGCTTTAAATGCTTTTATGGCACATACATAAAAAAGTAGAATAATAAAAAATATGAGGGTCAATTATCAAATCAGAAAACTTCAAAATTATTTGAGATTAAAAAAAACCCATTAAAAATGGCCTCCACAATTAAAAAAAACCCCCTTTGGACATATAATATGCAGTATTCTGTACAGATGATTTCTTGTTGGACACAAAGTATTGTGTTTAACAGATAAACGAAAGAAATTATGGCAAAAGGAAAGAGAGACACAACAAAAAGGCCGAAACTCGACGATGAAATTATCGTATGTGAATAGCTCAAGTTTTGGATAAATAAACCTTATACGATTGCCCTGAGACGAAATTATTCTAAAATTTTGAATTCAATACACAGTGGTGTTCCAAATAAAATCAGTAATTCATTCAAAGATTAACGTCTAGGTCAGGATAACTTCGTCTACTGATATATTGATAAAATAGGGAAATTTTCCTGATTTCTGACAATTTCACTGCTCATTGGCAAGTGATAGTTATTTGAACACACGCATTGTTTTTTTACCCGATTCAAGATTATGCTGAAACTTTTAATAAAAAATTTCAGATAATTTTTTTTTAAATTTATTTCTATAGATGATGATGGAATATAATTTTTCAACTATATATGTTATGGTAAAAGCCTGAAAATTGGTAAAATCTAGGTTTTACTGTTAAGACCTCGCCATATCCAGAAAAAACGTTCTGCCTGAGAAAACGTTCTCATTTCAGACTTTTACCAAGTCAAAGACTGTTTTTAATTAATCAATTGACCATCATGAACTCATTAGCTCCTACTGCTTATTAATTAATTATTTAATCATTACAACTGATTAAAAATCATCTAGTGGATTAATGAACTCAGTTCCTGACACCACCTGAGCAATCATTAATCACTAAATCAACTAAATAATTTACTCCATTAGTTAAAGCATTTTTAATGAATCGATGAACTATCATGAACTTATCAGTTTGACAATTAATTAATGATTATAATTATTTAATAGCTCTTCATTCAGAATGGGCTTTTAATGCTAAGAGTAAATTAATTAATTTACTCCAAACAGTATGAACTTTAAATCAAATGATAATTGTTGCTCATTTAGTCAGTATCAGGAACTAATAAGTTCGTGGTGATGAATTAATTCATTAGTTAATTATTAATTTCAATTATTGAATAATTATAATTATTGACTAATTAATGAGTAACAGGAGCTAACAAGTTAATGATGGTAACTGATTCATTAAAAACGAGTTTCAACTTAGTTAAAGTCTGAAATGAAAACGTTTAAAGCATATTTCAGGCTTTTACCAATCCGCTTTGGTAAAACCTAGGTCTTACCATCTCCAGGCTTTTACTGTGACATATGCAAGTACCCTAGCATGCATAAATTATATCAAAACATTGTAAGAGTGAGATCAACAGAAACCATGCTAATTTTACATCCTCTTAAGTCAACTTGTTTACTAACACTCTCGGGGGGGGGGGGGTGTAGACTATTGAGGTTCCACTGTATTTTGAATATCACCAAAAATTTTTAGTAAATAAGCCACTGGGATGTATTTGCAGCATCCAGGAGAAAATCTGATTTAGGAAAATGGAAAAGTTTTCTAAAAAAATGTCACACGAGATCTTAGAGGAAAATGTTGCACAGTTAGACATTCTGCATCGTTAGTTCTCAAAAGGTAGATAGCAAAAAGTTGCGAAGGGGCTCTGCAAGACTTATAATGAAACAAAGCAGAAATTTGAATGAAATCATAGAAAACTTATTTATATACACTCGTGTGAGCAATGATGCCACAGCTTCAGGGGTCATCAAGATAAATGTTAATTGAAAACACCATACTGCACAACAATGCGCTATTTTCTTCCAAATATTTATTATTTTAGTCTCAAACCATACTGACAGTTGAGTGAAACTGTTGAATTTGAATTCAATTCTAAACTTTGTAAGAGGTAAGGGTCATGGCACATCAGAAAAAAAAAATGAATATCTTTAACTTCAAGACAACACTCTTGTAAACTAATTAAGTTGTAACGTACATCAATGCCACTCAGTATTTTTACTACAGAACTCAAGCTTTAAGAGAACAATCAGGTATTCGAGTCAGGTACTTTTACATCAAATCAACTAAGGTAGCCAAGTACCAAAAAACTATCCGCAAATTATACACTCAACATAATAAAAAATGAATGCAGGCTACATTTATGAACAACAAAAATTATATACAGTAGATCCCACTTATAATGTTCTCACTTAGAACATTTTCCAGGTTAGTATGACTTATTTTTGTGGTCCCAACTTTTACAAATACTCGTTGAGATTTCCTATTTAAAACGTTTCTCCTTCTTAAGAGGTTTTTTTCAAGGCAGTTTTTGGAAAAAATTATGAGTGGGATCCACTGTATGTTTACTATTAGTTAAATGTATGTACACTAACCATTCACAAATATCTACTTTTTACACTTAACTAAGAGTAACCGACATGAATGAATGAACGCCAGAACTTTGGCACTGGACTTATCCAGTTGCCGAGATCTCTTCAAGCCCAGCTTTGCGGCAGAGTCTGGAACAAAGTGTAACCAACAGTAACCTCTGAATCATTCTTAGCTTTCAAATAGAAATATAATGGTAATTGGTTTAAAAAATATCAAGTTGGAAGCTTCTAGCCTGCAACACCGGCTGCGTCTAATGTATAAATCATCACAGCAACACAAATGCAAGAATATAATTGAATAATTTTAAATAATTAATGAGCCATTTGAGTTTTGTGGTTTAAAAAAATTATTGACTATTCTGGTCATACAATCATGCCAGAGCTGGGAAAAACAGTGATTCCTCACTGGATATCGTCAATATGAAACAAGTTTTTCCAAAGAATACTTCAAACACCACACAATTTCCTCATTTCCTGTAATAGGAAGCAAAATAATTGGCCTCCGGTACTGTCACTAACTGATCTTCAATCTTTGCACCTCACTCATGCACCAAAAATGTTAAATGATTTCATACTTGTAAGGTCTTTGATTCCCATCCTCAAGCTAAACTACTGTATATACTCATGTACAAGCAGTTTATTTTGTTGAAAAATTAGTCCCTCAATTTCAGGGGGGGGGGGGGGGGCTTATACACGGGTCAGTTTTTGAGGAAAAAATATTGACCTTCCACTTCATTAAATTATACAGCTATATGGCCTTTGCTGTGCTAGCTTGAAGATCTGTTACGTCATTGGACTACTTTAGATGGTTTTCCTAATCAGTAAATCAGTAGAGTGATTTTTGTAGCTATACTCAAATTTACAGAGCTGATGATGTTAAAGCCAAAGCAAAAAAAAAAAAAAAAATCAAAAACATTGTTTTTGATTTAGTTTGATTTTTTAAGACTTTGATACCTGGTGGATGCATCGATTTTGCAGCCTTTAGATGTGAGTATTAACAAGTCTTTTAAAAATTATTTAAGGGATTTATGGACCGAATGAATGAGTTCCAAAGATAAAGAAACAACCAAAGTGGTGCCTTAAAGAATTCTGACAACACAGCCTAGGTGTGCCAGTGGATTCACGAGGCATGGAATTCCGTTTCCACGAAAATGATCATTAAATCTTTTTAAAAAGAGTGTTGTATCAGTAATGCGAGGGACAAAATTGAAGACGACATTCTCTTTGAAAGTGACCACAGCAATGACAGCACAGTTGAAGATGAAAACAAAAATGTCACACCATATGATCACCTGGCTTTTGATGTAGAGCTTGTAGAATCAGAAGAAGAAATGGATTTGAAAGTTTGAATAATTTTTATTGTAACGTCTATTGTATGAAAATATACCAAAATTTTTTCCTTCTAAAATGTGATTTTTGGGGGTCGCTGATACATGAGTACATACAGTATATCATTAAGTAATTTACATTATAATGGCTTGAGTTTAAACACACATCAGTGTTACCATACAGATACTACTTTTCTGATGCCGGGCATAAATAGTGCTTGCAATTTGAAAAAAAATTGAAAACCTTGATACAACCATCTAATGTCAACTGTTGTTTTTTATGAACTTGAACAGACTTAAACAATCGGTGTGTAAGATCTAAGATTCATAAAAATGGGGAAGACATTAAAAAAATGGTACATTGCTTGGAACCAGAAGATTCATAAAATCAAGCAGCATCTGTACTGTATTTCTGTTTATGACGATATTTCATATTCTTTCGCCTGAAGGTGACTGAATCATTTTTTTTAATGGAAAATTATAGGAAAATTAACTGAATAGAAATTGATGGCACTTTATTTTCCACCCACTTTATCTTTTCTTTCACCACACATAGGATTTTCATTAATCGTTTAGGCAATTTTTTAAATTTTCCTGTACATAAAAATAAAAGCGTGTTAAGAACCAGAGATATTTCGGGGTGACCGAAATAAAGCAAATTGAGTTCAATGAGATGCCTCAGGACTGCCACTGTAAGGGTTAATGAAAGAAAATTATCGATTCTCTTACAGACTGATTATAAATATTTAAAATAAAAAATCACTGAGACAAATCGTGAATTTTAAATTAACAGAAGAGTAATTGAAACGATGGAATGTGAACCAATCATTCCATGTAATATACTAATATCATTCAAAACTCAAAATAGTAGTATAGTTGGTAAACCTTGATAAGTCACCCACCAACTGAATAACACATCATTCCTGATAATTCTTTGGTCCCTTTTGATCTCTCATAGTTATCTCCAGCGTCAATGTAATCTTTTCAATTAACACTAATTTCAATGCCAAGTAATATGGTCAATCACTGAAAGTAACATTACGCTTGAACTACCAAACACAAACATGATTGGCACTTTTTTTTCTATCAGTTGACGAATCAGAAGTGGTAGAATCTTTCAGAAATGAAAAATATTCCAGATGTTATTGAATTTGAAGAATCTTTAGCAAATTTCCAGTCTTAACTAATGCTGTTTAGTGTGACAAGTAGTTTGTGTTGACATTTTTCAACTTTAAATAAAACCTAAATAACTTTATAATACAGTTCAAAAAACAGTCTTCAACTATTTCCGCAGGTTATTTTTCCCCTTTAAACAATTTACCTGATGAATATGGTAATTATTGCCTTAATAAAGAGTATTTAAAGTTATTGCCACGCTACACTTTCCTGTAATTTGTCTTCAAAGAAACAATGACTTATCAAGGTTTCACTTGATTTTTGCTTGAAATAAAGTTTCCGAAACTTCTTTCAAAGTTCTCTAATTATTTCAATATGTAACAACTACTGGATAACAGTGCAAAAAAAAAAAAAAAAAAAACTTCATTCCTCCTGCTTCAGAAAACATTAAAATTGTAAGTAACGCAAAATGATCACAGAAACCCATCATGTCACTGAAGGTATATGATTATTTATCAGAATATAAAAGAAACGTTGAAATGCAACAGATATTGTTCATCCCGTCAAATATCAATATATAAAATAAAAATTAATAAAAAATGCACTCGTAGCAGGATAATGAATATTTACTCCAGCCTTTTTATGCTCCAGTTTACCAGCAGAGTATTTACATGCATTAGAGAGCAGTTCATAAAATAAAACAAGATGAAATTTCAAACAAAGTCAGACTTGCAGATTATATATAGTCAATATATGAGTTTTAAAACTTATAATGGGATAAAATAGCATGGGGCAGTTAGAGTAAGCTCTAAACTGCATGCTAATAATGCGATAAAAGCATATGCCAGAGAGGAAAATAGAATTGTCCAACTTTTAAAGCCACACGTACACTCATTCTCTCGCTCACTACCACATACACACATACGCCAAATGCACAGAATTATTTAACTTGTGTAAACCCTCTGACTTATATTCTTACTTTTAGGACAGAATTTTAAGCATTTAGTTAGCTGGCATGCTATCGACTGTTTTGTTAGATGACGAAGAGGATGACGTAGATGTTCCAGGGTTTGAGTTCAGTGCCTGGGTTGAGGCAGCTGTGGTGGTGACACAGGGGTTCAGATTTGTGCTGCTACTTTCCATTGAGCTCCCGGTACTAGACATGGCCAGTTTACGCATTTGGCGAATGACAGCTGTGGCATTGTATGCTTGCTGCAAAGAAGAGGGGGAGGGGAAATGGTCTCAATCTAGAAATGCTTATAAATTATGATGGCAAAATCATTTTGTGATTAAAATGTGATTGGTTAGATTTACTGACAGTTTCCCCAGCATATTTATTGTATTTTGAGCATGATATGGTAATGTCTTGATAAAAGAATGAATTAATGTCACACTTTATAGTTAGCATTATAGAATTAGGGGTCACTGCTGCTGTCATTGTGGCAAAAAACGATGAAATATTTCATTCATGGAAAAGAAAAAAGAGATCAGATTAACAAAAAAAAAACAAAAAAAAAACAGGTGTTCATTTGCCAATGTTTTTAAATAACATAAATTTGACAAAATTCTCACATTTAACAAAAATTTTTCATAATAAAAACACTAGTAGAATCCGCGATAGGCTGTGCACATAGTGGGGCGACCAAGAGGTATGGGAGTGTATAATAAAGACTAGCGACGAAAAAACCATTGTATCGTTTTGTTCTACACTGCATATATTCGAGAAGCGAGATGAAGGAGAGAAAGGAGCCAGTCAATGAGATGTGCAACTCAAACAAACAAACATGTTTGTTTTCACCTCGATCTGCTGATTGGTCCTTTTCTCCCTCTTTTTTTCATTACCTCCTTAAGGGAGAAAAAAGATCTTCTGCGGAGGGATCATCATCATACCATTACATTTCAGAGAACCTCCTCTGGTTATTTTCTCTATCTCCTCTAATATGTGTGGGCATCTCTTCTTCCACCCCATATGATTTTTCTTCTTAGTCGTAATTCTTGTATCGTGTACCTCTTCGCCCCAGTATGCACACTACCTTAGCAATACATAGCAATATAAATGAGAGTAATGATGACTAATTGATATCTGGAAGTATTTCGTGTTCATTTAAGTGAGGAGCTTTCAACTGTTGACACAGTGTGAGCCACATTTGACATTTTAACGAAGCCAGCAGACAACTAAGCTATCCTACACACATGTTAATGAAGAGCTCAGCAAATCATGTTATTCGTGCATTGGAGACCTCTGGCTAAAGTGATAGTACAGTAGAATCCTGATAACTTAACATGTGGATTACTCAACATTTATTATTTTCACGGTTGGCATATTATACTAAATTCAATGCGGGAGAAACCTCTAACATGACACGAGATAGCTAAAACTCACTTAAGTGGACTACACATGATTTGTATTGTGTTATCACACAACTAATTTTTTGAAATTGCCTGTGAATTGGCCAACGCAACATATCTATAGACCCCCAGTGCAAAGGTCTGAAATTGTCATTATTTATCAGTTAAATACATTAATATTTGCCTTTTGTTCTGTTTCTTGTATGTAATCAGAACCATTGGCCGTGGATTGGCACCGATCGTATTGTTGCTATCTTGAAATAGTAATATTGTTTAAATGTTTAAATACTGTGAAAATATGTAAATGACTTTGATGACGTCTTCGATTATTATTGTATACAGGCCCTGTATGTATGCCCTTCATACTGAAGCTGCACTCACATTCGCTTCTCGTATTTATTTCCGTTGCTACATTTGGCTGTTTGGTGGGAAGTTAATCCAATAAGTCTTGATATTTAATAGCTTGTGCTGAAGCACATCTGGATGTTTTAATTATAAACTAAAATCGTGTTTAAGCTTGTTGCAGATACGATCATGGTACAGTGCTGATGATGATGCTGCAATCGTGGTCCAGCAATGATAAGCCAATCAAGATCTAACAGTGTTATAACCCTTGTGCTGTACAACATCCACGTCCTGTGACGATGTTTGGAGGGTTCGCTGATTTCACTGTCTGAAATCTGGACTTCTGAAAAAACTGTCTACTGCATTTGATGGGCTCATGAAGTAGAGATGTATGTTTTCAGAATTTGGCAAGATTTCTGGAACTTTGTTGAATCAGTTTTGTGAAATTATTCACGAACTCTGCTCATTTGATCTCTGAGACTGACCTTAAACTGTTACAATTTCTGAAAGTTATATTAAGCTTGGAATCAACACTGATTTATATAAATGAATGATTAATAAATGAATTTGTATAATAGAAAAATCTATTTTGTTTTCCATTTTGTTGCCTGCAGACCTGGGATATCAAAACATAGAATCCAGGAAAGTACCGTACTGGTACACGTAACCTTTTATGCAATGAATGATGTTCATCCCCGGATTCATAATGCTTTAAAACAGCATTTCTCAACCTTTCTGAATCCAAGGACCACTAAAATGTCTGAAACAATTTGACGGACTACAATTTCAACACGATAGTGTCCCGTATTTTACAGGATGGTGGAACAGGCAGTTCTATATAGCACGAATGTTCTATTTTATACAGTTTCATACTATTTTCAGGGCTGATTCTGGACATTTTTCAAGTGAAGCAAATATTTTGGTGATAAAAAATTGCCCCCCCCCCCCCCCCGTTCAGTAGGCGAATTCTGTGGCAACGCAGTTCGCGGGATTAAAGATCCGGCAATGACTATTTTAGACAGTTTTATGCAGCTGCCCTGATTTTTTCGATGAAGCTTATTTGAATTTGGAACGCTTACTAAGCTCGTGAATGAATATAGTGTTTATAACTGATAAATCATATTCTGATAAGTGTGGCTGTAGAACCACATTTTAATTCCCAGTGACTTAAATTTTAAACCCAGTGCCTTTATTTCCTAACATTTGTAAATTTTTCAGCAATTTTTGCAACAACTGTTGATTTTGCCGACTTATGGTAAAGTTTTTAGTGTCCAGTATTTAAGATCCTTCCCATATTTTACTTGATGAAATATAGTCTTCAAGTCAAAACGATTGTTGTCGTTTTTTTCTTTTGAGAAATACATCTTTTTTTTTAGGTTACTGCATATTTTGCAATGATTAGCAAATTCATTGCAATGTTTTTTGTTACAAGTAGTAATATCCTGTATACAATATATAGGTTCGTGATTTTGTTGATGAGATATGGTGATGCCAAGTATGAAGCTGTAATTTTCATTAGAATCAATAAGAATATCACTACGATCAATTACAACTTCATCGTCGCGGATCATAGGTTAAACGCTGCTTTAAAATCATGCAGACAACAAATGGATTACAAGAAAATAGTTTTCCTCCAAGACATATTTATTTTCACACACAGGATTACTAGTTACAGTTAACATTGAGTTCATTTTAGAATTAAGTCCTATGTCTCTCACAACAAATACAAAATTTTATCTGACCAAGATTCGAGGTTTTCATCATGTCTTGTCAGCAGCCTTCAGATTGATATTTTCCCAGCCGTTATTTTCTGCGGATCGGAAGATGAACGTAACAAAGAGCATCCAAGAAAGCTGAAGAGGACAGTCCTAATCTTACAAGTCGCAGCGATGTTGTCAACAGAGGATCATAGCCACCAGTCTACATGAATCATGTAGACTGGTGGTTATGGAACATGCTCAAGAACATGGCCTTACAGCAATAGACCATTTCAGCGAGAACCCATCATTGATTAGGGTATTGGTAATAGCTTCAAGGAAATCTGGTAAAGAAGACAAGACTCGACTCCACGTAAAAATCTGAACCAGCCAATACAATGGCAACAAATTTATGTTAAAAGTTCATTATATGGGATACTAGTTCAGGCCAATGGCGAAATAAGTTAAACTGTAAACGACTATATGTCGATCAGTGAGATATGATAAAAATGTGAAGTTGCTACCGACAGGAATGGTATTTATATAATAACAATCTATTTGAATCTCGGTACAGAGATAGTCCATGCACTATCCGCCTCAAGGTAAACCATGTCATAGCAAACATTTCACGTAAATATTTGCTATGCTTTTTCGCCATTTTACAGCTCTACAGAGATAGCTAGCCATACATGAAACTTTCCTCATCTGAAATCGGTTCAGCCTTCACCCATATTTCTGATAAGGTAGGTTCTATTTTACTAAATATAATGTTGCCGTAAACTGATACCATCATTTTAGGGGATCCTCTTGAATGCATATAAAATGTGACCAATACGTGCATATGGTGCTCATAAATTACAACCATTTTGAAAATTGCTGCAGAGTATATTTCTGCACACAAGGTACTACATACCAGATAGTCAAAGTATCTGTCACATACTCATTTGGAGACTGGCAATTTAACACTTATTATTTGGCAATGTTAGCAACATAACACTTATTTGGTGACTTCAGCAATTTAACACTCGCTCTTTGGCGAAATTTACTGAATTGGTGTCAACATTAGCAAAATTTAAACTCATTAGCCAAGCTATTAAAAGGCTGTTGTTTTTATTTTTTTGTGAAACATCATGAAAAATCAATGGTAGAAAACTAATTTTCATATCAAATTGTACGGATAATAAAAACAAAAGACTTACTCTCCATTTTGTTTTGGCAAAATTTTTCCTCAGCTGTTCACTAACGCTAGCCTGAATATTCTTATCACCAGCAGTATTGCCACTGATCCTGCAGATAGCATGAAAAAAAGGGGTAGAAAATTCAGCTTAATTGTCCACCTTATGCACATATGCAGATAGTTAGTATATGAAATATACAATTAAATTGCACCTTGATCATGTTATTTATGGGACGAAAGCACAAATACGATTGTGTGAAGCAGTCTTTCTTAACCCATTTTTTTGTCCATGAACCCCCTCCTTTTGTACCATATTTTCTTCTGCCCCCCCCCAATTGAGAAGAGCAAGACCCTTCCTACTTATTGAATTGACTTTCAATAAATTTTAGTGAACAAAAATTTTATAAATATGGTCAGTCTCCAGACCCCTAAGCTAGAAATCATTAAATCTCCCTCTTCTCCTCGCTAAACGCAGGGTCATCTCAACATCATGGATTCCCATCCCAAGGATGTTCAAGCATTAAGTTTTTATAGGCAGTTATACTGAACTCAAAAAATATAGTAATGCTTTCTTCCAGCATATTTCACTTTATCTTCTCATATCCAATTTTCTTTTACAGCTGTTTATGCCCCCACAACCACCTGCAATGGCTGTCGCTTCACTTGATAGTCACCCGTAGAGCCCCCCAATATCCCAGAACCATGAGGAGAACCAGTGATGTAAAGCACTAAGTATAGAAGCACTATTAAAAAATAAAATCAGACTGAAGGCTGGGATGAACAAGAAACTGTAAGAAGATGAAAATTGAAGACCTTTTATTCAACACTAAGGTACGCCACCCAATCAGGATTATAAGTGCATTGCCCATTATGTAACATGGTCAACTCATTTCTCTGTCTTATACATGCGGATAAAAAAGATAAGGCTTTATAATGTCCAGACCATTCAGTTTGATGCCAAGTGTCTTACTGATTACACTGAAAACATTATGGTCTAAGCTACTTTTTAATGCATTTTCTCTTAGCTGAATCTAAATCTTTCATTTCATATGGAATATATCAAAAGCTTCCTATAAAAGAAATGGAAGTGTATCAATAAAGTGATTATGCATTGGACATGATGGGAACTGATGTTCCCAATCGGGAACATCAGTTTTATTAATTTAAAAGATATATATATATATATATATATATATTGTTATGATAAACTTTTCTTTTCCTGAACGCGTAAGATTCCAAACTTAATTTACAAAAATAAAAATTTCATTCATTTGAGCACTTATGCTATAAATTTAAAATTAATTTTTTTTTAATTACCATATTTTAAGGAAATATAAAAAAATTCAATTTTATTTTTATTTTTAATGGTGTTTCTATGGACAAGCCCAGAAAACCTACAGGAAATTTTTTTTTCATGAAATTTTCAGTTAATATCTCTAAACTAAAGAATCAGAAGGAGAAATGAAGGGGGGGGGGGGAATTTAAAAACCAATTCAAATCTGAATTTGGCTGGTAAAAGGTTAACTCATGGCCACCTCAGAATCTTTTCCAGAGATGCACCTCCACTTCTCTTCCCGAAAGTTTTCGAACACAATCCATGTAAAATGAAAAATTCTGTGAATACAAAATGCATTAAAAAAGGTGCCTATGATTTCAGAGCAAGCTTACTTTCAGTGCAAGATTTCAGCATCAAACTAAACAGCCTGGACATTTTAGGAGCTTATCTTTTCTATCTGCATGAATCAGACAGAGAAATGAGTTGACCAAATCACAAATGGATGGGGGCACCTACAAACTAGACTGGATTGTGTCAACACAAGCTTTAGTGGACTAAAGCTGGTGTTGATTGTGTGTGTGTGCACGCGCACATTAATGTAAAATAAAACAAATATTATCCCTCATCTTCTTGTAGATTCTCATTTATCCAATTTTGAAGCTGTTCATTTTAGCCCACAATCAGTTTTTATCTTTTTTATAGCATTCCCTGGTTTTTTTTTTTTTAAACACCTTATCTTTAAATTTTGGGCAGAACCTGGAACAAATCAAACAATTTTCAATAGAAACCCATGGAAAATCATGTTTCGGCTTATGAAGATTTTGACTAATGAACATTATTTTTGAACGAATCATCTTCATTAGCTAAGGTATCGCTGTATTGTTTTTTCCTTTGAGATGTTTTCTGCAGGATAAAGTAAGCCTAGTTTTTTTTATTTTAATAGCTCAATGTCCAATTATTATTCCTCTTTGTGTATAGTCCTTCAAGGACAAAAATAGCTCTTGGGAGAAGATTGCATCAAATAATTTTCCAGGGTTGCGACAGTATGCTACCCTCGCAAAAATGTATTTTGTCCCTAAGTCATTTCCACTTCACCCATTTTCATTCTGCCTTGGCACTGCAAGGCAGTTTAAAGGATTTCAAAATAGCAACAATGACTCCAAACACGAAAGATTTAATACATAATAAGACAGCTTCAAATATAAAATAGAATCATCAGATGTCAAGAAACCTGATGAGCGAATGAATTCAAAGTTAATTTCATTAAACATACAAATGCACTTCGAAATATATTCAATATGTATTAACTGATCACATACCATGGATGAGCTAATGCTTGCTTGCATGTATATCGTTTCTCCATATCAACACAAATAAGGTGACGGATAAAATCTTTCGCTATCATGAAAGTTACAAAAAATTTTTTAAAGATGTTTACATGTTTTTTTTATCATGTACATAATATTATATGCACAAGTTACAAAAAATATGGTTTCACCAGGGGTTGATAAATCCCAAATGGCCAAGTTGTTATGTTGTGCTGAGTGGTGCAGTGGTAAAATGCTCGTCTTTCACCCTGAAGATTACTATCAAGATCCACGGGTTTAAACCAGGGGGAAGAACATAGAAAACAACCTATCAAACCATAGGAACAAAGGTAAACAGGTGTGCCCACTATGGGACTCTCCCCCCCCCTCAAAGATGATATTTGATATATTTACTCTCATCAAAAAGTTTTTATTTAGGAAATTCTCTCACATCTTAAATCATCGTTAACCAAAAACAAAGGGGGTGATGACGAACATTTTGGGAACCATTGTATCAAGGTAATACAGGTGAAGAAAGAAAACTCTTTGGAGATAGTCATATCTTAAGGACGGCAAAATATTATTTGCCTCAGGCACAAGAAATTCTAGGACCAGCATCGAGTCGAACAATATTTTTCAGGCACAGAGAAAATGTTTAAAATGTGTCCCATAAAGCAGGATGTATGGTCTGCAAGTTAAGTCCAAAGTGTGGAGCGCGCACACACACGTTGGAAGTAATCTTGATTTTGGCATGGCTTGTAAAAAGGTTGGCCACCAGGAAAGGACTGATCCCAGGCCTTGTCTCAGGTCTGATAGATGGTGAATATGTGTGTCTCATAAATTTATATCAATTTTTCTGTCTAGATGACACAAATAAAGTTGATTTGAAAGGATCTGACAACTCTAGTATATTATGAATTAGCCTCAGTCAGCAGTGTTAGAAATTAAATTTATACTGAATAATAGTAAAGCAAATGTGAGTTCAGACTGTTACAGCAAATTAAAGGTGTCATCAAAGTGGCCCAGAGATCAGATGGGGGGGGGGGGTGAAAGTTTGCAATGATACAATGATTAATTGCCCGTATAATGATTCTCTGGTCCCGGCTCACTTCTCATAGTAATAGTATACTCCATCTATAGGAATAAATCTTGTATAACAACACAGCTGAAAGGTGTTGCTGAGTTTGGAGATTAGTGGAGAGGTTCATGATTTTATTATTATGTTGTAATACATTTGCGTTTCTATGAATTTTTGTTCTGTTTCTATGTGTATTAATATTGTACCGCTATATATTGGTGAAGTTTCTATATACTAATGTTGTGTTTCTGTATATTTTGTCTCTTATATACTTATTTTGTGTTTCAATGTATTGTATACTGTGTTATTATCTATGTGCAATTTCAGACAAAACTGTAGCCAATCCAGCTTTATGGCCAAATTCATGTTCAGCACACAAATTATATATGAAATGACTATTTTTGTTTCAAATGCAGAAACTTTGTCAAAATTTGTTTTTCAAAGTTTAACTCTATTGTATATCAATAATAGGATTCCATCATACAGAATAAAGTGCAATGATTATTGGGTACCACATGCACTTTTAAAAAATGGATGACATGAAAATTGTGAACTCACCAGATTCCGATATATCATCCCAGTATGGTGAGTCAAACTCAAATTCCCCCTTGAGAATTTGTGCGAACAAGTTGGCATCATTTTCATCATAGAAAGGAGGGTAACCACATAACCTGGACAAAAATAAAAATGATTAAATGATAGCTATTTTAAAAATATAAACATCTAAACATGCAATAACATGGAACAAAAGAGGCAGGAGAATCACAGTTAACGCTCTTTTTTATTGGCTCTAATCTGCCAGAGACTTCTGCCACTTCAAAATTTCCATGATGCTTTACAATTTCAGCGATGTTTAGCAACTCATACTTCGCATCATTTCTTTTTAAAACACTGTTGTTTATTTTGTTCAGAATTTCTCAAAAAAAAAGAGCAAACAGTACATTCCATTGATTTTCTCTCAGCATCATTGACCAAATATCTTGTTTTCAAGCAAAAGCCTTTTATTTTAGCAATGACAAGCCCAGATATTCTGCAAAGTTGATTTCTCAATGAAACACATTTTCCCGTCCCCTTTACTTTGCATCTTCTGAAACTCAGAGGAAAACTTATTTCACTAAAAAAAACGAGATGCAACATTTTAAGGGAGGGTCAGTGATTTCAGCGTTATGTTGTTAACCCATTGATGCCAGTTGGTAAGAAAATTTGCCATTCAACATTTTAATTTTTTTCTTCACCAATAGATGGTGGGAGAGTGGTTCCACACTCGTTGTTTTTTTCTTTCTAAAAATCAAAGTCATCTTTAATGGGTTAAAAGGCTTAAATATCACTTCTTTTGGGTATAATAACAATAAATTACAAAAAAATATTCAAATGTCAAACAAATAATCCTCTTTCTCAGGCTCATGTCAAAGTTAAGCAAACAAGATTGCATGTCAAATGTAGAAATCACTGCAGTGCTCTATTTTTATTTTTGACAAGACCAAAATCCTGTTTCACATCAATTAGTATTTCATGATAACAAGGTTAAACTGCAGATTTAAAATGGAAACTTCACAAATATTGGTATCTTTCCAGGAAAGTTTTATGACTGCTAAAAATCATAAAGCTTTAAGAGCATTTCACAACATTTCATACCGATATTTTTTTGTCTATCATGACACATAAACACTGAATCAATACTACTTACAATATGTAGGCTATAACACCAATAGACCAAACGTCAACTGCTTTACCATAAGGTTTTTGAGCTAAAACTTCAGGTGCTATTAAGAAGAAAAACATACATTATGGTTTTCACATAATTAAAAAATTCTATTCTGATAAACTAATGCAATTTTAATTTTAAAGAAAATGAAAAAAATCAAAGCTTAATTCTAAGCTATCTTTACAGATGAGATCTGCAAGATAGACTCATTCAAATGTTGACTTTAAGGCGTCACTGGTGAGTATATACTCCAGTCACCAAGTATTAAAACCAACTTTTGTGATTTATTCATATACTAGTGTGTTGCACCTTCAATTTTCAATAGATGATGAAAACGGTCTACTATAGAGAATGAGAACAGTTTACTCTTAAGTTCAGCTATGAGATCTGTGTTCAAATGTATATTACTTTAGAGCAGGGGTTGCCAAATGGGAGTGCCAAGATCCCCACCCCAGAGTACCATATCCTTTTTACTGTAGAATTATTTAAAAAAATAATGCCGAGTTGAAAAAATAATATCAATAAATTACTTGAAAAGAAAAGTTTCAATTAAATTAACATGCAAAAGCACTATTGTCCATTCCCAACTGCCAACCTCTGCAAGCAATATTTTTCACCACTGCTCCAGGTAAAAAATAAACCAAGAAACAGGCTGCTTGATTTGGGCAGCGAGCAACATGTAAGATTGTTAAAAAATACAGAACGAAATTTTTAAAAGCTTATAACAGAAATGTGAGTTCGCTGTGCATACTTAATTCCTATTTTATATCATGTGTATGATATATTCATGTAATAAAACTCATGCCAAACTCAAAGATGTTGCTTGGCTAAGGAATGGGGGCTCCATGGCAGATATCAAGATTTCCAGGAGTCCAAGACTAAAATTATTTAGGAACCGCTACTTTAGAGCATGTAAGCTTGTGTTCATTGATCCAACTTCTGACAAGAGCTTAAATTTTCTTGTCCAACTTACACACCAGAACATCTAAACCAGTGTTTTGTAAAGTGGGATGGCATAAGCTATGGGTATAACATATGATCATATGGGCTGACTTGAGTTGGGGAGGGGAATGAGAGAAACAATATTACTGGAGGAGGAGGAGATGGAATGATTTCAAAAATTAAAGGATATTGAGAAATAAAGCACAGAAATTGAATTGTTTATCATCAAAATCACAATATTTCTTAACCAATTTTTTTTGTAAAAAATTATGTCCTTGGCCACTCTATTTTCACCATCACTTGTTTAGGTCGCTAAGGGTGAATGGTATAAAGCAATTCTACTGTAATATCATGAATTCTAAAAAATATTTGAAATTTATCGTTTTTAATGAGATTACACAAAATGTAAATCTTACAAATTCAAATATTTATTTTGAGCGCTAGAAAAAAAGGAATCAAAGGAATCAAAGGAATGAAAAAGAAAGTGTTTGGGTGCCCATAGAACAGACATCTCAATGGTTTCTACAAACCTACATATCCTGGGGTCCCACAGGCTGTAGCCATAATGCCTGAATCTTCCATTTTGGAGAGACCGAAATCACTGATCATGATTTTGGAATCTTCATTAGGACTATAATACAGCAAGTTTTCTGGCTGCATATAAGAAAGAAAAAAGTAAATATTCAAGTCATAGGAACACATTCATAACAAACACAGTGATACTTTGGCTAATGAACACCTCTGCTTACAAATTTTTTGGCTAACTGAGACTTTGACATTTTTCTGCCTCAGCTAGCGAGAATTGGATTTGACTAACAAACATTTTAGTTGATATGGATGCCTGCACTAACTTGAAACAGTCACGTCATTTTTGTGCCAATCAAAATGAATCCAATGAGTAACTATCGCTTGTGCAAGATTAATTTATTTCCACCTTGGAATCACTTTCAAGATATGTATATCTCTTTCTCTTTTAGAAAGACTTTCAGCCATTTAATGTGAAATGAATGATTAAGTTAAGAGAAAGTGAAAGTCTTAGACTTGAATGATTTCAGTGGATACGGTAAGACTCAATACCAAACTGGAGATTCTAGTAACTGATCTTTCCTATCTGCACGTGTGTGAGAGAGAAATGAGCTCACTTTATATTACATAGCATACCACCTTGCACACTTTTTTTTTCACTATAGCTCATAAAAACCTAACTGTATATCATACATAGTGTATAATAAAAAGATGTTTTCCATCCTCCCTTAAATTCTCCTTCATTGAATTGTGAGGTTGTTTATACCTCAGCCCTCAGTCAGTATTTACAATTTTTTGCAGTACTTTTTGGTGTTTTATGAAACTTATCTTCAAATTTTGGGTCGTTTCTGGAACGAATTAAATGATTTTCCCTAGAAACCTATATTTAAAATAGTGTTTCAGCTAACAAAGATTTAGGCAAACAAACATAATTTTGGAACAAATTATCTTCATTAGCCGAGGTATCACTGTATCATAAACAATTCTTGTAACACAAATTAATCACCCCTAGAAAAGTAAAGTATATTGAATGATCACACGTACGCAGCTTCACATCACGGAGATCTTGAGATGTTTCCGATGGAAGGATGGGTGTATGTAGAAATTTATTAATTTTTTTCCCAGAAAAGCAGGGTTGTTTGGTTTAAACCAAGTGGATTTTTCCAAAAATCACATAAAAAAGTGACCTAAATATAATTTTTTCCCTTGAAAAATATCATATTAGTTCATTATTAGCCAATATGTTTTATTCTTACTACATTTTATATTCTTGGGATATATTCTGATGGTATATCTTTAAATGGTGTAAGATGATATAAGTGGTTTTTTTTTCAAAATCTCATAAAAGTGGCCTGAATATAATTTTTTTTCATATTAAGTATCTTGGTTGCTTAAAGTTATGAATAGAAGCTAAAATTTCTCATTCTTGTCACATTTTCTAACTATTGGCTACATTCTGATGCTTTATCTTTAGCAAATTCATGAATAAGGATTGTATTACACATCTTGATGTAGTGGTGTATCATCTCACAGGATTGTTTTTGTTAATTTCCTTTCACAAAGAAGCAGCAACAGTAGCGACACTATCATGCTAGGGACAGACATGACAGATGACCGCCCAGAGAGCCCATCTTGGGATGGTTTGCGCTCTTTCCCAAAGGGATGGAAAGGTGGGAAATGCTAGGGACAGGTGGTCTGATAATCCAATAAAGACACCAACTGCCCCTGAGGGACACAAAGACCAGTGTACTATTAGTTACATGACCTCACAGACATTTTCATTTTCTTTCCCACAAGAAGTAGCACATCTCATACTGTATATCACCCAGTCTTAATATTCAATATTGGTTTTTTTTTATTTTCATCATTAAGCCCAGTTAATCAAGGTATAGTAATAACAGCTTTATGAAAAATAATCAGCTATACACAGAGGGAGATTGTAATTAAAGTTTTGATTCCAAACTATACAATAAGAGCTACTGGTCAGAATGACTTGAAAATTTACATGGGTACTCCTGAAGCAATGGAAATTTCTTTGGCAAAAGAAAAGAAAAAAGTGCAAGTATTGCAAAATGTGCAAGTAGATCATGCTGTACTTCGCCAGCAGTATAATCTATTTTTTGCAACCACATCATTTTGCCAGTTCAACAGCATCAGTGTGTGGATAGCACAACTCTTATCAAGATGCACATCACAATACCAGCGAAGAACCATTTTGACAATAACAGGACAGCATGACACCTGGTAGGCCATAAGTTCACTGACCTTATCCCTTGCAACTTCTGACTGGGGGGGGGGGGGGGTGGAGGAAGAGAGTACCTCAAAATGTTATGATGTTATGAACAGAGGTCGGATTGCAAACTTTGGTGAATTGCCAGCATATCCACATCATGACCATGACATAGTCTGATCTGTTGCTTTCACCTCATCGCCATTTTACGGTGGACAATATATTTAACATTTCTTGAGTAAGTTGTAGTTATTTGTTTAATTACTTCATTTTTTTGTGATGTTTCCATGAATTATGAAATTGTGCAATGCTAATTAAGTTATCATTATGCCCTGAATGGCCATCGTTTCCATTCTCCAAGCAAATTTGAGTTTGATGAGTACAGTGTCGCTAATTTTCCATTTTTAAGTATTTTTTTTCCTCTTTGCCATATAAAATTCCATTGCTTCAGGAATATTCATGCAAATTTTCAAGTCATTCTGACAATGGCTCTTCTACAATGTTTTAAATCAGATCTTTAGTTATAATCACCCTGTATATCCTAAATAATCGCTAGTTAATCAGCATTATTTATGCTTCATTAAATACATTATATTCAACTAATTTTTATCACAATTTTTTTTAAATAGTTTCCTAATTAAGCATTACGTTCACTTTTAAATTATGTGGTTAATAATAACATTAAGAATTTTCAAACGCAAAGTAAATCATTAGGCAAAAGATAATTAAATTGCCAAAGCTGGTTTTTCTTGAAATGTAAGAAATATTGTCAGATTAATGGGAATTGTGTTAATTACATTAATAAACATTTTATTTTAATTAATTATTAGAAGTTTGAATGATTTTTCAGAAATGTTGTTTTTAATGTTAATGCTATTTAAACCAAAAAAAACCAGGTTTTTTGTTTTTTTACCAACCCTGCAGAAAAGTACCGAACAAATTAGTCTCAAAAGCATGGGGTTCCAGATTATCTTCCCAAATGCGAAAATGCATCTTCAGAACCAAATACAACAATCTTCATGAAACAAGTTTTGATAATCTTAACTTATTTTTACCCCCAGGGGTAGTGAATTCTAACACAATTGGCATGTTTAAAAAGAAATATGATAAACATGTTGGGGTAAATCAAAAAACTATCCATACTTAGACTAAGACAACCATAAATATTTTTATGCACGTTGTATAATATTTTATCTCATGTATATATAGTTTTTATGATCACATTTTGTAATTGGAAATTGCTTATTTTAGAAATACAGTCGAATCCTGTTTTAATGAATACCATTATAGTGAAAATCTCGTTTTAAGGAACACTTTTCTAATCCCCCCAAATAAGTTTACATAGGAACAATGCTAGGTAACCTGGAATTCCTTTATCATGAAATTTCGTTTTAACAAAGTGATCTCTCTGGTCACTTGGCGTTTGTTATAACGGGATTCGACTGTATATGATATCCATATTCGTTATGGGCATCTTTTTTTCAGCTACCTCATTGGGCATTTTGCCTGTTATGGCCTTGTATTTGTATTCATAAAAGTGAAATATTTAAAACTATTTTTTTCCCCTCTGGAATCAGCAGTTTTTCTTTCAATTAGACAAAAGAGTTGCAGATGAATATCAATAGAAACCATTTTTGCCAAGCAAGTTGCTTGTAAACAAGTTCTTAATGAAACACATCTTTTCTAAACAAAACCCATAAACACGAATTGATACGAGTTGCATCACAAGTACAGAAAATTCCTTCTGATTTCATTAGTTTTGGTAACGGTCAGTAAAGTTAATGCCACAACGTTGCATTCCAAAGTATTAAATAAGTACATTAAAATCCTGTTATAACGAACTCAAAGAGGCCGGAGAAATCACTTCGTAACAACGAAATTTCGTTATAAAGGGGGGGGGAATTCCAGATCATATTATATCATTTCTATGTAAACTTATTTAAGGAATTACAAAAGTTTCCATTAAAACAAGATTTTTACTATAACAGTATGCGTTAAAACGGGAATCGACTGTAATAGGTCACCATCATTGAATAAGCCCACAGTATTTTAATTTTTAAACTTTATATTAAGATTTTTGTCAATTACAATAGCTTGACTTTACCATTAGATGATATAATGACTATTTCCAAGAATTATAAAAAGGGATGGCAAAATGTGGGAAATTCGGCTGTATACAAGGTAGGATGAAAGCCTGTAAAAGAGTAACACAACCTTGTATTCCTGTTTTATATAGTATTATAATCTTTTAGCCTACTGCTCAAATTGATAATCGCAACAACCAAAATTTTAATTCACTATTTCGTATAAGAACTGTTCAACAAACTTTGAATATGCTCATGCACTAAAGGACAACTGAGAGTCACAAAGCAAAAGGGGTTTTTCCCTTTATTGTTGTTAATGGGAATGAGCTTGTTAAAAACCCATGCTTAAACAGTTTTGCTCAAAATACATACATAACATGAAAAGCTCCGGCAATAGATACTATTAATATTATTGATTGGCTTCAATCATATTAATAGAAATACGGAAGAAAATAAATAGTGGAAAACTGTATCTATCAAAATTGTAGTTCCGATGATTGACATAACATCCATTGTGTAATATTGTTTAAAAAAATTCATTTTTATTCCATTTTTGCCTATTTTTTTTCACTGTCCAGGCAAAACTTCATTTCTGTTGGCAAAAACCCAACTTTGTTCATAAATATTTCAAACGTTTATATTTTAGGTAGTATAGGACATTAACAAATGTTGGTGGTGTCTACGAAAATGTCTTATTTTGAAAAACGTGATCATAAGTTACTCCATTTACATGAATAAGTCTTTATAAAGGCTGTACTGTATCGAAAACAAGTTGAACTCCATAAATGTTAGTTCTTATATCCCAGAAATTGCACATTGCAGGTAAAAGTGTGATACAGGACAGAGATGGATGATGCAAATGGACCAACTCCTTACGAGATTCACATAGTTCTGGGATTCAAATTCTAGGTGCACACTTGGTCAAATACAGTACTAGGAGAGGATATAGGTCAATATTCTCACAGAATTAACCCAAGAATCTAAATAGTTGTATGTATGCATGTACCTTCAGGTCTCTATGGACAACACCCTGAGAGTGCATATAGTCTACAGCTTCAAGTATTTGCTTTATTAGATGGCTTGCATCTTTTTCAGTATAGCTTCCTTTCTCGACTATTCGATCGAAAAGCTCGCCTCCTGTTACCCTGAAATATACTTAAAATATTGAAAAAAACATATCATGCAAAATAGTTTAAGTAAAATATTCATCTTTGCATATACATAACTATTTCCTAAACATTATTACACTTCCATGAAACTAATTAGTAGAAGCAATGCTACAGTCAGTATTAGTAGCACTTGGTACAGGCAGTCATCATATGCATGAACAAATAGACTTATTCATCTCAAGAATGAATATTATCACAATACTCAAGACTTGAATATATAGGTACAGTAACCCTCGTTTACTGGGGGGGGGGGGGGGAATCATGGATAATAATATCATTCAGGTATGGTTCCCACTTATGCAAAGTATGGAATGGATTCCTATCATAACATATGAAATATTATGTTTATAGCCATGATTTTGATTAATGCTGTCACTTTTTTCATTTTCCGCCCTTTTTGAAGCTAAGGTTAAAGTAGAATAATTGTTTTCTCTATCAGTTATGATTATCAACCTGCAAGGCTATGTGTGAGGTCAGAAGTTGTACCATTTGTTGTCAAATTTTCCCACACTCATTTCACAATGCCTTAATCTGGTTGTAGTAGCTGCCGCCCCCCCTCCCGAAGCAGAATGTTTGCATTGTTCTGCAATGAACCCTTGGCTGACTGGAAATGTTCTGATATGTACATTTTAGAATGTATTATTTCAGAACTTTTACTGAGAGTAAAAACACTTTGCTGTGAGTAAAAATTCCCATAAAAGTGTTTCTTCACTACATTTTTCTTAAAACTCTTCCAGACTGTTCTGAGGTAGCACGATTGTTCTATGACGTGCATGGCAGATTTCGACATATTCTGCTTTGGAAGCAGAATATGATTCACGTATGCATAGAGCACAACTAGGTTGAATAATCGAATAGCTTTGGTATAGCCTTTCTATAGTGGAGGCAAATGTAAAATAAAAAATTTATTCCTTCAGTTCTTGATGATGATTTCATTTGATCTCAGATTCACATTTTTCAGCAGAACAACTTTCTCAGGGGATCTATGGAACGTACGGTATGTTAAAAAGCATCATAATCGGCATTAAACCATTCATCTAACAATCAATATTTAAAAAAAAGGGATCTCATATTGAAGGGAGAGGGCGGGGGGAAGTCCTGTTTTAGAGCGCAAAGATGTAGGCAGGATTTTCTCAAGGGGAGATTTCCAATTTTTTTTTCTTTTGAAAAGGGGGGGGGGATTTAATTTTTTTCTTGCAAAGTAACAAAATGATCTTGCTCAGGGAGGTTATAACCCCAAACCTACCCCTTTGCGTATGTCAATGCAGAGCAGTACTATAATAATAAAAAGAATGAGTCACTGCTATGCAGCATAATGATTGAAAATAATGCACAGAGTTCTGTTTTCATGAAGAATGAGATGCGCAGTCATTGTATTTGCTTCTGTGTTTCTTTTCAGCTGTAGTTATCAATCTGTTATTTGTTATCCAAAGTCCAAGAAGCGTGCACTGTAATTTTTTTCATAACTGTGATTTCTTACGAAATTTGATGATTTTTTAAAATTTAATTTTATAAACAGACTGCAAAAATGCAATAAAGAAACATTCCATTCCTGCAACAGCTGCATGTACAGAATGGAAATTGCTCTCGTTTTAAACTAGCTGTTTCATCCGCATGAATTTTTCTTTTATGCAATGTTTCAATGTGGTTTCAGGAAAGTCATATGAGTGGGGGTCAGCTTGTAATGAAATAATTTATGTACCACTGGTTTCTGACACCACTTACAATTCCATCACAAGGTAAACTTTGTTTTTATCCTCAAATGTCTCCACCAACTGCACAATATTAGGATGCTTCAACCTGTGTGAAGATAGATTAAAAAACAGAAAAGAAATTCAGTGAAGGAATGCAGAAAATCTATCGCAAAGCATTTCGATTCCATAAAATAGTTTATTTTTTTTAATTTCTTTTACCTCCTCAGAACCTTTATTTCATTTTCAAGTGAATCTTCTTTGCCCTTCAGGGCTTTTTTATCGATGCACTTGATGGCATACATCTTACTTGGCTCGTCTTTGCTTTCAGCGAGCACAACTTGGGAGAACGCTCCCCTGCAATAAAAAAATATGCCATCAGCTTCTTTCTTTTTTTTTAAAAAAAAACTAAAAAAAATATTTGTCGCTGAAATTACTTCCTACAGAAACATATAGGCCTATTTGTATAAATTAAAAGAATAATAAAGAATTTGAAGAAAATTGATAACATTTTCAATGTTAGATTCAAAGATGCTCTCAGACAAACTTTCTAATGGTATACTAGGCCTAAATCATTCATAAAACTTCAAAAATTGAAAATTTGTGTAAAAGTGTATTTACAATCAAACAGAAGTTAATTCTCAATGACACTTTTATGAAAATATACAATCTGACATAGGCCTATAAACAGGGTCTTTTTAAACCCTCAGCTATCAGGCAACAATTAGAATTTCTCAGCTGTTAAAACAATATATGTAGGCGGAAAGACTATTGTCAGAGGCGGCTTTATAGTTTTGCCACAGTTCTCTCACTTTAGTTCATTTTTCTTGACCAGTAATAATTATTCAAATTTACCACCCTAGGCTTAGCCACGCCCCCCCCCCCTACAAATATGCCTCTGGCTTCATCAAGTCACTCCCATGCTTGAACACTTTCTTGGGTAATTTTTTGGTCGTTCACTGACATGGTTACTTGCTTTCTCCATGCTTACACACTCTCAAGGTCACTTGCTTTGGTCTCTCCTTTATATGTGGGAGCTTTATTCTGGTTTGGTGGTCTCTCCTTTATATGGTAATATACTCTCCAGCTCATTCTTTCGAGCAATCACTGATCTGGTCGCACTCTAAGCCACTCTTTTGATTATTCGCATGCCTCTATATTGTTTTGGAAGCTCACATGCTTGTACATACACTAGGTCACTTTTCTGGTCATTCGCACACTGTTTTAATACAGTGTGCGAATACAGTGTACGATCACATGCTTGCTCACACTCTAGGTTACTATTTTCATCATTCACATGCTTACACACTTTTCTGTTCACTCACATGCTTGCAAATGTTCTATGTCACTCTTTAGTGGCTAATCAACTTGGTTCCATCCTCTCTAGGCTACTGACATGTGTATGTACATTGATTTTGTCATTTACAAAATACAAATACAACGCCACAACAGGCAAAATGCCCAACAAGATGGCTGAATGAATGAACGCCAGGGTCTCTGCCACCGAACTTATCCCGTTGCCGAGATCTCTTCCAGTCCAGCTTCGTGGCAGAGTCTGGAACAAAGTGAGTGTGTACACCTAACAGTCTGAGTGTGTAGCTAGTGTTGTATATGATATTTCAGTGCTGCCATCTATACTTCAAATTGTGAGTGAAGTGTAATGATTGAATATTTGTAACGTTGTAGGCCTGTTGCTCTCTGTGGCGAGACTTTTTAACTGGGAGATCGGCTCGCATTCGCGCATTGAAGTTGGGAACCACAGAAAACCAACTTCAGCTGACCACCACTGTGGGGTTCGAACCCGGATCCTCGCATCACCAGTCCGTCACTATAACCACTCGACCACCACAGCGGCCCAACAAGGTGGCTGAGAAAAAGATGCCCATAAAAATATGGATATCATATATTTCAAAAATATAGCAACCCAATTAAAAATTCAATTAATAAAGATTATAAGCAATATATGCACGTGATAAAATATTATACAATGCCCATAAAGAATACTTATGGTTGTCTTATTCTAAGTATGAATAGCTTCTCGATTTACCCCAACATATTTATCGTATTTCTTTTAAACGTGTCAATTGTGTTACAATTTACTACCTCCGGGGGTAAGCTATTCCATTTATTAACAACCCTATAAGACAAAAATTCCCTGCGACAGCATAGCCTTGCACTGTCCCTCACCAATCAATACTGTTGTCCCCTTGTAAAAGCAGTAGATTGGCGGTGTACTAAAAGCTCATGGTCCATCCTATCCATCCCATTGAAAATTTTGAACACTTCGATCATATCTCCTCGACACCTGCATTCATCCAATGTAAACATATTCAAAAAATGAAGCCTCTCTTCATAACTCAAGCCCTGTGTGCCAATAAGGACACGCGTAGCTCTTCTCTGCACCCCTTCAATCAAGTCTAAGTCCCTCTGTAGGTATGACCTCCAAAACCTTACAGCATACTCCAGTCCAGGACGAACTAAGCCTCGAAAAATCGAAAGAATGACTTTAGGAGAACGCGAAGAGACCTTTTTGAAAATGAGACCAGGCATTCTATTCAATTTTTTGACAACTGCTGAACAATGTTCCGAAAACCTAAGCCGCTCATCAATGAGAATTCCCAAATCGGTGACCTTAGTTGTATCCGGGATAGTGACACCAGGGTCGGTCTTAGACCTAGTGGCGCCCAGTGCAAAAACAGTAGTCAGCGCCCCCCTCCTCACCCAGGCATGAATCCAGTGTGATGTGTCAGAGGAGGCATTTATCTACTCTATAATATAAAATCACAAACTCGAAAAGGACCTGTTTCTAAGCAACCGAAATTAGTGATGATTTTATGTTACGGAAATGGGTGATGTTTTTGAGTGACAGAAATCTGTAACGTTTTTATGTTACGGAAGTCAATTATCGATAGGTTTCGTTTAATTCTTATTCTAGATTAACATCGAGGAAATGACTTACCTTCAAAATGACTTTCTTTAAGATGATTAAAATTCTCACAAATCACATAGAAAACTAATACAACAAAAATTAAAATCAAAAATTTCACTATCACTATCTTTGATCACCAGATTTTCATTTCGATCGAATTTATATTGAGGTTTTTTGACCCTTGAAAATCGGTTGGAAAAAAAATCAAATTCACTTTCTAACATACGTTCCTCATTAGTTTCTTGAAAGGAAGAAGACGTCTTTTTAGAATCCCGTTGTGGCCCACCTTACGAGGGCCTCCTAGACAGAGATACTGTTTAGGAACCTCATAGGATGCTTTACTGTTAATCACCAGAAACTTTTCCACACACACGTTGCACTCAGGGGCAGCTCGAGACAAAATCTCTACCCAAGTGGGACCTATTTTTGGGTGCCCCCGACCTGCCCAATTAAAAAAAAACTTTTGTTTCAATCGCTTCGTTTCAATGCGTTCAAAGGAACAGAGATATTTTATGTCATAACATATCATGTCGAATTTCTTTTGGCCTTTCACTTTGGATTTTGGTACTCTTCCTACAACGGGCAGAAATCATATTCCCATTTTTTCGCCCTTTTACCTCGAACTTAATGACCTTCCTAGACAGAGCACAAATATGTTTTTATAATTTTTTTGCGTTTCCACTTGGGATATAACGGCCTTCCTAAAGCGAGCAGAAACAATTTTCTTTCACCCGGATTTGGTGCTCCTACTGGATGGGACAGAAACCATTTCCCTTAACTTTTTTTTCCCCTGTCTACCTCAGACTTGGCGCCCCTCCTACAGCGGGCACAAATAATTTTTCCTAATTTTTCTTCGCCCTTTTACTTTGGATTTGATGACCTTCTAGAGCACACGCAGTGCTACCGAGCTGCCCCTGGTTGAACTAATAGGAAACTAATAACGAGTCGGGAGACTGGAAAGTGATCAGGGGCGCTAAAGAGCATAAGTTTTCTTGTGTGAGCACATTTATTTTTCTCCTCGTGTGACAGGTAGGAACGAGGCCCAAGTGCAGGATCCCTATTTAAAATGGTCGGCTAATCATAGGTTCTAATCATTCATTTTTTTTCTTAAATGTTTTCTTTTCGGAATACTGCACTGTGTTGGCGATTCGATTCTGCGTTTTTAATACAAGTAATACAAGTCAGAAAAAAAGAGGCATGAAAGACATCTGGATCAAAATCTTTCCCCACATCAGAAGATACCTTCCAATTCCTGTAGTATTCCCCACAACACAGAAAAAACTTGCTCTCGTTAGTAGAAAAATTGGGTGACTGAGACAGATTCCTCCATCATTTTTATTTTTTACTACACAACAACAGAGAAAGAAATAGCTCCTCCCCCGCAATGCCCAAAATCTCCTGCAGGGGTAAACGAAAAGCGCTAGAGAGAGAGAGAGAGCGAGTGTACTTTTATCTGACAAAAATCACTATGTACGGTACGTATATAGGTGCACTGCCCATCGATTATTTTCTTTTCGAAAAATAACATATAGGCCTATTACTTACACTCAACCTTTTTGTTTTGTTTTTTGAAAAAAAAATTGTCATCTCGGTCATTTCTCATGCATATTTTATAGTTATTTTTTTTATAAATACGTATCTCTCAAAGATATTTTTTAGTCATGCATATTTAACGTGTTTCGATGCCTCTTCTCATTTGGCGCCCGGTGCAATTGCACCGGTCGCACTGCCCTAAGACCGTCCCTGAGTGACACCATTCAACTCATAAGAGAACCGTGGGGTGTTCGAACCAAAATGAGCAACCATGCACTTATCAACGCTAAACGTCATGCTCCATTCATTTGTCCATGCTGCAATCCTGTTTAAGTTGGTCTGGAGCAACTCCCTATCGTTTTGATTCCCGATTATGCCCATTAGCTTCACATCATCGGTGAATTTGCTAGTAATCCCATTGATACCCTGATCGAGTTTGTCGATAAAAATTGAAAAAAGTATGAGGCTAAGGACACTTCCTTGAGGAATTCTACTTGTGACCAACCAGAGAATTCCCCGTTCACCATAACTCGTTGCGACCTATCTCTTAACCCCGATTCTATCCAATTCAGCAAGTTGCCCCCAATTCCAATCTTGTGAAAACGCTTCAAGAGTTTACCATGTTGGACTCGGTCGAATGCTTTCTGGAAATCAAGGTAAACAACATCTACATTTTTGCTCTTACCCAAAGCCTTAGTCACGTGATCATAGAAGCAAAGGAGGTTAGTTACACATGACTTCTCCTTCATGAACCCATGCTGATTATCCGACAATATATTATTCTCGTCCATCCAATTCACAAACTGCCTTTTGATGATAATTTCCAAAATTTTCGAGAGGAAACTCATCAAACTCACTGGACGATAATGGGACACCGCTTCTCTACTACCCTTTTTAAATATCGGAACAACATTAGCAAGTTTCCAATCCCTTGGGACGATACCCTCAGTAACACTGCTCCTGCATATATGTGTGACCGGCCCCAACAATTCATTAGCACATTCCCTGAGGACCCTGGGATAGATATCATTTACATTCTTGCAAACTGTTTTGGTCATTCACATGCTTGCAAATTATTTTGGTCACTTACTCACCTAGTCCTTCGCTCTCTAGGCAGAAGTTGATTGTTGGTTTTACCACCTAAGACCTAAAAAAAATTTTTGCTTCCCTTCTCTCACTCTACTAATTTACTTGAAAACTCGCATCTCAAATTTGCTGCCCCTCTGAACTCGTTCCATGAGTTATAGCCCGCTAAGCCCCCATTAATACACTTCTGCTATTGTCTCACATTTCTAGAACTGGTGTTTTCAAAATAATGATTGCCATCCAAAAGCATAGTTTCACTGATGCAGTTGCACATTTCATAACTCAACTTTAAAAGTGAGCCAAGAGATGAGAGGACAAAACATTCTGTTGAATATAAAATTAGAAAAATAATTGAGAATATTCTTTTTTTCCATTTAAAGAATGAAAAAAATTATGAATTTTGTTTATACTATGAACTATAAATTCATTTTTCATTTCCGGAAACATTTAAAACAATATAATTTTTGGCATAATCACCTTATAATGATAAATTATAAAAATCATTTTGAAATGAACTGAATTTTTAGAAATGAGTTCAAATCAGAAAATAAAATCAAAGTTGATGGCAAAGGGAGCTATTTTTATATGACAGCTTACCTTCCCCCCCCCCATTTCTTACAACGGTTTTAACACAGTTGGCTGATGCAAATATATATTTTGGAAAGTGAGAAAATTCAGCTGCCCCTGCAGGGAATCGAACCCATGTCCTTTCACTTTCTGGGTGAATGCCCTAGACCAGTGTTTCTTAACATTTTTTTGCCCGTGGCCCCCCTGGAACCATTTTTTTTCTCGTGCCCCCCCCCCCCCTCTAACCCAGAGTTTTCGACTCTCATCTAGAAGCAAGAGCCTTTATACCTATTTGAATTGATTTTTTCAGTGAATTTATACTGAACGAAAATTTTGCAAATAAGATTGACCTCCAGACCACTGGCCTGGAATTTATTGAGCTTCCTGCTAATCCAACTTCTATTCAGGACTGTCTGAACATCATGGGACCCATAGTCAAAGTGATGCTATGGTAGTCCTATACTTAGCCGGAAATAAACAGCCTACATATTTCCTACTTATTTTCAAAATTTATTGTACTATACAAAATATAAGTTGAATCACTTATGGACAGGAGACCACCGGGCATGACCCCTCACAAGAGTGGGACACACAGAGCTGCAGCCCAGGGCCTGATATGGTTTTTATCATTTTTTGTTTTTCACACTATAAATTTGATATAGAGGAGGTGTATTATTAATAGGAGGTCTGTGAAAAATGTTGCCGGGGGACTGTGAAAAACCTCATCCTAGGGAACCTGCTGTAAAATGTAGGCGGTGAGACCCAGATGGGTTTATGCCCTAAGACGGTCCTGGTTTTATGGGTGGTTTTGTTGGATTCTGCAAGTGTATAGTCACTAATATAAAAGCTTTATTTCTTCACACCTTAATTTTTCTTCTCGGCTCTCAGCAGCCCTCCAAACCACCTGTCATGGCCCCTTTCTCCATTTTCTTCCGTGGCCACCCTTGAAGTATCCCAGTACCACTAGGGATGGCGTACCCCGGTTGAGAACCACTGCCCTAGACCACTAGACTACAGAGGCAATGAATATCTCAATCTTTCCTTGGAGCTAGTGTGCACTGAAAGAGACCATGCATAGACGGTCAGACCTAATTCAGGCCAAAGCTCGCAATTGCTGACTTTGGCAGAATTTACTAACATTGTGAGCTTTGGCCTGAGTTAGGTTTGACCATCCATGTACAGTTCTATTCAGTGCACTTGAGCTCCAAGGAAAGATTGCGATATTCTAGTGATTGAGTGAATTTTGATTGGCCCTTACCTTGACTGAAATTCACGCCAGCTTTAAATTCTCTTCAATTTTCAAAAGTGAAGCTGATGATTTGAAAAAAAACCCCTCAAAAGTTTTTTTTTTTTTGTTAATCTCAGAAAAAATGTTTTGGCAACTATACTGATTGTCAGTTAGGCAGATGTAATAAATACTCTGATTAGTTTCACAACAGGACTCAGCAATTCGTAAGTTTCTTAGACACGTGCCTCATTTTCTCGGCCACCTCACTGGGAATTTACCTCTTGTGGCCTCGCATTTGTAAAATACTGTTTTGTATATTTCAATCTAGAAATCAAGCACTAATTACTATACATTTCTGTGGCCTCTGAGAATGACGACGCTCAACTTCGATTTTTCGCACAGTAATTGCAGAAAAATAAAGCCTCCTTTTACTAATATATAATCAATTTACTACTTTATTATTACACTTAGAAACTAATTCCTAAACACGTATAATTTTTGTTGAGAAAGATGCCTTCTCCACTTGAGGAAAACTGGCTATATATATAGCCTATGTAGAGATGCTGAGTTTTTTTTGTTTTTTTTTAAAGAAAAATTCACCTTTGCCTCTGACAGAACACACGAGAGGAAAGAACTAAACATTGTTCACATATTAACGTCCTAAACATTGTAAAAAGCATGTGAATGACCAAAAGAATGACCCACAGAGCAAGGACCAAGTCAGTGAAAAACAAATATAGAGTGATCTAGAACATGTGCGAGTGCCAAAAACAGTATGAAGCATGTAAGTGATCAAAACAGTGCATAAGAATATGAGTGACCTAAACAGTGTGGGATGATGTGAGTGACCAAAAGTATGACCTAGAGAGCATGTGAGTGACCAAAAGTGTGACCTAGAGAGCATGAGAATGGCCAAAAGTGTTACCTAGAGAGCATGTGAGTGACTAAAAGTGTTACCCAGAGAGCACGTAACCTCCTCCTATCCAGATCATGGCCCGCAATTACGTAACATGTCAAGCACATGAGCGATCGAAAGAGTGACTAAGAGACATCAGCGTACTTATAGAGATGCAGGGGCAACCAAGCGGTTTATAATAAAAGGAGGCAAATACTAGGAATGAGTGATCACGAAAATCAGACTAGAATGGGGGGGGGGGACAGCAGCAAAACCATAAATCCACCTCTGACCACACATCACAGTGATGTTAAATGTCCCATTCACAAGCAATTTTTAAAAACTGACGCTATAAACGGATTGTCGCTATAAAGAGATACTAGCTTAATGAATAATCTTGTCAATTTTAATAGGATCTAAAACCATAACTTGTGGTAAGAGATCATTCTCTCAACATGAAATATCACATCCAACAAATGCTTGAAAAATATAATAAAAAATGCAGATCAGGAGTGACATATTTACATATTCAAATGAAATTGAATACGTAAACAAACTTTGAAGCCAATTCATAAAATATGTAATACTCACGTCCCGAGAAGGTCTTTGAATTCATATTTATCCTCTACGCTGACAGTCTCTTTCTTGCGCTGAGGATCTTTCTTACCGAATAAGGGCATTTTCATCGATCTTTAAAACATGGATATAATATATATATGTAATATTTAAATTCACAGTAATATGTATTTGATATTGTTAGCGCGATGAAAATAAATTACAGTAAATAGCATGGCATAATTTACAGCCAACCCGTCAAAGCACAAACACCTACTACTAACACAGTAGTCCCTCCTTTTCCCTATTCTATTGTAGCATTGATACGTGCTGTGCTGCTGCCGCCGCCGACATCATGATCAGCGACACATAATAAATGCAGAGCCAAACACAAGGGCGAAGAGAAAAAGAAGTCACAATTCGTGACGTAACGCGGCCGCGATTACACGCGCTCCGCTCATCCACCAATCATAGATGGTTTCATATTTATATAACTGAAAACTGACTGGAAGAAAATTCATTCTATTGGCTTACAGATGACACGCTTTGAGCGGAGGACTCTTAATAAGCTTCCGTGTCCATATTTTCCAGAAAAAAAAAAAAAAAAAAAAAATTATATATATGTACAGTCGAATCCCGTTATAACAAACTCCAAGAGACCGGAGAAATCACTTCGTTATAACGAAATTTCGTTATAAAGGAATTTCAGGTTGTTTGCATTGTTACTAAGCATACTTATTTGAGGGATTAGAAAAGTGTTCGTTAAAACGAGATTTTTGCTATAACGGTATTCTTTAAAACGAGATTCGACTGTGTATATGTATATATATAAAAACCTCGTTAATGCGTCACTCTTGGGAGAGCAAAAATATGACTTAGTAAGCGGAGCGACTCGTTAAACAGAGTAAGCCATAGCTGTGCCAATTCCTGCCAGAGGACAATTGGGACTTCCAGAAAGTGACCCGGTAAGCGGAGTGACGTGTTAACCGGGTGACGCACTAACGAGGTTTGACTGTATACGGAAAACTGGGTTTCACAAAATACCCGATGTAGCCAATTGTCACCATAGGCGGTGATAGACTTGGAAGTCTGGGGGGGGGGGCACGCATTGCCGGAACTATAGTCTGTTTCAGGTTAACTTTGCAGTGAAGAGAAAGGTAGGGAGTGTATTCCTTCGCCGCAAAATATAGTTCTCATATATCGGAGGTTTAAGATGAACCTTTATACAGAATATTTCAATTTTTTCTATGATTTTAAAAAAAATACTGAAAAAAAATCGTTTTGAACCGATGTTTACTTGTTTAAAATTTTTAAATTATAAAAAGTATTGGTTACCATTATTAAAAATCCATAGCAACGGCAACGACACTCTGGCGCGATATCCTAGAAATTTTCCCCGCCAATATCACTGTCGTGTTTTTTTTCGTTACACAATTGTATACTGTATATATACATTTTTTTTTTCGTTATTTGGTTGAATTTTCCATAACGATACAATTTTTCATTCAGTTTTACATGCAGTTACAGGCTTACACATACACACGAATATTCACTCAGTTTTATTTTCTCCTAAAAATAGGCTTCAGTGAGTTCAGATACTCACTCATAGATTACAAGAAGTGTTTCTCTTCCACGAGAGTGCCGATACTATTGTGATTTGCGAGAGGCCCTCTATGGGTGCAGAAGTTTTGGTTATAGGTCCTCCTTTTTTTAATTATTTATTTTTTGCCATGTTTATGGGATAGTTTTAGTTTCCGATCACGGAGAGTGTTGACAGAGTCGCGACTTCCACTCACACGAACGGACGCCATCTTCCACCCACCTGTTTCTCCTCATGCCCCTTGCCTTTAGCGTCTCTTCAGATACAATAAATGAGTGGGGGGGGGGGGGTCCACAGTGGTTTGAGCTTTCATCTGTTATGTGACAGTTGTGTCTTAATTTTCACCAGAGATAGCCACGCTAAAGTTCTCTGCTCTTCCATTCCTGAATACTATATTTTCGGTTTTTGAATATTCGTTGTAAACAAAACTCCATAAGAATAATCCGTAATAACCATGAGCAGCACATCAACCGTAACAAAAGACTAAAGCTGTCGGGAAAACAAGTGGCATCGACGTATACCGTTCGGGGAAAGGGGGAGGTCGAGTGACGGAAATTTCGGCAAGAAAAGTGAGTACAAAAATTCTAAACTTTTCCGTATCATCATTATTATTATTTGGTGCTATTCCTGCATTTACATGTGAAAACAGAGTTAATCTGCTTCTTCTTAATTTATTTAACATTAATTTTTTCCATATAAATTGAAGAAAAAATTAAAAATCCCCAAGTTTTTGAGAGCCATGGTTAATATACAGTATTTTAAAATTACACGTTGCTTTCATAATATTGTTTGGATTTTTTTTTGTAAATAAATTTCACCTGAGGGAAGAAAAATATTGCAGAAAAATATATGACTTTTTTGAAATTTTTAATGTTACTTACGGCATATCAATGAAGATTAAGTGACACGCTCTGGTACAAGATAATTATTTTTTTCTAAATTTTAAAACATTTTCTAATCAAAAAACGAAACAAATGATTTCAAAAACCTCACTTTAATTTCTGAAAGTATCGGCAATGGTTTTCTTTTAATTCTATAATTATTACTAATTTAACTGTGCAATTACGTTACACGTAAAAAATATTTTTCTCAGTGAGATTGGCGAGAATCGGCCATACCTTACCGATTCCGCGCATCGATACATTGGTTAAGAGGCTTTCGTTCCCATAGCAACGAGTGATGCGGTTCCCTCGTAGCTTCCCCTTCACTGCAAAGTTAACCTGAAACGGACTATAGATACTTTGTCACCCGGGGCAAGCAGGAATTTTGGTGCTCCTTGCATGTAGATGAAGCACTTAAAGAGTGAATTCGGTGCCCCTTCTGGTTCAGCACCCGAGGCACCAGACCCTCCTGCTCCGCCCTAGTTGCGGCCCTGGGGGCACGCGTTCATTTTGCTTGGGGGGGGGGGAACGATGATGATGATGTCAATTAATATACACATTAGATCAGTCGACCCCACCTTTGACACGGGGGGGGGGAATCAATGCCCCTCGGCGCTTCCCCCCCCCGTATCTCCACCCATTTTTGTCGCCAAAAATGATTCTAAAACCGTGATTCCCAACGTGGAGCAAATGCCCACCAAAACCTACTAGAGGCTTTTGGTATCTAGTAGGCGAGGATCCCACCGTCACCACAGTGCTGGTCGACTGAAGTTGTTTTTCTGTGGTTCCCGACTTCGAGGCGCGAATTCGAGCAGATGTCCGTGTTAAAATGTCTCGCCACAGAGAGAAACAGGCTTACACAACGGTAAAAATCTTCAATCATTACACTTCACTCATAGTTAGAAAAATTGATGGCAGGTGGCAGCACTACACATAACAAGTATTTCACAAAAACAAACTTCACGTTAGGTTCACCACACGTGCAAGCACATGCACCAGTTCATTAGAAATTCCGTAGGGGAATGTGTACGAGGTGCACATCCGGTTAAGTAGTAGTAGTAGTATCAAGTAGGCTTTGGGCCCACGCCTCTCAGGATGTGGGGGGGGGAGCAATTTGATTTTTTATGGGAGAAATTTATGAAAATTCATATTATAAAATCATGGAAATTTATTCAAAAAGCAATTTATCCTATTATAAAATAAGTACTCTTTGAATAAAACTAATAAATGAACTGGAATAAAAAATATCGATAATATGCTGAAAAAATTAATGGAGGGATCAGTGGAACATCATGTGTCCCATTGATGTTTTTTAGTGGGACACATATGTCGGTGTTAGGGCATGGGTCAGAGACGACTTCAACGGGCGGAGATAGACTTTGAAGTCTGGGGGGTGGGGGTGGGGGTGAGGCGGCACGATGATGATGATGTCAATCCATATATACATTACATTAGTCGAACACCCATCTTCGCCCATGGACGACTTCATGGTTTTTCCTCTGTGAACAAATTTTGCCTCCCTTTACTCATTCCAGCCTAATTTTCTTGACCTCTCACTCCTCATATCTACCGCTCTATAGCCCGCTTATCTCCCCCACCCCCTTCCCCGTATGACCCCTGTCTGTTAGCTACTCTTTTGGTCGCTCACATGCTTCCACACTTTTTAGGTTACTCTTTTGATCCCTTACTCACTAGGTCACTCTCATGCTTACACATTCTTTTGGTCATCATTCATTGCTTCCCCCACTGTTTTGGCCGCACATGCTTGCACAGTGAGGTCGCTCATTATGGACATTGCCTCTCTCCCAGCGTCAACGGCGGGGCCGACTGATATAATGTATATTGCATGCATATAAATTGAAATCATCATCATCACCATAGGCGGAAATAGACATGAAATTCTGGGGGACATAATGATGATGATGCCAATTCATATATTATATGCATACAGATCAGTCAGCTCCGTTAATGACGCGGGGGGGGGGGGGAGAATTCCCCCCCCATCCCCCCGTATCTCCACCCATGATCATCATGCCACCCCCAGCAATCATAACCCCCCCCCCCCAAAATTTTAAGTCTATCTCCACCTAGACGCTCATATGCTTGCATCACACTCTCTGTGTCACTCGTGTGGTCACTAATATGTTTTCACCACACCTTTCAGGTCACTCTTTTCTCCCCTCGCTCACTAAGTCACCCTTTTCGTCAATTCCATGCTTACACACACTCCAGGTTCTTTTGGTCGCACGCACACTCTTTTGGGCGCTAACTGACGGAGTTTCTTGTTTACTAGGTCACTCCCAAACGTACACACACTCTCTATGTCCCTCTTTAGGTCACTCACTCATCCGGCACTTCACTCTTTAGGCCACTCATTCATCCGACACCTCACTCTCTATGTCAATCTTTTGGTTGTCACATGTTTCTATAATCTCTAGGTCATTCTTTTGGTCACTCAATGACATGTCGCACGATAACTATGCACAGGCGAATTTATGGCTGTTCCACCCTTTTTTTACGAATTCTAATCATTAATTCTAATTTTCTTTATTACTCATTTCTCAAGTTTGCCGCACTGGGCTAAAGCCCACTTAGCCTCGTACTAAATACGCATCCGTTCATCGTAATAAATTGTTTTGCAGCTTTTTAACGGTTTTTTTTTTGGTAAGAGGTTGATCTCCAGCTACAACATGATACTTGCATAAAAGCAACTTACAAACATTCAAAACCGTATAGAGGCTGGATAACATGAATAAGCAGCAAATCACCGAGTGGTGATCGCGTCTGACTCAGGTTAACTAATTTTTTTCGATGCCTTTACACACATTATTCATAACCAAGTATATTCGCCATTTACTAAATGCCTTTCTACGACCTGGTTGTTAAAATTTATTGTCTATCTTGCTCAGATTTCAAGATAACACAAAAGTTCCTAAATTTGAAACCAGGTGGCGTTCTGATCTTCCTTGCCATTCGACGCGTACTCGTATTGTCATATCACAACGCTACTTTTATGATTCTATCTGCAATATTTCGGGAGTTATTCACGATTCTGTGAAATTTTCAATGTTCTTTATTTCTCTAGGATGCCTTTTGGCTCCCGGGCATCCCAAAATGATTCCTAGAGGTTGAAAATGATCTAAGAGGCTGCGCATATGTCACTGTATACGAGATCTTTAAGTGGTCATAACTTTTGAATGGATGAAGATAAAGCGATGGAAGAAGTGTCTAGGTATATAAAACCGGACATGAGGTTCATACATGTTAAAGAATAAATTTCCATATTATCCACACACACAGTAAAACGACGAGATTGTGTATTTAAGGTGTACATATGTAATTAGCTATTACTCATTTTCACATTTAACCGTATTTAATCATTCCAATCGCGTAGTATGGATTATAGTAGTGAAACTTTTAGTTTGCTTCTAATTATTTTAGGTAGTCCTGCGGGATGCTTGTTACTGCTTTTTCGTTCCTCTTGCGGCCTTTATGGTGTCAAGTCTAAGGTGTCACCAACCTAATGAGCTTATTTAACAATGGCATATTGCACTACTGCTTTTCAGTATCACTAAAGTGCGCCATTATCCCGCACGTTACTACTGTTAGAACGGTTGTATGCTGGAATAACTTCACAAGGCTGGCGTCCGCGCCTTTTTCTTCACTGTTACGGAGATTTTCATACGGTTTCTTCTTCCCCAGGTTACATTTGCATGCATGGTGTTCTTTTTCTCCCGATAAATTTGAATCGGCCGGGTAATGATGGAAAGGGTTTGACGAGTTATAGCTATTCGTTGGAACCTCAGTATCACCAATCAGGGTATTCAGGTAAATTATTTTACAATAACAGTTGATTTCTGAAGCTTCTCGCGTGAAAAAAAAGTGGAAAGTTGTGGCTCTTGGAGAGTTTTTCAGAATCGACCATATCGTTTAAATTTGTTGCAAAAAGCCTGTACGTAAAACGATTTACATATGCACAGATGCGGGTGAGTAGTGCTGCAAAATATGCCTCTACTTCTAATTCCGTAGCGCTTTGGCGTATTAAAAATGTATGAGGGTTTCCAAAATTAGTGCTCTGAAGTGCCCTGAAACTGCGCAGCAGGTTACCCAAATGACCTGGGATCTGGGAATATACCGCGAATCACTTAAATCAGCAGTTTTCAACCTTATTTGATTCGCGGAGCCTTTTCTGGTATACAGGGTGATTCAGAAAAGAATGGGGAAAAACTTTGAGGTGATAGTATACACACCAGTACAAGCAATTGCCATCAAAGAACGCATGGTCTAACATGAAACGCACACGCGCTAGCGTGTTTCGAAACGGCCACTTCGCAAACGTTAAAACGGCATTCCTGTTGAAATTTATCGGGAGAAAAAGAACACCATACATGCAAATGGGGAGGAAGAAGAAGAAACCGCATGCAAATCTGCGTCACAGTGAATAAAAGGCGCGGACGCCAGCCTTGTGAAGTTATTCCAGCGTGCAACCGTTCTAACAGTAGTAGCATGCGGGATAATGGCGCACTTTAGTAATGCTGAAAAAGCAAGCAGAGCATTTCATTTACGGAGCTGCAAACGGAAGTACCGTATACACTCGTGTGTAAGCCGACCCCAAAAAATCCGTACATTTCAGAGAAAAAAAAATTCTTATATTTTTCATGCAAAATGAATAGCTTACGGAAATTTACAACAGAAAATGATTCAAACTTCTTTTTAATCCGTTTCTTCGGAGTCTCCAACGTCATCGTAATCCATTAGATCATCATAGGGGGTGCGGCACCTTCGTTTTTATCCTCATCTGGGCTATCTCATCGCCATTGTCACTTTCAAAGAGGATATTATATTCAGTTCCGTCCATCGCATTGCTGATGCAACACTTTTTGAAAGATCGGATGATAATTTCGGTGGAAACAGAATTTCACGCCTCCTGTACCCATTGGCACACTAGGCCAATGTCAGGTTTCCTCAAGGCACCACTTTTTGTAGTTTCTTTATCATCGGAACTCATCCATTCGATCCACAAATTCCTCAAATAGTCTTTGAGAGGCTTGTTAATGCTCACATCTAAAGGCTTCACAATCGACATCAGCCCACCTGGTATCAAAGCCAATGATTTTTTCGATTTCTTTGCCTCGTCTTTGACATTATCTGGGTTTTGAACATACCCCATACCAATAATTCCGGTTTCTCGAACACTGCTACAAAAATGACTACTGATTGTGGGGTCGAAATTTTCTCATCAAAAACTAACCCGAGTATAAGTCGATCCTTTCACTTGAGGAACGAATTTTTCCGCAAAGAAACTCGGCTTATACACGAGTATATACGGTAATCATCTTTTCACCCATTCATGGTGTTCTTTTTCTCCCGATAAATTTCAACGGGAATGCCGTTTTAACGTTTGCGAAGTGGCCGTTTCGAAACACGCTAGCGCGTGTGCGTTTCATGTTAGACCATGCAGTCTTTGATGGCAATTGTTTGTATTGGTGTGTATGCTATCACCTCTTAAAGTTTTTCCCCTTCTTTCCTGAATCACCCTGTATAATTTCTATGGCGGATACCAGTAGCCTATTCATTTATTCATTAAAGTTGCTGATTTATTTTTATTATTTAAAAATATTTATAATTATTATACTTTATTTCCCTCGAGCGGCTGCGGAGTCCCCGGGGGAGTGCATACGGAGCACCGGTTAAGAACCGCTGCCTTAAGTGATCCGGAAATAATCCGGTCACTCAAGTAAACATGCCGCGGCGTCTTTTGTGTGATCCGAAAATGGGCTGCAAATCACTCAAGTAATCTAGGACTGTGCCGAGGGTCATTCATGGGATCTTCAAATATGTCACGGGTCACTTAAGTGATCTGGAACCGTGCCGTGCGCCACTGAAGTGATCTGTAAATATGTCGCAGTGTCCCTTGAGTAACCTGGAATTTTGCCACGGGCCACTTGAGTGATCTGGAACTCTCAAGAGATTTCCAAATATGCCGCGGTGCCCCTTGATTTACTATCAATTTATTTATTAACAATTGCTTATTACTGGAAATTTATTGCGTGTCACAAGTGATTTGGAAATGCGCCGCTTAGTTTATTTTCACAAAATTTGATTTGAGGTCACGGGTCACATCAGATGATTCTGTGGGTCACATCAGGCCAGCGGACCACGGGTTGAGTGTGTGTATGGTCTATACCTTCTCTATAAGTGCGTGAAAACTAAATGCCTGCGTGAAAGTTTAACGGTATATGAAAAAAAGAGATTTAGAGAATCATTCAGCAGCCGGAAAAACAGGTTTCAAAATGATCGTGGGAAAGATTCGAATTACCCCGGTTTCCGAAAAACTTCATTGAAATACGGGTACAAGTAAAACAGAGAATTTATATTTAGAAACAGCAGTTTTTCCAACATGGCTGCAGCAAAAAAAATAAATAAAAATAAGGTGTGCAGCCAGAAAAAGAATAAGAAAGTTTATTTATTCGGTAAAGAAATAAAGGTTTTTGTTATTGTGGCTTCTATACAACCGAAACGAGGAAATGCATTGTTTTCCCAATTATTTTCACACGAGCATTTAATCTCCCCCTTCTCACATAGATTGCACAAATGCTGTATTGCATGAGAAAGTAGACGCAGTAAATTACGAGTAATTAATTGTCCTTCGTTATAAGAGAAAGAAATGCACGCAAAAAAATGTTGATTTATTTACTTATTTTAGTGTATTTTCTATGGAATGTGTGTTCCACTGTTTTAATAAGTTTTCCTTAAACAATGCTATACGAACCCAGTGTTCTTCCACCGTCTCGCGGCGGTCCACAAAACATTTCACTAAATCTTATGTAAATGGTACATACATTTTTCAGATTTAATACATAAAATGCAATCTGTAGGGGGTTTCATTTCTGTCTCCAGCTGGCCTGCCAATTATTTTTTTCTATTTACGTATTCTTTTTTCCAGTTCGCAAATTATTTCTTATATTTATATATTTTTTTTGCCGGTCTGCAGATTATTTGTCTCTTTTATGTATTCTGTTTTTGTCGGTCCGCATAATGTTTATTGTATTCGTTTTCTATGTTTTCATTGGTGCGAAAAAAGAAGGTAGTTCCCGGCTTTAACCTGGAATAAATTAAAAAAATAATTTATTTATTTTCCAATATTTTCGCGGAAGCACCAAAAAACGTTTGGTGGAATATAGTTTGGAAACCGCATCTCTCACAAAATATATACAACCTCTGACAATAAAGTTCGGTGAATGAAGTCAGAAACGACCGATCTGGCAACACTGGTGAAGCAAAACGCTGCACATGCCACCGTTGTTCAGTTGAGTGTCGTTTGTGTTTTGTGAAAGACTTGTTTTACAAAGTGCTTGTTTAGTGCGTTGGTTCTTAACTGAGAACAGGAAAATGAACGAACAAAAAGATCACTGAGGATGAGTCCTGGTGTCTCAGATACGACCCTGAAACGAAACAGCAAAGCATGGAATGGCGTTCTCCTGCATCACCTCGTCGGAAAAAGGTCAGAGCAGAAAAATCAAGCATGGAAACGATGCTAATCACCGTTTTTGATAGTCAAAGCATTATCCACAAGGAATTTCTACCTGAGGGAACGACGATGAATGCTGCAAGGTACATTGAAATTTTGATCCGTTTCATGAAACGTCTACGTAGGGTACGACCTCAGTACGCACAACAAGGTTCATGGTTTCTTGTTCACTACAATGCCCGCCCTCACACAGCCAATATCGTCAAACAGTTCCTGGCAAAAAAGGGGGTGGTGCAAATTGAACATCCACCATACTCTCCAGATCTCAATCCTCCAGACTTCTTCCTATTCCCACGACTCAAACTCGCTTTGAAAGGAAAGAGATTTGACGATATTCCTGACATCCAACGAAACTTGACGAGGCTTTTGAACTCCATCCCAAAAGAAGACTTCTTGCAAAGTTTCCAGGACATGTATAGGAGATCTCAGCGGTGCATAGTAATGGGAAGTGACTATTTCGAAGGACAGTAAGGTAACTTTCGTTAACATTTCATCTACGTTAATGTTACAGGACTATTCACCGAACTTTATTGTCAGAAGTTGTAAAATCCGCGCAAGGGGGCGAGAATTCTAAACATTTTCGGTGCCCCCGAAACTGTTCAGACGCACCTGCTATTATTTTTGCACTGGGCCCGACGTCTGGAAAGGGCGGCTCTGAGACAACACATAAATACAAAGATATCAAGAGAGCAGTGCTCGATTTAGTATATACTTACAGGTTAACAATCCACGAGTAACTGACGCAGCTGCAGCAGCGAAATCTCTTACAGCGAGGCATCTTGTATTGTATATCGTATCCGAATTACACTAATAATGTTATATCCGGAAAGGCTGCATCATCATCATACGCAAAATGGATATTTAATCGGAAAAGTCACAACGACCCACCCTTCTAGTGCACCTCAGTAAATTATACTGAAAAATAAACTGCACCGAATAGAAAATTAATTTTGTTTGTGAACAGCCTTGGCTATTGATTCAGTAACGAGGGAGGAGATGGATGATGATGATCTGCATCATCTCTTGCAGCTCGAATTTAGGAAATGCAATATCAATTTATTACGTCATTGGGCAATCGAAAGACAAATAGAATATTCTGGAAAAGTCACATATGGCTTGTGTTTTAATTTCTGGTTTCTTTTTTTCCCCATCAAAAAGAGGAGCCTCAACTGTAAAGATGATAACAAGAAGAGTTTTGTATACTAAAAGTGTGTTTGATCAGCTAGCTCATGTGCCTAAAAACACCGCCTTTTCTTTTTCCTTTTATTTATTTATATTTTGTCTGTCTAAAAGGCCGTAATGCGATGCCTATCTTTCCGCTTAGAATTGATTCATTCGTTATTTTGACGTTGCGCAGTGACGTAACGTGCGTTCGGAAAGACATGCGTCATGTTGGACGTAAAGATTAAGCGTAGGTGTTGTGGTCTTTTAGTCTTTACGGTCGACAACACGTAGGACTCTACTGGGACTTATACAAAAAAAGGGGGGGGGGCCTAGAGCCGGAAAAATGTCATATCGCGTTCCGTGTATTCATGCCCTACAGGTAGAGGCGGATTTATGATTTTGTCGCCCTCCCCCCCCCCCACCCCATTCTAGTCTAATTTTTCTGGCCACTGCACTCATTCCTCAAATTTTCTGCCATGGGTTTAGCAGCCCGCTTAGCCTCCGCCGCCCCCTCCCCCAAAAGTATGCCAGGGCCGCATCTAGAAAGGAAAATTATTTACTTTGTCGCCCGGGTAGGGCCACGGCCGGATTAATTAAGCAAAACGAGCAAGTGCTTAGGGCATCAAGAGAAAAGGAGCACCACAACAAGAAATGACCAAAGAGTACTTTTTATTTAAATTTATTTTTTTCGCGGCATCAGCCATCCGGTAGAAAATCCTAAAATTTCAAGAGTACTTGATTGCACACAGTTGAATATCTTTACGGAAAGGTTGACCAGGGCTTCAACTAAGGGAGGGTGGAGAGGGGTCTGGTGCCCGGGCTGTGGACCTGAAAAGGGTGCTGGGTTTACTCTGTTTTCGTTAAAAATTTTGGCCAGGGGGCGCTAAAATAAATAGAGATCTCTCAAGTAATCCCCAAGTAACAGAGTAAATTTTAGTTTCTATAGTTTCGGCCCTGAGCGTGACACAAAAGTAGAGAAATTAAGTTAATTGCGGATTGAAGTTTTGCTCTGTTTCCATAAAGTAAGCCCAGAGCTGTCTCAACCGCATCTTAGGCTCCCGAGTAAAAAAAAAATCCACCCCCCCCCCTTCTACCTAGCTATAAATACCTGCCTACCAATTTACATACTTACTCTAAAACATTAAACAGATCAAATTGTCATGAAGACTCCTTGGCAATCCAGCCTCCCGAACTGTGAGATCATAGGCCTCGAGTGAAATGATTTTTCTGAATCTCTCCCCCCCCCCCCCACTAAAGAATACCTGCATACCAATTTGCATACTTATTCTTGAAAATGGTAAACAGAGCTAATTGTCATGCGTAAAGGTTAAAGTAAATTGAGGAGGGGGGGGGGGAACCATCAAACTCATTTATGTGCTTAGGGCATTCATATGGGTTAATGGGTAGGGCTGCAACTAGGGGAAGAGCTGGTGGGTCTGGTGCCCGGGCACTGGTTCAGGAAGGCGTTGAGTATATTATTTTTCATTCAAAATTACGGGTAGGGAGTGTGCTAAAATGCCCCTAAATGTTTTGTGTCTGTGTTTCAACTGACTAAATAAAATTATCTATCTAAAAATTAGACACTAGTGGCCCTGTACCTGGAGCCAGTATCCATTTTGGCGCAGCCTTCTCTCAATATTTAACGCAAAAATAGTAAACTCAGCGCCTTTCCTGTCCCAGGATCACTAGACCTCCATACCCTCCCTTAGTTGTGACCGTGAATATGCCCCCCTATATAGCTCTTTTTGATCGCTCACATACTTTCACACTTTCTAGGTTACTTTTTTCACCTCGCTTGCTAGGACACTCTTTCGGTCACTCCCATACTTTTCACATTCTCATGCTTATATGCTGTTTCGGTCACTCACATGCTTGAAACTCTTTAGGCTCCTATTTGGGTCATTGCCATTCTTCTTTTTTTGCACACTATTTTGGTCAACCCCTCTTTGGTCATTCTTTTGTTTTGTACTCTGCTTTGGACACTCACATCATTCTGCACTCTCTAGGCCATTCTATTTTAAGAACACTGTTTTTGACACTCAATGCTAGCCCACTCTCTAGGTCACTCTTAAAGTTTGGGAACTACACACTGAGAGAGACCTAGAGAGTGGGTTTCCAACTGGTGTTCTGCAGAACCCTAGGGTTCCATGACAGCTTTTGTGGAGTTCCGCATGATCAAACACCACGGAACCCTTAAAAATCCGGGCACCCGGAGAGTTTTCAAAGGAGAAAACTTTCTTGTTAGTAGTACTCGCAAAACTATTCTTCATTTTGAATTCTAACTAGATATAGTGTCTTTTAGAAAAAAATCAGCAGATTGAAAGAACAGTGTGAGTCAAAAACAGGGGATTGGGTATCTTTTTTTTTTTGGCCCCAGGAGAGACTGGGGCCCATATAAAAAGTTATTAATTAATTTATCTATTTTTGATAACTATACGACCCTTTGCAACGTGAATGACGTATCTGAGTTTCACACGTTATTTAGATACTTTACCTAATTGAAAGTATGCCTCCAGAACGAACGGCTTGTCAGTAACATCCGGCAAGGGGAGGGAATTAAGTAATCGCCATGTATACATACATTATATATAAGAAACATTACTGAACTGGAACAACTGCTGTCACCTATCAAATAAAAAGTAAAACTGTTGCGATTCTTTTGTTTCGATTGACATTGATGACCGGGTTTCGATTAATGCGCCTCATAGAAAATGTCAATGTAGTTATAATATTGATATATATTTTTTAAGTAATAATATCAGTTGTCGAGTGTTCGCTTAAAAATTTTAACAGTTGTTGTTTGTGTGCGGTAAACTAGCATTAGTAAGATGCGCAAGGCTTGAAAGAGGTTAGTCTATATATATAAAATTCTGTGTGTGTGTGTTCTCTATACAAATCTACAATTTTAGATCGATCGTCGCCAAATTTTGCATATATACACTGCTCAAAACAATTAGGGGAGCAAGCAAAAAGGTGAAGAAAACCGTGCGAGACAGCCACGTATTGGCATACAATGGATGGTACACGCGTATCAATGCGCAATACAGAAAAAAGACGTAAAAAAATTTGGAATTAAGCTTTAATTCTTTGAAAATATGGAAAAAACATGAAAAGATGATTTAGGGCAACAATTTGGTTACATGTAAACGATAAAAAAAAAGTACTGTTTAGACATGATGCATGAGTTTTAATAGGGCGTGTGGTCTCCTCGAACAGCTAAGACTGCTGCACACCTGTTTGCCATGGATGCGATGAGGTTATCGATCAGACTTTGGGGAATACTGTTCCACTCCTCAAGAAGTGCAATCTGCAAGTCTCGGACAGTAACAGGCGGCCTTGGTCGCGCAGCAATGCGTCGTCCCAAACATGCTCGATTGGATTCAGGTCAGGAGAGCACGCTGGCTATTCCATACGCTGTATTGTTTCAGCTTCAAGCATGTTCTCCACCAGACGAGCTCTATGCGGTCGGGCATTATCATCCTGGAAAACAAAGGAATCTCCAACGGCTCCAGCGTAAGGGATGACATGAGGTCGCAGTATCTCGTCTGCATACCTTCGGTCCGTCAAAGTGCCATTCCGAATGATATGCAGGTCCGTACGTCCGCCTATGCTGATTCCACCCCATACCATCCAATCAGCTCGTCTGTATTGTGACCTTTCACGAACGAATGCGGGGTTATTTCGAGTGTCCCTGTCCCTCCATACCAGAACACGTCGGGTGTCACACTCCAGACTGAATCGGGACTCGTCTGTAAACAGCACTTGGCTCCAATCACGTTGCTCCCAATCTCGATGTTCAGCAGCCCATCTTCTTCGGGCCGCACGGTGGCGTGGGGTCAACGGAATGCAGACCATTGGCCTACGTGCATAGAGCCCTCCCTCATGAAGCCGATTACGTACTGTTTGGCTGGACACCCTTCGTCCTGTTGCCAAGAGCAACCGTCTTTGCAGCTGCGTAGCATTCTCTGTTCTGTTTCGACGGGCTGTTAACCATACATACCGGTCATCAGTTGCTGTAGTGGCGCGTGGCCGATCTTGCCCTGGTCGACGTCTAACATTTCCTGTTTCTTGGAATCGATTCCACAGCCTTGCAACAACACTTCTGGCGACTCCAACAGCGTCCACGACACTACGTTGTGTTTGCCCGGATTCCAGTCTGCCTATAACACGCCATGCCATGGATTCCGGTAAATCACGTTGTTGAGACATCCTCAAGTCACCTTGTCTCAAAGCAATCGAATTTCACAGTTACGGCAGTAAAACAGACGTTTCTGCAACATCCCGATTTCTGCCCTTATCTCCTTTTTCTGGTTTTTGACGTCATGAACTTTGATTTGCATATGAAGTTTTCTTCTTCCGTTTCCTGCTAGGCTTTAAATTATGGATGATTCAATTTTATGTTACTTATCGGTATACATCTTTGCGTAATTTTGTTAAAACCATGTGCTCCCCTAATTGTTTTGAGCAGTGTATATTGAGTTTTTCAATGCGTCGCACTAATCAAAAACAGGTCATCAACTTCAACCGAAGAAGCACACCAGTTGTATATTTTATTTGATAGGTGACAGCAGTAGTTCCATTTCAATTATGTTTTACATGTAATGTAATGTATATACGGTAGATATACTTACTGTACACACGGTTATTCTCAATATTTTCTAGAAGGCACATTTTTACTGATAAAATGTTATCTTTACCCGTTTATTGGTTATGTTATGGACAAAAAGTTACAAAGAAAGACACCATTTTTTCGTAGTGACGTTTTCTGGACATTTTTATCCACTACAAGTGAAGGTTCTTGGTTTACCGAATTTACTTGGACGCCCAGGCCCATCTAAAAACATGAGTCTCATCCGGGTACAGCACTGGAACCCATGGTCTCCACATCTTGCAGTAGGGACCCTAGGCTGGGACTCCCGCGTTAGACTGTTAAAGGGCTCATCTAATATGAATTTGTGGTGTGCAAAACGAACAAATGGTGGAAGAGAGAGAGAGGGGGATAGAAAATCACCTCGGGCCTCCGGGTTGGAGCCCTGTCAGCCCCCTCCCCCTTGTGAGGGCCATGCGAGGACCTCATTGCATTGGGGGCTTCCATGATAAGATTTGGCACAATGATGTATGACGATAAATATGCTTTATTAGAAGTAGTTCCTAAGCCCTCTTTCATTTTGCCCTGGGGCTATCATGCTTTTGAGACGGCAGTAGGGAAGGTTTTTTTTGGTTTTTGTTTTAGATAAACTATTCGAATATTTTTATGAGTTACGCCTCATCATCATCAAGGGATCCACGAAACAGCTGTATAGCTATCAAGGGTTCCGCGAGAAACTTTACGTTGGAAACCCCTGACCTAGAGAGTGTACAAGCATGTGAGTGACCTAAATAATGCATAAGCATATGAGTGACCAAAGCAGTGTATAAGCATGGGAGTGACCAAAACAGTTTATAAGCGTGGGATTTGCCAAACAAATATCCAAGTGAGCGAGGGACAAAAATGTTACCAAGAGAGATTTAAAAATATGTGAGTGACCAAAAGAATGACATAGAAACTGAGGCAATTCAGGGCCGCGACTAAAGAAGGGTAGGGGGGATTGGTGCCCCGAGTACTGCACCAAAAGGTCGCTGAGTTTACTCTATTTTTGCCTTTAAAATTAAGGGGGGGACATCGAAATGGACACGGGCAAAGTAAATTTGGTTTTCTAGTTATTGCCGTGGCATATTGACGGGGAAGGGGACCTAACCACGGTGGCAAATTTGAAAATCAGTGGTCAAGAAAACAAGACTAGAAGAGAAAGGCGGTAGAATTTGCATGTATAGCCCACAGGCGGCGAAACCATAATTCCTCCTCCGAGTTCAACAAGTACCTGGAGTACGAAATAAAACCAAATAATAACAATAATAAAAGGATTATTATTTTTTTTAATACTCACCTGATGAAATGCCTGAGGCAAGACGCGAAAGGTACGCGACGCACGAGCGGCCATTGCAAGAAATGCGGCCCGATTCGGGCCATTTTCGTTAGCATATCCACGGGTCGGAAATTATCGATTAACACGCGCACGTAACCGTGCAGGAATATCATGGACACCAAAGACTTGAAGCCTTGAAGCCGAAACATGTGGCCAACAAAACGAGAGGAAAAAGTTTGAACCAGGCGGCGACTTAGCTCTTGAACAGGACAACTAACCTCTGAATTGACACGATCTCTTATATCTTTTATTTTTTATACTTCTCTTTTCCGTCAACATTTGACAAGGAAAATTACAAACACACTTTTCTTCTACAGTTATCTAAGATTTTTTTCACATCATCATCATTATTCAACAATGACCTCTTATTTCTTCACGAATAAAGAGAGAGAGAGAGATTCTGATGATAAATCAGCTGAAAGACGTCTATCTCAAGCAAGCGTGTGCAGAGGTGGATTTATAGTTTCGCCTCCTATGGGCCAGTGGCGCATTTGCAGCGCCCGCGTGGCGTGGTGCTAAGAATGCTCATCTAAACCAGTGGTTCTTAACCGGTTGGTACTGAGATACTTCAAGGGGGCCACGGAAGAAAATGGAGAAAGGGGCCATGACAGGTGGTTTGGAGAGCTGAGAAGAAAAATTAAGGTGTGAAGAAATAATGATTTTATGTTAGTGACTAACACTTACAGTGAGAGAGAGAGAGAATCCAACAAAACCACCCTATAAAACCAGGGCCTTCTTTAGGGCATGGACCCACCCAGTCCTAACCGCCTACATTTTGCAACAAGTTGCCTAGGATGAGGTTTTTCTCAAGTCCCCGGCTAAATTTTTCTGACTCCCCTTCCCTATATGAAATTTATTGTATGAAAAACAAAAAAAAAAGATGGAAACCATATTAGGCCCCGGGCAGTAGCTCTGTCAGTCCCACTCTTGTGAGGGGCCTCATGCCCATAAGTGACCCCACGTTATGATATTTTGTATAGTACAATTAATAAAAATACAAATACAACGCCACAACAGGCAAACTGCCCAACGAGGTGGCTGACTTAGTACAATTAAGTTTGAAACTAAATAGGAAATATGTAGGCTGTTTATTTCCAGCTAAAGTATGGGACTACCATAGCATCACTTTGCCTAAGGAGGGGGGGCCCCATGATATTGGGACGGTCCTGATAGAACTCGGACTAGCGGGGAGATCAATAAATTCTAGGCTAGTGGTCTGGAGGCCAATTTTCTTTGCAAAATTTTCGTTCAGTATAAATTCACTGAAAAAAATCATTTTAATGGGTATAAAGTGTCATGCTTCTAGATGAGAGTTGAAAACTCTGGGTAAGACAGGGGAGCCACGAAAAAAAAATGTGGTTCAAAGGGGTGGGGGGCCACGGGCAAAAAAAGGTTAAGAAACACTGGTCTAAACCGCCGTTCAGGTGGTTCCGAGTCCCGAGTTCGAATCCGAGGGAGGATATGGATAAGATATTTTCTCTAAGGGGTCATTCAAGTATTACGTCAGCATCAAGGGGGGGGGAAGGGGGGTTTCCGATTTGCTGACTTTTGATGACAAGGGGGGGGGTTTGAAGGTTGCTTACGTCATCAACCACCCCTTTTTGAAGATATGAAATATTCTAAGCTGCTGACGAAATTTTTCTGACAGGGGGGAGGGGGTGTCAGTGTTTTGCTGCCTTTTGCTGACAAAAGTGGGGGGGGGTCAAAAATGGCTGAAAATCTGCTTACGTAATACTTCAATGGCCCCTAACGAGCTTGACCACCGGTAGAAAGTGTCTTCATTTCCATAAATTCTCATTGTTTCCAATTTTTCTCATTGCCGTTTCTAACCCATCTCATTGATGACAGCAAATTACAATATAGCGATATGGCCAGGTTTGGTGTAGTGGTGTATTTACAGGCAGGGCCGCAACTAACGGGGTATAGGTGTGACCGTTTCCCTCCCTGGGTGCTGGATCAAACCGGGTGCAAATTTCACCCTTTAATCTATTCTTCAACATTACAGGGGGGCACCAAAATGCATGCTTGCTACGACTGGCCAATCCTCTAGTTGCGGCCCTGTTTACGGTGGGGGGGGGGCTATAGCCCAGAGCAGCAAGTTCGGAGGGGTGGCAAAATTTAAGAAATTAGAGGAATGGGAGAAGGGTGGGGAAAATTTGTTTTATTTTCACATTCGGTAAAACCATAAATCCGCCTCTGCTAGAGAGCGAAGGGATAGGTCAGTGAGTAATCGAACGAGTTATCTAGACCAGTGGTTCTCAAAGTGTGTGTCATGACTCCTAGGGGGCGTCGCGGTGAGCTGTCCTTATTAATGTGTGCCTATTCAATACCACGAAGCGGTTCTTTGCTGGACTATTCTGGGGAGCCGCGGATACATGTTCACTAGACGAGGGAGCCATGGAAGGCAAAAGTTTGAGAACCTCTGGCCTAGAGAGTTTGCGAGCATATGAGTGACCAAAAGACTGACCTAGAGAGCAAGCGATTAATCAGGAAAGTGAGCGAAATTCTGTCGCCTTTCTTCAATTCTGGTATAATTTTCTTGATCGCTCACTACCCGAATTTGCTGACCTCTCTACGTCCCTTTACATGCTTACAAACTCTCGGCCGCTCTTTTGGTCACTCACTTTTTTGGTCACTCTTTTTGTCGTTCACTCACTTGGCTCCTTGCTCTCCAGGTCACTCCATTCCTATGCTTAAACATTCCCTAGCTAAAGGGGTTTTCAAACTTTCAGACACAGCCGGTGGAATTGAAACTCCCCACGAAGCCCGCGGGCCACCAACTCATGTAATTGAGTGACAAGTTAATAGAAGGGGGTCAATGGGGGTCCCGAGTTCAGCAGGGACAAAAATAATTGCAGACTTTTATTTATTATGAAATTATTTTTTTTATTAATTGCAATTTTGATTCGCTCTGAAATAATTTTTTTACACTAATTCTGCAAACGTTTTTGATTAATTGCTGATTAAATTAATTAATTTTGAGATTAATTCTAAACTGAAATCACTTTAAATGATTCTTTAATTATTTTATTTCGGTAATTCCGAAATTATTTTCCTTCTCAATGTATCTTGAAATTATTTCAGTAATTATGAAATTACTTTTTTATTGATTGTGAAATAATTTCTGTGACAGAAATTAAGAAAATTATTTCTCTCATTGATTTGTAAGTTATTTTTTTCACCAACTCTGAAATTATTCTTTTTAAGAAATTCAAAAATTGCTTCGTTCATTAATTCTGAGTTTTCATCAATTTCTTCTGAAAAGGATCGGCGGGCCACGACAAAAAGCTCAGGGTACCAAATGTGGCCCGCGGACCATGCGTTGAAGACCGCTGCTCAAAGTCATTTTTTTTATGTTATGTATTTTATGTTCCCACAACACCTATCTTCTAGATCAGAAGCCAAACGCCGACCTAGAGGAGGAGGGTGATTGCCCCTCCCAAGGGCCTGAATAATGGGGGCAAATTTGTTTACCTTGTAAAATACGGGTTTATCCGATGCACCTACACAATAAAAAGTAGCTTCTTCGGCACATCGCATTTCATACGCCTGCCTCCGCTTCATTCGCAGATGAAGATATCTGCCTTCGCCCCGTTCACAGGTGAAGATGCCTGCCTGCTCCTTCGCGCCATTCACAGGTGAAGATGCCTGCCTGCTCCTTCGCGCCATTCACAGGTGAAGATGCCTGCCTGCTCCTTCGCGCCATTCACAGGTGAAGATGCCTGCCTGCTCCTTCGCGCCATTCACAGGTGAAGATGCCTGCCTGCTCCTTCGCGCCATTCACAGGTGAAGATGCCTGCCTGCTCCTTCGCGCCATTCACAGGTGAAGATGCCTGCCTGCCCCTCCCTTCCATTGACATATATAAAGATGGCTGCTCCCACTCCATTCGCAGCTGAATGCCCGCCTCTACTTCATTCGTAGCCGAAGATGTCTGCCTTCGCTCCATTCGCAGCTGAAGATGTCTGCTTCGACATTCGCGAATCTGCCTGCCCCCGCTCCATTCGCAGCAAAAGATGTTTGTCTTCGCTCCATTTGCAGCCGAAGATGCTCGCCCCCCCCCCACTCCATTTGCAGCTGAAGATTTCCATCTTCTCTCTATTCGCAGCTGAAGATGTCTGCCTCGACTTCATTCGAATCTGCCTGCCCTCCCCACCGCTATATTCGCAGCCGAATGTGTCTGCCTTCACTCCATTCGCCGCTGAAGATGTCTGCCTCGACTTCATTCAAATCTGCCTGCCTCCACTATATTCGCCACCGGAGATGTCTGCCTTCACCCCCATTCCCCACTGAAAATGTCCGCCTTCACTCCATTCGCAGCTGAAGATGTATGCCTTCGCTCCATTTGCAGCTAAAGATGTCTGTCTTCGCTCAGGCGCGTATCCGAGGAGGGTGGGAATGATCGCCTCTTCTTACAACCAAATAATATGGGAAAATTTGTTTGTCTCGTAAAAGACGGGATGGCTGATCGAACTTGCACAATTCGCTCCCCCCCCCCCCCCGACACATCATCCTGGATCTGCGCCTGTCCTCCAAAAGCGAGAAATTGGCGATGAATGAATATTTTCACGATTTTAAATCGATTGTACGTGATCGCTACGACGAGAATCCCCCCCCCCCCACACACACACACACTTTTTCAAATACACTGACATCACTCGTCAAATCCCGCCAAAAAAAACTTTTACATCATCCACATACGACGTCAACGAGAAAGTGACGTGACTTTCGATCGAATCCGCTGACCACAGTGATGCCAAATGGACATCGATGGACAGTCAGTCCATCAACTCCTTATTTTTCAATCGATTCCTTTCCTTTTAGACAGTACAGGAAAAAGAAAGGGGGAAAAAAAATCTATAGTTTCTACGCCACTGGCCTTTTTGTCGATTTGTGATGATGGCGGGCTTTTGTAGGAGCGGCGCATTCATTACTCTATTATTTCTTCAAGGTCATCCTTCTGAAATAAAAAGGCCACTTTTTCCCCATTAAGAAGCCGCGAAACGATTCCGTGCTCGTAAAAAACACTGTTATAACAATCGTTATAACAATGCTTATCGTTATTGTTATTAACGAGAAATGAGAGAACTATGGAGAGGTTTTTGTATTAAAGAAACAGCGGGATTTTCATTCATAAAACGAATCATTCCTGATTTTTTTCATAATACGCTGATAAATGTTCAGGAAAAATGTTTCTTCGTCCCTCGTTTTATGATTAAAATATTTTTTTTTTTTGTATTGTATATGTTACTGCCAAACCCGAACTGCGGCCAATTCGCGAATCGGCCGAGAGTTTTGGCCAAAGTCCGATGTTCGGAAATGATTCGCGCTTTGGTCTGCCAATTCACGAAGTGGCCGGAGATCTCTGGCCTAAATTCGATGTGCTGATGTAAGACAGTCCGGTTTAGGCCCCAAATTTTTTTTTTTTTTTTTTGTCATCGCCAAGTGTGATACATGGCTATACAGCAGTTTTTCTCAACCTAGGGTCCGCGGACCAGAGATGGTCCACAACAATGACGTAGGTGGTCCGCAGGCAAACTTGGTAATTCTATTCTGACTTCGTTTTCTACTTCGGCACATCCAGTTAGAATCGTTGCTTCAATGATGTAATTGTGCAATTTCTTCACGCAGAGTCTGGTGCCATTGCAGAGTCTCGGTGTGACCAAATTTCTTAAAAGCATTCTAGGTGCTCCGACTTTGAGGGTCAAGTTGTGTAGTGGCACGCACGGAATATCCAAAGAGTTCAGAAATTCTGCAGGATACAGAACTGTCTATGACAGTGTCAACCGATTTGTAAGATATGGAGTCTCCTGGAATAATTTTTAGGATTTTTCCGTTGATCTTGTTCACACTGTCGTTTTTCGGTGACAGAATCGCTCTCTCACAAAGCCACTCGTGGTTTCGGTGATTTTGTTCAATGTTTGGGAAGACTTTGTCAGCAAGTTCTTGAACTGAGTTTATACAACAACTAGCAAAATCCATTAGAGAACGTAATGAGTTCAGTGCTTGGGTCCACGGGAATTCTCCCATTGCCAAGTTTGATCAACTGATGTGAAAATGACAGCAGTGCTGAGTCATTTTGCAGTTGAACTCGCATGTTGGTGGATAATGATAATTTTTTAGCTTCGTCATCAGCTGGCGTTGAACATTTTTATTCCCAGTTTTGTTGTCGTAGTTGTTATTCTCTGTTGTTAGTGACGTCATACGTCCAGTTTGTGCAGCGAATATTATTCAAACGCCTTTTAAGCATTTTTTAAATTGAAACTATACCTCGACGATGGGCGGTTGATGAGATAAAGGCCGCATTAGCACTTACAGGACGCACTGTATATAGGCTAGCAAAAATACCCGGTGCTTCCTGGGTTTTCTTCAATTACTGGGAGGATTGGAAAAGTGACAAACCATTGTAAAGGAATAAACTGTTATAATGGCAGCATTAAAGATGTGACAAACCATTGTAAAGGTATATACACGTCTGAAACGCATTGCTAGGGAACCACGGTAACCAAAGTAAACGTTCCGAAAGTGATTGTTGAGGCCCCAAAATTATTGTTGTCCGACAGTTTTTCCTCCCATTTCGGGCATATGCCAGCTCTGACGAACTTAGGCTCGGAAGTAGCCTACGGTTCAATCCCGGTCCTGTTGTCGGCCTATCTTATACAGTATATAAATCTGAATACTACACGTTATTTGGAAACCTTTTCTAATATGGGAAGTATACCTATTTAGGATCACCGATTCGCCAGGAAAATGCCATACCCCCCTTCCCTGTTTTCTAGGCACCTTGTATATTGTTGTATTGGATTAGCTCCATGTGACGAGAGAGAAAAAATAAATTTGAGTGAAAACTATAAAAAGAATAATATGGACATACAATTCTTTCAGTCAAATTTTGCGTGTCTCCCGCATCGTGCCTGCAGCTTGATGGTTTGCCATGGCTAGCGTGGACATAATTATCCCAGTTCTCCTTCGATCACCTGCTAAAAGGGGCAAGGGGTCATTCAGGTATTACGTCAGCATCGAAGGGGGGGAGGGGTTTCCGATTTGCTGACTTTTGATGACAAGGGGGAAGGGGGTTTGGATGATGCTTACGTCATCAATCACCCTTTTTAAAGATATGAAATATTCTTAATGGCATCTTATTCGGTGCGCCAAAAACGGGAAAAAAAACTGGATAATTATTGGGCACAGGTGAAAACATTTTCCCTATTGATAAGTCCCCTACAGAGCCACTTTAGTGATCTCTAAATGTTTCACGGATCCTTAAAGTGCTCAGGAAATGTGTCCGGGCCGCTTAAGTGTTCTGGAACTGTGTCACGCATCACCACTCAAGTGATCCGTAATTACGCTACGCATCACTCAAGTGATCCGTAATTATGCCGCGGATCACTTCAGTAATCTGGGAATGTTCCGCGGGTAACTTGAGTGATGTAGAACCGCACTGTGGGGGCCGCTTAAGTGCTCTAAAACTGTGCCACATGTCACTCAAGGGATCTCTAAATGTACCACGGTTCGTTTAAGTGTTCTGGAACTGTGTCGCGGGTTACTTAAGTGATCGTTGAATGTGAAAGTGATCTTTGAGGCCTACTTCAGTGATCTGAAAATTTGCCACGGGCCACTTAAATACTCTGGAATTGTGCCACGGGTCATTTAAGCGATTTGTAAATGTGCGGTTTAGTTCATTTTTACAAAATTGGGTTTGGGGGACAAGCCACATCAGATAACCTTCAGGACCACATTTGGTCCGCGGGTCAAGGGTTTACCATATACGGCTTAAAGGGTGGGACGCAATGAATTTCTTAAAAAAGAACTTTCGAGTCCTTACCCTTCAAATAGCATTGAAATTAACAGAAATTGATTATAATAACATATAAAGGTATTTTCTTTTGAAATTTCAATTTTTTTAAAAATGTTTTTTACATTAAAAAAAAATTTTCGCCTGGGGGGGGGGAAGGCGCACAATCCCGCATGTCTCCCCCCCCCCCCTTCCGGGGAAGTTTCTTATCCCACCAATATGTTAGGAGGTAGGGGGCAGTGCTGACGAAATTTTGCTGACAAGGGCGGAGGGAGTCAGAGTTTTGCTGACTTCTGCTAGAAAGGGGAAGGGGGTGAAAAATGGCTAAAAATTTGCTGACGTAATACTTGAACGGCCCCCAAAGCCTTCTAGATACTACTTTCAAGGAAGCTTTGCCACTTCGCGATCTAACTGGCCCAAACCCGAAATTCGGACATTAGCTATTGATCTATTAGCTACCTATTTAGTTCTTTCGCAGTAACATGTACGTTCATACGGTTGTTTACGCTACGATTGAAATGTTTGCTTCGCTTTTTTATGAATTTTCATTAATCGTGAATGAATAAAAATTCATATTTAATAAAAGAAAATTCAGAATTCTAATGGAAATTGATCAAAAAATTAATTCTGGTTTGTTTTTTCTTTGAACTCTTTGAACTCTTTCTTTCAAGAATCTTTCAATCTCTTTACTTTCAACAATTCTAACATTATTTCTCTCAACAATTCTGAAATCGTTTCTTCCAATAGCTTTTAAATTGTTTCTTTCAAGAGTTATAAAAGTTTTTCCCTTCATGAGTTCTGAAACCGTTTATTTCAGGAATTCTAAAATTGTGCCTTTCAGGAATTCTCAGATCGTTTCTTTAACAATTCTTAAATTATTTCTTCTAATAGTTCTTAAATTGTTTCTTTCAAGAATTCTGAAACCATTTCTTTCAAGAATTCTGAAACCATTTCTTTCAAGAATTCTGAAATTGTGTCTTTCAGGAATTCTAAAATTGCTTCTTTCAAGAATTTTTAAATTATTCCTTTCAATAATTTTTAAATTGTTTCTTTCAAGAATTCTAAAATTGTTTCTTTCAGGAATTCTAAAATTGCTTCTTTCAAGAATTTTTAAATTGTTTCTTTCAGGAATTCTCAGATCGTTTCTTTAACAATTCTTAAATTATTTCTTCTAATAGTTCTTAAATTGTTTCTTTCAAGAATTCTGAAACCATTTCTTTCAAGAATTCTGAAACCATTTCTTTCAAGAATTCTGAAACCATTTCTTTCAAGAATTCTGAAACCATTTCTTTCAAGAATTCTGAAACCATTTCTTTCAAGAATTCTGAAACCATTTCTTTCAAGAATTCTGAAACCATTTCTTTCAAGAATTCTGAAACCATTTCTTTCAAGAATTCTGAAACCATTTCTTTCAAGAATTCTGAAACCATTTCTTTCAAGAATTCTGAAATTGTGTCTTTCAGGAATTCTAAAATTGTTTCTTTCAAGAAATCTAAAATTGTTTCTTTCAAGAAATCTAAAATTGTTTCTTTCAGGAATTCTCAGATCGTTTCTTTCAACAATTCTTAAATTATTTCTTCTTATAATTCTTAAATTATTTCTTCTTATAATTCTTAAATTATTTCTTCCAATAATTCTTAAATTATTTCTTCCAATAATTCTTAAATTGTTTCTTTAACAATTCTTAAATTATTTCTTCTAATAGTTCTTAAATTGTTTCTTTCAAGAATTCTGAAACCATTTCTTTCAAGAATTCTGAAACCATTTCTTTCAAGAATTCTGAAACCATTTCTTTCAAGAATTCTGAAACCATTTCTTTCAAGAATTCTGAAACCATTTCTTTCAAGAATTCTGAAACCATTTCTTTCAAGAATTCTGAAACCATTTCTTTCAAGAATTCTGAAACCATTTCTTTCAAGAATTCTGAAACCATTTCTTTCAAGAATTCTGAAACCATTTCTTTCAAGAATTCTGAAACCATTTCTTTCAAGAATTCTGAAATTGTGTCTTTCAGGAATTCTAAAATTGCTTCTTTCAAGAATTTTTAAATTATTCCTTTCAAGAATTCTAAAATTGTTTCTTTCAGGAATTCTAAAATTGTTTCTTTCAAGAATTGTGAAACTATTTCTTTCAAGAATTCTGAAACCATTTCTTTCAAGAATTCTGAAACCATTTCTTTCAAGAATTCTGAAACCATTTCTTTCAAGAATTCTGAAACCATTTCTTTCAAGAATTCTGAAACCATTTCTTTCAAGAATTCTGAAACCATTTCTTTCAAGAATTCTGAAACCATTTCTTTCAAGAATTCTGAAACCATTTCTTTCAAGAATTCTGAAACCATTTCTTTCAAGAATTCTGAAACCATTTCTTTCAAGAATTCTGAAATTGTGTCTTTCAGGAATTCTAAAATTGTTTCTTTCAAGAAATCTAAAATTGTTTCTTTCAAGAAATCTAAAATTGTTTCTTTCAGGAATTCTCAGATCGTTTCTTTCAACAATTCTTAAATTATTTCTTCTTATAATTCTTAAATTATTTCTTCCAATAATTCTTAAATTATTTCTTCCAATAATTCTTAAATTGTTTCTTTAACAATTCTTAAATTATTTCTTCTAATAGTTCTTAAATTGTTTCTTTCAAGAATTCTGAAACCATTTCTTTCAAGAATTCTGAAACCATTTCTTTCAAGAATTCTGAAACCATTTCTTTCAAGAATTCTGAAACCATTTCTTTCAAGAATTCTGAAACCATTTCTTTCAAGAATTCTGAAACCATTTCTTTCAAGAATTCTGAAACCATTTCTTTCAAGAATTCTGAAACCATTTCTTTCAAGAATTCTGAAACCATTTCTTTCAAGAATTCTGAAACCATTTCTTTCAAGAATTCTGAAATTGTGTCTTTCAGGAATTCTAAAATTGCTTCTTTCAAGAATTTTTAAATTATTCCTTTCAAGAATTCTAAAATTGTTTCTTTCAGGAATTCTAAAATTGTTTCTTTCAAGAATTGTGAAACTATTTCTTTCAAGAATTCTAAAATTGTGTCTTTCAATAATTTTAAAATTGTTTTTCATGAATTCTAAAATCCCACATGAATTATTTCGAAATTATATCTCATGAATTCTGAAACTATTTCTCATACTATTTTTTCACCGCAGTGTTTTTCTTTCGGCACATTTATATGAATTCATAAACTATGTAAGCTTTTTTCGTCGACGGGCCACGGCAAAAAAAAGCTTCGGGGGCCACACGTCTATAAATAGCCCCTGATCTAGAAGGTAAAGGTGCAACACGAGCATGTTTTCTCAATGTAAAACTGAAACTGCGTACTATCGACCTGTGTTTTCCCTCTTAGAGAAATTAAACTTTCGTTTTCGTTTGATAATAGAATAACCTCTATATTGGAGTTTTTCTGTTTATAAATATGAATGGGGCATGACCATATGGTAAGACAAATGAATTGCCACGAGAGACTATAGCCAGAACCACCGACGCGTCGTCTAGACATTGTCATAGACATACGCTCCAAATATTTAATATCAAGGGATGTTCTGGCCTACGTCTTACCCTTCGCGCTTAGTTTAAATTTTCATTCCGACTGTTAAGAGGTTAAGAATAAGAATCGGCTTTCTATATAAATGGCTTTCGCTTTTACTGGGAATTCTGGGATGAGGCGAAAAGCTCGAGTTCTTCGGAAATTAAAATTGTGATATTAGTTTCTGTGTTCATGAATGCTTTTCACAACTGCTGACCGGTGATAATGGTTGAACAATTTGAATTGGAGAAGTACTTTGAGGACCGTTAAAAAAATAATTTGGGAACCACCGAAAAAAAAAATAATTTGGAAATCGAAAAAAAAAATTAGGGATCGCCAGAACAAAATAATTTGGGAACCGTTAAAAAAAATAATTTAAAACCGTTAAAAAATAATAATTTGGGAACCGTTAAAAAATAATTTGGTTAAGGTCAAAGCAAAATAGTTTGGGAACCGTTAGAAAAGTAATTTGGGAACCGTTATAAAAAAATAATTTGGGAACCGTCAAAAAACAATAATTTGGTTAACCTCAGAGCAAAATAATTTGAGAACCGTTAAAAAAAATAATTTGGGAACCGTCAAAACAAAATAATTTGAGAACCGTTAAAAAAAATAATTTGGGAACCGTCAAAACAAAATAATTTTAGAACCGTTATAAAAAAATAATTTAAAACCTCAAAAAATAATAATTTGGGAACCGTTAAAAAATAATTTGGTTAACCTCAGAGTAGAATAATTTGAGAACCGTTAAAAAAAATAATTTGGGAACCGTTAAAAAAAATAATTTGGGAACCGTTAAAAAAAATAATTTGGGAACCGTTAAAAAAATAATTTGGCAAACGTCAAAGCAAAATAGTTTGGGAACCGTTAGAAAAATAATTTAAAACCGTCAAAAAATAGTAATTTGGGAACCGTCAAATTGTTTCTTTCAATAAATAATAATTTATTTCAGAAATAAATAAATAGAACTAAACCAGCAAACAAAATTTTGAGAAATACTTTTCGGAGAGAACAGTGAAAAAAATAATAAGAACTTGAAGACCGGCAACAAATAAATGAGAAAAATGATTTGAGAAGCGGAAAAAATTACAAAATTACCGTAAACATAAGAGAAATTATTCGCGAACCAGAAAAAAATTATATAAATAGGCTACAAGAAATAATTTTAAGGACCAGCAAAAAAAGGAAGAAATAATTGGCGGACCGGCAAAAAATATCATAAATACGTGAAATAATTTTTTGATTCTTGAAGAATTAAGTAAATGGGAGAAATACATTTGCAGGCCGGCTAACGGCCAAGGCTGGGATTACATTGTAAAAGTCTTGATAACAAATCTTTTACAAAACTTGAAAAATGCAACCAATAAGTGTTAAAGAGAGAGGTGCGAACAAGGCGATGTCAGGAAGAAGACTATTTATTATACAAGAGAGGACACAACAAAGCGTATCAATAATACGGTCACAATAAAGCGTCTTTAATACGCTTTGGGACACAATATACAAGCACATACACACCTACGCAGATAACTAGAAACGACCGGTTCATGGACATGCAGCGTCACCTATACACATACATATATAACATAAACTAGTGCGATTACATTTCTAACAATAAGCCTATCGGTTGCATTCGCTCGAATGTAGCCGATACGCTTATTGGTTATGTTTTCCAAGTTTTATAAAATAACTTTGATAGTGTAAACCTAATCCTGACCCCAGACAGAAATAAAAATCAACATTAAGACGGTAAAATATTTTATTAAATCTAAAACTATGTATTGTTTGCCACTCTAATGAGCAAGAAACACCAGCATGGGAGTCATTCAAGAAAGTAGTCCAGAACTTTCTTGGAAATAACAAGACGGACAAATATAAGGAACTTGCGGAAGAATTACTTCAGAACTATAAAGCTCTTAGTTGCAATATGTCACTGAAGATACATTTTCTTCATTCACATTTGGATTTTTTTCCCAGAGAACCTAGGTGAGACGGAAGCGACGAGAGCACTGTGAGCGATTCCATCAGGACATATCCATCGCGTTATCAAGGCAAGTGGAGCCCAAACATGGTGGCCGATTACTGTTGGACATTAAAAAGAAATATTCCTGCTGCAAAATACAGAAGAAAATCATGTAAAAATACCTTTTAAACGGCCATTAATATTAGAATTTAAGCTATTTGAAGTTATAAGCAAATGTGAAAAATATACGTTTTTCAAAATTTTAAACGCGTGTTACTCAAACACTGGCCTGACACAAAAATTCTGAAAGCAGATTCGGAATCAGTGAGGAAAATACTATAAGAATGACTTTATTAGATCAAAGAAACATGAAAAAAGTGAAATTTTGTTTACCAATGTTATTTACATAAGGACTAATACGATTACGGACTGATTATCTGTGGATGATGCTATGATCACAATTTTTACTCCAGATTCTTTATTGTATATCGTTGTATATCGTCATAAATTAATAAATTTCCGGATTCATCCATCCCCCGGGAAAGCTTCGATATCTCTCTGAGATGGGAAGCGGGGTGTGTCCGGTCCTTCAATGTTGCGGATGTTTGTTTTTCGGAAGGTGTCGATAACAGTGACCAGTTTGGCTTAGACCGGATATCCTGTCTTTCCAGTATGAAATATTCTACATGTATTTTTAGTTGTGCGTCATTTTCGTTTTTGAATAACGGAAATAGTGTCTTCATCGAGTGTCGTTGAATCACTTTCGTGTCAAAGAGCTGTTTCGATCTCATCGAAGCGAGTCACGCGTGGAGTTTTATGATCACGGTAGAGCCAACACCTTCTCTAGCAGAAAGCCTCCGAGCGAACTTCGTGACGTCACTGAAATCATCCATTTCACCTATAGTCATTGGATATACTGCAGAAAAAAAGGTAAAGATTTCGCATACGTCGGCCTGCTATATCCAATGGCTACAGGTGAAATGGACAACTCCAATGACGTTGAAGGGATGACAGGACTTCAGAAATAGCGGTTATGGTTAAATACAAATACAAATACAAATACAAATACAACGCCACAACAGGCAAAATGCCCAACAACAGGCAAAATGCCAAAGTCGAAGTTCAGTTCGCCACAACGTCAAAGCTTCTCGCGGAGGCTTTCTGCTACAGAAGGTGTTGATAAAGCCCGTGGCCACGTTGGGAAGTGACGTCATCAATTTTTAGTGAGTTATAACTCTATAATTATTGGTCAAATCAAAAACTGAGAACACTTTTCCCATATTAGTTTTTTTCACAAGGAACCACGACATTTAATTATTTGGCGGTCGACTGTGCCCACCCTGTATATAAAATCGGGGCGAGGGGGGACGGGACGGTTCCTAAACACTTTTGGTGCCTCAAAATTGTTGGGACGCACAGGGCCACCGAGTCTGGTAATTACAGCCCTGGATTAGACGTCAGTATGAACATTCATTCAGTCAAACTGAGTATAACTCCGTTCAATGGCTATGGGCAATTTACTACCGATTGAGTTGCGCCGAAAATATGTGTGCGTATCTAGTGCCGTGTTGTTGAATTTTCAGTGCTGCCATCTATGAGTGAAGGGAAATGAGATTGAATAATTGTATCGTTGTTGTAGGCCTTGTTGCTCTCTGTGGCGAGACTTTTCGGCTCGCATTCCCACCACGAAGTTAGAAACCACGGAAAACCAACTTCAGTCGACTACCACTGTGGCGCTAGTGGGGTTCGAACCCGGGACCTCGTGATGCGAGTCCGCCACTATGACCACTCGACCACCATAGCGTCACTTTGAACAGAGAGAGAGAGAAAACTGGTTTTTCAACTATCACAGTGAGTCCGCTATGGTATATAGTCACCTTAGATCAGTGTTTCCAAAAGTGGGAGATGGAATGGTCCAAGGGGCCGATAGAACCAACTGATTTAACATAGGATCCTATGGGTTTATTTGAGTTGGGGGGCGATGAGAGGAAAAAAAATTGAAAAAGCGGGCGATGGAACAAAAGGTTTGGGAGACTATGCCTTAGATCAAAGAAATATTTCCAGATGTTACTTTCGACCATTCAATTAAAAAATTAAGGATGAGGAAAGAGAGGGAAAGACACTAGGTGTCCACTATATCAGATGCCTACACTCAACGTCAAGCGTTACCATAGAAACGACTATTCAAAGTCTGCGCGCGAGGACCGTTGTTTAAAATTTTCCGAATCAATTACTCTTCTTTTGAACCATTCACGTCAGAATAGCAGCTGCAGTTTGTTTGTATACCTTCTTGTAAAGAATGACTGCATTTGCATAACGTAATTGCTGGCCCGTCATTCAAAGAATGAATAGCGCTAGAATATATTCACGAAGGAAAACGCCTCTATTTTATTCCTTTCTTAATCACCAGAATAGAATTTAATTATTAAAATTAAAATGTTACAAAAAAAATATACAGTATATTATTGTTCTAACAACAACAACAACACACTTGTGCTTCATTTACATTTTTAAATCACGGTTGCTAGAATCAGGGCCGCAACTAGATGTTTGGTCACCCGGGGTAAGTGAGCATTTTGGCACCTCCTTGTCATGTTGAGGGAGAAGTTTGAGAATAAAATTTGCGTCCTCTCTGATCCAACGCCCGGGGCACGAGACCCACCTGCCCCCCCCCCCAGTTGCGGCCCTGGCTAGAATATATTTATAAAAAAAAATGGTGACCAATGTACATTCAAAAGATAGGAATTTTCTCATAATAGTTTAGTTACCATTTCTTGTGATCACCGATCAAGGCCCTTATAGCAAGATGATTATGAGAAATACAGACCTGTACACAGGAGTGGCTCTTGGGCCGTCGCTTTATTAGTATTGGGGGGGGGGCGGCGGGGCACCAAGTCCAAGTTGGAAGACCAAAATTAAACGTGATGGGGGGGGGAGCGACAAATAGGTCCCGCACAGGCAGGTAGCGTTTTGTTCTTGAGCCGCCCTTGCCTGTGCATGATAGAACACACACACGAGTTCATTCGCTACTACTACTTAACAGAGCCGTCTTAAGAGCATCGTAGGCCCGCGAGCAAAATGATGATTTTTCTGAACCCCCCTTCCCCCCAAGCTAAAAGCACCTATCTACTAATTAACATGCTCACTCTCGAAAATATTGACCAAATCTCATTATCACGAGCAGGGCCGCAACTGAATGGGGGTGGGGGGGGGGCAGGCGGGTTTGGCACCCCAGACCAGATGGAGCGCAAATTTCTCACACTTTAACCTCTGCTTCAACACTTCAATGGAGCGATAAAATACGTTTTTGCCCCAGCTTACCAAGGGCATAGTTGTTGCCGAATTGTGAACTTGAGGGCCCAACGCGTTAAGATGGCACTGCTATTTAACCGTCCATGTACTTCGTAAAGATTCTTCTGGGGAATATCTAACGAGAGAATTGGTGACATGCCGGAAAGCATGTGTAACATGCGTGTCCCCCCCCCCCTAACGTGTATTCAAGTTTTTCGAGCATTCTTACTTTGGTGTATACTGGTGTTACCATCTGTCTTTCATATTTAAAGTGAATATAACAAACCAGGGCCGTAACTAGAGGGCGGGGGGGGGGGGGACAGGCAACTGCAAATTTGATACCTATTGGTTGGATATTCATTTAAGACTGAAGGAAACGAGGCAAAACTCAATCCATTTCATAAACAATCATATTGACCCTCTCAAAATCGGCATTAACGAGGTCCCTTTTCTTAATTCGGCTTCTCATTTCAGCAATGACAAGCCCATGTATTTTGAAAAGCTATAGTGCTCAATCTTTAGGATAGTGCAGGCCACTGCATTGGTTAGAAACGGGTCACGGGCCACTTGAGTGATCTGGAAGTATGCTGTGGCACACACTTCGGTGATCTGGAACAGCACCACATGCCACTTAAGTGATCTGTAATTGTGTCGCAAGTCGCTTGAGGGATCTAGAACTGTGCCTCGGATCCGTTGAGTTATCTGAAAATAAGCCACGGGCCACTTAAGTGATCTGCACTGCGTCACTTGAGTTATCTGAAAATGTGCCGCTGGCCGATTGAGTGGTATGGAACTGAGCCGCGTGTCACTAGTGATCTGTTAATGTGCCGCTTACTTCATTTTTTACAAAATTGTTTTGGAGTCACAGGCCACATCTGGTCCACGAGTTGAGCACGTATGATTTACATAATATTCCTACGATTAAATTAGAACTTATAGGACAAGACCCCTCCCCCAGTGCCGTCTTAACGCATTGGCCACTCGGGCGCCTCAGAAGAACAAGTAGTTGAAGTTTTCGAGAATTGGTGATATAGAGCCTCAGAAAAATCACTTGGCCCGGGGGGCCAATAATGCTCTTAAAGACGGCCCTGTTTCCCCCTCAGATGACGACTTACATAACTTGTATGATACATCATCGAAATATGAAAAAAATTACAACTTTGCAAAATATCACGATCTTATTTCCTTTAGGGATAAAAAAAACTTTTTAACGCTTTCTTCCTGTCCTTTGCAATTGAGGGAAAACAAACTAATTGCTAAAGGAACTCGTAAGCTTCATATAAAATATGCTCCTACACGAACTTTGTGTACGAATCCCTTTACACCTAAACTTTATTGCACAGGATAAAATACACTTATTTATTTACACATCTCAACAGGCTGAGCCCAATTACAGAGAGGGGAAACACGCGGAATATAAAAATACAAGTAATGAAAATTAATAGAAAAGCAAATAATAATTCATCGAATTTACACGTTAAAAATAAAATCATCAACAAACTTAAAATACAAAAATATATACGCGCAACGGTAGCACACATTGAGAATTCAGTATGAGGAAGAGACAAATGAGAAAACAAGAAAATATATACAAATTCAACTACTTCTCATTTTTCTGAGGCCCCCCGGGCCATGCGTTAAGACGGCACTGGATAAGACATACGCGAAATACAGCCGTACCATCGCTGGAACTGAGGTGAATGGCCCAGACGACCTTACGAGAAAGCCAAGTGACTTGTTGGACTTCGACAAGACACTTGCCGCGTGAGCGCTGAAGTTCAAATCACCAAGGGCGTAGCGAGGGGGGGGGGGGGGAACTTGGGGGTCAGGTCCCCCCCCCCGAAAATTGTGAATGTGAATTGAAAATGTGAGGAAATGACCGAAAAAAGGGAAAAAGAAGGCCAAATCCATTGTTCTGTCACTTTGGTTCCCCCCCCCCGAACGAAATTTCTGGCTACGCTCCTGCAAATCACTCTTGAAAATTACACCTAAATCCATTACCATGCTCTTTCTTTCTATAGCTGCTGTATCTACGGTGTAATCGTAAAGCAAAGGATGTCATTTTCGCGTGAGTGAAACGACACTGCACTTTGAAACATTCAGACCGAGATTGTTGTCACGACACCAATCATTCAGATGCAATATATCATTTTGAAGAGCCAAGCAGTCTTCTATGGATTGAATTGATCGATGAAATTTTAGGTCATCAGCGAACATGAGGCGACGGCTATTTTGAAGATACAACGGTAAGTCATTTACAAAGACGAGAAAAAGTAACGGACCAAGATTGGACCCCTGGGGAACACCAGACGTGCTTGTATATGGTTTAGAAAGATGTCCTGATGGCAGCCTAACGATGTTTATTCTGTCACTCAAATAGGAAGCGAACCAAGCTACAGATTCATTTGACAACAAAGTTGCGAGCGTAATTTCGTTAAGAGTACATGATCTACTCGATCGAAAGCTTTTTCAAAATCTGTGTACATGGTGTCTATCTGTTCCCCATTGTCAAGAGCAACCTACAGATCATGGGTGAAGTTCGCAAGGATGGTTACAGTTGAGCGTTTGCGAATAAAACCGTACTGAAACGGGCTCAGTGAAGGTGATTATACAGTTTTTCATAAATCAATGATTCTAGAATTTTGACGAACGAACTTAGAATCGAAACTGCTCTGTAGTTAGGTACATTGGATGGGTCGCCCTTTTTATAAATGGGAACTATGCTTGCCAATTTCCACTACGAAGGGAAGCAACCTGTAATCAATGATTTATCAAATATAATTGCTAACGGACGTGCCAGTAATTCACCACAACCTTTGACTACGAAAGCCGGAATAGAATACCATCTAGACCGATGACCCTGGATGACTTGAGCTTTCTTATAGTGCGTAAGCCGTCAGAATCCCTGAAATGTATATGGGCGAGATGGAAGAGGTCAGTTTCAGCCAAAAACTGCCCTTGTGAAATCGACTGTAAAGAAATATTGCTATTCGTAAACACAGATTCAAAGTAATCCGCGAAGGCATTAGCGGTTTCTTGGCCATTTGAAGAAGTAGAGCCATTAAAGTGCATTGTGCTTGGAATAATGTCACGTTTTCGTTTGGACTTTATGAATTGCCAAAACAATGAAGGATACCGTTGAAGACCATCTTCAATATATTTTAAGTAGTTCTTATACGCAGTTTGAATCTTTTCCTTGCATAAGCGTCTGACCAAACAGAAGTGAAGTTTAGACTCCACACTCCCGGTATGAAGATATTTTTTCCTAGCTTGATGTTTTATGGCTATGCTGTGAATGATTTCACTGTTGAACCATGGAGAGAACTTACGTCGATGCGCTTTCTTTTGTGGAACACAAGAGCCGAGTACCCGATGCAGACTTTCATAGAATAGACTCACCGCAGAGTCAGCGTCATTAATGTGAAGGAGACTGTCCCAATTCAAATTTCCTAGCAAGTGGTACAGCTTAACAAAGTCGGCTCTACTGAACTGATAGGAAGTTATTCCATAATTTCTTATGTATTTCGCCTGGCATTCAACTTGGAGAAAAATTTCAAGTGACGGATGGTGTCTATCTTCTATAATTAGAGGACATTCATAGTGTTCAATACGGTAAGATATCCGATTGTGGCAAACAAGATCAAGAAGCTGCAGATTGGTGTTGGGCACTGTGTTAACTTGCTTCAGCCCATGATAATTCAGGTTATCAAACAAAATATTTACAATTTCACTAGCTGAGATAGGTTGAGGTGGATCCACTGACTAATCAATATTGGGTATATTAAAATCATTAATGATCATAAGCTCTTGCATTTTCGAAACAGGGAATGCTTCTTCAACAGCTTGAAGGAATTCGATGTAATCAGCACTTACAGATTTAGGTGGAAAATAAACATTGCAAATAGTGACTGTAAGATGATCGGAAGGCCTAACCCGAACGCACATAGATTCTGTGGAACACCACCATGTAACCAGTTCAGTGCTTTGCAGATTTTTTTATTAACGGCAATTAGAATGCCACCTCCTGTGGTACATGTGGTTGGATGAACATAACGATCTCGGCGATAAATTACATATCAGCTATCAAATAGCTCGGAATCACACACACTATCAGTCAACCACGTTTCTGTTAAACAAATAACGTCATAATCATCGGCCAAGAGAGCAGTGTAAAACTCGGGTGACTTTGATCTCAGTCCATTCACATTTTGGTAGTACATTCTAATACCATTGGACTTATTGCATCATGCATTAATTTCAGCTGTCTGATCAATCCTTACATTTTGCGTTTCCAGGTTTGCTTGAGCATATGTGAGCTTACGTCGGTTATATACTATCCTTTGAATAAAAAATGCTTATTAAACTTTGACCTTTTGAAGACCGGGCACACCCCTTTTCCCATCTCAACTGTCCTTAAATGAATATTTTTGCATTTCCAGGTGGCATTGAAAGGAGAAAACTTGTTTTGAGCCATGCTCAAGAGAGAAAAACAGGATTTTTTTTTTGTTTACTACAATACGCATCTTTTTTAATATCCGTGTTCAATGTCTTTTCATCTGTTTTTATCAGCAATGGATCAAAAACTGATTTCTAGAGCCATGATTATAGATGTTACTGCTAAAGCCCGAAATTAATCAGTTTGCAAATTGGCCAATGTCTGAATTTTGGGCTTTGGTCAGCCAGTTCGCGAAGTGGCCGGGGATCCATGGCCAAAGTCTGATTTGGTTATGTGCGCCCTAAGGGGCAGGTCATGTAACTACTTGCTCGTCACCAAGTTTCTGCATTTTTTCATGATAATTATGGCCACGTTATATGATGGCCATAATTATTGGCAACCAATCGTATCACGGTCACAATGCGGTAATCATTCTTTTTCTTTACAAAAAATTTCACAGAAAAAAACTTTATATTATTTTTGTAGCTTTTTCCCTCTAAAATTTCTTTTTCCTCTCTCGTCACATGGAGCCATGGCCCCCACAAGGGGTGGGCTGGCAAGACTCCAGCCCTGGGGCCCGGGAGGATTTCAATAATTTTTTTGTTTTTTCACGCTATAAATTCATCATAAAGGGGGCCTCCGTGAAAGTCTGGTCTACTAATTAACATGCTCACTCTTGAAAATATTGACCAGATCTCATTATCACGAGCAGGGCCGCAACTGGGGGGGGGGGGAGCAGGCGTGTGTGGTACCCCAGACCAGAAGGACAAGACCCCAGTGCCGTTTTAACGCATTGGCCACCCGGGCGCCTCAGAAGGAGTTGAATTTTTCGAGAATTGGTGATATAGGGCCTAAGAAAAATCACTTGCCCGGGGTCCAATAATGCTCTTAAGACGGCCCTGTTTCCCCCCCCCCTCAGATGACGACTTTCTCTCGTCACATGGAGCCATGGCCCCCACAAGGGGTGGGCTGGCAAGGCTCCAGCCCTGGGGCCCGGGAGGATTTCAATAATTTGTTTGTTTTTTCACGCTATAAATTCATCATAAAGGGGGCCCGTAAAAGATCCCAGCCTAGGGGCCCTGCTTCAGGATGTGGGGGCCATGCATGGAGCTAATCCAATATATGCATTAAGAACAAAAAATTTGGTTTGAACAAAAATTTAAAAACAGTTTTTAAATTTTTTAACCATGCATTAATATTCAATCATGTTAACACGTTAAATGACCACATATTATTTACCATAGGCTTACTTTAAGACCAGTGATTTTCTCGTTTGGAAATGAAAAACAAATACGTATAGGAAATTAAAAATCAAGAAATCTCATTGCCAGTCTTTTATGTTCTCAGCAGTGAAACACGAGAAATCTCGTGAGCGGTCCCTTAAGCGTTAAGGAACCCAGGTGAGTGATACCATATTGTCAATTGTTAGCAATCTCATTCGAGGACAGCACCCATTGCATTTCGAAACACATTATGAATTCAAACCTTTCATCTAATATTTATTTTAACTATATTGTCTGCAACTTTGTCGAGGAAATATCTGGCATAAAATTAGAGAACTAAAAAGTTCTCTAATTTTATGCCAGATATTACTCAAATAAATCAGCACACGTTGGACACATATGGCTTTACCAAAATCCACACCTTATTTTTATTAACCTTTTATAACAGCAATAGGCCTTAATTTTATGCACTTCTTGCTTATTCCAGCTTCGTGGCAAGTATCAACAACATCAGTCACATTTTTATAAGAATCTGGTGCCTCTTCCATAACAAGCTTCGGCGATGCGACACGTATTGAGATTCCCATGTCTGCCAAATTATTTAGCACGTCTTGGTAGTCCAAATTCCTCCTGGATTTGGCACGAGATAAGGCCCTACCAGCACCATGGCACGTCGTACCGAAGGTGGTTTCCATGCCGACATTTGTTCCAGTGAGCACGTAACTGCATGTTCCCATTGTTCCTCCAATCAGTACTGGCTGACCAGTCAGCTGAAATTACAAGAAGTTCAACAGATTAAATACAAACAATATAAATTAACTATCAAGATGTGTCAAATGAATAACTGAAATCTTAACATTTCAGCTGTTCGTGAGTTGTGGGAACACAACTCAATTAAATCTAGAAAAGTAATATATAGGAACGCAGATAAAAAGAAAAAAATAAGTACAGTAGACTCGCACTAATCCAGCAAGTATCAAACCAGGGTGTGCTGGATTATCAAAATTGCCAGATTATTAGAAGTCAATTGAAAAAGCCAAATTAAACAATATAAACTTCTATGCACAGACATTACGGTGACCCTCTTCCATGCACGACGTAAACATGCCTAAAAAATTCAGGATTAACGCATGGCCAGATTATCAAGAGTCTGCTGTATTAATTTTAATTAGTAGTAGTAATTTTAATTAATGTGCAGCTGGAAACCATTTTCCATTAAACACTAAACATGTCTGTGAATGGTGTAAAAGGAAATGACATATCAAGAAAACAAATAGAAAACTTGGAAGTAAAATGAGAGCCTGGAAATCTGTCAAAGATACTGGAAAATAAAATACACGAAGCAATCACAAATCAGTTAAAAATGAAGAGTGAAAACAAACGTACGCGGACTAAATTTTTTGTGAAACTAAATCAAAGGAGCCAACTTTGTTTCTTTTTGAAAAAATAGCTTGAAACAGTTATTGAAGGGTTTTTTTTTCCTGTGAATGAGCGGTAATTCGCGTAGTTTGACCCCATTTTATACGTTGTCGGAAGCTTAGGCACCAAATCCTGGGGAGGTGGGGGGAGGGTCAAATTTCAAATTAAATTAAATCAATTTATTAATAAAAGTACTACATTTGATTAATGAAAACCACCAAGGAGACACCTAGGTCCCATACTGGTTGTTACAATGAAGTTAATTTATAAATACTAACAATTATATAACAATAAAATATAATTACAGTGTTTAGTAATTTTGGAGAGAGAAAAAAAAAAATGAAAAAATCAAAATATATTCACAAACATACAATACATAAGTTACATATAAAATACAATATAATGATGCAACGGGCAGGGGGTGCATTGTTACTTATATTAAAAAAAATAATAAAAAAAATCGATAAATAAATCAACATGAGTTTATATAACATAATTTGAAATAGTACAGCAGAGCTGACAACAAAAAGGAATTTTAAATGAGAAATTAACCAGTTGGAGCGGAAAGTCAATCTGTAGCAAAAAAGCAAGTGCGAATTTGAGGACGAAATCAAAAGTAGTTTCCAATATTGACTATTTGAAATAAGTATTGTTTAAGAAGTTTTTTGAAAGTCGAAAATGTGGATGGCTGTAAAAGTTCATTTGGAAGGCTATTATAAAATTTAGGAATGAGGAAGCTAAAATGTTTTTTGAGAATATTTTTATGAACTAAAGGCAGAGAGTATATGAAATTATGTCTATTGGATGTTCGTGACGAATTCAAAGGTAAAGCGAACTGTCCTCAAGCTAATTCCATTTACAGAAGAAATAAAATTGCGAGGACGACAAATGGCGTCATCAAAAAGTTATCTTCTATTGTGATGCAACTTCAAAGTTTCCCAAGGGAAAATTTTGTTTATGGTGCAAGATGGCATAGAATTGAAGAATTTTTGTGTTTTTGTAGCAGTATGTAGCAAATGAGGGGAAAATTATCAAAATTGTAGCAGACGTCGGAAATTGTAGCAGTTTGCAGCAATTGCAGCAGATTTTCCACTCCTGAATTGAATAAAAATTTGACATTCAGAGAGAAATGGATTTAGGATTTGAAATCAGTATAATCAGAGAAAATAACTTCAACCAGTTGAAAAATCTCAGGCAACAGAGAAGAAAGAAAAAACAATATTCCTCAGTGTAATTGTTCATAATTTAAAATTTAGATATTTTTCCTTTATATCCAATGTATTACTTATCACTATATAATTTTGTCAAATATATAATTTTGAAATGGGACAATTTTTTTAAAATTCATCCTGTAAAAATAAGAAAAATGGAAAGGTTATAAGGCTGCAGCCTTGTGTCAGTCTCCTATGAGTGTACGGGCAATTATTGCTTACATACAGTACAATAAAGGCCACAGGCTCTTCTAATTGAAGTTGCTGTTGAAAATGAAAACTTTTTATTTGATGAAACAATTGTTTCAAGTGGTTTGCTTAGGACAATATATTTGCACTTTACCTTACCAGTTTTGTCCCCAATTCAATGGCTTAATTCACTACAGACCAAGGTTGCAAAGACCTTTAAACTGAAACTATTCACATTGATGGGAAAAATGAAGCAAACACATTCTTGGGAAGTGGAAACAACTAGAGATTTTTAGAAGGAATTTGGAAAAATTTCACCACCTCAGGTTATCCTGAACCTTTAATTTTTGAGACTGAGGTTATCGGAACTCTAGTGTAAACATATATATCTTTTGAATAATGGCCATCCTTACCTGGTAGTCAACTGGAATCAAAGGGTGATGAGGTGGAAAAGCTCTCGTTGAACCTTTTCTATGAACGAGAAGTGTCTTTTGCTTGCCATCAACATAATGCTGCTCAATCTTTGCAATATTGTGGGATACATCATATATGACATGCATGTCCAGATCATCAGGAGTTGTGTTGTAAGCCTTAGCAAAAGCCTTTATAGAAAAGAGAAATTACAATATAATTTATTCAATAGATAGCAGTATGGAAGAAGTTATGAGCCATTGAAACATGACCAAGGTCATCTGTCTCACTTCCCCCCCCCCACCCCGTCTTACATTTTTCTCCTATCACACACATGAATATATAACATTTTTCTCCTACTGTCTTAACATTTTTTCAAAGATAAATTTGGGAAAATTTTAGTTCTGAAAGCCACTGATTACTCACCTGCCTGCTGAGGAATGTCATGCTGGATCGATTGACCCATGCAAAATTAGCTGCAGCAGCCATAGATTTCAAATAATCCTGACCTTCCTGAGAACTGATGTGGGCACATGCCAGCTGCCTATCGTTGACTTCAATTTTATCTCTCTTCATGGCTTTCTCCATGGCAACAAGAGCATCTGTCAGATGAGAAATACAATAGTTTACTGAAAGAATGTGGGCTTTCATGGCCAGTGTCATAAGAAGTTTCCAGGTCATACAGTGAGAGTTTAGGCTGTATAGGCTGGAAACTTGTTCTCAATTTTTTCTAGGTATAATAAGTTTAAATATACAAATCTGATACAGTAGACTCTCAATAATCTGCAGTGCACTAGTCCGTCTCGTCCAGTAATTTGGAATTTTCAGGGGAGTTTTCTTCGAGCACAGAAGAGTGTGTTTGTTGTGAGCATAAGGTATATTAATGGGCTTTTTCAATTAACTTCCAGTAACAGGACGATATTGGTAACCCGGCACAGGCTGGTCTCATATGTGGCAGATTAATGAGAGTTTACTGTATTTTGAAAAGTAGAATGGAAAATTTGACTATTTTGTGTGCAGTCGGATGCCCTGTTTACATGGACAAAATTGTGAGTGAAAAGTTGTTTTATTTTTGAAAATGCAACTAGTCTGACACTTTTCAAAGCAGGTACAAAAACTTTTGTTTTGGCTATATACCATATTTACCCAGTTTCAGGTTTTTATTTAATTTCACTGTTTCAAAAAACGCAGATCATATGTACCAACAAAGAATTTGTTGTTTTTTCAGTAAAGTCTCAATTACATTGGACTATTCTCTGATGAGTAAAGTAGCTGGACAGCAAACCGGTTTCTACTAGCCCAGCCAGTTTCAATTAAACACAACTAGTAAAAATCTCTCACTAGATGAGGAAGAATCTAATTTTTTCTTATTGTCCTCTTTCTCTTGCTGCGAACCACAGTGAATGAAGAAAAAATAGTCGCACCCATATTACACCCAGGAGATAACAAAAATGCTGGCGAGTAGCAAGAAAAGTAGCCCAATTTCGCTCGCACTAGCAGAAAGTTTACTAGATAACGTTATAACACAAAGCGACTTTAGTAGTAGTGAGTAGTAGCTATAAACTAACCCAATGTAATTTTGCCTTAATTTTTTCCCCTTTAAACACCACATGAGAAAACTACAAGAGTGTGTAGTTTTCTTTACACACTACAGTTTTCCTAATATCACCTCAAAAATCATACCCCATCCTATACAAGTAAATATGGTACATGGGGTTCATGTCGTATTTCCTATAATTCTTTGCATGGTGAATGGAGGAAAAACTTAGATACTTTGGTGGACAGGTTTTTAGCAAAAATCAATGTTGCCTGCAAAAGCCTGTTTTTTAAAAAAAATTTATTTCCCATATAAATAGGGCTAGAGGGCCATGAATGAGAATATTTGGATAACATGATACCTGTTGCAACTTGATGACCAAAACCTCGGCTTCCACTATGTATCATGACGCACACTTGGCCCTTAGAGTCAATACCCATTTTACTTGCACTGTTCTTATCAAATATTTCATCAACAACTTGAATTTCAGCATAATGGTTGCCAGCACCAAGAGTTCCAAGCTGAAAAAATATATCGTACAAAAAAGACGATTGTTAATGCTTAAGGATGTGACAGATTTCTAAGAAAAGTACATGCACAAACAATAAAATAACTTTTCAAACAGAAAATGACGAGAACTAAAATGTTTTCAGCTAATCAACATTCAATAGCACATAACAATAAATGATATTATAGCGGCGCCGGGACTGCTTTAACCCAGAGGAAAACTGGAGAAAACCTGGAAGCACGTGAGAGGACCCTGTGATAATCAAACATGGCACTATAAATTTTAGGTCCAGCCATATAAACAGTTTCAGAATATCGCTTGGCCAAGAAACCAAATGTTGATGACAACACTGTATTGTACTAATGAATTTATATTTCTGAAGGCTTCTAAGGCTTCTTAAGTAATGGCTATAAATCAATGAGCCACCGATAACAGTTTTGGTTGATTGTAAGTTAATGTCAGTATTTTGAATAGAAGGATAAGAATAATTCTCATTGCCCAATACCTTCAACGCATTTATATTTACATGTTTTACAGCCCTTAATATGCAGGCCTATACCTTGACTTAGAAGTTCAATTTGTTCTAGACCGTTACTTGTAGAGGCTTTGTAATACAAATCATGCTCAAATTCTGCAAGATGGTAGATGCACATGTATAGAATTGTATGTGACTGTGCATAGTTATTTCATTATATAGAAAAATAACTGATAGATATATATATATATATATATATATATATATATATATATATATATATAATGGTTATAATCTTCCCTTCTCCATTAGTGGGAGAGAATAATAATGGGGGTATGATAAACAAATTTATGCATTTTTTTTTATAGTCATGAAGAAAATATCGTCCCACAGTTTGATTTGACATCAAAATTCATAATTTGTCCAGTTGCAATTTAAGTAAAACAATATAATCTATACCTGAGGAAGGCCACGTTTCTTGGCTTTCATAGATACTTTAGCAGAGTCAGCATTCAGCATGCGACCATATTCTTCACAATGCTCTTTGTCTTCGGCCCAAGCATAACCTAAAGAATGACAAAATTTTTAGGAGACAAGAATTTCTATACACGTATATTTTTAATTATTTCAGCATATACTTTAATAGACTTCATGCAATAAGACAGAAACAAATATTTTTAAAAAAGCATTTTTTTTGTTCAAAAGTATGTATGCATGGCAGCAAAATAACAATTAGATCAAGGGTCTTCAATCTTTCAGAGACTGCATGCAAATTCTAACTTCCCATGAAGCTCCCCTCCCTTCCGGGCCACCACACCAAGTTAAATGGTGGTATTTATAATTGTAAGGTAGAATCCATTCACAAGAACTTAATGTAATGTGCAGTGGTGTCTTAACAGATTGGCCAAACACAACCCAGATTACAAGTAATTGAAAATTTTTATTTGTTCTGAAATCTTTTACCTATTCCAAAATTTTGATCAATTATTTTCTTCAATACATCCTAAATTATTTCTGTTCACCAATTTTGAGATTATTTCTTTCACAAATTCTGAACGTATTACTTTAAAAAGTTCTGAAATTATTTCTGTCACTGACGACACCAGGTAATGTATCAATGCACAGCATTAATGGTAGTTGATTGCCAGCTTCATCAATTTATTATTTTTTTTAACTCAATGCTTTTCAGCTATTTTCTAAAACTAATCAGCAGGTCGCTTCAAAGAGATTATTGATCCTTCATTAGTTTTCTTTATGTAAAAGTAGTGACATGGTGAGAGAGAGAGAGAAATTTAAATGTCCTCACGTGACTGGAATATAATGTGCTGGAAATTTTGATATTTAAGCTAGGCACACTGTAAGAAACAGACACAAAATATCTGAACCCATTAGAGAAATCCAGCCAGAGAGGTATACGACTGTTGCTAAGGTTTAAATTATTGTTTTTCTAGATTTTTAACCTGACCCAAAGGCAATGGTTAATTATACTCTCGCCCTGCTCTCCTTGAGATCAAACAAACATAGGCATCAGACATTTTTCCTGTCCAGATTATTACCACCAAAACCATGAAGTCAACTGCATATTTTAAAAAAAAGGCCCACTCACCTTCCCTTAATGACCAGTCCATCCCCATTTCCAAAGCTTCTTCTAGATCTCTACATGTAATATCACAATCAATAAAAGAATAAAAGAATCATATTCGTACATAAAACATGTATTTAAATATTAAGAAACTTTAAAAAAAAATTATATATCAGTTTACCCTTACTTTAAAATACATTAATCAACTACCAATGTTCCCAATCAGGAACATCGGTTTTATTGATTAGAAAAAAATATTTTCCGTAAAAGCACTTGATTTTTTTTTCCTTGAAGGTGTGAGATTCCAAAACTTAATTCTGTGGTGTTTGGTCAGAATATGATATCTCCAAAAAAAGACTTCTTGATCGAAAAGTTAAGTCTTGCTAATTATAACTAATTAGAAGCGAGATAAATGCACAAATACATGCATAAGGCTAAACAACATGCTGATGTATGATATTTTCATTTGTATTTGTGTGTATGCTTCATTTTGTATTTTTAAATGACAGTGAAAATGCTTATATCTCAAAAATGTGATTTTGGAGTTATGTTCTGACCAAACACCACAGAATTTACAAAACAAAAATTTCATTCATTTCAGCACTTATGTCATAAATTTAATTTCTTTTAATCACATATTTGAGAAAAAAACAAAAATTGAATTTTATCTTAACATTAATGCTGTTTCTATAGAAATGGGCTGGTCCAGAAAACACTGAAAAAAAAAATTTTCATGAATTTTTCGGTTGACATTTCTAAATTGAAGGATCAGAAGGAGGAATGAAAAGAGACAAATATGAAAATCAACTGAATCGGTGAGAAGAAAAAGGTACATGTTGCACAAACCTCATCTTTCGGGAAATAAAAAAACTGATTCCCGGCCAAACACTTTTTTTACAAAAAAAAAAAAAATTGCATTGATCTATACCTTTAGGCCAATAGAACAGACTGCAATACTCGAAAAAATTTATTGGTTTTTATAGCACAAAAACTAACAAATGTCTCATGAAATATGTTCTTTTCTTTCCACTGAAAACTTAAAAAAAAAAAATCATAAAAGAAAATTATATCTTGCTTAAATACATTACAAATGTGAGGCTATTATAAAAATGTTTTATTTAAGTGTTCTTGACTTACTTTAGTTTCATAAGAGAATAAATCAACTTCAATTTTAGCGGGTTGAAAATCAAGATATTCAAGTGTACAAAAGTAATTTAATTGATGCATAAAACTTGATAAAAAAATTTTCAATAAATCAGTCTGTTTAACAGAGCTAAACTTGTGTGTGAACCTTTTTTTTTTTTCAACTTAACTAGTCATCATCAATATCTAAGATACTAGTCATGATCACACACACAACTCAAGACTAATATCTAAGATACTAGCTGATGATACTAGTATCTGCGATACTACTTCACCAAACACCAACTCTGGCCATATCGCTGTATTGCAAATTACTGCCATTAATGAGATGGGTAGGAAACAAAGGGGCTGCTTATTGGTGGTCACCTCAAGTTCGTTAGGGAAAATATCCTATCTATATTCTCCCTTGAGTTCGAACCTGGGAATGTGACAGCAACCTTCACGGTGGTACACGAGCATCTTACCATCACGCCACTCGGGTGCTAATATCTAAGACACTAGTCATTATCAACTCAATGTTTAAATCATTGTTATTAGCTGTTGTTTGCCAAGCCAGGTGCTCTTTAAAAAGGGATGAAGTTCATCTGATACATAGCAAATCTTCTGTAAATCTTGAATTTCTCTTTTTTTATAAGAACTTTTCCGTCTTTGTATGCCTTAGTCTCAGGAAGTGAAAACTCTCTAGTAGTTTTTTGTCAACAACTTGAAAGTTGACTTTGCAAAACTGTCACTAAACTGTGATGCTTCCACGTACCCATGCTGCACACTTAAAATTAAGTGTCTACACGAGGAGTTAACTCAAACAGAAATCCAAGACTGGCCGGTCTGAACATGGACAATGTTTGAAACTGGTTCAGACCTCAGCTAAAGGACTCCTACAAGCAGGATGTTCTCCGCTTGGTGACAAATTAGGACAATGGCATGTGCAGCTTTTTAGATTACCTTTTCTAATAAATTGTCATTTCATTCTGTGTGTGTTGCTCCGTTCCATTTTCATTTGATTCTACCCGTATATTTTACTAGCTATATACCCGGCGCTGCCGGAGTTTTCTTCAATTACTGGAAGGATTGGAAAAGTGACAAACCATTACAAAGGCATAAAATACCATACGTATAGTTTATACAGGATCGAAGAAGTGACAAACCATTGTAAAGGCACATGCATGTCTGAAACGCATTGCTGGGAAACCACATTTACCACAGTAAACATTCCTAAAGTGATTGTTGAGGCCCAGAAACCATTATTTCCCAACAGTTTTTTTGCTCGTTTTGGGCATATTTGCCCTGCTCTCAGAAACTTTTAAAGTAGCCTATCGTTTAATCTGGGCCCTGTTTGGTAAATATGCAAAATTTGGTGACAATCAATCAAAAATTATAGATTTGTATAGAGAACAGATATACACACAGAAAATCAATTTTATATACATAGATTACTGGCTTGTCATGCAATATTTAATAATAAATTTTTGTTTTTATTACTTAATAATAATAACAAAAACATACGTATATTTATTTTTGTTACCTGGCATTCATAGGGATTATTCCTTTCGATCCAACACCTACAGGAATATGATCAAACATGCTTTGAGCCAACTGTTCCTTGATCGGCTGGACATCCTTTTCCATCAGATTAGTCCTCAGCAACCTTACTCCACAATTGATGTCGAAACCTACACCCCCTTTTATAGTCAAGAGAAAAAAAACAAGATAAATGAATATTACAATTGTGAATGAAAAATGGCATGATTAGGTTAATGTTCATCTTATTTTGAAGCATTTCAGCAGCCCTTTAAAAATTAGTTACCTGGAGACACGATAGACTGTGGATCATCCATATCAAAGGCAGCCATATTGCCAATTGCAAAACCATATCCTGAATGTACATCTGGGAGTCCTATTGAATGCTAGAAAAGCAGAAGTACAAACAATGCATACATACATTAACTGGTAAAAAAAATTAATGGAAATTTTGATACATTCAATTTGAAAACAAACAGCATCTGCATTCAAACTACAAGCCAAATATATTTCACGTTGAACAATTATATACAACTAGTTATAATACCCGGCGTTGCCTGGGTTTTTTGGACCATGCGATATCTCCCGTTCTTTGAGGGACATGAAAACTGTGCCTAAGTTAACCAATATGGCGACTTCCTGCGCGACTCATGAAAGAAACAAATCTAGATTTAAAGAAACGTAGAAATGAATTTTTTCCCCTTTTTAAGGGGCGCTAGGTATTCTGATTCTCTCCCCCCCCCCCCCCCGAACTTCAAGTTACCCATCTGCCTGTTTCAGCTTCCAAAAATTCTTAAAGCTGTGGAATGTTTTTGATGTACTTTTTATAGGCCCATAATTAATTTTAAAACATCCTAAACTACATGATTTATGCAGTTTAATATCAAAAGACAATACAGAGTCATTAACTTTCATGCTTGAGAAGATATAAATAAAAGTTGAAATCAATGTTATTGCATGGATATCCAACTCAAAAGTAGGTCCAGCTAATTACTTCATATTTAATCTCTTGGGCTTCGTATATCTCTAAGCGAACTCAATATTTCAAAAATATAGAATTCAATTCTTTAAATTATTGATGTGACAGAAAACCTCACTAAATTTCCACATTTCTACAGTAAAATCGAAAATTTGAACACTGATTTCTTTGCCTGAATACATGCCTGAAACGCATTGTTTATCACGCATTGAAACCACGGTAACCAAAGTAAACATTCCGAAAGTGATTGTTTGAGGCCCAAAAAAACCATTGTTGCTAGACAGTTTTTTGCCCATTTGGGACATTTGCACTGCTCTGACGAAATTTGCTCATGAGCACGTCAGTAAAAATCACATTGCGCATAGCGTAATTCAAATGTAAGTAGGGGAGAATGTTATAACTTGGAAAATTATTTTTTGAAAAAAAAAAAATTCCAAGTTAGTTTTTATTGTAAAATTTCCCAAAATTAATTTTTAGCTTTTGGATACTGTATGAAACATCAAGCGATATTTAAATTATATTTCTATTCTATTAGTCTATCTATTCCTAAAGTCCTTCCACTTTTCCGAGGCTTAGTTCCCCCTGGACTGGAGTATGCTGTAAGGTTTTGGAGACCATATCTGCAGAGGGACATAGACTTGGTTGAAGGGGGTGCAGAGAAGAGCTAGGCGTGTCCTTATTGACACACAGAGCTTGAGTTACGAAGAGAGACTTCATTTTTCGAAAATGTTTACATTTGATGAATGCAGGTATCTAGGGAAATATGATCGAAGTGTTCAAAATTTTCAACGGTATGGATAGGATGGACCATGATTTATTAATTCACCGTCAATCAACTGCTTTCACAAAAGGGGGACACCAGTATCAATTGGTAAGGTTACGGTGTCGCAGGGAATTTTTCTCCAATAGGGTTGTTAATACAGGGCGTTTCAAAAAGAATCATCAGATTTAAAAAAATCATAACTATTCAGCCGTTTTGATCGAATAATGTATGGGTAGAAAGAGGAAAAAAATCTCAAGTTTCACACAGTTGCCGACAGGTAGCACCACGTGCACAGGTTGGTGGCACTTTAGTGTCAAGATGGCGAGTGCACAACAGAAATCGTTTTCTAAGCTTCGCAAAGTGCGAGTCCATAACAACAGTTCGTGCTTTTCGTCGACAATACCCTGATGTTGAACTTCCTGCCACTCAGAGCATTAGGCGATGGTATAAACAATTCTGAGACATGGGTTGTCTGAGTAAAGGGAAATCCCCTGGTCGTCCCTGCTTGTCAGATGAAAATGTGGAGTGTTGCACGTGTAGTCCACAGAAATCCACTCGAAGTGGATGCAAACATGCTCACAAACGTTTGCGACAAATTTTACTACCGTATAGATATATGCCGTGTATCCCAAGGTGGACATAATAAGCACCTTTAATTTGGTTTATAAAAAAAACTTGATGATTAGCCATGCAACATAAAATTAATCTCAAGTGTTTATACTGAGAAATTGAATTTGAAAAAGCCGAAACTGATATTTGGAAAAAGTGATTTGTCTCCTCCGGGAATCGAACCTCAGTCCCCTTGCATACTGGCAAGTGTGCGAACCAATACACCAGACACACATTTTTCAATTCCCTATCACACTCTAGTAGCGTGAAACACCGAGTAGAGACATAGCAGCCTCCCTTAACTACAGCAATTTTTGTTCCAGTTGGCGTTTTTGTATGAAGAGATGGTATTTTTTTGGCCCGAAATATACCAAGAAATTGAATTTTCTGGATGTTATGGTGTATTGGTTAGCGCACTTGCCCGGTATGCAAGGGGATCCAGGTTCAATTCCTGTAGGAGATAAATCACTTTCTTTCCAAATATAAGTTTCAGCATAACATCCAGAAAATTCAATTTCTCAGTATATTTCGGGATGAAAAAAATACCATCTCTTAAGTGTCTGTGTTTAATATTTTTCATAATATATGCATTTCAAATCGGGTGATTCTTTTTGAAACACCGGGGGAGGGGTAGTAAATTCTAAAACAATTGACACATTTAAAAAGAAATATGATAAACATGTTGGGGTAAATTCAGAAGCTATCCATACTTAGAATAAGACAACCATAAGTATGGATGGGCATAAAAGAGTATACTCTTTATGGACATTGTATAATATTTTATTATGTATATATTGTTTGTAATTGCATTTTTAATTGGGTTGCTGTATTTTAGAAATATATAACATCCATATTTATTATGGCCATCTTTTTCTAGGCCACCTCGTTGAGCATTTTACTAGTTGTGGCTCTTGTATTTGTATAAAATATTCTCTCTGTTCACAGAGTATAATTATATCGAGGTTTTACTGGTTTTTTTTTATAGTTATGTATAACTAACTCATCATTACAAATGTAAGAAAATGTTCATTATACAGAGACTATTTTCCTTAAAATAATGATTATCATTTTACGTTCTGCAGTGGCAGAAATGCACAAAAGTAATTAAAAACTTAGCTTATGCTATATTACTCAATTTAGATTTTAGAAAAGTCTATCATACATAATATGCAACCTAATATGTACCAAAATTTAATACGAAGAAAAACTCACACCAACGATACCAGGAAGAGCTGCAACATTACCAATCTGTTTCATACCGGGTAAGAAACCTCCAACCATACCAGGTCTGCATGCATTTCTGAGTTCATCAAACATCAGCTTTTCCAACTTGCTATTCACATAGAAAATGCCTTCCACCTGAAACAAGACAAAATTAACCAAATTCAGTTTTATGGAGCAAGGGATTTTCTTTGGATACAGACGTGTGTGATGTAACAATAATTTTATTTTAAATTATCAAATTAACTGATTAGAATAAACAAATCAAGGCAATTAATTATAAAAATCATATACCGTCAGCCCTCTGTATTCGCACACACACAAATTTTGTATTCGAGGTTTCAATATTCGCAGGCCTTTTCTCATTTTTGAGAAAACACTGTTTCTGTAGTGGTTTTTTCCTTCTGTTATTTGAACAAATTATGAATTGTACATGTTAATGATGGGTCTCCAGACTTTTTTAGTGCTTCTGGAAATTTTTCCGAAAGACAAAAGCAAATGAAAACTTTGCAAAAACATTTTGGCACATTTACCATGCACAGCAAAACAGTCAATTACTATGGTTAAACATCATTAACCCTGCAGTGTTCGCACGGCATATTGCTACGTTAAAATAACAAGGCATGTGGCACCCCAGAGACGCCACACGAGCACTGCAGGGTTAAGGTGTCAAGGAATATACCACTCAGATCAGGATGTTTTTTTTTATAACACAACATACCATACAGTTGCTTGCTCAAGATATGATGTGAGCATTTAAAGCTCACCACGGTTGGTAAAAAAACTAGCTTAAAAAAAAAACAGGTAAAAACTTTTAAAAAATTTAAACTTTTTTGGTTCAAAACAGTTTTTTTTTCTTGGTTTTAATAGCATTTATATTAAAAACAATAAAATTTCTGAAAAATCATTCAAACTTCTAATAATAAATTAAAATAAAATTTTTATTAATGTAATTAACACATTTCCCATAATAAAGATACTCTAGTTACTTTCAATATGCTAAATTAAAATACTATTTCACAAAAACTATGATAAAAACTAGGCGTTTAATGAAGCATAATAAATGCAGATTAGTTAGCAATGATTTACGAATACAGGGTGATTATAACTAAAGTTCTGATTTCAAAACATTAAAATATAAACTACTGGTCAGAATGACTTGAAAATTTACATGAATGTTCCTGAGGCAATGGAATTTTTATGGTGAAAGGGAAAAAATACTTAAAAATGTAAAATAGATGGCGCTGTACTCGTTCAGCACATGGGAAATTTGCTCACATAATGGATATGATAGCCAGTCAAGGCAAAATAATGCAAATAGCATAGCACGATTTCGTAATTCATGGAAACATCACAAAAGTGAAGTAATTTAAACAAGCAACTACAACTTACACAAGAAATGTTAAATATGTTGTCCACTGTGTTCTGGCTGTGAGGTGGAAGAACAAAAGTGTTTGTTCAATAACAACAGATCAGAGTAGGCCTATGTCATGGTAACGATGTGAATGTGCTTTCAATTCACCGAAGTTTGCAATCTGACCACTGCACTTAACATTTTGGGGTATCTCCAAAGTGTAAGGTTATAGTAGCGTTCACCTGTTGTGTGAACATGGCAGCCAGGTGTCGTGTCATGCTGTTATTGTCAAAATGGTTCTTCAGCAGCTGCTTTGCTGGTGTTGCAATGTGCATCATGATAGAAGTTATACTGTCCACCAGGGCTGGACAAAACCAACAAAAAATTTAGGTGCCAGCCAAATTCATAAAGAGCGAAGCATGTTTCTCCCTTGAAAGAATACTAAATGTCTCAAGGCTCACTATGAGCAGTACAGCAGATGGACTTCACAAGTTTATATCGCCAATGGATTTTTACCATGATATGAAAAGTTTTGGGGTAAAACTGATTCTCTACATGTAGAAAACTTGGTAGATGTAACCTAATCAATTTACTCCAACACACTCAAATGAAGAAATGACAATAAGACATAACAATGCGCTTTCAGAAATTATTGTAAAGAATCGCTCTTACCCTCCCCCCCCCCCCATCCCTGAAGCTTCTTTGTACCTCAGGTGCACCAGTTTTTTTTTTTCATTATATGCCTGCAAAAAAAAATGTAATGGTTTTCACAGGTTTTCCATATTTACAGGTACTCTCGGAACCTAACCCCAGGGAATACCGAAGGCAGACTTTTGTATTTGAAAATAGACTATCTGTATCTAAAAATATTTATTTTGGCACAGCCCCTCCAAAAATAAAAAATTCCGGCCACGAGTTGTCACTGGATACAAACAAGATATTGATTAACCAAAGATCAAAATACCTTCATGTTGGGCACGAAACCTTTCTTGATTTTCCAGCTGACATTGCTCATCTTCTCCAGATACTGAAGCTCTTCATTATAGCTACGAACCCCCATTTCTGGAAAGGAAAAAATACAGTAGATGCAACTTATTACCATGGATAATGTTGTCATTCACAGGTATTATTATCAATTTCACTAAGTACAGAATGGACCAATATCATAACGTAGGGAAAAAATTTGTTTATAGTTACCAGGACTTCGGTTACTGTTACCAATTTATTCTCATAGGAAGGGTTTTTTTGCATAGTTTGAAGCTAAGGTTGAACAAGATTCATTTTCTCCATTCTCACTGTTGCTGCTGTCCTCTAATTTTTGGGAAAATGTCTAGTTTGTTCCTCTAACAAGTTCTAAATTGCTTTAATTTTTTAGTCGTAAATTTGATTATTGCAATGCAGATTGTGTGTGTACGTAAATTGGTAGTTCATCTTTCCTACACAATGTTGGGCATAGAACAGGAACCTGAGTACTCATGGTGCTTGCCCGCCCCCTCCCAATAAACTTTGTAAGAGGGATTAGCCTGTTCCTCCCTCCACCAAGAATTCATTGATATACACAGGGCCGTAGAGTGCCTTTTTAGGGTCCTGGGACAGACTTTTCCTCGGGGGCCCTTCTTGAAAGGATTATTCTTATGCAAAATGAGTATATATATTTTTTTTTGGGCTCTCTATTGGGCTCCGGGGCCTGGGGCAGTGCCCCTGTTGCCCCAGCCTAGTTACGGCCCTGGATATGCAACGTACAGTAATACACTAATCTGGCACATATCAGACCAGGATGTGCCAGATTACTGGAAGTCAATTGAGAGAGACCATTTAAATAATATATAAACTTCTAGGCACATACATATTTTCCTTTTCTGTGTATGAAGAAAACCAGTCTAAAAACGACGACTACTGGACAGGCCCATGGAGGAAAGAATAACAGGAGGTGACATCAGGAACGAAAATTGAAGCCGTTGTGGCAACCCTATGGGCTGACAAGTAAGCCCAAACAAACCGCTCTTTTCCCTATACTTAACATGTGTTTTGTCGGATCGAATTCTTTTAAAATATTAATAACTAAATAAATTTAAGCACCATGACTGTTTAATGCGTCTTCAGGTAATCTACATGATCCCATAAAGGGGAAAGATAAAATCTTATCCTTATATAAGGGGTTGTTATATTTTTAATTTATTTTTGAAAAAGGGGAAGATCACTTTTCACTCTCGACTCGTCATAAGTTTTTAGTTCAGTGCCTTCAATTTATTTTAAAAATTTGATGCATCACATTAATGTCTATGGAAATATGATTAATTAAAATAATATGAAGCTCCAACAAAATGCAATTTTCATAATTTTTTCTTTTAACTGTTTATTTTGCCTTTTTGTTTCGTTCATCATTATCATAGATCCGGGACATTTCGAAAGTGTTTGAGGCCCGTGAGCGCTCGTCTTAAGCTTTACACGAGGAATTTTGATTTCTGAATCAATTCTGAGATGCTCGAGCACTTTCTGACAGGGTCGTAGCTAGGATTTTTGCCACCCGGGACAAACAGCATTTTGCCACCCCCGTGCCTCAAAGTACTGGAAGTGCTCGAGCGTCCTCCACCACTGTGTATTTATGGTTTTGCTGCCTGTAGACTGTACAAATTTCGCCACCTTTCTTCCGTTCCACTCTCATATTCTTGAATACGTATGATTGAAATATATGCCGCCCATCCAAACCTTCCGCTATGTACAGTAGATGTAGTATTGAGAAAAAAAATATTAAAAATAAAAAAAACTTTTTTACGAGCCGCGGTAAGTCATCTTTCTGGCCTATAGTATTTAGGAAAATAATCACTTGGGCTGTTCCCCCCCCCCCCTCTTCATTTTGTACCTATTACTTTGCTTTTAAAGTGGCATGTGTACGAAAACTTGAAAAAAAAAAAAAACCAGTTTTGAATTGAATTTGAAATCTAAAATTGTTGTTGTTGTTCTACCTAGACTGGAAGTATTTCTACAATATTTTAATATAAACAGCTGAAAGGCATTATATATGCTAATGTTTTGCATATATAATGTTTTTCGCAAAAAAAAAAAGTCAGATTTTTTCAAACACCACTTGTTCAAGTGTCTTTAAACATAGTGTCACTCTCAGCACTGAGGTATTACATGCTTTGGCATAATTTTTTTAAAATTAAAATGCCGAGAAGGAATTTTAGGGCACAAGATATGGGTAAATTTTGGTTATTTTTGCAAAAGGTTCCACGTTGTTAAAGTTAATATTCGAACAACTAAAATTGTAAAAGCTCTCGTTCAATTGTATAAATATATCCACAGAATTTGAGGGGAAAAAATCGAGTTCCTAAAGTGAATAGTAAATTTTTAAATGATTTTTAAAAACGGGGATGTTTCTCATAGGAAAGCATGGGAAGCCACGGTTTGTTTGGGCTTACTTGGTCCCTTTAATAGATCGATCACTGGCTTCATCTGGCAACCCAGATTCCCCATGCTTTCTCAACGGAGGCGCTGGTCGCGTCACCTCCTGTTATTCATTCCTCCATGGGACAGGCCAGACTAGCAACAGCGAGATTATCAAGAGTCTCTGCATGTTCCTCATGTGGGCGATTTCCTATTGTAGGGTCAGGTGAAGTAAAGTGGTGGTGAAGCACCGCTTCTATCTCCATTATCACTCGTCTGTCGTAGAGGTATGATTCCAGTTTAAAAAATTCTCAACATGCATTCAAAAATTACCCTGTCCCAGTTTTGAAATTGAAAATACAATGTGTAACAAAATAAAAAATCTAAATTTTTATACTACCCCCTTGTGTTCTAACTTCCAATTAGAAAGTTGTTGCCCAGTCTTTTCTGATGCCAAAAAATAAAATAAAATAAATATATAATATATATTTCTAAGTGCAACTCACTGGCATATTTGAATTTGCAAAATGGAGGAAATTTTAGAAAGAAAAGCTTAAATTCGAATAAAATGGTTTTCCCCACATTTAATGCTATTCTTTCTCATAGTTCCTCAGTTCTTCGAACATCTGTGAATATTGGAATTGGAAATAAATTGGGTCTCGGGGTGTCTGAAATTAAAGTTGGTATGTTGTGAGCTATCAGCTAAAGCAGGGCTGCACAACCTTTAGTCCACGGGCCAGATATGCTATATGAGATCGACTGTACTACGGTTATCGTTACACGAGGTCTCCAACAACGCATTATTCCCTCTCTTCCAGAGATGCCATTGACACGCTATAATGCGTCAAATACCTGATATTTCGGGAAATGACGCATAAAAATTTGGTTAACGCGTCCCAGAGGACATTCTTTCCTAGTTCCAAGATGAAAAAAGTAGAGAAAAAAACCTCCAACTTTTTTTTCCCCTTCTTTTCATAGTCTTATCACGATTGCACGCGACCTTGAAAAAGTGGTTTTACTACTTCGTATACTGTACTGTATTGTGTTGATATACACGTGGGTTGTTGAAAATATTTAGTTTCCCTTAATGAGGGGCAGTGTACAGAATTTTCTAAGAGAATTTCTGAGGTTTTACTCCCCCATGGATTTTCTCCCCTTCGGTTACATATCGGAAATTACGGTACTCGCGGCTATCTGCCGGCATACAAAGACAGCGGTCTATACGCCGTAAATTCGCCTTGCTCTTACAAGATAGTGAATGCACATTTTTTTTAAATCTTAAAGGATTTGGAACTCCTATTAAAAGTATGAAACATTTTCCTAGATCCTTCAAAAAAAACGAATCTGTAAAAACTCTACCTTGAATATCCCCAGTTTTGTCATCTAGCTGCTATGTGGTAGTCACCGTTTCGCATCACAAAAATCACTGGTGTGTATGCAGAATCTGCTTTAGGAGGGGCAGAAGGATTTCTTTTACAGAAATTGTGGATCATTAATGCTCAAAAAAAAGCTTTAAATTAACATAGTATAAAAAAGACTATTTTTTCTAATATTTTAATTTTCTACAAGAATGTTTTTCATTTTATTAGGGCGGGCCTCCAAACCCCCCTCCCCCTTCCCCCCGATTTTGCTTTTGGTGTAAATCCGGGTTTGGAACCCGCGATTGTGTAGTGGTAATCGGCTAAAAATACGACTTTCTAAGGTTTTCCAATTTTACGTTGGCTATTCCTTTGAAAAAAGCTCTGGTCGCCACGAAAATCACACAGATCTACAACACAAATATATATACATTAAATTTCAGATCCATGAAAAACAAATTTGGAGGATGGATTCAGGGCCGCAACTAAGATGGGGGGAAGGGGGAGCAGATGGGCCGGGTCTAGTTCGCCCCCCCCCCCAGGCTCTGGACTAGAGGGGATGCCAAATTCACCTCTTATAACTGCTTCTACATTACACTGGGTGCTGAAATGTGTGCTTGCCCCATTTGAGAAAGTATCTAGTTGCAGCCCTAGATAGATGGATGGCACCGCCTACTGAACGCAAAACATGCTGAATGCTGGGCGCACACACACACACAAACACACTTGAGTTTCACCACCACAAATCTGACATAGCTCCCATATTCAGGTCTTAATTGGCGACAGATCAGAGCGGTGGACCATCAGGGAAGGAAAATAATATCACTCTACCAGGAAATCACTTCGCAAGGATTGGTATGAAATCCTTGCTCGTATGAATAGAGAGAATCAGAAGATAAGTGTCTGAGAGAGAGAGAAAATCGTTTTTGCTTTTTAAATTTAAATTAGAACATATTGAAAGATCTAAGATTTTTTTAAAGAAATGAAAAATTAATCAAAAAATGGAATTTATAGATTGATTTATTAGTAAATATATAAATGCGTGCCTCTAACTTACAGTGGATCCTGCTTATAACGCTTTTCAAAAAACTCATAAAAAACGGGAAATCTTAATAAGAATTACTTAAAGTTGAAACCATGAAAATCCATTGTACTAAGTGGAAAAATGTTCTAAATGGGAAAGCTATAAGCGAGATCAACTGTATATTTCGTTTAGATTTGTTATATGTGCTACATTCCATATGTTAAATTGTCATTAATGGGCTTCTTTGTAAGCTTTTTCCACGAGTAGATGATGAAAATGATGATAGTAAATGAACATTTGGATAGAATAGATTTTCAGAAATGAATCATTGATTCACAGAGATACCTCCTCCTCCTACCCAGAACATGGCATGTGTATATTGGGAATTTACCAATTAGTTGCAACTGGTCATAGAAGAAACCTTCCCCCCCCCCTCCCACCTTCACCAAACACCAACTCTGGCCATATCGTGATATTGAAATTTACTGCCATTAACGAGATTAGATGGAAATGAAGGCACTGTCTATTGGTGGTCACATCAATCGTTAGGGAAAATATATTACCTATATCCTCCCTCGGGTTCGAACCTGGGACATTGACAGCAACCTTCACAGTGGTAGACTAGCATCTTACCACCACGCCACTAGGGCACTTTAGAGTAGCCCCCTCTGATGCCCTCTAGTTATAACCCTGTGGACTTGACTTGAATGCTCCCCCACCACATTATGAATTTACTATGGGAAGGCCTGTGAAAAAGTCTGGCCTGGGCATCGCACCAAACACCCCCTCCGAGTCCCTGAATGAACGCCAGAACTTTGCCACTGGACTTATCCCGTTGCCGAGATCTCTTCCAGCCCAGCTTCGTGGCACAGTCTGGAACAACCCCTCCCAGTCTCTGTGAACACCCCCCGTTTGAAAACTCAAATTACTTGCATTACTGGGGGGAAACCGAGACAAAAAACTGATATGAAATAGTTCTTGACGGAAAAATAAATTTTGAGAAGGTGTTTCGATAAAATTCCTCCGCCCCAGATTATCCGAAATCCTCGAATTATCGAGACTCTGCCGTAAAGTATTTCGATATTGAAAGGGTCCATGTGCGTGTTTACATATATAAGTTCGTACATTATAATTATACTAAGCAAGATATTTTATAAATTACACCACAAAATAAATGTTTATACCTGAATCTCGCGGAGGAAAAAAATGACCACCAAATTACTTTATATTTTCTTCACACCCAAGATAATTTCAATTATTGCCGGAGAATTTCATGAACCGACGATTGCCTCATAGTCATTCCGATGCTTACATGGACGGCTCAAACTCCGAAAATGTATCCGACGTCTACAGAACAAATGCTGTAGGTGTCGCTGCCATCTAACCAAGAGTTTGAGCCGCCATCTAACCAGATATAAGCGTAAACCATGAGTTAATTGTCGGATGGTTTCGACAAATATCATGCAGGGCTAGTTTTTGCATAGGACACTGAGCTATAAGTAAACTTGTAGAAGTAAACTTAGGGTGACCATACGTCCCGTATTTCCCGGGACAGTCCCGGTATTTTCTGTTTTTTTGGCCGTCCCGACTTTTTTGGCAAAAGTGTCCCGGTTTTTCCCGTATTTTACACGAAGCCAACTTGAATTTTTATTCTTTATTGCAGTCAAAGATTGACATTATTGTTCAACTCATAAATTATTTTACGATAATTACAACTATATATGAGAATATTAATCTCCCACATTTGCCTTGAAAGTTTGTCTTTCGTGGAATACATTGTAATTCACTGCAATTTGCATCATTTCCCGCCATTGTGATTTTTCCGTAATTTCAACAATATTTGGCAACTTTGTTTGGTTTTGGCGTTGTTTTTGGCGAAAATTGGCGATGTCCCGTATTTTCCCGTATTTGGAAACGCAATGTCCCGTATTTCTCTCGAGAAAATATGGTCAGCCTAAGTAAACTTTACTTATACCTCAGTGCATGGCCCCCACATGCTAGTGCCGGGCCCCGAGGCCAGGATTTTTCGCGCGCCCCCCCCCCCCCCCCCGAAAAATGTGCACCTCCCTTGAGAAAATATTATGGTGTATTTTTTCAGTGGGAAAAAAAAAAAAAAAAAAAACCCTTTCGAGTAAGGTGACCATACGTCCCGTATTTCCCGGGACAGTCCCGGTATTTTCTCTTTTTTTGGCAAAAGTGTCCCGGTTTTTCCCGTATTTCACACGAAGTCTACTTGAATTTTTATTCTTTATTAAAGTCGAAGATTGAAATTATTTTTCAACTCAAATTATTTTATGATAGTTACAACTATATATGGGATATTAATCTCCCACATTTGCCTTGGTAAACGTTTTTTTTCCGTGGAATACATTTTAATCCACTGCAATTTGCAGTAATGCATCATTTCCCGCCATTGTGATTTTTCCGTAATTTCAACAATATTTGGCAACTTTGTTTGGTTTTGGTGTCGTTGTTGGCGATAATTGGCGAAGTCCCGTATTTTCCCGTATTTGGAATCCCGATGTCCCGTATTTCTCTCGAGGAAATATGGTCAGCCTACTTTCGAGAAGAAGAAAGTGTTGAATGCCCCCCCCCCCCCGCTTGAAAAAATCCTGCATATGATACGGCATTTGTATATCATGGAGGAAAGAATAACAGGAGGTGACATCAGGAACGAAAATTGAAGCCGTTGTGGCAACCCTATGGGCTGACAAGTAAGCCCAAACAAACCGCTCTTTTCCCTATACTTAACATGTGTTTTGTCGGATCGAATTCTTTTAAAATATTAATAACTAAATAAATTTAAGCACCATGACTGTTTAATGCGTCTTCAGGTAATCTACATGATCCCATAAAGGGGAAAGATAAAATCTTATCCTTATATAAGGGGTTGTTATATTTTTAATTTATTTTTGAAAAAGGGGAAGATCACTTTTCACTCTCGACTCGTCATAAGTTTTTAGTTCAGTGCCTTCAATTTATTTTAAAAATTTGATGCATCACATTAATGTCTATGGGAATATGATTAATTAAAATAATATGAAGCTGCAATAAAATGCAATTTCATAATTTTTTCCTTTTAACTGTTTATCTTGCCTTTTTGTTTCGTTCATCATTATCATAGATCCGGGACATTTCGAAAGTGTTTCAGGCCCGTGGGCGCTCGTCTTAAGCTTTACATGAGGAATTTTGATTTCTGAATCAGTTCTGAGGTGCTCCAGCACCTTCTGACAGGGTCGTAGCTAGGATTTTTGCTACCGGGGGCAAACAGTATTTTGCCGCCCCCGTGCCTCAAAGTACTGGAAGTGCTCGAACGTCGTCCGCCACTGTGTATTTATGGTTTTGCTGCCTGTAGGCTGTACAAATTTCGCCACCCTTCCACTCTCATATTCTTGAATATGTATTACTGGAAATATATGCCGCCCATCCGAACTTTCCGCTATGCAGATGTATTGAGAAAAAAATATTAAAAAACAAAAAACTTTTTTTACGAACCGCGATAAGTCATCTCTCTGGCCTATAGTATTTAGAAAAATAATCTGGGCTGTTTTTTTTCCTCTTCATTTTGTACCAATTACTTTGCTTTTAAAGTGGTATGTGTACGAAAATTTGACAAAAAAGTTTCGAATTGAATTCTAAATTGAAATCTAAAATTGTGTCTGTGTTCGAGTTTTTGCCTGGAATGGAAAAATATTTCTACAATATTCCACGTCCACTCTTTAGAATGGCGTCGCCTTGAAGCAGACTTAAAGCTGTGCTTCAAACTTGTACACAACTTAGTATATACGGGTCAGTCAACTCCATTTTTTGAAATCAATCCCTGACCATCACTGAGAAGACATTCATTACAAATAAAAATTCCAACTGCCAGGAACAATGCTAAATTTTATAATTTCCGATGCCGAGTTGGAAGAGTATGGAACAAATTACCACCAGATCTCGTGTGTTCATCTACATAGTGACAGATTCTGTCACTCTCTCAACGCTTCTGATCTTTCAACATTTTTAATGTGCTATGCATTTTAGTTCATGTCGGGTTTTATTGGTGCATATATGCTTGTTTTATTTATATAACTTCTTTTTTTCCATCAGTTCTATTGATTATTTCAATTTGGAATTACATGTGATGATTTTACATTTTTTTGTTTTTTTTAAATATATATATATATATATATACATGTATTTTTTTCTGATTTATATATTGAATTTTATTGTGTAAACATGTTTATTTTATTGTTGTTTTGTGTTCGGGAATTTTTTTTTTATTTTTTTATTGGCGTCATCTTTTATGCATTTTTCTCTTTGCATATATTCGTGTGTATGAATGTGTACTGATGTTCTCTGCCGTCTCTTTCCAATTTTATTGATTGTTTGAATTGTGCACCTGTGGAGTTAGAGGCTACTGGCCTTGCACAGGTTTTGTATATAATAAATAAATAAATAAAATACATTTTAATATAAACAGCTGAAAGGCATTATATATGCTAATGTTTTGCATATATATAATGTTTTTCGCAAAAAAAGCCAGATTTTTTCAAACACCGGTTTTTCAAGTGTCTTTAAACATTGTATTTCTCTCAGCACTGAGGTGTTACATACTTTGGCATAATTTATTTTAAATTAAAATGCCGAGAAGAAATTTTGGTTATTTCTGCAAAAGGTTCCATGTTGTTGAAGTTAATATTCGAAAACAAATAACAACTAAAATTGCAAAAGCTCTCGTTCAATTGTATAAATATATCCAAAGAATTTGAGGGGGAAAAATCGAGTTCCTAAAGTGAATAGTAAATTTTTATATGATTTTTAAAAACGGGGATGTTTCTCATAGGAAAGCATGGGAAGCCACGGTTTGTTTGGGCTTACTTGGTCCCTTTAATAGAGCGATCACTGGCTTCATCTGGCAACCCAGATACCCCATGGTTGCGAGGACCCTTTGCAGAGTAAAGTGAGCCTATTGTTCTCAGGGAAAAACAGTCCCAGAACCCTTTGCGTTTGATCCAGTCAAGGTTACCACAATAAATAGCTTATCGCATGGGCTTTTGTCGCCAAGAAAGATAGAGATGGTTTGTTGCCAACTCTTAAAACAAAAACTTGCTCAAGAAAACTAGATGACCATATTTTCTGTATTTTACGGTATAAAAATGTTTTTCATTTCAATCAAAATACGGGATTACACTATAAAAGTTTGATAAAAGTCCTTTTATAAAACTTGAAAAATGAGATCATCGGTTGCATTTTCTAGAATGTAACCAATAATCTTATTATTGGCATTTTTCAAGTTATATAAAAGTATTTTTATTAAAATTTTGTAGTGTAAGGCCGGTATTACACTATAAAAGTTTGATAAAAGTACTATTATAAAACTTGATAAATGCAGCCAATAAGATAAACGGTTGTATTTTCTAGAATGTAACTAATAACCTTATTGGTTAGATTTTCAAGTTTTATAAAAGGGATTTTATCAAACTTTTATAGTGTAATACCGGCCTAATCCCGGAATTAGGTGGAATTTGTTTAAGGCCGGTATTACACTATAAAAGTTTTATAAAAGGGATTTTATCAAAGTTTGTAATACAGGCCTTAGAGAAATGTGTTAAAATATTTTTTTAATTAGAAATGTTTCACCTCAACAAAAATCATTCACTGCCGCGTTTTGGGAAATATGGTTGCATTGGGTTCCGTTCACAATCCCGACAGACGAAATCCCGACAAGTCACAATCCCGACAGACGAAATCCCGACAGGTCAAAATCCCGACAGGGTCGAAATCCCGACAGGTCAAAATCCCGACAGGGTCGAAATCCCGACAAGTCAAAATCCCGACACGGTCGAAATCCCGACACTGTCCAATTTAAAAATTCAATTTCGCCGTATAAGCCGCACTTCGTGATTTCTGTCGGGATTTGAATTTCTCGCGGTGAGGGGCGTGCGGGCGCCGATGAGAATGATAAATTGCGATCAAATAAATTTTTCAAATTTTAATTTCGCCGTATAAGCCGCACTTCGCGATTTCTGTCGGGATTTGAATTTCTCGCGATGAAGGGCGTTGGGGTGACGATGAGAATAATAAATTGCTATCAAATAAATTTTAAAATTTCAATTTCGCCGTATAAGCCGCACTTCGCGATTTCTGTCGGGATTTGAATTTCTCGCGATGAAGGCCGTTGGGGTGACGATGAGAATGATAAATTGCTATCAAATAAATTTTCAAATTTCAATTTCGCCGTATAAGCCGCACTTCGCGATTTCTGTCGGGATTTGAATTTCTTGCGGCAAGGGGCGTTGGGGTGACGATGAGAATGATAAATTGCTATCAAATAAATTTTCAAATTTCAATTTCGCCGTATAAGCCGCACTTCGCGATTTCTGTCGGGATTTGAATTTCTCGCGACGAGGGGCGTTGGGGCGCCGATGAGAATGATAAATTGCGATGAAATAAATTTTTCAAATTTTAATTTTGCCGTATAAGCCGCGGTTCGGGATTTGAATTTCTTGCGGTGAGGGGCGTGGGGGCGCCGATGAGAATGATAAATTGTGATCAAATACATTTTCAAATTTTAATTTCGCCGTATAAGCCGCACTTCGTGATTCCAGAGGCCTGAGTTAGGTCCGACCGTTCATCGCATACAAGTTCCAAGGAAAAATTGATATTCTTTGCCTTTGTAGTCTAGTGGGCTCACCCAGAAAGCTCGAGAACGTGGGTTTGATTCCTAGCAAGAGCACAGGTGAATTTTTCCTTCCTAACTTCATCTCGCATCAGCCAACCGTTGAAACCTTCGTATAGATAGCGGAAAGTGATATCATCCTCGGAAAATACAGTGTGTGTGGCTCAAAACAAAAAAATCTAAATTTTTCTTTGATTTCCCGTCCTTTAACTTCCAATTTGAAAGTTGTTGCATTGTCTCTCCTGATGCCAACAGAAAAATTGCATGTTTCTCAGTGCAATATTCGCTAAGATATTTGAATTCGAAAACTGGAGAAAAGTTATGAAAAGACAGCAAAAACTAATCGACAACGCTCCTTCCCCAAATTTATGCTGTCCTTTCCACCTTTCCTTCGAATTTTGAATTCAAATATCTCGGCGAACATTGTACTTGTCAACTTAGATTTTTTTTGTTGGTCTCAGGAGATACGGTGCAGTCACTTTATAATTAGAAGTTTTAAAAATTTATATTTTTTTATTTTGTTACACACTGTGTTTTCACTCTCAAAACTGGTACAGGGTAATTTTTGAACGCCTTTTGAGCATTTTTTCAAACTGAAATCATCTCTACCACGGATGGTTGAGAAGACAATGGCCGTACTAACTCTTAAAGGACACCCTGTATGCAACTACACTACCACACAATTTGCATACTCTCTTCAAAGCCTTAAGACCAACTTAGAGATAGAATTTTAAGAAATTTTTTTGGGAGTCTCAACAGTATAAAATAAAACTATTGACAGAATTTTATGTTTATAGCTTCGTAGTGAGAAGGGGGGAATTGGGGATCCGGTCCCTTCGAAATGAGAGAAAATGATTGAAATAAGGTAAAACATGGCCAAATATATTATTTGACCACCTTGTCCCCCCCCCCCCCCCCCCCGCATGGAATTTCTAGATACGGGCCTGACCTTCAGTGGTTGCGGCTCGGCGATGAATCAGTGAATTAAGCTGTCAAGACATGTAATTTTATACATATGAATAAAAATATTTCTCTACTATTACATTGCTTTCGAAAACCTTGAAAATTTTAAATTAAGATCTTCATGAAACGGTCTAACTTTGTGCAATATCATTTGACATTTTAAGTCTATTTGAAACTTGAGCGAGAAAGAATTTCGAAAAATTCTCAAAGAAAATAATAAGGAACAGCAGTGTTTGTGGAGGATAGAAAAATCGATAAATGCCAGAAAAAGGCAACCCTGAATCCTTTGCTTTTCGCCAAGTTGGAAAAGTAAATGAATTTCCAAATTATTGATCTCCATTGATCATGGTATGCGCCACAAACCACTTGCAGCGACAAACGGAAATCCCGACAGAAATCGCGAAGTGCGGCTTATACGGCGAAATTAAAGTTAGAAAATTTATTTGATAGCAATTCATCATTCTCATCGTCGCCCCAACGCCCTTAATCGCGAGAAAGTCAAATCCCGACAGAAATCACGAAGTGCGGCTTATACGGCGAAATTAAAATTTGAAAATTTTATTTGATCGCAATTCACTATTCTCATCGTCGCCCCAACGCCCCTCGCCGAGAGAAATTCAAATCCCGACAGAAATCACGACGTGCGGCTTATGCGACAAAATTAAAATTTGAAAATTTTATTTGATCGCAATTCATCATTCTCATCGTCGCCCCAACGCCCTTAATCGCGAGAAAGTCAAATCCCGACAGAAATCACGAAGTGCGGCTTATACGGCGAAATTAAAATTTGAAAATTTTATTTGATCGCAATTCACTATTCTCATCGTCGCCCCAACGCCCCTCGCCGAGAGAAATTCAAATCCCGACAGAAATCACGACGTGCGGCTTATGCGACAAAATTAAAATTTGAAAATTTTATTTGATCGCAATTCATCATTCTCATCGTCGCCCCAACGCCCTTAATCGCGAGAAAGTCAAATCCCGACAGAAATCGCGAAGTGCGGCTTATACGGCGAAATTAAAATTTGAAAATTTATTTGATAGCAATTTATCATTCTCATCGTCACCCCAACGCCCCTTGCCGCAAGAAATTCAAATCCCGACAGAAATCGCGAAGTGCGGCTTATACGGCGAAATTAAAATTTGAAAAATTCATTTCATCGCAATTTATCATTCTCATCGTCACCCCAACGCCCCTTGCCGTAAGAAATTCAAATCCCGACAGAAATCGCGAAGTGCGGCTTATACGGCGAAATTAAAATTTAAAAAATTTATTTGATCGCAATTTATCATTCTCATCGGCGCCCCAACGCCCCTTGCCGTAAGAAATTCAAATCCCGACAGAAATCGCGAAGTGCGGCGATTATACGGCGAAATTGAATTTTTAAATTCGACCGTGTCGGGATTTTGACCGTGTCGGGAATTTGACCCTGTCGGGATTTCGACTTTTCGGGATTTTGACCTGTCGGGATTTCGACCCTGTCGGGATTCTGACCGTGTCGGGATTTTGACTTGTCGGGATTTCGACCCTGTCGGGATTTTGACTTGTCGGGATTTCGTCTGTCGGGATTATGACCCACACCCGGTTGCATTACATCAGTACAGATCCGTAGCGTGCCTTATCGGGGGCCCCCATGCAGACTTTTCTTACGACCCCCTTAAAAAGAGCTATTGTTATGCTAAATATGTGTACATTTTCTGAGATTTGGCCCATTTGGCTTGGGCCCTTAGGGCAGTTCCCCGGTTGCCCCAGTCTTCTTACAAGCCTGAATCAGCGCCGAACTTACAAAAGTCAGCGGTCGAACATATATTACTAGGCCGCAAAATATCAGGGGTCGTAAAACGGGCGATTAAATGAAATTAAGATCTGATAAATGAAAAAAATTTGTTCCATTATGAGTTCAAACGCTTGGCAAAGATTTTTAGATCATAATTTTATCGATTTATAGAAACGCAGTATGGAAAATACGTCGTTATAACCAGAAGCGGATTAAGGTCGTTTGAGATCTCGAGCGCAGAAGGAGGGGCCCCTTTAATCAGAAAAAGTGTGGGTATTTTGCAGTTCTCTTAAGTCGGGCCCCGGGCGTGCCACTGCCGTTAAATCGGCCTCTGCTCATAGCATACTCAAATACAGTAAAACCTCGATAATTCGTCACCTCAAGTTAAAGAAAAATTATGACGACTTAAGCGGAGTTCCGTCAGATTTAATGTGCAACGTTATGAAAATCGTATAAATTTAAAGTAATATGACATTTATTAAAGTATGAATCAAAATAACAATATTAATAAAATTTATAGATTGCGAAAGAAAAAAATAGCAATTTTTTACCTTTTTTATCTCTTATTACTTGTGTAGTGAAATGTACTGTACATTTAGATTTAAACTAGTAATTTTTAATTTATAGACTAACAGAGCAACTGTTTGAATAAGTAGCTTTTCTTCATAACAGAACTCTCAATTGCACATTAATTTTACATATACATCTGATTTAATTTTAGTGTTTGAATTCTTCATGATGCAACTACAAAGTGATCTCGAACACTTTTGACTTTGTGGAGGGGCCCCTGGGCACGGAAAATTAAACTGAAGACCTCAACTTGGGAAAGAATGTCTAATTTTTTTCAGCAAATATATTTTGTTTAAATTTCAAGCCCTAAATTAGTTGAGTCCATGCTTTCTATGATTATTTATTATCCATGCCCGTTGCACTTTGACTTGATTAATTTGATTCTTCGATTTACATAATTTTTGATTTCCTTGCACTATATGTAATCTTTGACATATCAATAAATTTTGGTTTTTCCGGAGATGCCCCCCCCCCCCCCCCGAAGTGCTTACGTTGCTTCTTGCGACAGAGCTTGGGTGTCTCGCGGTTTGTCCAGTTTCTCTAATGAAGCCCAGGCAGAAATGAGATCTAGCCTGAACAGTCCCCAACGTTCCAAAAACCTTATTCAGCAAATGAACTTCCCCAGCGTAACTTTTGTTGCTTAAACTGTTCCGTTTGGGTATATAGGATTTTATGGTGATTTTTAAGCATATGGCAATGCTGTTAACAAGCTCTTTTTTTAATGGGAGCCATAAAAATGTTTTGTTTCTATTTCTCATAACTTTTTCATAGTGACAACTTAACCGAAATTAGCGATGAGTAAACGAGGGTTTAATAACATTGTGGTCTATGAGAGCTGGAAGGGTCTGAAGAAAAATGACGATTTAAGCGGAGTGACGACTTAACAAGGTTTTATTGTATATTCGGAATATCATAGTGGAAGCTCCCATCACAACCAAGTCAACACGAATAGTATTAATTGTGATAACTTTTCATGTAAAATGTGTATATTTTAAGCACAGTTTTTAACAAGCTCATTTCCCTTAGCAACAATAACCGAAAAATAGTATATGCTAAAAGAATTTGCTTTTTTAGTGCAAAAACATATTCAAAGGTTGTTAACCAAGATCTTATATAATGTAGCAAATTTAAATTTATTTTAAGTTAGTTATTTTTTTTAGAACTATCCCCATGAAAGCAAACATTCAAATTTTGAATTGCAGTCAAATCCCATTACACTGAAAAAATCAGGACAGAGACAATTTTACTGGTAGTTGCATTATCTTACAGATATTTTCATTTTCTTTCCCATAAGAAGTAACATTATCTGGTTCTGTATATCACCCACTCTTAATATTCAATAATTTTTTTTTTATACTTTCACCATTAAGCCCAGTTAATCAAGGTTCTCCTGTATAGTAGTAACAGATTTATACAGATTATTATACAGGTTGATTATAATTTACAGTTTTGATTCTAAAACTATACAATAAGAACTACTGGTCAGAATAACTTGAAAATTTACATGGATACTTCTGAAGCAATGAGAATTTTTTCGGCAAAAGGGAAAAAGTGCAAAATGTGCAAGTCAAAGCCACTTGAAAGGTAAGCGTATTCACTCAATGTTAAAGAATGGCAGCGCCATCTGCGAAACGGAAGGGAAAACTTTCATATTAATGGTCGTGGCTCCCCCTTTCCTGTACTGCTGATTACGTCACTTTTCCATGGATTTTCGCTGCTAAATCAGCCGTCAATGATGTGAGAATTAACTCATCACCAAAGAAAACTTTTCAAGCGGCGTTACTATTGAATTACAAGGGAAACCGATTCATCATTCAAGCATCGTGATTTAAAAATTAATTAGTCATTATTATTTAATATAGCTGAATTGCATTTCATGACCTCTATCTTGGATTGCAAATGGTGAAATCACCATAAAAAATAAAAAAACGCAGATAGACTATTTATACTTTAACTTTCCGTCCATAACCTTGGAATTATGTTATGAACAGTGGTTGAATTGCAAGCACATCCACATCATGACATACTCTGACCTGTTGTTGAACAAGCATGTTTGTGCTTTCACCTCATTGCCAGAACACAGTGGGTAATATATTTAACATTTCTTAAGCAAGTTCAGTTTTATTTGTTCAATTACTTCATTTTTGTAATGTTTCCATGAATTATATGAAATTGTGCAATGCTAATTAAATTATTTTGCTCTGACTGGCTATCATTTGCATTCTGCTAGGAAACTTCCCACATGTTGGATGAGTACAGTGTCGTTAATTTTATATTTTTAAACATTTTTCCCATGTAAATTCGAGTCATTCTGATGATGGCTTTTCTAAAAAGTGTTTTGAAACCAGAACTTTAGTTATAATCCCTAAAGCAGAATGTGCCAAAATCTGTGATGTACGTCGCAGAACAATTAGGAAGAATTTTAAGAAAAAGTGCAAAAATGCACTATTACATGTATGGGGATTTTTACCGCAGAACATTTCGTCAGCTGATATCTTACCACAGAACAGTACTAAACATTCTGCTTTGGGGGTTATAATCACCATGAGCTTCATTCATGTAGCCTAGGATGAAATCACCTTTAAAGTCCGGATAGTCTGAATTGAACTCCTGTGGCAATTTATAAACAATATAATACGTTATTTCTGAGCCGGTGAACGAGAATCGTAAGTGGATGGCCCTGAAAAGGACTGCGTCTTTTCTTCGAAGGTTGACATGAAGAAAAAAACTGAAAACTACGAAAAATATGAAAAAAAATAGAAGTATTAAAAAATTAAAAGTATAATCAGCGGTACAACCACCGGATTACAGAAAATAAAAACGTGGATGAAAATATAATCAGTGCTGTTGCCAACTTCAATAACGAAAAAAAGCAATAATAAATAATAAGTTGATCGCTAATAGTGCCAATCAACAAACGCGCCAAAGACTACATCGTGTGCTTGCCAAAGACTATATTGTGTGCTTATTTGTGATTGGTCACCTACTTCCGCAGCATCGAGGGACCCGATGATTCAACAAAATATTAGCTGTGCAAGCAATGAAAGTGTTTATAATGTTCTGGTCGAATTGACTGGCCATGGTTCCTTTGAATAGAACTAAGAATATCTTGATTTTATTTTTTAAACTCTATAAAGATGAACACCATAATGTTTCAGTATTTTTATGGAAAATATGAAACACACACATAACATTCTGACATGTACAGATTTGTTAGAAATTCTGAGGAATATGTATGATGTGCATGTAGGTCAAGTAGTAGTTTTAGAAAAAGTTGTATAATTTCAACATTCTAAACAATCTGGTTCATAATGAAAATGAAACGAGATCAAAATGATTGGCTTGGTCCTTTGATTGTTCAAATGTTAAACTTCCCTTCATAGGCGGATACAAGGAGAGGGCAAATGAAATAAAAATACATGAAAGAAAAAATGAATATGAACTCACTTGCAACTTCTTGCCTCTCTGCTTTAGTAAGATTTGGATCTTCTAAATCATAAATCATTAGTATGTCCAAAGTGACTTTTCCAATGCTGTACTTGAACCTTTTCAGAGCTCACTAGAAGTATTATTTCTGCAGGACACCAGACATCAATCTTTCTGCTACCTTGACTTTTACAACATCTCTGGCCAGTGGATTTGCTAATGAAATTTCCCGACCTATGACAGACAAACGTCTTCCGCATTCCTCCTTTTATGCTATACTGATGGTGCCTTCGATAGAAACATTTCGACTGTTTCTCCATTTCCACTTTCCAAAGATCAAAATTTGCAACAAAACAAAAAAAAAACCCATCAGTTTCAAAATTATAAATAACTTGATACCTGTCACTTTTAAATACTAGATTGATAACCTTGACAAAAATTACCAATGAAAAAACAACTTTGAGTTGGAGTATTTAGATTAAGGGTCTTAAACCTTCCTGAGCAGTGAGCACTATTTATGCCCACCATCAAATGAAGAGCACCTTCAAGACAATTTTGACAAACATGCCTGAAATTACATAATTATAATCCTTGGATACAATTTTCAAAGATGTTTAATTTAAATGCTTATCAAGCGCCTGCAAACAGTGAAATCGGACATAAGCATTTACATTTAGGTGTTTCGGGGAGCAACAGGGTGGAGATAGCTGGTTGTTTAGATGATTGAAATGAGCTGAGCGGTTCCAGAGAAAAATCAACCTATGTGGGACTAATATTTTCTGCACTTCTTCTCACCAAAAAACTTTGAACTCCTTCAACTGGACTGGGATTTGACATTCCCTCGTAGACCGAACACATGAACACATACTGCAGCAAAACGGTAAGAGCTAGAGAAGAGCATCAAAAACAATTGTTTTGTTGTACATCTCACATACTCGAGCAAAGAGAAAGAGCCCACTCAACAAGGATTGGAAGTAAAAAAATACTTGTTTTTCCCGCGAGGTAAGGTTTTTCTCTATCTACTGTTTGGTTTGTTTCTCCCTCCCTCTTCTGCAGAGGTATCATCACCTCCTTACATTTCAGAACACTCCAGTAATTTTTGCTCTTCCCCACCGTGTTTACTATGTGTGGGCACCTCTTCCTCTGCCCTAATGCATTTTCTCCTTCCAAATCACCCGCTTATCTCTTCGCTCTACTACAACTCCAGCCTTAAGGCTATGCATTGTGCAACTACACAGTCCAAGAGTTGCCTTTGGAAATGAGGATGGCATTTAAATCAGACACGGCAAAGTAAATAGATGTTTACATAAATTCAATATTTCTCTAGTTATCAAGATGGATGCAAATAATGAAGGGAATGGGAGCCCTTGGGACAATTACAAGTTTTAACCTTTTTTGGGAGTGTAAACAGAGAAATCACCTAGTAGTTAATCATAATATCCAAAATGTTCAAATGGTTTAGTGTCAGTAATTGTAATTAAATTTCTAAACTAGGAGCAGAGGCACACCTCCCTGCCTACGCCTCTATATATAAGGAACACCATCGACAAATAAACTCACCTTGGATGGATGAAAATACGTGCTCCTCATACTCTATCACCAGACCATGATTTTCATGCAGATGAGGAACAGATGCAGATGATTGCGGAGAACATGGTGCCGACCGAACATAGCTTCACATTCGGGGCACTTCAATTTTTCCACGGCTGTATCCGAAATTGAATGGATTGTTCGCACATGCCTTTTCAAGGTATTTGCCCAGGAAAACACCGACTCGCACAAATTGCATCGTAATTCTGAGCGATTCCCCGTGTTAGAAGAGGTATTTGGTCCTGATAAGGGCCGTTTATTTCCATGATCGGATGACATAACAAGGACGGCAACAGAAAAATGAATAGCAGAAACAAGCAAGAAAACGACGACAAGCGAAACGCGAGACGAAAACATGGCTGAACGAAAAAAGCAGAATGCGATTTTCTTCGCCAACCTTCAATTCTAAGTCTTTTCGCCAATTTTAGACGCCAATTTTAAAGCAACCTCGCAATGCTCACTTTGCTCTCTAAACGCTCCGATGGTTGCGCTGGTGGCGTCACCTCCTGTTATTCTTTCCTCCATGTTTGTATATGCAGCAAAATATCGCTATAACGATAATCGATGATAAATAATCATCTACAATGATATTTTTTCAAATCTTGTTTGGAATTGCCTGGCTTAATGTTAAACTCTCAGTACAACGACATCATCTACTATGATAAACGCCTCTATAACACGATATTCTTAGGAGAATTTTGAAATCGCTACAACAATATTTTTTATATTTTGTTCAAAATCGTTTTGAATTTAATTTTCACTTCGCCACTTGTTCTCGCTCTTCTGAAGGCGTCTGATAACATCAATATTTTTCACTAAATGATCACCGAAAGCTAACGTTATTTGTATTGCTGCACTATGTGTACGACACAAAAGCGCTATGCGGTAAACTTCTTTATAGAGTCAATACACATCTAAGTGAATTTTATAAATAAACTAATCAATTACAACGACTAATCAATACTGTAACGAATGAATACATAAAAGCGCATTTTCCGATGATATTAACAATGCTGATATAAAAAAAATTACAACAATAGCATAAATTTGATCACACGTGAGGATAATGTTACCTCTTTAATCCCTCTACCACAATATATTTTTTGGTCCGTAGAATATTGTTATATCGAGGTTTCACTGTATATATAAACTAAATAATAAAATATAATTGTATGTATAATAAATATTATTACATTTCGAGATATGATTATGTGATTTGTATATAATTTTAAGCAATACAATAGAGCTCCCATATGTGCCAGTTAAGAGAAAAAATTGGTTAGGCGATATATGGTTTTCCAATAGAAACTTGTGATTGCCATAGGCGTACACAGAATTTTCACGAGGGTGGGGGGTTACATTCTTTTTTCCTGCAAAATAACCCTATAATCTCGGATCTGGGGGGGGGAGGGGGGCAGAACCCTAAATTCCCTTTTGCATACGCCAGTGGTGATCGCGATACATGGTCGGCAGGGCCGCAACTGGGGGGGGGGGCAAGCAGGTCTCTTGCCTAGAAGGGTGCCCAAAATTCACCTTTTATAGCCTCTTCTTCAAAATTACAGGGGGGAGGGATATCAAAATGTTCTTACCTCAGCTGATCAAGCATTTAGTTGCGACCCTGATGGCTAGTGTTCAATCTAAACCAATCATCTCTCGATTACCGATAATACATCTATTATGGTATATTCTTTGTCCGCAGAATATCGTTATATCAAGATTTCACTGCAGTTTTATCATGCATAATACTAGCTATAATACCCGGCGCTGCCTGTGTTTTCTTTATTTATTGGGAGGATTCGAAAAGTGACAAACCATTACAAAGAAATAAATATATAATACTGGCAGGATTAAAAGAAGTGACAAACGCATTGTAAAGGCATATGCACGTGTAAAACGCATTACTAGGGAACCACGGTAACCAAAGTAAACATTCCGAAAGTGATTGTTGAGGCCCAGAAACCATTGTTGCTCGACAGTTTTTCGTCCATTTCGGGCACCTGCCCTTCTCTGACGAACTTTTAAAGTAGCCTATCGTTCAATCCGGGCCCTGTTTGGTATAGTATATCCAAACTTTGGCGACGATCGATCTAAAATTGTGGATTTGTATAGAGAGCATACACACAGACAGAAAATCAATTTTATATACAGGGTGATTATAAAAAAACTATCCCGACATATGGGCCCCTAACTATCATACCATTCACAGAAACTGAATGAAATTTTGGCATAAGGTATTTTGAGGTATGCGCTCAAGAATGATATGGAAAACAACAGTGTCACTCTAACAGTTACGGTTACAGTGAGAAAATTTCGAAAATATCAAATGACAACACCAAGTTTTTTGTATTGGAATGTGATCTCCATTGTGAAAAACCCTAAATAGCGTTCGAACGGCAACTGTAGCATGAAAATCACCGGCGGTAGATAGGCTAAAAGTGATGACAACCAATAAGGACAGAGAAGCAGCATAAAATAAAGCATTTTATTGTGTTTCACAAATTTTCCACATGACCTTGTGGAGGACTAATCAGGCTGGGATCTCAAACGGTGTGACGAATGAAACGAACATTAATGCTCTGGTGCACGGCAAAGTCCTTTTTCCTTGCCTAGCTCCGGGGATTTTCGTGCTACAGGTGCCATTCCAATGCTATTTAGTGTTTTTCAGTATGGAGATCGCATTCCAATACAAAAAACTTGGTGTTGTCATTTGATATTTTCGAAATTTTCTCACTGTAACCGTAACTGTTAGAGTGACACTGTTGTTTTCCATATCACTCTTGAGCGCATACCTCAAAATACCTTATGCCAAAATTTCATTCAGTTTCTGTGAATGGTATGATAGTTAGGGGCCCATATGTCGGGATAGTTTTTTTATAATCACCCTGTATATCTTTGTCAGGTTCACGATATAGATATATGTCACGTTCAGGATATACAGCTATGTCTTCTTTGATAGATCTATATCAGGTCCATATCGAGAATCTGATATAGATCTATGTTTTTCAAACTATATTAAAATAATTTATTGTCCCTAGTTGTTGTCCTTCAAAGTAGAGATTATTCACATGGAATCAAATGCATATTCGACTGAAAAATTAAAGACTTGATCAATTAATATCATAAATAATTCGCAACATATAGGTCGAGATCGTTCTATATCATAGTTATGACATCTGACATTCCTCTGACATTTCGATATATAACAATATGGTCCAGATATTGTAGTATATCGTTGTGCTAGTAGGGTTGTCAGGGTCCCGGGTTCGAACCCAAGGGGGGATATACAACCAATAATACAGGTTGGAGGACTACAATAGTTGTAGATAATATATTTTCCCTAACGAGATAGACAGCACCTTCGCTTGCAACCCATCTCACTAATGGCAGTAAATTGCAATATAGCGATATGGCCAGGTTTGGTGAAGTAGGTATTTGAGTCATTCTTGCAGAATGTAAATGTGCTTAGTCAGGAATTTCAGCTAGATCATTCATGTTTCAAGGGATTGTATAGTTATTAAAATTTAAAAAAAAATAGTACTTTTTATATGGACAACCTGTGCCCAAAAAACCGAATTAAAAAGCTGTTGCCCTGTCTCTTCTGATGCCGACGAATAAATTTCCACATTTCTAAGCTCAATATTCACAGAAATATCTGAATTAAATCGGAGAAAACTTGGGAAAGAAGCGTTGTCCGTTAGTTTTTTTTGCTGCTTTTTTTCTTCTTCCCAATTTTCGAATTCAAATATCTCAGTGAATACTTAGAAACCAGGAAATTCTTATCAATTAAACTGCTTTTGTTCTTTTCCCCCATGCTATTGAAAGCTACATAATAAAAAAATATAATAATACAAAGATTATGTAAAAAATTATTTGAAAAGTTAATTTAGTATTTAAAAGGTTAGAATAATACATATTTTATAGATTTTCTCCTGCTATACCGAAATCAATTTTTGTGAAAATGTTTTACATGATATTCAAAAATGAGCGAATGACCAATCAGTGACCAAAAATGCATCACGATGTTCATCAGTTTCCAGACAATTTTCCATAATTTCAATTCTACAGGTCTGAATCATCAAATTTATTATATTAAATTGATTCTAAATACCATTTAATATGGGATTTACTGAGTGGCAATTAAATTTTTTTGAGCAATAACTAATATATATTTTATTGCGGTCTTTTGTTTCTATATTTCATTGCGTATATTTTTTTATTGCGGTGCATGTTGTTTAACACAGCAACGCATTTCTTGGAATAAGCACCACATGAACGTATGCGTCGCTGTATCGGAAAAAAAAGAACCATCAATATATGAAGGGCATTTTGTTTGTGAACTTAACATAAGGCCCTGCATCCACCGCACATTTCTGATATAAAATTTATTAAATGCTTAATTTTAATTTCGAAAATACTTGCTAAATGATCAGTAATGCTTGTCAATTTTAAAAACTCTACTCGGTCAATTGAGAGTTGAATATCATGTAATTCAATTTTCCAATCTCAGAAATCGGATTTTTTGAAACGAAAATGAACATACGCGTAGCAACTCTCTCTGTCTGTAAAATCACGTTTTTCAAAACGTAGACAACGCGATGCTCGTTCCGTGAAATAGGGGATTAATGTAACATAGCAGTTAAAATACTGCATGTATGTAAAAAGCACTATGTCAGTTTCCGTCAATATTGAGAAAACAATATTAATTTGCTGTATTTTCGTAACACTATAAACATAGGCATAGAACATCAAGTCCTATTTTAATAAATAACAATAAATAAATAAAATACAATAACTATTCTTCTTTTTACTTTAATTCCTTAAACGAGCGCTATCTCAAACTTTTTTCAATTTATCGATGTATTGTATAAAAAAAAAGAGTCTTACGCCTTATTGAATACAAGTATTAGAGAATTCCAAATTACCTAAGGCCGGTATTACACTATAAAAGTTTTATAAAAGTGCTTGTATAAGACTTGAAAAATACAACGAATAAGCTGATGGGTTACATTCAACCCAATCCAACCGATCAGTTTATTGGTTGTATTTTTCAATTTTTATCAAAGCACTTTTACAAAACTTTTACAGTGTAATACCAGCCTAAGATTGAATTGTGGCGATTGTTCATAAATTACCATTAAAGAAAACTCTCACAAAATACAAAACGTATGAACTTATCAGAAAGGAGTAGCTATAATTGATATTTGCTTATTTTGTTTTCATCAAGAAAGTGTAAAATGAAGAGGAGCTTTTCTCCGTTTTGTTGGTAATCCTGCGTTTATAACAACTGAATGTACTTTTGTAATATACTGTATATAAAATTCATAAAAATATGGGTTCTACCAAGTTCCACATTTGTCCCCCACCCCGTAAATACACTATTGTGCTTACCTGAATGACCAACAGGGCCGGATCTCGAATCCTTCCAACTACGTGGCTGCAGAAGGTGCCAACTTTTAGGAGGGGAGGCTGTTTTTTAGGACGTCAACTGAAGGAGAGGGGCGATTTTTTTTTATCACGGAAATACCACTCGTTTACACTTGAAAAATGTCCAGAACCGGTCCTGGTGACAGAGTGAGTGATCGAGTGAATAAGCAATTGAGTGACTGAGCTACCGAATGAGTGACTGCATGAATGACCCACTCTCTTGCCTCCGGCTCACTCACTCGCTAACACCCACTCACTTATTTTCTTGTCTACTCTCTCTCACTCACTCTTTTCTTTCGGGGTTTGGAGGTTGAGCATCCCTGACCAAGAGCATGTGAATGACCAAAACAGTGGACAAAGGAACAAGTCAGTGAGTGACCTAGAGAGCAAGGGACCGGGTATGTGGGTGACCAAATGATTGACCATTGATGTGTGCAAGCATGTGAGTGACCAAAAGAGTGACTTAGAGACAGGAGCAATGCGGGCTACTTCTCAGGTTGGCAAAATCATAAATTGGCCCCTGATCAGATATAGAAATCTGATTGATCGGTCAATTCACAACATTTTCCCAACAATGAATTCACAGCGAACAACAGGATTCAAATATATTTTATTTCTTATCCATGGTGTCACATAACTACCTAAGATTCGCTACAACATTCAAACAAGAAACAACATTCAATTAGAAATTAAACAGACTGACTTCCTCACAATCTGGAAAAAAAAACCTACTCGGAAAGGAAAGTATATGGACGATATACAGAGAACCGTATAGAATATTCTCACGAATAGGTCTCATTTGCAATAGGTATTTGAGTAACAATAATAATTCACTTGAAATAAAATGAATAATCAATTCAAATGATAAAAGTAAAAAAAAAAAAAAAATCTTTTTCAAACAATACGACAAAAATCCAGAATCAATATGTGATTTGCGGAGTAGTAGTGAATTATATATACAGGAAATATGTATAGTTTAATGACATCATATTCAAAACTGATGTGACCAGATTTCGCGGTTGCAGATTTTGAGCGTCCCTAAATAGATCTATCGGAAAGACGTTGATACTTTATGTTCTCAGAGACAGGAGGACTAGAGTGCTATCAAACCACACACGCATCTCGTCCGGAACTTCTAACAAATTGGTGCACGTTGGAATGTGCGTGCATGTGTAGTGAACCCGAAGTGAGAAGTTTGTTTCTGTGTAATTAATGTTACCAGACGTCTTTCTTTTTTTTGTCATTTCACGCGTCCTCCTACATTTTGGAAAATTTGCAGAAGTGGGAAGTGACGGTCCAATTTGGAGCAGCAAAATATAGGATTCGAGGCAGACATTTATAAATTGAGCAACAAAATTAACAATATTTTCGTTAACCCTCATCTTTTCATCAGCTTGTTTTCTCTTTTTGGTGTTTCAGGCTTTTGACACCTTGTTTGAAAGAGCGGCTGTCATAAAATTTTTTGCACCAGTCTATTTAAGATGAATTTTACTTACTGAGGGCACTATTTGCTGTAGCATTCGTAATTCGGCGGACATGCTCCATTTTTTTTTTTTGCACGAAATATCGGGATTTGAAGCAATGACGATCGACTACAGTAATTTCTCCTGCTTTCAGTGGCGACTTTTTTTTCTGAAAACGGAAACTTACATTCGCGCTTTAAAGCTGAAAGACCATTGCAAACCTTCAGTTGCACAATCACAGATATTATCGGGGTTTCGCGATGGAGGGGCCGATAGTTTAAATAAGGCGATAGTTCAAGTACAGGGGAATAAAACACGCTCTTCTCGGAAAGAATCGTTTCGCGGCAAGCAGGAACAAAAATTTTTTGGCGCCTTTCCGAAATTACTGAAGCAAAATTCGTTATTTGGCGAAGAAAAATACGAAAATACATTATTGGAGCAGGATGGCGCAAGATGTTCATTTTGGCGCAGAGTTCCCACCCCTGAATTTGTCCTTTTGTCCGTCCTCCTTTTTTTTCAAGTTTCCAGAATTATTCTTTTTTCTTGGGGGAGGGGATTTATTTTCACTCTGAAACATACATCTCTTCATTAATATGAGAGTTTTTGTATGTTTTTTTGCGCGATTACACACTTTCACCAATCACCGTCGGAATTCCCGGAATACAAGAACCAAAGTCGCATCCAAGCAGGGCAGATGCTATGTACCATAGCCCATCTGGCCTCGGGAAAAAAGCAGTACGAAAAACAGCTCTGGAAGAACAAAACGGCAACCTGCATTTTGAGAATACCATTGTTTGCTCACTAACAGCAAATGCGTGTACTGAAGTGGGGAGGGAGGAGGTGTTGCCTCTTCCATTCAGAAATAAAGAAAACAGGATCCAAACGAAATTCAAAATGCTGATTCCTGTGGCAAATCACCTCAGGCAAAAAAAAAAGTAACGCTCGAGAAAGAAAACCTTCTGAGGGTAGAGCTTGAACAAGGCTATGGAAGCTTTCAGAAATGTCAATAAATGTAATAAAAGACAAGGTAAGGTTATTGGCATAAGAAAACCTCACCATGCTCCAGGCAAAGTAATAAAACTGACCAGACGATGAGAACAATGTTATAAGCGAAGGCAGACATATCAGTATTTTTATTTATTTTTTAATGTATAGTGGCGAATTTTCATTGGTCAGTATAACGGCAGCATCTGTTGTGAACTGAATCAGGGTGAAAGTGGTCACCAAGTGTGCGCACGCAGATGTCCTCTTTTCTCAGTTTTCGAATCTGGTAACCCTATGCATGCTGCTTGTTATGTGTAGTGCCACCATCTACTATCGATTTTTCTAACTGAGTAAAGTGCAATAATTGAATAATTGTCTCGTTGTAAGCCTGTTGCTCTCTGAGGCGAGATTTTTTTTTAATATAGACAGATTGGCTTGCATTCGCACCTCGAAGTTGGGAACCACAGAAAACCAACTGCAGCTGACCACCATTGTGGAGACAGTGGGTTCAAAAACGGGTCCTTGCAATGCGAGTCTGCCACTATGATCACTTGACCATCCCAGTAGCAAACTGAAGTGCTACTTCACCAAACACCAACTCTGGCCATATCGCGATATTGAATTTACTGCCATTAATGAGATGGGTTGGAAATGAAGGTGCTGTCTATCGGTATCGCCTCAAGTTTGTTAGGGAAAATATCGTATCTATATCATCCCTCGGGTTCGTGGCAGCAACCTTCATGGTGGTAGACGAGCATCCTACCATTATGCCACTCGGGCGCCAAACTGAAGTGCTGCTAATTACACTTGACAACAATGAAACTGTTGGACGTGAAAATAGGCAATTCCAAATGGTTTTGTGACCTACTGAATATATCACCAAGAAATTTTTTTATTTGATCTAGTTTTGGAGAGTCAATAGAAAATTGGTTCTATTAATGAGAATGAATTCAGAATTCACTAGAAAATGTGGCACAAAAAAAAAAAGTGCATTAGCGTGAATAATATTGTCATGTGATAAATGCAGTGGCCACTCTAGCCCGTCTTACCACTCAGTCTGGTGTAATTCAATTGGAAACGATAGAGCGGACACTAATCAAAATCTAAATGTCCAGCCTCTTATACGAAGGTTTGCCTGCTTACTGCAAGAGACTTGTTTGAATGGGGAGACAGAGACCCGATTGCATTTGTGCCTCGAGAACTTCTTGATACTGGAGGAAATTCTCTGAATCTCCACATATGGATGCTTAAGCTTTGAGAGTGTATGTGGGAAAAACAGTACATCTGGTCATCCTATTACAAGTTACGCAAAAACTTTTGGGAACTATTGAAACAATTCATCGGATCATCAATCACATTAACAAGTGTGTGTACAATTATTTATTACATTATATTTTTACCTCAAATAACCTAGATATACAATGTAACCAAAACAAAACACTAGAGGAACATTTCCTACATTGAGAAATTATCACATCTTTAGCATACGGTGCATCACATGCATCACAAAACAAGGGGGAGGGGCAAACCTACAAATATACATAAGTGTTTGTTCATATATACAGTGAAACCTCCCGTAAAAGTAACTATTAAAACAATTAATAGTTACTCTAAACATCGGTCACATTTTCTTGCAACAGAACACGTCCTATTGGATTAGCAATAAGGTTAGTCCCCGAACAAGGATTTCTGGATAACGACCACATTTCGATATGAAAACGAAAGGAAAAGACAGGCATCATAAGAAAAATAGCCCTTTTTTGATCCAAAATTTTTTTCTTCCTTGAACAATACGAACATGAAAATAAGAATGGATTGTTCCCTATGTTACAGGGAACAATCTTGTTGTAACTGTATGTCACAACTTAGAGGTAGGGCAGCAACTAGATGGTTAGTCAGCTGAGACAAACACATATTTTGGTGCTCCATTGTAATTTTTGAAGGAGATGTTAAAGAGGGAAATTTGTGCTCTGTCTGGTACACTACCCAGGGCATCAGACCCACCGGCTTCCCCCACCCTGGTAGCTGCCCTGGTCACACGGGTAGTCACAAAGTTTTCACTTGCGTGAGGCATCGTTTCTGCACCGCGCCCATCCAGCAAATAAGCCATATAAGTAAAAATGATCATGAAAACTCCCAGCTGGATATAATGCATCAGAAATTAATTTTCTATCGAATTATTCCATTCAATACGGTCTCCCAAACTTTTTGTGTTCCATCGCACCCCCTTCTTTATAAATATGTATTTTTCCTGTTTTTTATCAACCCCTCCAACTAAAATCAACCTATAGGATCCTATGTTACAACTTTAGCTTCTACCCCCCCCCCTCCTTCCCCAGGGAGCGATATTGTCCACTTTGGGGAAAAACTAATTTGATACATTCAAAGTTAAAATTGTCATTGACAAAACATTTTTTTTCCTTCATCCCGTATTTGGAGTCCTTATTATAGCAGCTGTACGAGTAAACCAGTCCTAAAGACACCCCAGCCACACTGTCAATTTTCAAAATGCGGTTACAGCCCCAGGAACACATAACCATACTCTTCACAAGTAGTTGCTAATGGGTGTGCAAGATCTTTATGCTAAATTAAAGTATTTTCAATGCAAAATATACATCAGGTACTGCGAAACAGCTTTTAATCGATTATGGCAATGGTTCTCAAAGTGTGCACCGCAGCTCTTTCGGGTTTGTTTCTTAGTGATGTATGCCTATTCGACACCATGAAAAGGTTTTTCGTTAGACTATTCTAGGGAGCCGCGGATACATGCTCCACCAGGGCATGGGAGCCGCTGAAAAGACGAAAGTTCGAGAATCACTGGGACATGGTATGGATTGCTACAACTTTACATGAAATTAGAAACTTTTAATTTTCTTCCCCCCAAAAATACTGAACCTCTTGATAACGGCAACCTGCCTATAATGTGGCCACATTTTCTCGGTCCCGTAGGTGACCGTTGTGTTCTGAGGTTTCACTGCAATATAAACTGGTAATATACATGTATGTGTGATATTATATAATTTCAATAATCTAGATCAAACAACAATAATAAAAACACTTTCATAATTCGCCTACTGCCAATGACATGTATTAACATATTTTTTTCCTCATATATATATATATATATATATATATATGTATAACAAGTCATTATATAAGTACACAAATACCAATAAACAATATATATATATATATTTATAAATGACATAAATTATTTAAAAAAATGAACAAAAATATACACAGTATATACTTAACATAACTTGTATGAATGTGTTCGATGAGTAATAAACACAGGCTTCTTCAGCAATATATATCAAACTAAAATATGGAGTGAACTCATAAAATAAATATGCAACAAAACATCACGGAAAACATCTTATGAGCATGTAAAAAGTACAAAATAAAGATGAAGTTTATTCGATTCAACGCAGAAGAAGGAAAAAAAAAATGAATGTAAGAAAGACTTTTTTCTCTTTCTTTTGAACAAACATGGTATTGTTATGGCGCATCTACAGACAGATACAACTGCAACTGACACATTTTTTGACACTTATAGTACAGTAGAACCTTGACTAACTGGCGCAACCAGATCGCGTTGTCAGATCCAGGGATATATAAGAAGAGCTGTTTCACGACGCTCCGGAGTACGTCAGCTGGCGTCATGCATGATTTCATTGCTCTGATAGAACGGAGTGCCTGCTTTGCTACCTTGTTAATTACAATAGATGGCAGTCATTGTACTGCCCATTTTACTGAATTCGTTCCAAAATTACCTTTTTGATTATTGTCATTAGTATCTGTTTATATATTGGCTTGCTTTGTTCAGTCATTTAAACATTTAGAATGAGAAATTTTGCATTTGCTTATGAGATAAATTCCACTAAGAATGAGATGGACAGCTTTTTCTCAGCCCAAGGAAACAGACAATTCTGGATATTATGCTGAGGTGAACTCGGAATGAAAAGTCATCTTGCCTCTGTCGGGATGCAAACCCAGGCCCTCTTCTATACCGGGCAAGCATGCTTGCACCATTGGAGACACGGTCCTGCCTTCCTTTTTCTGAAATTGAGAGAGGCTACTGATGCCTCTACTTCAGCGCCTCGTGCCACAATGTCAGAAATAAGGAAGGCAAGGTTGTGTCCCCAGTGGTGTAGATGGTAGCATGCTTGCCTGGTATGCAAGAGGCCTTGGTTTGAGTCCCGGCAGAGACAATATGACCTTTCTTTCCAAGTTCATCTCAGCATAATATCTAGAAATGATCTCTTTCCTTGTATTAAGAATATTTTTCCCCGATAAATTTTGGTTAAATCACATACATGAGTTAATTGTTATTGGGTTCATTGAAGCCAACACAGGACAGATGACTTAAATTACCTTTAGAACTTTTTTTAAGGTAAACCTAGAAGATGATTTCTCGGGTCATCTTCATAATCATTTGGTTGAAAATGATTGTCGCAAATATAGGTGTACTTACAGTTTACTTGATCGATCCTGTTACATTTGGACATCCACACTTTGCAAGTCTCTGGGTCTTTGGGAAAAGCATAATAAGTAACGTGAATACAGAGTTTTGTTGCCTTCTGAGAATTGTTCTTGCATGTTGTTATTGCACAACTCTTATTTGTTTATCACTGATTTACACAAGAAAGAATCATAAAAAAAATATTATCAAAATACCATGCTCATATACCAGCGACAATAAAACAACACTATAATGAGAAATCTCCCTTAAAACAGTAAAATAAACATGTAAAATTTAAAATAAACCATGCCAATACAGCACATTTTGTGTGCTGATGTAAGCTAAAAAAAAAGCATCAGGGCTGTGACATCACACATCAGCTCTAAAACCCATACCTACTGAGCCAAGGCAGCAAGCACAACTTCAAAGGAATGAAACGACCCTGGACAGATCAAAGTCCACCGGTAATGTATACCTTTTCACTGGCGCAGCATTACATGATGGGCAATGAAATCAGTCAAACCAGTTGTGGTTTTAAAATATTTTTGCATAACTCTTACATTTACTTATGCAAATTCCTATTTCCTTATGGTGTGATAGACATAGATTTTATTTTTGCGCATTTCAATCGACATGTCTCTATTTACCAAGGATCTCATTGTTAGAGCTAACTATGGACCTAGTATCTTTCATTTTTCGAAGTTCTACATGAAATTTATGCATAGTGAGAACTAAAATTATTGAAAGAAGCTTGACAATAAATTATACACAAGATATTTTAGAAAATGCAACTAAGTCAAGCTTTCAACAGGATCATAGGAGTCCAGTTTGAATAGCACACTGAAACCCCTTATAAGTCAAGACACAATTGATGGTAATTACTATGCTAGGTACCTTATCAAAGCCTTTCATGTACCAAGAAGTCACATATGTTAAGATGACCCTGCTTCATATATGAAGGATTTTGGATGTGAAAGAGAGCTCAAAACAACCCATTACAGGGTAAAACACTATCAAAATTGTAACCATATTGCTTTTAGCAGATAGCCTTTTAATGATCAATGTTTATTTTACTTATTTTAGAGGGTGTAAGGAATGGAGAAGTCAACAATGTTATATCTGCTTTTCCCTGAAGGCTGTAGACTAGGGGGTGCACAACCTCTAGCCTGCAGGCCAAATGCGGCTCATCAAGGGTGTTCCGGTAGAAAAGTACTAGTAGTGAAAGGCTGATCATATTGCCTTCATGAAAATAGGGGAAATCAGGATCCCTCCAGACCATGTGATATGAATAGAAAAAAACTTGCTAGAAAAACTTTGTCTTCCATCGTGCCCCCCTTTTCTTTATAAATATATTTTTCCTTTTTTTATCAACCCCTCCAACTCAAATCAACCTATAGGATCCTATGTTACAACTTTAACTTCTCCCGACCCCCAGGGCCACTTTATTGCCACTTTATCGCCCCTTGATATTGCCCACTTTGGGGAAAAACTAATGTGATACATTCATAATTAAAATTTGCATTGACAAAACATTTTTTTTCCTAATTTTTTTCCTTCATCCCTCATTTGGCACCCTTCTTATAGCGGCAATATTAGTAAACTAGTCCTAAAGACACCCCAGCTATGCTAGTGATTTTCAAAATGTGGTTATGGACCCAGGGAAACACATAACCGTAATCTTCACAAGTAGTTGCTAATGGGTGTGCAAGATCTTCATGCTAAATTCAAGCATTTTCAATGCAAAATAAATATCAGGTACTGCAAAAAATTCTAGAAAAAATAAAAATTCAAGTAAGATTCGTTGAATATTGGTAAAAAATGGGACATTTTATAGAAAAGTCAGAACGGCCCAAAATTACAGGAATGTCCCACAAAATACAAATAATGTAATCACACTATAGATTCTGGTTTTTGGCCCACAAGCACCAGAAATACCACATATCTGGCCCACAGACAAAAAATGTTGTGCACCCCTGTTGTAGACCCTTCTGATGAAGCTTTACAGAAAAAAAGAGAGATCATATACACATTACAAAGAATATTTACATATGTAGAGGCCATGGGAATTTTCATGAGCCAGTTTGAGGTAAACAAAAAGAACTTGGGATTATTTTGTTCAAAGTTCTTTTGGATGTTTAAGAGAGTAAAAACTCTCTCTTGTGGACACACCAGTGAGACAAAAAAAAAATTTGTCTGTAAAAGAGGGGGTGACCGTTAAGAGAGGTTTTACTGTACTTAATATAATCAGTTTTGTTCTTAATTTATTATGAGCTCAATCTGATACTTTTAAACTGGAAATTACATTTAAAAAAAGAAAAAAAACTTGCATTTGGGGGATGGGGGAGAAGAGGGAAAAGGGTGTCAAAGAAGAGGGGGGGGGGGAATCAGTCCCTCAAATTATACATAACCTAAAACTTATAAGACTACACTGCACTTGCGATATAAAGTTGAAATAGAGCAATGTGAAGGAGCATCTGGTTGTAAATGTTGGAAGAAAATAGATGTGAATTCATATGAACTGATCTAACACAAGAATTCTAATTTCCAAAGTGAAAGAAAATATTTATAATCAGGTGAAGAAGTTTCGTCATTTCAACTGAAAAATTCCTATAAAATTATTCAACTTACTATACAAGACGTTCTGGTAATACAGGGTGGGCGAGAAGTCTTGGATACATTTTAAAAATTAATAAAACATCAACCAATTGACATAAAAAGGTGTGGTTTGAACTAAAATACTTATCATGACCTAGAGTTTTTTAAATAAATTAAAGAAGCTCAAACATCATTCACAGGTGGCGCTGTAAAATGGAAAACTTAACATATTACATAAAATGCAACACAAACAGTGAATAATTAATGTTTATGACAATTTTTTGCATTTACATAAAACTACCATAATTCTTTTATGAGCACCCGTTTTGGATGTAGCCTGAGCTAAAAAAGGCGATCATAATTAGAAATGTGGTGGTTTTATGCAACACAAATTGTCATAAACATCAATTATGCTTTTTTTGCATTGCATTTCATGTATGTCAAATTTTTTTGGTTTTTCATCACAGGTGTTGCTTAAGAGCCACCTGTGAGTGAAATTTGAAGTTTTTTAAATTGATCAAAAAAAATTCTAGCTCATGATAAGTATTTTAGAGCAAATCGCACCTATTTATGCCAATTGGTTGATTTGTTGTTAACTTTTTAAATGTGTTCAGGACTTCTCGCATACCCTGTATTTTCTCACTTTAACTGATGAATTCCTATACATAAATCTTGAAGAATGCTTTCACTTTTTTTTAATGCCTGCTACACAATATGAGATATATTTCATGTGCTTCATATATTAGAAAAGTAACTTGCGGTCATTTGATAATTGCATTAAAAAGAGTCAAAAATCTAAAACTACTTTTAATTTTTTATGCATTTAGTCTTTAAATTAAATTTTTATTTCATCAACAGTATTCTAGATGTAGTATAATGCACATGATAGTTTCGTGTTATTAAAGTGAGCTAATATACATTTAAAATAATTGAGGCTTTTTTGTTTTTGGGAGTCTTTTGAATGCAAACAAAAGAAAAATGAATCACAATTTTTCGAGAAGAATCTGCTGAAAAGTACATTAAGAGACAAATATTATATGTATGTAGGTGCTATTCATGAAAAATTATGTGAAATTATGAAAAAAAAATTCAAATTTGGCATACACATGCATGTTTGAAATCGCTCTTCCACTCTAAAAAAAAAACAGCAGATTTTTAAATGCAAATTCTCAAGCTTTAGAATAACTTAATATTGTAATTTTTCAATTCACAAACATCATACAGAATTTTTTTGATGTATTCCATCATACAGGCTGTCCCAAATTGTTTTCACAGTGGATATCTCTGCAACGATTGTCTTCAAAAGCATACTTTCAGCAACAAAAAGTTTTCAAAAGACAATGCGGTTACTCAAAAATGTCTTAAATTTCAAAAGTCTCAGAAACGTAGTCAGTAATGTAGGCAATATGCAGTTTTTATTTTAGTTAGTATTCTAAGGTTAACGAATTAGACAAAACTGACATTTTTATTTGATAAATCAAGGAAAATCATTATATTTGGGTTGAGATAAACACAAATATATACATGAAAACCTCTAAGAAAATTTGTTAAAATGGAGTTCATTATAACTTAGATAACTTTGAAGTTTTCAGCATTTATCGCCAATGGTTGAGGGTGTGGTTCACAAATTGTGAAGTGTAAATTAAATTCAAAGTTATAAAAATTCTGTAATTGTCAAAAAATGTAGTTATTTATTGTGAATGAAAATAAACATGGTTGAGTTCATTCTATTTGCATGCAGTCCTTAAAAATGGCAACTTTTGAGCCAATGAAAACCTGCCAACACAGTGATTAGTTGCCAAAACATAATAATTTTATATATTTAATATCTTGATGAATATTGCATTGAAAAATATGAGATTCTTTGCAAATGACTTTTCAGAGCGGGATCTACATTTCAACATTTCAATAACTGGAAGTTTTAATTTTGAGATTTTGAATAATTGCTTGTCATTCGGAAACTTATGGAATGTATGGTTCATAAAGTTAACTGTTGTAGAGATATCTTGCTTTCAAAACAATTTAGGATAGCATGTATATATGAAATGATAATTTACATATTACAGCCTCCAACATGCTTATAAATAAACTAGAACCTAAGAAACTCAGCCAAAAACACATATTTCTTGTGCATGAGTAGTGAAAGACAGAAAAAGAGGTAAAACTTTACATGCGGTATAGTGCAAACTTTTAAGCTCTTCAACAGCTCAGAAATAAAAACAGTGGAATGGTCACAATCTGCAGCCAAAATAAATGCAGAGCATATCCAAGTACTGAAAATACACTCACACGACCATTATTTAAAAAAAACCACAGCAGAAAAAATAAATCACAGCAAATTAATTAACAACAAGTTTAAAAGCATAACAGACAACTGAGGTGAATGCTTATATGGTAGAATCGGAAAAATATGAGCAATTTCAATAGCGTTTTGTGAATGGTTTGCAAAATTTGATGCGATATATAGGGGAAGTTTTTATATATTCCATAGAAGCAAGCAAGTTAGCCAAAGTTATTGAGAAAGCTATTTCTTTTTTCTTTTGTTTTATGCTTAAATTGTATTTTAAATGTTCAGGAGTGGTGTGAAGCTTTGAAGAGAGATTAAGGTGAATTCTTTAACATCAATTTACATTATTAATAGCAACATACATGATGAATTCTGCATTTCTTTCATGAATGATATTAATAGAAGTTTACTGACAATAGCATTTAGATAAGATTCAAGTCTGGATGAAAACAAAAAATACATAACACCAATAAATAAATAATACAGGGTTGGGCATGGGAAAAGAAACCAGCCTGTCCTGCTGATGCAAATTTTTTCCAATACCCTCATAGATGCAATCTATCCTACCAATCCCTGCCAAACATGCTTCTAGTCCTCAGTCAGCATGTATTTCACCTTTCTGGAGGAATTTATGTCAGGAAAATATAATAATTTAGATGTGGGAACAGCGATATCCAGATCATGACACTTCAACTTGAAATTTTGGACTAAGTAAGTATAATTTATTATGAATATCGTACAGAAAAAATATGAAACAATACTTGGCAGCCATAAGACACTGTATATTCATGGTGAATAATTATAAAAATGCATATTTTTATGTTTAAATTTGAAATTTACCCAAACGATTTTTTATCAGCACAAGGTGGGGGCTGTAGAAAGAACATGGGGCATCAGCTGGTATGTTTGAGTGAGTATGATAGTGACCCGAGAGTATAGGGTAGACTACTATCTACTATTTAACCCTATATGCACCTCATACACCTTCCTCTACGAAATCTCTAATGAATCAGTATATGCTGGAATGTGTGTTCTGAGTGTGTGACCCTAACATATTTATGTTATTAGAGTTGTGCTCATTTCGTGTTTTTGCTCATGCTGCCATCTGTCTTCTATATTTTGAGGTAAAGATGGCAAATACTTGAACTTTCGGGTTTAGCAAGTATCTTGTTGATAGTCTGCTTGTTTTCTGCAGAGAGACTTTTCCCAAATGGGAGACCAGCTTGCATTTGCTCCTCAAAGTTGGAAATGTGGGATAGATTGCTCAAAGTAGTTTGCTGAAAGTGACATTGGGTAGCAGTGATGAATTAACTTCTTGCAAGCTGTGCCTTTAATTACATGGTTCGAAATTCTCTATGAGAATATAACCTGTAGGGTTTGTACAATTTTCAAATCACTAGCTACTAAGGAAAAGTAAACTGAATATAGAACAAACAAGTGATTGAAGACATGGGCAGAGATACAGAGAGGGAGAGAACACCCCTATAACATAAAAAATGTATGCAAACCACAAATGACATTATCTCCATGGTGTCCCACACTTCAAGTCTTTAAGTCTACTTCTGCTTATAACTGAAGAAGATGCAAGCACATACACAACTGAAATATTTAATCATGAATACATAAATGAACGTGGTATTTAAAAAAAAGTAATTGAACACATAACATTTGTTATTTGGATTCCCACATTTTAATCAAAAGTATGAGAGGTTCTCGTGCAATGAGGCAAACTAGATTTTTTTCATGCTCAGCCCTGTAATAATAATCCAATTTTGTGATAACCAATTTGACAATAATCTATGAATTTCAAATAGAAATAGTTTTTTCTACCTTTTCTTGGAAATGAAAGAAAAAATAAAAATAATTTGATTAAAAGAAAACTGGTTTGACAGTTTAAAACAAACATTAAACATAAAAATGCAAACAATCACACCAATAACATAAGAAGAAAGAATTAAATTTTGATTTAAAAAAAATTTTGATCCAGCAAAAGTTCTGAGCTCAGCTCAAAAAAAATTGTATGTATGTATATAATATATAAAACATTTTGATAAAAATAAATGAAAAATATATCCATAAGCATGTAAAAACTAAGTATGGGTATATTTCTACACAATTACATCAGAAATATGATTATATATCCATACATATATTTTTTTTCTTTGCACTAAAATTAATAACTCACATGAAAAACAGTTGGCACACATCACAAAAAATTTATAACACATAATTTACAAGCAACGAATGCAGATAAAAGGGGAGGGGAATAATATATTATGAAGCCAGGTGAGAATGTTCACGTAACTTTTCCATCGCCTTCAATTTTTTTCCTTTTCATCTTCCTCTACAAAAGCATTGCCCATAGCGATGAATTATTTAACGTGCGATCAATCCTTTTGCGATAAGATGATCCTTCAGTGACTGGAAAATACGGAGCTGCTGATCCGGTTTTAAAAGAAGAATTTGCTGTACAAGCTTCTGTGGATTGGGTGCTCTATTTGATATTAAAAAAATACAAGATAGATTATTTAAAAATTAAAAAAAACCCTGAAGAATCTGAATTAAATCTATTTATGCAATGAGTAAAGAAATTGCCTAATGAAAGAAGAATCTATTTTAATAATTAGTAGAAACATATCTAGCACCTTCTTCAACATACAAAGACACCTGGCAATACAAATTTACCAAACTATGACGACCATTTGGTAAGTAAGGTAAAAAAGGGGTGTATTTATCCTATAATTACATTCAAATATTATTTCAAGGGGGTATTTAATCATCTTTTCTAAAAGACTTCTCAATGATGAACAAACATTTTCTTTATTATTGTAATGCACTTTATGGAAGAGTAAATAATCTTTTGTCCGATATAATCACAGAAGGAAATCAATGAAAGAGGCAAATAAAATAAAACCATGGAATTCATAATGCATGGAATACAAACAACAATGGGGTCATTCTGACCACAACATTTGACTTGAGCATGTATATTTTTCCGCTGAGCAACCGGGAGTGAAGATGTTTAACTGACCCAACTGTGATCTTTGGTCAGCGTGATAGTGGCTTATAGTTATACTCTGAAGATGTTAGGAATTTTATGATTTTTATTTCATTTGCCTTTTTAATTGATTTCCTTCTGTGAGAAAAAACTCAATCTAACAGAAATAAACAAAAATAAAGTGAAAATATAGATGGGAATAAAAATATAGACCTGATAAAACTTGATATATAAACATTCACAAAAGTAGCCATCAAAAATTGACAGTCAAATCTGTCCATGATGCCACCATGACCTGGAATGATGTCCCCAAAATCCTATAAAAATAATAAAATAAAAGCTATTAACATTTAAACCAGAAAAATTTACATGTTGCAAAATGAATAACTTTTTTTTTCTACTAAACAAGAAAATTGTGATCCTTATTTAATAACAATAATAAAGCTAATACCTTCAGAGTTATTTATGAGTATGAATCTGATCAAATCTGTTAATTTACTATTATGATTAACTAATTAAAATTACTATTACAGTGATACCTTGGTTAGCAAAGATATTTTGTTCTGGAATTACATTTGTCAGTTATTTTATCATGTATATATATATATATTGTTTGTAATTGCATTTTTAATTTGGGGGGGGGGGTTGCTGTATTTTTGAAATATATGAAATCCATATTTGTTATGGGCATCTTTTTCTCAGCCATCTCGTTGGGTATATTGCCTGTTGTGCATTGTATTTGTAACATGATTTCTAATAGGTTTTTGGGGAAAATGGCTCAATTCTTTCAAAGAGAAATAGCAGCACACATATCTGGAAAGTGATTTCAAGGCAGACATAAATTATTCCAGCTCGAGTGGCAATCATTGTGATGAATAATTTGCAAAAATAAATAAATTCAGCTCACAACACTGTGTTTTGTCAGCTAGTGCACTCATATCAATGAAAACATTCATTAGCCAAAGCTGAAAAACTGTGGAAAAAAATCTCTGTTAGCCGAAAATTGTTTAAGTTAAGCTAAGACATTTACTAGTCAAGGTGTCACCGTGTCATTTTGGCAGTAGGTTACATACACACACACACAGATAAACATAAAAATTATTAAACCTTGATTTTGAAAGCACGTTTGAATCCACTTGCAAAAAATCCTCCAAATGGTCCAATAATGGAGCTGAACATGGATAAAGACAAAGAATGCAGCACGAAAGGATAAACTGTGACAGAGCTGGGTAATCCCAACTAGAAAAAAAAGTTGAAAATGGAGATGGATGGATACGTAATTCAGAAATGAGTAAATAATATAATGCATGCTCAAATGACCACAAATCATATATATTTATCCGAGACTCATTGTTATTAAGGAGAAAAAAAAAACACCTACTGTATCACACAAAACCTTTAATGACCCAGGTAAGCTGAATTCAGTAAGCTGGAATAAAGGTGATGGTGTGCAATCCATTGTGACTTTCTCCAATGTCTCTGAGTAGGCGACAGGACAAACAAAGTAATTAAACTGACACATGAAATGGGACACCTGTTGAAAAAAAGTGAAATTAGAGTGTAAATAAATTCACACGACAAAGTTAATGCTGCACCTTATGGGTTAATGATTCTTTGCATTTTATCACTCTGTGGTGTTATTCAAAATAATTTCCTAAATCATAAAAGTCACAAAAATTTAGACTAGACAAATAGAACAAACAACTATAATTGTAAACAACTCTTGAACAAACTAAAAAAATATTTAGGCTTCCACAATGACAAAAAAAAAAACTTTTTGCGCACTTGCACTTACAATAAGACCAAACAACACAGTTGAAAATCCTCCACCGATGAATCCTTCCCATGTTTTCTTTGGTGACAGTTTGATTAGAGGTGTTTTCCCAAAGAAGAATCCAAACATATAAGCCATGACATCATTGCAAACAATCATAGACACTGGAACAATAAACCTGAAACAAAAGAATAATACTAATAAATGCCTATAAAATCATATTAGATTATGGCAGCTGCTTCATTAAAATTAAAAATACAACGATACCTTGGCTAATGAAGATTTTTTTGTGAATTTTTTTCCCTCTGCTAACAAACATTTTCACTAATATGGATGCACACGCTAAAATTAAACAGCCACATCATGAGCTGAATTTTAGCAACAGTCATCAGAATTACTGTCACTCGAGCTAGATTAACTCATGTCCAACTCGGAACCTTTTTCCAGATGTGCTGATTATCTTATTATCCCACTTATCTTTTGAAAGTTTTTGAACCACTTCATGTAAAATGAAAGATTCGGCTAGTAGAAAAGGCATTGAAAAAAAAAAAACCCGTCTATATTTTTAGAGAATGCGTTGTTTCAATGAAATATCTCACATAAACCTGAATCTAAGAACTGACTAGTCTGGAACATTCTATAAGAGCTTATCTTTTTTTTTTTTGCTCCAACATATCACTGAGATGGGAAGTGGGGTGTGGCTGGTCTTCAAAGCTTATCATTTCTATCACCACCTATGAACACCTACAACCTTGATTGGGTTGTGCTAACACCAGCTTTCAGTAGACAAAAGCTGGTGTAGGTTGTGTATAATAGTGTAAAATAAAAATTTCTTTAGTATTTTCTTCTTCCTGTAAATTACTATTTATATAATTTTGAAGCTGTTTATTTTGGCCTTTGGTAATTTTTTGTCTTTTTCATAGTGCATCTTGGTGTTTCAAAAAAAACTTGTCTATAAATATTGGCCCGAAAGAATGAAATAATTTTCCATTGAAACTATAGAAAATGGTGTTTCGGCTAACAAACGTGATTCTGGAACAAATTATCTTCGTTATTGAAGATATCACTGTATAACAGAATGTCTCTTATCTTTAACTTGACAAATTAATTTGTTCTCAATTAATAATGAGTAAATCATCAAAACCATTTTGGAATTTTATTATTCACTAAACTATTAACATAGAATAGTGTTTTTCAACTGGCATTTACCTGATGATCACTCTTTACAAACACAGAAGGAAAAAAGACAGCCTGTGTTATACCATAGCAGAAATTAAAGTAAAAATGTGATGAAATTTTGTGGAGGACTTAATGAAGTAATGTAATTTGCTTCGGGGGGGGGGGATTAATTGCACATGTCGCCGCCAGAGGGCGTTTTATTAAGAAATGACACATTTAGGCAAACGTTTACAATTTTAACAATTGTTAAACACTTTTACAATTGTTACTATAACAAAACATGTTCCCCTATGAAGGCCATCATTTTCAGATACCATGTGAAATTGGAAGAGATGGCATGTTCCACAACTGACTGAAGTGTGTGTGCGGGGAAATGTTGAGCACATGGCATGAAATGCTGGTGTTAAGTTTAAGGTCAGATAAAGTTCTTGGATTGTCATGACTTATCAGACATTTCAAATGCCCTCAAAGCCAAAAATAGCATGGATTAAGATCCTGGAATCAGGGAGGCCATAGATTAGGGAAGTGCCAGCTGATGACACATTCTTCTGTAAAATGGGGTTTTAAAAACATTCTTAACACACACTGCAATGTGTGGAGGAGCTTTGTTTTGCATAAAGATTGTGCCTGCAAGGCACAGTGACAGGCTTGCAGAGCCAGAATAATTTCGTTCTGTAACAGCAATGCATATCGCTTCCCGATGATCGAACATGTCACTGGACTTGTAGAACATAACTCCTCGTAGAAGTAGGGATAGAGAATAAATGATGCAGTAAATTTACACTATACCGTCACTTGGTGAATGCAACGAAACCTTTAAGATAGAGTGCAGATTTTCTGGTTCCCAAATGTGGGTGATTGACTTGACAGTTGTGAGTATTGACTGCACCATCCAAGTGAAAATGTGCTTCGTCTCTACAGAGGATATTCCAAGGCCATTCTGAATCTATCTCAATGCGAGTGAGAACGGCAGTCGAGCATCATATTCATGTGGAAGAAACCGCTGCACAAGTGAAAGTTCGTATGGATAATATCGGAGGATATTCCACATGATCTTATAGATAGTTGAACATGGCCTATGTAGTGCCTGTGCTACATGCCTGACACAATGAGAATTTGAAGCTCTGTCCTCTTCCACCCAAAGCGAAACCTTCTATACTACTTCTATAGAAAGTTTTCTTCCTCTTCCAGGAGAACAGCCAACGATCTTGTGATTTCAAACTTCATTATCATAACTCCGAAAGTTTTTAACCTTCATTGGACCTTTTCAAATCCTCTTCCAAGTCCGATATTTCCATAGAGCAGTTACTGTGGAATTGCTGTTTTGGTAAAACAATTTGACCAAGAAAGCATGATGTCGTAGATGTATCGTCATCCTAAGCAGCAAGCACATCGAGAAACAAGATCTCTGCGAATGTTTCTGAGTTTTATAACAGCTGCTGCGTGTCATCACATAAATTTGCATGTTTACTACAGGTATTTAAAGTGAAGCACCCTCAGCGACATGTGCAACAAATTTTTTCCCCCTGAAAGAAATTCCCATCACTTCATGAAGTCCTCCACAAAATTTCACACTTTTCTGATGACTGGTTTCACCTGTAGGCTACTTTAAAATAGGATTTTTTAATTATGGACGCCCTGTATATATTTAATAACATGCTTAAGTCTATTGTTCTATAAATTTGTATCTCCCCCCCCCCCCCCTCACTTCTGAAATGCTAGGTGTCTCCTTTCGAAATTCTTGCTACAACCTTGGAACAGCTACTATTAGAAGTAGCCACTTTATTAGATGTGGTCACTTCAAAGGCAGTGCATCTACATAGATTCAGACCTAAGCTGAAGTTATGAGTTTTGGCAGAAGAGGAACTACCACTGGAAGATCCAAGAGTCTTTGTGGTTAGAACTTGGGAAGAGAGAAATGGGTGGTTAGTTACTCAGGTTATTATATGTTTTCAGGCCACTCAGAACACAGTGCCTATAGTTACTGATACTGCCACATACCTTTTAAATTGGAATATAATACTGAAAGAAAAATATACATTTCCACAATTTCTAACAAACATTTACCAAAGCCTACTGCTGAACCTAACCAATGATTTTCAATGGTAAAAACATAACGGACACACTGTACAATATTACTGGTAGTATTGCATCAATAAAACAATATTACAGTAAAAAAGCATCTTTTATGGCCAAATAATAGATAATTTTAGTTAGTAATAATATTAATTGATAATTTTCTTTTCAAAAAGTATGCATTTTAAACCCCTGATTAATGACCACCCCATTCTTTAACAGACAATGTTTTTTGTCCTGTTTGTGTCAGCAAAATAGGGACTTTACTGTATTTTTGTATGGCATGGATGTAATATGAAAATAATGTAAAATTTGAATAAAACAAAGAAGTAGATTACTGGAACTACAGTGGAACCTGTACGAAACAGAACGTCAGAAGACTGAAATAGTATTTTATTTTCAGACAGATTCCCATTTGATAGAGGTGCATATTAAAGCACTAATCATCGATGAGGACTATCTTTCGATTCTGTTCAAGACAAGTTTCTATCTCATGCAGTGTGTGTCTTAGACAAGTTTCACTGAGTAATCAAATACAGAACAATTTTGTACCATTCCAGAATTTTCTGGGGGCCACCACTGATGCTCATTTACTCTTCCATGAAGCTTGAGCTGTTTGTTTGGGGGTCACATGCTCACAAAAAGTCAGCACTATGATTTCCATAGGAAACACCCTATAATTAATCACCCTCAAACTGTGCATGTTGGAACTGATTTTTTCCTCTCGCATGTCATATAAAATATAAATATTTCATTTAGATTCATTTCTTTTTATTACAATTGTGATTACCTTTTATTTTGTTGAAGAAATGAGTAAATCCGAGAAATTAAAAAATATATTTTTTATCATGCTCACAAGCCTTATACGCTCCAAGACTTAAAAAAGCACATACCATATTAGTCCTTCAAATAAATTCTGCATGATAAAGTAAGATTGAGTCACCACAATCAGAAGAGTAACATGAGTCCAAGCAAACTGCAGGAAAAAATATTAAAATAATATTTATAATCAGCATTATGATGTCATAATGCAGTCTATGCTCGTTATAACCATCCCAGGTTATAATGAACAGTTCATAAAAATAACTGGTAGGAAGTCCCAAATGCTTTAATATAATGACTATCCTATACGTTTTCTTTTTGATATAACTACCACTTGATATAACGACCGTTTTCAACTGAATATTTGGGAGGGGGGGGGGGGGCAAAGAACACATGTACCCAATGTATGTATATATATATATATATACCATTTTTAGTATATTTTCAAAAGCCCCCAAAATGACAGGCCTGTCCTGGATATTATGCCAAGGTGAACTCAAAAGATAAGTCAATTGGTCTTCTCCCAGAATCAAACTTTGGTCCTCTTGCAATCAGGATAAGCATACTACGAGTAGCTATATGCTATCCGTATACAACAATCTTCATCTCATCTGTGATCTGGGGTGGGGGGTGGGGCATTTCCTGAAGTTAAGAGGCTGCTAAGTCTTTACTTCAGTGTGCAGTGCCACAAGTGTGTGAAAAAAGAAAGGTAGAATCGTGTCTCCAGTGCTGTAGATGGTAGCATGCTTGCAAAAAGCCTAGGGTTTGATTACCAACAGAGATTAGTAGATTTTCTTTTCGGCATAATATCTAGAAAAAGTCCCTTTCCTTAAATTTTTACTTTAATTTCCATGAAACAAAAAACCAAGTTAAAAATGCACACAGATAACAGAAACTTTAGTGCAGTGTTCCCAATTTTTGAAGTCGTGGACCCCCCCCCCCCCCACAGAGAAGATCAATGTACTACAGACCTGCTGTAATGAAGGTCGATGCACTGTGGACCCCCCCCCCCCACAGTGAACGTCAATTTTCCTGAAGATGTGAGATTACAAACCCTAATTTACAAAACAAAAACTTCAATAATTCCACCACATATACTATGAATTTAACTTTTTTAAATTGTTTTTTTAAGGAATAATAAAATTTAATTTCTTTTGTCTTTAATTTTAATGTTGTTTCTTTGGACATGGATGGGCCAGAACACATATAGGAAAACTTTTTTCATGAATTTTTTGATTGATATGTCTAAACCGAAAGATCAGAAGGGGAAATAAAAGAACAAAATTATAACAATCAATCTAACTCTGAATTTGGTTGGTAAAAGGTTAATTCCAACGTCACAGCACTAACTGTGTCATTCATGCAATATCAGAAAATGAAAATGATTTTGCGGGGCCTCCCCTTTCCCCCTGCAAAGTGCTCACGGAGCTAGCTTCCCTAGCTATCTGTTGTCGTATACAGCGCTGCAGACTGTATCAAGTTATGTAAATTGGTTGCATTCCTCCTTTTTTTGCATTCACTCATCTGCATTAGTTTTTGGGTTCTCAATGAACGAGGCATGTTTTTTAAGTAAGTACCGTTTTGAAATTCCGCCGCTGCAGCGCTGCGGTTGGCATTCCGCGCACACGTACTGTGTACCTACATCTGTTGGCAAACCACAGATGACATTATGGTAACATTCGACCATGTTGGTTTGTTTGTGATTATTAAAATGCCTTTGCAGATCAAGAATGCTTCTGACTGTGAAATATGCGCTGCAATTCGTTTTTTTAGTGCTAAAGGTGTGAAAACGGCTGAAATTCATCGTGAGATCAGTGAAGTGTATGGAGGAAACATTATGAGTGATGGAATGATACGGAAATTGGTTAGAGCTTTTAAAGTACTCTTAACGCACAAATGTTCATAATGAGGAACGAGGAACAAAGTGGGCGACCTCCTGTCATTACTGAAGATTTGGTGCAGAAATTTGACGAAAAATTGAAGGAGAACAGATGCTTTACGATTTTGTTATTATCTAATGAGTTTCCTCAAATTTCCAGAAGTGTTCTCTATGAAATTGTGACAGAACACTTAAATTATCGAAAGTTGTGCAATCAAAAACAAAAGGTGTGGCATATTGAGTAAGGGGATCATTTTGTTTCGTGGCAATGCCTGCCCACACGTGGCTAATCAAACCAAAGATTCATTTCGCTGGGAACAACTTGATCACTCTTCGTACAGTCCCAATCTAGCACCCAGCGACTACCACATGTTCCTGCATTTGAAGAAGCATCTGGGTGGTCAGCACCATGATAACGATGATGAGGTCAAAACGGCCGTGTTGCAGTGGTTGTCAAATCGGGGGGGGGGGGGCAGACTTCCATGAGGATGGGATTCAAAAGCTGGTTGTACGATACGATAAATACCTTAATACTGGTGGAAATTATGTTGAAAAGTAGATTAAGGTATAGGCTTTCATGTAAAAAAAATTGTCAACTTGTTTTCTTTTTATTTCAAAATGTTACTTACTTAAAAAGATGCCTTAGATATATGAGACAAGACACACAAGATTTTTTGGAAAGTGAAGATACAACAGTGAGTAATAATTCAAAACATTTTTGTTCAACATCTACCACAGATCATTCACTGTGGTTCATGCATTTATTGTTATAAATTATTTCTAAAATTTATTGTTATAAATTATTTCTAAAATTTATTGTTATAAATTATTTCTAAAATTTATTGTCCAAACATTTTTTATAAATCCAACATTGTCCTACATTATTGGAGGCCATGCCACAGAAATTCTGTGTGATTGGGGGGGGGGGGAAAGGAATCTACATGACATAAGGTAGGTGTACCAGTTTTTCTGGCAATTCATAGTATATAGTGAAGTGAGATTAATCAGGTGTATTACTAATTTCATTAGTTGATTAACATACTACTACTTAACCATACATGCACTTCGTACACATTCCTCTGAGAATTTCCTAATGAATCGATTCATGCCGGAACTTTTGTCTAATTAACACACTATAGAATAATATGATAAAAGCTTACCAAAGAGAACTGCTTCATGTAGTATTTTTTCACAAGACTCAACACGAACCATACAAATCCCACAATATAAAGACAGAAAGAAATGAAGCGATGAAATGTGATGAGTGGCCTCAGAAAATCCTGAAAGGAATTCAGACACATGTCTACACACAATGTATAATTATGTGCTTATTTTGTGAATGCAACACAAATGAGTATAGAGTACTTAGATACTGAAAACAAGTAACTGCTAAGGGAATAGCTAAAATTTAACAAAACTGAAATAAAAAAATAAAATTCAATAATTTCTGTAATTTTAAGGAGACCATAAAGATTGGTTTTGATGGGAAATTCGCAAATTATAGCAAAATAAATAATAATGATAACAAAGGTATACATCCAGAGTAGTGGTTCTTAAAATTTTTATCAAGTCATAGGTTCAGAAACGCTGATGTAGAGTATGGATCAACTTGCTCTTTTGAGATGGAAAAGTCAAATGTGTGTCCTTCACAACAGTTAAAAAATTAATAGAGCCGTAAATATATTTCACCAAATGAGAAAAAATTACCTTGTGTTTGAAATAATTTTGTCTGATACTAACACATTAAAGAACCAGTAATAGAGGTAAATAGAAAGGGAAAAACATGAATTGTTATATGTTTCAACACTCTGTGGATGTGTTGAAAGGCGTGTGCAATTATATAGTCATTATTATGCTGACTGCGGATCCTACTCGGGTTGGTTAAAATCTACGAAGCTCAGCATTAATAAATAAATTGAAGTAAGCTCAGCATTGATAAATAAATTGAAGTAAGCTCAGCATTAATAAATAAATTGAAGTAAGCTCTGCATTAATAAATAAAGTAAGTAATTAAAGCTAAAATTACTTCTGCAAATGTCAGACACTGTTCTCACTGCAACATCTTTTCCATTTTATATGCTTTTAGCTGTCATTATTTTTGTTTATTATGCTTTAACATGCCACAATGCCACATCTGTAAAGCCACTGAATTTTTGTCCCGGAGAAGAGCTGACTGAATATTCAAACTTTATCAAAGCTCTACAGGCACATGTGGATTATCATTCATAGTTCAAAACAGCTTAGCAAAGCAGCCCGAAGAAACAGGGTTTGAGCCACGTCTTGAATACCCAAAATTTTGTTGAGAGCAATTGAAAAACACTGTACATTTGAGGATATTAATTCAAACTGGTTACCCAAAGTATCTCCTATTGCTATCATTCTTTGGACCCAGGGTTTGTGCTGCTGATCGCCATTGTGCCAAATTGCGACAAAATATTTCATTTGGCAAATTAATAAAAGATTGAATTCACCAAATCGTGAGTATCCATTCAGCCATTTGACGCAATTGTTTTCGAATTCACATTTTCTGACGCATCGATTGGCTACAACTTTTTCCATCTGATCAGCAACTAATATTATAAAGATAGCGGTTCTTGCTGCCGATTCATTCTGTTTCATAATTTCTTGTCAGAAATTCCTCACACTTTTTGTTTTTAAAACTCTTTAAAAAAATATTAATTTAAAAAAAAGGTTTTTTTGTATTTTGGTGGAATGCTGTAGCCCGCCAACAGATTCTTCTCCCCCCCCCCCCCGAGTTCGGCACCCCTGGAAAAAGATAAAAAATTGCCTTTGAATAGTTTATGCAGATAAATATATAATGATATAAATGAGAATACCTACAGTTTTATTGAGAAGCACGCCGAAATAGTCAACCATTCCCTCTCCATACAAGAAATAGTTTGAAGTAATCAAGAAGTACCATGATAGTGAACGAAACCATGGTAACCCATGTATCCGATAAACAGCATAGCCGATGGAGATTATTTCCTGAAAGCATTTTACCTGCACCAACATAGTCTGAAAAAAAAAATAGCATACATACGAGAATGTTTGAATTTTTGATATAGCAATGTTTTTAAATACACGTGATCTCAAAAACTAAATGTTTTTAGTCAATGCCTAGCAGAAGTAATTTAAAAAAAAAAGTATATTCTGAATTCAAGCACGTAAAAGTTATGTTAGTTGACAAAAGATAATAAAATCAGGTCGACATTTCATTCACTAATTACAGTCAAACTTGGTTAATTCGAAGTTCAAGGGGACAGTAAAAAAATTTGAATTATCTAACTCATAAATATAGGATAACAATACTTTTACAAAAAAAACCGAAAACTATTAGTAATAACTAAAAATGCTTTGAATTATATAATTTATTATTAACAGTTTCCTTGTGTTTGCAGAAAGCGTAAACTATCACAAAACTATTTCATTTGTAAATTTATAATTTTCATTTGCTTTCTTAAAAATTGTACAAAAATCTTGAAGTTGATTTATAGAATGAAGGGTGCGATTTTTGAGCTTGAACAGCAATATTTTTTTCTATCATGTCTATAGCCTCTGCAAATGCTGGTATAGGAACCTCTGTTATTTGCTTAGATTCGTTTTCATCCCCTTCACGACAAGAATCAATGTGTCTTTATTCTTTACTTCACCAATATTTGCATCCATAAGTGAAACACAATTTTTTTTTCTAGAGGCAAACAAGGGTATAGATCTTCGGATATGGTGAAAAATATAACTAAGCTACACTGATATTCCAAAATAAATGAACAATAATGATAGAGAGACATGAATCTCCAACATATTTTACCAGAAAATAAACTGAGATTTCAGCACAGACACACATAAACTCTCGTATTTTAATAAGTAGCAGCATTTGCATTTACAAGTGGAAGGTGCTAATGAAGTCATCCAAGATCCAGTAAAACACCAGTTTCAGCAGAAAGACAAAAGTCAGTGAGAGGAACTGACAAAAAAAATCATTGCTTCTTACTTAGAGTCAAAATGAAAGAAGTTCAGATTTTGTAAATTGTAATTTTTTAATGTAAGCTACAAAAACTATACCAAGGAAAAAAATCAGTAAACCCCAGAATAAAGAAAAGAATGACTAGAAGTTAGCCAGGATTTCTGAGAAAAGAGACATTTGTAATTAAGATATCTGAATCAAACATCTAATTATCAAAAACACCAAGAAAAAAAATCAAATTAGATATGTAATCAATCTGAACACTAAACTGAATGGAAATCTCCAGAAGAATTCCAAAAACCTGAATTAACCAAATTTGCATGTATATGTTACTGTCAAAGCCTGAAATAGGCCAGTTTGAAATAGACCAATGTTTGAATTTCTGGCTTTCGCCGGGCTTTTGTTGGCCCCTATATATCCATCTCTGTGATTTGGGGGCCATAGACACGTTGCTATATTCTTTGGTGATAATTATGGCAATCCTAACGATCAAAGGAACTGGAATATCAATATCTTGGGGATTGATATATAGGAATAGGTGTAAAGAGGGATCAATATATAGGGAGCCAACCAAAGCCTGAATTTCGGACATTGGCTAGGTGAAGTGGCAGATTTTGGGCTCTTTGACAGTAAAATATGTCTCTATTCATTATTAAATATTGTAATTTATAAAAAGAGCTAAGTTTCTTTTTCTTTAGTTCATAATGTTTTAATTACAAAATGTAAATGATTAAAGACTTGTTAAGTTCTTGCAATCAAATTACTTTTGTTATAGATTTTATATTTACCGTGACAATTAGAGCAAGTGGACCAGTCCATATCAGCAGGAAGAAGCCAAGTATCATCAACCATGTGAAAATGCCTCTGACTATCCAATTCCTCCATCTACAGAAATAATATTTTATTTACTCAAGCATTCATTAACAATCTTTTCTACAATATTGAATGCTTGAACAATGTTATAGGGCTCGCTTCATAACAATTGGATCAACTTTTCACAACCATTTCCATTACACAATAAATTTTAAAAATGGAATGCTTGTGAAGTATGGGGAAAAAAATAGCTTGGTGATGTATACATCAGATTATGCCAGACCCATGTTTTGACATGATCCCAAATTTATTTCATAAATTTAAATATTTTTCTTCTTCCAGTGATCATTATAATCAAAATGAACATTTTTGTTGCCATGTTTCCACAATGACCGGCGAAAGTTGATCTCCAAAGTGGAGAAGATGTTGGTTGCTTCAGATCCAGTACTTCGCAGTTTGCATGTATCAATAGTCATGGTCATGTAAAACATTTACTATACATTCTTTATTCATATTATTAACTACACATATTGTAATGTTATGAGAAATCTTCTTTCTTTCTTAGGTAGAAGTAGAAGATAAATATAAATAGATTAATCAAGTTCATTGTGGATCAATTTCTCTAGTGATCTAAGTCATCACAAAAAATCTGTACATTAATGATGAGTGAGATCAAAGAAGTTAATTAAGCATGGACCCCAATTGCGACAATGCCTTCACGTGAGCTTACAGTCAGGCTTGCTTATAACGAACACGAATATGAATAATTTGCGCATGTAACAAAGTTTTCCTTATATCCCGTGAATTTTGTATTGCTTATCTATGGTATTTTGATTGCTCATAACTAGGGGTCGGATTTCTATGTCTTTGCATATTTCACTATTTTTACATGATAGAGCATATTTTCAAATTTTTAAGGCATATTTTGCATATTTCATAATTTTTGATAAAAGGTAAATTTTTTCCTCACTATTCCAATCCCACTTCAGACCGTTTTTTGCGGTTCCTGCCTCTGACAAGAGGTCCTAGGACTAGGATTTTCATGCACTGAAAATGGAATGTCGTTGCTGTTTGATAAAAAATCTTCACATTCAGGTTTTTCAACCAATCAGCAATGACATTGAATTTTTGGAGCATAAAAATACTAACCCTTCAAGGATACTGGTGTGTGTGGCTGTAAATAGATTAATCAATCTGAATCGGTGTCAGTGATGGTAACTCATGGGAAAAATTGGTAAATGGGGAAAGTTTTTAGCATTTGTGGGAAATTTTGAGTTTTTATCAAATAAAAAAGAATTATTTATTTTTATTTTGTGCAATGCTTTTCTAAAGCTAAATACTGTACTTGGCTAGGTACTTTCATCTATAGATGGCAGCACATTAATTCTGAATTTGTAGAGAAAAACTTACTCAAAAGGGAAATTTTTGCTGGATGAGATTGGTCAGTAAAATGAAGAATTTTTGTTCATACAATAAGTAATGGTTCAATATAGTCTAGACTGCATCAAAACTTTTCATTATCATATTATTTTGCTAAAACTAATGTTATTTGTGATAAAAATGAAAAAAATTTTAAGATACATTTTTCGTTTTATAGGGCATAGTTTTTTAAGAAGATAAATGAATTTTTTATAGAACATATTTTAGGAGTTTTTAGAGCATAAAATCCTAACCCTACTTATAATGAACATCGATTTTAGCAAAGTGAGCCTATAATGAACTTTTACCTGGTGTTCAAGCATAAATTTCTTTAAAATCTTACCTAAATTTTATCAGTAAATTTACCTTTCTACAATGTGTAGGTAGAACTAATAATGTTCTCCCCCCCTTTTTTTTTATTAATTTGACAATACACAAATATACATATGAAATTGAGTGCGCACACAAACAATAAAGACATCTGTGTGGCCCCAAGGGACAATTGTCCTTCCAGGAAGCCTATAAGATTTATACAAGCAAAGTAAGATTTATACTCTGTTTACACAAGCAAAATAAGAGAGAGAGAAAAAATTAAATAAGAAATAAAAAAGAAAAATAATAATAGTAAAAATAATACGAGTGTTTTCTGTACATATTTTTCTCTTCCTTTGAATACTTCTATTTGTTTTTGTTTAGCTGCCAATTTGAACCAAAGTACATTACAATGTTATTAGGTTTTCTATTTGCATGAAGACATAAAGCAATGAGATAAAATTTATCAGAGAAAAAATATAAAATAGACGATTGTAATTTCACAATTGTGAAGGTTTCGCAAAAAGTTCAAGAATTATATACATTGTAGGTGATTCAGTGTGCAAGACATAATTTATGTGATAGTGTCTAGATATGCTATTAGCAGGACATGTGAAAATGAAATAGAGCAATCAAAACATTTCATAATGCTAGGAAAATATCATTTTCATTATTTCAGATGTTTTTACACATTGATATATTTCATACTTTTTGTTAGTTGTTTGGTACTCCAATTGGAAAAAATTCATTATTTTAGGTGCATTGAAAGAGAAACTTTTCTGGAAGAGATGTTTTTTTAGTTTTTGTTATTTGATATTCGTTTTTTTTAAGTCTCAGGTTCTATTTGTTTTTCTCTGTAACCATTCGTTGTTTCTTGTTAAGAAGTTAATCATTCTGTAAATATATAGCTGTCTGATGTTAAAAATATAGCTATTTATATTATTATTGTTTTCACGATATGTGTCCATTATCATACTTCTTATTTTATTATATATGTTGCTTAGTTTTTCAATGTTTGATATTCAGCTCCCCAAGCACTTAAGCCATAGGTTATTATCAAGAAAACCCAAGTATAGAAAATGTCTTTTAGAAAGTCTGCATCTATTAGGTACTTCAATCTATATATCAGGAGTGTGTGTAATCAAAGTTTTTTGACAAGTTTGTTGCAATGAGCGCTTCATTTTAGGTCATCTTGAATGATTATTTCTAGATATTCATACTCGTAAACTCTTTCCATGAGTTCACAATTACAGTTATGTTGTTCCTGTGGGTGACAGTTATGGATTTTAACGTTAATTTCAGTGTCATGATGAATGCTTCGTGTTTTTATGCATTGATATTTTGTTTTACTAATGTTTAGTTTAAGTTTATTTTTTGTCATCCACTGATTGGTATTTCTAAGGTCATTTTCAGTTTTTATTAAAAGATTAATTATATCCTCATCTTCTATATATAATGCTGTATCGTCTGCAAATGAGATTAGCTGTCTGTTCAGGTGCATTTTGCAAAAGTCATTTATATAAATTAAGAATAATGTGGGACCCAACACTGATCCCTGGGAACACCTTTTTTGGTTTCGTGGTAATCACTAATTTTTTTATTTATAGTAACAGCTTGGTGTCTATGGAAATAATAAGTTTTGAACCATCCAAGTACATGCCCCCTGACTCCAGCCTTATGTAATTTTATTGTTAATATATTTAAGTCTACGTTATCAAATGCTTGCTTTAAATCCAGATAGACTATTATGCAATATTTGTTATTATTACAATCATGATTTAGATAATTACAGACTTTTAGTATAGCCATTTCAGTATTTTTGTTTTGCTGGAATCCATACTGGTTGCATGCAATAAAGTTGTTATGGTTTAAGAAGCTAATTCTTAAAATTCTAACTCTTAAGATAAGCCCATTCATATGTTTTTCAATAACTTTTGAAAATATTGGAAGAACTGAGATTGGTAGTTAGCCATATTGTTAGGATCTCCTTTTTTGTAGATTGGATGTATGAGGGAGTACTTAAGGTCATCGTAAAAATGACTTTTACTTACTGAAGAATCAATTAGGTTTTCCAAGATATCAATGTAGAATTTATATCAATCTTTTATTTCAACAAATATCAATCTTTTATTTCAACAAATATCAATCTTTTATTTCACCAAACATCAATCTTTTATTTCAATAAAATACATCCTAGTAGGGAGTTTTTTGAGTACTTTGAACTTCTCTTTTATTTCACTTTTTTTAAACTTTTCTTTCCTAAATCCTATAGTGTTTGTGGAAAATCTTATTAAGAAGAAAAGAGTGGGAACCTAACCCCTGCAAAACACTTTAAGTAAGCATCTACCAATCTTTAGCAAGATCCAGACATTGGTTGTGGTGGTGTTATCATGTGCAAATAAATTTTTGTGAATTTGAAGCATAAAAATGCTGCCCATTGCTTCCAAAATTGAAGCTATACAGTTGTTTGAAAGCCAAAATTAAAAAAAAAAAAAAAAAGAAAGTGAAAAGCGATTTAGGATTCCTTGAATTTTGCTATCTACGATTGTGAAGAGTAAAGAGGAGTCAAAGAAAACATTTTTAAATGGTGAGCTGAAAACCTACGAGGGGAGATTTATGCTAAAATATAATAGACTGTCCACATAAAAGAAAATTATGATTTTCTTAGGCCGGCATTGCACTATAAAAGGTTTAGAAAAGTTTTTTTTTTTTTTTTTACATTCGAGCAAATGTAACCAATAGGCGTATTGGTTTTTTTTTTTTTTTTTTCAAGTTTTGCAAAAGATCTTTTATCGAAATTTTATAGTGTAATCCTGGCCTTATCTAGGTATGGACAGCTTCTCGATTTATCTCAATATGTTCAAGAATAAGGGACAATAATTCCAGTAACTGTGAACTTGGTATTTTTTCTGACATCGTTATAAGTGGGTCCCTGTATGTGAAAAACTTAGCCTCCCACACATTCCAGATATCAATCTACCCTGAGGCCACTACAGCTCATTGTATATGCATATCTAAGTTAGCCATATATATATATTTTAGCACAATGTACGATTGGAAAAAAATAGAGTATTGAGTAGAGCTTTCTACTTCATCCTTTGTGTTACCATCATGGTTTCAGTAATCATCTGCTGGGCCACCATTAATTTATTTTTGAAAGCACTATTGTAAGAAATATAAATAATTCAGAGAAAATCTTGCTTTCATTGGCACATCAAATTCATGTCAAAAGTTCAGAGTAAGTTGAACCCAAGTTACTTTTAAAGAAATGGTACAAAGATAAGGTAGTTCTGCTACACTGAAATTATAGTTGCGCTAATGGGGGGGGGGGGAAAGCCTATGACCCCCCCTTAACAAGGGTGGGTATGACAGAGCTCCAGCCCTGGGCGATTCTCATCATTCTTTGTTTTTACACGCTACAAATTCACAGTTGAAGGGCCTGTGGAAAGCCTGGTCTGGGAGACAGCCCAAATGTCCCAGCCTGGAGCCCTGCTCCAAGATGTGGAGGTCATGGGGAAAAGCCTATATTTCTTTTACTTTTGGCAGAAAAACTATGATGAGTGTTTTCATATATAAATCCAAACATAAATTTTTTTTTTTTTGGTTTAAAAGTAAATTTCAAACACTACAATTACGAAAAACAGAAAAGATTTCTCTGACCGAGTTGGTAGCATTGAAAGTACCAAATCCAAAGTCTCAGTAGTCCTGTCTGAAGCTTGTGGCAATTCCTTTACCAAATCTGTCAGATTGGCTTCATCTGGTAGATGTTCCTCCTCTGAATCAAGAGCATCGGGAGTTTTGCTTCCAATCTGAGCATCAGATGGCTAGATGGAAATCGACTATAATTCTTAATATACAATAAATAATAACATGCTCTTCATTAGCATATTCTATATTTCATTAGCTATTACCATATTACATATTATTCTTTACCAGGGCTGGACAAATCGCAAAAAATCTAGGCACCAGAACATTTTTTAGGAGCCAAAATAATTTTTACCCGAAAAAAAGGTCCATAATAATGCTCCATTTGACTTTTTCAGGGCATAGTGACTCTTTTTCATGCTGGCAGATATGATGTTATAATTTTAAACATTTTGTGTTGATGTCAGCCTGCAATTTAGTAACCACACAAAGAAAATTTTAGGCGCCAATACCAATTTTTTAGTTGTCATGGCAATGAGATTTGTCCATCCCTGTTCCTTGCATAAAAAAGTCCTGTCACACTTCCCATGGTGCAGGGCTTGGCAAATCAAAATAGAAATCACACCATCCAAATTTTCTAGGAGCCAATTTTTTTAAAGGTAAAAAATAATGTTTCATTACGCTTTTCTGGGAATTGATGACCTTTTTCCATGTTGGTCGAAATAGTTACACAAATTTTGAAAATTTCCCGCTATCCTCAGCAGTGGCGGTAGTTCATGGTTGGATATTTTGGGGGGAGGGCACAGATTCGAAAATATAATGCCATCTATTGGTGAAAATATGTAGTCAAATTGCACTGCACTGAAAACTTTCATTTTTCTTCTTAAAATTATTTTTCACATTATCTGTATAACCTACTGTGCAGTACAAAAATAATAATGCTCTATCAACGTAACATTAATATAAATGGTTTGAGCAGTGAGCTTAATCATACCTTAGCAACATTGAAAATCATCATTTAAGATTAAGCAGTTGCCATTGGCAATTATATTTTGCAAATTGTGTGTGAAAATTTATGCTTGTCTTCCAAATATTATACTTTAATTTAAAAGGCATATAAAATTCTATGATAAAGTTATACATGTTTTTAATTCAAACATATATTGATGCAAAAGATACAACAGATTTAAAAGATAGAAGGTAGATGGCAGCATCAGTATTCGGAGTGCATTTTCAGCACAGTGAAAACGAACCAAATAACCTGTGCTAACACACACTATCCCCCCATCTCCCTTCTCTCATTATTCTACTACTGTAGGGTATCTCATATCAGTGCATTACGGAAAGTGATCATTACGGAAAGTGAGGGAAAAAGAATACAGAGCTCTCATCAATGAAAGCACTGACAAACCTTTACCACATGACCCATATTTTACGGGACTTTTTTTTTATCGATGCGATTCAGAAAATATTTTTTTTTCTAATTTATCAAATTCTTTGAAAAAAAAAATCCAATGGTATTAAGTTGATATCAAATCCATTTGAAGAATGCCCCCTTCACAACGTTTCAGACTCTGATGTCGATTTTTCTAATTGTTATGGCGACTTGGCATCTGGAAATCTTCAACCCTGCCATACGGTTAATATTTTTCATCGATAATGATAAATCCTGTAGGCTATAACACTTTTCTCTGGTCCCTTAAGCATCATTACACAGTATGCATAGCTAACTCATAGCAAATTCTTGTCGTACAGCTGATCCTGTAGTCGTATTTTCAATTAGAAAAAGTATCCAAATATCGTGTACAGCTCAGATATATGCCATTCATGTTGCAAAGGGTTGTACACACAAGGTTATAGCGAGGGGGGAATTGGGGGGGGTCTGGTCTCCCCAGAAATGTGAGAAAATGACTGGAAAAAAAGGGGAAAAGAAAAAAAAAAAATATTTTTTTAAGTGCAAAGCTTCAACTAACAGACACAGGCTTCATTATGCTGTTCTTTGCCAATTTTTCTCCGATTTTTGAATTCAAATATCTCTGTATATATTGCACTTAAAAACATGGAATTTTCTTTGGTGGCCTCAGGAGAAAGAGCAACAACTTTCTAATTGGGGTTTTGAGGACAAGGTTCCTGTATAAAAAGTTTATTTTCATATTACGGTAACTATATACAACCCCTTGCAACATGAATGATGTATCTGAGTTCTACATATTATTTCGATAACTTTTCATTGAAACTATGCCTCTAGGACAGTGTTTCTGAAAGTTGGCAATATCATCTCCTGGTGGGCAATGGAATGGTCAAGGGGGGCAATAGACGCTACAGACTAAACATAGGATCCGATGGGTTCACTTGATTTGGGGGAGGGGCAACGAGAGGAAGAAAATTACTGATGAAGGGGGTGATGGAACAAGAAGTTTGGGGAAACTATGCTCTAGGGTCAATAGTTTGCCAGTAATTTATGGCAAGAGGAGTTAGCTATGTACCCTGAATACAAGTTTGACTGTATTATAGAATTCTCACAAAAAGGGGGGGTAAGCAGACCTGAACAAATTATAGGCACCACACCATGATCTTCACCGCTCAAAATGCCTCCTGTTTGCCTTCACGTAGGCACCTATAACCCCCCCCCCCCAATACAGATTGATTAAAATGAATTATGTCGAGAACTTTTAGGGGGCGGAGGGGAGGGAAATGTGGTTCAACATGATTCAAAAAGCGAGTCCGATTAAAAAAAAACAACTATGGGAGAAATAAGTTGATAACATAAAAATCCTGATAACTGCAAACACATTTTTTCCTAAATGCTATGGTATCGGTTCATTCCACTCTTTGCGAAAGTGATAACAATATTCACATGATAACATTATCCATGATTGTAATAAACGACACACATCGACTGTATTATTTTATTTAACTTTTGAAGTTTTTCTGCCCAGTTTGTCATGCTCTTTCCCCCCCCCCCCATTACGTGGGGCTGTTTATGCTTCGCTACAGTAAGGGTGGGCATTAGGTGGGGCTGACAGAACTCCAGCCCGGGACAATATGTGTAATTTTTTTAAGCACTATACATTAACTACAGAGGGGCCTATATAAAATAAATATTTTGTATATTTTTCGGGCATGTAAAATAGTAATTCGGGCATCTATTGTTTGGAGTTACACGCCCAACCTTGGACATGTAAATTTTTTATATTTATCCCCTTGCTAAAGTCAACTCACGTTATAACAACTCCCCCCCCCCCCCCGGTCCTATCGAAAACCGACGTTATATCGAAAAGGAAAACAATTTATAGTCGCTATAAAGAGCATCGACTGTATATAGAAGAGAATATTACTGCGCACCACCATTAAATTGTTGAAATAAGAACCCGTTTATACGAGGCTGTTGCAGTAATAATGATAATACAAGGAAAAAAGCTCGTTTAATAAACGAAATACCAGCTCCTCTAAAGGGAAACCAATTATTATGAAAAGGAAATAATAATAATAACCTTTTCCTCGACGTTCCTCTTCCTTATTTCGGCCATGGTGATGATGAGAAGAACTCCGTTGAAGTAATCTTTCCACCTCGATTAAGAATAATTATTTCTAATCGTTTTTTTTCCTTTCCAATCAACTCGATTTTGATGATCAAAGCATTTAACAAAAATAATAAAATTTTGCAAATCTAATCACTTGACAGAACCTTACAAGCCATAGTACGGCTTCTACATAAATAAACAAATATGCTGTTGCCAACAAACAAGAACCTAATACCCTTTTGAAATGTGAGATATGAATAGGGGGGGGGGGGAATCTTTAAAATTTGATGATTTTGACTATAGGATTTCTATTCTGAAGTTTTCTAATAAATAAAAAGTATTTTTTTCCCAATAAATACTTTTCTTGTAAGGAAATTGTTTTTTTTTTCCTCCCCTCTCCAAGAAGAAAGATCAAGGTCGTCTGCTGCTCAGTTTCGATTTCAAATTTTCGATATAAATAATGTACTATATGGTGTCCTAACAGTGCCGTCTTAACCACGACCACCTAGATAGCCTAGATAAGATTATATAGGAGGTCGTGTCTTAACGCATGGGCATACTCGGGCACGGCCCGAGGGCCTCGGAAAAATAAAAAGCAGTTGAATTTTTCGAGAATTTGCGAGGTAGGGCCTCAGAAAAATCCCTTGGCCCGGGGGGGGGGCCCATTTTGACCATATTTTCTCGAGAGAAATACGGGACATCGAGATTACAAATACGGGACATCGCCAATTATCGCCAAAAACGATGCCAAAACCAAACAAGGTTGCCAAATATTGTTGAAATTACGGAAAAATCACAATGGCGGGAAATGATGCGAAACTGCAAATCGCAGTGGATTAAAATGCATTCCACTAAAAAAATACGTTTACCAAGGCAAATGTGGGAGATTAATATTCTCATATATAGTTATAATTATCATAAAATAATTTATGAGTTGAAAAGTAATGTCAATCTTTGAATAAATAAAGAATAAAAATTCAAGTAGGCTTCGTGTGAAATGCGGGAAAAACCGGGACACTTTTGCCAAAAAGTCGGGACGGCTAAAAAAACAGAAAATACCGGGACTGTCCCGGGAAATATGGGACGTATGGTCACCTTACCCATAATGCTATGCAAGATGGCCCTGTGTCCTAGAGCCCTAAAGCCGGGGTTTCCTAGGAATAGATTTTTAGCGCCGCGCGAACCGAGTTAGACTATTTCGCGCCGGCAGAAACGTGTTACATAATTACGCTACACGTTTGTGTTTTCCTAGCGTGACGCATCAGATCAGGGGGGCTATATATATTATAGTATATATACTACATATATATATATGGCCTTGGCACCAGTTACTCTGTCGTATGTCCCAGCATGCTCCGGTTTCAGGGGGAGGGAAAGAAAACACAGAAGAATGAAGAGAACATCGGCAAAACATGAGGCGCAAGACGCATTTGACTCCTCCAGAAGCAGTCCGCCAATAACGTCCGACGTAAAGCGCTGTCGTGAGCCATATTGGTAGAGTGGACGGCGTGTCGCGCTGGGTGATTTACGTTGCGCGCGGCATGGAAAACCTGCTCCTAGGAAGCATAGAGGACGAAAATCTGTATCTGTATAATGCATACAGTAGTTTCTTGTCTACTACCTGGCAAATCCAAAGCATCTCAAGGTTCAGCTTTGATCTTTATTCAGCTTTGGACAAACCCTTTCTAAAGCCAGATTTTCCCAGGAGTAGAATTTCTGCGCCATGTGCAGCGTGAAAACGCTGATTGGTAAAAAGGTAAAAAGGTATTGCTAAAAAACCTGAAATTCAGGTTTTTTAGACCAATCAGCGTTTTCACGCTGCACGCGCTGTACAGGTTTTCCTAAGGAGCAGGTTCACTGTGACGCGTACAACGTGAATCGCTCGCATTTTTCAATAGGAAAAGCAGTATGGCTGTTTTCCTGCAGAGCACAAAACGCCTCACGACAGCGTTTTACGTCGGGCGTGATTGGCCGATTGCTTCTGGAAGTGTCAAACGCGTCTTGCGCCGCGCGTTTCAAACTTATTTTCCGCATTTTTGTTGTGTTTTCTTTCCTCTCCCTTCAAACCGAAGCATGCAGACGACAGAATAGTTGATGCCAGGGCCCTTATATAGCCGCCCTGAGCGCCACGCTAGGAAAATGCAAACACGTAGCGTGATTAATTTACACGTTTCTGCCGACGTGAAATGTTCCTATTCGGTTCACGGAAAACGGTGCGGATAAACCTGCTCCTAGGAAAATACGACTTAATATTCGTCCTATGGTCGGGTTTTCTAGGAGCAGGTTTTCTGCGCCGGGTGCAACGTGAATCGCTCAGTGCGGCACGCCATCCGCTCACCAATAGGAAAAGCGCTACGACTGTTTTCCTACAGAGCGCAACATGCCCCACGTCAGCGTTTTACGTTCGGCGTGATTTTCCGACTGCTCCTGGAGGAGTCAAATGCGTCGTGCGCCGCGTGTGTCGGCGATCTTGTTTTCTTTCCCTTCGTATCTGTTTCCCCGTTTATTTTGCAATATGACCAAAATACGTCGATATGCAAACGAGAGAACAGCCGCTGTGGTGGTCGAGTGGTCATAGTGACGGACTCGCATCGCGGGGACCGGGTTCGAGCCCCACCGTCGCCACAGTGGTGGTCGACTGAAGTTGGTTTTCTGTGGTTCCCAACTTCGAGGCGCAAATACGAGCCGATCTCCCCGTTAAAAAGTCTCGCCACAGAGAGCAACAGGCCTACAAACAGTACAAATATTCAGTCACTACACATCACTCACTTCACTTCTGAGATATAGATGGCAGCACTGAAAAATCATACACAACACTAGATACGCACTCGGACTGTTAGGTACACACACTTACACTTCCGGCGCAACTCACTATGTAGTAAATTGCCTATGGCAATAGACCTGAGTTGTGTTCGGTTTGAAAACAAAAACGAGAGAACAGATGATGCTCCACGATACGAAAACACAAACGCGTCGTGTGATATAGTTACGCGTTTCTGAGGACGAGTATGCCTAAGAGTACATTTTTCTGCGCCGCGTTAGCTGAATAGGCCCCTTTCGCGTCGGCAGAAACGTGTAACTTTGTCACATAACGCGTTTGTGTATTCCTAGCGTGGCGCATCAGCTGTTGTGTCGTCTGCATATCCACGTATTGTTACCATTTTGCACAATCAAAAAAAAAAAAAAAAGAAAGAAAGGGAAAGAAATCACAACAAAAGTGAAGAGGGGGTCGAAACACGCGCGGCGCACGACGCATTTGACTCCTCCAGCTCCAGAAGCAGTCGGTCAATCACGCACGACGTAAAGCGCTGTCGTGAGGCGTGTTGCGCTCTGTAAGAAAACAATCGTAGCACTTTTCCTATTGATGAGAGGACGGCGTGCCGCACTGGCCGATTCACGTTGCACGCTGCGCAAAAAAACCTAATCTTAGGAAAACCCGAATTAAAGCTGTTTTTTTCCTGGGTAACTCACCAAACTCAATTAGTAACTCAATTCCATGCTCATACGGTCACTCACTTGGTTACTCATACGATCACTCCTCATACGGTCTTTCTCTCTCACCCACTCACTTGTCCTTGTCCGAGACGAAATGTCGGGACTAGTGTTATCCTAAAATATAATTTTGTAAAGTAATTTCACTCTTCTCTAAAATTTTAAGGGGTACTTTTGTAAAAAGAGGAATAACACTAAAAAAAAAAAAAAAAAATTGAAAATTGCCTGAAATTTGAAGGAGTATTTTCACCCCCCCCCCAATGAAATTTGGAGGAGTAAAATTTAATTTTGATATGTGAATCACGCATCTAAATGCGTATTGGCGAACTGGTCGAGACGAAACGTCGGGGGCCAAGTTTCCATACACCTCCCTGTACGCATTTCAAACCCGTAACAACACAACAGTGTGGCCTACATTATAATAATTAACTCGAAGTCCAACGTTTTTGTGCCTGTTTCTATGCAACGGAAATCGGTCACGTTTTTATTCAACTCCCAATTACGTCGGAAACCGTTCAGGAGCAAGATTGTTCAGGGCCCCTGGTTGAATGTTTTCATTTTCTTATCATTTCTATATACTCGTATATTGCTTCTTGCGGTAGTGGAAAAAAATAAATCAATACTCACGTATGAAGCTGTATTACTCATCGTGATCATAGGTACCGGAACCTAGGAGACTAAGGATATTTGAGCCCCCCCCCCTCCATTTAATCTCGTGAGGGGGCTGAGTTTTCCCCCAATGATTAATGAACTTACAACGCAGCAAACCCTTCCCACTCCTGCGTACGAACTTGAGTTCCGCATATACAGGACGACCGGCAAATTTTAGCCCCTCCAATGCTTTATTTATGTCGGTGCTTCTGATTGTGGTGCATCGCGTATTGTGTTGCGTTGTGTCTTGAAGTGCTTCGAGTATTGTGTGCTATACTTACTCAACTGTGTGTAGAAATGTGTGCAGTGGCGGATCATGATTTTGGGAGGCCCCAGGCGCAACCTGATCTGGAGGCCCCCCTATCAGGGGCGGAATAAAGGTAGGGGCTGTCACCCCCCTCCCCCCCCCCGAGAGGAATTTTTTCCAAAAAAAATCAGAACCGTCCTGAAAAATTGAACACATGGTCACAACCACCCACAAATTTGCGTTTATCCACCACTGCACCCTTTTGGCCCTAATAAGAACGAGATGGTTCACTAAAATGAACAATATTATGAAAATCATAACTTTTTTTTCATTTTTGCATCACCAAAACCATAAACACAAAAATAAGATAAGGAAATATAATAATATTCTCTGGTACTAGATGAAAAATAATCACACTCCCATTAAAAAAAAAAAAATCACAGTAAAATTCTGCATCATATTTTTAGTAACCTAAGATGTCCGTCCTGGTGCCTTCAGCCACACGGCAAAAATGGAGATCCGTCATAGTTTTAGTAATTTAATATTACTGATTAATAAAGATTTGATAATATCTCAAATATAATATATTTGATTTGATATAAAGATACTGATAATATTTAATAGAAAAACATTTCTTCAATAGAGGGAATAGAGGGAAGAAATTATATCAGAGTAAATATAAGAATTATATTTTTAATGAAAGAAATTAGTTCAGAATGAATTAAATTTAATGAAAGAAATTATTTCAGAATGAATTAAAATTATTGTCAATGAAAGAAATTATTTCAGAATGAATTAAATTTAATGAAAGAAATTATTTCGGAATGAATAAAATTTAATGAAAGAAATTATTTCAGAATGAATTAAAATTTAATGAAAGAAATTATTTCAGAATGAATTAAAATTATTGTCAATGAAAGAAATTATTTCAGAATGAATTAAATTTAATGAAAGAAACTATTACAGAATGAATTAAATTTAATGAAAAAAATTATTTCGGAATGAATAAAATTTAATGAAAGAAATTATTTCAGAATGAATAAAATTTAATGAAAGAAATTATTTCAGAATGAATTAAAATTAATGAAAGAAATTATTTCAGAATGAATTAAAATTATTGTCAATGAAAGAAATTATTTCAGAATGAATTAAATTTAATGAAAGAAATTATTACAGAATGAATTAAATTTAATGAAAAAAATTATTTCGGAATGAATAAAATTTAATGAAAGAAATTATTTCAGAATGAATTAAAATTTAATGAAAGAAATTATTTCAGAATGAATTAAAATTATTGTCAATGAAAGAAATTATTTCAGAATGAATTAAATTTAATGAAAGAAATTATTACAGAATGAATTAAATTTAATGAAAGAAATTATTACAGAATGAATTAAATTTAATGAAAAAAATTATTTCGGAATGAATAAAATTTAATGAAAGAAATTATTTCAGAATGAATAAAATTTAATGAAAGAAATTATTTCAGAATGAATTAAAATTAATGAAAGAAATTATTTCAGAATGAATTAAAATTATTGTCAATGAAAGAAATTATTTCAGAATGAATTAAATTTAATGAAAGAAATTATTACAGAATGAATTAAATTTAATGAAAAAAATTATTTCGGAATGAATAAAATTTAATGAAAGAAATTATTTCATAATGAATTAAAATTTAATGAAAGAAATTATTTCAGAATGAATTAAAATTATTGTCAATGAAAGAAATTATTTCAGAATGAATTAAATTTAATGAAAGAAATTATTACAGAATGAATTAAATTTAATGAAAAAAATTATTTCGGAATGAATAAAATTTAATGAAAGAAATTATTTCAGAATGAATAAAATTTAATGAAAGAAATTATTTCAGAATGAATTAAAATTATTGTCAATGAAAGAAATTATTTCAGAATGAATTAAATTTAATGAAAGAAATTATTACAGAATGAATTAAATTTAATGAAAAAAATTATTTCGGAATGAATAAAATTTAATGAAAGAAATTATTTCAGAATGAATTAAATTTAATGAAAGAAATTATTTCAGAATGAATTAAAATTATTGTCAATGAAAGAAATTATTTAAAAATTTTTTTTAGAAATTATTATTTTTTATTTGTTTATTCTATTTTATTTTTACTATTATTATATTAATTATTATTATTTTCTCTTTCAGCCACCTCGTTGGGCACTCTGCCTGTTGTGGCCTTTGCCTTTGTATTATTTGTATTCAGAGTGAATAAAAATCTTCTATATTACGCCCCCCCCCCCCCGTTTCGTTTAATAACGAAAAATGCCACAGTATAACATTGTGGCCCGCGTACTTTATAAAATGTTTCAATATGGCCTGCTATGCCTCAAAGGTTGAAGACCACTGCAGTAGACTCTCGCTAATCCGGTACGTATTAGACCACGATGTGCCAGATTTTACCGAAATTGCTGGATTAACTTTGAAGAAACCCATTGAAATAATATATGAAATTTCGTGCAAAGACATAGTCAGGACTTGATCAGCAATTAAGAAATATTAGAACGTGTTAAGGGGTTAGGGCATCGGGAGAAAAGTGACACCACACCACCTAAATATCCTGGACTACTGGACGTGCTGGATTAGAGCACGACCGAATTCTCCAGAGACTACTGTAGTTGAATTGAAATGCTCAAATAAAAATTTATCAGATAATTTATATATTTTTAGTTTTGCTTACCGTTATTTTTGGAGATTCTGCAATCTAAATCCTAAAGGAAATCTTGAGGATCGGCATGAAAATTTTTTTCATTACAATAACACACATTACAATTACATTAACAATAAACACTTTTCGGTCTGACACAAAGATGTTGTCTACCCAAGCCTCCTTGACCAATCCAAAAATGTAGCTCTTTTTTTTAGAAAGAAGGAAAAGAAACCCCCTTGATTTTTTTTCAGCCGGGGAGGGAGTGTTAAAAGAGAAACAGAAAAATCACGTGATTCAGAATGCATGTCATTCAGCATTCATTTCAAACCCCACTTTATTTTTGTCATATGGTCGTATGGTTCCAGTCATAGATTGCAAATGTATATGTTGTTTGAACCAGCTTATAGTATTTCATTCAAACAAGTGGGAGACAAAATCACAATAAGAGCTCTACTACCTTCATTTTAATTAGTACGAGTGTCTCTTCCTGTCGATGTCGCCGCTTGCCGATAGCCATCCTGTCATCCATTATACTGTATACAAAAGCTTACACCAAAGCTGTCGTATTATCGGCGCCCATAAAAGCATTTAATACTGTGGAATGAGACATCTGTTTATGCCTTCACTCCAATTTTCATTTCGGACAGACATTAGGACCTACTGTTCTCACCCCTCCTCCTGCTTGTGCCCTTAAAGAAATACTGTTTGAAAATGACCCTCCCTGAATGATCGCTTTACAATGTCTCTTCTTTCTTTGTCGGGGAAGAACTGGCCCTTGAGAGCTGCGTCTTGTAAATTGTTCTTTTCTTTCAGTTCCCGTTTTTCTTCCATAACTCTAAAAAAAAGGGAGAGCAGATACTGTACTTAGTTCAAGAGCTTTGTTGATACGCATGTAAATTCATATGTAGGATGAAGCACACAACTATTTGGAGGCCCCCCCGCTCTGCCGAGGCCCCAGGCGCGCGCCTCATGCGCCTGTGCGGTAATCCGCCACTGAATGTGTGATCATGATATGCTGCCTTTTGCCTTCCAAATCGGAGGTGGGAAACTTTCAAACGATTGATAAGCCGATGGCATACATATTTAATTGTAAATTATATAAGTACTAGCTATAATACCCGGCGTTGCCCGGGTTTTCTTCAATGAGGCTGTTAGAAACACGTGATATCTCCCTCTTTCTTTGAGGGACATGCAAACCGTGTCTAAATTCACCAATATGGCGACTTCCTGCGCGACTCATGAAAGAAACAAATCTAGATTTAAAGAAACGTAGAAATTAATATATATATTTTTCTTTTTTCAAAGGGTGCTAGGTATTTCGATCCCTCCTTTTGAACTTCAAGTTATCTATCTCTCTGCCTATTTCTGCTTCAAAAAAATGCTTAATTAAAACTGTGGAATTTTTTCGATGTACTTTTTACGGGCCATAATTAATTTTAAAACAATCTAAACTATATGAATTTATGCAGTTGAATATCAAAACACAATACGGAGACATTCATTTTCATGCTTGAGAAGATATACTGTAAATAAAAAGTTGAAATCAATGTTATTGTATGAATATCCAACGCAAAAGTAGGTCCGGGGCTAATTACTTAATATTTAATCTCCTGGGCTTCGTATATCTCTAAGCGAAGTCAATATTTCAAAAATCGAAAATTCTATACAATTTTGAAAATTATTGATGTGACAGAAAACCCCGCCACATTTCAGCATTTCTACAGTAAAATCGGCAATTTTAACACTGAGCGATGCTGATGATGATTATTACGTCTATTCAAAAAGCCTCATTACTGAGAGTATTGAAAATGTTGCAAACCATTATAAAGGCATATACACGTCTGAAACACATTGCTAGGGAACCACGGTAACCAAAGTAAACGTTCGGAAAGTGATTGTTGAGGCCCAAAAACCATTGTTGCCCTACAGTTTTTCGCCCATTCGGGGCATTTGCCCTGCTCTGACGAAATTTTAAAGTAGCCTATCGTTCAAGTCGGGTCCCATTTGGTATATATGCAAAATTTGGCGACGATCGATCTAAAATTGTAGATTTGTTTTATATATATATTATTTTGTTTTGATATTTATATTTTTTCTTAAACTTATATTACTTCATTAACTTATGAATATATATGTTACTAGCTATAATACCCGGCGCTGCACGGGTTTTCTTCAATTACTGGGAGGATTGAAAAAGTGGCAAACTAATATAAAGGCATAAATAATACTGGCATCACATTAAAGAAGTGACAAACCATTGTAAGGGCATATGCATGCCTAAAACGCATTACTAGGGAACCACGGTAACCAAAGTAAACATTCCGAAAGTGATTGTTGAGGCTCAGAAACCATTGTTGCCCGATAGTTTTTCCCCATTTCGGGAATTTTCCCTGCTCTGACGAACTTTTAAAGTAGCATATCGTTCAATTCTGGTACCGTTTGGTATATATGCGAAATTTATTACTCTTACTTGTGTTACGCGTGTGCGTCTAGGGGCAGGTCACACGACATTTATGAGTATATATGCAAAATTTGACGACTATCGATCTAAAATTTTAGATTTGTATAGCGACACCCACACAAAATCAATTTTATATAGATATACTAGCTATAATACCCGGCGCTGCCTGGGTTTTCTTCAATGAGGCTTTTTTTGGATCACGTGATATCTCCCTCTCTTTTTCTTGAGGGACATACAAACCGTGTCCAAGTTAACCAATATGGCGACCTGCGCGATTCATGAAATAAACAAATCTAGATTTACACAGAAACGTAGAAATGAATATATATTTTTCTTTTTTTAAGGAGCGCTAGGTATTTCGACCCCCCCCCTTCCCTGAACTTCAAGTTATCCATCTGTCTGTTCCAGCTTCAAAAAATCCTTAGTTAAAGCTGTGGAATTTTTTCGATGCACTTTTCACGGGCTCATAACTAATTTTAAAATATCCTAACCGACATGAATTTATGCAAATAAATATCAAAAGAGACAATATGGAGACATTAATTTTCATACTTGAGAAGATATAAATGAAATCAATGATATTGCTCGAATATCCAACTGAAAAGTATAGGTTCGGGTAATTACTTCATATTTAGACTCCTGGGCTTCGTATATCTCTAAGCGAACTGAATATTTCAAAAATCGAGAATTCAATACAATTTTTAAAATTATTGACGGGGCGGAAAATCCCACTAATTTCCGCATTTCTACAGCAAAATCGACAATTTCAGCACTGATTTCTATGAGGATCACCCTTTTCCTGACTCTCAAAGCGATGCTGATGATGATTATGACGTCTATTCAAAAAGCCTCATTACTGAGAGTATATTGAAAATGTGGCAAACCATTATAAAGGCATAAACTATTATACATATAATAACAGGATTAGAGAAGTGAAAAACCTTTGTAAAGGCATATACACGTCTGAAACGCATTGATAGGGAACCACGGTAACCAAAGTAAACGTTCGGAAAGTGATTGTTGAGGCCCGAAAACCATTGTTGCCGGACAGTTTTTTGCCCGTTTGGGGCCTTTGCCCTGGGCTGACGAAATTTTAAAGTAGCCTATCGTTCAAGTCGGGTCCCATTTGGTACATATGCAAAATTTGGCGACGATCGATATAAAATTGTAGATTTGTATAGAGAACATACACACACACACAGAAAATCAATTTTATATATATAGATTTACTAGCTGATACCCGGCGACGTTGCCCGCCCCGTAAAAAATTTATATATGTATAGCTTATTAATTACTTCTTAATCAAAAAAATTTCTGCATCAAGTAAGAAAAAACTACTTTTATATTTAAATATTTAAATTAAAATCTTCAGGCAATTGCTTGTGGATACACAATATGTTTTCTTTTTCCATCTGGTGTGTAAATGTACAAATTTTTGCTATTACCAACACGCGAACAGGGGACGAAAGGTGTGAAAAACAGGGCTCAAGTAAGTTGATACCTGACACTGCTAACAACTGGCCTTGCACTTTGTTGATTGTCATGGCAAAAGCTAAACGAATCGGGAACTTCTAATCGCTTGAAAGTGAATGGCATTTCTTCGGTGATGATTGAGATACATGGAATGAAGACTTCTTTTTCTTTGTAACATCCAGTTAGAATCGTTGCTTCAATGATGCAATTGCGCAATTTCTTCACGCAGAGTCTGTTGGCATAGCAGAGTATCGGTGTCTCCAAATTTCTTAAAAGCATTACAGGTGCTCCGACTTTGAGGGTCAAATTGTGTGGTGGCACACCCGGAATATCCAAAAAGAGTTCAGACATTCTGCAGGATACAGAATTGTCTGCGCTGTGTCTGTGACAGTGTCAACCGATTTGTAAGATGTGGAGTCTCCCGGAATAATTTTTAGGATTTTTCCGTTGATCTTGTTCACACTCATTTTTCGGTGCCAGAATCGCACTCTCACAAAGCCACTCATGGTTTCGGTGATTTTGTTGAATGTTTGGGAAGACTTTGTCTGCAAGTTCTTGAACTGAGTTTATATACATAATAACTGGCAAAATCCATTTGGGAACGTTATCAGTCCAGTGCTTGGGTCTACGGGAATTCTTCCATTGCCAAGTTTGATCAACTGATGTGAAAATGATGGCAGTGCTGAGTCATTTTGCAGTTGAACTCGCATGTTGGTGGATAATGATAATTTTTTAGCTTCGTGCCAGAGTGTTGATGTCTTAACAAACTCGAGGCGACCACCGATAGACAGAACCTTCACTTCCAACCCATCTCACTAATGGCAGTAAATTGCAATGTAGAGATATGGCCAGAGTTGGTGTTTGTTGAAGTAGAGTGCTGATGATTTGAGGCAAGCATTGAGTTCATCAGCTGGCGTTGAACATTTTTATTCCCTGTTTTATCGCCGTAGTTGTTGTTCTCTGTTGTTAGTGACGCGATATGTCCAGCTTCTGCAGGGAATATTATTCAAACTCCTTTTAAGCACTTTTTAAATTGAAACTATACCTCGACGATGGGTGGTTGATGAGATAAAGGCCACATTAGCACTTACAGGACACCCTGTATACATGCAAGCAAAAATATCTGGCGCTTCCCGGGTTTTTTTTAATTACTGGGAGTATTGGAAAAGAGCCAAACCATTATAAAGGAATAAACTGTAATGATGGCAGCGTTAAAGATGTGACAAACCATTGTAAAGGCATATATTCATGTCTGAAACGCATTGTTGGAAACCACGGTAACCAAAGTAAACGTTCCGAAAGTGATTGTTGAGGCCCCAAAACCATTGTTGCCCGACAGTTTTTTGCCCATTTCGGGCATTTGCCCAGCTCTGACGAACTTTTAAAGTAGCCTACGGTTCAATCCCGCACCTGTTTGGTATATATGCAAAATCTGGCGACGATCGGTCTAAAACTGTAGATTTGTATAAAGAGCATACATACATACATACATACATACATACATACTTTCACATTTATATATAAGATTATACTTATAAATCGTATTCGATATGACAGTACCGAGGTAAGGTTATCAGATTCCAGAAACCCAAAAAAGAGGACACTCGCACTCTTGTCCATGTCACTTACACATACATGTTTACAACAGATGACGCACTCTATAAGCAATTGTTTTCCAACCAAAACAAAACCACTTTAATACTGCATTTTGCATTTTTCTTTTTAGAGGGGGGGGGGGGCTTTTTTAACGGAGGGTATTTACTACCTCTGGCAGAAAGTGTTCGTTCACCTACAAAAACACTAGCGATGTTAAGTTTAAAACGCAAAAAACAAAAATTAAAATTTTTTTTTTTTCGAATGAAAATTTTTGTTAAAATCATTCATTCTCTGAATTCGGAATAAATGAAAAGCATCATAAATTTATTGCAATTTGACCATGAAAATCAATTCATAAACTTGTGAAACCTGAGAAAAAATGAAATTCAATCACCTCAGTTTTGAGGAAAAAAAGTGATCGATCACTGTTTCAAACAAATGTGTTGACTCGAATTATGCAAATTAAACTGTTCGCGCAAGCGCAAAGTAACCAGAGAATGTATTGTTCCGGATAATTTCTCACAAGTCCTTGATCAGAGGATGAATCAATCTTCAGGACGTCACAAATTTATTCATAGAAGACAGCTATTTACAATTTTTCACAAATAGAAATCTCGCACGGAGGATAAAGCAACAACAACTCTGACTCCTCTCTCTATTCCTCCCATCGTTTTTTAAGACACATCGAATTTTCCAGAAATTCTACCGTAGTACCAGTCTGGCAGCGTCACCGTCTGGAGGTAAACGAAGACCTTCTGGATCTTTCCACACGATTCGAGTGTTTATCTTTACACTTTCAGTTTAGCAACATGAAATTACTGTCCCGAGGGGTTCTTCAAAAATTGCGGAAAGACCTTATTTTCGTAACACCGCCCCCTTCTTTAAAATTGTTCGCACCGACAATTCAATCTTTAAGTCGGTGGGTCGCACTTTGGCATTCACGTAAGGAGCCAGTCTGTGCAGATGGACCACCTTGCATCATGACGATGGGGTCTTTTGAATCCGAATTACCACATCATTCAATTTCTTCATGACTCTGTAGGGTCCTTCCCAAGATGTCTAGAGTTTCCGGGCAAAGTCCTTTCCAGCGCTTCGGGTTCCAGAGCCAGACGAGGTCTTTTTCCTTGAAGTCGTGAGACGTAGCTTTCGCATCGTAGCAGTTCTTCATCTTTTCGGAGCCGATTTTGATCCTGTCTCGGGCGATTCGATGCACATCCTCGAGGCGCTCCTGAAGTCCTTCGACGTATTCTTCCGATGGAAGAGGAGGATCTGGCGGTCACCCGAACAGCAGGTCACCTGGCTGCCGAAGATCTCGTCCCATGAGCATCTGCGACGGTGCTAAATCCGGTAAAAATAGACGGCAGTTCAGAAGGCCAGCAGGAAAAGCGGTAACTTTGAGTCCCAATCTTATTGGTTCGTTTCTGCAACACGAAGAGGGAGAGGTGGTGCATGATGGTTTTGTTGAATCTCTCAACCATCCCGTCAGATTCCGGATGAAGTGGCGTGTTCGCGTCTTCTCTGTTCTCTGAAGCTTGCACATTGCGAATCCGGGGATAGAATGTTAGAGGCAAATTCTTTACCTGCCGAGCCTGGGGCGAGCACCGATGGATGGAGCCTTCATTTCCCATCTAAATCCTCTGGTTGGAAATTGCCGTTTGGCGATATATTACCGGAGTTGGTGTGCGGTAAAGTAGTAGTATATATACACAAAATATACATTAGATCAGATGACTCCACCTTTCACGCTACCCACAAGGGGTGGGCTGACAAAGCTCCAGCCCTGGGGCCCGGGACGATTTTCCCCATTTTTTTGCTTTTTCACGCTATAAATTCATCATAAAGGGACAAGTAAAAGTCTGGTCGGGGGGGGGGGGGCGGCCGCAAAAGATCCCAGCCTAGGGGCCCTGCTCCAGGATGTGGGGCCATGAGCCTACCCAAACCCTTCGCTGAAGGAGGGTAAACATTCTCTCTACCTTTTCCCAGCTTCCTTTGTCCACGCTTGTTACATAATAACTTCATGAATAACCCTCCTCGTAGTACAAGCAATCACTTTATTGCGATGATGTGATTTTTTTTTTTCCACGATGTCTTTGGACATCTGATGTCTTACTTCCTCTCTTCTTCGAAGATATCTCAATTTCCAAAAAAATCGTAAAAGAAATATACAATGACATCTAGCGGGCCATATAAACTCTACTCGACAATACAAAGCATAAAAATAATAACAAAAAAAAAGGGCAAAATCTGACCGCAAAAATATTTTTTCCGAATACCGACTTGATTTGCGATATCGTAAGGGTTTCGCTTACATATCATACGCATACATAAGTTATTATTATATATTCATTGCTGTAAGCGTATTACGAAGAAAAACGCCCGTTTCATGGGAATAACTTTAAGACAAGTGACCCGAATCGGGACACTTTCCCTATATTTCTTGTTAAATGACCAAAAAATATATATATATAGTACCGGGTCCTTTTTCCGAGGACCTTTTCTTCTTACAGTGTTTTATTAGATCATTCTCTCTTACAACGTAATGTCTTTTATGTGTACGAGATTCCCGTTTTTAAACGCTATATTTTTTTCAGTGCATACGTTGTATAAAGACACATGAAATGAATTTCGTAATAACCGAATCTCAAAGGGATGGCCGTTTTTTTTGTGTAAATATCCGTACCTGCATTTTTTTTTTACGTAACTTGGGCGGTATTTTTGGTGCAAGGACGGAGCCGTTAACGCACTGAAAATATGATGACTGTATGTCCCGTATTTTCCGGGACATTTCCTCTCTTTTCACGTAATTTTTGGGGTAATTTTTCACGTATAATATATATATCACGTGATTTCCTTGCATTTTATGTCTCTGCCGTCGCGGCGGCGGGATTGCTCCCTCCGATATAAAGCCTGGTTTTCCTAGGAGCAGGTTTCCTGTGTCGCGCTCAACGTGATTCGTCCAGCGCGACACGCCGTCCAGTCACCAATACGAAAAGCAGCATGACTGTTTTCCTACAGAGCGCAATACGCCTAATGACAGCGCTTTACGTCGGGCGTGATTGGCTGACTGCTTCTGAAGGAGTCAAATGCGTCCTGCGCCGCGCGCTTTGCCGATGTTCTCTTCACTCTTGTGTGTTTTCTTTCCCTTCTCTTCAAACCGGAGCATGCAGACGACAGAGTAGCTGTACTCTGTCCATATACTATACTGCTGCTACTGTATCTGCTATTAGGCCATATACTATAATATAGCCGCCATGATCTGATGCGCCCCGCTAGGAAAACACAAACGCATAGCGTGATTATGTAACACGTTGCTGCCGACGCGAAATTATACTGTTCGGTTCACGAGGCGCAAAATACCTATGAAAACCCGGCTTAAGCCAATACCTCCTAGGTACTACGTCTAGCTATATAAGCTATCTAGGAGATATTGTATAAGCTCGATGCAAGCCTCAGAATCTCTGTCGTCTTCTTCTCTCCAGGTCACTTGCCTTCGACGTCTCCTCGTGTCCTGCAAAAAATTACTGAACTGGCAGTTCAAACTTCCAGTTCTGTTTGTGAGCGTAGCTTGTAGGGAACTGAACAAACCGACTTCTTGTCAGTCGTCTGCTCATTAAGAGGTCCTTTGTTTTGGACGTCTCCTTATGCTCAAATAAAATAACTGAACTTTCAGTTTAAATTTCCAGTTCAGTTTATGAGCTTTGTTTATAAGGAACTGAGCGGAATAAAGAATATAGTTTTTTACTTTAAACTTCATCATCACCACATGTCTCACTTTTAAATTTGAGATTAGATGGCAGCACATTACTATAAAGTGGAGTGTGGAAAAATTCACTTATTACGATCTTACCTGTCGTCTGCTTGTTTGGAGGTCCTTTGTTTTGGATGTCTTCTTGGGTCTTGAAAAAATTACTGAACTTGAAGTTTGATCTTTCAGGTCGGTTTATAAGCTTTGTTTATAAGGAGCAAAGCTGAATGAAGAATTTAGTTTTTTATACCTAAGCTTCGTCATCACCACATAAGGCGCTTCTAATTTTGAAAGTAGATAGCAGCACCAACAATATTTTTAAAAATGAATTTAAAGTATTCTAGAGTATTGAATTAATTTTAATTCCCTTAAAATTGTTAGTGCCATTGTGAATTCGTGGCAAATTCCACAAGGCAAAATAAAAGAAGAAAAACTGCTATTGGCGGACGGCGTCACCCGGTATATACGTGACTCATTACTTCCTAGAAACAATATCTATAGGACGTACTGGCCTAGCAGGAAGACTGGATGCATTTATCGCACCCACGTCCTGCAGCAGGGGTCGCTAGGCTGGGATCTTTGTTGGGGCCTTAGAGGCCAAATTTTTCACTGGTCCCTCGATAAAGAATTTATAGTATGAAAAAAAAAAAAAAAATTATAAGAAACTAGGCTGAAGCCTTTCAGCTCCCACAGAGGCCATGCGACCTGTGCAGCCAGCCACATGGGGCACCTCTCTAGGAAAGGGTGCCAAATTAGGGTGACCATACGTCCCGTATTTCCCGGAACAGTCCTGGTATTTTCTGTTTTTTTGGCTGTCCCGACTTTTTGGCAAAAGTGTCCCGGTTTTTCCCGTATTTTCCACGAAGCCTACTTGAATTTTTATTCTTTATTTATTCAAAGATTGAAATTATTTTTTAACTTATAAATTATATTATGATAATTATACAACTATAAATGAGAATATTAATCTCCCACATTTGTCTTAGTGAACTTTTTTTTTTTCGTGGAATTCACTTTAATCCATTGCAATTAGCAGTAACGCTGCATTTCCCGTCATTGTGATTCTTCCTTTATTTCAACAATATTTGGCGATTTTGTTCGGTTTTGGCGTCATTTTTGGCGATAATTGGCGATGTCCCGTACATTCTCGTATTTGGCATCCCAATTTCCCGTATTTCTCTCGAGGAAATATGGTCACCCTATGCCAAATCCGAGTTGGAAGGTAAAACAAAATTGTTGAGCTGAGAAACGTCATCGGGGGCACCAAAAATAGATCCCGCACGGCAGAGATTCCTCCCTTCTATTTTCTGCCCCTACCCATTTGTACAGCAAGGCCACCTTAAGACCATCGTAGACCCGGGGCCACAACTAGAGGTTTGGTCAGCCGCGTCAAGCAAGCATTTTGGCACCCTCTTGTAATGTTGAAGCAGAGTTGTGGAAACAATTCAGAAAAGAAACCATAATCGGTGTTCTTAACTAGGGACGGTTCTTTGGCCGTGCGACCTGCGCGGCTGTATAGGCACCGCCATGTGCGAATCCAGGTCAATGTATCAGAAGAAGCGAATTGAGTAAGTTCGTTGGATCGTCCCGTATTTTACGGGACAGGAAAATTTTCCAATATTATTCGGTTCTTACCTATCGCCCCCACCCCTGGATCCGTTCCTGAGTGAAGGCAGATATATTCGGCTGCTGCGTATGGAGTAGAGGTGAATATCTTCAGCTGCGAATGGAGCAGAGGCAGAAATATTCAGCTGGGAACGAAGCTGAGACAGACATCTTAAACTGCGAAATGAGTGGAGGCAGAAATATAGCTCCGAACGGAGCGGATTTACAGGCATCTTCAGATGCGAATAAAGCAGAGGCAGAGATCAGCTGCGAATGGAACGAAGGCAGGTATCTTCAGCTGCTAATGAAGCCGAGACAGATATCTTTAGCTGCGAATAAAGCCGTGACAGACATCTTCAGCTTCGAATGGAGTGTGTAGGGCATTAGATCACCCGTATTTCACGGGACAGACAAATTTCTCCCATATTATTCAGCTCTTGGGAGGGGCGATCGCTCCCCGTCTGGATTCGCACTTGGACACTGCTCTAAGAAGAAAATTCGAGTCTCTCGCATTCTCTCGAAATTCGAGTTGAAAAAGTGAGAAGCTTTGTCGACAAAAAAAAATAAAAAACACGTGGGCAGGGGACACCAAAAATAGGTTCCGCACAAGTACAGATTTCTTCTCGAGTCACCCCTGTTCTTAACGCATATTGGTGCATCAGGGCACCCTCCAGAAGCAGGGCCGCTGTGTCAGATTTTTTTACAGGATATTCATTACTCCGTAATGAATTTATAAAAAAACCATGGAACCCATATCCTACAGCATGGCTCCTAGGCTAGAATCTCTGGTACGGCTCCAGGCCAAACTTTTCATGCCCCCCCCCCCACTGTAGTAAGTTTATAATGTGGGAAAATACACAAAAAATTATAATTATCGTCCCTTGTCTGCAGCCCTCGGGAGCAGCGTGTCTTGTGATCAGAGGGGGTGGTCACCAAAATGCGTCCTTGCCCCGGCTGACTAAGCATCTATATAGTTGCAGTCGTTGCAGTCCTGCCTACTCTTGTGGGAAGTGTCGCAACTAGTGGGGGTGGGCACCGGACCAGAGAGGGCAACAAACAATACAAAGGGCGCACAAATGTGATCTTGCTTGGCTGACCAAGCATCGACCCTGTTGCGACCCTGCTCGTGGGAAAAAGCCTATGGGGGTCCACCCAGGGACATAGCGTGCCTTCTCGGGGGCCCCGGGGCAGACTTTCTAGGGGCTTCTTGAAAAGATTTATTATCATGCAAAATATATATAAGTGTATATTTTTTGTAAGCCCCTTATTTGCTCAAAGCAGGACTCTGGTTGCCCCAGCCCTTTTACGGACCAGGGTACACCCGGGGGGCTGAGAATAATGGGATTTGGTAAACTTTTTTTCGGAGCATTTTTCTTGCAAATTATTAGGTGAGCATTTTCAGCCAGAAGGGGGTGAGGTGCTCAGACATATCACTTTGTTCGGGTGCCACGGCCGTCTTAAGAGCACCATGGGCCCCGAGTAAAGTGATTTTTCTGAGGCCCAACCTATTACTTTACATGTATGCTCCTCGAAAATTTCAACTATATCTCATTTTTGTGAGGCCCCTTTCTCTTGAGGTCCCACGGGCTGTTCTCGTGGGGATCCATGCGTTAAGACGGCACCGCTGACAGTGCTCCAGCCCTGGGATCCGGGACAATAACCATATCTTTTTTTCCACGCAATAAATTAATTACGGAAGGGCCCGTGAAAAGTCTGGCTTGGGGCTCTCTGAAGATCTCAGCGTAGGGGCCCTGCTCCAGGATGTAGGGAGAGGGATGTGGAATTCACAAAAATAAAGAAAAACATTCAGAAACACGTTAGAGCTACATTTGAAAATGCAGATTAATTTAAAATTACTACAGCTTATTCCGCGCTTTTTTTTTTTTAACGTTCCCACTTTAAAAAGTTTTCTCGCTTAGTACGATTTATTTTTTCGTGATCTCCTAACTTTTTCTAACACGTTGAAATTTCCCGTTTAAAACGTTTTCCCACCAACAACGTTTTTCATGAGTTTTTGGAAAACGCTATAAGTGGGATTCGCTGTATATGAGCTCTCCAATGTTATTACTTGTTCAAAACCAAAAGTTTCTTGCCACAAACGAAATCCAAAATTGCAATTTCAATATTTGAATACTCAAATTCAAAAAGACGCTCTGGAATAGTTATTCCAGAGTCGAATATTAACAACACTAGCTGCAATCAGCCTAAACCTCAGATATAATTTATTTAACAGTCGGCAATGAACTACAAGCACGGCTGTAAGCAACGTAGCCTACATCTTAAATGTTCAGAAGTTTGTGCTCTTAAATGTTTTTAAACATGAGCATGAACTCTATTCATGAACAGGGTCGGTTCTGGACATTTTTCAAGTGTAAGCGAAAGATGTTTTGGTTATAAAAAAAAATCACCCCTTTCAGTTGGCGCCTTTTGCGGCCGCGTAGTTCGCTGAATTCAAGAACCGGCTCCGTTCATGAAACAAAATATCTCTGATGCTGGTACTGTACTAGGTGAATAATTAGATTGAGAAAACAAATCAGAGAGAAAAGTCTTACCCTTTTTCGGAAGTTCAGTAGTAAAAATGATCAAAATTTAGAATTTATACATTGTATGTTCGTCTTCTGAATATATGAGAGAATGATCCGGAGATGGGGTGGTGTTTAAGAATGAAACGTTCTTAAGCATCCCTGGGAAAACATCACGGCATGACAGTTCAGAGGTTCTTAGGAAGGCATGCATTTAACGCTCCGAACGACAGTCGATGTTGCCTCGCCCCAGGGCAATCGTCATATACAGATATCCATGCCACAGTCTACTGCGGAACATCAATAGTGGAAGCATCGCTGAATGAAACTACGAACATCCACCTTGCGCGCACTATTGGTACCTGCAGACCAGATGGTAACTCCAACGAGAGGGGAGGTTTTCAAGCGGAAAAAATTGCTACATATCTTTTCTAGTATCCCTTTTCGTTTGATGCTCTAAGCATGTTTTTTTTTTGGTTGTTAATATAGCCGTTCTGTTTAACAGCAGAAAGAAAGGCCAGACTTTTTTCAGGGATAAAGAATGCGATCACCTGCATAACATACACTTTTTTCTTTTAGAAATAAGCTACTGCCATACCTAATAACGCTAAAAATAATATTGTTGGGGCTTTAAACTGAAAGCCTCCTTTCACAATCAATAATAGTTTAATGAGAAAAAATTAAATTTCAATCAAAAAATTTTCCAAAGCATCTGGCGAGAAAAGAAAAGGTATTTTTTGAAAAAATTGTGGCCCCTGAAATTTTGCGGCCCGGTGCGACCGCACCTTTCCGACCGACCCTTCCCCTGATTCCGGTCCTGATCGGAGACAAGTTGGGAAAGAACAGCATAAATGAGGGAAAGAGGCGTTGTCCCTTAGTTTACGATGTTCTTTCCCAACTTTTCGCAGATTTTTGTATTTGCAACAACTTTCTAGTTGGGTTTTTTAGAACAGGATGTCCATGTAAAATCAATTTTTTTTTATTTTGTGACACACTGTATTTCCATTCTCAAAACTGAAACAGAGTGGTTTCTGGACACATTTTTAGCATTATTCAAATTGGAACCATACCTCTACGACAAATAGTTGATGAGTGAGATGAAGGGCGAATTAACAGAGGCCACCATATATAGTAGTAAATCCATGGTCTATCTAAAAAATGAAAAAAAAGTTCGAAAACGTGCATTTTGGCAATTCAAAAAAAAAGTCACGCATGTCTCTATCTTGCATAATTCTAAAAATTACTCTTTTAATAAATTTTTCATAGGAATTTGTAATCAAGAAAAGTATACAGATGAAGCTGAATATGTTTGGGGATGGAAAAACCAATAAAATTGAACATCGTAATTTCAAAGCCAGAATCAAAACACTGAAAGAAAAATTTAAGATGCGTTGAGATAAGAAGCAAATAATGTGGGGGAAAAAGCTTTTTGTTTGAGGATCCATTTCCTTGATTAAAGTATGTAAAAATATGTGATGGCTCATCTCTACTAAGTGTAGACACGAATGTGGTAAAAGTAGCATTAGTTTTAAAGATGTTATCAAAGACTTTGAGCTAGAAAGAAGTAGGAGAAAGCTTTTAGATAAATAAAGTGAGTGCTCAGAAATATCCAGATCATAATATTCAACCTTAAAAACAGTCACGGATCCACAGCGATGAGTAAAGATGTATGATTGTAGGATTGTCCTGTATTTTACGGGACAAGCCAAGTTTTATCACATTATCCGGATTTTGGGAGGGGGGGGGGGTAATCACCCCCCTACTTCTGGATCTACTGCTGGTCTTAGATTAGTTACTTCTGAAATACAGTTTCATTCAATGTTTTTTTTTCCATTGATAGATTCAACATTGTGTAAAATATACGTATAAGGGAGGGGGGCACCAAAATCATCTAAGTGCGTAGGGCCTTCAAACATCTTAATCTGGCCCTGGCTTGGCCCCAAGATCATAACATAGCTGCTCCCTTGCCCAGGGTTTGTATCTTCTTTCCTCTTGGTGGATCCCTTGCCCTGGGATCAAATTCTTTTCCTCTTGGCTACATGGGATCAGAAACTGACAGCTTTCTTGTTTTGGTGATTTTTTGCCGTTAATAACAATGACGGAAATAACAAGTATTCACTCACTTAACTTCTGAAACATAGATGGTAGCACTGAAAAATCAGACACGATACGCACTCAGACTGTTAGGTAGTTAGGTACACACACTTACACTTCCGGCACAACTCACTAGGTAGTAAATTGCACATGGCGATAGATCTGAGTTGTGCTCGGTTTGAAAGAAAGAAAGTGCCCACTAATCACTATGTAGGTTCACAAATCAATATCCTCGGCTCCATGCGACACCCTCCCGGAAGCCCCGATGAGAGCCACTAGACTAGGCTGTTTCGTAACCTTGGAGCTATCATTCAAAGATGTGAGCGAGTGAGAAAGCAGTTTTCCTTCGGAAAAAACCTTCGATTTTCCCACAATTCAGTTTTAAGAAATGTCTGCCATTCCATAAAGAAGAGAAGCTCGTTTTTTTTTCTTTTCGCCTCCCTTTTCCTCCAATCGTTATTATTGCTGCGAAGAAGAATTTAGTAGAAACAAAACGGATTAAGAGATGAGATCGAGTTATTCATGACCTGGTATCCAAAGGGTTTCCCCACGGACTTCCGTGACACCAACACGAAAAACTCGTTGGCCGCCATCATCCATATAAACGAGATACGATTTATTAAGATGTCACATCAGCCATATTTCACGGATTAATAATCGTCCCTTTGTCCAGATCATTTCCTCTCTCATAATAACAATAATCTTTGTGAGCACGTGGTGTCTCAACAATGACTTTAAATTTTTTTGTTTTCCTAAGCGGCTATTCAAAATGGCGGAATATTCGGGGAAGCGCCATTTTTTTTTTCTTTCCTTCTCTTTTTCCCGCCGAATTCTCGTTCCAGTCAAAATAAAGTTACTTCCAGAACATTCCATTCATGATCGAATAACGAAAAGTGTAACGAAAAGTCTTTATCATCTTTGTTTGATTGGCTTGCAATTATTGCGAAGGAGATCCGTCAACTTTCGACATTTACATTCCATGAGAATGGAATGCAATATTGTGCAAAACAATGTTATGCAGGGGACAACTTTGTCATTGGATAGAATTGTGGTTGACAGATAGGTCACAACCGGTTATGATGAACAGGGAATTATCTCATTGGACAGATGCTAAGAGTAGAGTCCCTAGAGGAAGTGTCCTTGGGCCCCATTCTTTTTTCACTTTTTTATCGATTAACCAGATCAGTGTATCTATGGGATTGTTAGCAAATTCGCAGATGATGTGAAGCTAAGCTAATGGGGGGGGGGGGGGGCAGTCGGGAATCCAAGATCCAAGTGGCAGGGAGATGCTCCAGACGAACTTGAATATGATTAAAGGGCTAATGAATGGAGCATAATCTTTAGTGTTGGTAAGTGCATGGTCGCTCATTTTTCTTCGAACAACACACGTTCCACTTACGATCTGAATGATACTATCCCGGTTTTTGCAACTAGGGTAACCGCTCGGAATTTTCATTGACCAACGGTTTAAGTTTTCTGGAGGGGGTGCTTCTCCCCCCCCCCCCCATGTCCCTGTAGGTATGGTCTTCGAAACCTTATGGCATATTCTAGCCTAGGACGAACTAAGCCCCAGACCAGAGAACACGATGAGACCTTTTTGAGAATGAAACCCCGAGAATTCTATTCGATTTTTGACCACCACTGAACAGTGTTCAGAAAACCTAAGCCGTTCGTCAATGAGAATTTCTAAATCGGTTGATCCTAGTTGAATCCGGGATAGCGACACCATTCAACTCGTAAGAGAAATGGGGGTTGTTCAAACCAAAATGAGCGACCATGCACTTGTCAACGCTAAACGTCATGCTCCATTCATTTGCCCATGCTGCAATCCTGTTCAGGTTGGTCTGGAGCAACTCCCTATCGCTTTGATTCCCAACTAGCCCCATTACCTTCACGTCATCTGCGAATTTACCAACAATCCCATCGATACTGAGTATATCGATAAAAAATTAAAAAGAAAAAGAGAAAAATTGAGGAACTCCACTTGGGACGCTTGTCCAATCATAGTTCACTATAACCAATTCAGCAAGTTGCCCACCCCCAATCTCGTGTAAACGCTTCAAGAGTTTACCATGCTGGACCCGATCGAATGCCTTTGGGAAATCAAGATAAAAAACATCTACATTTGTGCCTTTTCCCAAAGCCTTATTCATGTGATCATAGAAGTAAAGGTGGTTGGTTACGCATACTTTCCCCTTCCTGAACCCATGCTGCTTTTCCGACAATACATTATTCTCGTCGGTCTACTTCACCAATCGCACTTTTGATAATAATTTCCAAAATTCTCGAGAGGGAGCTCGTCAAACTCACTGGACGATAATTGGACACAGCTTCTCTATTACCCTTCTTAAATATCGGAACCACATCACCAAGCTTCCAATGTAATACTTGAATAATATTGGAAAATATTGCAATATTTAAAGGAAAAAAAAAATTCTCTGAATACATTTTTACGGCAGATATCACTCTGTGACACATCGAGGTTAGGTTCGGTTTTCGAAGTCGAAGCCACCATTGGATCCCTGTGACTTATTATAAAGAGGTGATTTGACTGACTGACGTATCGACTGACAATACTGACAGTATATGATGGAGGAGAAAAGTTCCTCCTTCCGTTTAAGAATTATTCTACTAACGTCCTCTCCACGAAGTGATGACGATTCGTGTACGCAAAACGACTGCTTAAATCGACAGCTAATATCAGTCACACTCTATCGCCTCATTATCCAGAATCTATTTGCAAAAAAAAAGAAGATAGCAATGATAAATCACGATCCGTCGCGAGTCATACATAACCATTGGTCAGTGGCCTCTGACAAAACAAGTGGCAACTTCACGATCGTGGGAAGTGCAGCGTGTCAAGCCGGTGGTGCTTTGTTTTTTCCTCGAATACCCACGCGTGGGAATAATGAATTAAGTAAGCGCAGTATATGGTCTCTCGCCAATGTCCTCTAACAAGATGACAGTCAGCCGGAACGTGAAGCCTGCTCGGCAAAAAGAAAAGTCTGTTTGAGCAACACCAATCAAGTCTTTGATATTGTCCCACGGTACATTAACGAGGTATCCTTTTAGTTTTGTTTAATGGCGTCTCTTACGACGCTATAAAAAATTGCCGGAATCCCTCATTATTCAGGCTCTAATAATTCTGTTTTCTCGTGCGCATCATTCGGTGTTGTCTTTTTTATGCGCATTCTTTTTCTCTTATTATTGAATTAATTTGCATTTGGACACCATTTGGGATTTCCGGTGGACAACGAATCACACGACGACGAAAACCTACACCTGATATCGTTATCTTAATAATTTTTCCACAGTATCGTTCACATAAACATTGTTGTTCTTTTGCGTGAGATTATTATTAACAAAAAAAAAACCATCGCTGCGAAAATTTCGTTGATAAATTCGTTGTGGGGACAAACAAACATCCATTGTTGAAATTATAATTTTACTCAATGAAATTTCCAACAGAATAATTCCAAAATCCAAAACCATAAAACGCAACAGAACCTTGAGTCACCCTACAAGATTGGCTGGCAAGTTTCCAACTGAATACTTAATCCCCGCACCACAAACTTAATGGAAAACAAACGAAATCAATTCTGTCAACAGCCATACCATGCTAAAAACACCACAAAACGTGACGGGACAATGGAACCTACAAGAACTCCCCCCCCCCCCCCCACGGAAAATTGTTCAGAATATACTTCCGAAACCCATCACCACAAAACGAAACAGAGCAGTGGACCGGTTTTCAGGATCGACTGGCATGGCAAATCGTCTAGTCTTCTTTCGGAAACCACCACCACAAAATGCAACAGAATCGTCGGGCCACTCTGCACGATCCGTTGGCAAGCTGACGCAACAGAGCCGAGGGTCACTCTACAGCAGGCATCTTCAACCCGTTACTCGCGAGCACCACGGTACTCAATGACGCAAACCAGAGTGCTCGATGTTCGTGTCCGGTTTCGTGATCGTGAGCACTTGGCCACTGCTCCAATTAAACACCTTGTACAAATCGCTTTCAAGGATTGAATTTCATGTAGCAGTGTGTCGAACTTGCTGTAAGGGTGCTCTTCTTTTGATGATGGGTGCAGGTAGTGCTCACGACTGGAAAAAAATTGAAGACTCCCCTGCTCTCTCTCTCTACAGGATCCGCTGGCAAATTGCCTGCAGAATATTGTACTTTCGTTGCATCACGACGTGCAAAAGAGCCGTGAGCCATTCTGCGGGAACGTAGGGCTACTTTACAGGATCCGACGTTGCAAAACCACCGACGGAACACCTCCGAAAATCTCGTGGGTCCCATCGTATTTTCTGCCAGTGGTTGCCGCATATCAAGTCATTAGGACAGAAACGTAACTCGCACAAATATTGCACTTTTCGACACTTTTCATTACGGCATCTCAAACAGTTATAATTGCAATTAATTATAGAATAGTTGAAAGTGTGTCGATAGGAGACATCATCTGCCATTCGATTCGCTTCCTCCCGAGACAGGTCCATGCTCCGGATCCATCCATTCACGTTCCGACGGAAATAGAAAGCGTTGAATATTTCATGAGAGACGACAAATGACCTCCGCCGCCATAAAAATATACGAGTTTGTTTTCCTTTATGTAACTAACGATTATTAAACGGCGTAACATTGCGTAGCCATATTTGTTGTTGTTATGAGAGCAATTTTTACGTTTTTCCGGGGCCTCTAGTTTATGGCTTTATATAATAACCGGAAGATCGATAATTGGGAAAAACATAAATCTGGGAACGATAATGGAATTTATTCATTTTCAATCAGATTCTCGAGAATTGGATTTCATCAACCCCGATTCTCTCGCCGGGTCCAGGGACGGCTCTTTGCCTACGTGGCCACTGCTCACGAGGAACAAAAATCTGAAGTGAAGAGGCAAAAAAACATTTATTGACCATAAAATATTAGGGAAAATTGTTTCTGTTCGCTCCAGGAAGGGCGCCAAATCAGAGGCAAAAGGGTGCGAAAAACATTTTTTATTAACCAAAAATTATTAGTGATGTCGGTCCGCACTAGATAATTGCCCATGGCGATAGACCAGAGCTGCACAGTACTTTGTTTGAAAGTACTACAAAGAAAGGTCCACTCTCTGGGAGGGGCGCCAAATCCGAGCTGAGAGAGAGCAAATTTTTTTTTCTATTTTGCCAAAAATGTTTGGGAAATTTATTTCTGTCCGCGTTATATAGGAAGGGCGCCAAATGTTGACCAAACCAGCTTTGTTCTGACCCATATCAGTGTCGCTACAGTTGCTGTTACATATGTTGTCCCGGGAAGCCCTTGAGAGGAACCAAAAGCCCTTAGAACAGGGGGGGGGGGCTTCTACGCATGACCCGCCGACCATATGTCGCCCTCGAAGCTTTTTTTTGCAGTATCCCGCTGACGAAAAAGCTCACACGGTTACAGAACTCATAGAAATGCTGAAAAAAAAAAAAATTGTCGGTGAAGAAAATGCATTCCAGAATTGTTGCAAGAAATAGTTTCCGGACCCAGACCAGAATGAAATTTATTTTCCCGGCCCTGGCCCTTGTGGGCCATCTGCGGGCTTACAAATTGTAGCCTCGGGGACTACGTGTGAAGGGAAAGACAAGAGAGTATGTGTGTAATTTAGTGCATGTGTAAAAGAGGAAAATTTTGACAAATCTGCAATTTCCAGAATTAATGAAGATTCACATTTAATGAAAAAATAAATTCAGAATCGATGGAAAATATTTCCAGAATTATTGAAAGATATTTCACAGTTACGATATTTAGAGAACTAATTAAAAATTCACGTTTAATTTGAAATAATTGCGAAATTAATGCAAAAAATAATTGCAATTTAAATACTTGACTTTTCTAAATGTTGATATATATATATATATACACACACGAAAAAATAACTGCCAAAATAGTCGATAGGTGGCACCGGTACGCGCGACTTCGGTGGAAATATGCAAATGAGACGGATGTAAGAACTTACGCTCCTAATGCACAACCAGTTCACCGTTATTACCGTGTATGTGGACCTGCTGCATCCCCCTGCCGTTGCTGGATTTGTGACTCGCCTGCAATGTGTTATCCCCTGTGGTGGTGGTGGGTCATGTGGGACACATACTGCTGTAATAAACGATTTGGAGGTATTCTGTTCGTTATTTGCGCATCTTTTCTTTGACTTGTGTACTTCAGCGCTACCTATCGGCTGTTTTTGGGGTTTTTTTTTCCTGTCTTGAAAACATTCCTGTGACCTAGCGATGCTAACCCTGCAAACCGTTTTTTGTTTCGGTTATTTTTCCGGTTTTTATGAATTTTCAAAAGTTTCTACACAAAATTTTTGCCCACCCTGTATTTATTTGTAATGTAATTTTTTGTATAAATTAGTATTATAAGCTCCTAATGTCTCTCAGAAATGTGTTAATAAAAATTATTTGTCATATTTTTATATTTGCCTCGTATTTTCAAAGAGGCTTTGGCTTGAATTTAAGTATAATCTTTACTGAAATCAAGAGTTAAGCTTATTTTCACGACATAAATTATATTATGATAATTACGTATTCATGTCGCATATGTGTCAAACATTTGCGCTTTTTTTCCGGTGAATTACATTTTAATTCCTCGTGACTTGTGGTAACCCTCTATTTCCCGTCATTGGCGGATTTTTCCAGAAAGTTTAGCGATAGTTGGCAACTAGAAAAGGTTTTGACAATTTGTTTAGCTATGATTGGCAACTCTGATTGCTTTTGATGATTTTGTTTGGCTATAATTGGCAATTTCACTTGCCTTTGAAAATCTTTAACAATTTTGCCTGTCTTTGGCGATATCTCGTACGGATACCGATTTCCCGTATTTTTTGAAGGAAATATGGTAAAAACAAACCTGTGTATTTATTAATCGTGGTATGTATTTCGCTGCCAGAAAGTGAAAATAAGCAATTCATCAACAAAGTGCATAAACAGGTGAGTAAATGGTTGAACAAGTGGTCTCGCCACAGAGAGCAAAAGACCTACAAACAGCACAAATTAAATCATAAGACATCACTCACTTCACTTCTGAAATATAGATGGCAGAACCGAAAAGCCAAACACAACACTACATATGCACTCAGACTGTTAGGTACACACACAGTTACACCTCCGGAACAACTCACTAGGTAGTAAATCGCCCATAAATGGTGATAGACCTGAGTTGTGCTCGATTTGAAAGAAAGAAAGAAAGGTTGAACAAGTGAATCAGGGAGTTGGTGAGTGAGTAGATGGACGTGTAAGTGAGCAGGTGAGCAAGTGAGTGGGAATTCACCTATTCACTCTGTCATTCATACTGCCACTCACACGGTCATCCATACTGTCGCTCACCAACTCTGTCAATCATGGCCTCCACATCCTGGAGCGGGCCCCTAGGCTAGGATCTTTCCCGGGGGCCCCGGTTAGATTTTTCACCGGGCCCTTCTGTAGTTAATTTATAGCGTGAAAAAGCAAAAAATGATGAGAACTGTCCCGGGCCCCAAGACTAGAGCCCTGTCAGCCCCCCCCCTTTGTGGGGGTGATGCTGTCAATAACACTCTCACTTGGTCACTCATATGATCACCGACTCGCTTAGCTGATCACTCACTCGGCCACTCGTACGAATGGCCCCCCCACATCTTAGTACACGGCCCCTCGGCTGGGATCTTCGGTGGGCCCCCAAACTCGACTTTTCACGGGCCCTTCTACAGTGAATTTATAGCATAAAAAGAAAAAAATAACGATGATTGTCCCAGGCCCCTGTGCTGTTGGCCCTATAAGCCCTGCCCATGTGGTGGGCCATGCTCATATGGTTACTCGCTCACTCACTCGATCATTCATACTCGTTCTTCTAACGAGATCACGGCCCGTCGCTCTGTCGTGGTCCAAGAAGACCTGGGCCCATGCTCTAAGCAACGCACGTATGTGTTGTAAACCTAATGTGTGAAGTCTGTTCCTGTGTAATGCTTGTTATGTGTAGTGCTGCCATCTGCCGTCAATTTCCCTAACTATGAGTGAAGTGCAATGATTTAATAATTGTATCGTTGTAGGCCTGTTGCTCTCTGTGGCGAGACGGCCATTCGTACTGACACTCACTCACTAACTCTTTTGATAGCTCATTCATCAACTCGCTCGGTCACTCGCATTTGCTCGTAGTATTCATGCACTTGCTCCGCACTCGATCACTCAATCACTAGCTACGAACTGTTGTCGGTGAATTTTCCCAACGGTGAATATTCCTATCAGTGAATTGCGTGGCGAAGAGTTTTCCTATAGGTGAATTTTCCGGGGGTGAATTGTTGGAGGTGAATTTCTTTCATAAATCATACAGCAGAGGTTTGTGAAACGTAGTCCACGTAGACCCTCCCCCCCCACCCCCTTGGAGTGGAGACCAGGGGGAGAAAATGTCCAATAGCAGGGGTGCACAACCTCTCCCGCGGGACAAATGTGGCCCGATAAGAGAGGGGGATTTGGTGAGGAAGATTTTTTACCTTTGGTCATCCAGCCCGGGGCGAAACGTGTTTTCCGGCAGGAAAGTATCAATACATACCAACGTATCGATTCACGGAAAATTCACCGCCAACAATTCACGATGGAATGTATTGATGCTTTTCCACATAAACACGTTTCGCGAGGCCGGATGGAATTCCTCGGTGAGCCACGCCTTTATCATAGGACATTTGCCCCCCCCCTCCCAGGTGTTCACTCCAAGGGGGGCCCCACGCGGACCACCTTTCGCGAACCACTGCTACATGACATTCAAACACAAAACAAAAAAAAAACATCTCCATAAAAATTTATTTGCGGCCAATTTCTATCCAAAAAATGATATTTTATTGGATATCGGTGACGAAATCTCACGTCCCAGATCCAGATCAAGAAAAAAAAAAGAAAAAGATGCGCCAGACTATTGAGCACGAAGCGAAAGTAACTTATTATTATCATTATTATTATTATCATAACCGAAGATGTCTCCGACAAGAAAAATTTAAAATTTCATAACCTCTTCTTCTTTTCGCCCCATTGGGAAACCGTATTGTCCGTCCGTCCGATATGTAGGCCATGGGACGGAATTTCACGCATAAATTGACAATTCGTGCGCGACCATCATAAATAACTCGTCCCGTCTTTTTGGGGTTTTGCGCGTCTTACTTCCATCCCTCCCCCCCACACACGCGCCTTTTCGGACGGGATACTACATAAAACCGTCCACCTCGATGCCCAGACCGTCCACAACAACACTTTCCATTTCCTCGAGAAAAAAAAAAGATCTCTTCGGTGATGTTTTCCACGCGTGTCTGAATCAGAGCCGGACTTTCTCTGAATAAAACAATAAGGTTATAAAAAGGAAAAGGAACGTTATATCTCTTCAAGACGGTGAGCGTACCGTATATACGGGACTTTCTCCTCACAAGTGCGTTTGTTTTCAGTGATGTGCATGCGGGTTTGGACTAGAGAGATATTGTCTAGGAATTAATTAACTAATCAAGTAGAAAGTGCCGCAAGTCTTTTATTCTCTCCAGCGTCAGAGAAATGGTGCTCAAATCCTCTGTGGTAAGTGTTTCCGATCACTTCTTCAATTTTACAACTCCCACAAAATCAGGGGTTTTCATTCAACGCATGGCCCACGGGCTACGTGTGGCCCTCGGAGCTTTGTGCCGTGGCCCACGAAATACTTAAAAAAAATTTCTAAAAAGATTGAAAGGCGATTAAATATCAAAAAAATTATTTGATAAAGCCCGCAGGCCACTGAACTTGTTTCGGGGGATCCCGAAGCACGAACAACTTTTTGGGCCCCCTGATCCCACATAATTTAGGACAGCAAATGTCGGCATCCAAAGAGACATGTTAACAGAATCTACAGAAATGCTGGAAAAACACGTAAAAAAATTCAGAATTTTTAAGAGAAATAATTTCGAAATTAATGAGAAAGATAATTTCAGTGCATTATTTAAATTATAATTCACAGAAATTTCTTAGTAATGGAAGAATATTTCCAGAATTTGTGAAACAAATAATTTTAGAATTCGTGATAGAAATAACTTGAGAATCGATAAAAGAAATAATTTTTAAATTAGTGAAAGTAATAATTTCATAATTGATAATAAATAATTGGAAGAAGTAATTTTCAGAGATTTATTAGAATTAAAAATCTACTATAAAGAAAAATATTTAGAAGCAGAATTAGTAGAAAGTAGTAGAAAGTAATAGAAAAATATTTTTAGAAGTTATTTCAAGTTATTATATATATATAGAAGAAAATTATATCTAAATACATTAAATGCCCCTTTTGGAGTTTAGACATTTTCTCTCAGAATTTCTCGAAAAATACTGGGCAAATCATTCTGAAACTTTGGTGTCACGTGAACCAGGGGCGTAGCCAGAAATTTCGTTCGGGGGGGGGGGGAGAAACCAGACCCCCAAGAGTGTCCCTCCCCCCGCTACGCCCTTGACGTGAACCCTATGCTTTCACTCATAATTCCCAGTAAAAATTTTGTCACGAGTACATTTAGGATGACCGACAAAAAAATTGCGTTTTTTTTCGATCAACCCTGTATGATAAAAAAAACTGCATATGATTTGTAACATTTACAAAATATTGTACTAACTTTTTGCAATACCTTGTGTAAATTTTCGTGAGAATAGCAAGTATATATTCACGAAGATGTAAATCTATAAAAATACCAGTTTTCTCATCGCATGTGTTTTTCGATTATAACATGCTGAGTTTTCAACCAAATTTTTATGAAATTTAAAGAAAAATTGGTGGAGACCGTTGGCGTACGCAAAGGGGAGGGGGGGGGGGGGAGTTGGGGCTCTAACCACCTAAGCCGGGGTGGGGGGGGGGGTCTTCAACCTTTTTCTAGTCGCGAGCTGCCTGTACCCATCATCAAAAGAAGAGCACTCTTACGGCAAGATTGACATGCGTATGCATGAAATCAGGATGATTTTAATCCTTGAATGCAATTTGTACTAGGTATTTAATTGGGACTTTGATCAAGTGCTCGCGAGCACGAAATCGGGCACAAGCATCAAGCTCTCTGAATGCTTCAGGCAGCACCATGGTGCTCGTGAGCAACAAGTTGAAGATGCCTGCCCTAAGCCGAGATTATAGTGTTATTTTGCAGGAAAAAACGTAACCCTCCCCCCTTCAGAAGAAAATTCTTTTTGAAACCTCCCCCCCTCCGGAGAAAATTTTGCGTACGCCTATGCGTGAGACACCCTGTGTGTGTGTGTGTGTATGAGAATTTAAAATTTGATAATTTCTTATTCAATAGGAGATATGAACATTTTTAGTAAATGATTTTTAATCGCGCATGCGCAGAAAATATCGATTTTATTTCTTTTTCGTAATTTGGTGTTGCCAGATGTACAATGCAACTTAAATAAAAATTTCAGTTGAATGTCGTGAAAACTCAGAAATATATACGTGATATCGTGAGCAGTAATTTATGTTACTGGCTGAGAGTACGTGGGTGATAAGGGATTTTCCACAAATTGGTGTTTCGATTATTTCATGCCATTTGATTGTTTAGAAAATAAGCTTATAATAATACCCTTATGCGGATAAGCGAAGACACGTGTCTGATGCTAGGCAAGAGAAATGCTTGAACATAGCACACGTGTATGATGTCGAAATGAAGAAACTGGGCGAAATAATCAAATAACGTGAAATAATCGAAATACCAATTTGTGGAAAATCCCTTATCATCGAACCAGTAATTTTAGAATAATTAGAAGTGTTGGGAGCGAAACTTTTTTCAGAATTGGTAAAAAAATGTGATTTTAATAGTAATCACAATTGATAACAGAAAAAATACAGTCGACATTCGATACAACGACCCCGTTCGTCCCGTCGAAAATGGACGTTACATTGGTAAGATCGTATGATAGTCGTTCTATGAAAACATTTGGGACTTATCCTACCGTTGTAATGGAATAGTTGCAGTAACGCGTAATGGGTCACTGTAAGGAATAGTTGCTGTAACGTGTGGGGGGTGAACGTCGACTCTAATTTCTAAACAAATAAGGACTTCAATTATTTTGGTCTCCCTGTTTAACTGGAAACCCCCTGTGGTTCGTCTGTCAAGGTATGATCTGGATTCCACCTTAGAATTCTAAACACGACAATATGCACTGGTGGCCCGCGGACTTCGTGAGGAGTTTCATTGTGGCCCGCGATGTCTGAAAGGTTGAATGACTCCCGCTCCAAATGCTTATAAACCGGATTCACAGGAAGAGAGTAAATACTCTTTTGACAAATAAATTGATCTCAGAAAGAACCAACGAAAAAGACAGAAAATTTTGTTCAAAGATTGTTGAAAAAAATCTTTGTAAAATATTATTTTGAAAGATTTTTAATCGTTGAACACGAAAATCACAAATAAAAATTTCTAGTGAAACATTCGGAGAAGAAAAACTTCATGGTTTTTCCTTTTTATTTGCATTTTTCGTTGTTTACCTTCTAAGCAGATGGAATTCGTTTGTCAGATACGTATTATCGTACACCTTATCAGACGTATTTTTAATGTATTCATTTAAAAGCAATGAAATGCAGTTGGACTCGGTTATAACGCGAGCTCGGAATATAACGTCAATAATTGGCGGTTTCGGCCGATTCCCGTGGGGAATAGAGAATAATGTATTAACATTATTCTCTATTCCTTACACTTAAACCTTGCTTATAACGTCGATGAAAGTGCAATATACCTCGGATATAACGACACATTTTCCGTCGTTATTCTGCATTACTACTTATAATAATTAGGGTGATAATATGACACGTATACGGGACACTTCGCAATTTTGCCCATCCCGACTTTTCTTTGTGTGTTCAATGTCCCCGTCTTTCCAACAACGCTCGCACAATTCATAATCTTCGCTAAGATTAGAGACGAAGATAATTTGCATAATATTTATTAACCATTTTAAAACAAAATGACTGTAAATAAGAACATTAATGTTGCATATTTGCAAGACGCCATGTTTAAATTTTTTTCCGCGAAATTCAATTTGAATCACTCATAGACTAAAGATATAAGGTATTATTCTAACTCTGTGGAATCATTGCAGACTTGCTCTAACACCGCACTTCTCGCTGTGCAAACAATTTGGGGCAATATCTATACTAGTGTTTCTCAACCGTCAGGCCGTGGCCCGGTACTTCACATTAGTCGAACCAGCCCGTGAGTGATTCACTCTATTTCATTTTTCCTCATTAATCATGTGTATGACCGGGCCTTCTACCCACAAAAAAAGAAATCAACCGGGCCGTGGGCTTCCCATGGCTTAGAACCACTACTGTATACGACCCAGTAAAATGAATCACATACCTAAAATAGGCAAGCCAAAGCAGCTAGTGTAACAATACAACCAAAAAAATATCTCAAGCCAAGTCACTTGAAGGTATAAATGTAATCGGAGACCCTGGAATTGACTTTTTGCCAGTAATGCCAATTTTACTGAGAATGCCAACCATTCCCCAGTGTTAAAGAAACGTTGAGGTCAAACTCAAACAAACGATGGCCTTCAAGCCCGAATAGCCAATTTTCATCTAAACTTTGTCAACTAGCAAGACAAATACGACATAGGTTTATTCAGCTAAAACACTTGTAGGTGCTTCTCCAAACATAGACTAATTTCTTCTCTTTTAAATTTTGTGTATGTATTCAGAGAAATTCCACATTTTTTTCAAAGCATTTCACCCTATTAGTATCACTGCACTTTTCTATCTTTTCCAACTACTTCCTGCAAGCATTTTTGACAAAATTTTCTGCAAGTATGGTTTCTTATTAACTAAATACCTTTTCACGACCTAGTTGTTGAAACTTTTAGTCTATCTTGCCTAGATTTCAATATAACACAAAAGTTCCTAGATTTACCACCAGGTGGCGTTGTAAACTTTCTTATTTTGCGAGTATTCGTATTGCTATACAACTGCGCTACTTCCATGATTCTATCTGCCATATTTCAGGAGTTATTCAAGATTATGTGAAATTTCTAATGTCCTTTGTTTCTCCAAGATGCTTATCCGTTTTTGCTCCCGGGCATCCCAAAGTGATTCTTAGAGGTTGTAAGAGGAAGCGCATGTGTCACTGTATACGAGATCTTTAAGTGGTCATAACTTTTGAATGGACGAAGACAGAGCGATGGAAGAAATATCTAGGTCCACTAAATTGGGCATGCACACTACACGATAATAACAGCCAAAATGCCACCTGGTGGAAAATTCTTGAACTTTTTTACCTTATCGTGGCAAATCAACGGACTTTGAACAAAATCACAGCTTTAAAAAAAGCCGATGATAGATGCTTAGACCAGGGCTTGACAAATCGCAAAAAAAAAAATCTAGGCGCCAGAAAAAATTTTTACTTGAAGGAAAATATCCAAAATAATGCTTCTTTTGACGTTTTCAGGGCATAGTGACCTCTCTCATGTTGGCAGATATGCTACCATAAATTCCAAGCATTTTGCGCTGCTCTCAGCCTGCAATTTAGTAACTACACAAAAACAATTTTAGGCGCCAATACACATTTTTTAGTCGCCGTGGAGACCTGGCACCTATTACTGTATTTGTCCAGTTCTGGCTTACTTCTGGCCTAGTACTTTTCTTCTCTAACGGAAATACGGTACCGAATCAACGCTCGTTTGTTTCACTTGCCATGTAATAATTATAGTGACTTATAATTATTATAATCACTACTACTTTTTTTCATATTAAAATATAAAGGGTGTATCAAATAAAAACGGAACAGTTGTTATAATTTAGTTTATTTTTGTATGAGTGAATTTGTGTAGAGGGAGGAAAGGAAGGCAACACGTACCGTGGAATAGACTTGTCCTAGGTGGTCGCGCGGAATCACGTGACGCGTGAAATGAAGCACTGAAATATTGGCGAAATTCAAAATCGAACTGTCGTCAAATTCTGCAGCCGCCAACTCCGCAAACACCCTTCTAGCTACAATCGGTCAAATTTATTAAACTCTTCTATAATTCTCTTCATAAATTAATCCTCTATAATTTATTAAAGCCTATTTCAGGAGCTTACAACAAACCATACCCGTGTTTTGATTCAGGAGAAATTCAGCCCTTTGTTCGCAATGTATCACTGAAATCAGGGTTTGTCGAAGTGGACGTTTCAGTAGATTTTGGTGACAATTCGATTTTGCACTTCGCCAATCTCTCAGCACTTGTAGCTCGCAATTAAATCCAGATATCCTGATAGAGATGGTGTCACCTTGTAGGATTTTTTCCTGTAAAATCAAATTTTCGCCAGAATCTATAACCGCCAACTCAAATACCTACGGTTTCTAATACCTACTGTACTTCGGCAAGCTGATTTCAATGATTGTATTGCGAACAAAAGGCTAAACTTTTCCTGAATCGAAACACCGATAGGGTTTATTGAAAGCTCTTTCCAAAGCTCTTAAAATAGGTAAGACATAACAATAGTTTTTAATAAATTTGACCGATTGTACCTAGGAGGGTGTTTGCGGAATCGGCGGTTACGGAATTAGAGGACGGTCCGATTTTGAACTTCGCCAATCTTTCAGCGCTTGTAGCTGTGATGTTTGTTATTTTCACATAAATAAATAAATTTCTGGATACACGAATCCTCCGGGAACGCTTCGACATCTCTCTGAGTGAGGTGTGTCCGTCCTTCATCCTTCAATTTTGATTGTAGCTGTGATGAAAAATGGTGGCACCCCATAGGATTTTTTCCTACTCTCTCCAAATACATGCTTAGTTTGCACAAATACGTGTTTTTTTCAGACATAACGCATTTTTCTTCCATTATCCCTCATAACCCGAAAACGGTTCGAGATCGGACGAGTTGGTAGGGTGTTTCGTGTTCCACATGGTCTCGTCTATCACCCATTTTAGCTTGGCAGATCATTCGCGATTCACCCTGTATACAAATGCTATAATCATTGCATGAATAACTCAACCACTACGTCATTCCATAAGTCATTTCATTATTTATTTCATATTTTACAGAATATTCCAATGGACCACGTCCTGAGGTTCGTTTACTTCTTGGCAGTTCTATATTCGGCCGTGAACGCTCAAACGACCACAGCCACAGACACCAAAGCCACCGACGTCGATGGGTCCGGTGAAACTCAGACCACTATCGCGCCACCGGTGCTTAGTACACTTGGCTCGACGGCGGACGACATGGACGCCAGCATGGTCCGGGCCACCGAGAGCACCACAGAGACGCCAAACACGGGTGGATCCGACGGCATCATCAGCCGGAATTACAGGTTCGAATCGACGAGAACGAGCCCTCAGCTGAAACCTGGAATAGAGCTGGTTCCGGGCCCCACCGAATCGAAAAATACTGGAGAAAGACCCACTTGGCCTTTCAGCAGGGGGACCGGCCAGGACAGCTGGTCCGTGAGAACGCCAACGGGTAACAACAACAACAACAACAACGTCTATCCGTTCTGGAAAAAAGACGAATCAACGAAGAGTAGCAAGAACACCGCACAGGAACCTGCGGATGCGGACAGTGGCAAAAGTGAAGATGCCGGTACCGGCACAAATAAGCCGAATCCGAATGCTTTTATTTTATGGACTATGGGTCAAGGTGGAAAAACCAATTCTTGGAGTCTGGGAAACATGGCAGGGACTCCTGAACTATGGCCGACGAGCATCAACATGCAGCCCTGGTCAGTCCAACTCGGTGGAGGGACCAATACTGGTACTTGGACCAATGGACAGCAATCGTCGCAACCTGCTGCTCCTGCTGGCCCCACGGGAACCCCGGCAGCTTGGCCAGTTCAGGCACAATCTCCAAGCGGCGAAGAAACGGAAGACTGGACGGAAGATGCAGATTACGAAGAAAATTTCCCGGAGAATGCCGATGGCACAGTTGGTGACGGGGGACAAGCGAGTTTCTGGCCCAGCGGTAATAGGAATCAAGGTCAGAACGGGTGGGCCGGCGCAGCACCAGCCGCGAATGTAGGTAATAAATGGAACGTGGCCTGGAAAAATGGCGGAAACGCTGAACAGCCGAGCGGAGGATCAGCGGCCTGCGGTGACAACTGCCCTGGAGGTTGGACTAATGGTGGTGGTGGTGCAGCTGGAGGCTGGGATGACGAACCCGGTAGTGAAGGTGGTGAGGATTATGACGATGAAAGTGGCGAAGTCGAAGGTTGGGGTCCAACAGGTGGTGGTGGACAACAGGGTGGCAGCACTGCCGGCGGTTTCGACGACTGGAACGACCAGCCTTCAGGAGGTGCGGGCTCTACAGGATGGGACGCCGCTGGTGGAGCTGGAGCGAACGCCGGTTGGGCACCTGCGAGTAACGTCGGCGGTGTCGGTACCGGCGTCGGAGACGATGTGAAATGGAAGGTCTATAACGAAGACACTCAGACCATGGACGACATAGAGGATTCGACCGGATGGAAAGTGGTCGATGACGGAAACAACGGTGGGTGGAAACTGATAGACACGCAGGGGAACATAGAATGGAAGATCGAGAACGTCGATGGCGAATGGAGAGTCAGCACCGGAGACGATATAGCTGGTAAAGTGGCGGGAAATAGCTCTTCGACTCCCGCAAAGAAACCGGCACCCGATGACGGCCCGGCCAAAACGAATGCCTCGAAAGCGGTTGCACTACCTGCAGCAGGGAACGGAACCACCGACGCCGGAGGATGGGACGACGAGAAAGGGAAGAAGTACATAATATGGAAGTTCTCGGATGACGGCAAGGGCGAAGCCAGATTCTATGGAGGCAGTGGCGAACCAGAAGTCTGGTCCATCGGAGGCGATAACAGCTGGTGGAAAAACGAACCGTCCTCCGGCTCAGACACCAGTAGCAATGCAGCGGATGATGCAGGCGGATGGGATGCTTCGAATCCCGAAGACGACAGCAGCAGCACCTCGAACACCAAAGATGATTCGAGCTGGGGCCCATCTTTCACTAGCAGCTGGGGGCCGACCGGAAAACAACAGGGAAGAGGGACTCCGAAGAAGAAGAACACCGGAGGAGGTGGGCGAAGAAGGCGACCGTCAACGAATCCTGTTGGAGTCGGTTCTTGGCAAACTCAACCGGCAGCAGGTTGGGATGATAGTGCCGGTAACCAGAGGGTGAAACAACCTCCAAAGAACACCAAGAGACCCAGGAAAGGACCTGGACGTCCGAGAAACAGACCATCTACTAACGCTGGTAACAACGGATGGGTCAAAACTGCTCCTGCGGCTGCAGATATTCCTGGAGATGCCAGTTGGACCGGAAACAGACCCAACAGAAACAAAGGAGGTAAGCGAACAAGACCCGGTCCGGCTAAATCAAACCAAGGAACACAATGGGGGCCCAGTGGAGCCGGAAGTGGACGGGGAAAATGGAAGTCACCAAATAGTGGCGTCAAGACCGTCAGTTGGCAAACTCTAGTCACGGGGTCAAGGCCAAAGGGACCTCGTGGAAGTGGTGCAAGGCCAGCGTCGTGGCAGCCGAAACCCGCAGCCGGCAGTTCTGGTGGGAGACCCACATCGTGGCAGCAAACCCCAGTCGAAGGAAACCGCGCAAAATCACCATCTTGGCCCCGAAAGAAACCATCGGGAAGCAGGAAAACGAAGAGGCCATCATCTACCTCTCGCCCAATCAGTATTCCAGACGCTGGCTCGGTGAACGGCCCTTGGCAGAGCACCAGCGACGCAGCCTCCTGGCCCTCGGCGGGTACGGGAACAGCAGCGGCATGGCAACAGGACGCCACGAGCAACGGATGGCAGTCTGAGCCGAGAAATTCGGGCCCGTCAACCAAGGACGGTGTCGCCAACGGATGGCCACAAGCCGGTCAGCAAAACATGCCTTACATAATCATCATAAAAGCTCCCGAGGGTGAAACACCATCGACCGCCGACCAGACCGCGGCCCGGGCTAATCCTTGGGTAGCCGCCAGCAGTGCCCGGAGGAAGGGTAAGAGGAGAGGGAAGTCTAAAACCGGTGCTAAGAACAGGGGTGGAAATCGCCAGCTGGCTAATCCATGGGCCAACGTTGCCACCGGGAGGAGCGGTTGGCAATGGAACGCAACGGTCGGAAACGGCGAAGGACAATGGAAATGGGTGGACGGATTGGCGGGTACAGGTGGTACTTGGACGAACGACGGCAACGCCGTCTACAGCAACTGGCGGCCCACGGCGATGAAAAGAAGAAGAGGAGGAAGCCGAGTCCAACCCAAAGGAAGTAAGAAAAGCGCCAGCACCAAGAGGATACTAGTGTTCGATACCAAAGGAAACAAAGCCGTAGGACCTCTGGGGCCAACGCTCAACGGCAAGAACAAGAAAGTCATAGTCATCGACTACTCTGGCACCACCACCAAAGGTCCACCGAAAGGAAGGGACGGCATCAAGAAAGACATAGCGTCTGTGATCAAAGCTCTGAAATCGGTGAAGCCCCTACCGCTAAAGAAACAGTCTCCTCCAGTGAAACCATCGTCCATTTGAACTCTAGCACCAGCTCTCGCCAGCGACACTTATTCCTACTACAACAAACGCCAAAGAGAGAGTTCAATGGGAGCACTCGGATGGAAAAACATTTAGGTTTCGGGGGACCACAGGGGGGAAACCATTATCATTTTTACATTTTTTGTCAATGAACTACTGTGTCTTTTTTGTTAATAAAATTGTGGTTTTTTTTCAAATTTCTGTGGCAATTCAATCTCTTTACGATCACGGGCGTAATATCACGTCCAAACACCAGTGGAATAAATTCAAACAAGTTCTCTGTGTTTTTTTTTCCTCTCTCTCTTCACAATACGCCCTATCTCAACTGAAGTTGCTTTTCCTTTCCCTGCTTCATTTGTATACTCCTCTTAATGACTTTTTTCATACATATAATGTATCTTTTTACTGTATACTACATAAGAGCGAAAGAGAAGAAGTAAGGTGAGGGTGAAAAGAGACTCTAAACAAACCCTTCTTATCTGCCTTATCTAATTTGCTTTTTCCTTTTATATTTTTTTTGCTTCCCCCCCCCCCTTCTTGCTTTTCCTAACGTGCGATTACGTGCAAGGTTACCAGATTTATCACCGATTCGTCAAACAAGATAATCCAAATTTGTTGCGAAAACCTTGTACGTGAAGAGCTCATGGCAAAGAGTTGTCAAGGTCAAAGATGAGTTTCCATGATAATGACATCACATGACATCCCCGTTCACATGTGCAAATATTGCGGTCGCATTAGGAGTTCTAGCACCCGCTTGATGGCTTTTGTAAGGAAAGAAATGAAGAGCAGTCATTGGTGAAAATTCTTCAACGGGCTTTAAACCCGCTTTTTCTATTTCCCCATGTTAACGGGGCTAATAAGTACCAAAAAGTTATACCACACTGAAGCACTCAAGATTGCTCGATACTTGTGCCTGATTTAGTACTATGCAGAGACTGGTTTTATGGTTTTTCCGCCTGTGGGGCAAAAGTATTTTTGTCGTCCTTCTCCCATTCTAGTCAAATTTTCTTGACCACTCATTCCTCAAATTTGCCCTCAGCTGTATAGCCTGCTTAGTTCCCCCCCCCCTTCCCCCAAAGCAGAATGTTTAGCACAGTTCTACGACGAACCCTCAGCTGACTGAAAATGTTCTGCGGTAAAAATCCTCTTACATGTAACGGTGATTTTTGCCCTTGGGACATCTGAAATGAAACCTGTCAACATTTCCATGGGGCACCGACATGGAGGCTTATCGGACATTCCCCCCCCCACCACGGTGAGGGACCACGAAAAATTTTCATTTTTATCAATTTTACAACGAATAAAATCCAGGGCCCCACATCCAGTAGCGGGGACACCAATTCGCATACTTTTAGTGGGGCCCCCCCAGATTGGCTTTATCTCGGGTTTTCGCTGTTGCAAATTCTACAATTTAAATAACAGAAAAGAATGAGATTCATCCAGGGCCCCCAAAATGAAACGGGCCCCTGACTCGGAAGCTTGCCGGACATCCCCCTGTGAGTGCCACGGCAAATGTTCATTTGTATTCATTTTACCAACGAATAAAATCCAGGCCCCCCCCCTCAATTACCCGTGACCGAATTCGCAAATTTTACGGGACCCCCCCCCCCCCCCCCCAGACTGGATATATTTTGGGCTTCTGCAAATTTTTTAATAACATTAAAAAATTTGCAAGCAGCAAGACAACAACGAGATCCATCAAGAGCCCCTGGAAATGAACCCTTTTAACTTTCCCATGAAGGTATACGTGCAATCCCTCCGGGTACCTCGACCCTGTGTGTTGGGAGCACTGGTGTTATATGTGTGTATTATTCATATACATACCTCTCGGCATAACCCCCGGGGATTTGAATGACCCAGCTCAGATAGGGAGATTAGGCTTAAAGATCAACTCCTTTTTTGGTTACATAATCACCTAAAAAACAATTTATGGAGCCTCCTAAAAGACTCGGAATTCGGGTCAGTCACAAAACTTTTTTCGAAGAGGTTCCAGAGTGCAGGGCCGTCTTAACGCATAGGCGCTTCAGGTGGGGAAAAATATTTTGAAAATGGCACCTCAGTCTGATGGAGAGACGTGCTCAGAGAAAATTTTTTCCCTACGGCTCATGGTGCTGTTAAGACCATGGCACACCACCCTCAGTTGAAAGGCTGACAAGGCTCTGGCCGTCTCAAGAGCATTACGGGCCTTTGGGGGGGGGGGCGTAAGGATTGTTTTGGGGTGGCCCTACTTGGCCAAAAATGCCCGCCTACCAATTTACACTCTTAATCTCGAAAACTTTAATTAGATTGAATTTTTGTGAGGCCCCGAGCAGTGTCTGGGACCTTAGAGGTATCAGTATTATATTTTTCCAATATTCAAAACTATAAATTTTCTTGAATATCAATATACGGAGTCAGATAAAAATCTTAACCTGGGATCCTGCTAAAAATCAAGGCCTCATTCAAGGATGACGTGGGGGGGGGGCGCACTGATCTGATCCACTGTGATAAGCCTATGTAAGTCTGTTAGTAAATCTACATATTTTTTATGAATAAATCGGCAGAACTTCTGGCTTTTCAAAGCAGATATAGTTTAAAAAATTTCAGTTTTATACAGCCCTGTGCAAATATAAAGTTATTTGCAGTTTTTAAAATGATTAATCAGAGCAAAAAAAATCTTATTAGTTACCCAATTAGCTAATGGCAAATGATCACAAATATTGATACCCTTACTACAAAATTTGCAAGGAAATAATCATGATTTTCATAATTATTCAGCAGGCTAAGCAAACACAGAAATAACAATGTCCGCCAAGGAACAAACAATTTTTTTGTTACATAAAGCGTGATCGGATGAGGAAATACTTATTCCGAAAAGCTTTTCTTTGCAACGTCTCACAGAAAGAAGTTGATGCACAAATTTCTCGAAGTGAAGATTTTTCTTGATCAATTATATGCTTGTGCTGTGTAGGCGAAATGTTTTTTTTCAGACTCTTTGATCCAATTGAAATACAGTAGAACCTCACTATAACGGACAGATAAAAAAATTTTAAAAGTTTTAACTGACAAGTTTAAAACTCACTTTAAGTATTTAAAAAAGTTTTAACTTGTTTAAAAAGCATTCCCAAGCAAGCGATTAAGCATAGATTATTGTTTTGTTTTGGGTAAACCTTGATGTGCTGCCACTTGCCAGCAAGAAAAAAATTAAGATTAATGTAGTATATACGTTCGCATCTTTTTTCGATTCAACCTATGTTGAAGACTGTTTTTTATTTGATGTACAATAAACACTTTTTATAGCTAACTACTGTATTTTCATTGATGTACACCTTATTGCATTACACCCCTATAAGAAATATTTGTTATAAAGCAGACTTTCAATTACAATGGACAACCCTGAACTCCCTCCCCCTTCCTTAGTAGTCCATTATAACAAGGTTCTACTGATCTCATTTGGTTTTGTGCGAAAAGGACATTTTTTTAAGTATCACAACAAGACAAACAACGACATTTTTCTATTTTTTTTTTCTTTCAAATTCAAAAATATAGAAAAGGGCATGTTTCGAAACTTAAACATTCAACAACTGACAAATAGTAACAACTCAAATATAAATGCATATTTCATATCGCAAATGCTTAGCTCTTGTAAATCAAAGCCGCCAACTGAATTTTTTTTTTCAAAATCGTTACAAACAGCATATTACCTCAGTTTTTGTACTTATATTTTGCCATATATTTGAAGAAATTCGAAGAATCGCTCTCATTATTTTGGATCATGTCGTGAATCACCTTCGCTTGGTCCAAGCCATACCAGTAGCTCTCTATCCAGTCTTCTCTCATCCACCTGAATGAAATAAAAAAAAATCACTTTCTTATCATTTGTATTTATTTGTTTCCAATTTACCAATATTTCCCCCTTTCAAATATGCATAGATCAGCGCTTGACAAATATAGGAAAGAATCTAGATGCCAACCAAATATTTTATGATTTTTTCTCCCCAGCTAATCAATCACACACAGAAAATTTTGGGTGCCAATATCAATTTTTTAGTCGTCATGGTGACCCAGCACCTTGGATTCGTCAGTCTCTGGTACACACTGTATATTTCTGCTATTTTGAAAAAGTCCAAAATTTTTTTCTGTTGAAAAAAAAAAGAAAAGAGTATGGATAATGCCTAGTACAAACAACTGGATACCTAGATGAACTTCTGAAAGAAAATTTGTGATCGTTTCTGTATATCGTCGGCTTTCAAGCAAAAAGGCTGTCAAAAAGCTTTTGACAGCTTTTGCAGTTGATTAGAATTAATTATTTTATGATATGAACAGTTATGAACCACGACCCAGTAATCAAACATCAGTAAATCTCATAGACGGAGATAGACGTGAAAATTTGGGAGCATGATGATGATGATCATCTCAATTATATTTCATTATAATTATAATTCATTCATATATATGCATATACATTAGGTCAATTGGCTCCACATTTGATGCTGGGGGAGCAATACCCCCCCCCCCCCCAACCCGTATCTCTGCTCATGGCAAATCTACTGTAGGAGTTAAAAATCTTTAAAATATTTTTTCCTATTTTTCATAAAGACTCAAAAGTTTAAATCGACGAAATCTTAAAACTGGACTAAAAGGCGACTTCTAAAACAAACAAGACTTTTGTAGCCATCATGTAAGTCAAAATTAATGGTTTTAAGCCAAAGTGATGGAAAGTTTTTACCTGTTGACGCTTTGTTTGCATGGGTGGCAAATATTCTCAAGAAATCTTGGGTAATGGTGAAAAAAAGGCTACTATTTATGTTTTGTCTCCCTGCTTGAGTTGCAACAGTGGTGATTATGATGGACTTGCATTGTGAAATCCAGGTTCAAACCCCATGGGTGCCACAGTGGTGGTCGGCTGAAGTTGGTTTTCTGTGGTTTCAAACTTTGAGGCACTAATGCGAGCCGATCTCCCTCATAAAAAAGTCTTGCCATACAGAGCAAAAGGCCTACAATGGTACAAATATTCAATCATTGTACTTCATTCACAATTTGAAATATAGATGGTGGCACTGAAAATTCACACATAACACGCAGGGCCATCTTAAGAGCATGATGGGGCCCCCGGGCCAAGTGATTTTTCTGAGGCCCTACCTGGAAAATTTCCTAAATTTCAACTATTTCTAATTTTTCTGAGGCCCCTATTCTCTTGAGGCCTGGGTGGGCCTATGCGTTAAGACGGCATTGATAACACGTGATGTGCACCAAAACTGTTGGGTACACACACTTTGTTCCAGACTCTGATATAAAGCTGGCTTGGAGAGATCCCTGCCAAGAATATGATCTCTGGAACAGGATAAGTCCGGTGGCAGAGTCCTGGCATTCATTCATGCTTGAGTCGCATCAGTTCATTGGTCAAACCTACACATTATCCAGAGCCCTTCGAAGCAACTTCAGCCAATGAAGGAAAATCTTGCACAACTGACCAACCTTAATGAAGCAGTGTGACTCAAGCAGGGAAAAGACATAGGCCTTACTAGCAGCCTTTTTTTCCTGCCGTTACTTAAGATTACTTAAAAATGTTTGTCACCTGTGTGAACGAAACATCGAAAGGAAAAACTTGGCTAAAAAACCTAAAAAAGTATGAATTTTGCATCTGTGACGTCTGCTTAAGTGCCAATTGTTTCACCAAGAGTGTCTCAAAGGAATATAAATTTGCAAGGAAAAAAAAAAGGAAAATGATCGGGAAAAAACTATTTTTTTGGGAGTCACTTCAACTTTCCAAAAAATGATCATTACTGAAAATATAAGCATTTAAATTTATAAACAACGCCAAATCATATAATTGCCAATTAGTACAATTTCGACTTCTACTTTACCAAAATAAATTCACCCATTGACATATGTGATTGAAATTCTTGATTTACGTAACTTATCTTGTCATTTCTGAAGTCCTTTACTGCAATTCTTTTTGCGACAAAATTGTTATGGAATATAAAAAGTGAAGAAAATAAAAAATTTCAATAATTTATTCAGTTAGACCCCACTTAAAACGAGTCGCTTTTTAATAACACTTACTCATCTCTAGGTGATAATATTCCTACATCCAACGAAGGATGGGGTTGATGGCAATTCATGTGTTTTTTATTGGCAATCTTTGACAGATTTTCATGGCTATTTAACATTGACTGTCTGTTCTTATGCATATTATCACAGATATAACATTCAAAGCCTCTGATGAAATCCAATTTTTCCTCATCACGAACACCCCAATCCCGTTTTGATAATTCTTGTTTCAAGAGTTCATTGTTGATACCGTCTTTGTACGACAGATAACTCTGATACAACTCATCATTTTTGTCTAACATGTTGATAAAATCAGCCAATGCTTGAGGACTCTCAAATTCATCGACTATTATGATGGAGTTAGGTGATGGCGCCCAATATTTTATCGACGGCGAACCTCTGTATATAGGCACTGAACCAACATGAAGTGGTCGCAACAACTTTTCGGTTATATAATCATCACAAATAGCATTCTCGAAGGCTAACGAGAATTTATACTTGGAAATAAAATTGAAAAATTCCAGATCTTCATACATGTCTGTGGTGTTAAGATTCGATGGAAGATCTTTATTGTGTAAACACGTACCATAGGAATCTATATTAATGTGTTTCATAAGCTCTTTCACATATCTGTCTCTATCGGAAGCTACATTACAATGAGATTGCACATAAATTATAGGAGCGTACCCGAAGGACCTGAGCTTGTTTTTATCCTGGATGGACGCTGGTTTTCGCGATGTGATATAGTCCAAGCTAGGAATGGACTGCGTGGTTAAAGGGTAGTCTGAGTGTCTTGAAAAGGTGGAAGTGTAGTTGAACAACCGGATCCCTGAGGAGTGTGAGAGCACATAGTTATTCATGGGACTTTCTTCGTGCAATAATGCCCAAATGTGACTAGAGCTTCGGGGAAGCGGTAACTTTTCCGGGTCGAAATCAGTTCCGTAAAACACAAACGCCACATTACTGATGGATTTCGCGAGTTTTTTTTTATGAGTCGATAAACACTTTGATCCAGCACACTCGATTGTTGTGGTGTCCTCCACGTGGGGAAACAACAACCCTGTCCACCATATAATAGTGGGTGTATATTCATCCTTCGACGAGCCGCAAGAAACAACAGTTATTAATAACAACAACAATATCGTAAAATCGAGTCTTGAACCCATTATTAAAATTCATTGAAGACATTTAATCATCTTGTAAACAAATTGCGGCGTACCACGGTCGGCTATAACTTCGACTGCTATTTTAAAAAAAAACAGTTGTTTTTCTGTTTTTTGTATAAATCATTTCGAAAGAAATTCTGATGAATTTGAGTATGTATTAATAATTTATAGACAAATATATGTGATATATGTTTTTTAGCTATTCGTCCATCCGTGAATTAAAAACAAAAAAAAAAACTACGTAGAAGTTAAGGCCGTCTATAAGTTTTTGAAATGATTTCTTGCATCGAAACGGCTTTGACTTCGTTCTTCAAAGATTTTTTTTTTTCATTAAATCGTTTTAAAAGGTATTTTAGTAAATTTTAATGAATATAAACTTTTTTATGAGAAACGTGTGACATTTGTTTGGTAATGTTATGGATCAATCTATGAATTGAAAAAAAATAGATTTATGTTTGAGTCAAAGCCGTCCATATTTACATCTAAGTTTTCAAAAACTTTTTCCGCTTACCTCGGCGAGATAGAGAGAGAGATGATGAAGCAACTGGCGATTGTCGGCAGCGGAATTACTGGAGCAGCTTCGGCGTATTTGTTGAAGCTTCGTCTCCCTCAAGTAAAAATAACCGTTCTAGACAAAGCTAGGGGTTCAGGTGAGGTATAAATATAATCAATTTACACACCATATGCAGAGTATAATACCATATTTGAGACAATTTTGAGGCTTTTTTTGGGAACAGCTGTAGTATAATCCCTTTCTGGCGATGTTTTGGCGATTATTTTGTACTTGTTATTGTATTGTATTTTGTGCAACAAAAGCTGTGTTGTAATCATGCTGTCGAATCAATGTTTTTCTATTTATTATTGGTCCTTTTGTTCCACTCGATGTCATACCCTTCGCAAGTACTTTTGTTATTTTCACTGACTAAACGCAGGGCCGTCTTAAGAGTATCATGGGCCCCGGGCCAAGTGGTTTTTCGGAGGCCCTATCTGGTAAGGGGCCATTCAAGTATTACGTAAGCAGGTTTTCAGCCATTTTTGACCGCCCCCACCCCTTTTTCAGCAAGACACTGACCCCCCCCCCGTCATCAAAAGTCAGCAAATCTGAAACCCCCTCCCCCCCCCTCTTGATGCTGACATAATACTTTAATGACCCCTAAGGGGCCATTCAAGTATTACGTAAGCAAATTTTTAGACATTTTTATCCCCCCCCCCCTTGTCAGCAAAATTTCGTCATCAGCTCCGCTCCTCTGAATTCTAACGCATATTGGTGGGATCCGATCAAAAAATATTTTTTATCAATTTGAAATTTCGGAAGACAATACCTTTATATGTTATTATAATCAGTTTCTGAAAATTTATCTTTAATAAATTCATTGCGACCCACCCTCTAAAGCCGTATAATGATAAATTGCATAAAGGCTCTTGGCCCATGGACCAAATATGGTCCTGGGGGTTATCTGATGCGGCCTGCCCACCTCAAACCTAATTTTGTAAAAATGAACTAAGTGGCACATTTACAGATCGCTTAAGTGTCCTGTGGTACAATTCCAGAACATTTAAGTGGCCCATGGCACATTTTCAGATCACTTAAATGCAGGGGGGGGGGGTCACAGTTCCAGAACATTTAAGTGATCTGTGACACATTTAGACACACCCTTGAGTGACATGTGACGTAGTTTTAGAGCACTTACGTGGCCCACAGTTTGGTTCTACATCACTCAAGTTACCTGTGGCACATTCTCAGCTTATTTAAGTGATCCACGGCATATAATTACGGATCACTTGAGTGATGCGTGGCACAGATCCAGAGAACTTGAGCTGCCAGTACACATTTCCAGAGCAGTTAACTGCCTGGACACATTTCCAGATCACTTGGATCTGTGAAACATTTAGAGATCACTAAAGTGGCTTTGTAGGGCACTTATCAATAGGGTGAGATGTTACTTCAAGAAGTGCCCACAAACTATCGAAAGGTTTTTCTCATTTTTGGCGCACAGAGTAAGATGCCATTAAAAATATTTCATATTGTCGTAAAGGTTGGTTGATGACATAAGCATTATTCAAACCCCCCCTCCCCCCCTTGTCATCAAAAGTCAGCAAATCGGAACCCCCCCTCCCCTATCGATGATGACGTAATACTTGAACGGCCCCTAAATCCTAGAAAATTTCAACTGGATCTCATTTTTGTGAGGCCCTCTTCTCTTGAGACCCCTGGACCGTGCCTGGGTGTGCCCATATGTTAAGATGACGCTGACTAAACGTGGTTTGCAATACCATGTTCTTTTTTTTGGCACTTTTTGTTCCTTTTGATACCTAATATCACCCCTCTGAGTTTGTTGCAACTTCAAGGCAACACCCTGTATAGGCTCAGTTTTTGGGTAAGGAAACCCCCCCCCCCCACTTCTGCTGGATTTATAGTGTTAAAAAAATTACACCGTCAATCCCTTGGATTTCTGGTGATTTCACTGTAGCTTGTTATGATTAATCTTGGCGGAAATTGACATGACCACATGCACAATGCTGACCAAGAATTGATTCTGTATCTCATTTATTTGTAGGTGGACGAATGTGTACTTCTAGGAGTAATGAAGATAGCTCTTGTACAGTTGACCTCGGTGCTCAGTACATAACGAAAACAGAAAACTTGTCAGAAATTCAACAAAGGTTGTGTATCTACTGTTTTTTTTATTTTTTTTTAAACTGACTGCCCTGTGTTCTTGTCCAACGAAGTTTATTTCTTTCATGCATAAATATTTCAGAAAGCTTAACCGTTTAATTGCTAATCGTCTGTGAGCAATTAATGAGATATTGCGCAAATTGAATTTTCAAAGCTAAAGAAAAAAGTTAATATTTAAAAGAGAAAAATTCTTTATTTTGCAGTTGTTATGACAGTCTCATGAAAGCGCAATTACTGAGGCCTCTGAACAGCGCTGTTGATGGAATGCATACCTTCAAAGATCCAGTTGAGCACTTCATATGCCCTCAAGGTTCTGGTTCGATACCCAAATATTTTCTTGATCGATCTGGTAAGTGAAAATGAAATGTGTATATAAATGTGTTACCATCAATAAAGCCTAAGTCTGACCTGATGTATATAGGTCAGACAAAATAGGTCATATGCAAATGATGATATATGCATTACGTACACATATACATTGATTCTGCCATGAAAATGTCTTTCCATTACAAAATAAAAATTTTGGTAACCATCAAACATATGAAAGAGTTATATGAAGATTTTCAACAGCTGGCTGATGCAAAGATGAATTTAGGAACAAGAGAAAATTCAACTGCCCGTGAGGAGAATCGAACCCGCATCCTCTCACTTGTCGAGTGAGCACCCTAGACTACAAAGGCAACAATTCTTATTCTTTCCTTAAAGCTTGTGTGTGCTGAACAGGACCGTTCGTCGATGGTTGGACCTAACTCAGGGCAAAGCTCATAATTGTTGACACTGTGATCAGATAGTGACTTATTCAAGGATGATGCCACTCTTTGTTATCCATGCAAAGGTTTTCAACAGCTGGCTGATGCGAAGAGGAATTTAGGAAAGAGGGAAAAGGCTCTAGAGAAAGATTGAGAATCGTTGCCAGTGTAATGTACTCACCCAACAAGTGAGAAGACGTAAGTGCAATTCCCCTGCAAGGACAGTTGAATTTTATTTCTTTCCTAAATTCACTTTCACATCAGCCAGCTGTTAAAAATTTTCGTATGGATAGGGAAGAATGACATCATCCTTGGATATGAAAGAGTAGTTTTTCAGCTCACAATCACCACTTCTGAGAATGGGGGCCTTCCGAAAACAGAATATACCAAAAACTGTGATGCATGCCGCTAAACAATCTCAGAAAATACAAGTAGAAAAAAAAAAACTGTGAGAAAGCGTAGAAAGTGAAATTATGGGATTTTTTATTGCAGAATAGTTTTAGTCAGCTTGTTGCAGAACAATGAAAAAATAGCTTTTTTTAGATAATGTATTTTTTGAGACGAGTGTCACAACAAGAAAGATAGATCAGTTTTATGTCAAAATCCCACCTTTTTTGTCTTATCTTGACTTAATTTTTGTTTTGATCTATTTCATAAGCAAGTATCAGCATTATCAAAGGCTTTCACAGTCACATCTGATGGATACCTGAAACTTTCCAGATGGTAGTTTTTGCATATTCATTCTGGTTGCTTCTTCTTCAGTTGCTTTGGTGGGCATTACTAGAAATACAAGATTCATCGAAAGACTGGTTATTTGTGGAGATGAAGATAACAAGGAAGAAAATTCATCACTGCACCCACGGGGACTCGAACCCCAGTCTCTCGCTTGCCTGACGAGTGCTCTACCATCTAAGCTATGGAAGCAGATAGAATATTTCAACCTTGGAGTGTATATATATGTTGGAAGGCACCGTGGGGGCAGTGATGAATTTTATTCCTTGTAATCTTCATCTCCACAAATAACCAGTCTTTCGATGAATCTTGTATTTACAAGTGGAGAGGACTTTTCTAAATGCATGTGTGGCCATCTGGGTGGCGTATGTCATTCATGAGCTATTAGTTGATTGTTGACACCGTCCATGTACGGTGCCTTTCAACACATATATACACTCCAAAGTTGTTAAAATCCAAAGCTAAGGCCCTGAGAGCCCTTTAAGTCTTTTCCATGGGAGGCCATGGTCCCAATAGTTCCACGAGTCCTCAGGAGGGGGGGGGGGGAAGACTTTCTGTGCTCATCACCCTTTCAAACTCAAAATCTTATATCATGTATTAAACATTATTTTGTTTTGCATATGTTTCGTTAATGCTAGGCTCCTTAAACACTTGCTCTAGTATGCCCATTTGTTTAAACAGCCCGGTTTTCTGGAATCTCCTCGGAAAGTTTTTTTTTTGACAGATCCGAAGTCCAAGCCGTTTAGTGCCCCCCAAATTGGTATATATAGACCCAAAAATTTGTTTATTTCTGGGCCTAGCCCTCTATCACATCTCTCTCATAATATTGAAGAGCGCTTCAAAACTGTTCTTGCACCAGGCTGTTAAATAACTAAGCCTGGCCCCTGATTCTAGAAACTTATCTTTTGAGAGAGATCATGTTTATCATGCGAGAGAGAGAGAGAAAAAATGAAATGCCTGTACCACACATAAATACACCATCTCATATACTTTTTTTTCTCTATGGCTCACGAACCCAACTACATAGTGTGACATAAAAAGATATTCAGTACCGCATCATCTTCTAAATTCTCCTTCATCCAATTGTGAAGTTACTTATCTCAGCCTTCGGTTACTATTTGTATTTTTTGCAGTGCTTCTTTAGTGTTTTTTTTAACTTATCGGTCGGTTTAATTTTCAGTCGTGTCTGAAACAATTTAAACAATTTTCAATAGAAACCTATTGGAAATCACATTTCAGCTAACAAATGGGATTCCAGAACAAATTTTCTTCATTAGCCTAGGTCGTCATCATCAACCATTTTCAATCCACTGCTGGATGAAATTCTCCTCTAAATTTTTCCATTTTGCTCTGTCTGATGTCATTGATCCATCTTATGTGGGGACGTCTTTTTGGACGTTTAACACCACGGGGTACCAATCTAGAATCTAGAATACTTGTGGTCCATCTGTTGTCCTGTCTTGCAATATGTCCAGCCCATTTCCATTTTACACATTGAATTCTTTCAATGATATCATATACCTTTGTGTTGTCTGTAGCCTTTGTATCGTCTTGCTTGTGAGTGCCCATGTTTCAGCTCCATAAGTCAGTGCTGGTAGCACACACTAGTTAAACACTTTTATTTTCAGGCATAATGGCATGTGGCTCTTCAGAATTACATAGTTTTTGCCAAAAGTTCTCGATCCAATCCTAATCCTTCTGTTTATTTCATTAATGATTCCACTGTCCATGGTAATTTCTTGTCCCAGGCATACATAGCTTTCTACTTCTTCTATCTTTGTGTTGTTGAGCAAGATTTTCCTCTTCAACGCAAAGTGGTTGAATATCACTTTGGTCTTTTGCAGATTCATTTTCAAACCCACCTGAATACTTGCCTTCGAAAGTTCTTGTATCATTTCTTTTAGTTTGTGTGGATTACTGCTGATAACAACAATGCTGTCTGCAACACGCAAATGGTTGAGAAATTCTCCATTTATTTTAATTCCTTTTTCATCCCAATCCAGTTTTCTGAATACTTCTAAAACAGTGGTCAAGAGTTTTTGTGAGATAGTATCACTCTGTCTGACTCCTTTTCCAAGTTTAATCATTGCTTTTCCTTTATCCAAACGAATCATTGCAGTTGTTTTGTCATATATTTTCTTGATAATATTGATGTAAGTCTTCTCTACTCCAATTACATCTAGAGCTTTAACAACAGCAGATGCGAAGACTTCTCAAAATCATTAAAGGCCATACACAATGGTAATATGTATTCCTTGTGTCTCTTTCTGAGTTCCCTGATTGTTTGGATGTGATACATTGTATTAAATCAACTTCGAAATCCTACTTGTTCTTTTGGTTGGGCTTCGTCTGATTTGGATTCAAGCCTGTATGTCAGCACTTTGGTGAAGATTTTACAAATTATTGATAAGAGCCTGATTGGTCGATAATTCTTGATATCCCCTTTTTCACCCTTTTTGATTAGCCCAAGTATCACTGAACATATTTCTATTCATATTTTGTGGATATGAATATAAAAATTGCAAAATTAATATTTTTTTCCTGCTTTTAGGTGCTGAGGTATGCTTCGGCCATAGAGTAGCTGAATTGATAGAAACCGATGATAAGAAATGGAAAATCAAAATGGAAAATTCAAGCGAGAAAACATTTGACAGTGTTATCATCACCATTCCTGTTCCTCAAGTGCTGCAAATCAAAATTCACGCAAAAAATTCTATAGGTAACAGGTACAGATTTTTTTGTTAGTATTATAAATGCTTTGGTACTTATATCTACTTAGTTTAATTGTTATTAGTTTTTTTTTAGATTCGGAGTATCACGACTATTGAGCTGAAAATCTTATTTACTCCCTGTTTAGGTGCTGGCCAAGTCGATAAGCTTAGGACAGTTAGATATAATTCACGATATGCTCTGGGATACTTTTTTAGTGATAAACAAAAGTTGAATAATTATCAATTTGTCGCCAAGTACTTCAAAGACAGTCCATCAGTGAGATTCATCAGTTTTGATCATGCTAAAAGAGGTATGTATACATAATCATTTCAATTCAAGTTTTCAAATAATCAGTGAAAATTAGTCTTTTAATTTTTCTGAGGTTTATGTCTGTGCTATTTTTACTATATGTGCTATTTGTACTATACAACAGTTTCTATCATTGCTAGTTTAATAAGTGATTCTCTCATTTATTCCATCTTTTCTTATTTTTTTTACCTTGAAAATTTAATCATATATTAGTTCATTTTCCTGAGAAAAAAAACAAACTGTCTTTTATCAGTAAATTTCAGCGATAGAAAACAAAATCAATCTGAGTCACTAAAAACCGAACGAGGCGTAATTCAAACACATGTGTGTCATTCAAACCTACTGCAATCGATGCTCGTTATTAATAACTGTCCATTATAGCGACCCTTTAATTATAAGACCAGTACAACAGGTACCCTATTTCTACCGTGTTATCTTTTATCCAATACAACAACGGATAAATGTCGTTCAAATCATTATAACGACCGAATACAACTCTCTCTGTCCCCCATTCTTTTTTAAAGAAATGGAAAAAATCTGTTGTTTTGTGTGTTTGAACTTCACCTTTGATGCTTGAAGAAGAAAGGGTGAGAAACATAAATGGTTAAAAGTTGGAGTGTCATAACTCCTACAGCAAACCCGGTGGTTAACTAGCGCCATCACTGGAAAATTTGCTTACCATTCTGTTTTATTTTCTCCACTGTGAGGACCTCTCCAGTACCAGAGAATGTTTTCAGGTTTCACAAGAAACTTGCTCAGTCTTCATCAGAATCTTTTTCGACACAGAGGCACTATGTTACTTCTACTTGTGGAATTGAAATAGGACGAAGGCAATAGGGCGCATTGAGCAGTTAGTCATGTCTGTGAGAGACATGATAAGGAAACATCATTTAGAATCAGCTCTAAACTATGTATTTTGTGATCATGGTGTGACAAAAATTGCAAAATATTTTTTTTCCTTTTTTCATAATGTTAAAAAAAAACTTTCCTTTTCTTCTCAAAATCAAAGGTGGAAATGCCATTGCACCATCTGTGGTTGTTCATTCTACGAAAGAATTTGGTGAAACACACCTTAAAGAAACATCTGAAGAAGTACTTCCTTTGCTGGAAAACGACATCAAGCTACTTTTACCGGATTTACCTACTTCTAATGGTTCAAAAGTTATTAAGTGGAGGTATTCTCAGGTGAGTTTTCAGTGAAAACAGACAAATTTTATTTCACTTTGCTTCTCAGAGCAAGAGTGAAATGCATCAGTTTGGCTTTGGTAAATTTGCACGTAAAAAACAAAGGAAAGCTTTATCTACACGTTCATCATTAATATTATTCATGACCGGCATCATCCAAACATGAATTGTTTTTTTTAAACCCTAGAATGGTACCTATACATCTAAGAGACATAGTTTTGTATAGGTATTAAAAGCATAGATTTTTTTTAGGTACCATTCTAGGGTTAATTACCATATTTCTTATCCTATTGATCAAATGTGCATAAGTGCTGCAGTCAGAAGAAAAAAAGCTAAAATTTCTAGCACTTCATCAGTGTATCCCCCCTCAAATCCTTCCAGGATGAAATTTAACTTTCATGTTATCACAGCTTCTGTTTATTCTATAGGCAAATACTTGTGAAAAAATGCTTACAAATTACTCAGAATCAATTTTTAATACTTGCTATAAATTAGTTGATGTTTGAATTAAATGTTAATTTTCATATTAAATTTCTTGCCAATTTTGTTTTCTGAAATAAAAATTAACTTAGGCCAAGTGCTACAAGTCCCCAAAATTGTGATTTTAAAAACAAGCTCTGTGACAAATTTCCCAAAAAATACAGGAGGAATGCTTGGAGGTTAGAAAAATGACTCTTATTCATTCTTCAAAATTGAGAAACTGTAGAAAACTAATTTGAGTTGATTAGGGGGTATTTTCAGGACATGTTTTTTTATTTTTTTTGGTGGCGGGGGGGGGGGGGGTCGGAGTTATGCTATTCTTTCCCAGAAGGACTAGCGTGAAAGCTTAGAGTCTTAGTCACTGATGAGCTATTGTTGATGCAGTTGTTTTACCTAAAAGAATTGAATAGTTAGTAGGGCAGGTTCTTTTCTGTATTTCTGTATGTTGTATAAACGCTGACTTGAACTCTCCAAATAAGTCCCTTGACTTGCTACGACAGGGTCCTGATTTTGAATTGCACAATAGGACATGAATATGCATTCTAATTTTTTCATATGACTTATTTGACTGAAAATTAGTGATATATTTTGTCTAATAAAAGTGCTTGAAATTTCTTGCATTATAAATCACAGATTTTTTACTGCAATCTATTCTAGGTTGAAGTGCCATTTCCAGGTGAACCAGGCTATGTCCTGCTTTCCGAAAATCCTTTGCTTGTGTGTGGAGGTGATGGTTTTTCTAAATCTAATTTTGAAGGTTGCATTTTTTCTGCAGAAAAATTAACAGAGGCAGTTACGAGTCACTTAAGTTGATTTAATCCATTGGGGGTATCACAAAATGGCGTGATTGGATGTGACAAAAGACTAGTAATTTCTGTTGTGATGTCTGAATAAATTTCATCATAAGGCTTTTTAAACTAAGTTATACAGGGTGAGCGAGAAGTCCTGGACACATTTAAAAAATTAATAACAAATCAACCAATTGACATAAAAATGTGGTTTGCACAAAAAACTTATCATCATGGCCTAGAGTAGGGGTCTTCAATGTTTTACGCTCAAGGGGCACATACAAAATTTGTCTCGTTTCGTGGGCCACTCATTAACAGCGTAGAGTGTGCCCCCCAAAAATGATCACAAACTAAATATATTTCAAAATATTTTTAAAAATTTAAACATTCAATTCAATTAATTTTAACAAATATTAATTTTGAATAATTAAAATTTTTTTTTCAAATTATAGTGTCGAGAAATGCCTTTTTTACTATATTAATACATTTCTGTTATTTGAAAATACTTTTGGAAGTTGGTAAATCTAAATTTTTCTCAGATTCCTTGTGCCTCCAATCAATCTCAGTGTATCCCACCCCCTGCCAAAGGTTGATCCTACGTACACTCAGATACGATAAATTAAAATGTAATGCGTACTACATATTTTATGATTGCATTAGGAGCCATTCAAGTATTAAGTAAGCAGATTTTCAGCCATTTTTGACCCCCCCCCTCCCTTGTCAGCAAAACACTGACCCTCCCCCCAGTCAGCAAAATTTCGTCAGCAGCTTAGAATATTTCATACCCAAAAAAAGGGATGGTTCATGACGTAAGAAACCTTCAAACCCCCTCTCCCTTGTCATCAAAAGTCAGTAAATCCGAAACCCCTCACCAATGCTGACATAATACTTGAATGACCCCTTATGTAGCATTTTCGTTTTAAAAAATGAAACTGAATTTGGGGGGGGGGGGTAAGATCAATTATTTTAGGTATTTTTTATATTGTATGAAACAGAATGAAAATGGATGATTTTTGTTATATATGTATATGTTGAATTAATTATGTACCAAATAAAAGAAAAAGTCTTTGACTTGACTAAAGCTTCAATGTTAGTTAAAATTTGTGTTGTTGCTATTCGTAAAGTATCCTCCAAATGCCGATCAGTCAGACGTGTTCTAGTTTTTGATTTTGTATTCTTCATTCGACTAAATAACTGTTCACATATGTAAGTGCTGCCTAATATAGAAGACATGAACAATGCATGTTTGTGTGTTTCTGGATACTTTTCTTCGGACACATACTTAGAATAAAAATCAATTAATGAAGGAATTTCAAAAAACTTGCATTTTACTGCAGAGTCACATTGCAAATCTGCAAATTCTAATTGCAGCTCTGTTTTATTGAAAGTGTTTTCGGTCGATATCGAAAACACTTTCGATATTGACCAAGAATGGTGAGGAAAACATTTTCATAGAAATTTCGTTCTCACAGAAGTCAGAAAACCTGCTTCTTAATTCTGTTCTCAGATTTGAAATGCACTGTACATAATCGTCCGGTTTCTAAGTTGTAGATCTATTTACCAACTCCAATAATTTAGGAAAATGTATGCAGTTTTTGTTTTGTAGTTGACGTTCCCAAAGGACTAATTTAGTTTTGAATGCTTTCACGTTGGCATAAAGATTATGGACAAGTAGGTATTTTCCCAGTAAGCGGTAGTTTAGATCATTCAGATGACCAGTGATATCGACAAGAAATGCAAAATCTCTCCAATAAGTCAATCTCTCCAATATTTCATGAATTTATCAACTTCCTCCTTCAAGGAAAACAGGCGCTGAAACATCTTTCCCCGGCTCAACCAGCATACTTCTGTATAATAAATAACGTTGCCATGGTCAGTTTCCAAATCCTCTACGAATTTTTGAAACTGTCTATGGTCAAGTCCTTTGGATCAAATGAAGTTAACTGCTTTCACTACAACAGACATTACATGTTCAAAGTTGGAGAAAAACTTTTTTTACAAGTTTTCCTGGTGTATGATGCAGTGGAAAGCCATTACCTTCATATTTGCACACTTTTCGTCATCTGAGTGATCACCCCTGTCTTCTGACCGGTCATAGAATGAGCACCATTTGTAGTTATGGCAGATATGTTGCCTAAGTTCAACTCACATTTAGCCAATGTTTCTGCCAAACTTGAATATAAGTTGAAACTTTGTGTGGTATCCTTAAGTGCAATGACACTAGCTAACTCCTCAACAATTTTGAAGTTTTTGTCAATACCACGAATGAAAATAGCTGCTTATGCGGTATCTGTTGTCTATGACCGTCAATTCATCCATAGCTACCGAGTAAAACAAAAATTCCTCACATTTGGATTTGAAGGTCTTGAATATATCTGCTGACAGATCCTCCATGTGCCTTGCTACTGTCATATCAGACAAAACAGCTCGAAATAATGTTCGAAACAGCTTGAGCCTGTGAAGGGCAAAGCACATGAACTGCAGACTGAAGGCGTTCTTTAACGAATTCTCCATCAATGAAGGGCTTCCCACGTTTCGCAATTTTTTCTGCTATTATATAACTAACATGAACACAATCTTCAGACTGTCATTTCTTCCAAAGAATAATGATTGTTGACAGTTCAGCTTCGATTTCAGTTCATTGACTTTTTCCTTTCGGAAATGTCCCTCCAATCCATATACTTCACACTATGCTTGGTATCGTAATGTCTCTTAATATTGTATTCTTTCATCATGGCTATGCTGTCATTGCAAATGAGACAAGCTGCTTTAGCCTTGTATTCAACGAAAAAAAGGGATGACCACTTGAAAAAAAATCTCACTTTTTCTTCAACTTTTATTTTTTTGCTATCACGGTTCGGTTCGCCATCATGCATTTAAAGACTAAAAGGCTTCTGATCAAAGGCTTCAAAGACCAAAAACACAAACTAACTGTACCAATATTGTACAAATCCCTTCTTCCAACCAATCAAGATGCATACATCCACCCGCTCCTTTCCTAACCATGCACCCAAGAAATGTGATACCGTGGAAGTTCTGTTCATTTCTGCTTTCTCCCACTTAAAGAGGATAGGATGTAGTCAGTTATTTATGTTGAAAAAAGGTATGGTGTGGTTTCTTTTGTGTTAAAGGCCTTGTTAACACTTAAATGACAGCGTGTTATTTCTCGTTGGCTTACTAAGACCGGTGATATTTTCTCGTTTGGAAATGAAAAACAAATACATATAGGAAATTAAAAATTGAGAAATCTCGTTGCTGGTCTTTTACGTCTCAGCATTGAAACACGAGAAATCTTGTGAGCAGTCGTTTAAGTGTTAAGAAGGTAAATACTATCAACTGATCAGCCTGTCCTTGTTATGTCTATATGAAGCTGGGTGACTTTTTTCTTTCTCGAAATCTTCGTTTTACCCTATTTTTGAATGATATTGCATCAATTGATCGAAATGTTTTGGCAGGCCACCAAAATAGAGATGGCGGGCCACGGGTTGAAGACCCCTAGTCTAGAGAGTATGCAAGTGACCAAAAATGTTGTGCAAGCGAGTTAATGACCAAAACAGGGTTGGAAGTAATGGCTAATTTTGCTATGTACATTTCTTTTATTTTTTGCAGATAGCAGCTATGGTTCCAGTGTAAAAAAAAACCCCTAATATTAAACAATCTTAGACCTCTGCTGCCACCCATCAAATCAAAAATGTAACAATTTGTAATAATTCTTAATTAAAATCAGCAAATTGGTAAATCCTGATGTAAGATTGGTTATTGGTTTTAAACCGGTGTACAGCATGAAAAGTCACTCACAGACAGTGCCCCTCATTCTTTAGGTCATTCACCGACCTAGTATCTCACTCTGTAGATCACTCTTTTGGCGCTCATTGACCGGTTCCCTCACCTTCTATGTCACTCCCCTGCTCAAACACTCTCTAGGTTTTTCTTTTGGTTACTAACATGCCTGCACACATCTGTAATCTCTCTTTTTTGCCGCTCACACATCTGTTCCTTCCCTCTCTAGATCACTCCTTTGGTCTCTCACATTCTCGCAAAAACCCTAGGTCTTTCTTTTGGTAGGTCACTCACCTATTCCATCGCTCTGTAAGGCCATTCTTTTGGTCACTGCTTGCAAACTCTATGGGTCACTTGTTTTGTTGCTCACTGACTGTCCCCGAGTATGCCCGTATTGATGATTTTCCCGCCTGTGTGGGTCATTATAGAAATTTTTCCTCCCTTCTCCCATTCTACTCTTCCTCTTTAGAAGGACGTGTCGTCCTTTCAAGCTTCCTCCAACACATTTCGGAAAATTTGACCTTCTGTCCTCCTTTTAAAGTTTTTGAGTTATTTTTCTTTTCTTCAAAAGAAATGTTTTCCCCACTTTGAAACATCTTTCTTCATTGAAGTGTTCATATAAGTGTTTTTGTGTGTTTTTTCCCACACACATTCATCAATAGCCGTCAGAATTCCCAGAACTTTTTCTGTTTCTGCTTTAAAAGCAGTTTTTTTCTACAATTGGGAGGTTTCATTGATCAGAAGTGGCGCCATCTAATGTGAAAAATTGTGTAAGTTGCTAAAGCATAGTTGCTCACTAAAAGTGCGTGTGCAAGTGTCTTCCTTTCTGTTTTCGAGTCTTGGTTGCTTGGTTTTCATTGCTCTACGTCAGTGTTTCCCAAATGGGCAATATCGCCTCCTGGGGGGCGATGGAATGGTCCAGGGGGAACGATAGAAGCTACGGATTTAGCATAGGATCCTATGGGTTTACTTGAGTTGGGGGGTGATGAGAGAAAAAAAATTCTGGAGAAGTCGGCGAAATTTTGGGAAACTATGCTCTTAGGTATTAGCTAACCCCATTTGAATGGGTATTTCAACTGTTTGATTGATATAGTTGGTGCTGCCATCTATGCTCAAAATTAGAGGTGACTACTACAGTGATCAGGTCAAGGAGTAGAATTTTTCATTCACTACGGTTCCTTGTGAGCAAAACTCACAAATTGAGCTGGATAAAAAAAAAAAAAATCATTTACAAATACAACGCCACAACAGGCAAAATGCCCAGCGAGGTGGCTGATTTCTTCATTTAGCACATAAGGAGCCGTCCAAAACGAAGAACAAGGGGAGGGAACAGAGGACGAATTAGGGTTTTGAAAATTAAAGCCGGGTTTTCCTAGGAGCAGGTTTCCTCTGCCGCGAGCAACGTGATTCATCCAGCGTGCCACGCCGTCCACTCATCAATAAGAAAAACAACATGACTGTTTTCCTACAGAGCGTAATACGCCTCACGACAGCGCTTTACGTCGGGCGTGATTGGCCGACTGCTTCTGGAGGAGTCAGATGTGTCGTGGCAACGGTTTTGCCGATATTCTCTTCACTCTTGTGTGTTTCTTTCCCTTCCCTTCAAACCGGAGCATGCAGACGACACTGAGTAAGTGATGCCAAGGCCATTAGCCGTCCTGATTTGATGCGCCCCGCTAGGAAAACACAAATGCGTAGCGTAATTATGTAACACGTTTCTGCCGGCGCGAAATGGTCTAATTCGGTTCACCTATTCCTAGGAAAACCCAGCTTAAGGAGTGACTCCTGCGCTTTCACTCTTACTTTCAGTCACTTTTTTTAATTTCCACAACAGATGACGCCACAATTGTGACAAATAAAACCAACCATAACAATAGTTTTTTCCAACTCTCTTTCTCTCTTTGTAACAGTATGGCACGAAACACTCATATCAATGAAGAAATTAGGCGGTGTTGCAAAGGGGTGTGGGTCATAATCCCGACAGACGAAATCCCGACAAGTCACAATCCCGACAGACGAAATCCCGACAGGTCAAAATCCCGACAGGGTCGAAATCCCGACAAGTCAAAATCCCGACACGGTCAGAATCCCGACAGGGTCGAAATCCCGACAGGTCAAAATCCCGAAAAGTCGAAATCCCGACAGGGTCAAATTCCCGACACGGTCAAAATCCCGACACGGTCGAATTTAAAAATTCAATTTCGCCGTATAATCGCCGCACTTCGCGATTTCTGTCGGGATTTGAATTTCTTACGGCAAGGGGCGTTGGGGCGCCGATGAGAATGATAAATTGCGATCAAATAAATTTTTTAAATTTTAATTTCGCCGTATAAGCCGCACTTCGCGATTTCTGTCGGGATTTGAATTTCTTACGGCAAGGGGCGTTGGGGTGACGATGAGAATGATAAATTGCGATGAAATAAATTTTTCAAATTTTAATTTCGCCGTATAAGCCGCACTTCGCGATTTCTGTCGGGATTTGAATTTCTTGCGGCAAGGGGCGTTGGGGTGACGATGAGAATGATAAATTGCGATGAAATAAATTTTTCAAATTTTAATTTCGCCGTATAAGCCGCACTTCGCGATTTCTGTCGGGATTTGAATTTCTTGCGGCAAGGGGCCTTGGGGTGACGATGAGAATGATAAATTGCGATGAAATAAATTTTTCAAATTTTAATTTCGCCGTATAAGCCGCACTTCGCGATTTCTGTCGGGATTTGAATTTCTTGCGGCAAGGGGCCTTGGGGTGACGATGAGAATGATAAATTGCGATCAAATAAATTTTTTAAATTTTAATTTCGCCGTATAAGCCGCACTTCGCGATTTTTGTCGGGATTTGAATTTCTCGCGATGAAGGGCGTTGGGGTGACGATGAGAATGATAAATTGCTATCAAATAAATTTTCAAATTTTAATTTCGCCGTATAAGCCGCACTTCGTGATTTCTGTCGGGATTTGACTTTCTCGCGATTAAGGGCGTTGGGGCGACGATGAGAATGATGAATTGCTATCAAATAAATTTTCTAACTTTAATTTCGCCGTATAAGCCGCACTTCGCGATTTCTGTCGGGATTTCCGTTTGTCGCTGCAAGTGGTTTGTGGCGCATACCATGATCAATGGAGATCAATAATTTGGAAATTCATTTACTTTTCCAACTTGGCGAAAAGCAAAGGATTCAGGGTTGCCTTTTTCTGGCATTTATCGATTTTTCTATCCTCCACAAACACTGCTGTTCCTTATTATTTTCTTTGAGAATTTTTCGAAATTCTTTCTCGCTCAAGTTTCAAATAGACTTAAAATGTCAAATGATATTGCACAAAGTTAGACCGTTTCATGAAGATCTTAATTTAAAATTTTCAAGGTTTTCGAAAGCAATGTAATAGTAGAGAAATATTTTTATTCATATGTATAAAATTACATGTCTTGACAGCTTAATTCACTGATTCATCGCCGAGCCGCAACCACTGAAGGTCAGGCCCGTATCTAGAAATTCCATGCGGGGGGGGGGGGGGGACAAGGTGGTCAAATAATATATTTGGCCATGTTTTACCTTATTTCAATCATTTTCTCTCATTTCGAAGGGACCGGATCCCCAATTCCCCCCTTCTCACTACGAAGCTATAAACATAAAATTCTGTCAATAGTTTTATTTTATACTGTTGAGACTCCCAAAAAAATTTCTTAAAATTCTATCTCTAAGTTGGTCTTAAGGCTTTGAAGAGAGTATGCAAATTGTGTGGTAGTGTAGTTGCATACAGGGTGTCCTTTAAGAGTTAGTACGGCCATTGTCTTCTCAACCATCCGTGGTAGAGATGATTTCAGTTTGAAAAAATGCTCAAAAGGCGTTCAAAAATTACCCTGTACCAGTTTTGAGAGTGAAAACACAGTGTGTAACAAAATAAAAAAATATAAATTTTTAAAACTTCTAATTATAAAGTGACTGCACCGTATCTCCTGAGACCAACAAAAAAAATCTAAGTTGATAAGTACAATGTTCGCCGAGATATTTGAATTCAAAATTCGAAGGAAAGGTGGAAAGGACAGCATAAATTTGGGGAAGGAGCGTTGTCGATTAGTTTTTGCTGTCTTTTCATAACTTTTCTCCAGTTTTCGAATTCAAATATCTTAGCGAATATTGCACTGAGAAACATGCAATTTTTCTGTTGGCATCAGGAGAGACAATGCAACAACTTTCAAATTGGAAGTTAAAGGACGGGAAATCAAAGAAAAATTTAGATTTTTTTGTTTTGAGCCACACACACTGTATTTTCCGAGGATGATATCACTTTCCGCTATCTATACGAAGGTTTCAACGGTTGGCTGATGCGAGATGAAGTTAGGAAGGAAAAATTCACCTGTGCTCTTGCTAGGAATCAAACCCACGTTCTCGAGCTTTCTGGGTGAGCCCACTAGACTACAAAGGCAAAGAATATCAATTTTTCCTTGGAACTTGTATGCGATGAACGGTCGGACCTAACTCAGGCCTCTGGAATCACGAAGTGCGGCTTATACGGCGAAATTAAAATTTGAAAATTTATTTGATCACAATTTATCATTCTCATCGGCGCCCCCACGCCCCTCACCGCAAGAAATTCAAATCCCGAACCGCGGCTTATACGGCGAAATTAAAATTTGAAAATTTATTTCATCGCAATTTATCATTCTCATCGGCGCCCCAACGCCCCTCGTCGCGAGAAATTCAAATCCCGACAGAAATCGCGAAGTGCGGCTTATACGGCGAAATTAAAATTTGAAAAATTTATTTCATCGCAATTTATCATTCTCATCGTCACCCCAACGCCCCTTGCCGCAAGAAATTCAAATCCCGACAGAAATCACGAAGTGCGGCTTATACGGCGAAATTGAAATTTGAAAATTTATTTGATAGCAATTTATCATTCTCATCGTCACCCCAACGCCCCTTGCCGCAAGAAATTCAAATCCCGACAGAAATCGCGAAGTGCGGCTTATACGGCGAAATTAAAATTTGAAAATTTATTTGATAGCAATTTATCATTCTCATCGTCACCCCAACGGCCTTCATCGCGAGAAATTCAAATCCCGACAGAAATCGCGAAGTGCGGCTTATACGGCGAAATTGAAATTTTAAAATTTATTTGATAGCAATTTATTATTCTCATCGTCACCCCAACGCCCTTCATCGCGAGAAATTCAAATCCCGACAGAAATCGCGAAGTGCGGCTTATACGGCGAAATTAAAATTTGAAAAATTTATTTCATCGCAATTTATCATTCTCATCGTCACCCCAACGCCCCTTGCCGCAAGAAATTCAAATCCCGACAGAAATCACGAAGTGCGGCTTATACGGCGAAATTGAATTTTTAAATTGGACAGTGTCGGGATTTCGACCGTGTCGGGATTTTGACTTGTCGGGATTTCGACCCTGTCGGGATTTTGACCTGTCAGGATTTCGACCCTGTCGGGATTTTGACCTGTCGGGATTTCGACCCTGTCGGGATTTTGACCTGTCGGGATTTCGTCTGTCGGGATTGTGACTTGTCGGGATTTCGTCTGTCGGGATTGTGAACGGAACCCGTTGCAAAGCGAGAAAAAAAAAATTCTGGAAACCCCTGAAGAGGACGAATTTTCGGGTACGTAGGAGGATCCTTGAATTGACATCTAAAAGGAGGGCATGCCCTCCTGAAAGAGGACGTCTGGTAACCCTAGCACAAATGAAGTGCGAATTTCCACGAGTTGATTCATAATATTTGTGCTGCCATCTAGTTTTGAAATTGAAGACGACTCAAGCGGTGATGATAATATTGGGATTGAGAAGCAGAAATTTTCATTCCGTATGGCTCCCTATGTGCAAAGCCCACAAACTGAACTGGAAGCAAGTTCAGTTCTTTCTTCGGGGCATGAGGACACGTCCAAAACAAAAAACCTGGGAGAAAGCAGACGACATCAGAAACTTTTCGTTCTGTACAGTTCCTTACGAGCGAAGCCCATAAACTGAACTAAATGGCAAGTTCAGTTCTTTCTTCGAGAAATAAGGAGACGTCTAAAAACAAAGAACCTATAGTTCATTCACGTTTTTGATATTTAGTAACCCGTCTGCAAGTTCATCAACTCATCGCTAGATGGCCGTACACACACCAACAGGTATATTATGTCACATTGGATGTGTGACATAAATCCAATATTAAATCAAACTTGTTCATTTCCATCGACAGATAGCAGCAGCGGCATTCTGATTTATTTTTAATGAAATCACGTATGTGTAAATTAATCTCTAAAATATCATGTATGGGGGCGGGGTGTCCACTTTTATATATTTTTAGGAATCTGGGGGAGAGGGGGGGGGGCTAACTCCGAGTCAGTAACATTATATAGCAAGGTGTCCAATAATAGTGCCCGTGTCCGTACCAAACAAATGCGCCCGAAATTATTGAATTACACGTTTTTTTTCCCCCGATTTATTTTAGTGGGGACCCCTCTTCCTGCTCTCATTGACTGTTAGTCTTTTCAAAGTACTGTAAATCAGATGCGTATTTACGAGGGGGGGGGGGTTGTTTCTCAGCAGGCTATAGTTATAGCCTAAGGCGGAAAGGTCGGAGGGGAGGCAAATTTGAGGAATGAGTTGTAAAGAAAATTATTATAATGGGAGAAGTGTGTGGTATAAAAAAAGTTTAATATCTTCCCACAAGCTGCACAACTATAATAAGTCTGCCACCGTATAGAGAACGAGACACTAGGTCAGTGAGTGATCAAACGAGTGACCTACAGGGTTTACAAGCACGTGAGTAAAAAATAATTAGCATGCAAGCACGCGAGGGATCAAAAGAGTGACCAAGACAGCAAAGAATCTGTGAATGAGTGACCAAAAGACTGACCTAGAGAAAGAGGGACCTGAAGACTTTCTGAACCCGAGGAGTGACCTGGATATCAAGTGACCAGTGAGTAATCAAAATAGTGACCAAACAGTTTGTAAACATGCAAATGACAAAAAGAGTGACTTATAACTCTATAGAGATTCAGGGAGTAAGCACGTCAGTAAGCGACCTAAACAGTGACTTGGAGAGCGAGGAACGAGGTCAGTGACCGACTGAAAGATTGACCTAGAGCGTGTCTGAGCAAAAGGAGTGACCTGGATATCAAGAGAATATAGGTAAGTTAGTGATCAAAAGAGTGACCAAACGGTTTGCAAGCATCTGAATGATCAAAAGAGTGAGAAACAGGAGTAGAGAACCAGGGACTACGTTAGTAAGCAAAGGAGTGACTTAGAGAGCGAAGGACCAGCCTAGTAAGTGACCGAAAGAGTGACCAAGAAAATGTGCATCATGTGAGGGACGAAGAGAGTGACCTATAGAGTGAGAAACCAAGATGATGAGTGACCAAAAAGAGTGATCTAGAGCGGGTGCAAGCATGTAAGTGACCAAAACAGTGTGCAAGCATGGAAGTGACTAAAACCGTAAGTGAGCATGGAGTGAATATAAGAGTGGCGTAGAGAGTGAGGAACCAAGATAGTGAGTAATCAAAAGAGGGACCTAGAGTATGAAAAAACATTTGAGCGACCAAAACAGCGCGTGAGCATGTGATGGCATAACTTTTATAGTCATTCACGTGCTTGCACATCATTTTTGGTCGCAAACTATCTTCGGATACTCTTTTTGGCTGCTCAGTGGCTGCTTCATTGACCTGGACTTTTGGTCTGTCACATATCGTTAATATGTCATATTGTAAATGTGCCGCGGGTCATTCAATTGGTCTGGCAATATGTAGTGCTGGAGAAATGTGCCACTTAGTTCATTTTTTTACAAAACTAGGTTTGACATCGTGAGCCACATCAGATGATTCCGAGGCAGTACCATCTTAACGCATGGGCCCACCCTCAAGAGAAGAGAGGCCTCACAAAAATGAGACCTGGTTGAAATTTCCGAGAGTAAGCATGTAAACTTGCCTGGTATGGCCTCAGAAAAATCACTTGACCCAGGGGCACATGCCACTCTTAAGATGGCCCTGTTCCGAGGGCTACATTTGGCCAGCGGGTTGAGCATGTATGATGTAAGATGATACTTTCAGTTAAATATGGAGCCCCTAAGAACCAGTGGCGGATCAAAGTCTGTCGAGGCCCCGAGCTCAAAAGAAAATATTGGGCTCCTTAAGTTAGGAAAAAAGTGTGAATTTTTGGTTTTTCGTTGGCCGTTTAGCAGTCGGGGCCCAGTGCACCCGCCGTTAAATCTGCCTCTGCCCAAAACATCAATTTGCCCGGGAACTGATGATATTGATACAGCCATGCCTCAGACGTCCCCCCCCCCCCCAACCAGAGGGAGGCACAACGTAAGAAATTATTCCAGAATTAATGAGAAAGAAATAATTTAGTATTTTTTTTATCTTTAGATGAGTTAGTTCTCTATCATTTTCTTTTAATCTTTAAAACGCAATATTTAGAGACCGAACTGTACATTCCAATGGGGAAACTGAATTCCAGGCAGGAATTGTGTTATTCAACGAGTCACGTGATTTCCTTGCATTCGATGTTGATGCCGTCGCAGCGGCTCCCTCTCCACTAAAACAGTATGATAAGCTGGACGGATTTCTACCATAAAACACGGAACTACGGCGGGAATCGTGAAAAACTACGGAAACCTGTTCTTTCTCTTTTGGAAACTCTTTCGTTCAATGGATTCCATTGAATTCTCCATTATCCTGTCGAGTGTAAAATGACGTCACGCATCTCAAAAAGGTATAAATATCAAGCCGTGAATGAATACGTATCAAACTAATATTCATATCAAATCAAACCAATCGAAAGATGTGAGGTTTGCACTCGTATAACTTATCGTGGCCTAGAACTCTTTTTTTATAAATAAAGTTCAAATTTTACTCACTGATGGCGTTTTAAAACGAAAAACTTGTTGTGTGTGTGTGTGTGTATGTGTATATATATATAATCCCGGCCTTACACTATAAAAGTTTGATAAAATATGTTTTACAAAACTTGAAAAAAAACAACCAATAATCGTATCAATTACATTCGCTCCAATGTAACCAATGCGTTTATTGGCTGCATTTTTTAAGTTTTATAAAAGAACTGTTTATAAAAGTGTTTTATGGTGAAAAGAAGTGCTTCACAGATATCGCCAAGAAGTAGCGGGAGAGGTAATAAGTAGCCAATTGTTTTCATTCCTAATAATTTTTTGTGGTTCGATGGTATCTCAGTACAAAAAGAAAGTAAGAAACTAATAAATATTTATTGAAAAGAAAGATTTTTATTAGAAATAGATCCCTTTTTTCATCAAATTTAGATACACATTTAAAAAGAAGGGGAAAAACAAATATATACACTTAATATTGTACACTTGAGATGATGGTAATCTACATTATATTATCAAAGCACACTCGGGCAGTTTGTATTTACACGTATGCCTTCTCTGGAAATCACATGCAATCAATAACCAGTCAAAATTCTGGCTCATGTTCATGATTATTAACATGAAAGGAAAATGTATTTGAGATTATTTATACGTATAAAAAAGGAGCTGCTGGAAAAGCTCTAATAACGAGAGTCTCATTTGAACGAATATTATTGTCATAAGTTCCATAAAATGAGAAAAGAATCTTCATTTTTGTGTGTTTTTCGCTGACAATTCCAATGTAAAGAGACATCAAAGCAGAACATTGAACACCGTAGCTTGATTTGAAAAACAAAGAACGATGCCGGAGGCCTAAGTTGTCTCATCTGACACCAAAATGTCAGGGAAACGTCGAAGTAATGGCTTTATTACAAAAATAGTCTCGTGGTGGAAATACTGTGGGACGTGTTATTGGCTCAGAAAGACAGAAACTATATTGGTTGTGGTCATTTTCACTCCCTGAACACTTTGAATCTGTCATTCAGGACTTGCGTAAAACTGCCATGCAATTCGCAGATAGGAGAATTCATCGACGGAAAAAGATCACTGTTGGGAAAATTCACGGACGGAAAAAGTCACTGCTGGGGAAAATTCACCGACAACAGTTCATCACCAGTGAGTGAGTGACTGAGTAATTGAGCAAATAAGTGAATGTGTGAGCGAATGAGTGACAGAATGAGTTGGCGAATGAGCTAGAGAATAAGCTAGTGAGCGAGTGAATAATCTATTGAGTGAGTGACCGGCCACTCATTTATTTGCTCATCTGCTGGCACAATCACACTTTGCACAATCACATACTCACTCATCAATTCCTTCACTCACTAGCTCATCTGGTGTTGCAGAGGCGCCGACATGAACAAGATATTGGAGGGACTAAAAGTTGCTCGTCGTCCCGCATATACGGGACTCAATCGCGTATGCAGGAGAGGAGAGGTGCATCGCATTGTTTTTTTCGAAAATTATTGAGGGGGGAAGGGTGCTCAAATGGCCTCAGTCTTTAGGTTCTGGCGCCTATGGCTGGTTGTTTGCTTACTCATTCACCTACTCACTTGCTCACCCAATAATTCGCTCACTCACTTTCTTATTCCTCCACCCACTTGCTCAGTCACTAACTGCCACGTTGACTTATTTGCACACCAACTCCCTGACTCATTAATCACTCACTTGGTTACTTACTCACTCACACCTGCTCATATACTAACTCTATGCCACTTGGCGATGAATCAGTGAATTTTCCAAGTGGTGAATTGTCATGTCGTTGCATTCATTGCGTGGCGGTGGATTCTCCCAGCGGTAAATTTTCCTTTTGGTGAGTTGTTGGCGATGAAATTTCAGTCCACTGTTATTCAGCGGTTTCAGTATCAGTTGACGACGATGTCATCCATGCTGCGATGACACGTTGTTGGAATTTGCGTAAAGTTTGGATCGACGAATTCGATTTTTCAAGTTTCTTCTGAGACTTGCCGTTGCTGCTCGGCATCCAAGGTGTCATTTTCTGGCTTCTTGTCTTTGGATACTATTATCCGAGCGATACCCCTCTGGACACCGCCCTTAAGTAAGTCATGAACAATGCACTCTTTGTGGGAACTGCTGCTGACGCTGTTCTCGTTATCCTCACGGGTGACTTTGCTCATCTCTGTAAGAAACAAAAATTAATTTTTCCAGTAATTAATCTGCCAATACTAATGTAAATACTTTTCGAGTCATTATAACATTGTAGACCGGTTTTTTAAGCAAAAGCTCACTCATCACACAACGATATGAGTAGTATAGGCAGTAGTATAGTGTATCAAAGGATGGTCTTCCCTCTCATGTTGTTCGACGATGTCGCGATGTCACGTGACGTCGTCATTCAAGATGGCCGCCTTTTGATCACGTGACGTCATCATTGAAGATGGCCGCCTTTTGATCACGTGACGTCATCATTCAAAATGGCGCCTTTTGATCACGTGACGTTACCGTTCAAAAAAGGGGGAGACAAATAAATTCATGTTCCTACAAGCAGTAGACGTATTCAATGAATTTTCATTGATTCGGAAATTATTTCTTTCATTAAAGTGTTTGCCAGCATTCTAGTAATTGCGTACGATTTTTCGTTGGCGGGCCACGCAAATATCTCCGAGGGCCATTCGTTGAGAGCCTCTGTTATACAGTTTCTTTCATTGGAAACAATGGTTGACAAAGAGAACGTGCGAAGATGATGTCACTCTCCGCTATTATTACGAAGGTTTCGACAGCCGCCCGATGCGAGGATAGATCCAGGAAAGAAAATTCAACTGGCTTTGCGGAGAATCGAATCCTAGTTTTCTCACTTGCCGGGTGAGGGCCTTAGACCAGGGGGTTCTCAAACTTTTTCCGCCCACGGCGCCGCTTTCCCTTATTCAATGCTTATCCGCGAGCTTCGGCGGATCCCCAGAGATGTTTAACAAAGAATATTTTCGAAAAACCTTTGTCAGGGTGACCGCTCAGTGACGCCCCTGACAAAGGTTGGAGGCTCACCAGGGCGCAGCGGTGCACAATTTGAGAACCTCTGCTCTAGACCCACTAGACTACTACTACTAAACCACAGATACGACTCGTCCATATACCTCTGTGGTACTTCTAACGAATTACGTGTTGTAAACCTAATGAAGTTTGTTTCTGTGTAATGCTTTTGTTATGTATAGTGCTACTAGACATAATGTCTCGTCCATATTCCTCTGAGGAACTTCTAACGAATTGGTAAAAAAGAATTCCCACGCCGGGATCTTGGTGAGAGCCAGGTATCCTAACCACTAGACAACGTGGGATTTTATGTATAGTGCTGCCATATGCATCTTATTTTCTAACTATGACTGAAGTGTGATGATTGAATAATCGTATCGCTGTAGGCCTGTTGCTCTCTGTAGCGAGGCTTTTTAACGGGGAGATCGGCCCGCATTTGAGCCTCGAAATTGGGAACCATAGTAAACCAACTTCAGCCGACCACCACTGTGGCGACGGTGGGGGTTACACTACACAGCCAACGAATCCTCTTTCCTTAGAGCTCTTGTGCGCTGCACGGATATGTCGCCATCTGGTGGCAGAGTCAGGTCTGGCTGTCCATGTACGGCCCCGTTCAGTTGAGCGCATACGAGCTCTAAGGAAAAGAGGATTTTAACTAGACTAGAGGAATAACTTTCTAGTCTAATGGTCTTGGGCGCTCACCCGGCAAGTAGGAGGACGTGGGTTCGATTCCCTGCGAGACCAGTTGCATTTTTCTTTTCTGGATTTATCTTTGCATCAGAAAGCTGTCAAAGAGCCCGTCAGTGCATAGGCTCACTAGGACATGGCCTGGGGACTTGACTTTTTGGTGCCTGAGGGGAGCCTCTGCTGACCTTTCGTAGCAATTACCATATATTATAAGATAATTGAATGGGGCTCATTGGGTTGCTCAGCCGAGATTCCCATAATGTTGTCAATACGGCTCTGCCCATATTGTGGAAAGGGGGGAGGGGTCTGACAGGCCCCTGACCTGGGAGCTCGTCATGAATCTCACTGGTTTTGTTTTCTCACGCTAGTTTATAAGCGTATAATTAAAAAAGGCCGTGGAAAATCCTGGACCGGGGAGTTGCAATCCGGGAAATGCACCAAAGAGTCCAGTTTAAGGGATCCAGAATGCATGGGCCGTGAGTTTATTGATTTGAAATTTCTGTTCTGCGTCATCACTTTCGAACATGTCAATATCTGATGCATCCGATTCGGTTGTACAGGGTGGGCCAAAAGTCAGTGACACATTCCATAAATTATATAAAATAAACGAGCTTACGAGAGGGCAGTTTTTGGCAGTGAAATATACCGCATGGGCCCACCCGGGCACGGCCCGGAGGCCTCAAGAGAAGAGGGGCCTCAGAAAAATGAGAAGTGCTTGAATTTTTTCATAATTTAATATATAGGGCCTCACAGTGGAATCACTTGGGCCCGGGGGGGGGGGGTGCCCATGATGCTCTTAAGACGGCGCTGGCACCAACCCCGCCCCCCTCTTAATGAGAATTTCACTCAAATGTCGTATTTACCGAGGGAAGATCTCAAAGACGACGATCGATTGGCGTGGGGCCAGCAAAGTTGGCACAGTGGCTTGAGCAGCTTCCTCAGGCCTTTCCTGTGCGGCTTCCTGGACAGTACGTAAACGACCGGGTCGAAGGTGAAGTTGAAGGCCATGCAAATGTCCGCCAGCCTGTAGTAGGTGTTCGAGGAAGTGTATCTCACTGCGGTCGCTCGGGCTTGTGACGTCACTATGGTCACCTACAGAGAGAGAGAGAGAGAAAAAAAGACATCTGATCAGATAATTCAAAATACACGGGCTGTACAGTCGAATCCCGTTTTAACGAATACCGTTATAGCGAAAATCTCTTTTCGACGAACATTTTCTAATCCCCCAGGTAAGTTTTCATAGGAACGATGCAAAAAAGCTGGAATTACTTTATGACACGAAATTTCGTTATAGCGTTGTGATTTCTTTGGTCTCTTGGAGTTCGTTATAACGGGATTCGACTGTACTTGCAGATGAGTGAGTGAGCAGATATGCATAGTAAGTGAGTCACTCGTACGGTCACTCTTGCAATCACTCACTCACTTGGTACTTACCCACTCACTGGCTCAGTCAGTCATTGATGCGGTCACTGACTCACTCAATCGCTCACCCACCCATTTACCTATCCACTCATACGGTCACTCTATTGCTGACTCACCCATTTACTGATTCACTCATAAGGTTACTCAATTGCTAACTTGGTTAAAGAATTTAGATCGCTCGATCACTCGATCATTCACTCACTGGTGACGCACTGTCGTTGATGAATTTTCCGTAAATCGACTGTTAGTCGATTTGAACGACCCATCTCGGAAACCCTTGGATCCCAAGTTTGGGCCGCGACCCATGTTAAGATCCCCTGTGCTAAAGTATCTGACTTTCCCTCATCGGTTATTTTTTTGTTTAATACCACTATACGAGATAAGTCAACCATACCCCCCCCCCACATCTTAGATCCGGGCCCCCTAGGCGGATATCTTTGATGCCCCTCCCCCTCTACAGTTAATTTAAGGTGCAAAAAAAATTAATAATGAGGTTTGTCCCGCGTCCCAGGACTGGGACCCTATCATTCCTACCCTTGTGGGAACCATGTTTTCAACCGTTTCTGGAAAATTCACCACCGTGCATTTCACCGCCGGGAAAATTCACCTGCATCAGTTCGATATGAGTGATTGAACGGGTGAATGAGTGGTTGCGTGAATGAATGAGCGAAACCGGCCAGTCACTAGAGCTAGCTCATTCTTGCTGACTGACTCGCAAGGTCACTCAGTCAATCACTAGATAGCTCATTCTATCACGTACTCACTGGATTGCTCCCTCTGTTACTTAATCACTACAAGTCACTCATTATATCATTCACTCACTAGGGTTCACATTATATCACTCACTTCACTCACTAGGGTTCACATTATATCACTCACTAGGGTTCACATTATATCACTCACTTCACTCACTAGGGTTCACATTATATCACTCACTTCACTCACTAGGGTTCACATTATATCACTCATTTCACTCACTAGGTCACTCACTTACTCCCTAGGTAACTCATTTGCCTACCAGGTCACTCACTTACAATGTCGCTCACTATGTCACTCAATCACTCTCTCAGTGATCCGGCCGTAGCCGGTCAATTTGTCGCACTCAACTTGTCGCGCTCAACTCGTCGCGCATCAATTTGTCGCAGTGCCAATTCGTCGCGGTACAAATTCGTCGCAGAGCCAATTCGTCGCGGTACAAATTCGTCGCAGAGCCAATTCGTCGCAGTGCCAATTCGTCGCGATACAAATTCGTCGCGATACAAATTCGTCGCGGTACAAATCGTCGTGGTACAAATTCGTCGCAGAGCCAATTCGTCGCGATACAAATTCGTCGCGGTACAAATTCGTCGCAGAGCCAATTCGTCGCAGTGCCAATTCGTCGCGGTACAAATTCGTCGCGGTACAAATCGTCGTGGTACAAATTCGTCGCAGAGCCAATTCGTCGCGGTACAAATTCGTCGCAGATCCAATTCGTCGCGGTACAAATTCGTCGCGGTACAAATCGTCGTGGTACAAATTCGTCGCAGAGCCAATTCGTCGCGGTACAAATTCGTCGCAGAGCCAATTCGTCGCAGTGCCAATTCGTCGCGGTACAAATTCGTCGCAGTGCCAATTCGTCGCGGTACAAATTCGTCGCAGAGCCAATTCGTCGCGGTACAAATCGTCGCAGAGCCAATTCGTCGCGGTACAAATTCGTCGCAGTGCCAATTCGTCGCGGTACAAATTCGTCGCAGAGCCAATTCGTCGCGGTACAAATTCGTCGCAGAGCCAATTCGTCGCGGTACAAATTCGTCGCAGATCCAATTCGTCGCGGTACAAATTCGTCGCAGAGCCAATTCGTCGCGGTACAAATTCGTCGCAGTGACAATTTGTCGTGTAACCAATTCGTCGGGACGTCAATTTATCGCAGAGTCAACTCGTCACGCGATCTGTATGTAAGTTTTTTGTCTCATACGTGAAAAAATAAACATGAAGAAAAGTTTTTTTCCATCAAGAAATGCACACAGTTTACTAATTTTTTTTTTTTTTGTCATTTCGAAAAAAATCATCGAAATTACATCGAAATTAAAATTACAATTGATATTAATGTTTTATTATTCAATTATTATCACAAAAAATGAGTAACTTTGCCTGGTTTTAATTTATACAAAAATTGCCACGTTTTTAAGACAAATAAATTCAATTGGTCGAATGGTCGACGCGTTTCGGCTCTTCAATGGAGAGCCGTCATCAGGACCTCGTGGTCAGAACTCACACGAATGAAGAGTGATGTTTACGTCTGGTCGTCCGAAGAGTTCGCCTTTGTATTTGCTGCGTCCGAGTGGTCTTTGGATGCGAATTGGGGAGCCATCTGTTGTAAAGTGTTGAAAGTTTTGTCACGACTGAGGTTAATAAAGCCTGTCCAAGCTGACGAAATAGGTGGTGTGTTTCTTCCATCATTAACGAGGAAATTCTGGCATGTTCTGATGAAGTATCCCTCGAGAAAATTCAATTCAGAATTGTGTGTTGCTTTTTTAAAAACAAACGCTTTATCAAAATAATGTGAACGTTGCCAACAGTGTTGGGCAATAGCCGAATTATCCGTCCGTCCCTTCTCGACATGCTTTCGGTGTTCGAGAACTCGAATATTTAGATTTCTTCTAGTTTGGCCAATATATCCATTTTCACAATTCTTGCATGGGATGAAGTAGATACCAGATTCTTTGGAGGGTGAGATAGGATCTTTCAGATGGGAAAAGGTGAGTATATTCGTTGGCTGGAATATTGTATGGAAGTCAAATTTCTTGAAGATAGAAGAGATCATGAAACTTGAAGAAACGAATGGAAGAACAACGGTATTAGAAAACTGTTTTGAGTCAGCTGGGAGCAGGTTCGTGGTGCATGTCTGGGTCATTTTTCTGAGGACCTTGTCGATGATAAAAGGTGAAAAACCCCGATTAGAAGCGATGTCACGAAGGATATTGAGTTCATTCTGGAGGGAGGCTGAATCACTGCAAAGTTTTAGTGCTCGATGAACAAAAGAAGAAAATGCCGAAAGTTTCTGATTGGGAGGATGAAACGATTTTGCATGAGGTGGTATGGAGATAGCGAATGGCTTACGGTACACAGATGTATAAAATTCAGTGTCTGTCTTTTTAATGAGCACGTCGAGAAAACGTAGCATATTATTTTTTTCCACTTCATAGGTGAATTCAATATGTGGGTCAATAGAATTCATAAAATTGAATAACTCAGTGACATTAACATCAGTCTCATCAACTAAAGTGAATGTGTCATCAACATACCTGATCCAAAGTTTGAAGTGGTGGGTTTCCAAAAGTTTTGTTTCGAAAAAATCCATATATATGTGTACCGTAAGCCATTCGCTATCTCCATGCCACCTCATGCAAAATCCTTTCATCCTCCCAATCAGAAACTTTCGGCATTTTCTTCTTTTGTTCATCGAGCACTAAAACTTTGCAGTGATTCAGCCTCCCTCCAGAATGAACTCAATATCCTTCGTGACATCGCTTCTAATCGGGGTTTTTCACCTTTTATCATCGACAAGGTCCTCAGAAAAATGACCCAGACATGCACCACGAACCTGCTCCCAGCTGACTCAAAACAGTTTTCTAATACCGTTGTTCTTCCATTCGTTTCTTCAAGTTTCATGATCTCTTCTATCTTCAAGAAATTTGACTTCCATACAATATTCCAGCCAACGAATATACTCACCTTTTCCCATCTGAAAGATCCTATCTCACCCTCCAAAGAATCTGGTATCTACTTCATCCCATGCAAGAATTGTGAAAATGGATATATTGGCCAAACTAGAAGAAATCTAAATATTCGAGTTCTCGAACACCGAAAGCATGTTGAGAAGGGACGGACGGATAATTCGGCTATTGCCCAACACTGTTGGCAACGTTCACATTATTTTGATAAAGCGTTTGTTTTTAAAAAAGCGACACACAATTCTGAATTGAATTTTCTCGAGGGATACTTCATCAGAACATGCCAGAATTTCCTAGTTAATGATGGAAGAAACACACCACCTATTTCGTCAGCTTGGACAGGCTTTATTAACCTCAGTCGTGACAAAACTTTCAACACTTTACAACAGATGGCTCCCCAATTCGCATCCAAAGACCACTCGGACGCAGCAAATACAAAGGCGAACTCTTCGGACGACCAGACGTAAACATCACTCTTCCACGACTCATTCGTGTGAATTCTGACCACGAAGTCCTGATGACGGCTCTCCATTGAAGAGCCGAAACGCGTCGACCATTCGACCAATTGAATTTATTTGTCTTGAAAACGTGGCAATTTTTGTATAAATATTCAATTATTGTAAATGTTAAAAAAATCATTTTTTCTATGATAAAATTTTAAAATTCTGTACAAAAATGTCGGTGTTTATGATATTCCCCAAATTACAGTACAGCGGAGGCTCTCTTTAAGTGTAAACTTGTATCTGTCCCATGTGGAATCGAGACTCCCACCAACATTAACCACTACAGTATCTCCACAAGAACCTGAAATAATTAATAATTTAATTTAATTAATATTTCATTTTCACCGGATAAGCCACACTTGTCGCTTTCTCTCGAGATTTCCATTACTCGTAGCGAGGGGAGTTGGGGCGCACACCGAGATGATAAATTGCGATCACATACATTTCCAAAATTTTATTTGCACCGGATAAGTTGCTCAAGTTAAAAACTCAAAAAATCCAACCAATAAAGTTCATAGGTTACATTCGAGCAAATGCAACCGATAATCTTATTGGTTGAATTTTTCAAGTTTTACAAAAGGACTTTTAGAACACTTTCATAGTGTAATGCTGGCCTTAGATATATTGTCGGTAAAAAATTCCTCAAAGATGTATTCTCTACATGGCAGATACATATTCAATAGTGAATTAGGGCCATTCAAGTATTACGTAAGCAGATTTTCAGCCATTTTTGACACCCTCCCCCTTGTCAGCAAAAATCAGAAAAACACTGACCCCCATCCCCTCCCCTGTCAGCAAAATTTCACCAGCAGCTTAGAATATTTCATATCTTCAAAAAGGGGTGGTTGATGACGTAAGCGACCTTCAACCCCCCCCCCCGCCATCAAAAGTCAACAAATCCGAAACTCCTTCCCCGATCCTGACGTAATACTTGAATGACCCCTTAGGCAAATTGTGCTTTGGGATGGGCATTGATCCTAATTTATCATCTTGGTGTGTTCCCGCAACACCCCTCGCTGCGAGAAATGGAGATCCCGCCAGAAAGCGGGAGTGCGGCTTATACGGTGAAAATTGAATTTTAAAAATTTGTTTTATCGTAATTTATCATCTTGGTGTGTTCGCCCAACGCCCCTCGCTGCGAGAAATGGAGATCCCGCCAGAAAGCGGGAAGTGTGGCATGAATACCATGAAAACTGAATTTTGAAAATTTATTTGATCGACGTACTGACTCTGCGACAAATTTGTAACGCGACGAACTGATTCTGCGACAAATTTGTACCGCGACGAACTGATTCTGCGACAAATTTGTACCGCGACGAACTGACTCTGCGACAAATTTGTACCGCGACGAACTGATTCTGCGACAAATTTGTACCGCGACGAAATGAGTCTGCGACAAATTTGCACCGCGACGAACTGACTCTGCGACAAATTTGCACCGCGACGAACTGACTCTGCGACAAATTTGTACCGCGACGAAATGAGTCTGCGACAAATTTGCACCGCGACGAACTGACTCTGCGACAAATTTGTACCGCGACGAAATGAGTCTGCGACAAATTTGTACCGCGACGAACTGACTCTGCGACAAATTTGTACCGCGACGAACTGACTCTGCGACAAATTTGTACCGCGACGAACTGACTCTGCGACAAATTTGTACCGCGACGAGTTTGTAGCACGACGAATTGACGCTGCGACAAATTGATTGCGACGAATTGTCGCGCGACAAGTTGAGCGCGACGAATTGACCTAGACCCTGATCCGGCCACTCACTTGATCTCTAGGTTACTCACTGGGTCGCTCACTTTTTCATTCACTCACTAGGTTGTTCACTCAGTTATATATACACTCAATCACCTGGTCGCTCACTCTCTGTTACTAGCTCACTCCCTAACTAGGTCTCTCACTCGCTTACTCCCTGACTAGACGCTCATTCAAACACTCACTCGATAATTAGGTTGCTCACTCTGTCACAGGCAATCAATCATCAGGTCGTTCACTTACTGACTACGTCGCTCACTATGCCACGCACTCAATCACTAGACCACGCACTTACTCATTAAGTTACTCATTAGGTCACTCATTCTGTCACTCGCTCACTCACTAGATCCCTCAGTCTACCACTTTGTCGTTCATCATGACATTCACTCAGGTCACTAGGTCACTTACTCTATCTCTCGGTCGCTCACTCAACAACACTAACCACTCTGTAACTCACTCACTCACCATCACTTAGCCACTCTGTCACTCACTCACTCACCAACGCTAACCCCACTCTGTCACTCACTCACCAACACTAACCACTCTGTCACTCACTCATTAACTACTGTATCATTTACTCGGTCACTCCTCGCTCACTTACTGGCTCACTAACTCGTGTCGAACTGTTGTCGGTGAATTCGCTCACTCTGTCGGTAAGTCACTCACTCTGTTACTCTTTGACTAGGTCGCTCATTCTATCACTAACTCACCAAGTCATACACTCGGTCACTCATCAACTAGGTCGCTCACTCTAACTCGCTTACTCCCTAAGTAGGTTTCTCACTCTGTTACTCCTGACTAGGACACCCACTCTTTCACACACTCAATCACCAGATCACGCACTTCCTGACTTGGTCGCTCATTGTGTCACTCACTCACTAGATCCTTCAGTCTACCACTTTGTCGCTCATCATGGCATTCACTCACTAGGCCACTTACTCTATCTCTCGAAAGCTCGCTCACTCGTATGCTCACTCACCAACACTAACCACTCCGTCACTCACTCATTAACTACTGTATCATTTACTCGGTCACTCACTCGATCATTCCTCGCTCATTTACTGGCTCACTAACTCGTATCGAACTGTTGTCGGTGAATTTTCTCAAGTTTTGAATTTGAATTTTCCGTAGACCGTTTTCAACTCACCATTTGCGGCACCCAGCATATCACGAAGAAGATGCACAGGACGATCATGAGTTTGGCGAAGGACAGCTCCTCCGCAGTGGTGTGGTTGAAGCTGAGCTCCTTGCTGTCCTTCCGGACTGTGGTCCTCCCGCAGTGGGCCACGCTGTTCTTTCCCATGCGGCACAGCGCCTGGACCACGGCCAGGTTGCAGCACACGATGACCAGGCACAGCAGGCAACCGAAACCGAACATGAGGAAGGCGTAGGCCACGTCCACCGGGCTCGTTCCGACTCGGTAGCGCAGGCACTTGCACTGCGTCCCGTTTGGAGGCTGGACGTCGTAGTAGAGCCCGAAGCCCGTGAACGGCAGGCAGACCAGAAACAGCGCCACTATCCACAACGTGAAAACGGCCCTCTTGATCAATTTGTAAGTCACGTGCTGAAATCAGGAACAAGAAATCATTAAAACAAAATCAAAAATCATGTCAACACACATGCACATCTCTATAATAATTCATTGATCACATCGCCTGACCATAGCTTGATTATTAGAGCCCAAGGGTGCTCAACATTTAAGAGAGTGCGGGCCACTTTATTAGTTTGAAAATGTGTCACGGGCCACTTAAGTGATTTGGAACAGCACCAGTGGTCACTTACGCAATCTGTAAATGTGCCATAAATCACTTGAATGATCTGTAAATGTGCCGCCGAGCCACTCAAGTGACCTGGAACTGTGCCCCGGGCAACATAAGCGATGTGAAACTGCAGCAAGGACCGCTTAAATGCTCTGAAACTGTGCCGCAGGTTAACTTAATTCATTGCTGTTACTAATTAACTTAATTGATCTGTAAATAGGTCGTAAGTCATTTAAGTGATCTGTAAATGTGCCTGCAGCTCCGATCTGGAATTGCACCCCTGATCGATTAAGTACTCTTTAACTGTGTCGCGGGGTTATTCAAGTAATCTGTAAATATGCCCCGCGAGTCACTTCAGTGATCTGCAAACGCGTCGCGAGCCGATTAAGTGCTCGAGAATTATGCGGCGGGTCACTCAAGTAATCTGTAAATATGTAATGAGTTAACAAAAGAGTAACCTAAAGATCGAAGGGGACCACGTCAGTGAGTGAATAAGAGAAGACCTAGAACGTGTGCAAGCATGTAAATTGCCTAGAAAATTCCCCGTAGAGCTTGGAACCAGGTCAGTGAGCGACCAAAAGAGCGCGTGAAAACATGTGAATGACCGAAAGAGTTACCTAGAGAATGAAGGATCAAGTCAGTGAGTAATCAAAAGAGTGACCTAGGGAGTAACGAGATGCTCGGAGAAAAAGGAAAATTTCTATTTCAACATGAAATGTGCCCTCAAACTTATTTTTTTAGATGATGGGCACATTCTGTTTTATTTCACCTGCACAGACCTGTTGTTTTTCTGAGCACACAATCTGTGCGTAATGACAAAATAACACGCTACCTTATATGTACAATGTAAGGAATTTTTCTTTCTGCCCAGCGAAAAAACAATCTCTGTACACGGAAGCATTCTCAGACCCTAAACGTCCATATTTTGTAAACTTATCCATTATGAAAAAATAGTGCCTTTCTTCATTATTTCTCTTTCCATAACCCCAATATATATATTTATAATGATAACGTGATTCTCACGTGCTCCCAAGGGATCAGCATTATCCGTCCAGGGAACTTGTTTAGTGTTAGCGAGTGAATAAAAGAGTGACCTTAGAGCGCGTGCAAGCATGTAAATTGCCTAGAAAATTACCCGGAGAGCTTGGAACCGTCCATGCTCGAACCGGGATTCGACCCCAGACCTGCACAGTCAGGGTTTAGCTCTGAGGTGCCGGGCGGCCAAACGAGTGTAAATAAAATTTTATCATTAAAAATGTGCTTGCTAGAAAATATTGAAAACAATTACACAGTGCGGTATTATATTGCATGTGAGAAACATCGATGAAGTGGAACCTCTTCTGCCACCTGTCAAACAAAATTGTTATAATTCCTCGATCGATATTGGTGACCGGTTTATACAAATACAAATACAAATACAACGCCACAACAGGCAAAATGCCCAACGAGGCGGCTGATAAAAAGATGCCCATAAAAATATGGTTGTCATATGTTTCAAAAATACAGCAACCCAATTAAAAATGCAATTAACACAAATTACAAACAATATATACACATGATAAAATATTATACAATGCCCATAAAGAATACTTATGGTTGTCTTATTCTAAGAATGGATAGCTTCTCGATTTACCCCAACATGTTTATCGTATTTCTTTTTAAACGTGTCAATTGTGTTACAATTTACTACCTCCGGGGGTAAGCTATTCCATTTATTAACAACCCTATTGGAGAAAAATTCCCTGCGACACCATAACCTTGCATTGTCCCTCACCAATCGATACTGGTGTCCCCTTGTAAAAGCAGTCGATTGGCGGTGTACTAAAAGTTCATGGTCCATCCTATCCATCCCATTGAAAATTTTGAACACTTCGATCATATCTCCTCGACACCTGCGTTCATCCAATGTAAACATATTCAAAAAATGAAGTCTTTCTTCATAACTCAAGCCCTGTGTGCCAATAAGGACACGCGTAGCTCTTCTCTGCACCCCTTCAACCAAGTCTATGTCCCTCTGTAGGTATGGTCTCCAAAACCTTACAGCATACTCTAGTCCAGGACGAACTAAGCCTCGAAAAAGCGGAAGAATGACTTTAGGAGAACGCGAAGAGACTTTTTTGAAAATGAGACCAAGCATTCTATTCGCTTTTTTGACCACCGCTGAACAATGTTCAGAAAACTTAAGTCGTTCGTCAATGAGAATTCCCAAATCGGTGACTCTAGTTGCATCCGGGATAGTGACACCATTCAACTCGTAAGAGAACCGTGGGTTGTTCGAACCAAAATGAGCGACCATGCACTTATCTACGCTAAACGTCATGCTCCATTCATTTGCCCATGCTGCAATCTTGTTTAAGTTGGTCTGGAGCAACTCCCTATCGCTTTCATTCCCGATTACCCTCATTAGCTTCACATCATCTGCGAATTTGCTAGTAATTCCATCGATACCCTGATCGAGTTTATCGATAAAAAGTGAAAAAAGTATGGGGCCAAGGACACTTCCCTGAGGAACTCCACTTGTGACGTCTGTCCAACCAGAGAATTCCCCGTTCACCATAACTCGTTGCGACCTGTCTCTTAACCACGATTCTATCCAATTCAGCAAGTTGCCCCCTATTCCAATCTCGTGTAAACGCTTCAAGAGTTTGCCATGTTGGACCCGATCGAATGCCTTCTGGAAATCAAGGTAAACAACGTCGACATTTTTGCTCTTACCCAAAGCCTTAGTCACGTAATCATAGAAGCAAAGGAGGTTAGTTACACATGACTTCTCCTTCCTGAACCCATGCTGATTATCCGACAATACATTATTCTCGTCTATCCACTTCACAAACTGCCTTTTGATGATAATTTCCAAAATTTTCGAGAGGGAGCTCGTCAAACTCACTGGACGATAATTAGACACCACTTCTCTACTACCCTTCTTAAATATCGGAACAACGTTAGCCAGTTTCCAATCTCTCGGGACGATACCCTCAGCAACACTACTCCTGTATATCTGTGCGACTGGCCCCAACAATTCATTAGCACCTTCCCTGAGAACCCTGGGATAGATATCATCTGGTCCTGGTGCTTTGCTTGCACATACATTTCTTAGAAGATTTAGGACCTCCACGTCTTCCACTTGAATATCGTTGAGCGTTTTATTACCCCATGCAACACCCGTATATCGAATATCATTATCTCCATTAAAAACCGACGCGAAAAAGTCATTGAAAGCACTACACATGCCTACATTGCTCTCTACTTTTGAGCCTCCTATCGAGAGGGGGCCAACTGTCCCCTTACATCCATTATTGACGTATCGAAAAAATGATTTTGGGTCAGAGCCAATGTTATCTGCCAACCTAGATTCAACTTGCTTTTTACTATCCCTTATCGCTTTCTTCAACAGTCTTCTTTTATCAGTAAACAATGATAGGTCACCTCGTCCACTTTTATACTCTCTGAATGCTCTTTTCTTTTCAAGATAAAGGTTCCGCACGCTATCCGTGAACCATAGAGGGTGTGATGTACAAACACGCTTTTTTCGAACAAAGGGTATGACGTCGTGCAAAACAGAGGACAGCTTCGTACTAAATTCTTCCCATTGACTTACCACCCCTACTGATTCCAACCGGTCTTTGAAAACTTCCGCTAACCTTCTTCGCAAAACATCAAAGTTAGTTCTCCGAAAACAAGGAACCAATCTTTTGTTATCAACCTTACCCGAGGAAAAGTTACAGAGAAATCTGACGATACGATGATCACTGGAAGAAAACTCTTCCCCCACCGAAACATGTTAAATGCGAACGAGAAAAATAAATATAAGTCGATCGAAAATACACAACGAAAATTTAAAAAAAAATGAGAGCAATATAAAAAAAAAAAAAAAAAAAAAAAAACCACTTATCTCACAATCCAACGTGCGCTAAAAAAAAAGAAAAATCACCGCAGAATATGACCCAACAATAAACAACACGCTAAGTAAAACTCACGAGAACGAAGAAAAACACAAAGAAAGACACAAAATGGCGTGTCGGTGAGCGGAGCGCGATAATAGCACGTCCGTTCCCAACGACGGCGAAGACGATTGCCGCAAAGAAAAAATCAATTTACTATGATATTAGCAAATTTTATTTATATTTATATTATTTTATTTATATTTTATTTATATAGCAAATTTATATTTTATAAGCAATAACATTAATTAAATTGTCACATTTGCTTCAAAATTTTAGCAGTTGCTGTTTGTTTACGGTAAATTAACATTAGTAAATGCGCAAAATTATTTTTGTAACACGCTGATTTTCAAATTCCATCCGTGTACAAATACATTAAGAAATTGGTCATAAAGTATTTTGAGAAGCAAGATGCTTCAGAAGTGGATGTTATCAGCTCAGCGCCCAGCTGAGCAGAAATTAGCACAGCTAAGACCAAAGAATATTTTGGTTACAAATTTTAGAAAAGAATTATAATTGTCATAGAAAACAAGCAATAATGGTTAATCATACTGAAGTTATGATTGAAAAGACCTTGTATTTTTATTAATAATCTACCACAGCGTAGTATAGATAAATATTACTATAAATAAATTTCATCAAATTTTTGTGAAATGATGGAAATGTTAATCACTACCAATCAATTCCATTTTTAATATTGGTAGAGTGAGAATAGTTTATGTAAATACAGTCATTCGTAAAATTAAATATTAATTGAAAGGTATATGATATGAACGCTTTGTGAATTATATAACCATTTGTTATGTGACCTAATCAGCATACATTTTTTAATTTAATATAATTGTCAAATGTTCAAAAGTTACATCATATGATTCTGATGGGACTATGAGGAGTGTATTAATGTTCTGTAAATTCTAATGACCATTTGTAACCTTCTACTCTATTTTTATATTTTATGATTATTTATTTTTAAATATGTTTGTGTCAAATGTTTAGAAATCACATTGAATGGTTTTGGTGACATTGTTGGAGTTTTCATGTATATACACATATCATGTTTTGTCTAAATGGAAATATATTGCACAATATGCTGTAAACTTATGTTGTGTTCATCCCTTTGTGAAACTGATTTGTTTAATATGGTAGATATTGAGAATATTTGCAATCGACGAGATTTATTTTTGAAAGTAAGGTATAAAGGGTTATATATAATTAAAAAAAAATTACCGGTGGCTGTTTTTAAGCAACTATTGATCAGTCAATGGTTGCTTAAAAACAGCCAGCTCAGTACTTCCCATCAACTAGCAATCCTTATATGCCAGAACCAGTTCGATTCTGGGGATAAAACTTTCTGCACATTTTACTTATATTAATTTACCTTCCACAAACAGCAACTGTTAAAATTTTAAAGCAAATGCGACAATTTAATTAATATTATCGCTCATAAAATATTTGTTAATATCGTACTATATCGATTTTTTTCTATGTGGGCACATTAATCAGAAACCGGTCACCAATATCTATAGAAGAATTATAGCAATCTTGTTTGATTGATGGCAGAAGAGGTTCCAGTTCATTGATGTTTCTCACATGTAATATAATACCGCACTGTGTAATTGTTTTCAATATTTTCTAGAAGGCACATTTTTACTGATAAAATTCTATTTTTACCCGTTTATTGATCATGAACAAAAAAGAAATTAACTGAGAGTGGCACCATTTTTTTTTCATGGGGAATGAGTTTACAAAATGTGGACGTTTTAGAGTCTGAGAATGACCGAGAATGAGCTCTTCCGTGTAAACAGAGTTTTTTGCTGAGCAGAGAAAAATTTCCCATATTGTATAAGGTAGCATTTTATTTTGCCATCTCTCACCGACATCGAAATTCTGCGCGTAGAAAAACAACAGGTCAGTGCAGGTGAAGCAAAAGTGGGAGTGACCCCCCCTTTTCGGAAAAAAAGGATCACTCGTATACTATCGTAATTGGTTTTTTTTATTACCACCGAAATATATATTTTTATTCATCTCGGCCGGGTTAAGTAGGCTGATGTTTAGTATTTAATCGATGGCAGCAGAGTTCCAACGTAACGATGTTATTATTTACTTAGTGAAAATATGCGAAAGAAAGCGTTGAAGTAGGGTTACGAGATATAAATTCCTAAACTTGGACATGAGAACGCATGCGCACCCAGCTTTGGCTATGTTCCTTGCACATGTTTACAACAGAAGGCGCCACTACACCGAGAATGAATGACAATAGTTTTTCAACCAAAACAGAACCGCTTTTAATATGTATACGTTTTTAAAACGGTGCTTTCCAAGGGAGGGCATTTATTAATTATCGGATATCGAGTGTTGTTTCAACGATTTTGTTTGTTTCTGGATGGCGCTCTGAATTCTGGCCACATGTGTGGTTGTCGGAGTCATCTGATGTGGCCCGCGAACACAAATCTAATTTTGTAAAAACTGAACTAAGCGACACATATAAAGAGATTACTTAAGTGACCTGCTGTTCCACACCACTTGAATGGTCCGTGGCATATTCGTAAATCACTTAAGTCATCAAGCACATTTACGTGCCGCTTGAGTAACGTGCGGCACAATTCCAGAGCAATTTAAAGTGCCCGTGGTGTGTTTTGAGGCCACTTAAGTGATCCGCGGCCCATTTTCAGATCACTTAAATGACCAGCAGCACAATTACACGACTTGAGTAACGTGCGTCACAGAACAGTGCGTCGTTTCAGAACAATTAAGCTGTCCATGGTGCGTTTTCAGATCACTTGCGTAACCCGCGGTGCGTTCTACTTACTCAAGTTGCTCGTGGCACATTCACGGGTCACTTGAATGACCCCGTAGTACATTTACAGGTCATTTAAATGACCCGTGGTACAGTTCCAGATAACTCAAACGGCCGGCTACACATTCACAGATCACTTAAATGATGCTGTGCGACGCTGTTCAAGTTCACCTAATTAAGGGGGGGCCACGACAATTTCCATACCAATGAAGAGGCCCGCACTGTCTTAAAGGTTGAGCACCCTGGACCCCCAGAGAGTGAGTGAGCATATGGGAATGTGCACGTAAGCGACTGAAAAAAGTGTCTTAGAGCCGGTTTATGGAAATTTCGCCTCTGACACGTTTCGTCGAAGTTTGATGTAATTTACTGTCATTAATGAATTGGAAACGAAGGCACCATCTATCGGGGGTTAGCTCAAGCTCGTTTATATAGGAAAATAGCTATATTCTCCCCGGGTTTGAACCTGGGACCAAGACGACAACAATCACGGTGGTATATGAGCATCTTAGCACCACGCCACTGGGCAACGGCCTTGACTCTGTGAGTGACGGAGTGACTGGGTGAGTGACCGTGAGAAAGCAAGTGTGTGACTATGAGAGTGACCAAGGGGGTGATTGTATGGGCGACAGTATGGGTGATCAAATTAGTGACCGTATGAATGATCAAGTAGTGACCGTATGAGTGACCATGGCTATGAGTAACAGCGAAATCACTATATAACGATACGTCATTGATTATACATGACATAACGATTTTATACGGCCACTCATTCACTCATAAAGTCATTCACACTCACTTGATCACGGCCACTCGATCACGGCCACTCACTCGCTCATTCACTCACGCAATCACTCATTCAATCACGCAATCACTCATTCAATCACTTGGTCACTCACAAAATCACTCACACTCACTTGATCACGGCCACTCACTCGCTCATTCACTCATACTCACTTGATCACGGCCACTCACTCGCTCATTCACTCACACAATCACTCACTCAATCACTTAATCACTCATGGGAGACTAATCATTCGGTCATTCACACTATCACTCACCCAATCACTCGGTCAATCATATTTTCAGGCTAGGCGAAATTTCCGAGAGCGAAATGTAACGGGGACGAAACTAGGGGAGGTGAAACATCCGGAACGGAAAGTCAGAAGCAGAATTTCCGGATCCCCTTTAGGCTGCGCTCATAGAGGAGCGAAGGGGTACTAGTTACAAAAATCGCGACTAGGAAGAAAGAAATGCATAGAGGTGGTGGAAGAGATGTCCGCACGCACATAGTGAAAGGGGAAGAGGATAGAGAGAATGACCGGAGCTGAAATGTAAAGGTATGACGATGACGATGATGAAAGGAAAAAAAAACGGAGATATGGACCAATAAGCACATACAGCGAAAATCCTCAGATCGAGGTGAAAGCAAACAGGGTTCTCCAAATCGCGCACCTCGTTGAGTGGACTCTCCCTCTTTCGCCTCCTCCAGTGTGTGTGTGCGGTGTAGAACAAAACAATACAATTGTTTTAGTCACCAGGTCTCTATTATGCACTCCCGTACCTCTTGCTCACCGCACTATGTGCTCGGCTTTGGAGACACAGGCGTATTTATACGGGGGGGGGGCTGCAAACGGATGTATCACAGGGAGACGAATTCGAGGAATCAGTGATAAAGAAATCAGAGCAAAATGCGAAGAGGCCGGCAAAATTCGTGTAGTCCACTGTTTGGCGGCGGAACCATAAATCCTTTTCTGAACGCGACAGGCAGTGGCATATTTACGGAGGGGCTTAACGGGCTATAGCCCAGGGCAGCAAGTTCAGAGGGGTGGCAAATTTGAGGAACGAGTGGCCAAGAAAGTTAGTAGAATGGGGGAAGCGCGGCAAAATTCGTTTCAATCTGAATGAAGCCGCCTCTGCCCAGACAGAAAGTGACTAAGTTCTGAGGTTACTCATCTAGGTCTGATTGACCTAGAGAGCTTGGAAGCTCGTGAATGGCCAAAAGAGTGATCTAGAGCGTGTGCAAGCTTGTGAATGATTGGAACAGTGACCTAGAGTGCTTACAAGCATGTGGATGACGGAAACAGTGACCTAGAGTGCTTACAAGCATGTGAATGACCTAGAGAACATGTGTAAACTTGTAAATGATCAAAAAGAGTGACTTATAAAGCAACGAATCATGTCAGTGAGTGACTCAAAGCGCTTGCAAGCACGTGAATGACCAAAAGACTGATCTAGAGCACTTACAGGCATGTGAATGACCAAAGGAATGATTTAGAGAACATTTGTAAACTTGCAAATGATCAAAAGAATGAAATGACTTAAAAAGCAAGTAATCGTATCAGCGAGTGACTCAGAGCGCTTGCAAGCACGTGAATGACCAAAAGAGTGATCTAGAGCGTGTGCAAGCTTGCGAATGACGGAAACAGTGACCTAGAGTGCTTACAAGTATGTGAATGACCTAGAGAACATGTGTAAACTTGAGATGTAATGATCTGTAAATGATCAAAAGAGTGACTTATAAAGCAAGTAGTCATGTCAGTGAGTGACTCAGGGCACTTGCAAGCACGTGAATGACCAAAAGACTGGTTTAGAGCTCTTACAAGCATGTGAATTACCGAAAGAATGATCTAGAGAACATTTGTAAACTGTGAATGATCAAAAGAATAACTTATAAAGCAAGTAATCATGTTAGTGAGTGACTCAGAGCGCTTACGAGCATGTAAATGACCAAAAGAATGACCTAGAGCATGTGTAAACGTCTAAATGATAAAAAGAGTGACATAAAGCAAAGAATCGTGTCAGTGAGTGTTACCAAAAGAGTACTCCAGAGCTTGTGCAAGTGTGTGAGGGACCAAAAGAGTGACTTAGAGTCATATTTGTGCTTGCAGGAGAGGCCAAGCGTGGGGGGGGGGCCGAATTCAATGAAAAGAGTAGTCAAGAAAATTAGACTGGGGGCAGGGGGAGAAGGGAGCCAAAAAACCAGAAATGCTCCTCTGAACGTGACAGGCACCAAAATATTCCGTTAACAAGGGGGGAAAAACAAACAAATATACAGAAAAATGGAATATTGAAAGCCATATATTTCCTTATTTTATCCGTGAAAGGTTGCGGCGAAGAACATTCTGGAATGCTTTTAGAAGTTCTCGCTCTTCCGCCGTATCTCGAACCTCGCGCGTGTGTGTGTACGTATAATATTTCCATTCTATTTTAGCGACTTGTCTTATCTCGGACGTGGAAGATATCCACGAGGGGCGGAAGTGTCACTTATAGTCCTCCCGATCGGTTGCCGAAGAGAAACTTGATCGAGATTCTTCTCCAGCCCAATAAAAACTTCGGGTTGGCGCACAGTTTGAGATTCTTGTTGTTATTTATGGGCCAGATACGAGACAACCAACACCACTTTCCATGCCGTAATGAATGCTTCTTTAAACATAGGAAGGAAATGTTACGACATCGTACCGACATGGATGGGACGCTGTTTCGATATCGGAAAATGAAATGGTTTAAGCTGGCACTTCGGCCGAGGGGATTATGAGCTACAGCACGGATGCACGACCTTCGGCCGGCCCGCGGGACAAATGCGGCCCCTTAAGGGGGGGTCCACGAAAAATATCTATACACACACAACGTGATAAATACTTAAGCCGATCACATTTCCTTCATAAAAATACGGGAAATCGGAATCCGTACGAGGTATCGCCAATCACCAAATCGATTGTCAAATGCAAAGTGAAATTGCCAATTATAGGCACAAAATTGTAAAAAAAAAAAGTCACCACTTCACAGACAAAAAAAAAAAATCATCGAAGGCGAGTAAAATTGTCAATCACAGCCGAAAAGAATTGTCAAAGGCCAGTAAAGTTGTCAATTTACAGCCAAAAAATTGTCAAAGGCCAGTAAAGTTATCAATTACAAATACAAATACAACGCCACAACAGGCAAATTGCCCAACGAGGTGGCTGACTCAAGAACATCATGGATCCCGAGCCATTTTTTGGAGGCGCTACCTACTACTGCTACACCCCACATGCACCCCCCCCCCCCCCGCGGAACCCCCCAACGAACCCCCAACGAATCGATACATGCGGGAATGTGCGTGTACGTGTAGTGCAACCTGACGTAAAATTTGTTTCTGTGTAATGCTTGTTATGTGTAGTGCTGTCATCTGCCCCCAGTTTTTCTAACTATGAGTGATGTGTGGTGACTGAATATTTGCACTGTTTGTAGGACTGTTGCTCTCTGTGGCGAGACTTTTTAACGGGGAGATCGGCTCGCATTTACGCCTTGAAGTTGGGAACCACAGAAAACCAACTTCAGCCGACCACCACTGTGGGGTTCGAATCACGAGTCCGGCACTATAACCACTCGACCACCACAGCGGCCACTCGACAATTACAACCAAGAAATTGTCAAAGGCAGGTAAAGTTGTCAATTACAGCCAAAAAGTATTGTCAATTTACAACCAAACAAATTGTCAAAGGCGAGTATAGTTCGCAATTGAAGACAATAAAATTGTCAAAGGCAAAAGGGTTGCCAAATATCGCTCTAACTGGTGAAAAATCGTCAATGGCGAAAATGATGGCTACTGCATGTCGCAATGGATAAAAATGTAATTCACCAAAAAAAACAAAAAAAAAAAAACCCCGCATGATTTTGACAAGCATTTGCGATGAATTTGATGATTATAATAATGACGGAGTCACAATCTTTAGCTCTAGAAATCAATTTAAATTCTAATAAGTTTGGTTTTTGATGCGATGTACAGGGTGCCCCACAAATTTGTAAATAGTAAAAAAAAAAAAAAAATTCGTAAAATTTGAATAAATTGGCATATTTGAATGCTGTTTGCTGAAGCAAGTTATTCTCACGAAGGGTGATTCCCCATATTAAAAATTTAGTTCAAATTTTCATCGACAGATCACCCTAGTAAACTTGTGAATGATCAAAAGAATAACTCATAAAGCAAGTAATCATGTCAGTGAGTGACTCAGAGCGCTTACAAGCATGTAAGTGACCAAAAGAATGACCTAGAGCATGTGTAAACGTGTAAATGATCAAAAGAATGACATAAAGTAAGTAATCATGTCAGTGAGCTACAAAAAGAGTAGCCTATAGCTTGTGCAGAAATGTGAGTGACCAAAAGAGTGACTTGAAAAGAGTCATATTTGTGCTTGCAGGAGAGGCCAAGTGGGGCGGGGGGCGAATTCAATGAAAAGGGTAGTCAAGAAAATTAGACTGGGGGCAGGGGGAGAAGGGCGCCAAAAAACCAGAAATGCTCCTCTGAACGTGACAGGCACCAAAATATTCCGTTAACAAGGGGGAAAAACAAACAAATATATCGAAAAAATGGAATATTGAAAGCCATATATTTCCTTATTTTATCCGTGAAAGGTTGCGGAGAAGAACATTCTGGAATGCTTTTAGAAGTTCTCTCTCCCGCTGTTCCGCCTCAGTCTTCTCGCTCCGTCCAGCCTGAGTAATTGAACCTGAATCTTTCTCCAATGTCTACTGTGTCCGAAACGTTCGTAAAGCTTCAGCCGGTGATTCGTGGCTGAAGTAGAACAACTTCATCAATAGTGCTTTATTCACGAATGTCAACATCGCGATTAAAACCTTATACAAGCGCCAGTTAACAGGGCAAATTCAGAAATGTCCTCCCTACATTCTATAGGACTCTGATTTTTGTACATTGCGATTTGCTTTCGAACAGCGCCCTCTGTGGACAGAATTTGAACAGTCACCAAAATTATTTGTAAATTATTTCAAAATTTGAACTAGTGAAACTGGGCAGTTTTCTAACCTCCATGGGTTAAGGCCAACTGCGGCTTGTTTTACTACACATCGCGATCGGAAATATACGTCCAAGACACCACATCATATTTCTGGGCGCCCCCCCCCTCCCCCCTCGTGAATGCGTTGTAAGACGTCTCCATGTCATGGCCAATCCGTAGCCTCCCACCGTTTGGGGTCCATAAAATCGTGGATCCAGCAACATAAAGAGCGTATCGGTGTCTTGTCGACGACCACCCACGTTGGTTTCGAGCCATTACGGTTCCCTTCTTATGGTTATGTCTGTGCCACGTGGCAACGGGTCAACGTCCGTATCAACGACGTACGAAAGGAAAAAAACCTTTTTCTAGGAGAAATATACGAATATATATATATTATACGGTCGTGTTGTAAGTGGCATTTAGTCTTGATTTGCCATGCGTAATGTAGTTTACGTGAACGTACACACGTTACGGTAAATGTGATAAACCCGGATGTTATACTTAATTACCGGTTATTATGCGTAATCGGCGAGCATTTTGGTAAGTTTGATAAATTTCCGTAAATTTATCACTTTTACCGGCTATTATGCATACATTGGCGTACGCAAAGGGGGGTTTTGGGCAGGGCCGTCATTTCAACTTTTTCCAGGGAGGAGGGGGCAAAGAACATGTACTCAAAGTATGTAGATAGAAAGATAAACCGCTCACACAACCCCGGACTGATGCAAAGCACCTTACTTCCGTTACCTCAAAAGAGGCAGAGTTGTGTCGGAAAAGTTAGCAAAGATTTATAGTGGTGGCTCCCCTTGCCCCGTGCTCGCAAGTTTCGAATTTCTCGCGTCGTTCTCCCCATGAAGACAGCCATCAACTCGATGCAACGTACAAGCCATTTGACAAAAATGGGTGACCGAATCCAATGACTAGGGAGAAAAATTGCACGTGCGTCCAGTGGCACATAAGGGCCCTTTCACACGGAGCGGATGCGGACGCGGGTCCGGAAGAAGTTTTAACAATTGGAATATACTGCGCCTTTCAGACGAGCCGAAAAATCTCCGTACCTAGGAAATGTTCATGCGGGTCCGGACGTCGTCCGCATGTGTCAAAACCTAAGTGCGGGCTCCGCATCCGCACATAGAAGTTTTGACAATAGGTTTATTCGGAGCTATTCAGACGATGCGGATGCGGAGCGAATTCGTCCGCATCTTTGGCTACTTTTTGAAGGTGATTTTGCACGGAATGTTTTTAATTATTTGCCATAAATACCCTTAAAAACACCATATGAGGGTCCCTGTTCATCAAATACGATGTACCCACCTACGTCTATCCCTTTGTTTCCTTCTGAGATTGAGATATAGCAACTTTAACTGCCTTTTGTCCATATTTCACAATTTTACATAATAAAACCTGCCAATAACGGCCACTGACGGGACCAAAATTATAAGCCGTTCTGTTCATTACGAATATTTAATTGACTAAATACTTTAATAACTTTTAAATTTAATTAAAAAAATTTCAATTTTTTTCTTTATAAATATTTAAAATTATTTAAAAATATAAATATCTGAAATATTATTTTAAATATTTGTTATTTTTTTAAATTTTTAATCTATTAATTTTTTTAAACTTTAAAAAAAATACTTTTATTAAACAACGTTATCCACGTACGGTTTGTTCACTCAGGACCGTTTGAAGACCCTAGCACTTGAATATTTTTGGTGGTTCCCCGATACCTACAAGTATATTTTACTCAATATTTTGACTATAAACTTAAAAAAATGAAATTTTATATTTCAGAAGTGACTAATCTAAGGATGGGATTTCACTCTAAAAGGTTTATGAAAGTTATTTTATAAAACTTGAAAAAAGCAACTAATAAATTGCAAGTGCAACCGATAAATTTATTAGTTGCTTTTTTAAAAGAATTATTATAAAATTTTTATAGTGTAATCCGTACTTGAGGCCGGGATTATACTATAAAGTTTTGTAAAAGATCTTTTATAAAAGTTAAAAAATTCAACCAATAGGCGCATCGGTTGCATTCAAACAAATGCAACCGGTGATCTTAATGGTTGAATTTTTCACGTTTTATCAAAGAGCTTTTACAAAACTTTTATAGTTTAATCCCGGCCTAAGACAGAATTGTGATGTGAATATTTCTAAGCACAGACATTTTGAAAGTCCCAACCCCTCCCTTTTTTTTATACTTGCAAATTTTTTGATATTTGCTGAATTTTTTTTTTTTTTTTTTTTTTGGAACATCGAATGTTTTGGATGTTTTTGGATTGGATTTTTCGAACATTGGATGTGTTTTTGGAATTTTCTTTCATATTTTTCCGAAAAGACAGATTTTTTTTCAAAATTTTTTTAAAATATTTTAAGATATTTTCTCCCATCGACTACTTGTGAGGATCGGAATGGAGGCATCTTTAGGCTCAATGATAAAAACCAACAAAGAATGCCTCTAGGCTGCCTATGGGCACTGAATCAGGGGTGAAGGAGAAAAATAATTACAAAAATTGCGAAAAAACAGTTTTTATGCACGAATTTCGAACTAAAGATGCGGGCGATTCGTCCGCATCTTCAGCGCTCGTTTGAAAGGGTATGCGGACCCGCGTCCGCATCCGCATCCGCTCCGTGTGAAAGGGGCCTAAGGGCCGGAGACCGCAGCCTGGGATTTCAAAAGAAGGGTGGAAAAGACTTGTGGACAAGAAAGAAGAAAAAGAAGCTGGCATGTTGAAGTGGGAGAGATTTGAGAATGGTCTAAATACACAATGCATACAAATTACATATATACAGCGCCTCGACTGTGACGGGAAATGAAGAAACAAAGCCTCCGTCCACAGCGCTGAGCAGTGTGTTCTGCTCGCTCTTCCCCTTACAGGACATGCAATATATACACACACAGAATACACACATAGCCCGCACTGCGACGGGAACAATCAAACAGAGCCTCCGTTGACAGTGCTGGGCATTCACATTTGAATTACATGCATACATTATTTACTTTACAAAAATTTCCCTTTTTTATACTATTGGGAATGCACATAAACATTACTATGAAGGTAGTATTGGGTACAAATATCACCATGAGCTCATACAAATATTCAACTACAAAATTACTATCATACCATAAAAGTGCGGCGGGAACAATCAAACACAGCCCCCGTTCACAGTGCTGGGTGGCAGCGATCACATTTGAATTACCCACACATATTTACATAATATACTGTATTTACATAATATACGCTAATTATATAATATAAATTTCCCTTTTTATAATAATTGTTGATACACATAAACATTACTATGCACGACACATATATTGGAAAAAATGCCATAATGAGCTCATACAAATATTCAAGGTTACTAAACCACCATCATACTATGAAATTGTATATACAAAAACATTCATAATTTATACAGGGTGTATTCTCAAAGTGTATGTATATGTATATATTTGTATATATATATATGTATATATATATATATATACCATTTTTAGTGTATTTTCAAAAGCCGGGAGGCACCGCCCCCCCCCCAAATGACGGGCCTGGTTTTGGGGTCCTAACCCCCCCTTGAGCCAAGATTATAATATTATTTTTCAGGAAAAAAACGTAACCCCCCCACCCCAGAAGGAAAAAAAAAATTTGGAACCCCCCACTCGAGAAAATTCTGCGTACGCCCATGTGCATAGTACCCTCAAGGGTCGTTGGTAAAGGCGTCCAAGTTGCGCAGGTTTTATCGGAGTACTATAATCGTTCAATCCAAGTTGGCCAGGTTTTAATAGGATCACAGGCACCCAACTTGGTCAGATTTTTTATATAATAATAATAGGCATTCAACTCGGTCAGATTTAAACGGAATCGTGGGTGCCTAACTTGATCAGATTTCGATGGAGTGTCCTACTTAGGTTCTACTCCAATTGTCGATTACGAAAAGATTATGCGGAACTGTTCCACCAGAAAGAAGAATCATTTCATGGCTATCATTTCAATGGCGTCATTTCTTCTTGAAATTTAGCGTCTAGCAAATGAAATGCAAAAAAAGGGATGAGGGGGAGGAAAGAAAACGCATAGGCGCGAGAGAGCGAGAGTCAAGTGTCCTATTTAAGTCACCAACTTTCCCAGTGTCAAGTGCTGCTAACTAAGGCCCATCTTCGTTATAATAGAGCGAGAGAGAGAGAGGATCCGTTTTTGTTTCTAGCCGTCGATTCTCGGGACGCATACCTTGTAGGAAAAAATGTCGTTGTTGAAAAGCCCAAGCAGGGACGCCGAGGAGTCCCTGTTGTTTTATGTTGGGATTTGACCAACAAAAACGTGATAATATACATGGAAGTCATTCATTTCAATCTCAACTCATTCTGAATTTTTGCTCTGATTTCGCCTCAATTTGCCGCCATGTCTTTTGCAACACTCCATCAGCTTCTCTGAACACTCCATCCTTTTGTCTTTTTCTCAATTTCTGTACTCTTTTGGCTCTTTCTGAATGTAACGTTTTGTCATTTCTGAGCGCCTGTACCTTTTTGAATTTTTCTGAGCGTCTGTTCCTTTTGTCTTTTCTGAGTGTCTGTATGTACCCTTTTGACAAGGTACCCTTTTATATACGAGACAAGATTATTGTCCGATTATCTACATAAGGACAGTGTTATGATTACGGTCTGATTTTCTGTGGATGATGTTATGATCACAATTTTTATTCCAGATTCTTTATTGTATATATATGTATATATGAAATATCGTTGTTTGTTATTTTCTCATAAATGAATAAATTTCCGGATGCACCCATCTGCCGGGAAAGCTTCGATATCTCTCTGAGATGGGAAGTGGGGTGTGTCACGACCTCCTATATAACCTAGGTGGTCGTGGGTGTGTCCGATCCTTCAATTTTCTATGTACCCTTTTGTCATTTCTGAGTGTCTGTACCCTTTCGTCATTTCGCTATTGGAAGGTATATTCGTGAATCAAGAGCTTTGATTGTAATCATCAGAGCAGAGCTCCCGTCCCATCAGAATCATATAGTCCATGCCATATTTCCATTTAGACAAAACATGATATGTGTATATACATGAAAACGCCAACAATGTCACCAAAACCATTCAATGTGATTTCTAAACATTTGACACAAACATATTTAAAAATAAATAATCATAAAATAGAAAAATAGAGTAGAAGGTTACAAATGGTCATTAGAATTTACAGAGCATTAATACACTCCTCATAGTCCCATCAGAATCATATTACGTAACTTTTGAACATTTGACAATTATATTAGATTAAAAAATCTATGCTGATTAGGTCACATAACAAATGGTTATATAATTCACAAAGCGTTCATATCATATACATTATCAATTAATATTTAATTTTACGAATGACTGTATTTACATAAACTGTTCTCACTCCACCAATGCTAAAAATGGAATTGATTGGTAGTGATTAATACAAATACAAATACAAATACAACGCCACAACAGGCAAAATGCCCAACGAGGTGGCTGATAAAAAGATGCCCATAAAAATATGGTTGTCATATGTTTCAAAAATACAGCAACCCAATTAAAAATGCAATTAACACAAATTACAAACAATATATACACATGATAAAATATTATACGATGCCCATAAAGATTACTTATGGTTGTCTTATTCTAAGAATGGATAGCTTCTCGATTTACCCCAACGTGTTTATCGTATTTCTTTTTAAACGTGTCAATTGTGTTACAATTTACTACCTCCGGGGGTAAGCTATTCCATTTATTAACAACCCTATTGGAGAAAAATTCCCTGCGACACCATAACCTTGCATTGTCCCTCACCAATCGATACTGGTGTCCCCTTGTAAAAGCAGTCGATTGGCGGTGTACTAAAAGTTCATGGTCCATCCTATCCATCCCATTGAAAATTTTGAACACTTCGATCATATCTCCTCGACACCTGCGTTCATCCAATGTAAACATATTCAAAAAATGAAGTCTTTCTTCATAACTCAAGCCCTGTGTGCCAATAAGGACACGCGTAGCTCTTCTCTGCACCCCTTCAACCAAGTCTATGTCCCTCTGTAGGTATGGTCTCCAAAACCTTACAGCATACTCCAGTCCAGGACGAACTAAGCCTCGAAAAAGAGGAAGAATGACTTTAGGAGAACGCGAAGAGACCTTTTTGAAAATGAGACCAAGCATTCTATTCGATTTTTTGACAACCGCTGAACAATGTTCAGAAAACTTAAGTCGCTCGTCAATGAGAATTCCCAAATCGGTGACTCTAGTTGCATCCGGGATAGTGACACCATTCAACTCGTAAGAGAACCGTTGGTTGTTCGAACCAAAATGAGCGACCATGCACTTATCTACGCTAAACGTCATGCTCCATTCATTTGCCCATGCTGCAATCTTGTTTAAGTTGGTCTGGAGCAACTCCCTATCGCTTTCATTCCCGATTACCCCCATTAGCTTCACATCATCTGCGAATTTGCTAGTAATTCCATCGATACCCTGATCGAGTTTATCGATAAAAAGTGAAAAAAGTATGGGGCCAAGGACACTTCCCTGAGGAACTCCACTTGTGACGTCTGTCCAACCAGAGAATTCCCCGTTCACCATAACTCGTTGCGACCTATCTCTTAACCACGATTCTATCCAATTCAGCAAGTTGCCCCCTATTCCAATCTCGTGTAAACGCTTCAAGAGCTTGCCATGTTGGACCCGATCGAATGCCTTCTGGAAATCAAGGTAAACAACGTCGACATTTTTGCTCTTACCCAAAGCCTTAGTCACGTAATCATAGAAGCAAAGGAGGTTAGTTACACATGACTTCCCCTTCCTGAACCCATGCTGATTATCCGACAATACATTATTCTCGTCTATCCACTTCACAAACTGCCTTTTGATGATAATTTCCAAAATTTTCGAGAGGGAGCTCGTCAAACTCACTGGACGATAATTAGACACCACTTCTCTACTACCCTTCTTAAATATCGGAACAACGTTAGCCAGTTTCCAATCTCTCGGGACGATACCCTCAGCAACACTACTCCTGTATATCTGTGCGACTGGCCCCAACAATTCATTAGCACCTTCCCTGAGAACCCTGGGATAGATATCATCTGGTCCTGGTGCTTTGCTTGCACATACATTTCTTAGAAGATTTAGGACCTCCACGTCTTCCACTTGAATATCGTTGAGCGTTTTATTACCCCATGCAACACCCGTATATCGAATATCATTATCTCCATTAAAAACCGACGCGAAAAAGTCATTGAAAGCACTACACATGCCTACATTGCTCTCTACTTTTGAGCCTCCTATCGAGAGGGGGCCAACTGTCCCCTTACATCCATTATTGACGTATCGAAAAAATGATTTTGGGTCAGAGCCAATGTTATCTGCCAACCTAGATTCAACTTGCTTTTTACTATCCCTTATCGCTTTCTTCAACAGTCTTCTTTTATCAGTAAACAATGATAGGTCACCTCGTCCACTTTTATACTCTCTGAATGCTCTTTTCTTTTCAAGATAAAGGTTCCGCACGCTATCCGTGAACCATAGAGGGTGTGATGTACAAACACGCTTTTTTCGAACAAAGGGTATGACGTCGTGCAAAACAGAGGACAGCTTCGTACTAAATTCTTCCCATTGACTTACCACCCCTACTGATTCCAACCGGTCTTTGAAAACTTCCGCTAACCTTCTTCGCAAAACATCAAAGTTAGTTCTCCGAAAACAAGGAACCAATCTTTTGTTATCAACCTTACCCGAGGAAAAGTTACAGTGAAATCTGACGATACGATGATCACTGGAAGAAAACTCTTCCCCCACCGAAACATGTTCAACTAGATCCTCAGAACTAGTAAGAACTAAATCCAAAATAGCAGTACCCCTAGTGGCTTCTGATACATGCTGATACAAAAAATTTTCGAGCACCAACTTAAGAAAGTCTCTTTCATACTGATTTCCAGATGAAAGGTTCTCCCAATCAATACCCGGGTAATTGAAATCCCCTAGTATGAGAACCCTCTTTCGCTTACACATGTAGGAAATTTCATCGTGCATTTTGGCGATGTAGTTTTGATCCCTATTCGGTGGATTGTAACAAACCCCAACAATAAGCTTATGACGTCTTTTGTTCTCAAGTTCAACCCATATGGTTTCAATATCACTTCTCTGTACGTTACACTCTCTAGCCTTCAAACATGATTTCACGTATATCAACACTCCACCCCCTTTCCTATCAGATCTATTTCTCAAAAAAGTATCGTATCCGGAGATGTGTAAGAAAGATTCATCCCCATCGTTTGCCCAAGATTCTGTAATGGCTATAAGATCCAAGTCCTCCACAACTATCATAGTTTCTAAAAAATCTTTCTTGTTACCCAAGCTCCTGGCATTTATTAACACACATTTTAATTTGCCCGGTGGTTTGTTGTCAATCGAGAAGCCATCCAAGTCAGAGGTGGGTAATTCCCCGTCAGTACTGTTGTGATTATCATTAACTAACCCGCATTCCCGACTACGTGGTCTGGGAGTAAAAAACCTGACCTAAGACTATCGTAAACCTCCCAGACCCCTCTCTTATTTAGATGGATCCCATCCGAACGAAGCCACCTATCGGTAAATGCGGGAAGCTCCAAGAACGTGACCCCAAGTGAGGAGCAAATGTCCTTCAGTGAGGAGCAAATTAACATTAACATTTCCATCATTTCACAAAAATTTGATGAAATTTATTTATAGTAATATTTATCTATACTATGCTGTGGTACATTATTAATAATAATACAAGGTCTTTTCAATCATAACTTCAGTATGATTAACCATTATTGCTTGTTTTCTATGACAATTATAATTCCTTTCTAAAATTTGTAACCAAAATATAATTTGGTCTTAGCTGTGCTAATCTCTGTTCAGCTGGTTAGTTGGATGCTGAGCTGATAACATCCACTTCTGTGTGAAGCATCTTGCTTCTCAAAATACTTTTTGACCAATTTCTTAATATATTTGTAGATGGAGGGAATTTGTGTGAAAATCAGCGTGCAGGTCGGTTAGTCTGAAGTATTTTGAAGCACCTGTGAATCTCCTGAGAATATAATTTTGATGTTTCTGGAGGTTGTAAACATTGTATTTCTGAGCGAAAGCCCAAGCCGGTGCACCATATGTAAGAACAGGTCTGATAATTTGTTCATACATAATTTTCTTGTTACATGTGACTTTGGGTAGCAAAAACGGAGGAGACTTTCCATTGCAATTTGGGATTTTTTTATCACTTGCTCGACATGATATTTGAAATTTAGGCGAGTGTCTATGTATACTCCTATGTACTTAGTCACTATGCTTGGGTCAATCACTTGATGTTCAAATGTTAACTGTTTAAATTTTGTTGCAAATTCATTCATTTCATTTATATTATTACTCAAAAAATATTTATAAATATCATATTGTGTTGTGTTCTTATGCACACATCATTTTTTATCAATTCTGTTTCGAAGGATCATTAACAGTTGTGCTTTTTATTTGACAGGTGGCAGAAGGGTTATAGTTAAAGGATGTTTCTCAATATTATACTCACTGTACAGTAGTCCCGGTTATCCGACATTCCGTATCCGACGTCCCACCACAAAAAAAATCAACACAAAAACGCATCAATCGGCAACAAGAACTACTACCAAACCCCACATGCACCTCGTCCATATTCCTCTGCGGAACTTCTAACGAATTGGTACATGCGGGAATGTGCGTGTACGTGTAGTGAAACCTGACGAAGTTTGTTTCTGTGTCATGCTTATTATGTGTAGTGCTGCCATCTGCCACCAGTTTTTCTAACTATGAATGAAGTGTAACGATTGAATAATTTATCGTTGTAGGCCTGTCGCTCTCTGAGGCGAGACTTTTTAATAGGGAGATCGGCTCGTATTTGCTCCTCGAAGTAAGTTGGGAACCACGGGAAACCAACTTCAGCCGACCACCACTCTGGCGACGGTGGGGTTCGAGGCAACAAAAACTGCAAGGTGCGAGCCTGAGCGTAGTCTATTTTTTGTTGCTCCCGACTCTATACCGCAGCTAATTAGTTACCCCGACTGTACAGTGGCGCGCCCGTCTACACTATGACTATGATGATGAGTGAGTATAAAATAAGAGATGAAGAAATTTTCGCTACTGTCAATTGCGATGACAACGAAATTGAAGAGCAAGATCAAGCAACAATCGTTTTGAGCCTCTCCGAATTTCACAAAAACGACTAAGGCTCTAGAGAAACTGCGATTAAATACATTGAGCAACAAGAAGCTACAGGAGAATCGACATAATAATGCTTCAAAGATGGCAAGACTTGGCAGCGAAGAGACCGCACTCATCAGGAAAGCAGACTACGATCGAAAATCTCTTCAAAATCATCAAGGACTGCACTTTTTTAAGTATACTGCATTTAACTTCAGAATTATTCTGTAACTGTTAATTTTCTGTAATCAGTCAATTTTTTCTGTTGTCTTGTTGTAAAAACATGATTATTGCGTACATAAATATGTAAAATTTTAACATAGTTTGACGTTTAATAGGCTTTTTCTTAACACCTTCCTTATTATCCGACATTCTGCCTCCCCGTTTATGTCGGATGAGCGAGACTCTACAGTAGGTATTATCTAAAAGGCATATATTTTCGATGATGAAAAATTTTGAAATTTGGGTTTTTCCACCAATCGGAGGCGACGCGGGTTTCCAGAATCGGAAATACGGACGCACTATGTTCACACCCTCACTCACCAAGGTCAATCTTTTGGTCACTCACATTCTTCCGCATTCTCTTGGTTAGTCATCCAAGTGGTCCGGATTTTTTCTTTTTTAAACGCTGCACACACACAATCTCGTTAAAATGCAAAACAAAGAATAGCTTCGCGAATATCAGCGACAACAAATTTCTCCTGGATTTTTAAGGGTTCCGTGGCGTTTGATCGTGCGGAACCCCCCAAAGAAACTGTTACGGAACTTCGGCGGAACCACCAGTTGGAAACCCGTGCCATAGGGTATATAGGGTATGTTTGGACCTGCAGATACGACCGCGATATCGATAAGGATTTTGATTTGAGATTTTCAATAAATCCATGTCGATGTCGCGGTCACATCGTTTGTCGTATCGGTCCAGTGTGCACCCCTGGCAAAGGGGACGGGGGGACAAAAAAAAACCGTTTGAATGTTTAAGGCAGACATCTTCAACTTGTTTCACGCGAGCACCAGGGGTGCTCAGTGCACATGCCAGATTTCGTGTGCTCACGAGCACTTGTTCAACTTTCCTGTAAAGATTGCGCGCAAGAATTTCGATTAATGCAGATTTCAAGCATACGTGTGTTTTTGAAAGGCATACATGCTCCACTCTTGTGACCCTCGGAGTAATATAATGTGGCCCCCGATCTCAAACCCCAATTTTGTGAAAATTAACTAAGCGGCACATTTACAGATCACTTAAGTGACCCGCGGCATATTTACAGATGACTTAAGTGACCTGCAGTACATTTTTAGATCACTTGATTGACCCGCAGCATGTCTACAGATCACCTAAGTAATAAAGTGAACAGTTTCATCAGGCTTGCGACCCGTGGGATGTATGCATATCATTTCATATCATTTGAGAGACCCGCGGCATATTTACAGATCACTCAAGCGGCCGCAGCACATTTACAGATTATTTAACCGACCCACAGCACAGTTATACAGGAATAGGTTAGGTTGCTGCAGTGTCCCGCAGCACATTTACGGATTACTCAAAAGATCACCCCTCTCGTGGGCGGGGCTCAGAGAGAGCCGAAGATGGGAGGCTTTGGCAGGGCTCCCCCCCCCTCCCATCCCATCCCGCTCGATGGGCCAGGCTGGCCCCTGAAGTCCAGACAAGACCTGGGCTCTGTGCATTGAGGGGTATAAGCCCTTTACCCTATTGTGTTGGGTCTCGCTGGAGAGGAACGGGAGAGCCGGGGCGGGCCCACACGGGATCTCGTCCCCTGGGCGCTCGCCCCTCGGCCTCACCCAGTTACCCCCTTAAGCCGGGTTTTCCTAGGAATAGGTTTTTTTGCGCAGCGTGAACCGAAATAGACTATTTCGCGCCGAAAGAAACGTGTTACATAATCACGCTATGCGTTTGGGTTTTTCTATCGAGGCGTATCAGATCAGGGCGGCTATATAAAGTATATGGCTTGCTTTGGCATCAGCTACTCTGTCGTCTTCATGCTCCAATTTGAAGAGAAGGGAAAGAAAACACAAGAGAGTGAAGAGAACATCGGCAAAACACGCTGCGCACGACGCATTTGACTCCTCCAGAAGCAGTCGGCCAATCACGGCCGACGTAAAGCGCTGTAGTGAGCCGTATTGCACTCTATAGGAAAACAGTCATGCTGCTTTTCTTACTGGTGAGTGGACGGCGTGTCGCGCTGGGCGAATCACGTTGCGCGCGGCACAGGAAACCTGCTCCTAGGAAAGCCCGGCTTTAGTGTTGTTGCTTATCTCCTTACGTTTGGGCTGGCCCCTGAAGTACCAGACAAGACCCGGGCTATGTCTCTTGAGGGATAGGCTGGCCCCTGAAGTCCAGACAACACCCGGGCTCTGTCCCTTGAGGGATATAAGCCCTTTACCCTATTGGGTTGGGTCTCGCTGGAGAGGAACGGGAGAGCCGAGGCGGGCTCCCGTGGGATTTCATCCCCTAGGTGCTCGCCCCGGCCCCCTCCCCGCCCCTCGGTCTTACCCAGTTACCCCTTAGTGTTGTTGCTTGCCCTCCCTACGTTTCTCACCCTCTCCAGGTGGTTCCCTGTTCCCTGTCGGTTGAAGTTTTCCTCCTCGGCCGCAGGCGTCCCTATCCACACGCCCCGGCCACCCGGTTCCAGGATTTTCCAGTCTGTTTTATTTCTGAAAATTTGAATGCAAGATGTGATACAGCACTTATTATACAGAGGCTGGCCCCTGTCGCCAGAGGCGAACTGTAAAGGGGTCACACCATAGACTAAAGATATACTATTATTACTCTGTAGGTAACACAGGCCCTATGTCGCCAAATGGCTAACTATAAACAGGGCTACTGTGGGTTCCTGTCGTCAGAAACGAACTGTACTTTAAAGCTATACTAAAGCTAATCCGGCCCTGATCTAGTCCCCGAGTTTTTTAGTGTTCGTGCAACGCGTCCGATGAATATTCCGCCCGGATAAAATATCGCCGATCTGCATAGAAATTTCCCGGATAAGAAAATTTATCTGTTTATTTTTTGGAGCGAGATTAAAACCAAAATTTATGTGTTTGCATCAATATTACTGTATCTCCTTGTTTACTTTTTTTGAAAGCCACGAGCTCGTTTACATTCAGTGGATTATGCACGTGATTGTATGATTTGTGGTCACTGTCTACGGTCTTTCAACTGGATTTCATAGCTATAGGCAGAGAGAAATTTGGCCATCACTACATTTATTCTGATTCCTCAAAATTTTATTTAGGGGCCGTTCAAGTATTACAATCAGTAAAATTTTAGCCATTTTTAACCCCTCCCCCCTCTCAGCAAAATTTCGTCATCTCTGCCTCCCCCACTTCCTAACGTATATTAGTGGGTACGCGCGGGGGGAGGAAGGACGACTCATGCGCCCCCCCCCCCAGACAATCAAAAATTTATATTCTTAAAGTAAATTTTTTTTAAATTAAAATTTAGAAATAAAATACCTTTATATGTTATTGTTACCAATTTCTGTTAGTTTCGATGCTGTTTTGAAGGCTAAGAACTCAAAATTTATTTTTAAGAAGTTCATTGCGACCCACCCTCAAAACCATGTATGGTAAAACCATGGCCCGTGGACCAAATGTGGTCCGGGGCTGTAATGTGGCCTGCCCCCCTCAAACGTAATTTTGTAAAAATGAACTAGGCGGCACATTTTTACAGACCATTTAGGTCACCCGTGGCACGATTTCATGTGGTGGTTTACTCAAGTATTCCCGTGGCACATTCACGAATCATTTGAGTGACCCGCGACACAGTTCCAAAACACTTGAGCGATCCTTGGGGAATTTTGAGATCCCTTGAGTGACATGTGGCACACTTTTAGATCACTTGAGCTGCCCACAGTGGGGTTCTCCATCACTCAAGTTACCTGCGGCACATTCCCAAATGACGTAAGTGATCCGCGGAATAATTATGAATCACTTTAGTGAGGCGTAGTACAGATCCAGAGCACTTGAGTGACCCAGACACATTTCCAGATTACTTGGATACGCGAAACATTTAGAGATCACTAAAGTGACTCTATAGGGGAGTTATCAGTATGGAGAATGTTAGGTGTCCTTAAACTAGCGATTGGCGCACCGAGTAAGGTGCCATTAGAAATATTTCATATTTTTTTTATAAAGGGTGGTTGATGACGTAAGCATCATCCAACCTCCCCCCCCCCCCCGTCATCAAAAGTCAACAAATCGAAAACTCCACCATCCCCCCATTGATGCTGAACGACCACTAATCACAGATAAAGACGATAAGTTCCAAGTATTTATCAAATTTACCAACGACACTTGGTTATTATGCATAATCGCCGGCGAAAGTTATAATGTTTTCAGTATTCACGGTGGGTATTATTTCACCACGCCGATGAAAGTGGCGTATTTATCAAACTTACCAAGACGATTGGTAAGTATGCATAATAACCGATTTATCGCATTTACCGTAGCATATACATTGATCGAATCATCGCCCCTGAATTTTTACATACGATTCATCTAGCCATTTCTTCCATCCATCCATCCAAATATAGGAGGAAAGTTGCTTTCTTTCGTCGTAAATCGTAAATTGCATATCCTCCTCCCAGGGCCGCAACCACGGGGGTGCAGGCGGATCTGGTGCCCCGGGCGCCGGACTAGAAGGGGGGGGGGCGAAAATTTCACTCTAACTTCTCCTTCGACATTATGAGGGTGCGCAAAAATGCGTGCTTGCCCAGGCTGACCAAGCATCTAGTTGCGGCCCTGCCTCCTCCTCCTCCTGGTTCTGCTACACTCCCCCGATCATAGGCGTACGCAAGGGGGGGGGGGGAGGTTGCAACCACTTCTCCAACCGAGATTATAGTGTTGTTTTGATGCACAAATAAAGTAACTCCCCCCCCCCCGAGAAAATTCTTAATGGCCTATATGCCCACGATGGCACGTATTTCGGATCAGAAGAACCTCGACGCACTCCTGGCTGGTATACATGTTACTGCAAAATTCCGAAATTGACCCGGCCAAAGTCCGATAACGAAAGACATGGATTCGGGATCATTGTCAAGTTGATGCGTCTTTTGGTGATAATTATGTCCTACGTTAGTTATGGCAACCCATCAAACCGCACAATCACGATGCGGTAATAATTTTTTTTTTCTCAAATTTGGCGGAAAAAACTAAGAATTGAAACTTTTAAATGTTCATGCCGTCGACGCTCGATATAACGACCCCATAGAAAAATTACGTTATATTGAGAGGGTCGTTATATCCAAAGTCAAGCGTAAATGATATAGATAAAAATAAAAGGCATTGGTAAATTTTTGATTTGTTCTATGAAAACATTTGTGGTTTATCCTACCGATCGTTGTAATGGAATGGTCGCTATAACGTGGGGTCGTTATAACGAGCGTCGACTGTATAATTATTTTTATGGTTTTATCTCTCAAATTTCACCTTTTTTTTTCTTTCGTCACATGGAGTTAGTTTAATACATCTGCTATATATAGGCATGTATCACGCGTTGGCGATGAAAAAACTGGATTTGGCTCCTACAGGGTCGTCTTGCATCAGCACTTCGCGCTTTCGCCAGGGATCTCTAGCCACTTCGCGAAATGGCCGGCCAATCATTTCTGCAATTCGAACATCATCTAAAATTATTGGCCAATTCACGAAGTGGCCGGCCCCGTCGCGAATTGGCCACATTTTGCTCTTTGGCAGTAACATACACATTCCGATTAACTCACCATGAAGTTTATACTTTATATGTTACTGCCAAAGTCTGAAGTGCGGCCAATTCGCGAATTGGCCAAGAGTTTTGGCCAACGTCCGAATTGCAGAAATTAATCGGGCATTGGCTGGGCATTTCGAGAAGTGGTCAGAGATCCCTGGCCAAAGTTCGATGCGCTGATGTAAGACGGCCCATTAGGAGCCAAATCCATTTTTTTTAATCGCC